>NC_134209.1:93532500-94782500 GCF_965140235.1 Caretta caretta | reverse complement strand
CACTGTCATGCTGTGCTTTTGCACTCCTCCCTACCAGCCGGCTCTGTTTTAAAGCGACAATCTGGCCTGCAATTTTCAATACAAACATAAAATTCCAAATTCATCTCTGGTGCAAACCAATCAAAATCAGTGGAATCACATCATTGTTAATTTAGGCCCCACGCCATGGTACTGGACTGAATTTGCTTCTCATTTACAACTGACCAGCCCTCTTGATGTCAACTCATGTTATAATTATGTAACTGAGGCCAGAATATGTCCCTTAATAATCTAACAAATAGAGCATTGGGCTGAGAGTCAGGAGAGGAGGGTTCTGTTTCTAGCTTCACCACTGAACTGCTCTTTTACCATGGACAAAAGCGTTCATTAATATAAAGTTGATAGATATTAATACCAACTACTGGGTGGTACTGTAGCTACTGAACTATGACCAGTGTCATGTTAGCCTTACTGATTTGAATGGGAGTGTCCAGTTATTGAATGGAAACCTACTGAATCCTACTGTAAGCTTATGCTCTAATAAATTTGTTAGTCTCTAAAGTGCCACAAGTCCTCCTGTTCTTTCTACAGAAAACTATTTGTTTTACTATAACTTATTACTATTCAGGACTAACTTTGATGGATATTAATTTGAGGTAAAAGGGAACAAAATCTTTTTTAAAGTAATTGAATTACTGAAGGCAGCTACAGTGAATCAGACAGTTATTAGATTAAACAAAAATGGAAACATATTATAAATTAATGAAAATCTGAACAAAAATCAATTAAAACCCAAAATATACTTACTGTAATAAAATATATTGAATGAAATGATCGTTAACAGTGACCAGTAGAGAATAATGTCATGAAATGTACATATAGCATATTGGATAGGTGGAAGAGTTGCCCTATGTAATAATGTAAGTCAAATGCATTTTAATACTTTATACTTAGCATTAAAAATGTACATTTTCACTGCAATACCTGTACACAATTAAGTGATAAGGTGAAGTGTCTCATCTTTTTTTAAAAGCATAAACTTTGCCAGCAAATGGGGAATTGCATTACTAAATTGAACAGTTACAGGAAGACTCTGATAGATAATTTGCCATTGCATTTTACAACTTCTCCATTAAATCAACCTACAGGGCATGCTCCTAAAGTCCCATGAGAAAACCATGTCACCTGACCAAAGCTCCTTGTATCTGCATACAGTCTGGGAATGGGAATTGAGGATAGTTTTACACTGACACTATCATCCAAGCCTCTAAACTTTTTAATTTGAAAAGGACACTGTCAATTTGATTTTTTTGTTGTATATTTACATAAAGAAATCCAGTTTGTAATCGAGCATCCTTTAAATAGCATGTAGTGAATTTGTGTGTAAATAAAAAGAAGTGATTGAAAAAAGTTTATATAGCTTTTTTCCCCTTCTTTCCTTGTCTGTTTATAAGGAATGGAAAAACTAAGACCTCAATCCTACATGGTGATCATGCAAGGCTGGCCCATTGTGGAGCTCATGGAAGCCAAAGGGGCTACATGCCTGTGCAGGATCCCTTCATCGTGGATCATCATGTAGGATGAAGGCCTGGCTACCCCAAAGAAGGCCAAATTTAGGTGCCGAAACATTCAGATAGGTGCCTAATGGGATTTTTTCAGAAGTGCCTAAACAGGGGAGGCACCTCACTCCCACTGACTTCAACAGAACTTTGGTGCATAAGCTGTTAGGCACCTAGTGCTTTTTCTCCATCTTTAGGCACAGAAATACCTCTGAAAATCTAGCCCTGGGGCCCAGATCCTCAAAGGTATGTAGGCTCCTAACTTTCATTGATGTTCAATGGGTATTAGGAGTCTAAATACCTTTGAGGATCTGGGCTTGAATGACAATACGCAAAGGGCCCAATCCAATGGCTGTTGAACTCAGTGGAAAGATTCCTATTAGCTTTAATGGGAGTTGGATCAAACCCTATGGGACGTGGGGAGCTGGGAAATACATTGTTAGTTACATTTTTAGAATTATAGTCATCTAATTATTGTTGGTGCAAAATTTTCAGGCAGAAATGCAATTTTTAATTTAACAATGCCCTTTTGGGATCTGAATACTGAAAAATTAGGATCAGTCTGTCAGCTTTCTTCATTTGCAATTAGTAAGAGCTTGGAAGCAAATGTGAATACATTCAACTAAACAGTCAAAGCACTACTCTGATCTATTCTTCCTGATGCATGCAGGGAGATACTCTGAACATTTTATAGCCTTGATATTTTATGAACTTATTTCTGGCCTACCGTCATTCCCAAACGTGTGGTGATAATGCAGTAGTGGCAATTGATGAGCACACGATATTAGCAAGTCGAGCTCCTGATATATATTGCAGAATATGGTTGACATTTTAAAGCTGCCACCTCTATGAATCCTTGTGCAGAGGAATCTACATTAGTTTTTCTCAATGCTCTGGGCCATATAATTCTCTATACTGGATACAACAAAGTAGATGACAGGAAACTTTATGGCTTCTACTACTCAGGAGAAATTAATGATCCAAATTCTACCCAGTTTTAAAACTTGTTCAGCTAAACCAATGTCAAAACCGGGAGAGTCATCAGGTAGCCCAGGCTCCAGGCAGCCTGAACGAGTTTCAAAACCTGATGATGGTCGTTCTGGAACGTACTCAGTAAAATTGGTTTGTGATGCCTGGAATGCAATGTACCCTAGGTCTAAACCGGGTTAAAATTTACTGAATTGAACAGGCTTGGCTTTAAAGCCAGTTGAATTGAAGAGGAATTTTTCCCAATGCAGGCCAGCCCTATGAGTTGGATTTGAAGTTTCCAATGCACTTTTCTGTCAGTGTGAAGGGTAGCCCACCAGAAGCGGTGGCTCAGGTAGTTCAGTGCCTCAAACCAGTAGAATTCTGTACAGGCCAGAAGCATCCATGCAGAGGCTCTGTCTTTCCGCACTGTCTCCCAGCCCTGCCTATGATCCTCTGTCAGCATGGTGCCTACCAGCTCCTTCTGTCCCATGAATAGCAGTGTGTTGAGAAGGAGCCCAGGTAAATCAATGCTGATAAGCTTGAATTTACTTGTAGAAGTTCTGTGGTATGGGTAACGTATGATGGTGTAGATAGAAGAGGTGGGGCTGGAACAACTGTTGCTATTTCTAGCTTCCTCTTTTCCTTTCAGGTGGAGCCTGAACCCTGTAAAGGGGTTTCCATGGTGTGAAGCAGAAGTGATCAGGAGTGGATACAGCCTCCTAATTCAATGCGTGCACTATACCAAACTCTAGTGCAGTGTTTCCCAAACTTGGGACGCCGCTTGTTCAGGGAAAGCCCCTGGCGGTGTAATTGTGGTATGAAAACCAAAAATAAATACAAAGAGCATGATCATTTCATATTTCAACAAACTTAATCTTATGATACTCTACTTATAGTAACAATTATGATGCATAATAATGCAATGAATACTCCATTTTCATGGCTTTTTTTTTTCTGCGTGGGAGAGCAAGCAAATGAGAGGGAGTGAGGAAGCTGCCTTGCCTTGCCTTGTCTTCAAGCCTGGTGTAGGCTTCCGAAATGAGCCAGCCAGAGACACCTGGCAAAGGGAAGTAGTAGGTGCCTTAAGCAGCTGATTCTTGATATAAAGAGCCAGAAGTAGTTCTGGGGGTGGCTGACTCTGGAAAGTCTGCAAGGGAGCCAGTTCTGTCCAGGGCAGCTGCAAGCTAAACCCCAAAGCAGGTCAACTCATAGGAACTAATAAAAGGAAGGAAGGAACCCTTTTGCTCACCCAGGCTCTGAGGTAAGAGAGAGGCCTTTATTCAGGTGTTTGGAATTCTGTGAATGACTTGGGGAAGTTTGTTTTTGTTTGTTATTGGAACATGCCCCCCTCACCTCCAAAGGTGCCAGAAACTTGGACTCCTGTTAAAGAAAACTTCTTCCCCATAGCCTTCTGAGAGGGGAGGTATGGAGACAGGCCACTCCTCCTTTGTCCTCCTACAGAATGTCATTTTCCATAAATTTAACAGTCTATTGTGAGCATTAGAGAGACCAGGTGGGGGAGGTAATATCTCTGCCTGCGACAACTTCTGTTGTTGAGAGAGACAAGCTTTCAAGTTACACAGAGGTCCTTTTTGCAGTGAGGGCGCAGTCAGCAATGTGCTGGAAGAAGAATCCGTTTTGTTCAATTTGTGCTTTCCACCCTGATATGTTATGGTTGGTAACACTGTCTCTGCTTTTCCATGAGAGACAGTCCATCCACTGCTGAAAAGGCTCTTTATGAGCAGGAGAAAGATCATGCCTTTGCATATATCTGTATGCTTTTTTTGAATTTATCAATTCCAGTTGTAATTTCTACCAGGTACCTTATTTATTGTGTACAGAGTGAAGTGCCCCCAACAAACAGAAGATAGCACCAGCCTGGACTGAATATTCAATGAAAGGGAAATTTTTGTACATTGCTGGATTAAAATATTTCACTTTACTGGTCATCTTATGATCTATTCTGAAGTATCAGTTGATGTAGTATTCTCATCCTTCCCAATAGATAGGTCACACAGAAAGAGAGTTGAAGCTTGTGAAGTGATTGAAGGAATTGAAGCAGTCGATGTCTCTGGAATGTTTCCTTCTCATGCTTGTTCATTATGTTAAACTGTTCTTAGGATGGTTAACAGTTTGTAGAACATCCTCAAGAACTTTTTGCTTCCAAAAGGAATCCAATATAATCTTGGACATGATTTTGAGTTGTAATCTAATATTGAAATCTAGCCTCGTCTTTACTTACTATCACTGATTTCTCCCCAAACAAGTAAATAGTTCACACTTGGAGTCCACGTCTTCCTGACCATTTGGAAGCCATGATGATATTGCAAAGTATGGTGGCCAATTTCCTCTGCCAGTAAAAGAATCCAAAATCTTTGAGGGGGGGAAAAATCTTGCTTCATATGTACACTATGTAACTGTCACTTCCCTGTTCCACTTTATCATTAGTCTTTCCCCTTGCTCCTTACTGACTGCAGTCAGAGTCTGTCTGCACAGCTTCTTGGGGATGCAATGGTCTTTTGCTGTTTGCCTTGATGTGAATGCTGCAGGTCAGGTACCTCTTAACCTGCTCTTATTTTACCAGAGATTAGAATTGTGTGTTCAAGAATGGTCCATGGTGACTGTCCCAGCATAGTTGGACATGGGCCAAGATAGATACCTTAAAGTTTCTATAACATTGTATCTAGTACATAGCTTAGGCAACAGCCAAGGTAGGTAAAGTAAACCTCATAGTTACAACCCTGATAAATAAGAAACTACTCCTTATCCTTATATCCCAGTGCCTGAGGTCATAACTGTCGGTGAGACTTTTTTTTCCAATCCCTTCCTCCTAAGGGGCTGTCACTTATACTCCCAGTTCGTTTGAAGTCTAAGTATGAACGCTATTATCTGGTGACTGCTAATCCAGCATAGATGATTCAATGAATTTTGACGCCAACATACCCCTTCCCAGTGTATGTCCAAATTTTATTTAGGAATGAAGGGGACACTGCTTTATTGAACAAAGAGGTTTTTCATCTCCAGTTACTTATGATCTATTCCTTTAAATTATTCCAGGAACTTTTGGATTTTGTGACTCTAACTGAAATATTTGCACATGCACCCAGTGGGAATTACGAGCTCATTTTAAATATTAAAAAACGAAGTAGATAGAATCTATTACTTATATTATGTGATGCTGCTAATTTTTTATCCCTTCCATTTGTGATAGTTCACCATGAAATTTGAGTAGTGCCAGGTCACAAGACCACTCAAATTTGGCCTGAGTTCTGTGGGTACAATTTAACTCATGGACTGTCGTTAAAGCTGCCCCTGGAAGGGACCATTCACAGGAAATGTCGAGGCCTTCTGAGAGGGGTGGCCTTATGAGTCAGTCTTGGATTCTACTTGAAGCTCTTCCACACTTGTGTGAGCTTGTTAAATTTCTTAATCTCTGAATCTTAGGCCTCCATCTATAAGAGGGACATAATCATGCTTGCCTACTTCACAGGGATGTTGCTAGGCTAAAATTGATTAGTTGCTGTAAGTGCTCTGAGATCCTCAAAGTGCTATAAAAGTGCGAAGTATTTTAATAATGTTTATTGGTAACTTTTTTAGACTCAAAGTAAAATGTATCTTTTGCAAACTTTCTGAAGTGCTAACGAGAAGCTGAGAAAAGACATCCATATTTAATCACCCTTTCAGGATGAGCTTTTTTAAAAATTAGTTTTTTTGGGTGTCTTAGAGCAACCTTGACTACGTGATTGACATTTCTCTGAGGCGGTCTTTTCAGCGTGTCTATAGATTTCACAAACATTTTTGTTGTTCCCATGTCAAGGTCATACAGCCTCCCTAACTGATATGTAAAGAAATCTGACACACAAATTCAACATTATAGTTTTCCTTGACATCCTCCGGCATTGAATGTTTGGGTGTACTTTTACATAACTGGAAATTGCTCCATAGCAAGGTCCTGGAACCTATGCTTTCCTGCAAGAGATTCTACTGTTTTAAATCCCAGTCTTGCTTTATTATAGATGAATTCTCTTCTTCCACCATGTGGAGTTATTGTTTGCCATGTTTGTACTAAAAAGCAAACCATGTTAGTACTGCACAGCTTGAATGCTCCTGTTTATATTTTGTCATAGCTGTTTAGGAATAGAGAATAGTTCCGGATGGGCACTATGTAGTCTTTCCTTCCCCTCTTCATCTGCACCACCATGATCCTGCAGATAAATTGTATTGTGAGCTGCTGCCAATGTTGTTTTAGTCATTCATTAACTCTGCCAGCTAATGAATGTTCTCTCTAGAATGAGTACACTGCCTTTCCAGTACAGCCAGACCTCTATTGTTCCAAAGCCCAGAGTGTTAACCTGGGTGCTTTGAATTACATTGCATATCAATGCTGCAGTTCTAGTGGGTTGGATCAAGGTTAATAAAGAAACGTTCTAGATGCAACAATTATCTTTTTTTGAGGAGGGCTTCCAGAAGGAAATAACGAAAAGCATGATTACACATTTCTCTCTGATATAACATTCTAAATTGATAACTGACTCGGTCTCTCAGCTGAGAATTAACTGACTGTAAGTGTGCTATGTACCTTGTCAGATTTACAGCCTTAGTGCCTTCATGGCCTAAAGACTGACTTCTGAAAAAACAGCTAATCCTGTAGTAATCCTCTAAAGTGTGAGCTTTGTAATGCTCCCATAGGACTGTCCATTGCACAAATTAAGAGCCTTGACTTTGACTTTAAGGTATATTTCATGAATATAGGTTTGCCTGCTATCTAGAATGCTCACTGAATGGTGCTCTTGTTGCCTGAAATGTATAAATTATTATGGGCTAGATTCTGCAACTCTTACTTTGTTGAGTAGTACTTCACTTGAATGGAACTATTTTACAACAAATGCTGCCCAACGTAAATAAGGGCTGCAGGATCCGGTTTCTATTTTTTTATTCCGTGATTAGCAGAGTGGACCTAGTTTGGGAATATGCTTTAGGTGTATTTTGTAGCTGTCAAAATTAATTACAGTAGCTCATGCAATCTTCTAGCTCTCTCTCTCATGTCCTAATATTCTTTTTTGTTTGTTTGGTAAGAGTATTTTCAGTATGCAGAAACTGGTGGTTGCCATATTTGTTCTTGAGCAAAATATACATTAGATAGTGTGATACACTAGTAGAAACAGAAATGTGACAATTACAGCAGTTGTCCCAATTATCAGAGTCTTATAAGTAGGGCCCTGCCAAATTCATGGTCCATTTTGGTCAATTTCACAGTGATAGGATTTTTAAAAATCGTAAATTTCATGATTTCAGCTATTTAAATCTAAAACTTCACAGTGTTGTAATTGTAGGGGTCCTGACCCAAAAAGGAGTTGTGGGAGGTCGCAAGGGGATCACAAGGTTATTGTAGGGGGTGGGGGTTGTGGTACTGCTACCCTGAATTCTGTACTGCTGCTGGGGGCTGTGCCGCCTTCTGAGCTGGGGAGTGGCAGCTGCTGGCTGGGAGCCCAACTCGAGGCAGAGCTGCTGTTAGCAGCAGCACAGAAGTAAGGATGACATGGTATGGTATTGCCACCCTTACTTCTGTGCTGCTGCTGGTGGGGCGCTGCCTTCAGAGCTGGGCGCCGGGCCAACAGCTGCCACGCTCTGGCCGCCCAGCTATGAAGGCAGCGCAGAAGTAAGGGTGGCAACACCATAACCTGCCCCTCCCCAAATAACCTTGCAATCCCCCTGCAATTTCCTTCTGGGTCAGGACCCCCAATTTGAAAAATGCTGGTCTCCCCATGAAATCTATACAATATAGGGTAAAAGCACACAAGACCAGATTTTTCATGGCTGTGAATTTGGTAGGGACCTACTTATAAGGACAATTTTGGGATACGGTCACACTTATCTTATGTTGTGTTTTAAAAATAAGCAGAACACAAAGCATGAAACCATTCTCATCACTATTACAAAATGAGGTAAAAGGGTTAAAATTTCCAGGGTAACTCCATTGACTAATGTTAAGGGGTGTGTTTGACCCAACATATTTAGTAGCCATAATAGAACATGGAAGCAGCATGAAATATGCCAACAAGTAAAATTTATTTCTCCACATTTCATTCTATAATATATGTGAGAACAATAGCATGGTCTGAACATTGTAGGTCATTGAAATTAGAAGTTTAAGTATCTCTGAAGATCTGGACCCCAGTTACTGGCCCACAGGGGCAACTCCCAGTTACAGGTGCACAGGGGCAACTATCAGTTTCTACCATTTTCTTTTGGTCTTGTGCTGGTCTGTTTAGTCTCCTGAGTGGTTTGCTGATGGATCTGGCTTCTTTCTCTGTTCTGTGTAATGTTTCTCGAGGTCACTCTTTCTTTCTCTTCCTAGCAAGTGTCTGTATTCTCATTTGATGTGGAAGTAATGTTGGTGGTATCCCTATAGTGTGTCCTACATATGTTCATGGTCATCATCTTACCATGTTGGATACATTAGATGTCTTTACTTTCTTTAGAATTTCTGGTCTTGCAAGAAACTCTTTTTTTTTTCTAATGAACTCAGAAGATCTCCTGCAGATATTTACTTTGGAATGAGCTGAACTTATCGATTTCTGTTGTAGATTTCCATGACTCTGCTCCATAAAGGAGGATAGACTTGATGCGGGTGTTAGATACTGACACAAAAATACAAATTTTTATCATGCTACTCTTCCAAACCTTTCCGAATTTATGAAAGTTGTTTGCTGCTTTTGATACTTGTTGCTTGACCTCTAGTAGGGTGTCATCATCATTACACATCACGCTCCCTGGAGTGGTAAAATGACTTCTGGTGTTATTCGACTTGTTTTGGGGACATTGATAGCCATATATTTTGTCTTCCCTTTGTGGATAAACAAACCAACTTGTTTTGCTGTGTCTGCCAAAAGCTGGGTTTCTTCTTCAACACATCACTTAGTGGAACTAAGGAAGACACTGTCAACAACAAAAACAAGGTCATCCAAGTGTGCTTTGTCATTTGTCCATAAAATGCCTTCTGCAGTTACTTTTCCTTGTGACATAGTCAAAGACCAATCCAAACAACTGTGGGGACATAATATGCTCTTACCTTACTCCAGTTGTCACTGCAGACCATTGTCTATCACTGTCTGACTGCACATTCAGCATGATCACATCTCCGATGACTAATTTATTTTTTGCTGATATTTCATAATATGCCATGATTTCCCAAAGACTGTCTCTGTGTACACTGCCAAAAGCCTTACAGAAATTTATAAAATTTATCCAAGAGGTGCTTGCCCTTCCATACTTCATTTTATAATATATGTGAGAACAACAGTATGGTCTGTACATTGTAGGCCATTGAATATAGGAGCCTAAGTACCTCTGAGAATCTGGACTCCAGTTACCCTCATTTCTCTGATGTCCAGCTGTGCCATTGCAAAGGGTTTGACTTCTTGCAGATAGTCTTTTTTCGTCCATGAGTGTAAGTAATTACAGGGTTAAAAGTTTTTTTTAAAAACAGCAGTACACAATTAGCATATCAGGCCCTAAAACGAAATTTTACATTTTGTGAATGTGTTGAGACTACCTTCCTTTCATCGTCTACACAGTTTGTAAGCATTAATTAAAACAACACAAAACACATAAAATGAATAGTAATAAAAAGGAATTAAGTCACCCTTAACTTAATTGGTTTCACCTTAGCATTTAGCAGGGTAATGGGGTATAATTGCCACCTACAATCATTGACGTCTAATTTTGCTTTCTAATTAGTTCATTTTTAACTTAAACAGCCTTTCAGAAGTGAGTAAAATGGAAGTAGGTAAGCAGCTCTTTAAAAATCCATATTTATTTGAATGTGGCCTTTAAACAGTAATGAGGATATTTGAATGCCCCGAAGATACAAAAGTGACTTAATGAGACTTCATGGTGTTTAGAGGTTCAGTAATTTTGGTTTTAAACAGTACAGCAGTAAGACTGAGACAGGAAAAATAATGTATTTTGAAGGTTGCATTTTCTCACAGGCTATTTTAAGAACCTTGGTCCATTTCCATCACCACCACCACCACACCTGAAACACACTTTAAAGCATACATTTTAAATAAAACCATTCAAAAACAGGCTAAAAAATGTAGTGCATTAACATTCTAACCACTTACCATTCACCGGTTTAAATTAGCAATGGCCTGAACCCCAAACCCTGGCTCCAGCCCTCCCTCTCCTATCCCTGTCCCCCTGTGCTCCCCTCCTCCCCATTTGGATTCTGTTCAGAACTGAACTTTCCATCTGGATAATGGGATGAACCAAAATCCTGGGTCTGAAAATCCCTTGACATTAAAGAAGCTAGAATCTAAACCTGAACTTCGCCATCTCTAGTTTAAATCTGGATTTAATCACTATCCAAATAAGTTGGCATATTAGTGGGCATGTATCCACAAAGCCAGATCACAAATGAACAATTTGGTAGTGGACAGTACGATTTGCTGTCTCTAATTAGGAGAGAGCTGCAGGTCTGGAATAGCAAAGGTTTTGGTGCATGTCATTCAAATACATCAGCAGAGAAGAGGGGTCTTTGCATTCCTCCGGCTCCCACAGTGTCTTTTAGCCAGTACATTATTTACATGTGCTTTTAACTTTCCTAAGCACCAGAATTATTTAACAGTATTTTCTGTCCCCTTCCACAATGAAGTCAACCATCAAACAATACAAAAGCATGAATCCAAAACCTGTTTCTCTCAAGAGAGAAACATTTTCCGATTCTGTCATTTGGAAACATCAGTCCTATTTATTTCAGTGGCACTAAAATAGGTGCCCCTATTTTCTTCCCATCTGTTCCGCGTGGCCAAATTTGAGTCCTGAATGCCATGCAATTTGTATAAATATCCACAAGTCCTCACCAGCTATTTAGCGTTTTTGAGTTCTAGAATGTTGTAAAGTACTCTTGTCTCCTGAAGAGTATCGTGCCATGCTAATTTAGGATGGTAGGGAATATGCTGTTCATATTGGGTATTTGTTAACTGAATGAATGGGGCTATCCTTCACACACCAGAAGTGACACACCAAAAGTGCTTAACAACAACAGCAGCAGCAACAACAACAAAAAATGGAAACCCAGGGAAGCCAGAACCACAGACCAGGACCAGAAGAATAGAACTCCATTCAGGAGAACTCACATGGGGAAGAAAGTCTCATCTGTCATACTGCTGTGAGATCAGAATCTGGCTTGTGGAGTTTTTTCCTTGAGCTTTTGTCCTCACCGATGAAGCAAGTTCTCCTCAGTTAGCAGTGTAGGAAATAGAAAGGTGATAAGCATCTAAGGCAGGAGCAGGCAAACTTTTTGGACTGAGGGCGACATCAAGTATGGAGGGCCGGTTAGGTGAGGCTGTGCCTCCCCAAACAGCCAGGCGTGGCCCAGTCCCCACCCTGTATCTGACCCCCCCCCGCTTCTTGCCTCCTGACGGTCCCCCTGGGACTCCTGCCCCATCCAACCCCCCCGTCCCCTGACCACCCCCAGACCCTGACTGCCTCCTGCCACCCCATACAACCC
This sequence comes from Caretta caretta, assembly GCF_965140235.1. NCBI lineage: Eukaryota > Metazoa > Chordata > Testudines > Cheloniidae > Caretta > Caretta caretta. Next base: position 94,770,479 of record NC_134209.1, on the reverse strand, counting down.
CTCCTCTCATTCCTGACTGCCCCCCTGGGATCCCTGCCACATCCAACCCCCTGTTCCCCACCTTCTGACTGCCCCAACCCCTATCAACACCCCTGACCACCACCGCAACTCCTCTGCCCTCTATCCAAACCTCCCTGCCTCCTTACCACGCTGCCTGGAGCACCGGTGGCTGGCGGCGCTGCCCAGAGCACCAGGACAGGCAGCCGTGCTGCCCGGCTGGAGCCAGCCACACCACTGCACAGCATAGAGCACTGGGTCAGGCCATGGCTCTGCAGCTGCCCTGCCTGGCAAGAGCTCGCAGTCCCACCACCCAGAGCATTGCGCCGGTGGCCCAGTGATCTGAGGCTGTCGGGGAGGGGGAGAAGTGGGGAAGGGGCTAGCATCTTGGGCCAGGAGCTCAGGGGCTGGGCAGGAGGGGCCCGCGGGCCAGATGTGACCCGTGGGCCATAGTTTGCCCACCTCTGATCTAAGGGGAGAAGATGGGATTTTATATAGTATCACATATAATTTAGATTGTAAACTTTTTAGGGCAGGGAGCATGTGCTATTTATTTGAATTGTGAGGAGTCTGGTGCTGTTTTGAGTCCTGTAAAATTAAATTAATAGTGCAGTACTTGGTTTGCTTTTGTCTACTTTCAACAAATGTCTTATTAAAGCACAATTTTTTTTAAATGGAATGTGTTAACTACTTATGTGTGTTCCATACTCTAGGCCAGGGATGTGCAACCTAAGATAGTAGGGCCAGAGAATCCATTAAGGTTCCTATATATAATTAGAGACCCCATATGGCATAACTCAGAAAGTTTTGCTACAATACAGCATGATAACATGCAATTAACTATATAAAACTGAAGTGTTCTTCATTAAAAAAATCTCCTTATAATACAGCCTTCCTAAATTAGTGAAAGATTTGTGTTTACCCTTTTCATTTATCTTTTTTCAGCATACAGAAGAGCAGGGGATTAAGAAATGAAAATAGAAGTTTTTATTAATGTTTTCCCTCCACTGCTTACAGTATCTTGCCAGTGAATGTGAAACTTGACTTGTGCACTAAGAAAGGCATATATATATCTATATCACTTCTGGAGCATCCAGCTTGCATAAGATGGTTTCAGCTGTCAGTCATTTCCTTTCGACTGATTTCAAATGAGTCAGTGTAGAAAAGTTACTTTCACCAGAAGTCACCTACTACAGGACAGGCCTAACAAAGAAAATAACAGAACGCCACTAGCCGTCACCTTCAGCCCTCAACTAAAACCCTCCAACGCATTATTAAGGATCTACAACCTATCCTGAAGGATGACCCAACACTCTCACAAATCTTGGGAGACAGGCCAGTCCTTGCCTACAGACAGCCCCCCAACCTGAAGCAAATACTCACCAGCAACCACATACCACACATCAGAACCACTAACCCAGGAACCTATCCTTGCAACAAAGCCCGTTGCCAACTGTGCCCACATATCTATTCAGGGGACACCATCACAGGGCCTAATAATATCAGCCACACTATCAGAGGCTCGTTCACCTGCACATCCACCAATGTGATATATGCCATCATGTGCCAGCAACGCCCCTCTGCCATGTACATTGGTCAAACTGGACAGTCTCTACGTAAAAGAATAAATGGACACAAATCAGATGTCAAGAATTATAACATTCATAAACCAGTCGGAGAACACTTCAATCTCTCTGGTCACGCGATTACAGACATGAAAGTTGCGATATTACAACAGAAAAACTTCAAAACCAGACTCCAGCGAGAGACTGTTGAATTGGAATTCATTTGCAAATTGGATACAAGTAACTTAGGCTTGAATAGAGACTGGGAGTGGCTAAGTCATTATGCAAGGTAACCTATTTCCCCTTGTTTTTTCCTACCCCCACCCCAGACTTTCTTGTTAAACCCTGGATTTGTGCTGGAAGTGGCCCAACTTGATTATCATACACATTGTAAGGAGAGTGATCACTTTAGATATGCTATTATCAGCAGGAGAATGGGGTGGGGGGGGGGGGGAGAGAAAACCTTTTGTAGTGGTAAACACCCATTTTTTCATGGTTTGTGTGTATAAAAAGATCTTCTGTACTTTCAACAGTATGCATCCAATGAAGTGAGCTGTAGCTCACAAAAGCTTATGCTCAGATAAATTGGTTAGTCTCTAAGGTGCCACAAGTACTCCTTTTCTTTTTGTGAATACAGACTAACACGGCTGTTACTCTGAAATCTTTCACTAATATGAGGGCTTCCAAACACAGAACACAATTTCAGTGACCACTTGCTCATATTTGGGGAAACAAGATTCAGGAAGCAGTTTCCAAAACACAATGCCCCTTTCCTTCTTTCCAACAAAGATAGGATCAGGCTGCAGTTCACAGGTTTCCCTGAAACTTCTTAGCATCAGAACTCAGTGTATTTTAGAAAGGTGACTATCTCCTTTCAAAGTGCAAAGAATCTCTCAAGGCATTTACAACTCATCCATCACACTTTAGTGTAGAGGGCCAAGTCTCTGTATGCTGCATCCATTTCATCAAGAAAAAGCCACAAATCTGTGATGGCTCAGTGATCTGTGGCCACCTTGGATGAGTTTGTAACTTTCCTGACCACACTGACCGGATTACACAGTGACTCTTGATGAATAATGCAGGGCTGTGTTGAGCAGTCCAGCCTTGCATGCTTCAATAAACCTGCAAACCCAACCTTTGATCTACGCACGGAAGGTACTCCATCTGTTGCAACAGTGGGTAACTTTTCTGAAACCTTCAAAGTCTGCAATAGCCTCCTGAACAGCACCAAAAGTATCTGGGCCCTTTGCTTATCCATGTAATGAGGCTAACTTCATAAGCTGTTTATGCATATTAAAATTACTGTCAGTTGTCTGTATATCAATAGCTGACACATTTGTATTCTTACCTTGTGCCAAAGAAAAATAAAAAATAGTGCATAATTTCCTTTGCATTTTCTTCCATGTGATTGTTAATATCTGAAACTTTGTGAAACTCCGTCTTAGAAAGATGCCATTCATTTTTTTAAAAACAATTTGTCCTTACCAAATGCCTTTGCCACTTGCATTGACCATCATTTTGCTGTCCCTCAGTGGTTTTTTTAGCCCATGCCAGTTCCACAGTTTGAAGGCATGATGCAGTAAGACTTTGTTTGTGCTGTGGTAGCTCTTGCAAAACACCTCTACTAACTTAAAACTTCTCCTTTTAGATCAGCAACAGTGGGATCCCTGGCAGTGCCAAGACATTTGTCATATTTTGCTTTGTGGCATTGACTGGTACTATAGTGACTGTTCAAGTTTCATTCCTTTTGTCACTGCCTTCTCTTGAAAACATAAGAGCATTGGAGCTTACCTCTATGTTCAGTGAAAAGATATTCAAGCTCCCACTCTGCATGAAGATTCGTTTTTCTGTCTTTCACTTACTCATGATAAAACTGTAAAAGCAGAAGAGCCAGCCAATGGTTTATCAAAGTGCTGCTTTCCACCTCATTCATTGCACAATGGATTTAGACCTGATGTTTCAGGGTATTGAATTTCTTTGTGTTCAGTAATTAGGAGTTCTCAAACTTCATTGCACCAGGACCCCTTTCTGAGGACAAAAATTACTACGTGACCCCAGGAGGGAGGACTGAAGCCTGAGCCAAAGCCCGATTCCCACTGCCCCAGGTGGGGTGGCCAAAGCAAAGCCCCATTGCCCTGGGTGGGGAGGACAAAGCCCAGGGCTTCAGTCTCAGCAGGGAGCTTGTAACCTGAGCCCCACTGCCCAGGGCGGTGGGGCATGGGCTTCAGCTTCAGCCCCCAGGTGGTGGGTTTCGGGCTTTGGCTCTAGCACCGGGCCCCAACAAGTCTAAGCCAGCCCTGACGACCCCATTAAAATGGGTTCATGACCCACTTTGGGGTCCCGACCCATAGTTTGAGAACCGCTGGTATACATGCTACCCAAAGAAGCACACAACCACTCCCCTGAGTGATTGCTCTTTTACGTTAATACATCACTTCGTAGTTGCAGATTGTTTATCATGGGGGGGGGCAGGGAGGAGAATGTCATGGTAGAATAAATCCTCTGCTGGGAGGCCACATAACATGATCTGGTGGGTTGGATGTACTCTTGGGCTGCCAGTTGCCTATCTCTGCCCTAGGCATTTTAAATGAACCTAGTGGAGCATAAGCAATTAGGTAGGGTAAAAATCCCTAGTTGCCTAAATCGCCACCATTAAAGTCCCCGAGGCACTCAAGTTTCTGCAGGTGAGCCTGCACACATCCACCTCGATATAGGTGCCCAGATGCTGTCCTCCACCTCAGAAGGATCCTCAAACTAAGCGTTGTACTCTCCCCCCGCCAAATCTAACCTGAAGGGCCCTATCCAGTAGGTGTGCTTAGAGCATGCCTAAATTCACACAAACTGGCTGGCAGGATTTGGGGACAGGAAGACATTGCCTCTACAACCTTTAGCCCAGGGGTTACGTCACTTGCCTGGGATGTGAGAAACCCAGGTTCAGCTCCTCTTGTTGCCTGATATGGAGAACAAATTTGAACTTTGGGTTTCCCACTGTCAGGAATTCAGCTGCCTATGGGCTCAGTTGTCTAGCAACTCAACAAGCTCAACTGGGCCCAGTAAACCCGAGATAAGTTACTGTGCTCCCTGAGTGGTCAGAAGAGCCAACAGAGCACCATTTAAGCTCAGCAGCATAGCGGCTGCTCAATGCATTCCAGGCCCACAGCTGTTCAGACCTGCTTCTTGCACAGCCATTGCTCCACTCCAGCCCAAGTCCCTGCCTGCTTCTGAACTCCTGATTCCTAACTCCTGGCTCTGACCATGGGCTTGCCTCCTGACTACAACTCCAGCTCTGCCGTCTGATTCTGCTCTGACAGCTAGGTCACACTGCCTACACCTCAGTGTGACAGTTTGAACAGCCAATTGGAAGAGGAGAGGGGACTTTTCCCCACAGAATGGAGGTCTCCACTGGAATGGCCCTAGCAAAAGCTCCACCCACCTTCTCAGACACTGTTGCAGTTCTGCAGGAACTGCAGTCTCAGGTAGAGCACTAGATGATCAGAATGTGTCCCTCCAGGCCCAGATACAAGCCCAGGCAGCATCTATTGTCTCCTCAACTCTTGCATCCACTGTCTGTGAACTCAAGCTGCCTCTACCTGATAAAATGATGGGGATCATGCCAAATTGTGTGGGTTCCTTAATAAATGTCCTTTCCTGTTCATGTTGCAGCCACAGTTCTACCCCACAGATCAGTCCTGAATGGGATTAGTACTTAGCCTGCTCACTGGAGAGACCCAGAAGTGGGCGTCCCTGCTCCTGGAAGGGTCCAGTCCTCTCCCTGAATACTTTGAGAACTTTGAATGGGCAATGGTGGACTTCTTTGACCCTAATCGAGAACCTATCACAGAAACTGCTCTCCTCACCTTCCGGCACGGTGCCAGGTCTGTTGCCAAATATGCAATGGAATTTTGATCTCTGGTTGCAGACACACCCTGAAATGAGGCTGTGCAGAAACATCATTTTAGTCAGGGACTCAATCAAAGATTAACTAGGCCAGGTGGAACCTCCACTTAGATGGAGAGTTTTAATGAATATTTGCATCCTGGTTGATGTTCAACTAACTGAGTGAGTCCAAGAAAAGCAGCATGCCACCCAATCCCCACCAGCCAGAACTCTTCCATCTCCTGTGGTCCCAGTTATCCTCCCAGACCCTGAACCTATGCAAGGCGACAGAGTGCAGTCCCACCTCTTCACTGTTGAAAAGAACAATCATTGGGCATTGGGGTTGTGTCTGCATTGTAGAATGCCTGGGCACATTGTAGCACAGTGCTTAGCCAAGATCCATTTTACTCCTGAGTCATAATCGCTACTCTTTTGTTCCCAGCAGTGCTGACGAGCATATCTTCCCAGATCTAGCCAACAGCGGATCACATTCTGTGGCACGTGCCAGCCCTCAAAGGATCTAGTCACAAATCACTTTTTTTGGTCAGCAGCGCCTAGAATTCCTGACAAGTATCTAGAATGTGCCAACACACTTGCCAAACAGAAGGCAGATCTTCTACCTCTTCACTGCAGTTATGATTGCCCAACTGACCTTCAGCCAGGAATGGAGGTCCCTTGTGGATGTGTTTTACACCCTATTCAAGACCGAGATGGAGGCCTTCTGGGAGTACCTTGTGGAAAATCTGAGGAATGGGTTCATCCATCCCTTAACTTCCCCTGTGGAAGAAAGGGTGGCTCCCTGTCTGTGTGTTGATTACTGAGCCCTTAACAAGATCACCCTCCACAATTGATACTCTCTTCCTGTCATAATCAAACTCCTGGAAAGACTCCATTTGGTTTGGATCATCACAAAACTAGACCTGCATGCAACCTGATCAGAATCTGGAAGGGGGATGAATAGAAGATGGAATTTTGGCTATTTCAAATATTTGGTCCTGCTGTTTGGTCAACGTAATGTCCCTGCTGCCTTCTAGCATTTCATGTATGATGTCTTCACTTATTGGTTGTGCATGTCTCTGACCTTCCATTTAGATGATATTCTCTTTTTTTTTTTGAGAGGATAAAGAACACCATGACGACCATGCATGCACTGTGTTTGATCAGCTTCATCAAATCAAGTTTTTGCATTTTTCAGGTTTTGCGTATTTGATAAGGATATTGTAGAGCTTCTGGGCTGTGATATCTCCCCAGTTGGACTTGCTGTGGTTACAGATCCTTGCAAGGTTACAGCCATCACCAAGTGGAAGGTGCCTTTGAATATACGCGGGTTGCAGTGGTTCCTTAGGTTTGTGAATTTTTACTAGTGATTCATCCAAGGATTCTCGAACCTGGTAGCTCCCATAATGTGCCTTCTTGGGAAGAAAGTTAAGTTTATCTGGTCCACTGACATACAGGTAGCTTTTGATGACTTGAAAAAGGAATTTATTTCTGCCCTCATTTTAACCTATCAGGACACTATAAAGGCCTTCATATTTGAGACTGATGCCCCAGACTGTGATATGCATGGTTCTCTCACAGTTTACTGGCCCTCATCAGTTGCTTCATCCCTGTGCCCTTTTCTCTCAAACTGACTTCTGCTGAGAGAAACTATGAGTTGAAACAAAACTCCTGGCCATCAGGGCCACCTTTGAGGAATGGAGGCCTCTCCTCGAGGGAGCCTGTGTACCTGTTCAAGTCTGGACCAATCACAAGAATTTGGAGCATCTGCAGATGGTGCGATTAACAAACCAACATCAGATTTGATAGGCCCTTTTCCTCTTCCAATTTAACTTCATTGTTTTGTTCCATTCAGGGACTAAGAATGGGAAGGCTGACACCTTGTCCCACAAGGACAATTACTGTGAAGTGGAGCAGGAAGCTCTTACCACTGTTTTTAAACCTTCCCACTTTGTCTGCGGGACCATCACCAGTCCTGATGGCCACTATTCATTCCTTGCTTCCAAATGACATGTTTGTGGCCCCAATATGCCAAACTCTGAATCTGGGGAAGCACTGATGGGTCTTAGGAGATCTTGTAGATGAAACTTTTTCTTTGGGGATCATCTCTACATTTCTGACGATAGCTCCTGGCATCAGGTGCTGAAGTTATGCCATGTCCAATTTAAAACCTGGACCTTGCTGGCTATGTAGTTTCAGGTTTCAGAGTAGCAGCCATGTTAGTCTGTATTCGCAAAAAGAAAAGGAGTACTTGTGGCACCTTAGAGACTAACACATTTATTTGAACATAAGCTTTGCATCCGATGAAGTGAGCTGTAGCTCACAAAAGCTTATGCTCAAATAAATGTGTTAGTCTCTAAGGTGCCACAAGTACTCCACTTCTGTCTGAGGGGTTAGAGCAAATGCGGTTGTATCGTAGAGCTTGGCTGTAGACAATGGATCATGTGGTGTGGTCTGGATGAAAGCTGGAAGCATGTAGGTAGGCATAGTGGTCAGTAGGTTTCCGTTATAGGGTGGTGTTTATGTGACCATAGCTTATTAGCACCGTAGTGTCCAGGAAGTGGATCTCTTGTGTGGATTGGTCCAGGCTGAGGTTGATGGTGGGATGGAAATTGTTGAAATCCTGGTGGAATTCCTCAAGGGCTTTTTTTCCATGGGTCCACATGATGAAGATGTCATCAATGTAGCGCGAGTAGAGTAGGGACATTAGGGGACGAGAGCTGAGGAAGCGTTGTTCTAAGTCAGCCATAAAAATGTTGGCATACTGTGGGGCCATGCGGGTACCCATAGCAGTGCCGCTGATTTGAAGGTATACATTGTCCCCAAACATGAAATAGTTATGGGTGAGGACAAAGTCACAAAGTTCAGCCACCAGGTTTGCCGAGACAAACACCTACAAGATCTCTATCAAGCATTCTTACAACTACAATACCCACCTGCTGAAGTGAAGAAACAGATGGACAGAGCCAGAAGAGTACCCAGAAGTTACCTACTACAGGACAGGCCCAACAAATAAAATAACAGAACGCCACTAGCCATCACCATCAGCCCCCAACTAAAACCTCTCCAATGCATCATCAAGGATCTACAACCTACCCTGAATAATGACCCACCACTCTCAGATCTTGGGAGACAGGCCAGTCCTTGCCTACAGACAACCCCCTAACCTGAAGCAAATGCTCACCAGCAACCACACACCACACAACAGAACCACTAACCCAGGAACCTATCCTTGCAACAAAGCCGGTTGCCAACTGTGTCCACATATCTATTCAGGAGACACCATCATAGGGTCTAATCACATCAGCCACAGTATCAGAGGCTCGTTCACCTGTGCATCTACCAATGTGATATATGCCAGCAATGCCCCTCTGCCATGTACATTAGCCAAACTGGACAGTCTCTACGTAAAAGAATAAATGGACCCAAATCAGACATCAAGAATTATAACATTCAAAAACCAGTCGGAGAACACTTCAATCTCTTTGGTCACTCGATTACAGACCTAAAAGTGGCAATTCTTCAACAAAAAAACTTCAAAAAAGATGCCAGCGAGAGACTGCTGAATTGGAATTAATTTGCAAACTGGATACAATTAACTTAGGCTTGAATAAAGACTGGGAGTAGATGTGTCATTACACAAAGTAAAACTATTTCCCCATTTTTATTCCCCCCCCCCCTTACTGTTCCTCAGACGTTCTTGTCAACTGCTGGAAATGGCCCACTTTGATTATCACTACAAAAGGTTCCCCTCCCCCCCGGCCCGGGCTGTCCTGCTGGTAATAGCTCACCTTACCTGATCACTCTGGTTACAGTGGGTATGGTAACACCATTGTTTCATGTTCTCTGTGTATATAAATCTCCCCACTGTATTTTCCACTGAATGCATCTGATGAAGTGAGCTGTAGCTCACGAAAGCTTATGCTCAAATAAATTTGTTAGCCTTTAAGGTGCCACAAGTCCTCCTTTTCTTTTTCCATCTGAAAAAGAATCTTCAAGTCTACTTTTGGAAAAGAATTGGATCCGCCACCACTATGTTATTTAATGAGATTTACATCAAAAAACAACTAATTTTCAGTGACGTGCACATAGTCCTGTGAATTTTTTGCACATTACCAGTGACTATGTCAAAAGTGGAAAAGTTTCAGCAAGCTGACACTCATCAAAAACTGTAAACAAGCATTCCTGTGCCATAGTAAATTAAGTCATCTTGCTGTTTTGTCTACTGAGTGTGAACTTTCAAGAAAAATTGACTTAACTTTTTCATGAGGTAATTCATGATTTTGAAATGTAAAGGACCAGAAAAGTAAAGTTGTAAAGTGATAAAGCCTATCTATGCCATTTCAGAAATAAAATATAATTTATTTAACTTAGTGTGTCAGTGTGGGATGGCAGGGGGACCCATGTTATGAGTTTGCCCTGGGCCTAGCAAAATACTGCTTAGAACCTGCTTGCCAAAATGAGTTAACAGTAATTAAGAGGACGAGCCCTGCTTTCTGTTGCAAAGCCCTAGAAATTCACTATTCAACTGCTTGATGTCCAAATCCTGATTTTGGTAATGTATAAAAGCATGTAAAAACATTACATACTATGCAGGGGTTCTTTTCTAATTTGAAACATGGATCTAATATTAGTGTTACACTGTTACACTTCATCAGGATATTTATCTGTGATTTGCATTCTAAATATGCTATGGGCTAGGTTTCCAGTGGAACCAAGAACAAATAATCACTCTTTGAAGACAATGGAATTTAGATTATTTAGGTGCTGCACTTTATGCGCACTCACACTTAAACATTTAGACAAAGCTTTTATAGTTCTTTGATTTTGTTAGTTTTTCAAAATAATTGCACATCTGTTAGCTCCATGATAATGAAAGATTCCTTGCAAGAATCAGACTGAGAATACTCACACCCTTTACCCCGGGACCAAAGTCTTTAAAAATAAATATATTGTTTATCTTTTCCCTTCTAAATAACAAATATTCTAGTCAACTAAGTTAATCAGTTTTAAACAATACTAGGACTGCATCCAGTGGAGACTTGGCTAGAAATTCTTGGAGCAATACGCTGGCAGTGAAAAGATTGACAGTTGGCCTTATTTTAAAAACACTCATTCACATTATTTCATCATTTGCTTTTGTTTCTGTTGTCCTACACACAAGCTATGGGCCAAACCGTTCTTAGTTAAATCACTGTAAATCAGAGACCATGGATCAGTAACTGATTGAATGGAAGCAAAGTGTAGGAATAAATGGTCATTTTTCACAATGGAGAGAGATAAATAGTGGGTTCATATTTATTAATGGTCTGGGAAAGGGTATGAACGATGAAATGGAAAAGTTTGCAGACAATACAAAATTACTCAAAATAGTTAAGCCTGAAGCAGACTGTGAAGAGCTACAAAGGGAGCTCACAAAACTGGGTGTCTAGTTAAAAAATGGCAGATGAAACTCAACATTGATAAATGTAAAGTAATCTACCCTGGAAAAAATAATCCCAACTATGCATATGTAATGATGGGTTCTAAATTAGTGATTACCAGCCAAGAAAGAGATCTTGGCGTCCCCAGGGATAGTTCTCTGAAAACTTCGGCTCAATGTGCAGCAGCAGTCAAAAAGGCTAATGCTATATTAGGAAAGGGATAGGAAAAATACCATAATGTCACTATTATAAAGCCCATGGTATGCCCAATCCTTAACTACCATGTCCAGTTCTGGATGCCCCATATCAAAAAGGAACTGGAAAATGTTCAGAGAATGGGAACCACGATGATGAAGGGTATGGAACAGCTTCCATATGAGGAGTGTCTGAAAAGATTAGGGCTCATCTTAGAAAAGAGACAACTAAGATGGGGGGGATATGATAGTGGTCTATAAAATCTTGAATAGTGTGGAAAGTGAATACAGAAGTGTTATTTACCCTTTCACTCAATACAAAAACCAGGTGTCATCTGATAAAATTAGTAGGTATAAGGTTTAATACAAAAGAGAGGAAATACTTTTTCATATAATACACAGCTAACCTGTGGGACTCATTGCTAGGGGATGGTGTGATGGCCAAAAGTAAAAATGGGGTTAAAAAAAGAACAGGATATGTTTACGGAGACTAGGTCCATCAATAACTATTAGCCAAGGTGGTCAGGGATTCAGTCCTGTGCTTGGAATGACCCTAAACCTCTTACTACCAGAAGCCAACGGTGGAAGACAGTTGGATCACTCCATAATTTCCCTGTTCTCCTCACATCCCTTGAAGTTCTGGTAGGGGCCATTGTTAGAGGCAGGAAAGTGATCATGATGGGCCATGGTCTGACCCAGTATGGTAGATCTTCTGTTCTATGAGTGGTCATAAACCATATCAGAAAGCTCTCTGATACTCATGCGAACCAAACATGGCAGGTTTTTCAGAAAGCTAACCACACCACCATCTCCTTGTTACGTGTTTCTGTACTTTGCCTATATATTCAGGGCCAGACTCTGCTGTCCTTCCTCACATTAAGTAGTACTTTACTCAGCAAACCATCCCACTGGATTTCACTGAGACTGTTCATGGAGGTACTATTTAGAGTGTGGAAGGGTGGTATAATCTGGTTCACAGTAAGCAGTATCATAGAATACAAATATTGTAGAAGTGAGAGAGGAGACGTTATTAGTACCTCTAATTCTTCAATCTACTAAACATAGTTCCTTATAGTATATTTCCAAGCTTTCAGCATAGTTTTGAATGTCTTGCACAAGGAATCTTTTCCCCCTCTCCATGGAACACTATCTCACAGTCTGGTAGTCTCACCGAGTGCAGCCTGCTGAAATAGTGGTATGAGCAACACACACCAATTTAATTTATAAATGGGATCTACAGAGAGAGTCAGAGAATTAATGATAACCAAGTCCTGCCATGATGCTTATCTTCATGAGGAGAGTGATAACTCATGAGTGGCATAGCCAAATGTTAGTGCTCAAGTGCGTCTTTAGGAACTAAAACAAAAGAAATAATAGAATACTGTTATCACTCTGCATTCCAGCTCTGTCTCTAGAATATTAGGCCAAGATTTTCAAAATAGATCTACATTTTTTGAAGTGTCTAATGATTTTAGCTGCTTCAATTTTTGGGTGTCCAACTTGAGACCCCTTAACAGGGCTTGATTTTCAGAGTATTGGTGTCCCATGTTTTCTAAAAATCAGGCTCCTCTAAAGTCTCTCAGGTTAGGCACCCCACAACTGAGGTACCAAAATGACTAGTCACTTCTGAAAATTTAGTTAAACTATTAAAGTTCATATATTAAAGGTATCTAGGGGCCTAATTACCTCAGAAATCAGGGGGAGTTAGGGCCACATTTTTAAAGATTAGGCTCCTAAATACATGGCCTGAATTTCAAAAGTGCTGAGCATCTAGAAGCTCCTATTGACTTCAGCCTTTCGAGAACCAGACCATTTATCTGGGGCCTGTGATGTTCTGGGGTTCAATCCAGATCAGTAAGATGTTGTGTCACCATGTGCCCTGTAACCCTGGGTGCCTTAAATGCTCTGCTGCTGTGGCTCACAGCCCAGAGACCAACCACCAGCAGACAAATGTGCAGTACCCTGATTTTCTGCATGCTGTGCAGCTCTGATTCAGCACTCTGACCTCACCAGCCTGCCTACAGTCCAACAATCCTGGTCACCACCAGCCTTGGTTACTACCAGCAGGGTGACCCCCAACACACCCCTGTCCCAAATTTCCCCAAAACCATCTGCCCTGAAGTATCCAGCCCTCTCCTAGAACACTCAGAGATGTAATAAGGCGTAGTGTGCTGGAGGAGAGGCAAAAGCACAGCTTATTACTTGAATTGGAGTTAACAGTAACTTCAGTTCTAACACCGAACTACACTGATTTAGATTAAAAGAAAAAAGTTTATTTAATCAATCAAAAAGAGAGCGGTTTAAAGTGAATTCAAATAGAAGGGATAGACAAAAAGGGCTACAAACAAACAAACAAATAATATGCTTTCTAATGGCTAAGAACTAACTTTGTTCAAGGTACATTTCTTACCAATCTGACTTGTTTCCAGCCCTGGCTGACTTTCTTTCAGTCAGGACCTTCCACAGAAGTACAAGGTGCTGGTTTCCCTTGTCTTCCTCGGTGAAAGAGGCCAAAATAGCTCTCTTTCTGCATAGATCTGAGTTAATTGACCCTGTATCAAGTCGCAGGATGACCTTATGCTGCTCTTACTTTCCTGTGGACTTCCCATTTCCCTGATTTGTATGGAAATGGGGCTTCCATTGTTTTGATTTTACCCCGCTACTTTCCTTCATGTATGGGAGAAAACCAATTCCTTCCAAGTTTGGTCACAGATTTGAAAGCATAATATTAGAAAGTATCAATAATTCCTTTATATAATATTAATACACACATTTTACAATTATATTAATCACCAGTGTGGCATAGCCTTTTATAAAAGATGTTACTCGATACACTTTTATAATACAGTAATGTATAAAATCAGTAAATTCAGTTGCTTATTCTTTGGGGTTCAGACCTCCAATCTTTATAGACTTGAAATGTTTTATGTGACTGTACCTTCATTGTCTCTACCAGAAAACCAGGCTGGTCAGACGGACAGATACACATTTCTTCGTGTAGCGCAGACTGGGCTTATGCAATACTTGCCAAACATTTTAAAAACATAATTCTAGCACATATCCTAATTCTTCGTAAACACCTGTGCATACATCGTGCAAGAATATTAATAATTAGTGAGATAATAGTTCTCCAGTTATATATTATATGCCACCTCTTGGTTATGTATTTTGGCAACAGTGTTAGTTAGGTGTAGTGAGGTTGTCAGTCCTGACAGGAGTTGCTGACACTGAGTAGTGAACCACTAATGGGCCTTGTGACAAAGTTCCTGCTCTACCTTGGTGGGTCTTGCGCTTATTGGTGGATTTGCTCACCTTGGAGCTTCACGGCAGCCCTCAGGTTGGCCGTTTTTCTGAATTCACAGTCCAGGTCGACTCCTCCTGTGTCTGACCAGGAGTTGGGAGGATTTGGGGGGAACCTGGGCCTGCCCTCTACTCCGGGTTCCAGCCCAGGGCCCTGTGGAATGCAGCTGTCTAGAGTGCCTCCTGGAACAGCTCTGCGACAGCTACAACTCCCTGGGCTAATTCCCCATGGCCTCCTCCCGACACCTTCTTTATCCTCACCATAGGACCTTCCTCCTGGTGTCTGATAATGCTTGTACTCCTCAGTCCTCCAACAGTCTGCGTTCTCACTCTCAGCTCCTAGCGCCTTTTGCTCCCAACTCCTCACACGCACACCACAAACTGAACTGAGCTCTTTTTTAAAACCCAGGTGCCCTGATTAGCCTGCCTTAATTGATTCTAGCAGCTTCTTGATTAGAACACCTGCAGCCAATCAGCCTGTCTGTCTTAATTGTCTCCAGAAGGTTCCTGATTGTTCTGGTACCTTCCCTGTTACCTTACCCAGGGAAAAGGGACCTACTTAGCCTGGTCTACTGCTGCTGCCCTCTGGCCTGGGCTTTCCTTGCTTTTTGCCCCTGCTTTCGGCTTCCCCTCCGACTGAGCCAGACGCTCTCCCCCCTTCCTTTTCTTTTTGTTGTTTTTTTTCTCTTTCTCTGCTGTTGCTAGAGTGCTGGCCGGCTGCCGGCCAGCTGTTAGCCCCCCCCCCAGCCCGCCCACCCTCAGCTGCTGCCGCTCCAGCTGAAACCGCCTCCCTGAGAGAGGGGGGGCCTGCCAGCCCGCTTCCCCAGAGTGGGGGAGTGGAGGGACCCAACCCCCAGACCCAGCTGTTTGTCTGCGGACCTGTCTCCGGCTGAGAGAATTTCTTATCATCTGCTCTGGCATCCCTGGAATGTTTGCAGCTACAACCCGGAACAGACAGAGAAAAAGCCGTCTACTGGAGGAACGCCACCCGGGGAATCTACAAATCACTGTGGAGGGGGCCCAAGACTGAGTAACTTTCGAACTGTGCTCTCGTGTGGGGGGAGGCCTTGACTGTGTCATGACTGTGTTTGTAGGGACACAGGGGGTGTGGCACGGAGCTGCCCCCGATCCATCTGTGTCCTCCCAACCCCCCCCAGTACTATCCTCATCACTGCCCCCTCCATCATCATTGCTGGCTGTTTGACATCTGCCTCTGGACTCAGCTGCTTGCCCTGATTCCACAACGTGGGCCAGAAGCACCAGCCAACCAAACAGGATTCTCTGGACAAACGTACGGTGATTCATGTGTCCCCCCACCCCCGCGAACTGCCCATCCCACAGCCTGTCCCTTTTTTACCTGACCCCAACTCCTGCTAACCACCTGCCATCGCCCCCGCTGGGGCATCAGCAATGGAGGGCACCGGGGTGACCTCTGCCACTGCCATGCCCACCACCTCCCCAGACTCTAGGGGAGCCCCCCCAGCCGGCGGGAAAGGCCAGGGCAAGAAGAAGGGGAAGGGCCCCGCTAAAACCACCAGGCTCTCCATAGCAGGGGCCACCCCCACTGCTGCGGCCCCGCCACCGACCACAGCATCCCTCCCCACTGCCCACTCCACCAGCTCTGTGGGTATCCCTCCCTCACCCCCCAGGATGTATGCCCGGGCAGTGGCAGCCCCCCCACCTGCTGCCTCGTCATCTCTCCCACCCACCGTCTCCGCCACCATCAACAGCGGCTGGGGCTCCTTCCCCACCATGACAAGGAAGCACGGTGTCCAATGCCTCCTGGTGCCCACCTCGCCCCACGTGGAGACCTCCGTGTGGGCATTGGCGAGGGTGGTGGGGCCCTCGGCCATTGTGGTGGCCTCCAAAATGTATGGGAAGTTCGTCTTCTTCTTAGCATCGGAGGCTGCCGCCCAGGAGGCGGTGGAGGGGGGCCTGGCAGTGGGGGGGGGTGTTTGTTCCCCTAGAGCCACTAGAGGACCTGGGCGTCTGCCTGGTCCTGACCTCTGTCCCTCCTTTTCTTCCCAATCTGCCTTGTTACCCGCCCTTTCCACCCTGGGGAAACCTGTTTCTGTCATCAGCCCTCTCCTGTTGGGCTGCAAGGACCCCGCCCTCCATCACATCTTTTCCTTCCACCGGCAAGTGCAGCTTCTACTGCCATCAGCGGCGCGTGTCGGAGAGGCGCTCGAGGGGTCCTTCCTAGTCCCCCACCAGGGGGCCCATTACCGGGTGTATTTCTCCAAGGGGGAAGCCCAGTGCTACCTCTGCCGGGCATCAGGGCATGTCCAGAGGGACTGCCCCTTAGCCCGCCAAGGAGGGGTACCTGGGATCCCTGAGACCTGACAGGACATCAGCCCCGTCATTGCCGATGCCCCTGGCTGCCCGATACCCGAACCCGCCCCCCCTCCTCTTTGGACCACCACTTCTCCCACTCAGGCCCAAGGGGCACCTCCCCTACAAGGCCCAGATGAGCGGGAGAGCCCCGCCCTTGCTGCTGACAATCTGGTGGGGCCTATGGAGGAGGGTGTGGCAGAGATACCACCAGGCATGGGAGAGAGCCTGCCCCAGGGAGAATCCTCCTTCCCTTTTGCCGCCCCCCCCCTCCAAGTCCCTGAGCCATCACCTTTACCCCCTGACACGACCCCTGCTAACCAGCCCCCAGATGATGCCATGGAGGGCTGGGCCCTAGTCCAGGGGAAGCGAGGCAAGCGGAAGGCTCGAGCTCCGCCTCATCTACCTGAGGCGGAGGCCGCCCGGAAGTCCAGGAATGGGGGCACCAATGCCGAACCTTCTGCTTTGCCCACGAGTGCATCCCATCCACTGGTGTCAGCCGGGAAAGACGGTAGCACCGGAAGGTAGTGTCTCCCCTCCATGGGAGACCCTCCCCTCCAAGACCCTCGAGGAAGCTCTCCCTCTGCTGGGAGAGCAATACAGCGGTGCATAGACAATCCAGGAAGTTTTTGGAAAGCGTAGGGGACAATTTCCTGGCGCAAGTGCTAGAGGAGCCAACTAGGGGAGGCGCTTTCCTTGACCTGATGCTCACAAACCGGGTAGAATTAGTGGGGGAAGCAAAAGTGGATGGGAATCTGGGAGGCAGTGACCATGAGTTGGTTGAGTTCAGGATCCTGACACAGGGAAGAAAGGTAAGCAGCACGATACGGACCCTGGACTTCAGGAAAGCAGACTTCGACTCCCTCAGGGAACGGATGGCCAGGATCCCCTGGGGGACTAACTTGAAGGGGAAAGGAGTCCAGGAGAGCTGGCTGTATTTCAAGGAATCCCTGTTGAGGTTACAGGGACAAACCATCCCAATGAGTCGAAAGAATAGTAAATATGGCAGGCGACCAGCTTGGCTTAATGGTGAAATCTTAGCGGATCTTAAACATAAAAAAGAAGCTTACAAGAAGTGGAAGGTTGGACATATGACCAGGGAAGAGTATAAAAATATTGCTCGGGCATGTAGGAATGTTATCAGGAGGGCCAAATCGCACCTGGAGCTGCAGCTAGCCAGAGATGTCAAGAGTAACAAGAAGGGTTTCTTCAGGTATGCTGGCAACAAGAAGAAAGCCAAGGAATGTGTGGGCCCCTTACTGAATGAGGGAGGCAAACTAGTGACAGAGGATGTGGAAAAAGCTAATGTACTCAATGCTTTTTTTGCCTCTGTTTTCACTAACAAGGTCAGCTCCCAGACTGCTACGCTGGGCATCACAAAATGGGGAAGAGATGGACCGCCCTCTGTGGAGATAGAGGTGGTTAGGGACTATTTAGAAAAGCTGGACGTGCACAAGTCCATGGGGCCGGATGAGTTGCATCCGAGAGTGCTGAAGGAACTGGCGGCTGTGATTGCAGAGCCATTGGCCATTATCTTTGAAAACTCGTGGCGAACCGGGGAAGTCCCGGATGACTGGAAAAAGGCTAATGTAGTGCCAATCTTTAAAAAAGGGAAGAAGGAGGATCCTGGGAACTACAGGCCAGTCAGCCTCACTTCAGTCCCTGGAAAAATCATGGAGCAGGCCCTCAAAGAATCAATCCTGAAGCACTTGCATGAGAGGAAAGTGATCAGGAACAGCCAGCATGGATTCACCAAGGGAAGGTCATGCCTGACTAATCTAATCGCCTTCTATGATGAGATTACTGGTTCTGTGGATGAAGGGAAAGCAGTGGATGTATTTTTTCTTGACTTTAGCAAAGCTTTTGACACGGTCTCCCACAGTATTCTTGTCAGCAAGTTAAGGAAGTATGGGCTGGATGAATGCACTACAAGGTGGGTAGAAAGCTGGCTAGATTGTCAGGCTCAACGGGTAGTGATCAATGGCTCCATGTCTAGTTGGCAGCCGGTATCAAGTGGAGTGCCCCAAGGGTCGGTCCTGGGGCCGGTTTTGTTCAATATCTTCATAAATGATCTGGAGGATGGTGTGGATTGCACTCTCAGCAAATTTGCGGATGATACTAAACTGGGAGGAGTGCTAGATACGCTGGAGGGGAGGGATAGGATACAGAAGGACCTAGACAAATTGGAGGATTGGGCCAAAAGAAATCTGATGAGGTTCAATAAGGATAAGTGCAGGGTCCTGCACTTAGGACGGAAGAACCCAATGCACAGCTACAGACTAGGGACCGAATGGCTAGGCAGCAGTTCTGCGGAAAAGGACCTAGGGGTGACAGTGGACGAGAAGCTGGATATGAGTCAGCAGTGTGCCCTTGTTGCCAAGAAGGCCAATGGCATTTTGGGATGTATAAGTAGGGGCATAGCAAGCAGATCGAGGGACGTGATCGTTCCCCTCTATTCGACATTGGTGAGGCCTCATCTGGAGTACTGTGTCCAGTTTTGGGCCCCACACTTCAAGAAGGATGTGGATAAATTGGAGAGAGTCCAGCGAAGGGCAACAAAAATGATTAGGGGTCTGGAACACATGAGTTATGAGGAGAGGCTGAGGGAGCTGGGATTGTTTAGCCTGCAGAAGAGAAGAATGAGGGGGGATTTGATAGCTGCTTTCAACTACCTGAAAGGGGGTTCCAAAGAGGATGGCTCTAGACTGTTCTCAATGGTATCAGATGACAGAACGAGGAGTAATGGTCTCAAGCTGCAGTGGGGGAGGTTTAGATTGGATATTAGGAAAAACTTTTTCACTAAGAGGGTGGTGAAACACTGGAATGCGTTACCTAGGGAGGTGGTAGAATCTCCTTCCTTAGAGGTTTTTAAGGTCAGGCTTGACAAAGCCCTGGCTGGGATGATTTAACTGGGAATTGGTCCTGCTTCGAGCATGGGGTTGGACTAGATGACCTTCTGGGGTCCCTTCCAACCCTTATATTCTATGATTCTATGATTCTATGAAGCCCCTTCTGTCCTGACACTACCCGAAGCCCCCGTGAACTCCGAGGCAACCGTCGTGGTGGGTGCCAGTGGGGAGAACCCCGGAGCTACAGAAAGTGTCCTCTCCTCCATGTTCGAGGAGATCGAGGCCCTAGATCTGACCCCGGTCGCCCGGGGGAGGACGACCTTTTGCCAACAAACCTCGATTTGGGCGACCTCGCTCCACCCCTCTTTTCCCCATGCTCCCTCCTCCTAATTGCTGCTTCTGCTCCCACCTCCGAGGAGCCCCTGGACTCCTCCATCGACCTGGCCGCTGATAGCACCCCGCTGATGACCACCGAGCTTCCTCAGGTGACAGCCGGCACCACACGGCCGGGACACGAGTCGCCAGAGGCACCCCCCGTTGGTGCAGAGCAATCGATTTCCTTCCTGGGCGGGGGCCCAACAGAAGATAATCCACCTTCTGATGCTGTGGCCGCTGAATCCACCATAGAGCCCGCGCCCAGTATCACGGAGAGCTCCCTCCCCACCCCCTTAACCCTCGAGTCTGATCGGGAAGTGCCACCATCCAGCTGCTTGCCTCCCGAAACCCAGAACCTCGCCTCTGCACCTGCCCTTACCCCTATCCAGTCTACCTCCTGCAATGTCATTGCTGCCCCTGGGGCTGTCTCCTTCCCTTTTCCAACTGATGACCCCCAGGGAGTGGCCTTTGCATTCTCCTGCCCCGACCCACTAGGGGCTGCTATTTTCCCTCCACCGCCCTCTATCGCCCCAAGGCTTGAGGCGGGCCTAGTAGCTCCAGCCCATCAGGCACCCCGTCGGGGGTCCACACCCTACTTGCCTGTTTTAGTGAGCCACGGGGCTGCAACAAGGACCCCGCCGGGGAACAACTGGGAAACCGTAACCCCACCCCCCATGAGCTGTGAGGAGAGCCGCGGAAGTTTTTAGAGGATATCCGTGGCTCCCGCAACAAGGTACAGCTTGCTCTCCAGCGATGGGGGGATTTTTTTCAAATCCTCCGGGTCACAAGGGCCCTCATGGGGGAAGGTAAAGGGACGGGGAAGCAGGATGCTGCGGCCTACTGGCGGGTCTGCATCTTCTGTGAAAAATTACTCACCTACGGGATGGGTCAAGGACTGTTGCGCGGCCCGCTGGGGGATGCGAGCATCCCTGCCAGTGAGGATCCCCCCAGCCCCCCCCCCCATGACACCTCTCACCATTGCAATGTTGAACACGCAGGGTTGTAGGATGGCTCTCCGCAGGTTCCAGGTGCTCTCCTTCTTTCAGGAGGGAGGGTACTCTGTGATTTTCCTGCAGGAGACCCGACCGCCGAAGGACAGTTGGCGGCTTGAGGTGGGGGGACAGGGTCTACTTTAGTCATTCCATGATTTGGCAGGCTGGAGTGGCGACCCTGTTCTCCCCCGACCTATGTCCCGAGGTGCTAGGGGTCGCCGAGGCCGTGCCAGGTCACCTGCTGCATCTGCGGGTCCGTATAGAGGGGCTTGTGGTTAACCTCATTAACGTCTATGCCCCAACATCAGGCCCGGAGTGGCTGCAATTCTATCAGCAGGCGTCCACCTTCCTCGGCACCTTAGATTCTCACGAGTGCCTGGTCCTGGGAGGGGATTTTAATACCACCCTCGAGGAGCGAGACTGCTTGGGGACCGAGCAGAGCCCGGCCGCCGTGGACACTCTCCGGATGATAGTTGAACATCACTCCCTAGTCGACATCTGGCTTGACCACCACCCGGATGACACTTCCACATTCACCTTTGTCCGGGTGGAAGCCCATCGGTTGAGCCACTCCCGGTTGGACCGCATTTATTTATCACGCTTCCATCTCTCATGAGCCCACTCCTCCAGCATTCGGCTGGCCCCATTTTCTGACCATCACCTAGCCACCGTGACAGCTTCCCTCTGTGCGGAGAGGCTGGGGCCGGCCTATTGGCATTTTAACAACAGCCTGTTGGAGGATGAGGGCTTCGTGACGTCCTTCCGGGAATTCTGGCTGGCCTGGCGAGGGCAGCGGCGTGCCTTTCCCTCGGTGCGGCGATGGTGGGAGCTGGGGAAGGTGTGCGCCCAGCTTTTCTGCCGCGAGTACACCCAGGGCACCAGCCAACGGAGAAATGCGGCATTAGAGCAGTTGGAATGGGAGGTCTTAGAGCTGGAGAGGCATTTGGCTGCCAGCCCCGAAGACCTGCTACTCCGCGGAGTGCGCTGGGAGAAGCGGGAGGAGCTCCGGGCCCTTGAGGACCATTGGGCCCGGGGCACCTTTGTTTGATCCCACATCCGCCTCCTTCGGGAGATGGATCGCGGCTCCCGCTTCTTCTATGCCCTGGAGAAAATGAGGGGGGCCAAGAAACATGTCACCTGCCTACTGGCAGAAGACGGCACCTCCCTCACGGAACTGGCGGAGATGTGTGGGAGGGCCTGAGCCTTCTAAGCAAGTCTTTTCTCCCCGGATCCGACTGATCCTAGCACTTGCAGAGTGCTCTGGGAGGAGCTCCCTATGGTCAGTGCAAGCGACCGAGATCGGCTAGAGTTGCCTCTCACTCTGGCCGAGTTCTCGGAAGCCCTCCGTCGTATGCCCACTAATAAGTCTCCAGGCATGGATGGGCTGACCGGGGAGTTCTACCGCGTGTTTTGGAACGTCTTCGGCCCAGACCTAGTCACCGTCTGGGCTGAGTCTCTGCAGAGCAGGGTCCTCCCTCTTTCGTGCAGGCCAGCTGTGCTCGCCTTATTGCCGAAGAAGGGGGACCTCCACGATTTACGAAATTGGCGTCCCGTCTCGCTCCTCAGCATGGACTACAAAATCATAGCGAAAGCAATCTCGCTGCGGCTAGGATCTGTGCTGGCGGACGTGATCTACCCAGACCAGACCTACACTGTCTCGGACTGCAGTATCTTTGATAACCTATTTCTAGTTCGGGACCTTTTGGAACTCGGGCATAGAGACGGTCTGTTGTTCGTCCTCCTGTCCCTAGATCAGGAGAAGGTGTTCGATAGGGTGGATGACGGGTACCTCCTGAGCACTCTGCAGGCATTTGGCTTCGGACCCCAGTTTGTGGATTTTCTCCGGGTGCTGTATGCTTCTGCAGAGTGTCTGGTTAAGCTCAACTGGACCCTGACCGAACCCGTCAGCTTCGGGCGAGGAGTACGGCAGCGGTGCCCCCTCTCGGGCCAGCTGTACGCTCTGGCGATCGAGCCCTTCCTCTGTCTGCTCCGGAGGAGGTTGACAGGGTTGGTGCTGTGGGAGCCGGAGCTGCAGCTGATCTTGTCGGCGTATGCTGATGACATGCTCCTCATGATCCAGGACCCCGGCAACTTGGCGCAGGTGGAGGCTTGCCAGGCCATCTATTCGGCATCCTCCTCCGCCCAGGTCAGCTGGGTCAAGAGCTCTGGCTTGGCGGTAGGAAACTGGCAGCAGGCGAGCTCCCTCCCACCCGCGCTTCAGACCATCCGGTGGAGCGCGGGTCTGCTGCTGTACCTCGGCGTTTACCTTTCTGCCACGCATCCCTTTCTGCCAGAGAACTGGGAAAATTTAGAGGGTGGGGTGATAGAGTGGCTCCGGAAATGGACGGGACTACTCCGATGTCTCTTCCTCTGAGGGAGAGCGCTGGGGCTTAATCAACTAGTCCTGTCCATGCTCTGGTACTGGCTCAACACCCTGGTCCCGGCCCCGGGTTTCCTGACCAACCTCTGGACATCGATTCTGGGGTTCTTTTGGTTAGGAATGCACTGGGCCCCTGTAGGGGTTCTTCATCTACCCCTGAAGGAAGAAGGACAGGGCCTGAAGTGTCTACACACTCAGGTCCGTGTCTTCTGCCTCCAGGCCCTACAGAGGCTCCTCTATGGTGCAGACAGTTCGGTGTGGAGCACACTGGCGCACACCATTCTGCGCCACATCTGAGGGCTCTGATATGACCGGCATCTCTTTTATCTCCGTCTGGGAGGTCTTCCGTGAGACCTCTCCAGGCTGCCCGTCTTCTACCAGGACCTCCTCTGGATTTGGAAACTGTTTTTAATGACCAGGTCCGTGGCGGCCACTTAGGGGGTAGATCTCCTCATGGAGCCCCTGCTACACAACCCCCAGCTCCATGTGCAGATGGCAGAGTCCCGCTCGGTGCGCCAGAGGTTGGTCCTAGCGGAAGTCACGAGGGTTGGAGACCTCCTGGACTACGACCGGGGAGACTGGCTGGATCCCCTGATGCGTGCATGGGGCTCTCCAGACCTTGTACCCCCCCCCCCCCGGCGCGTACTTCAGGAGGTGAAGGCCGCTTTGCTGCCCGCTGCTCGAGCTTACCTCGATCAGGTCCTGCTCGAGGGCACGCCCCGCCCACCCTCTACCCCAGGCCTGCCAGACCTTTTAATTGGACCACTGCCCCGCAGACCCAATCAACCCCCTTACCCCTTCACTGCGAGCCGGCTGCATGAACTGCAGCCGGTACGCTTCCAAACCACGCCAAGGAAACATCTATACACGCTCATGCTCCATACCCTTCATGCCCTCACCCTACTGTCCCGCCCCGACACAAAGTTGCGGGACCTTCTGCCACCTTTGGAGGGTGAGCAGCCCCAGTGGGCCAGCCTATATTCCACCTTGGTTCCGAGGCCCGTCGGGGACATCAGTTGGCGGCTCCTTCACGGAGCTGTGAGCACGGGCACGTACTTGGCGCGGTTCACCCCCATCCCAGATACTTGTCCCTTTTGTGGTGTGAGGGAAACCCTGGCGCATGTATATTTGGAGTGCGCCAGGCTGCAGCCCCTGTTCCGGCTCCTCACAAATCTTTTATTACGTTTTTGGTTGCATTTTTCCCCTCACTTTTTTATTTATGCATTCCCCATCTGTGGCCTCACAAAGTCGCCTAGTTAACCTCTTCCTGGCCCTGGCTAAAACGGCCATCTATAAAACCAGAGAGAGGAGGTTGGCCGATGGAGTTTCCTGTAACTGTAAGACCATTTTCCAATCCTCGGTCCGTTCACGTATCCGGGCAGAGTTCTTCTGGGCGGCGTCCACCAACTCCCTTGATGCTTTTGAGGAGCGGTGGGCGCTGCCCGAGGTTCTCTGCTCCGTGTCCCCGTCCGGGTCCCTTTGTCTGACCCTTTGATTGGGGGAGAGAGTAAGGGACCCCACCCCCAGCCATTGCTGCTGCAGACACCACCACCTAAGAGTGGTCCTTTCACACGTGGGTGCAGGTGCCCCCCCTCCCGATTGTCCACCCCACAGCCTGCCCCTCCTGTTGGGTGCTTTCAGAGGAGGGAATTGTTGGTGACACTGGGCATGGGGCCAGGTAACTCAAGGGGGTGGCAGACCTTGAGAGTCGATGAAGCCCCCTCGCTCTGGGCCACCAGGTAACTCGGAAGGGTGGAAGACCACGAGAGTCAAGGAAGTCCCCCACTCTGGGCCCAGGCAAGCTTGAACACTTCCCTCCCCTGAAGCTAATGAGAAAACAATTGTGATTGGTTGCTGTGTTACACATTGCATATGCTGCTGTTTTTACTCTGTAAGTGTGTTATGCAAATAAAAAAAAATCACTCTCCTGTAAAAAAAAAAAAAAAAAAAATTACTCTCCTATAATTCCTATAATTCTCCTATGGCCTGACCCTGTCACAGCCTCTATATTGAATGGCCTAAATAAGGCCTTTGGGTGGGATTTTCAAAAGAGTCTAAGGGAGTGGGCACCTACTTCAAACTTTTAGCCCCTGTTATCAAAATCTTTTTCTGCTTAATTGTATTGGCCGGCTTAAACTAAGCTTAAATTTAAGTAAGTTTGTCTCTGAGTCGTGTGTTTGTTCTTCCCAGTGAATGGTTTTTATTATCCCCTCTGTTTCAGTTCTCTTCTGAATTCATACCTTCTTGATTTCTGCCATGTTTTTCTGTGAATTTTCTGTCCCTTTTCTCAGTGTCTAAGGTAAGTAGCACCACTCCTTCCTCCCAGCTAAACTGAATGCTCTTTTCACATCTCTGCTTGTTTTAATTTCTTTTAGTGATGGTTGAGTTCAAAATTTTACAAAGCTCATTACAACACATTAGTTGCAATAAAAAATCCCAGCCTGCCAGCAAAGAAGGCTTGACATAATAATCCATAATGCTTGAATGTCTTTAAAAAGGATACAGAAAATATCTTGCGAATGCAGAAATGACCTACATATAAGACAAAAGCCATTCCCTCAGGGACTGAAGATATTTTGCCTTTGTCTCATACATTATGCATCTCTTTTACATCCCATCTCGAAGAAAATATTTTCTGCTGTTTATCAAAGAATTGCTAAGGTTCTTATTAGAACATTTGCCTCCGTTTAGAGGGATCTTAACATTCTGTAAGTGCAGTCTGTGCTGTTTGTGCTTCCTGTGTGCTTATTTGTAACGTTCCTTGTTTTGGCTCTTTGATTTATTTCTCTCAGCACAGAGGTTCTACTTTCTACTTCATGCCTAGGAGAATAAATGCTGCTGATTCCTTTTTGGGATGCTGAACAGCAGCCAGAGATTTTAATAGCAAGAGAGAAATATAGGGTAACTGTCTTGGATAGTGCATGTGTAAATGGTGGAGTCTCTGTAACCTGAAGTCTTTAAATCATGATTTGAAGACTTCAGCAACTCAGCCAGAGGTTAGGGGTCTATTACAGGAGTAAGTAGGTGAGGTTCTATGGCCTGCAATGTGCAGGAGGTCAGACTAGATTATCATGATGGTCCTGGCCTTAAAGTCTGTGAATCTGTATACTACAATCTTCAGTTACAGTGATTATTATTGTATATCATTATTATTTTAAAGATAAAAAATATAACCCCATGGCCCAATAACTCCTCTGTAGGCAGAGGGGATGAAAAATGGTGAACTCCTGGCCAGGGAGTGTAAAAAAGGAGTTTGGCTTCCTCTGTGACATTGTACCTGCTAAACTCATGGATTCAATGGAGGATCCATGTGTGGATAGGCGTCGGTTTTGTATGGGGGCAGAGCCCATGGTACTATGAACATTGTTCCAACCTCTCCAACAAGACACCGCCCTTGCTGCAATGCCTGTAAGAAATCAGTCATTTCATGACAACTAGATTCATGGAGATAGAAGACTATTTAAATAATGATAACCACAACAACCTGCATTTTTATATAGTTGATTGTATTTCTTTCCTCTACCCTTGGCATGTTGCTCAGGTTCTTAGAATATAAAAGCTTGGGGCAGGGTCCATTAAAGACTTGAATAGCCGAATGGCTAGGCATTCTCCTGCAACAGGGGAGACCCAGGTTCAAATCTTTTCTCCACATGAGGTGGGGAACTGAACCTGAGCCTTCCACATCTGAGCTGAGTGCCCTAACCACTCAGCTAACCGTTATAAGAGAAACATGGTGACCCTTTTGTGAATGGTACCTAAATCCTGATTCAGGAAAAAAAAAGTATTGGTTGAAATTATTCAGTCAAATATGTGCATAATTTCAGGTCAATTGGAACTACATTTTTTTTGGCAAATAAACTTCTCATCTGAAAAATGTCACCTGGCTCTATGCAGGAGTAATGCGCTCTCCTGTGTTTAACCTACTTAAAAGCAGGGCAGCTGCATTCCTTACTAGTTGAAGTAATGGTGCCTGGGGTTGCCAAAGTCTCCCTTTCCCTTTAATCTAGTCTCATGTTGTAGTGAAGAAATCTGTTCTAGCAACCATCCATTCAGGTCTTGGTGAGACAAGCATGACTGGTCATCTCAACCACTGATTATTTTAGTGACTGTGCATTAATCAGCATAAGTTGAAGTTATGGTCATTGTCTGCTATTGGCCTTTCCATGGGTCCACAGGAATGGACATATCTTCCTATTAGTACTGGGGGATCAGGATCTCATTAGATGGTGGGGAGTCCAGCTGATAAGAGGTACCTTTACTAGAACCGCTGAAGCAGATTTGCTCCAGAATCATTCATCAACCCTTTCTGAAAGTACAGCCCCACCACCTCTTTGTTCCTTGTTAGTTTCCCAAGAAAGGGAAATATTTGAATAAACACGATCATTTTTTATTAGTTGAAAATGACCTTTCTCAAATGTCCATTGATTGTGTAAATGCTGAATTAGGTGGTATTCTGTCACACAAATATGGCTTCAAATTGCCAAGTCCAAGATCTGGTACCAAACTCCTCCTGAGCTTTGGAGGTTTTGGCCTGAGCTAATCCCTTTTATTTTAGAATTTACTAAACATGTTTCTTAGACACTTCATGGAGACCAATTTTTTTTCAAACAATTAGATTTATGCTATTTCAGTTCTTACACTGAAACATTTATTATTATGGAAGCTACAAACATAACTAGCTTTTAAATTGCAAGCATTAAGCAATCAAGGATTTCATTTTTGTTTTAATACTATTTGAACAGATTCACTCTCTCATTAGCATTTTTGCAATTTTAAAAACAAGGGTTAAGCCTTTCTTTATCAATTGCCACCAAGAGAAAGCATTCATATCACTCTATCCTGTGCAACAATGTATTTTGCAACTTATTTACCGTAGAGGTATTGATTTTAATCAACATTCAAATCACAGCATCATATTTTTCATACCAAAAGACTCAAATGGGCTATTTTTTCTACTAATGTGCCACTGATTAAAATGAATATTTATGTATTAACCTCAGTAAGTGAGAAAACACTAGATCATAAGCTTGCAGGATAAAAATAAATATAGAAGCAGCACACTGACAGTATGTGGAGAAAGCAGGATCAGCAGAATGTGTGCCTTGTGCAGTTGTCAGTCTCTGAGCAACGTCTGAAGGGGTGTGAAGCAGGGTTATTATTAGATGATACATGTGATGTACAGCAGCATTATAGCACTTATGTCATGGAAGTATCACATTTTTATTGGATGAGTTAATGTTCATCTAAACCCTGGATATTGTCTATTTCCTTTACACTGTGTGAGTTGAGAAGTACTGTAAGCCCTGCCTCAGACATTTTGATCAATATTTCATAGGTCTGTGCAGTGGTATGGAGGTCTTCCCACCCCCTGGGTCAGGGGGAGGTCACCCCACCTCACTATGCCGTTTGGATCGCCACCTAGTATCTGGGGGGACTAGCGAATAGGCGTTAGCATCCTAGCTGGTCCAACAGTGCTAAACCCCCAATAGTCAATGGGCTCCGGCCCTTAGGCAGGGACAGGGCCTCCCAGGAGTCCGTATGCTCTGGCCCTTAGCCTGGGACAGAGCAGCCAACAGTCTATAGTCCCATAGTCCTTTAAACTGCTTACCTACTTCTGGTGGGAAGGTGAGGCAGGTCTGGCTCTGCCCACCTAGGCACAGAGGGTGGTTCCTCCCCCTGTGGGTCAGAGGGAGGGCACACCACCTCACTACAGTCTAGTTAGTTACTGAAGTTTAGTTTTACTTAATTTATTTTTGTTCTTTTAAGCATGACCTGCCCTGGCTAGTTTTATGTTGAGAGTTATGTGAAGAAAACTATCAGATAGAGAGAGCAGCCACTTTTTCCCTTGTGAGAAGAATAGCTGTAAAATACTTATAAGGGATGAACATATCATCATGGAGAAACTCCTCCTTTAGAGGGCTGATCCTGTTTGGTGCTGAAAGTCTCTTGCTAGAGGTCATGCACCTCCACTGCCCATTAACTTCAATGGGAGAAGTATTTTACTCCTTAAATGGCACTGGGATGCAGCAAATACATGATGATGATGTTGAACATGCAAGCATATTACAGTTCGTCCTCTTTGTTACTGTGGATCTGAGTGTGTTATTGATGGGACTGGTTTCTCCTGACGGTGTAAATCAAGCTCTTTTTCTCTCTCTCTTTTTTTTTAATTAGCTCAAAATTCTTTTTATTCCATGATCAATCACCTTAAGTGATTGACATATTTGTCTATTCATCTGTTGCATTTATCTGTTCCCTTGTGCTTTGTTTCATGCCTTCTCTTCTGTGGCACATCTTCTCTTCCTGTGTGCCAAGGTAACTCTCACTGTTATTACAATCTGCTACTTTTGCCTAGGTTTTTACCAGTAATCTATATTCCAGCACTCTTTTTTATTACTCTTGAGCGTGACAATTGAAACACACAACAAAACCAAAAAATCTCCAAATGTCTACAAAAAACAAGTCTAAAAGAAAATGAATGATACAATCTTCTTTTGTGATAAAAAGGGCTCTTCTAAGAGGAATATTCCCTTTCTGTTGTTATCTTTTGTCCTTCTTCATTCGCCACCATGACTGTCGTCATTATTCATTGCTATTTAGATGACAAACTCCTTTTGGTACTGTTTAAATGAAAGGGGGTGAGATTTTCAAAGGCACACATGGCAGCTAGGCACCTAATTCCCACTGAAAGGACCTGTTTCCATTTCCCATGCTCCCCGCAACCCCCAATGGTGCAACCTGTGCACTGGCCTATTTTGAGGAGATATTGTGCTGCCTAAGGCACAAATCTTCCATATGATCTCCTGGGAGGGGGTGGCCATGCATTGTCCCTAACCTATTCCATGGTTAAAGAACGTATTGTCCTTTATTATGTGTAAGAATATACACCAACTAGAGGGTTGCATAGCTCATTGCTTATGTAGGTCAAGCAAGCAGGTGATGCGAAGGGCAGGAACGCAGTTTCTACCCTGAACCTGTAGCATTTTCACAGGATACTGCCACCGAACCGACATTTTGTTAACTCATTGAAACTGCTCCTCTTGTTCTCTTGGTTGTTTTATCAATTTCATATCAACAACTTCCCCTTGACAGTGCCCATGTGCTGCAAGCAGAGGATCTGTCTCTAGCATTGTGATATCAGAGGTAACTCAGCCAGTCATCAATTGCTCCTGCCAGTAACCCTCACCCTAACTCCGCTGCATGCATTGGCCATCTCTCCTCTTGACAGTGCCCATTTGGTATTGCAGGCAGAGTACGCTCTGTGCCTGCAGCACCAAATGAGCACTGTTTAGATGAACTAAAATAGTTTTGACTAGGCAAAGGTAAATGATCTTTCCTGAGCTAAGCATAGTGTGGAGAGAGCCACAGTGCAAATTTCCGGCCTCATTCCTATTCAGCCAATATAGCACATGATTTGAAGCAGTTCCCCACTATTCGAGTCCCTAACCCCCCGACTCTGTCATAGCACCTCACTCACAAAGTGCAGTTTTATTTGCTGACTCATTTCAAACCAATGGGATTGAAATTTGGAGGGAGGGAGTGATGACTGGCTGAATTGTGTCTGATGTCAGAATGCTCATCTGCCTGTCACATCAAATGGGCACTGTGTGGAAATCAGGGTTTTCCAATTGTCTTTCCAATTGTCACTAAAATAATTAAGGTTCCTCTCACTGATACGTAGAATGTTCTCTCAAATTTTGGCATTGCTCAGCTGTGATCTTCAAAAGTTATCACATTGCGGACAGACAAAAAGAGAAATATCATTAGGTTTAGTGTCATTTAGCTTGGTCAAATATATATTAGTACAGATCCACTGGTCTAGCCAAGCTGCACTCAGTTCAATAGAGGGGACAGTGGTTGGAGCAAAGGTGGCTTTAAGCCACTCTTATGTTCTTTTGATGGAACCAGCCAGGTTTGATCCAGTCCCTAGCATAAGTTAGAGCATCTTCCAGACTTTTCTATTTTAGAACAGCCCCAAGAGGCCTTCTTGAAAAATTAGGTCCACTAGTGTGTAGGGTTGCCCCAGCCATGGCTCCTTTTCCACAGCCCTGCCTGCTGCAACAGGTAAAGATAGAATATGTACCATTACTGTGGCTCCACATTTTAACCTCCGACGTGAAAGACTGGAATACTATGAGCAACTGGAATGAAGGGGGCTATCGTGGAAACACTCCCACAGTTTTAACTGTCACTAGCACATCAGCTATAATAAATGTCTATTCAGGCACCTGCCAGGATGCCATTCCTAGTACTACCATGGACATGTCCTACACCTATAGGCAGTGCTGATTTTGCAGGTGATGAGACACCAAGAGACCTGATCCTTTGGCATTACATTACAGCATGTTGGTTAGGTGGCAGAATGTGATAGCCTATCATTTCTCATATACTTTGTGATACCTGATAGACAAGGGCTAAAAACAGATATTAGCTGCTTGAAACATTGCATCAGACTGCACAGACACTGATCAAAAGTCATTTATAAAAATGTCTCTATTTGGACTTCCTTAAATATTTTAGTGTGCTACCATTATACTTAATAAGGGAATGCTATTATTAACACAATAACACCTGACAACTTAGACATCAGTAGCACTTAACAACTGATTAGGTAGTTAATGTCCAGAGGCAAAATTATGGGCCATTAAAGTTCTGATGGAAGTCATTAATTTTACTGGTGATCATCAGTTTGTAGACTATTATTGTTTCTCTTGCATCTGTTACTGTTGGAGTCGTGTACTGGATACTGATGTAAATCTAAAAGACTTATAATGAATGTAGTTTTTAATAGCTCACACATCTTCGTTTATTTATACATTGACTAAAAAGTGACTCCCACACAAAGATCCCAGAGTAATTTCTTAGATATTATTTTCCCTCTATTCCTAACATATTGTCATAAGCAGAGAAGGTATAGTAGGCATCTGTGTGTGATTGCCTTCTGCGGTACAATTCTGAATGAACACAGAGGAGAATAATCCATTTTAGTATAAAATGCCTTGAGATATTTCAGTACAATGAGTTACAAACTAATAGTACAGGAAATTCAGAAACTGTTATGTGTTCACATACATTGCTGACAGAACTTGTGTTAGTGATATAGGCGATATACAGCAGGGTACTGGGTTATTCTACTTCCGCCTACAGAGTCCCCAGAAGAGACCTCTTTTTAACATCCCATCTGAATGGTCGCAACTCTACCAGGGTAGCGCCCTTGAGTACCATATTGCAGTGAAAGTATAAATATGAGCTTGAGTCCTGGTATGGTCCTTGAATTTCCAATGCCAGTAGTATACTAAGGGCAAATTTGTAAGTCTTTTGCTCAGAGTGGTGAGCAGTTACTCACTGGAGTTATCCCATTGACTTCAGGGGGCTGCTCCTGTGAGTAATTGCTCACCAATATGAGTAAGGTGTTCATTATCTGGCTCTAAATTTGAAAGGATTTGGCTCAAGGCATCAAGGTGAATGTTGCTTAGAAAGAAAAGGTAGACACCTGGGTTAATTGAGGTTTAAATGTACATTAACTATACTGCAACACTGCAGTGTATAATAATAGAAAGTCTTCATTAGTACCATCCCTGGCTTAATTAGTATCTTGTCTCTCTTAATGTTCTTGGGTGTAAACATGGTGGCCAAAAGAGAGCTCATTATGAATTGTACTTGGGAAGGTCCTGAGTGTGTTGGAACAAGCCATCCAATGTCCATTTCAAAGGATCACTCAAGTCTGGACTGAGTTCAGCAATAAGTTCTTTCTACTTGCCATCTGATAGAAGTCATGACTTGATCATGCCACTTATTGTTGACTGATTACCTGTGTTTCCTCCTTCTCCTCAAGTAGCCTGAAGTGGCCCATATGCTCACCTTCTGATAATTATAAAAGCTAGTGCAGACAGTATAAACTGTTCAAGAAAAGAAGTGTTTATTCAGGTGGCAAAGCTTATGAAATTAAAATCTTTAACACTGTTATATCAATTCAGTTTAGACAGAGCGCTCCACATTAATTCAAAGTACTTTTTTCAGACTCATTGGATACTTTTCAAAGTCTTAATTACTATTTAGAAATAACTTTTGTATACCACATAGATATTGAAATATTAATATCTTCAGAACAGTATACTGACTTTGTGTGAGTGGTATTTTTTATAAAATACAGGCAGGAATAAAATATCTAAAACAACAAACCAGGATGGTATATAATATGATTACTATTATTTTATTTGTTTCTGGTAGAGACCACCATGTGCTAGACACTTGCTAGACTCTGAGAAGGCACTATCCTTGTTCTGAAGAGTTTCTAATTATATCATTTTAGAATGTAAGATAATTAGAGAACCACAGTCTCTGGCCTTGTCTATACTACAAAGTTTTGTCGGGAAAAGTTATGCCACTTTAATTAAAACCATTGTTGCATGTCCACACTAGCTCCTTGTGTCGGTGGAGCACATCCACACTAACAGCTCTTGCATCAACACAGAGACCAGTGTACTGTGGGTAGCTATCCCACTGTGCAGCTGGCTGCAGGGTGCTCTGGGAAGGTTTTGCAATGCTTCATGGGGCAGGTACAGTGTCACATGATGCAGGTTTCTCAATCCCATTGTTCCAGGGGCATCCTAGTAGATTGCCAGCTGCTTTTTCAACTGAAGTGTGTGCGGGGAGGGAGAGGAGAGTGGTGTGTCTGGTGCAGGGGAGACAGCAGTCTGACCAACTTATTCTGAGGCAGGGGGGAGGGGGACACCCCCCTCATGTCAGCCCCCAGCTCTGCTCAGCACAGCAGTCTTTCCTGAAGCAGCCCACTCTGCCTGCCTGCGGTTCTGCGATTCCCTCTGAGTTCTCCCACAGCTTCTTCAGCTGGTGGGAGCGGTATCCTGAGCAGCTCTGTGAGCTCTCTGTGCTGAGGAATGTCAAAGCAGCACAGTAATCCCCACCCTC
The DNA here is from genome assembly GCF_965140235.1 of Caretta caretta. Taxonomy (NCBI): domain Eukaryota; kingdom Metazoa; phylum Chordata; order Testudines; family Cheloniidae; genus Caretta; species Caretta caretta. The sequence goes on along the minus strand of NC_134209.1, from coordinate 94,736,271 downwards.
CATTCCCTGCAGCAATAGTGTGCCTGCTGCTGTGGTCCTAGTGAAGGACAGAGCAGGTGCATTCCATGTTAATGTTTTGCTTTTTGTTCCCCCAAGGGAGCATCACGCTCAGCTGTCAGATTGAAGGGGAGGGAGACATGCCTGCAGGGCAGCAGAGATCAAAACAGTGAGCCGAGTAGTCCTGGCAGGCATTATGGGATACTGGTGGAAGCCAGGTTTCAGAGTAGCAGCTGTGTTAAGTCTGTATTCGCAAAAAGAAAAGGAGTACTTGTGGCACCTTAGAGACTAACCAATTTATTTGAGCATGAGCTTTCGTGAATGCATCCGATGAAGTGAGCTGTAAGGTGTCACAAGTACTCCTTTTTTTTTTTTTTTTTTAGTGGAAGCCAGTTACTTTGACAAAACAAACAGCATAGTCTACGCTGAAGTTTGTCGCTTTAACTTTTCTGCAAAAACGTCTGTGCCTCTCTTTGAGGTGGTTTTATTTTGTCAGCAAAACAGCAGAGTTTTGCCACCAAAAGTAGCTTTTTAGTGTGTACACCTTCCCTGTTTTGTCAGCAAAAGGCAGCTTTTGCCGACAAAACTTTGTAGTGTAGACAATGCCTCATTCATTGAGTGTCCTCTTCTCACACAGTTAGCAACAGAACAGTGAAGTCAACAACACAAAACCAAACTATACAGATGGTGGCTTACAGACTAGTGCCTGACTAATTTAAACTTCTATGAACCCAAAGACTTGAAGAACTTAGTCAATGTTTTATATCGTGTGCTGTGTGTGTCATCTGCAGTAGGGATCAAAACAAAGGTCTCTGTATCTAAACACCTGAGCCTCTATTGCCTGCGTTAAAGAGCCATCTCTGTTAGCCAAGGCTTTACGCAGGCTCATTAACCGCTATATGTGGCTGGAATCAGGGTGGAGCACTACACTGAGTGGGTGTGGTTTACAAATGTAAAGTTTTGGGACCTGAATATATGTGACTGTCTCCCTTTAGTGTCTAGCCCACACAGCAGAGAGAAATCTTAATACCACAACAGTTATCTGAGATGGTCCTTTAGCTCAAGTGATATGGGCCCTATGTTTTGCAGCAGATAGTCCTGAATACCACCCCAGTGCCACATGTGTAGAGTTTAGCTGGTGACCATGTTTATGGACCCATATAGTTGATCCACTTCCCATTATTGGTTTCTAAAATGTGTTAGTATGGACATGTCATTCGGAGAGCACATTCTAGGGTTGATTTTCCATCAGGTAAGCACTCCAACTAAACAAAATTCCAGTCATGCCCTATTTCCTTGCTTCTGAAAATACTCTGATTGTCATGCTAGTGTGCCTTGACTGAGTTATGAAAGCCACAGAAAGCAGCCAGTACCTGACTATTGCGCGTAGCTCAGTTTCCTCAAGATTAATGCAAAATGTTCACATGCACTGTGAAACTTTTAATATTTTTTGCCAGTTCTACTTGCACAACATAGTAGAATTGCTGACATATCCTCAGAAATTTTCACCCTATAGTGAAGTAGAAAAAAACAACAACAAAAATCAAAAATTTGATTTCTGGAGTTTCAGATTTGTACAGTCTTCTTCCTCCTGAATGTAAAGAAATTATACAGTGAGTCTAATTACACTAGTTATGCTTTTGGATACCTGTAATTATCACTAATTCATTTAACTGCAGATTACTACATGACTGAATTACTTATTACCTCTCTTTATTTCAAACTGGCTAAATGTTTGTTTATAATATGGGTATGTTAATCACATAGCATTTATCCTATAATTATACTATCATGCAATAAACTTTCTGGTTATATGAATTAATATTAATCACTGGTATCTAAAAGTATGACCACAGTCTAATTACACTGCAACTGGAGCATAACTACAGTGTAATTACACTTGTGCAGCCTGGTGAGCCAGCTGCCATGAGAGTCAGACATCATGAGGAGTCTGCTGACCCAGAAGACTGGAACTGCTGGGGTCCCCAGCCCTGGGGCCAATCCACATAGTAGGACTGTCCCTTAGATGTGGACCCTGGTTGCCCAACTGAAATTGACATGATTCTTGTCAGTTTCATGACTGCAGAGCAGTGTGAATCTGACAAGAATCATGTCACTTTTAGTCAAGTGCTGATTGGGTTCTGGGAAGCAGATTTCATTCAGAAATACTGTGTGTCAATGCTTATGAAACAAAATTTCTTTGGAATTTCCGATTTGTAGGAAATTTTGAAATGTCAAACTTTCCCATACTGTCCACACCAGTGCTTCCATCAGAGAAACTTGTGTTGGTCAGGGGGTGTTTTTTCACACCTCGGACTGATTAAAGCTTTATCTATAAAAATGCTGGTGTAGACAAAGTCTACTTCACACTGATTATTAGTTTACTTGGCTGGTAGTCTTATTGATTTAATTCGGACTACTCAGAGTGAAATACTACTGTGAGTAAGGATGGAAGAGTCAGGTCCAAAATTAAAGAATCCCCATATAAAACTGAAAATTTGTTCTTTAATTTGGATCTGATTCTTCCAGCCTTACTCACATCTTTGGGCTCACAAGGGCTATATTTTGATATTATTCACATGGGGTAATACTTTACTCAGCAAACTGTAATCAATGGGCCACACATTGAGTCGCATTTTACTTCCTATGAATAAAAGTATTCAAATCTGTCTCAAAATGTTTTTAGGCTTCCATTGACATTTTATTTTCAAGATATTTAATAAAATTTTGTTCCAATTGAACAAAAATTTACAGATTCACTAAAAGATCTTGGAATGTGCGGAAAGAAAAGATTACAAAACCTTAGTGGGTTATCTAAATATATATTTACATAGGCCTCCTCAAGTCAAAATTTTGTCTGCCATTAACAAAAATCAAAGCAATAAAAGGAAAGCAAATGACATGAAGGATTGGTGTTGCTTCTAATTGTTAAAAAGAAACGTCTTCTTCTTGGGAACATCCCCTGCTGCCTTGATGCTTCTTTGCAATGTATACAGTTGTCTTACCATGGATTGTATCAGTAAGTATACTGTATCACATAACATATCATCCTCCCATCTCCTGCAGTCTTGTGTACATTTGTGCAAGAACAGACCATAGCTACATCATCTGGTTCCTTCAGGGACCATTCTGATCAAAGCTGTCTGGTAAGCAGAAGGCTGAGGATATGATAGGGACTGTAGTCTTGTAATTCTTGGGGCTGTGGGGAGGAAGAAGGAGGGGAAGCCACATGATGCTGCAACAGCTGTAGCCCATCACAGGAGATTCTGAGGCAATGTGGTAGAAGCTTATGTAAACAGTGAAGATGATGTGAAAAATAAAATACATAAGTGAAGCTTTTTATATACCATACCCTCCGTGCAACATACTCATAGTTCTCCTGATGTGAAAAATAAAATACATAAGTGAAGCTTTTTATATACCCTCTGTGCAACATACTCATAGTTCTCCTGTAAGTTACTATATGCTGTTAGTCTTTCTGAAAAATGAAACGACGGATTTCTGTTTTATGCAGTTCTTAAGATTTCCTAGGAGATTTGATGTATGCTTTCTACCAAGTTCACCTCAGCGATTTTTGCTAATTGTTCCTGATGTTCCTCCATATTGTAAGCATTTTAACAGGAAAGCAATGGCAGATTGCCTTCCCCAGAGAAGAACAAAAGACACATCTGTTGATGTGATCTAGAGAGAGAGAGGAAAAACACTACATAAAATAAATACTAGTGTACAATGTTGTTTTTCCATTTTCAGTGCATACCAAGCTAGTGTCTAAATGTCAACAAAGAACTTTCTAACTGTAAACACTGTGGTTTAAAAGTCTCTTCTTTTGATTTATCTGTGTTTTGCCATGTTTGGATATGCATTGCAAGAAATTATTCCAGTGAAACCACCCTCTTCTGTGATATCTATAAATCACCCCCATCTGGCAGTGTCTCAGAAAATAACAAACTGTGGTTTCTGCTCTTTTGCTAAACTCTGTTTGTTTACTTCAGCCTCCCACCCCAACCCCACTCAATAGGTCTGTTTTATTCACCTGTTGCAACCTGTCATGTATATTGTGTTTTCTCTGTCATCTTGGTTATTTCTTCTGTATAATTCCGAATATGATGGAGCCCTGACCCTCGAATGAAGCTTCTAGGTGTTGCCATCATATAAATAATGACTACTATTAACACTTATTCCCTCCAACTTCAGGAAAAAAGATTAAATGAGGCAGAATTATTCCCAGGCATGGAGGTACCAGAAGTTTATCAAATAGTTTCTGGTAATCTCTACAGAAAACATACAGTTATTAACAATTTTGATATTGACTAAAGTGTCATTTACCTGCTACACCAAAATAGTCACATCACAGAAAAACACTGTAATAATTAGCAATAAGATGATAATCTTGTTGGCAGTCTCAGCAAAAACTCAAGTGCTGAATTGACCACTGAACTTAAACTACTCTCTCACATCTGGGCCTTCCCTGCACTATAGACTATTGGCATTACAACACGACGCAGCATGCCTGTAATCCTCCATGCATATACACAAAATTGCAATTACTAGTGCATGGGAGGTCTTATCATCATTGAGATTGCATTTACGCTGAACAGGAATAACAACTGTTCCCCACCTCCATGTTAACATGTATTGATGTAATGCTAGTGTAGATCGTACCTGGAGTGGTACTGAAGCAGTTTAATTGGTTTCACAATGCACTAGTTTCACAATGGTTTAATTGGTTTCACAATGCACTAGTTACTAAGTGGGCTGCCTGGTCTTTATTTATTTATTCTTGCAGTGCAGGATCATTTTCTGGCAGCTCCTCGCCTGTACAATCTGGGCTGTGTGCACATCTTAGATCTCACTGTGTTTACTTTTTTTCACCAGCATCCACTTTTGCATGATTGCTCTTCCAGTGTTAAGCTCCCCCCCCTCCACCCCCCCCCCCCCCGGCAGCTTGGGGATCATCTTTCCGAAAGAAGATTGCTTTGGACTGGCCAAGGAACATATATAGGACATTGAGGAGATATAGTTTTAGCCATACTGAATTATCAAAAGTATGATTTATGAGCAGGTGTCTGTACAGCTGCTCAAGCTGGGTACCATGAGCAGTGCAGACACAGGATCTCAAGGGACAAGACAATATCTTTTGTCACTCAGAATCCTATTGCAGACTCTGCATACACTGATGCTTCAAGGAGCGGAGTCAGGAACTGTGGGATAGGTGTCCAGAGGGCAGTGCAACTACCATAGCTACCAGAGTAGAGTGCTGTGTGTGTGGGGTTGCAGGGCAGGACTGAAACAGGATAGTCTGTGTGACTGCACTGCACCATTGCTCTTTCCACTAGGGCAATCCACTGATTTGATTAGCAGTGGTGCATTTCTCTAGTTTTGTACTTCTCCTTCAAAGTCAGGCTGGACAGGTTTGTCAATTTGGTACCTTTCATGAATGCTAAAAATAATTCAGGTTATAACCCAGGCAGGGCACAGAATTTTGCTGATATATTGAGAGTCACTTGCAGAACATTGTAGCTTTCACATGTATTTTTCATGTCTCCAGGAATTGTAAAAGTTATATCTCACTGCAATAGGGTGAGTTGTTCTATTTTCCTCAGAATTGCCATGAGACTCTTTACTTTGACCATTGTTTTCTAGCTTGCCCCAGAACAATTTTTCATTGTTATAATGTCAGATTTCATTTTTATGCCAGTGAAACAGTTATGACTGTCTTTGAAATCCAACATCTCTGGGTCTTTTCTTGTCTGGCAGGCATTAAATCATTAATGTTTCAAAATCACAGGTCGCTGAATGTTTCATGTTGTTCATGATGAAGCTCCTGGTGATTGTCTCCTTAAATTTACTGAGAAATGCCAATCATTTTCTTCTGGCCTTTGACCTTCAGTTCTATTTCAAACAGGTATCTTGATTGAGTATTTTTTCTTGTAGTTTTATATGTATGAAAAACTGCCTTTTTGTCATTGAAACCTTCCTAGATTGTGGATATTTCTCTCCATTACTGATGAGAACTTTTTACTCATGGTTTATGTCTTTCAGATTAAATTACTGGCATTCTTTATTTGCTGCCTTTTCTAAAGCTGAGTATCCTTACTGCAAAAATAGCCCCAACTATGCTGCTTGTGTTTTTGATTCACACAATACACCAATGCATCAGAACTTGTTAATTAGCACTGGTTACCTAACTCAGTGAAGACTGGTTTTTCTAAAGCTTTCTGCCACCTACAGGGCCTCTCTAAAACCCTCATCCAAGTTGCATTTTCAGTCTCTCGCTACTTACTGGTGATATGAACAGTTTCCATACAATTACAATCTTTAGTGGAGCATTGGTTGACTCATTCCAAAATGATGCTCACAAATTATATTAAAGACCATTGCTTGCATTTATGACAGATAATTTAGTCAGCCCACTTATGGTGCTCTGCAGGAGGAAGGGAAGAAATGGATGGATTGCGTCCTAAAGGACAGGGAGCACCCACTATTCATTAGACATCCTCCTCCTGTGAACTGTGCTGAGGGGACTTTCTGACTAAAATGAAATGCATCAGTTCTCAGTCCTGCTTTTTCCACTATTCTCAATCCTGGTTTTTTCAGTATCCTCAAGAGGTTTATCTCCTTTCTACCTCACCAGCCATCATGTCTCCTGCAGGCTTTCTATCCTCACAACCAATTTTTCCTCTCTCCCTACCCATCTCTCTCCCAGGTTAACCCATCTTCTTGCTCAGACCTATCTGGTTTCCTCTTCAGTCTGCAGAAACATTATGCTTCTGGCTGACCACTTTCCCCTGCCTGTTCCCAAGTGAGCCAAGAACAAGCAACAGGGAGGTAGGTTGAGGGTGAATGATGCCCAGGATGAGAGAAGATTGTTAATAAATGGAGGTGGGTCATCTCAGGATTCACTTCATGCAAAAGTCTTGGTCTGCCCAGCCTCCAGAAACCATCCGCCCCTCAAACTGTGGCCTAGGTTGTAATAAACTGCCATGGCTGAAGAGTTCTAAAGGTGACATCCGCTCAACACTGCTCCTATTTGGGCCACAGAATGGTCACTGCAGAGCTGTGTAAGACACTGGCTCCAAAGGTTAAACATGAAGGATAAAATCCTGGCCCTATTGAAATCAAAGGCAAAACCCCTTTTCACTTCAGTGGGGCCCGATTTCACTCCAAACCTCTACAGTGCTCTGCTGACTTAGGGCATGAGAGACTGGATTTGGGAACTGAATCTTGCCTTGTATGCCTTTCAAAGCACTAACCATAGGGCACTGATGTTCTTCTAATTTATAAGATGTTGTACCAGAGCATGAGTCTGACATGATGTTCTAACACTGGTAGATAGGATATTTAGGCAGCTGGAACTGTTTTGTTTTGCAATTTGTAAAAGCAGCACTAGAGCCAGCCTGACTGTTATTAAAGCACTTACATAGCAGTTGTAAATAGCTTGCTGTTTAGATGCTGAAGAATCAGTACGTAGCCTGGGATTCTTTTATGCTCCTGTAACTGGCTCAGACAAATCTTTGTGATTTCCCCAGAGAACTCCTGTATGCTCATATTGTTCACTCTCATGACCACAACAGTACACCTTGTATCCTTAGAGCAATTTGCTTTGAATGTAAGCACTGGCTTTGCTGCTGTTGCTTAGATAATTCTGTTGCTTTCTCATGAAAGAAAAATTGGGAAGTAGGGCAGGGTTCAGAGAAACTCATCTGACATTGCAACTTATATCCATAGAGATAGGCTAATAGTATACGAAGATGTCTAATTCTAATTCTTCTCCTGGTGAACAGCTCCGTGTAAGAGCGAAAGCTTGTCTCTCTCACTAACAGAAGTTGGTCCAACAAAAGCTATTACCTCATCCACCTTGTCTCTCTAACCATCTTCTGGCCATTTTTCTTGCTAGGTCATTAGTAGCTTTTAAAAGGAATGGAAATGTGTCAGACCCATGTATCTGATTATGAGTTTTGAGTGGAGAAATTTGTGTGGATCTTTGTGAAACTGGATTTTTGACTGCTTCCATATTTTTATAAAAAATGTATTTGAGCATATAGTAGTATTTGACTACATAGCCTATAAGTATTAAATTTTCTGAAGACCTACTTTAGCAACTAGAAATAACAACATACTATAGAAACCAATTGGTGTGTGTGTGTGTGTGTGTGTGTGCGTGTGTGTGTGTGTGTTGTGTTTGGCATGTGTGTATATTGTAGTGTATGGGAACTGGGTAGTGTCTTTTTAAATGGTTGTGAACTCTCTAGTGGCACTCTTTGGCTCTATGTTTAGAAATCTTGCAGAGCAGTAACTTGAACAGGTCGCTAGGTCTTAACATGTTATGTACATAGTTAACAAATACCCATAGTTATATGGACCTCACTGTGCCCATGTGGTTCCTTCGTATTATTATTTCCATTGCGTAAAGAGCAAGAGACACAGCCTGTTATTTCCGCACAGCCACACAAGGTACTTTGTTAGAAGAAAGTGGAGTGGGTGTTAGCTATAGTGAGTGTGAAGACTCAACCGCATATTTTTAAACCTATTTGGGGCACACACCACTCCTTGTAGCCCCCAAAACATTTGAAAGCCTAGAAGTGGACAGTTAAGGTCTCTGATCAGTCCCCCACCATTAGGTAGTAACCACAGCTTGCTGTCACAATAAGCAATTTCTATTGTTCCATCCATAATCAAGAACACACACAAATATACAGATCCTGCACATCAAACTGAGTATTTGATTAACAAATTAACAATTTGGAAACTACATTATGAGATCAATAAAAATGGTAACTGCCCTGGAATCACCATTAATTGCCATTTAGGATAGTTTCTTAGTTATGAGACTTATCATGAGCTGCCCATCTACATTGACTCCATAACAAAGAGATGACAGTGTGGTTCTGGGTATAAACAGTAGGTGGTGAACAATAATGAAGGGATTAACCCTTCAGCAAGACCTTTGTATTTAATCACTTACAAAAATAATACTTTTTTCTTACAGCTCCATTTTTTTTCTGGAAAGATTTCCCGTCTTTCCCATCTAAGAAATGCTGCCAGATGAGAATGCAGAAATAAAACATGTGATGAAAATTTGATTTTCAAATGCAGGTCACAGATTGTGCCTGGTTCTGCAGGACTTTGTTCTGGAAAATGACTGCTGTTTCTCTTGAGGGGAACAACTTCAGGGGTCATGTAAGAGTATGGACAAGCTGTTCAGGTAAAACAACCATCCTCAACCTTTGCTTCAAACTCAAACAAAACCTGACTGGAACAATTCTGGTGATCTGTGAATGAGTTTGCTTACATGGTTTAAAAAACTTTTGGTGAAGTCCTGCCTCCATTGACGTCAGTAGCAAAATTCCCACTGCTTTCAATGGAACTAGGATTTCACACATTATTTTTCGTTTTTGTATTCCTCTGCACTTTTTAGTTCAAGTCAGAACCCAAAGTACAGGCAGTAGGTTATCCCAATAGTCTTCTAAATGACATTTCCAGTTTAGCTGAAAGCAGGAATAAGTGGTAATCTCATGAGACAGTACGCTGAGTGATTTCAAACCCAGCTTTTTAAAAAAACTTTAAGATCAGCATCTAAACATTTAGGCTTTTACCTGAATTGAAGTTTTGATTTCCCTTCCCCTATATTTTGGATGTAGGAACCTAACTTTAGGCATCCAGGTTGGAAATTTTGGCTGCAGACTTCGGGTCAGTCAGTGTTTTGGGGATGTGCAGACTGTCTCACCTGTGTGTTTCTTGCTGTTACTAGAGAATCTCTCTAGCCAACCACTAGTCTTCACAATAGTATACTTGTGAAAAATCATCTTTAACTAGAAGCAGCTATTAGTATTCTTGCAAGTAGTCAAAATTACTTTATGTACTATAACAGTATAATATCATCCTACATAAAGCAACTTGGGAGTGTCCATTCATGCTGCTTTATGGTGTATAAAGGTGATATGGAAGGTCCCCTCCCTCAAAAAAGATCTGACAAGGCTTTTTGGTTTTGTTTTGTTTTTCACTTTAGAAATATTGGGAATATCAAGCACTTTTTTTTGGCTGGAGGGCTCTTTGGACAATGCCAAAGAACTACACCTGTAGAAAGAGTATATAAAATGCTACTGGATCAGAACATTTCAGAACTGGTAGAATTTTACACCCACGGGGCACTAACTGACTCAAATCCTCAACTCCATTGACTGCAATTGAGCTATGTCAATTTACACCAGGGAGAATCTGACCAATTATACACAGGTATAAATTAGAACACAAGGTGGTGGAGAATGGGGTATAATACTTTTAGATCCTTCCAATTCCTATTAGTGTGGTGAATCAAAGGGTTATTCCTGACCCTATGTCTCACATATCAGCACTTCGCCATACTTGCTAGACGTTCTATGCTGCTAACTTCTAATTTTTCACATCTTTTTTGTTTCTTCTTGAAGAGTAGTCTTTGTGTTGGCTGTTCACGATTTTGTAAATAATGTGACAAAGAGCTGTGATAAGTAAATTCACTGTTGCATTTAAAGAAAGAAAGAAAAAGGAAGAACCATACATTAATAAAGCACAGTAGGAAGAGGGAAGGCGGAAAAAGCCAACACCAAAAGCCAAGAAACATCTGAAAGAGAATGGGAAACATTTGAAGTACTAAAGATTAGACAACTAACATTGTATTGTTTGTGAAGATATTTCATTTGGTATTTATGGGTAAAGCTTAAAGAACTTGTCATCTGTTTCACCATGTTGGAGGGTTTAGACATGTCAGATAGAAGGGAAAACAGAAACGGAAAGAGTGAGCGGTTTTAGAAAATGTACACTAATTAATTCCTTTCTGTTGCTTTTTTTGAGCACTGGTTAGAGTCCCTCCCTCCTTTTGCATGTTATCAAATGCTACTGAAGCACTACTACGCCTTCAGTGGGTCACGAACAAAGGATTAACCACCTAAATAAGCCCTTGATCCAGTGGCCAGCTGAGACTGTTTACTACCTTTCTAGGACTAGGTTCTAGGGCTCTTTATGCTAGGGCATTTAGATGGAGGGCGTGATTTTAATTTTACTTTCTACCAAGTGATCAAGAGATTACTTATGGGAAGCATTTCACACTGAGCAAATAAATATTGGAGAGCTTGGCTGCACATTTTCTAACCCTTGACCAACCTGTTTTCACTTTCAAAGGTCATTTTTAAGTAGTTCTTTTTCTATTTAATCCTCAGAATATGTGAGAAACTGAAATGATGGAAAGCTGATTAAGAATCAAAGAAGATCTGCTGAGGAAAAATATTTTAGTCCTGTGTTTTTATTAGCTTCCTAATGCATAAAGACACCTGACAGGGTTTTTGTGTGTGTGTGTTCTTATTTTATTTGTTTGTTTTTCCTGCATTTTTTTACATTAGACATTCAAGTTTTGAATGCCCTGTTTTTCCTCGTAGACTTTATGAATGATTGAAGAACTGGTAGTCTTATGACATCATTTTAGCCAATAAACTTAAATGAATGAGATGAGAAATTATATTTATTCAGACTGTTTAAAAATAGGGGGATTTACTGTTTGTTTGCTTCTATTAATCTCTATTTAACTTAGGTAAGGGCTGAGAAAGCTCCCAGTCCACTCTTCTGAGTCCTCCAAAGAGACTTCTAGCAAAAGGAAGTTTTTTGGATCTTGTTAAAAAACCAGCAGAGAAAAAAAAATGTTAATCACCTCCACTGAAAAAAAATGTACCCTCAGCCTCTCTCTTTTTGTTACACAGTATAATAAATTAAAACGGGCTTCACCCAAATTTTTATTTCTTGGTAAATCACTTTTTAAATATAAGAATCAGAAAATAATAGCAATAAAAAGAGAGTAAGAATAATGATACAGGAGCTATTAAAAAGTGAAAAAGATATGGGATGATGTATAATGGGATGGTTGATGGGATTCATTCATTCTATGATTCTATGAGTTCATGTAGCTATAAAATACCAATTACCCTTGCATATAAAAGCCATTATTGATGTAGTGATGTGAAGACCTCTGAGATAGGAGATAGGTGGAAACCACTAACTCATTTCACATAGGCCAGTGAAAGGCTGTATCCTTCCTATGATGTTCATAAAGAACTTCTGTTAATGTCAATGAAACTTTAATCTGCAGAATGAGGCTAAAACATGACCCATAGTCACCATCTGGCTAAATGGGATTTTAATTGGTAATTTAAGGCCTTGTCCACACAGTGAATGTTACTGTGCCACTAACTGGTTATGCCTGGTTAGTGAATACACAATTCATGCCCATACAGCACACAATTAACAACTGGTTCATACCCAGTGCTGTGCCATTGCATATTTCTGCCATGAATAATTCTCAGAGGAGTAAAGCTTTTTTTTTCTCCAGAATTTCAGAGTTAATATTTGTTTCTCTGTGTTCTATGGAAATCTTTTCACTGTGAACTATATTATAATAGGTGAAAATTGTGCATTTTTCACAGTTCCCATGAGAGATGGTGTTCTGTTACAATATTTTTTCTGTAATTCTCTTGATAGACTACTACCATAGTGATTTTCTAAGATTAGGTGTCCTGGGTGTTTTGCAGAATCATTCCTGCAACTAGGAAGTCTCAGAAAAGCTGCCTGCACATGCTCCATTTGCACTCAACATGATCTTTTCTGTTTTTAAGGTAAATCAGTGAACAAGAGCTATATTTTTTGTATGTGAGATATGTGTTCCTTTTTCTAGTGCGATTTGAAATCTCCTCCAGGATAATTTGGGGCTGAAACTTCTTTTGCTTTCTTAAACCATTTAATCTGGTTCAGTGCAACTCCAAAAACTTCAGTTGAGTTACTGCTGATGAGAGCTAGTCAAATTGCTTGTTGCAAATAACATTCATTGTAAATTCAACCATCCTTTCTGTTTGTGAATCATTGACAAAACTGGCATTTTTCTGTTAATGGCATTTGTATTTGTAGTCACTTGCCAAGTAGACAGAAATTTGTTCACAAGCTATCAGATTTGATCACCATAAGGTATATTATCATTATTGTTATTTATTAATTTGTTAATTATATTCATTCCAGTAATGCCTCGGTGCTCTGCTCAGGAGAGTTGACTCACTATGCTGGGCACTGTAGAAACACAGAATACAGACAATCCCTTCCCTGAAGAATTTACTATCTAAATGACTAGACAGACAACAAATAAGTAATTGGTCTCTGACCTCTGTCTGGACACTCCTTTTCATGAAAGCGGCCGGAAGAAATAAATGGAACAGAAAACAGAAAGATATTAAACACTCCTTTGATATATCAGCACTGAAGCTGGCAGTGCCTGTTTGTTGAAGGAGGTGTAGGCTGTTAAAAAAAAATCTAACTGCAATATCTTGGTAACTTATTACTGAAATCATTAACTATATAAGTGAGATGATGGACATTATGGGATGGTAATGTTCTTGACCGAACATATTGCTTAATTATCACCTTCTGATATTTCCTCATAGTCATGTTCATAATGATCAAATGCTAGTACAAGTGAATATGAAATGAATTCATAAGGAGTGAACATTTGAGAAATAATGTTACTCAGTAAAATATAAGATTAAATGTCAGCTCTTTATTACTGGCTCTCTAGTCAAAAAACAGCCTGTGGTTATCTGAGGTAAAAACAGCTGCTTTACCACTTGAACTGCAGTGAAGAGAATTTTCATGATCTATTAGCAATAGTAGCGCTTATCCTCTTTCCTAGCCTTCAGCTGCTAGAGGGTGAGATAATTACCGTCACTCGGCTTCAATCTCCACATGGTCAGACCAGTTTTATGCTGAATCAGGCCAATTGACTGAACTATTTTCTTTACTATAATATAAACAAAAGGGCTAGTTCCTCAACTGGTGTAGCTACATTGATTTTAGTGAGGTACACCAATCTATACCAGTTGAGGATTTGATCGAAGAGCCTGCTTCTCCACAGTCTTACACTTTGGGTATTCATTTACACTGGTGTAAAATGGCTGTAAAACAGTACAGTAGCATTTTACACCTACTTTGCACTCCCTACTGACTTAAGCTAAATCGGTATACACCTCATTCAAACCAAATAAGAAAGTCCAGTGAATAGGGTTACCTGCACCAGTTTAACTAAGGGCAAGTCTACACTTAAAACGTGAAGATGCTCCTACATCACTGGGAGAGCTTCTCCCATCGGCGTAGTTTATCCATCCCTGTGAGAACCAATAGCTATGTCGACAGGAGAAGCTTTCCCACCGAAATAGCACTGTCTACACCAAGGGTTAGGTCAGTATAACTATATTGCTCAGGGGTGTGGATTTTTCATACCCCTAAGTGATGTTGCTATAGCGATAAGAGTCTCTAGTGTAGAGTAAATTGTTTCTAAACCAATTTAGTTAAATGAGTAAAATTTTCTTTTGTTGATGAGGCCCGAGAGCTCCAAATAAAGCAGGTATTTTGATACTTGAGCCAGCATAGCTATAGATCAGAAACCTGATTCTGATCTCACATGAACAAAGTCAATGGTGTAAAAGTATTGTAAATTAGATCAGAATCAGGCCACAGTATTTGCTACCAAAGCTTAGCAAGTAAGAAGCATGTCAAATTACCCCCTGAAAGGAAGCACTATTCTTGAAGAACCTGGAGCCATTATTGTTAATGAAGTGAATACATACCTATGGAGAGGGTAAAACATTTGAACAATATTTTTCTAGAAAGAAAACGCAAACTCCTATTCTAAAATAATACAAAGAATATTGCCAGAATCCATTCTTCTCCAGGTGGTAAAAGAAAGAAGATTAGAGTCTAGTGACTCAGGATTGACAATTAACTAAATCAGTTGCACAGTAAGAGGTGTTAAATCTCTTCTGATGCTCGGAACCATATTCAGCCAAAATGCAGCCTTGTATATAAGGTAGCACCACTCATGGAAATCTCTTGGCCAAACTTAACAGTGATACAAACAGTTGTAAATTACACATCAGGTGTAAGTGGTAAAGTAATGTAAATGGCAGCAGTTTAGCATCTGAGATCTGATCCTGCAAAGTGCTGAAGACCCTCAATTCTCAATGACTACAGTAGGAATTGCAGGCTCTCAGCACCTTGCAGGATTGGACCCTCAGTGTGCAAAATGGGTGACTTGGGCTCCAAGGGAATGGAGGGAGGGAGTAGTAGGGAAAGCAATTTTCAAGAAGATGAAAGATTAAACTGCCCCCTCCCACTATTTTGTTATACTTGCACCATCCTAACGTCCCCATGATCAAATTCAGACCTCGCATAAATGGAAAAACTCCCATTTACTTCAATGGCACTTACTTTAGGAGGAGTGCTAGGAAGATAATAAGTTCCCCAAAGAACACTGCATTGGTGAAAGTTACATTCACTTTGCAATGCCAAGTTGTCTGTGCAAGTTAAACGGCTTTGCCGCTTACACCCGTTTCTTACCAATTTATACCCAAACATACATGTGACAGATGTGAGAAGGAAACTTCAAGTATTATGTTGAGATTTGCCAAATGTTATGGGTGCATGGGCTATTCCTAGACTACTGTATCAATTAGCAGTGTATGTATCTTTGTGTTCTTGACTTGCTAGGTGGGTTTCCTGTAGAATCAGGCATCACTGAGAGGGGGGTAATTTGTGCAAATTACCGATTCTGGTTATGGAGCTGCACAGCTATTTGAAACTTTGCCCCCCTGGGGAAAAGACATTTACTGGTTTTACCTTGGTCTAAGGCCCCAGACTGTGTAGAGTCAGCCTGATCTGGCTCAGGAAGAGACTCGCTCTAGAAGAAAGTATTGACAGACTTGAATACAGACCTATTAGGATCCCATGTAGATGATAGTAATATCCAGTAAGCTTAGTATGTGTGTAAACTGTGTATTGTTTTCTTGTAACACTTTTGTCCTAAATAAATGTACTGTACTCTTTGTGAAAGCTGGCTTGTCAGTGGTTTACTCTGTCATTGTTCCAAAGAGAAAGCAGAACTGCAGGTGCTGAACCAGGGTCAGACCTGCTGGGATAAGCACAATAAAATGCAAAGGGACTACAGCCCTAAAACTCTCTTCTGGATGGAGAGGAACATGGGTTCCCATACCAACGCCACAAAGTGGGGCAGAGGTGCAGTTAAAACCAGTGACAATACATACCACTCTGAATTTGGCTCTCAAACTTAACTCACCCTCTATGCCAAAATATAGCTAGAGCTCTCCAACAGTGGCTGAAATTATAGTATGTAATATAGGGACTGCAATTTGTAGGCACAACAAGGGTCTATATAGATAGATTGCTGGGTCAGACTTTCAGAATACATTTTTATTTTTTCTTGGCTTTTATGGATTCATGTCAGATGCAATAACACAGACAGATGCATATGTTTTAACATAGTTTTTTTGGTTTTATAAATCATTATATTTGACATATATCCCTGTGCTATCCATCATGTTTACAAAGTCTGGTCATAATTTTCTCAAAGAAGATGGTAGATAATTAACATGCAACGTGTAGTTCGCTGATGGTTCACTTTGCATGGAAATGACATTGTATCTTGCATTATTCAAGTAGATTTAATGTATGTACATGTGGATCTTTACTGAACCTAGCTGCAATTGAATTGAAAATGAAAACTGACAAAATAGAGGTAAAGACAAAGCTTCGTTTCAAATTATTATGCTGAAAATCTAAAAGATATATATTTGTCACTGCAGATTATATGAAGATGATGACTGCTGTATTACAAGAAAAGTGGACTAACTAAAGAAAATCTGACTTTAGTTTATAAGGATGAAAACTCAATTACTTTCCAGAAATCAGTGATTCTGCATTTTCCCTCAGAGTTTAGTTAGTCTGAAAAGAAATTAGCAAGACAAATTCATGTCCACAGATTCAGTGAATGCACAAAACACAACAAAGCACCTATGGTAACAAAAAAGTGAATTTCAATCAGTGTCTTAAGGCACAGTTTAATACTCTTTTTTACATTAAATACTGGATATACTTCATAAACTGCATAACTAGAATGACATTCATATTAGTTTAACCTTTCTTCACTTGGGGTATGTGATTAGGAATCTTTGAGGATATGCTGGTTAGTAATTAGCATCTCATTATATGTTACTACAAATCCTTCATCAATCTCTGCTGTGATGGTTGGAAAATAGGAAAATAGTTAACTGAGTCCAGATAAACCTGACAAAAGGATTCTTCTCAATTATGTTGGGCCAACTTCTGTCAGAGTATATTGGAATTGTTTGTGATGTTCCCCTTGTGGTCTACTTTGGCTGCTCTTCAGTATTTACCTTCCACCTCATGGACAGACATTTGCAAAATATTTCATTGGCTACTGTTACGCAGATGATGCCCAGTGACTCCACATGATTCTCTGGATTTTGGGGAGGATATACAGTACTAACTGATAACTGCCCACCCTCTGTGTAGGTGTGACTAGAAACATTGGTGCTCGCAGTACACTTGCTCAGTTTCATCAGTTTTCTTGTCTAAAGTTTGACCTTAATTTCTCCAAATGTTATTATTATGACTAGAAATACCAGAAATACTTTGATGATAAGAGATAACGAGCAGTTTGCTGAAATTAGGAGAATTGGTGACCTGCTAGAGATTAGTATGGTGACCCACTAGGAGTCACTCTGAATTATGTTCTTTTTTAAGTTAGCTATAAAAGACTAAGCAAAAAAACAAAAACAAAAAACACTTTGGAGTAGTCCAAGGTAGCTTTTCTTTGAGCAAGGCGCTGACTCCTAAACTCCCCAGCAGATGGATGTAAGGAGGCCCCTAGAAGCCTGGCTGCTGATAACTTGAAACTGTCTCAGACTTTGGGTAACTATAATGTTTGGGGTGCTCAGAACCTACTGCTACAGCATATATATGTGTGTGTGTGTGTGTGTGCGCTTGAGACCTAATAAAAGAGTAGTTTTAGATAAAAGCACTCTTGTTTGTACCAATCATTTATCAGATGGAGGAGGTGTGTCCCTATTGATTTATTCCTGACACCTCCTGAGAGAAACAGTTAAGTTACCACTGCTTTGGGTTCTGAAAATCCTGGGTAACAGATTTGGCGAACTCGCCAGGAGTGATGGAGAGAAGGGTATGATTGGTACAAATGGTTTACTGTGCAAGAGGGGAGAATGGCAGGGTAGTGTAGTTCATTAGTCAATTTATGGATGCATTCTGTTACTGGGACTCAAGGCTCAGGCTGGTAGCCTGGTCAAGTGCGAAATTATGTCAGTTGTTTTATTCTTGGCACTGATGTGCTGGGTAGTAAAGAAATGGATTGGTTGCAGAACCCCTGCTTTCGCAAACCATGGGTACTCCCCTAGGGAACTTACATGAGGGGCAGAATCAGGGGTGAAAACTGAGAGTGCCGGTGAGAAGATTATTGCTTGGTCTTGGTTGAGAGCCATGAGCCCATGCTGGGCCTCATTATTAACCCACTGAACTCATTGTGGGCTGGGGAGACAAAGCTCCTTTGGCCCCAGGGCCACAGTAGGAGGTGACAGCGCTTCTCCAGCCCCGGGGCTGCAATGGGAAGAGAGAGCTCCTCCAGCCCTGGGGCTGCAGCAGGACCTGACAGCGCTCCTCCAGCCCTGTGGCTGTGGCCGGGACAGAGTGC
The DNA here is from genome assembly GCF_965140235.1 of Caretta caretta. Taxonomy (NCBI): domain Eukaryota; kingdom Metazoa; phylum Chordata; order Testudines; family Cheloniidae; genus Caretta; species Caretta caretta. Next base: position 94,717,688 of record NC_134209.1, on the reverse strand, counting down.
TCCTCTCTGTGCCGGCGGAGTCCCCAGGGCCAGGGGAGAACTCTGTGCCAGAGGTGGCCCCAGGGCCAGAAGAGCGATCAGCCCCCTCACCACAGCGGTCGGGGATCCAGGGATCATGTTCAGTGTAGCCAAAGTCTCGCTATAGCAAAGGGCGTTATAGTCTACGGTATATATGTGTGTGTGTTTAAGATCTAATGAATGAGTAGTTTTAGGTAAAAGCACTCTTGTTTGTACCAATCATTTATCGTATGGAGGAGCTGTGTCCATCCATATTCATTTATTCCTGACACTGCTGGGAGAGAAACAGTTAAGCTACCACTGCTTTGGGTTCTGAAAACCCTGCATAACAATTTAAATTGGATTTATAGCTGCTTTGTGCCATCGGAGCAGCACATAACTGTTGGAGCATGCCAATTAATCTGGCCCAAAATGATTTTCCTTTTTGTACTCATTGGCTGGCCCATTATAAATGACTCTCACAAATTCCATGATTTGAACTTAAAAGGCTGCCTCAACTATAGAAATCCCTTTAAAAAGACCGATGATCTTTTAGTGATGCTGGTGGATACATGACAGTTAAAATTTGGGATTTTTTCCCCCGTGCTGCAGCCCCAAAGCAGGAGGAGCTCTCTCTTCCTGTTGAGGCTACAGGGCTGGAGAAGAGCTGAAGAATTGCATTTCTATGTTCTTCCTCAATGGGAACATTGTGTGTGTGTGACACACCTCCACGCGCACACACACACACACACACACACACACACACACGATACAAGCATCTGTAGGTACTGTCTGAAGACGTGTGTTACCTTAGTGAACACTAAACTAAGCGACATTAAATATTAACAAAACAGAATGTACTGGTATTATTTTGATTACTGTAGTGCTGAAGAGAGCAGCATATTCCAAGGCCTTCCCAATATTCAATGAGTTGCTGCATTAGAAAGCCAGATGATTCTCAACCATGGTGTGAGGACAGGATTTAAGAACATCAGTAGCTTGTGGATCTTTCTCTTTCATACTAATCTAAAGACAATGGTGCATGCCTTTGTTATCCATATTGTGCTACCTATGAATCTTATCTGATGATAGCTGCTTTTTTATTATTTGAGATAGGGAGAGAGTGAAATGTTATCTTCTGTTGATTTGTCCTCTGTGCTCACCACCTTTAGGCATATTGGCGGAGTTTAAACATTTTTGTGATTTTTACCTTTAAAGACATGACTAAACTTGGTCTCTAGCATATATCTGACCTTTATAACCCTTACAATATTTGCCGTCTGAGTGGATAAGAGATTTTTGTACCATGAACTTTGTCTATATTGATTTTAATTGTTCTAATGCTTCATTGTATGTGTGGTGCCTAGAACACAGATGGCAGATGGTTGCTATATATATATAAAAACTACAGTTATGCTGCTCACATCACACAACAAACAAAACTGATACAAAGAAAGAATGCATTGATCTGCACAAAATTTGTAGGATGCATTTTCAGTGCTTTTTGACAAATTCAGTCTCAAATCACACCGTTCCTGCTTCCCGAGTTTCTTGCAATGTTTTTAATGACCCACATTATTATTTATTATTACATCTTTCTCATGCCAATGTTGGTGCATGTGGCAGAAACTAGTCTCTTCCATCACCCTGCTTCCATCTGCTCTACGGTGTTGAGATCTGCTGTTCTGACCTTCCTGCTAAGGGTTCTTTTAAAGGATTTTCTTCAGTACTCTTGTTTCCTCACACAAGTTGGTTTCCACTTGATAGCTCCATTTGGGTATCTGTGTGTTGGCATGTGGAATACATGGCTCAAATATGTTCATTACTTCCTTCTAATTGTAATAGAGATGAGTTGCTGGTTGGTAATTTCTCAGATCTCGTCATTTGTGATAAAGTCTCTCTATCCAATGCTCAGAATCTTTTGTAGGCAGTTATTTTCAAAGGCATCTAGTTTTCTAACATTTTAATAGAACTTTAGCTCTTGCAGTCATATGTTAGCATTGCAATTATGTTTGAATTGAAAATTCTCAGTTTTGTTTTGGTGCAGTGTATCTTTCATCTGTTGTTCTGTTTTATCTCAGTTGCAAGCATCTTTCCATCATTACTTTGTATTGGTCCATTTTCTGTTTTGAATTTTTTTTACACAGGATTTAGTCACTTTGTTAACAACTCTGTGATTTCCTATCATAGCAGCAGCTTCAGCTTCAACTGCTAGGTCTTCAACATGTCTCCATTTATTTTTCCTTGCGTTGCTTTTCACTGCTTTGTCGTCTTTCTTGTACTCCTCCATTGGTTTTTCCAATATTTCATTGGTCTGAGCATTCAGCAGGTTCCTTGTCTGTACTTTTGTTTCCTCAGTAAGATACCACATCTCTTGGGCGTAACCAATTATTTCGCTGTCTATGCTGATGTCCCACTGTAACTGCTGCAGCTTGAATCGCATTGTCTCTGAGCACTGCCCATTTTCTTTCAGGTCCAGTCTGTGTCTCACCTTCCTCTGCCTCTGGCAGTGCCTCAAACTTGTTCTTTCGTTCAAGCTGGAATTTCTCCCAGTACTCTGTTTTCAGTTCTGTACAGTTGATTTTCTTTGCCACTTTCTGTTTAAAGTTGATCTTTCTCATTCTGAATTTCAGTTTGGCAATGCAAAAGTAGTTGTTGCTGTTAACATCTGCTGCTCAATATGCCCTTCTGTCTTGGGCAGATGAACTGTATCTCAAGCTGGTGCAGATGCGATCAGTCTGGTTTTTTTAATGTTTTGCCATCTGGTGAATTCTGAGTTTCTTTTCGTATATCATGAGGGATCAGGGTGCTTGTAAGAACAAGGTCGGACACCAAGCACAATGAATCTCTCCACATTTTGGTTAATGATTCCCAACCCATACATCCCCATTGCTCTTTCCATTCCTTGGTTATCGCTTCCTACTTTAGTGTTAAATTCACCCATCACAAGGAGTAAATCAGGTTTTAGTAGTCTATCAGCCAAGCTTCAGAGGCAATTATAGAACTTATCTTTTTCCTCATTGCTAAGTTCCTCTATTAGAGAATAGTGCTGTATGATTGATACCTTTAGGAATCTGGTTTAGAATCTTAGAATCAGAAATTCAGGGATGGAAGGAACCTCGAACTCATGAAGTTCAGCCCCCTGCACTGAGGCAGTACCGAGTAAACCTAGACCATCCCTGACAGATATTTGTCCAACCTGTTCTTAAAAACCTCCAATGATGTGGATTCTACAACCTTCCTTGGAAGCCTAGTCCAGGGCTTAGCTATCTTTATAATTAGAAAGTTTTTCTTAACATTTAACCTAAATCTCCATTACTGCAGATTAAGCCTATTACCTCTTGTCCTAACTTCAGTGGACAGGGAGAACAATTGATCACAGTCCTCTTATAACACCTCTTAACATATTTGAAGATTGTTATCAGGTCCCCCTTTAGTTTTTTTTTCTCAAGGCTAAACATGCCCAGTTTTTAAATCTTTCATCATAGATCAGGTTTTCTAAAACTTTTGTCATTTTTTGTTGCTTTCTTCTTGACTTTCTCCAATTTGTCCAATCTTTCCATCCAGAATTGGACACAGTACTCCAACTGAGGCCTCACCAGTGCCAAGTAGAGTGGGATAATTTTCCCCTTGTGATATATACAACACCCCTGTTAATACACACCAGAATTATATTAGCCTTTTCTGAAACTGCATCATATTGTTGACTCATTCAATTTGTGATCCATTATAACTTAGGCTATGTTTTAGTCATGGTTATTTTTAGTAAAAATCATGGATGGGTCACAGGCACTAAACAAAAATTCATGGCCCGTGACCTACCCATGACTTTTACTAAAAATACCAATGACTAAAACTTGGGTGGGGGGCTGTGGGTGCTCTGGCGGATGTCTGGGGGTGCCGTGGGTGCTGGGGGAGGTGGTCCAGGACCCCTGCTGGTGCTGGTGGGGGATGGTTGGCGGGGCTTGCAGGGGCTCCCTACCTGGCTCCACGCTGTCTAGGAGCTGCAGGGCCATGCCAGTGGGAGCACCACACCCCAAGGTAAGCACACCCCATACCCTCCAATCCCCTGCCCCTAGCCCTGAATCCCCTCCCACACACCCATACTGCTGCTGCTGGCCCTGGGGCTGCCCGGCTCAGGCAGCCCCTGAGCCAGCACCAGCTGCTGCAGGTTATCTAGGATAAAACTGTAAAGTCTTTAAGGGCAACCACTGTATGTAGCAAACAAAACTGTGGCCAAACAGCTGAGCATTTTTTCTTTAATTACAAATTTATGCAATTTTTATATCAACCCACACAATCTTTACTGAATACAAATTATGGCTAGGGTGGGAAATGACTCATACAACTAAAAATGTAATACCATAATGCAGGATTCTATAGGAGTTTTCAATGTGATAATGGAAATGCTGTGAATCTGGGCATATGTTCACATCCAGATAAATGTTCTCATCCAAGTAGAGAAGGCCTTATGAAAAAACAATGCAACAGTGTTTGCAATGTATGGTATGTAGTACAGGTAAGTAAGAAAATTAAAGAAGTAGGAGAAAGTGCAGCAGAACTGCTCATTGCATGGATTTCAGATGCAGGTGGGACGAGTGAAGGTATTGAATGAATTTGCCAAAAATATATTTTTTCCCGCTAGTTTTCAATTCTTGTGAGCTAACTGAAAAAAGAAGCAATGTTGACTCTTCCTCCCGCTCCCAAATTCTATTATAGTATAAACTGACCCAGCTTTATTGACTTCAGTGGAGCTGCAGCTATTTACACCAGCAGAGTATTTGGCCTTTATTTCTGCTGCCAAATTACACTTAGCACTTTTTTCCTCTGTATTATACTCTTGACACCCACAAGGTAACTTCTCCAGTGTTACAGTGCGCTCTAGTGATCACATGAGTGATATGGAAATTGATGTAACTATACTTCATTTGTTAACATTTGCCTTGACCTTTAAAGTGACACATGCATACACCCAGTGCTTAATTTCTAATGAATTCTAATAAAGAACAACCATTTTTTTTAAACTTTCAAAACTGATGCGGCAAGCCCAGAGATACTGGGGCTATGAACTGCCAAGTCTAGAGGTGCTGGGTTTCAGCCCTGGCAAAAATGAAGCACTGCCTACATCCATATATACATACAAGGGGTAGACCTGAGAAATAATTTTTTTGTCAAGACTTTTTTGTACGCAAAATGCTTTTTCAACCAAAATGAGTTTTTTTTTGTAGAAAATTTTCTTTTTGGTTGAAACAAATGGAAACAGGAAAAAATAGTGTTTTTTGGGGAGAGGGTTTCAATAAAACAGCATTTGGTTTGATTTTTGGTTTGCAAAACTGAACTTTATCAAAATTAATTATTTTGGGGGTGTGTTTGAAAAAGGCTTTTGGAAAAAAGTATTTTTTACTTTTGTGGTTTTTATGAAAAAACTTAGATCCTCCCTAGCATTTCCTTTAAAATTATGACACTTTTTTTTACCATTTTGAATTAATTCTTTGGCAGCTGTACTTAGCCATTGTACTTAGCCATTGCTTATGATGGTGCTAGCAATGTCTCATTGTTTGTTGTATCCACCTGTTGGCTGTTCTCCTGTGTTTAGATTATGGGCTCTTTGGGGCAGGGAGTGTCTCTTTGTTCTGTGTTTGTACAGCACCTAGCACAGTGGGGAGACCTGATCTGTGCCTGGGGCCAGTAGGTACTACTGTAATACAAATAATAATAATAATAATAATAATAATTAATAATACATATGAAAGAGTATGTATAAAAAGTATTTGAGATACAAATATAAAGACCTTCTGCTTCTTCAGTTGAAGTTGGTGGCAAAGCCCATTGACTCCAAAGAGAACAAGATCAGGTCCTTAAGTTTGTGAAAACTGCTTTTAAACATGAGAAAAATACATTTGTTTTTCCCTGCCCCACATGAAAACAATCGAATGGCAAAGACCAGGAGTGAAATCCTGGCGATACTGAATTAAGTCAATCGGAGTTTTGCCATTAACTATGATGGAGCCAGGATTTCCCATCTCTTCTGCAGTAGATGTGATGTTTTATATATTTGGTGGGTTAGTAGGCGGAGTGCAAGTGACAGTCAAAGGTGCGTGGTAAATACAATTTATCACATGGATATCACTATCATTTATGTGCTATCTCTCTGTGATGTCTTGCATTCTGCCAAATTGCGTGATAGATTATAAAGCTACATGGGTGTCATATGTTGTCTATAAAAGATCCAGCAAGTGTTTGATTTTATTTTGAAATGGGTAGCAGCAGGGTAGGATTGATGGACAATCCTGTTCATAACTGTCTGATCTGGTAGTTTGTCCTCTATTTAGGTAAGCATCAATCTTAATGTACTAGAGAGATAATTAAAAGAAAATCCTTTTACGGTATATCTTCTGGAGACTATAATCTTGTCCCTTTTAATAAGACTTTGACAGAGTTATCCAGTAGTTAACACCATTGCAGCGAGAAACAGATTCTTAATAATCCTGAACTTTCTGTGACCCTGACAAAAAGTAACTATTTTACCATGAAGTGGCAGACAGTAAGAAATATCCAGAAATAAGCACAGAGTGAAAAGATTATGTGAACTCTGAAAATCAGAAGAAAACTCACTTCCTCCATCTAATTTTTCTTCAGTGATCACAGAGAAGAATCAGTTTACTGTTAGAAAATGAATTTTCAAAGGCTACTCCAATGTAATTGGCAATGAGATTCCTAAAGTAACAGACACTCCATTATTTTAGACTTTCTAGTATGATGCATAGGGGAAAAACAATTAAAGGAGCAATTAAGAAAGTTTTATTCAAGTATTCATCTTCATGCACACACATGTGCACACACACCTACCCACACACACAGTAAAAACACCTACCTCAAATAAGTACCACAAGTAACTCATATTTTTAGATACATGCATAATTAAAACAACTCTTTTGGCAATAATTTTTTAAATTCATTTTTAATCAGGAAAGTAAATAAATAAATTACTTAAAATGTCAGAACTTCACAACAAGATTTAAAATGAGCCACTTAATTAAAAACAACAACAACAATAAAACCCTAATAAAAACACAGGAAGATATAAAGGTCAAGAAGGAAATAATGTATGAGATTTTCAAAGCAAGACATGAGGGAAAGATTAATCTAACAAATTTATAAAGATGTACCTACAAAAGCAAGGTAAACAACAAATTTGTTTTTTCCTGAGGCTTTCTCTTCACCAAAACATTCCCATATTAAAACTGTTTTATATTACGTTTAATTTTAAACAATCCACTCCTCAGAAATGAGACAAAGTGGCAGCAGGAGTTTTAGTTGGTGGGACAAAGTTCAGCGCTTTTTTTTTTAAAGTTCTAAAAAGTTGCCCTCTATGTTTTATTAGGCATTAATTGTCTTCTAATGATTGCAGTATTTGACTATATTAATTGTTTCATGATTTTTCCAGCAATACTTCCCTTTTAGAGATTATTTTATATTATATTTTAATATTTAGTTATATGAATTATTAAACAAATATTACTGTAATGAATCTTAGGCTTTTTTCCTGGTTTTTCTCTTTCAGAGTAATCATTCCCATATCTAACATCAGCTGCTTTGCTAGACTGATATCACTTCCATCACTAAATAATAGGCATGGAAGTTTTGTTTTTCTGAGGAAGATACCTACCAGATCCAGAATGAGAGTTAGGTTTGGACAAGTTTTTCTTTACTAGTGTAATTATTACTTAGGAGTAAATCATTTTGATATTTCAATGATTATGCATGAAAATGAATTAAAATAAATAAAAATATAGGGCCTGATCCTGCAACCTTTACTTAGGAGAGTAGTCTTATTGAAGCTAATAGGCAAAATTCACCCCTGCAGTAATTCCACTGACTGCAGTGCAACTACACGAGGAATGAATCTGGCTCTATGGGACACGAGTGGCCTTAAATTGGGACTCGATTATCTGAGAGACCAACAGCCTCTTCCCATGTGTGATACTTCCTCAAGTTGGGTGAAATTCACTTATGTGCAGAGGGCCTGCTACTTCCAATAGCAGTGTGCCTACTTCACTCTGGTGCTTCTGTCTCTTGAAGCTAATAAGAGCTGAGTGTGCTCAGCACCTTGTATGACTGGGCCCCAAAAATGTATCTGGGATCAACTGCAAAAGATTACCCACCATTAATTTTCTGCATAAGGATCCCTGTTTTTCCATCTTGAGAACAACTGAGAGAACACTTGACTGTTTGCTTCATGGAAATAGCAAATTGGTCTATAACCATAAACTGTGACCTCCAGCTTTTGAACTGGTACACCAGGTAATCACTTTTTCATAGTATGCTACAGTTATGGATCCTTTGTATAACTGTCTGTGTAGGGTCCTGCCACCACCGATCTGGCACCCTGGAACATGTTGGGGAAGAAGTAATGCAAGAGAGAAACTTCGAGGGAAAACCTATGCTCTGAGTGACTGACCTAGGAAAAACCACATCAAGCCACTCGGTTGCGAAGCCTCTGCATTGTGGAAGACAATTATTAAATTTTATTTTACAGCCTGTGACAGCAGAAGTCGGGCATTTCTCTGCTAGTTTTGCAACATGAAGGCATAAAGAGCTTTCTTTCACATAACAGTTCTCTAAAGTTAAAACGTATATAAGCTGACATGTTCTCAGAATGCCTTTTGCTGTGTGTTATAACAACACTTAGATTGTGGCTTAACCAACAGCAAAAGTTCACGGAAGTTTGCCCAATGACATTCTGAGCTCCATCAAAGAATATTTATGACCAAAGGACCATGACATACTCTCTAGATTTGGAGTGAATGCCATTAAGATAACATGTTTCACTCTTAAGAAGCAGTTGACCATGTGTGTCATCCTTTCCACTTCTTCATCAAAAAATTTTCGGTTTGATGAGGCTGGCAGTATTGATGGGCATTGATACAAATCAAAAACTAAGTAACTTGGAGTTGGAAGGTCTGAAATCTTATTGCAGCACTCCTCTTTCAGTAGGCCTCTCCACCCTTCTAAAATATATATTTCACTTTTTGAGCACATGCACATAGTTAAAAAAGAATTAAAGTGGAGAAAGGCAGGGTAAATACTCATGAGACCATTCAAATTCTGGTTGGAAGGAACATTCCTTGTGTGCACTCTTGATATTATAGTGGTAAAAGGCAGACCAGAAGTGTAATTTCATATTTTCTGACCAGTGGGGCTCACGAAAGGAATGTGGATTATGAATTTGGCAGGTGAATGAAAAAACATGCATGTCACATTTCTCTTCCACTTTGCCCAAAGATATAACTAAAGGGAAATAGTGTTCTCAGAAAATGGTTTAATGAACAAAAGATTTTGAATTCCGGTCTGATAAACATTTGCAGATGGATGTACAAAGGCAATACTTCAAAATGTAAAAAAATAATCAATGTGAATAAAAATTGGGCTTGGAGTATTTTACTGCAATGTTATTACTTCCTCAGTGTGGTGTGTTTCCAATTTTGAAAAGTAAAAACCCAACTGTGAGCAGAAAAATATATCCCCCCAATAGTGGCTCCATTTGTTTAGAAGATCTAATGGTTTTATTTTCAGGCTTAATGCCTGTGAGGTTCCACAGGCCATAATTTCTAAACCCATCAGGAATACCGCTGTAACACTGTTGCCCTCAAAAGTATCTATAATGGATTGCTTTCTTTTGATTTGTAGAGTGACATGGTAAACTGGGTTAACTTTCACCTTCCTCTCCCCAAATATATATATCTCAGATCCCATTAAAAAAATTAAAAGGGAAGTCATAACTGTTAGATTAGATCATGTTTTTGAATTCTGGAGTCTAAGATCTCCGCACCCAGGCTGTTAAAACTAGAAAGGTTGATACTTAATGATGTTTCTTGCCCTTTGTTCACCCTGTCTAAGCCATAAAGCAGATCTGACATGTTCTTACAAAAAAAAAAAAAAGGTACTTGGAGGAAAGGAGAAGACAAATGAGAGGAAGAATGTGGAAAATTGTGCAGCCTTTTGTATAGCCGATCTTGAGAGTTTGGGAATGAAATTAGAATTTTGGAAGCTAAATAAATGAAAGATTGCTTGTAACATTATTTGAAATTGAAACTTTTTTATTTGTCTTTTGAATAAAGGGAGATTTAAAGGGTAAGAAGCTGATCAGACAGCCTTTATTTTTGATTGCATAAATGTTACTTTGGTCAAAACACCTTTCCTTTTAGTTATCAATGTAGGTGGAACCCATAGGGTCAATAAAGTGAGAATATAAGACACTTCATTCCACCCCATAAGGAATCCTTAATTCACAGAAGTAAGCCCCTAAAGTCATTGAATCCTTGAGTGTATAAGCAGGGGAATATTGAGGAGGTGTAGGGTGGGAGGTTATATTACCTCTGAATTTGGCACTGGTGAGACCACTACTGGAATACTGTGCCCAGTTTTGGCGTTCACACTTCAAGAAGGATGCTGAAAAACTGGAGAGAGCTTCAGAGAAGAGCTACAAGAATGATAAAAAGACTGGAAAACGTCTTATAATGAAAGACTCAAGGAGCTCAATCTATGTAGCTTATTAAAGAGAAGGTTAATGGGTGATTCGATCAGTCTATAATTATTTACACGGGGAACAAAAATTTGATAACAGAGTTCTTTGATCTAGCAGACAAATCTATAACAAGATCCAGTGGCAGGCAGTTGAAGCTAGACAAAATCAATTCTGGGCACCACAATTTAGGAAAGATGTGGACAAATTGGAAAGAATCCAGAGGAGAACAAAAAAAATTATTAGAGGTTTAGAAAACTTGACCTTATGAGAAAAGATTAAAAAAAACTTGGCATGCTTAGTCTTGAGAAAAGAAGACTGAGGAGGGATCTGATAACAGGCTTCAAATATGTTAAAGGCTGTTATAAAGAGGATGCTCAATTGTTCTCCATGTCCACTGAAAGTAGGACAAGAAGTAACAGGCTTAATCTGCAGCAAGGGAGATTGAGGTTAGATATTAAGAAAAACTTTCTAACTGAAAGGACTCTACAGCTGAAAGGTTGTAGAGTCCCCATCATTGGAAGCTTTTAAGAACCTGTCGGGGTAGTCTAGGTTTCCTTGGTCCTACAACAGTGCAGGGAGCTGGATTTGATGACTTCTCGAGTTCCCTTCCAGACCTACATTTCTATAATTCTATGAAATTCAGACTAGAAATAAGACACATTTTTAACAATGAGCGTAATTAACCACTAGAACAATTTATCTAGGGTTGTGGTGGATTCTCTATCGCTGGTTTCAGAGTAACAGCCGTGTTAGTCTGTTTTCGCAAAAAGAAAAGGAGTACTTGTGGCACCTTAGAGACTAACCAATTTATTTGAGCATAAGCATGAAAGCTCTAAGGTGCTACAAGTACTCCTTTTCTCTATCGCTGGCAATTTTAAAATCAAGACGGGATTTTTTTCCTAAAAGATATCCTCTAGCCCAACCACAGCTAGTGGACTTGAAACAGAAATTAATTTGTGGTAGTCTTATGGCTTGTGCTATGCAAGAGGTTAGACTAAATGATCATAATGGTCCCTTCTGGCCTTAAAATTTGTGAATTGAATCTGTTTCTCTTTTCTGCTACATTGACTTTTATACTGGTGTATCTCCATTGAATTCAGTGAAAGGGACCAGAAAGAGAGGCAGAATAAATGACTATATTAAAATGACCTTTTCAGTTTGATGGGGTGGAAGAGGAATCTAAAGGAAAACTTTGAAAAAAATCTACTAATGGAAAGAATTTAAATATACCTTTCTTTTTAAAGGCTGAGCACACTCTTTCCCTATAGTAAGATAAGTTTATTGCTTATATATACCAGTAGATGTTTTTATCCCTTCATTATGTGAGACAGCACTACCTCAAATCTAATATCAGCAGCATCTGTTAGAACAATCAAAGTTTTATCACACTTAGGAGTACATGATAGATTTGGATTTTCAAAGTATAATTGAATGCTAAAATCACATGCTATGTTGATCGGTTTATTCAGCCTTTTCTTCTTCTTTTGCAGATCAGAAAGTTGTTCTGGCAATATATGTTTTGAATTACACTTACATGGGTCAGGATTTTTATTGAACCCAAACTCTTCTATCTTTCCACATATAACTCAGGTAATTAATGCAGTATTCCTAGGTGATATTCTAAATCCTCTAAATGTCATGAGGATATGAGCTTGCTATGGGTGATCCATCAGGCAATAGGCTGTAGCAGGGTTACCATATTTGTAGCTACAATATGGGGAGCAAGGTATAAGCTAAATAATGTAGTAAATGGTGTAAATTATTGATTGTCTATATACCACTTTGTATAAATCAAGGATAAATATGTATTTGACTTACCTTAGTCTCATAGTAATTCACTTCCTTAGGATGGTAGGAATGAAAAACAGAGAATATCTTTTCCCTAACAGAAAAAAAACAGTGATTAAATATTGTCTAAAAATATTGCGTATTTTGAAAAATGATATTTCAAAACAGTGTTCAGAATCCCTGTGATCATTGCATTATCTCTCCAGATGTCAATGGTGTGTAAAATCCATTTAATGATAATACAAATGATGATGAAGAGTAGGTCTCAGGGGGAAAGCGCTTGCACCTAGGAAAGCAAAGAAGCTCATGGTCATTTTAAGGTGAGATCTATTTTTTAAAAAATGTTTTGGCTAATTTAACAGTGTCTAGCGGTTGGCCAAGCAATAGCATACCAAAGTGTCAGCTTCCTTTTACGATTATTAGTTTTTAATTTATTTGACAGGTTTTTAATTGTTTACTTTCTTCTTTGCAATGTGATATGGTAGTGACATTACACTAGTATTTGTCCTTGAAATGGAATGCTAAACTTGATACCATCCCTTTCTTTTTTTTTTTAACCAAATTTAATTCACTTGGGCCTGATTCTGCATCCTTGAGCATCAAAATCCCCACTAATGTAAAGCATGAAAAATCCCATAAATGCTGGACTGGGCTACTGATTTTAAGGATACCAATGTATTCAATTTAGAATCCTGCCCTCATCTACACAGCACACCCTAAATTACTCTATACGGTTTTTGGTGGGATTGTCTTAAAGTGATATAACTTAATATAATTTGTCATGGCAAGGAGAATGTAAAGAGAAATTAATCCAAAATGCCAAGAAAAGAGAGAGAGGAACTATTTATCCTAATGCCTGGGTTACTCCTTCCCAAATGCTCTCAACGTTAGTGTGGTATTGTATAGTTTTTTCTAGACTCAAGGGGCTGTCAAGTTTGCATTTTAAATCTCTATGCAATATAACCATAGAAATTTAGTCTAAGTTGTACCCTAACATGTGAATGTCAGCCTTTCAATACCTTTTATTAATAAATTCCTGCATATATATTTTTTTTAATTAAATTTTTTTCTACTAGTATCTCAGTGATGAGTCTGAGCTAAGAAACTCTTTGGTTCCATGTTTTAAAAATCCAGATCTAATCCCCATTAAACTAATCTCTGCTAGTTTCAAATTTATTTTTGTGCTCCTATAATTCAACCTGTATGTTTTTTTTTTAAAAAAAGAGAGATTTTTTTTTTCAGTCTCTAATGCAGACAAAGCCCTTTTAATACATTTTAAAAATGTAAACCAGGTGGGGTATTAATGCTTTGAATGTCAGCTACTGCAGCAGTGGCTTTATGCTACAGGTTGTTACAATATGTTTATGAGGTATTATGTGCTTAAAAGATCCAAAGGAGGCACTATGGCATGCTGGATCACAAATCCACCTTCTAAAAAACGATTTCACATAGGTTTATATGATTGGCCCAGTGGCCCCAAATTAATAACATGTAGTAAATGCACTGCACTAAAATGGCAGATAGACCTGGAATGCCTATTTCTTTGTAAAATATTGTGTTTATAAAAGCTGTTCAAATATATGTTTATAAAACAGGTCCTGTTTCTCTTGCTTTCTTGAGAGCTTCTAATCTCATGGGCAGGGAAGCAAGGAGGGGATTCCTGAGGTCTGGGATTTAAGAATCATGTGGCATACTGCATAAGTTGAAGGGAAGTCCCAACGTGCTGTTAACACTTCTGAACAGTATTTCAAAATTTATGTTTTCCCATACTACAATGCCAAACCCTGTATATCTGGATAGATTTCAGATTGAAGAAAACAACAGAGAATCATAGAATCATAGAATATAAGGGTTGGAAGGGACCCCAGAAGGTCATCTAGTCCAACCCCCTGCTCAAAGCAGGACCAATTCCCAGTTAAATCATCCCAGCCAGGGCTTTGTCAAGCCTGACCTTAAAAACCTCTAAGGAAGGAGATTCTACCACCTCCCTAGGTAACGCATTCCAGTGTTTCACCACCCTCTTAGTGAAAAAGTTTTTCCTAATATCCAATCTAAACCTCCCCCACTGTAACTTGAGACCATTACTCCTCGTTCTGTCATCTGATACCATTGAGAACAGTCTAGAGCCATCCTCTTTGGAACCCCCTTTCAGGTAGTTGAAAACAGCTATCAAATCCCCCCTCATTCTTCTCTTCTGCAGGCTAAACAATCCCAGCTCCCTCAGCCTCTCCTCATAACTCATATGTTCCAGACCCCTAATCATTTTTGTTGCCCTTCGCTGGACTCTCTCCAATTTATCCACATCCTTCTTGAAGTGTGGGGCCCAAAACTGGACACAGTACTCCAGATGAGGCCTCACCAATGTCGAATAGAGGGGAACGATCACGTCCCTCGATCTGCTCGCTATGCCCCTACTTATACATCCCAAAATGCCATTGGCCTTCTTGGCAACAAGGGCACACTGCTGACTCATATCCAGCTTCTCGTCCACTGTCACCCCTAGGTCCTTTTCCGCAGAACTGCTGCCTAGACATTCGGTCCCTAGTCTGTAGCTGTGCATTGGGTTCTTCCGTCCTAAGTGCAGGACCCTGCACTTATCCTTATTGAACCTCATCAGATTTCTTTTGGCCCAATCCTCCAATTTGTCTAGGTCCTTCTGTATCCTATCTCTCCCCTCCAGCGTATCTACCACTCCTCCCAGTTTAGTATCATCCGCAAATTTGCTGAGAGTGCAATCCACACCATCCTCCAGATCATTTATGAAGATATTGAACAAAACCGGCCCCAGGACCGACCCTTGGGGCACACCACTTGATACCGGCTGCCAACTAGACATGGAGCCATTGATCACTACCCGTTGAGCCCGACAATCTAGCCAGCTTTCTACCCACCTTGTAGTGCATTCATCCAGCCCATACTTCCTTAACTTGCTGACAAGAATACTGTGGGAGACCGTGTCAAAAGCTTTGCTAAAGTCAAGAAACAATACATCCACTGCTTTCCCTTCATCCACAGAACCAGTAATCTCATCATAGAAGGCGATTAGATTAGTCAGGCATGACCTTCCCTTGGTGAATCCATGCTGGCTGTTCCTGATCACTTTCCTCTCATGTAAGTGCTTCAGGATTGATTCTTTGAGGACCTGCTCCATGATTTTTCCAGGGACTGAAGTGAGGCTGACTGGCCTGTAGTTCCCAGGATCCTCCTTCTTCCCTTTTTTAAAGATTGGCACTACATTAGCCTTTTTCCAGTCATCCGGGACTTCCCCGGTTCGCCACGAGTTTTCAAAGATAATGGCCAATGGCTCTGCAATCACAGCCGCCAGTTCCTTCAGCACTCTCGGATGCAACTCGTCCAGCCCCATGGACTTGTGCACGTCCAGCTTTTCTAAAAAGTCCCTAACCACCTCTATCTCCACAGAGGGCTGGCCATCTCTTCCCCATTTTGTGATGCCCAGCGTAGCAGTCTGGGAGCTGACCTTGTTAGTGAAAACAGAGGCAAAAAAAGCATTGAGTACATTAGCTTTTTCCACATCCTCTGTCACTAGTTTGCCTCCCTCATTCAGTAAGGGGCCCACACATTCCTTGGCTTTCTTCTTGTTGCCAACATACCTGAAGAAACCCTTCTTGTTACTCTTGACATCTCTGGCTAGCTGCAGCTCCAGGTGCGATTTGGCCCTCCTGATAACATTCCTACATGCCCTAGCAATATTTTTATACTCTTCCCTGGTCATATGTCCAACCTTCCACTTCTTGTAAGCTTCTTTTTTATGTTTAAGATCCGCTAAGATTTCACCATTAAGCCAAGCTGGTCGCCTGCCATATTTACTATTCTTTCGACTCATCGGGATGGTTTGTCCCTGTAACCTCAACAGGGATTCCTTGAAATACAGCCAGCTCTCCTGGACTCCTTTCCCCTTCAAGTTAGTCCCCCAGGGGATCCTGGCCATCCGTTCCCTGAGGGAGTCGAAGTCTGCTTTCCTGAAGTCCAGGGTCCGTATCGTGCTGCTTACCTTTCTTCCCTGTGTCAGGATCCTGAACTCAACCAACTCATGGTCACTGCCCCCCAGATTCCCATCCACTTTTGCTTCCCCCACTAATTCTACCCGGTTTGTGAGCAGCAGGTCAAGAAAAGCGCCCCCCCTAGTTGGCTCCTCGAGCACTTGCGCCAGGAAATTGTCCCCTACGCTTTCCAAAAACTTCCTGGATTGTCTATGCACCGCTGTATTGCTCTCCCAGCAGATATCAGGAAATGCCTGATATAAGAAGTAAGGAGTCTCCATGCAACAGCATGTGTGACAGAGATCACAGCGATTCAGTGTATAATATTCCACATCTGAACACCAATACAAACTGAGAGTTGCCTCTTTAGGGAGTCTCCTTTACATTTAAAAGTAGCAGTACATAGAAAGCACAATGACAATGTCTCCCTTCAATCCACAGCTATACATATCACAAGTAGAGTTGTATGGAGGATGGAAATTCCATTTCAAAAAGGATTTTGAGATTTAAATATTTGTCTTTGTTCTGATTCGGGGAAAACCTATACATTTTGAAAGTTGCAGTGAGAAAAATCAGAAAAAAATCAAAATGCTTCTTTTTAACAAATGACTTGTTTCAGTTCAGACTCTTTTAAAATTTATATTGCCAATAATACAAAATAAAAATATCCTAAACAGTCATTTCAAAACAAAAATTGAAATGTTTCATTTGGAAAATGTTGAAATGCAACATTTTGACTTTGTCAGAACTTTCTTCCTGTTTTTTTTCTCCTAAACAAAAATTTAGCAAAATGGGCATAATTTCACACCAAGTTGAAACTTCAACTAATTGCATTCTCTGAAGGGAAATGGTTCAAAGTTTTTTCGACCTGCTCTAATCACAAGCAGTGCCTAGTGGAATGATTATTAGATGCTACTTGCACCTAAGTGCTTCATTAGTGAAGGAAGGACAGGTCACCAGTTGCCACCTGAAGACTTCACCAGCAAATGGGCAGAGAGAAGCCACTCCTGACAATCAACCCCATGAAGGACAACTTCTAAATGTAACCTGATCCACCAGCCTCTGATATTCAGTATCATAAATGAAGGCCATGAGGAGGACTCTTGGATGGAGACCAGTCACTTACCCTGAACCAAATTCTGTTCTCAGTTGTCACAGATCCCAAGATAATGTAAAGATATTGATCGAGAGCAACGAGACAACTGACATGACAGTTTCATGTTTCCGCTATTCTATAGAAAAGATGTCTAAAGCCATGTTATTTTATGCTTGTACCTCAGATACCATATTCTAATGATGTTTTATAACGAGCAAGAACAGCTGAAAAGTGTGAGGTGGACTCTGAGCCATAAAGGTGCCCTGATCCATTTTCAATGATGTTCCATGGGAAAACGCTGCTGAAGGGAGGACACTTAAGAGTAGTAGTTCCAGAATGTGAACCACCCCTTTACTAGCAGACTGTAAAATGAAAATAGAAATATGAATCAGTTTGTTCTGTTGGGTTAATCTACAAGCTGAGAGCACATGTATCTTTCTAATTACATTTTTATGGCTTTATGCTGTATTTCAGTTTATCTTGAAATTCAATTACCCCCCCCCCCAAAATGTTCTCTCCCACACTGTTACAAGTAGTGTGCTTCCTATGAGAACTCAATTACCTGCAGAAGCAGATGTGCTAAATGGCAATGCGAGGATGATTTGTCCATGTAGATTTGAAAGCTGACACCTGATACTCACTGCAGCACTGTGGAGAGGAGCATTGTCAACAGGCTGTTAAAAATGACTTCTAATAACCAGATAAAATAGATGAAACTTCAAGTAAATCTACATGTTCTTACTGATTGCTTAATTTAATTGGCACAGTTTTATTGAATTTTTAATAGAACAAAATGAGATTTTAATGTAATCTCATTGAGGTTGGCTCTAATTAGATATATTAATTTATTATGACTCTTTCCACATTACTCATTAATTTGTTTTGTATGAAGTTATTTTAAGTGAAATGCTAAAACCTACCAGCTGTTTGTAAACTCTTTTCTTATTTGCACTAGTGGATTCTTATTTGTGATATCAGTTAAGGCAGTGGAAAAGACCAGTTGACTTATTTTAATTATCTTACTGTGATCCCAGTGCCCCAAGTTAGCAACAGATGTGGGTACAAAGGTATGAGTCTATACCTGGGGACTTGCCCAGACATGTCCAGACAGGCATGTTTCCCCTGTGATCACCGTCTTCAAAATGAGCCTACTGAACTGGAGGCACTGCTTCCATGGAGACAGTGAATCTGTGTGCACTGCAGGAGTCCAGAAGTCAAGAGACTGGGCACTTGAGTTCAGTGAAGTGGATTGTACAGATAGGTTAGAGGGACGTCTGCTTCTGAGCCAGAGCAGAACTCTAGGGGCTAAGTATCTCCATAGATTTAGACACGGGTTCTTTCTGCTCTGCCCCAATGACTCACTTAGGGAGCCTAAGGGCTAGAGGGGTTCAAATAATTAGCCTGCAGAGAAAAAGAGAGGGGCTTGTGGAGCACTGAATGGGGCTACTGTATTTCTAGCAATTGGTAGTTGTGGGTGGGTTTCCCCCAGGGGGCACAGACAAGTCTCCCCCCCATGCTAAAAGCAAGCAGTAGCGATTCACCCTGTACCCCTTCGGTAACCCTGAAATGGTCATATTGACTTTAATTAAAGACTTTCTAAAATCATATAGGGAACTGAAATCATTTTGATATCTCATATGTCTGGATTCACTAAGCCCATAGGTTCCTTGGTGTTTGATATATCAACAGTATTAATATTTTAGGCTGTTGCAACAAGAGTCATGATAAAATAGGGATAAACACATTACTTTGTTTACATGTGTTTGTAAAGGCCTTAAAGGGCTTTGATCTTTTTTCTGCTTATGACACTTTTAATTGAAAAATATGGATAACTACAAGGGAGTGTTAGTTTAATTTAGTTATGTTGAGTGTTCTAGAAGGCCTATAACATGCTGCATTGTTGTTTCTGACAGGATGCTTAAAGTGAAGTACTTTATGTCACAATTTTGGGCAGCGGACAAAGACCGGCTCCTCAAAGCATAGCTTCACAAGGCAGGATTTTTGCATAACCACAGGTGGGGAATTTGCATTAGCCTCTATCTCTCAGTATTTCCCAGGAAATCCACTCCATACTATTGTCCTGAAAAATCCATTCTTGTGTGGCACATTGTTTAATAGACTCCTTCAATCATCCAGGCCTTACATCATATCTCTCCCCCAGAGAGGTTACATATAATCCCTGCCCACATTAATACCATTCATTTATTGCAATGGACCCCAAAGATATTTAAACTTAATTCAGTAAGGACTCCCAAGGATATTGCAGGATATTGCCGTATCTGTCTTACCTTATCTTGAGTCAAGCACATTCCTGCAAGTGGAGATGCTACCTTATCAGAGGAGATTGGAACCAGATCTACACTACGAAGTTTTCTGGGCATAGCTATGTTAGTCACGGTTCTGAAATAACCTCTCACCAACCTGGCATAGCTAAGCTGGTAAAACCCATGGTGTAGATGCAGCTCTGACTGAAAAAAAGAGTCTATATGCTGATATAGCTTATGTTGTTTGGGGAGGTGGTTTAATTACACAGCAAAATAACTTCTTTTGCTGGTGTAAGTTGCATCTCTGTTGGGGGCTCTGTTGGTACAACTATACCAGTATAACTTTACTGGCAAAACCTTTGTAGTGTAGACTAGCACTTTGTTTTCTCTAATAACCTAACTTCGATAATTTCCTTCCAAGGCATATGGAATGATCCTTCATAAGGGGCGGCAAACTCACCTGGTTTTAATGGGACAATGCTATGATGAGATCAAAAATGCACCCGGAATCCTTCATGGCCTGCTTAAAGGTTTCTACAATGGTCTTTGCATGGACTATTCAGTGGTCTTTCCGTCTAGGCAATGGACTAGAAAGGTTCTCTTCTGTCTGTTTCAGAGTAACAGCCTGTCAAGGTTCCTCCCCCACTCTGAACTCTAGGGTACAGATGTGGGGACCTGCATGAAAAACCTCCTAAGCTTATCTTTACCAGCTTAGCTCAAAACTTCCCCAAGGTACAAAATATTCCACCCGTCGTCCTTGGATTGGCCGCTACCACCACCAAACTAATACTGGTTACTGGGGAAGAGCTGTTTGGACGCGTCTTTCCCCCCCAAATACTTCCCAAAACCTTGCACCCCACTTCCTGGACAAGGTTTGGTAAAAGGCCTCACCAATTTGCATAGGTGACCACATACCCAAACCCTTGGATCTGAGAACAATGAAAAAGCATTCAGTTTCTTACAAGAAGACTTTTAATAAAAATAGAAGTAAATAGAAATAAAGAAATCCTCCCTGTAAAATCAGGATGGTAGATATCTTACAGGGTAATTAGATTAAAAAACATAGAGAACCCTTCTAGGCAAAACCTTAAGTTACAAAAAAGATACACAGACAGAAATAGTTATTCTATTCAGCACAATTCTTTTCTCAGGCATTTAAAGAAATCATAATCTAACACATACCTAGCTAGATTACTTACTAAAAGTTCTAAGACTCCATTCCTGGTCTATCCCTGACAAAGACAGACTATAGACAGACACACAGACCCGTTGTTTCTCTCCCTCCTCCCAGCTTTTGAAAGTATCATGTCTCCTCATTGGTCATTTTGGTCAGGTGCCAGCGAGGTTACCTTTAGCTTCTTAACCCTTTACAGGTGAGAGGAGCTTTCCCCTGGCCAGGAGGGATTTCAAAGGGGTTTACCCTTCCCTTTATATTTATGACACGCCCCCCAAATCTCAGCTAGGGTGGAACACTGGCTGGGATTTCTTCCTGGAGCTCTAGGAAAAACAGAGTTAATAAGACACATGCATCTCTAAATATACTACCAAGTACATAAAGACTAACAATATTTTCCACATCTCAAGGACGATTTTAACCAGTTGATTCTGGGAAACTTTCACAGGAGAGTGCATCAGCCACTTTGTTAGAAGCTCCTGAGATGTGTTGGATGTCGAAATCAAAATCTTGGAGAGCTAAACTCCACCGAAGAAGTTTTTTGTTAGTTTCCTTGACGGTGTGAAGCCACTTCAGTGCAGCATGGTCGGTTTGCAGGTGCAAACGCCGTCCCCAAACATATGGGCGTAGCTTTTCCAGAGCGTAGATAATGGCGTAACATTCTTTTTCAGTGACTGACCAGTTGCTTTCCCTCTCAGACAGTTTTTTGCTGAGAAACACTACAGGGTGGAATTCTTGATCAGGTCCTTTCTGCATTAAAACTGCTCCCACACCACGCTCGGACGCATCTGTGGTTACTAGGAACGGTTTGTCAAAGTCTGGGGCCCTTAGTACAGGGTCAGACATGAGTGTCACTTTAAGCTTGTTAAAGGCCTTCTGACACTTTCCGGTCCACTGAACAGCATTTGGCTGTTTCTTTTTGGTTAGGTCTGTTAGTGGGGCAGCGATTTGGCTGTAGTGCGGTACAAATCGTCTGTAATAACCGGCCAAGCCTAAGGAGGATTGAACCTGTTTCTTTGACTTTGGGACAGGCCACTTTTGAATAGCATCCACTTTGGCCTGTAGGGGGCTGATAGTTCCTTGACCCACCTGGTGTCCAAGGTAAGTCACTCTGTTTAGGCCTATTTGACACTTCTTAGCCTTAACAGTTAGTCCTGCCTCCCTTATGCGCTCAAGGACTTTTTGTAGATGTTCCAGGTGGTCTGCCCAGGAATCCGAAAATATGGCCACATCGTCAAGGTAGGCGACTGCATATTCTCTTAATCCCGCTAGGAGACCATCTACAAGTCTTTGGAAAGTGGCGGGTGCATTTCGCAGCCCGAAAGGGAGTACATTAAATTCATACAGCCCGAGATGTGTGGTGAAGGCTGACCTTTCCTTGGCAGATTCATCTAGCGGTACCTGCCAATACCCCTTGGTTAAGTCCAAGGTAGAGATGAACTGGGCCCGTCCCAGTTTCTCTAATAGTTCATCTGTGCCTGGCATTGGATAGTTGTCTGGGCGAGTTACAGCATTTAGCTTACGGTAGTCCACGCAAAAACGTATTTCCCCATCTGGTTTGGGAACTAGAACCACTGGAGATGCCTATGCACTTTCAGAGGGGCGGATTACACCCATCTATAACATATCCTGGATCTCCCGTTCTATAGCAGTTTTAGCTTGAGGAGACACCCAGTAAGGTTGGACCCTAATTGGGTGAGCATTACCTGTGTCAATGGAGTGGTATGCCTGTTCAGTCAGTCCTGGGGTGGCTGAGAACGTTGGCGCGTAGCTAGTGCACAGCTCCTGGATCTGCTGTCGCTGCATACGCCCAAGGGTCATGGAGAGGTTCACCTCTTCCACACCACCACCACATTTCCCTTCTTAGTAGACACCTTCGGGCCACTCAGCGTCGTCTCCTCCGTGGGCTGTAAACTGACAAACCTTTAATTCTCTGGAATAAAAGGGCTTTAGAGAATTAATATGGTACACCTTAGGCTTTCGGTTGGAGGTGGGGAATGCTATGAGATAATTAACAGCTCCCAGGCGCTCCTGGACCGTGAATGGCCCTTCCCACGATGCTTCCATTTTATGGGCCTGGAGCGCCTTTAAGACCATGACCTGGTCTCCTACTTTGAAGGAACGCTCTCTGGCATGTTTATCATACCAGGCTTTTTGCTCTTTTTGAGCATCCTGTAAGTTTTCTCTAGCAAGGGCTAAAGAGGTTTGGAGGGTGTTTTGTAGGTTGGTTACAAAGTCCAGAATGTTAGTTCCTGGAGAAGGTGTAAATCCCTCCCATTGCTGCTTCACCAACTGCAATGGCCCCTTAACCTCACGGCCATATACAAGTTCAAATGGGGAAAACCCTAAACTGGGATGTGGTACAGCTCTGTAGGCAAAGAGCAACTGCTGCAACACTAGGTCCCAATCATTGGAGTGCTCATTTACGAATTTATGTATCATGGCCCCCAAAGTTCCATTAAACTTCTCCACCATGCCATTTGTTTGATGGTGGTAAGGAGTGGCAACCAAGTGATTTACCCCATGAGCTTCCCAAAGGTTTTTCATAGTTCCTGCCAGGAAATTAGTCCCTGCATCTGTGAGGATGTCGGAGGGCCAACCTACCCTGGCAAAAATGTCTGCTAGTGCCTGGCACACACTTTTAGCCCTGGTGTTGCTTAGAGCTACTGCTTCCGGCCATCGGGTGGCAAAATCCATGAAAGTCAGTATGTACTGCTTTCCTCTGGGTGTCTTTTTCGGAAAAGGACCCAGAATATCCACAGCTACTCGCTGAAATGGAACTTCAATGATGGGGAGTGGCTGGAGAGGGGCTTTGACCTGGTCTTGGGATGTTCCCACTCTTTGGCACACCTCACAAGACAGGACATAGGTAGAAACATCCTTGCCCATTCCCTCCCAGTGGAATGACCCTCCCAAACGGTCTTCGGTCCTGTTCACCCCAGCATGGCCACTAGGGTGATCATGGGCTAAGCTCAAGAGCTTGGCCCGGTATTTAGTTGGAACTACCAACTGTCTCTGAGGATGCCAGTCTTCCTGGTGTCCCCCAGAAAGAGTTTCCTTGTATAAAAGTCCTCTTTCTACAACAAACCTGGATCGATTAGAAGAGCTGAGAGGCGGTGGGTTGCTCCGTGCCGCCATCCAAACTCTCTGGAGGCTTTCATCTGCTTCCTGTTCGGTCTGGAACTGTTCCCTTGATGCTGGAGACATCAGTCCCTCATTGGATTGTGGACCTAGGCTTGGTCCCTCTGGAAGCGATATAGGGGATGGAGCTGTTTCTGTTGACTGTGAACCGCTCTCCGCTGGTGCACTATGTTGGGATTCAGGCTCCAGCTGAGCCTCTTGTGTAGGGTTATCGGCTGCTGCCAGTTCAGGTTCGGTGGGACCCTCTGGTGTTGAGGTTGCAAGTACTGGATTCAGTGCTGACACGGGGTCTGGTGTTGGTTGTTCGGCTGGTTCCGGTTCTGGGACTGGTTCCGTCTGGGTCTCTGGGACTGGATCCACTACTGCTGTTGCAGACATTGGCCTGGGGTCCGGGTCCATCACCTCTGACCGGGTCCTGATAGAAGTTTCCGGAACAGAGCTAGGCCTCACGGCTTGTTTAGCCTGGCTGCGGGTGACCGTTCCCACCCTCTTGGCATGCTTCACATGATTGGCCAAGTCTTCCCCCAACAGCATGGGGATGGGATAATCATCATAGACTGCAAAAGTCCACATTCCTGACCAGCTCTTGTACTGGACAGGCAACTTGGCTGTAGGCAAATTGAAAGAGTTGGACTTGAAGGGTTGAATCGTCATTTGGATCTCTGGGTTGATTAAATTGGGGTCCACTAAGGAAGCATGGATAGCTGACACTTGTGCTCCGGTGTCCCTCCACGTGGTGACCTTCTTCCCGCCCACACTCACAGTTTCCCTCCGCTCCAAGGGTATCTGGGAGGTATCTGGGCCTGTGGACCTCTGGTGTGATTCCGGTGCAATGAACTGTAATCTGTTGGGGTTCTTGGGGCAGTTGGCCTTTACATGCCCCAGCTCGTTACATTTAAAACATCGCCCAGCTGACGGGTCACTGGGGCGAGGAGGGTTGCTGGAGAATGGGTTGGTGGGACGATAAGGGGTCTGGAGGGTTCTTTGGGAGGTAGGTGGGGCTTTGGGCGGCCCCCGGTAATAGGGTGTGGTCTGGGGTTGTCCCTTCTGGTCTCCGCTCCAACTGCGACCAGTTTTCTTCTTCTCTGCCACCTCCACCCATCTGGCTCCAATCTCTTCTGCCTCGATTACAGTTTTGGGTTTCCCATCTAGGATGTATCTTTCTATTTCCTCAGGAACACCCTCTAAGAATTGTTGCATTTGCATTAGGAAGGGCAAATGTTCTGGAGATTCAACACTTGCTCCTGATATCCAGGCATCCCAATGTTTCACAATGTGGTAGGCATGTCGGGTAAATGACATGTCTGGTTTCCACCTTAGGGCTCTGAACCTCCGACGAGACTGCTCGGGTGTTATCCCTATTCTGACTCTCGCCTTGGATTTAAACAGTTCATACTTGTTCATGTGTTCTTTAGGCATTTCAGCTGCCACCTCAGCTAAGGGTCCACTGAGCTGCGGCCTCAGCTCTACCATGTATTGGTCAGTAGAGATGTTGTACCCAAGGCAGGCCCTTTCGAAGTTTTCTAAGAAGGCCTCAGTATCATCACCTGCCTTGTAGGTGGGGAACTTTCTGGGATGGGAAGTGGTACCTGGAGAAGGATTGCTAGGGTTTGTTGGTATATTCTGCTGGGCCTTTATCCTCTCCATCTCCTCCACATGCTTCCTCTCTTTTTCCTTCTCCTCCTTCACATGCTTCCTCTCTTCTTCCTTCTCCTCCTTCTTCAGCCGCATGAGTTCTATCTGTCTTTCATGTTCCCTTTGTTATTTCTCAGCATGAAATTTGGCTAATTCCAGCTGTAGTCGAGCTGCGGATTTGGTCATTCTAACCTCTCTGTTTTTAACTAATTTTACACCCGAGGTTTAGAAATAAACAAACAAAACTTGGCTGTAAAATTTTGCTGTGCTGGAATAGAATACCTATTCTCTGATAGTGATTGTCAGCCTACAGAAAAAGACAATTCCCTTGTCTCTGCTCTGGGCCCAAATTAAAGCAAAAAACTTCCAACTACTTGGAAACCTGCTTACCCAGCCCAAAGAAAAAGCAAATGGGTAGAACACACACCCCCTATTTACTTTTAGGAAGAAAAGAAAAAAAAAACTCTGGGTTGGAAGACTGTGAATTTCCCTGCAGGAGTTAAGTACCCTGCCTCCAGGCAAAGAAAACCTGCAATTCACAAAGATAATCCCCTTTTGTCTCTGCTTGGCCACAAAGCAGAGAAAAAACAAGCTGCTTTCAGTTTCAGCTGCTTTCTGGACTTCCTTTCCAAAGGAAAAAAAAAATTCCTTTTTAAAATCTGTATTTCTAGTTCAAAAAATCTCAACTGGATCTCAAAATGATTTCAGGTTAATCCCACCACTATGCCACCATGTCAAGGTTCCTCCCCCACTCTGAACTCTAGGGTACAGATGTGGGGACCTGCATGAAAAACCTCCTAAGCTTATCTTTACCAGCTTAGCTCAAAACTTCCCCAAGGTACAAAATATTCCACCCGTCGTCCTTGGATTGGCCGCTACCACCACCAAACTAATACTGGTTACTGGGGAAGAGCTGTTTGGACGCGTCTTTCCCCCCCAAAATACTTCCCAAAACCTTGCACCCCACTTCCTGGACAAGGTTTGGTAAAAAGCCTCACCAATTTGCATAGGTGACCACAGACCCAAACCCTTGGATCTGAGAACAATGAAAAAGCATTCAGTTTCTTACAAGAAGACTTTTAATAAAAATAGAAGTAAATAGAAATAAAGAAATCCCCCCTGTAAAATCAGGATGGTAGATATCTTACAGGGTAATTAGATTCAAAAACATAGAGAACCCCTCTAGGCAAAACCTTAAGTTACAAAAAAGATACACAGACAGAAATAGTTATTCTGTTCAGCACAATTCTTTTCTCAGCCATTTAAAGAAATCATAATCTAACACATACCTAGCTAGATTACTTACTAAAAGTTCTAAGACTCCATTCCACACAGACCCTTTGTTTTTCTCCCTCCTCCCAGCTTTTGAAAGTATCTTGTCTCCTCATTGGTCAGGTGCCAGCGAGGTTACCTTTAGCTTCTTAACCCTTTACAGGTGAGAGGAGCTTTCCCCTAGCCAGGAGGGATTTCAAAGGGGTTTACCCTTCCCTTTATATTTATGACACAGCCGTGTTAGTCTGTATTCGCAAAAAGAAATTAAAAAAAAATAAAAAAAAAAATAAAAAAAAATAAACCAGTCGGAGAACACTTCCATCTCTCTGGTCAGGCGATTACAGACATGAAAGTTGCGATATTACAACAGAAAAACTTCAAAACCAGACTCCAGCGGGAGACTGCTGAATTGGAATTCATTTGCAAATTGGATACAATTAACTTAGGCTTGAATAGAGACTGGGAGTGGCTAAGTCATTATGCAAGGTAACCTATTTCCCCTTGTTTTTTCCTACCACCCCCCCCCCCCCCCCCCCCGTTCCTCAGACGTTCTTGTTAAACCCTGGATTTGTGCTGGAAATGGCCCACCTTGATTATCATACACATTGTAAGGAGAGTGGTCACTTTAGATAAGCTATTACCAACAGAAGAGTGGGTTTGTGTGGGGGGGTGGGGTGGGGAGAAAACCTGGATTTGTGCTGGAAATGGCCTACCTTGATTATCATACACATTGTAAGGAGAGTGATCACTTTACATAAGCTATTATCAGCAGGAGAGTGGGGTGGGGGGAGAGAAAACCTTTTGTAGTGATAAACACCCATTTTTTCATGGTTTGTGTGTATAAAAACATCTTCTGTATTTTCCACAGTATGCATCCGATGAAGTGAGCTGTAGCTCACGAAAGCTTATGCTCAAATAAATTGGTTAGTCTCTAAGGTGCCACAAGTACTCCTTTTCTTCTGTCTGTATACGACTCTCTGGAGAATGCACTGCCATGGAGATGGACAAGGTTGGAAATTCCTGAAGTCATGGAAGTTGTTGCTTCCCCATGTGAAGGTGAGAAAGGCAGTTGTGGTTTGCTACTGTATTATTTCACTCTTGAAAATCAATGTAATGGCTGGCAACCCCAAATTTCAATCATAAGACAACTCCTAGATTTGACATTTTCACTTGAAGAACTGATGTTGCAAAATGTTACAGGGTGCTGTAATTATCTTTTTGCTTTATTAAGGATTGGGGCTGAATTTACGGCTCCTGGAAGTGAGTTTCAAATGACACTGGCTTTGGCCATGAATAACAATGGTACTTGGCATATGCTGTGAAAGTTTTCCCTGCACAGCTTTACCAGCTCTCTTTAAGTGTGACCAACAATGGCCCTGCAGTTTTTATCTCTTAAGCATAAACTGCCAACAGTGTCTGATTGTGTGACACAAAGCATCCGCAATAGGCCATGATGAAACAACTGAAACCATTCTCAATTGTGAACTAGTCAGCATTTCAGCTGGGAAAGCCTGGTCTCAGTGCTCCTTGCTACCTAGCTCTGTGTACTCACTCTGCCATGCAGCTCCATCTTAATCCCTTTGAGATAACCAGTTTGCATAGCTCTATGCACTTAGGAGTGCTTATCTTCTAAAATGGCAACACCGCTCACCTTTAAAATCTGGCTGTAAAATCAACAAGAAAAAACAACAGTATCATGTTCAGATAATGATGATAATATTCTAAAACAATATATTTCTTTAGCAATTTAGTATAATGATATTAGACAGGAGCTGAAATATTTCTTATGTGCTCCTACCCATAGATTCCCTGCTTTACCTGCCAGGCAATAATGTCCTTTCCAAAAGTACCTATTTGAAAAAGAACTTTAATTATTTACTGGTAGAAACAATGCAATGAAACAGTCAATTTTGTGTGGGTATTATCTTTTCTCCACATTTGCCTATGGAATTTCTGGTTGATTAAGTGGTTTATACTCAAACTATAGCTAAACTATATCTTTAGGACAGACAGAAAGGGCGGGCCATGATTAGGGCACTAGCTTGGGACTAGATTCAATTCCCTGCCTTGCCACAGACTTCCTGTGCAACCTTGGGCAAATCAGTGAGACTCTTTATGCCTTAGTTTCCCATCTGTAAAATAGTGGTAATAGCAGTTCTCTACTTCACAGAGGAGCTGTGAGGACCAATCCATTAAATAAGATTGTGCCTACTGTAGATAGCTAGGTTACTATCCAGAGAATGCAGGGTGACAGGTTGCACAATAATATCCTCACAAGTAAATGGGTCATTCAAGCTTTAGACACTTATTATGGCTATGTCACCTAAGTCTGTGAATATACTCAGGGAGAACATTTGGTATGAAGATGATTATTAAACTCTGAATAGAGGTTTGCCATTGCAAAAAATAAAAATTCTAGAGTCCAAAATATGTTACTGAAAAACAAATATCAAGGAGGCCAAGCAAATCAGCCCTGCAGACTCTCAAATAAATATTCCACCTCTACAGAATCAAAAAGCAACTGTGCTCCCTTTGTTTTGCTTTCTTTTATTTTATTTGAATTCTGATTCCTCAGCAGCTGTGGCTGACTCTTACAAAAACAAAATGACCTCATGCTCTTAAATGCCTAGTGCTAAGACTCATTCACCATTAGTGTCAGTTCTGAAAAAAATATAGAGAATTTTGAGGCACTTTTTTGAGATTAAAAGCCTTTAATTTTTAAAATTTTCAAATTGCCTAACATTTCTGTTTCTCCCTGTAGCCATCCCAACAAATCACTTAACTCCACAAAACTTGAAACATAGGTACATATGAGGATCCTGGCTAAGGAACCATATCGACAGGTAGGCATGATTGGCAGGTATGTACCCAGCTCCCTAGCCAGGTAGTGATATACTTCAGTCTGCAGCAAGTGCCAATTAGTTCTGCAAATTCCTCTTGCTCATCACTGCCTGTCTCTATGGAAACCTGCCAGCCCATCTTGCTGTGGCCTTACTCAGCAGTGCTCCTGTTGACCCTTCTAGCACTGGTCAGGGCATGATTTGGTGCCATTTTCCTGTACATCTCTAGCCGGCTGAGTCATACAAAGGGTTGATCAGTGAGTTATTGGCAGGTGCAAGTTCTTTATCAAAAAACAGTGTTGTATACAGAAGTTTAGATGCCCCCAGTGAGTGAACATAATATTCAATTACCAGTTTAATCAAAGTATGCAGATAATGACATACAGAAATCCACAACTAGTAATTGGCTGCAAATACCTTCAAAGCTAAACAAATAAATTCCCTGTTGCATATTACTCTTGTCAGTGGATTACTACGGGGAAAAAAGTTTAATGAGTGTTTTCCTTACCTTGTTTATGCTGAGTAATGGAGTGCTCTATTGACAAATTCTTTCATAATCTATCACATCCTTGAAGGATAGTGTCTTGCAAATGTCACTTTCTATGGACAATATAACTAGTCCTTCCAAATGTTCTTGAGACATGGCTGACCTCAGATAAGTTTTTATTAATTTAAGCTTTGAGAAACTTCTTTCTGTAAGTGCCACAGAAATTGGAGCTGTAAGACACACTTGTAGAGCAATACACGTGTTTGGATACATCGTGGACAAACCGCACCTGGAAATTAATTGAAGTGTCTAATGCATCCTTAGGTTTTGGGAAAACACCAGAAAGACTCTGGAGTTCATGTACCAGGTTGTACATGTCTACTTCCACAATACTGTCACCACAACCCATCAGATTTGATTCCAGGTTACTGATCAATTTTTCCAATTTTACATTACACAGGAATGCAAACACATTCATGTTCTCTTGCAATAATTAAAAATGTTCTCACAGCTTCATGAGAGCAGTGTCTATAGCAATGCTGAAGAAATCAAATTTAAATCTCTTTTCTGCATTGCGCAAATGACTTGTTTGTTTTTTGCTGGCTCATGTTTCAGCTAGTTCCACAGGCAGTGATATGTCTTCTGCTATCTGTTTAGCAATTAACAATGTCTCTTCAAGTCCTTTTTCACAATAATTCAGTATTTCTGTCAGAGTAACTTCAATTAATTTGCTGACATCAAGACTAAGCATTGAGCTCTGCAATTTTTTGCTAACAAAATTAATTTTAAACACGAAGCTGTACAAAACCACAAGTGAGACAATAAACTGAAATTAGGAGTAAAAAGAAAAGGAGTACTTGTGGCACCTTAGAGACTAACAAATTTATTTGAGCATAAGCTTTTGTGAGCTACCACCCACTTCATTGGATGCATGCAGTGGAAAATACAGTGGGGAGATTTTGTATATACAGAGAACATGAAACAATGGGTGTTACCATACACACTGTAACGAGAGTGATTAGGTAAGTGAGCTATTACCAGCAGGAGACTGAAAAAAAATCCTTTTGGCCTAATCACATCAGCCACACTATCAGAGGCTCGTACACCTGGACATCTACCAATGTGATATATGCCATCATGTGCCAGCAATGTACATTGGCCAAACTGGACAGTCTCTACGTAAAAGAATAAATGGACACAAATCAGACGTCAAGAATTATAACATTCAAAAACAAGTCAGAGAACATCACTCGATTACAGACCTAAAAGTGGCAATTCTTCAACAAAAAAACTTCAGAAACAGACTCCAATGAGAGACTGCTGAATTGGAATTAATTTGCAAACTGGATACAATTAATTTCGGCTTGAATAAAGACTGGGAGTGGATGTGTCATTACACAAAGTAAAGCTATTTCCCCATGTTTATTCCCCCCCCTCCCCCCCGCTTACTGTTCCTCACACATTCTTGTCAACTGCTGGAAATGGCCCACCTTGATTATGACTATAAAAGGTTTTTATTTCCCCCCCCCCCCCCCACTGGTAATAGCTCACCTTACGTGATCACTCTCGTTACAGTGTGTATGGTAACACCCATTGCTTCATGTTCTCTGTAAATAAAATCTCCCCACTGTATTTTCCACTGCATGCATCCGATGAAGTGAGCTGTAGCTCATGAAAGCTTATGCTCAAATAAATTTGTTAGTCTCTAAGGTGCCACAAGTACTCCTTTTCTTTTTACTCCTAATTTCAGTTTATTGTCTCACTTGTGGTTTTGTACAGCTTCGTGTTTAAAATTAATTTTGTTAGCAAAAAATTGCAGAGCTCAATGCTTAGTCTTGATGTCAGCAAATTAATTGAAGTTACACACGCACTCCTTTTCTTTTTGCGGATACAGACTATCACGGCCGCTGCTCTGAAATGAGGAGTGTTCATCCACAAGCAATCCAGCTTCTGCATATACCCCATTATCTTTTGTCATTTCTCTCAATTTCAACAGTGCTGATTGCATATTCTGTGTCTGAAACTGCAGAGCTTTAACACTTTCCATTTTTTTTTCTTATCTGTGTCGGAGAGAGGCTTTAATGTTATTTTCACAGGATTTCAAAACTGTCCACCTACTTGCTGAAGCAGCAAATGTAGTGTACATTTGTTGAAGAACACTGAAAAGAGTTTTTGACCAAGTTTGGGGAATTTGCTGTGTCACTCAGCACTGGATTTAAGAAATGGCCCCCTGCAATTATCAAATGTCCTACCATGTCTGGATAACTCCTATAGTATTTCATCTGACAGGTCCTTTCTGGTAGTTTCCTGCATATTCCGAAATGATCAAAGTGCTCTTCAATGTTGACTTCCATCTATTGGATCTTAATGTACCTCAAAATGACAGACATTTGTTCCTCATTACTGATATCACATGTGCAATCCAAAATTAATGAGACTAAGCTTACCAACACCAAATAATTTGCAATAAAAACTGAACAATGCATCCACTTTTCCAGAATATATAAGCCAGTGTCCTTGTATATTTTCTCTGTTTTTCAATTTTCTTACAGTTTTCTTTTGTAAAACCTCCTTCTGTTGTGACTTGGAAAACTTTTACCTTTAACTTGCAATGGTCCGCGTTTCACTATGGCTATTTTTGTTTTGTCTTCTCTGAATTTGGGCCATGTTGAAGGATCTCTGACGTTAAAAATGGATACTAGAATTAGCTGAATATCTTCTCAGTTGTGGCTTTTCTCTACCATTTGATGCTATATAGCAGCATAGCTGTCAGACAACATTTCTTGATCCTTATTTTGTTAATGCACTTATAAAGCTTTTTTCTTGATCAGTTTCCTGGACTGATTCTATATTTGAAGACATGCCAGGAGTCAAAAACCTCTCAAGTTCACCTTTATGTCTCTTAATCCTCTCTTTCTCTTTTTTCCTTCCTTTTTGCTGTACCTGTTGTAAATTTTCTAAAACCTCCTGACATCTTGTGCAACAGGGCCTGGCTGTGCAAACATGTAGTGGTAGATAAAGGGCAAAAATGGGAGTGAGGTAATGCATGAGCGCACACACACACACACACACACACACACACTCTTGTTTACTCTTTCTCATCATAATACAATGATAAGAGGACATTAAACTAAATTGAAAGGCAAAACATATACTAAATTGAAAGGCAACTTTTTAGGCTCCGTCTGGGGCAAAGCTGTGTGGCCCTCGGCCTCCCTGATCTAGTGATCCTGACTGGGGCATTGGAGCACTATAGTCCCTCCCATAAATAAAAATCCTTATTGAGTTTGTTAGTCTTTACAATAAAAGGGCATTCATATGCACTGAGCACCTAATTTTAAACAGCAGCATAACATGTAACAGATACCTGCAAGTATCAAGAAGAAAGGCGAAAGCTTACCCCCAGCAGGGAATATATCATCTCTAAGGAACACGTTTGTATGGGGGCAGAGGGGAGGTTTGCCAACCAGTCATGGGTAGGGAATGTACCATTTCAGTAGGGAACACAGTGTGTGTGTCTAAGCAGTTCAGTGTATCCTCTCATTCTTTCGATTTTACATGTGCACTAGGATTTTGAGTGTGCAACGGGCCATATAAATGCCAAATATCCCACAATTGCACTACATTTAGTCTGCTCTACATTAATCAAAATAACCTTGAAACTATGGACTGGATCTGGGGCCCCCTTGCAACTGCAGGGTTCGTAGGTTGTGTTGCTATGGCACTGCCCAAAAGAAAACAAAATCCTTTTGGACAACTTCTATGCCTCTTGAAAGACACAGAGACATCTTTCTGTTGAATTTGATTTGACTGAACATTTGCAGAAGACTGCAAATGCTGAGATATTTGACAGCTCCCTCCTCAGGTTTCCTACATGAGAGCATGATTCACTATCTTAAAGCTTCCTCCAGGTACTAGACTAAGTGTCTCATAACATTGTCGGGATATAGTCAATTGCTCATTCTGACTGTGAAATTATACAGTGCTATATTATTAGCCTTCAATTTGTCGCTGGGAAATAACTTGAACCTCATCAGATTACGAGTTGTTTGGCATATATATGTGCATTCTTTTCACAGCCTTTCTGAAGTGTTGCTATAATTGCTGATTCGTGTAGAGATTTTTTTCTCTCTTAACACCACATGCTGCACAGTACATGAGGGATGTGTTCATAACTTGTTTTCATAGCAGACTGGGTCCTGAATCTTACTCAAGGTCTTGTTGCTGGCATTTTCTTCAAAAGACAAGAACTACACTTTAACAAATGGGCTTCATGCTGACATGCGGATAGATGTAGCCCAAACAGAGGTGAGAAAATGATCTGTTTCCATATGAATCTGTAAACTCCTTCTGGGGCAAAATTTCACATTTATTATTATTTTATTACCTATTATTTGTATTACCCAGTAGCCCTAGTCATGAACCAGGCCCCCACTGTGCTAGGTGCGGTACAAACGCTGAAGAAAAAGACAGTCCCTGCCCCAAGGAACTTATAATCTAAGACAAGAGATAACAGATGGGGATAGATAGATAGATATGGGAGTACAAGGAAACAATGAGATAATTTTGTTAAATGTGATAAACTGGTCTCTGCACACCAACAACCTAACCATTGTCAAGTTTTTTTTGTATGTATCATGGCAGAGGAGAGAGTTGAGGAGAGCTTTGAAGGTGGATAATGAGGTAGCTTTCTGGATGTTTACAGGGAGTACCTCCTAAGAGTGTGAGGCCAAGCTTGAAGGTCCGTGTTTGAAAATTTAATGAGTGAGCAGTGGCATAGGTGCTGACTTTTATTTTTCCCTAGGTGTGCTCCACCCCCACTCTGCCCCGAGACCCCACCCCCACTCCGACCTTCCCCCAAGACCCCGCCCTCGCTCCGCTTTTTCCTTCCCCTGTTCTAACCCCTTCCCCGAGGCCCTGGCTGCTCTTCACCCTCCCCCCAAACAGCTGATCGGTGCTGAGCATCCACTACTTTTTTCCTGTGGGTGCTCCAGCTGTGAAGCATGCACAGAGTCAGTGCCCATGAGCAGTAGAGGAATTTGTGTCAGCAAACTCAGGTTTTTGCCATAAAATGGTAGAATTGCACCCAAAGAAAGAAAAATATGTTCACAAATTTTCCTGGGGTGAAATGTTTTGATTTTGACAGTAAAAGAAGCCTTCAAGTGGTGAAAACAATAACTCCTGTTTCAAGGGAAAACAAACAAAAGGTTATTTTTTAGACGAAACTACAAAATGATGGGCTTTTCAGAGAACCGTCAGGATTGTCAGAGGGATTGGACATTTATATGGATTATAGAACTCCTAGAGTTATAAAAGTCAGTGCTAGGAAAAAGAGTAAACATGAGTAAAATCTCCTGTTTCAGGGCATAAACCTATGCTATCTATTGGGGGTTGGGACGAGACCTTCAAAGAGGGCAGATTACCCCACATTTGCCTGTTGCACAATTTATTCCACCTTCCTCTGAAGCTTGTGATGCTGGCTACTGTCAGAGACAGGATACTGGATCAGATGGGTCTTAAATCTGACCCAGAGTGGCAATTCCTATGATCCCGTGTTTGCCTTCTGCCTTCCTCATTCTATCCCCATCTTTTAGGGAGAAATTCAGTACTATGACCCTTATATCAAAACAGCTTGATTGGAAGCAGAGTCATTTTTTTCGAACCTTTTCGAATATAAAGTAGTAAGTTCAATAAAAAAGCCTGAGATCTATTGGCAAAAGTGGCCGGCTAATCATTTAAGCAACACACTCATTATGAAACTCCTAGAATTCTATTTGTTTGGTCTGTTCCTCCCCCCCCCCCCAAGTTTGCTTTTCTTTAGAAAAACATTCAATGTCTGTGTGGAGGGCGGGGGGAAGTCCATTAAAGTGAGACTTAGTATAAAACCTGCATGTGTACTTTAGGGATGAAGATAAAAACTTCAGGGGAAGTGATATTGATATGATTGTTATTTATACAGTGGTAATTTCCTGGGCTTGGAAAATTGTTTTTTCCAGTGTTCTGAAATACGCTAAAACCCCAAATATTCTCTGTTGAAAAACAAACAAACAGCCATTAAATATGGGTGGTCTGAATACACTCCAATTATTTAGTGCTGTTGACACTTTATTCCCCTTTGGGCATGTGTCATAAATATAAAGGGAAGGGTAAACCCCTTTAAAATCCCTCCTGGCCAGAGGAAAAATCCTCTCACCTATAAAGGGTTAAGAAGCTAAAGGTAACCTCGCTGGCACCTGACCAAAATGACCAATGAGGAGACAAGATACTTTCAAAAGCTGGGAGGAGGGAGAAAAACAAAGTGTCTGTCTGTATGATGCTTTTGCCAGGGACAGAACAGGAATGGAGTCTTAGAACTTAGTAAGTAATCTAGCTAGGTATGTGTTAGATTATGATTTCTTTAAATGGCTGAGAAAATAGCATGAATAGAATGACTATTCCTATCTGTGTGTCTTTTTTGTAACTTAAGGTTTTGCCTAGAGGGATTCTCTATGTTTTGAATCTAATTACCCTGTAAGGTATTCACCATCCTGATTTTACAGAGGTGATTCTTTTTTACTTCTATTAAAAGTTTTCTTGTAAGGAAACTGAATGCTTTTTCATTGTTCTAAGATCCAAGGGTTTGGGTCTGTGGTCACCTATGCAAATTGGTGAGGATTTTTACCAAACCTTCCCCAGGAAGTGGGGTACAAGGGTTGGGAGGATTTTGGGGGAAAAGACGTTTCCAAACTATGTTTTTTCAGGAACCCAGATAAAGTTTGGTGGAAGTCCAAGGGTAAAATAGTTTGTACCTTAGGGAAGTTTTAACCTAAACTGGTAAAAGTAAGCTTAGGAGGTTTTCATGCAGGTCCCCACATCTGTACCCTAGAGTTCAGAGTGGGGAAGGAACCTTGACAGCATGTCATACTGACATATGATAGACACCATATGAAAGGAATCGGTCGGCTCTGAACTGGTACAGTACTACTGAACACAGGGGTGCTATGGAAGCATGTGGGGAGCTCCTGCAATTTGCTACTAGGGATGTGACCCTTCCTAAAGCTTCACTGGACCTTTGTACAATACCTGAAATGGACCTATTTGACCAAAGTTAAAAAAATTGGTTAAAAATTCCACCTACTCAACCACTTGTTGGGATGGGTGAGACAACTGGGTGGCCTGTTCTCCCCCCAACAGCAAATCTCTTTTAAGGAGCCGCTGGATGGTCCATACCCACTCCATCATTGAGCCTGTTCTTGAGAGGAATACCAGATATATTCCGTATTTCCTGAAGCATTTGGCAGTTTTGTCAGAGAATGCCGGTCACAAAGCCTAGGTCTGCTACTCTGCCTCAGATCTACTTTGCAGCCAGCCTGCTCCATTTCAATGAAAATTTGTAATTCCTTTGCTGGAATTGCTGATCATGTTGCTTTAAAATTTAGTGCCATGGTGGGTCTTCTCTAAAACCTATACCATAGAGTGCCCTATGGGACTCCACCTGCATACTGCTTCTCTCTGAGTA
The DNA here is from genome assembly GCF_965140235.1 of Caretta caretta. NCBI lineage: Eukaryota > Metazoa > Chordata > Testudines > Cheloniidae > Caretta > Caretta caretta. Next base: position 94,679,967 of record NC_134209.1, on the reverse strand, counting down.
AAGCCGTTCTTGCATCCCAAGTAGAGCTATGCAGAGAAAAGTAATTCTGTTTTGCAAAGGATTTCAGTGTTTTGAAATTTAGCTTTCTTCTGATTTGGAATGAAAACCAACTATTTCAAACTTTTCCATAAAAGGGAAAGCCCTGGGCTCCCTGACTCTGGAGCAGTCTGCCTGGGAAGTTAGGAGCATGGGAGCTTGGGTTTCCAGGTTCTCGGCTCCTCATCAGCCTGCCCAGTGGGCTGCCAAGGAGCTGAGTGGGCAAGCTGGCAGGAAACCTGCCTGCTTTCTGCCAGCTCTGATTGAAACAAACTGTCTCTGTGGAACATCTGGATTTAAAGAAATTGGCAGTTTCTGGCAGCAATGTATTCCACCAGAAAATTTCTGGCTACCTTTAATCCCAGAGTGGACAGTCACAACATGTTTCTCCCATTAATAATAGCTAAACCCAATCCATAGGTGTAGACTTGAACAAGCAAGAAGAGAAACAAACCTAGAGACCTCCATACAGGATCAGACCCATGGTCTGTCTAGTCCAATATCCTGTCTCTGACAGTGGCCAGCACCCACTTCTTCAGAGGAAGGTTCAGAAACCCTGCGGTGGCAGTTATGCAATAACCTGCTCATCAGGATAGTTTCTTCTTTCCCCCCCAATTTCTAGAGGTTGGTTTATGTTCTAAGCATAAGGGTTCATGTGTTTTTTGTTTTTATTTTAGTTACTTTGTTTTTAGTTCATGCTATTGTAACTCTGGATGTTCCTACTATCCATATAAATGTCTAATCCTTTTTTGAATCCTACAAAGCTCTTAGTTTCAAGGAAATCTTGTGGTAATGAATTCCACCTTGTAAATGTGCATTGTGTGGAAAAGCATACCCAATAAATAAAACAACATGGGCCCAGATTCCCACAAGGTACTTCCCTCCCACCCCACTGCACAAGAGCTGAGGACTCTCAGATACTCTGCTTGGGGAAATGTAGGGACTGCTCTCTGTATCCCTGGTGGTGTGATCTACTGTAACATGGATGGAGAGCAGGTGGGAAAGATCATCTCTCTTACCCCTGCAGGGCTGGCCAGGCACAGGGAAAGGAGATTGCTGCACAATTCAAAGGAAGTGTATGTTCTACACACTCCTCCTGTGCGTTATGGTTCTGAGGGAGGTACTGTACCGCACTGAGATACTGGGCTTTCCAGAGGTCCCCCAGATGTTATGGCTCTGCATTGCCCCAATGCTGAAAAGGTAATTGACATAATTTATTGTCATGTAGATGCATGTCTGATGAGTGGTGGTATAATCAACTGAGAAAGTTGTACGCTATAAAGGGTAGTGCCTGATTGATAGCAGTCTTCTTATTTGATATTAGTAGTATCTTGGCTCATTACTGCTTCTTGGAAGTGACACCTTTTTGTGTTTCCCCAAAGCTCTCTGTCCTATCTCTTAGCAGGGACTACTTTATGTGTTGCAGTCCATAATTCGTTAATGGTTCTCTGTAGCGTTGTTCTTCCAGTGTATGATCTCCAATCCATTTTCCTCATGTCTGAGCTCATTCATTCTTGGCTTCCATTCTTTGAGGAGTGTGCGTGAACAGAGATCCTATAGTTCCTCCTTACAATGACCTTCTAGCAAATTTCCTGATGATACTAAAGTGGAAGCAATGATACTTTATCTATCCAAGTATAGCCATCCATCACAGTACTAGCCCAGAAAGTGGTATTTTCAGGCATGTGATCACAGCTTTGGCCAATTCAAATTAGCTGAAATAAGCCTCTTGCTTGATTTTGTTTTTTGTTTTTTGTTTTTTTTTAAAAAAAGGCAGTAGCCTGGAATCCTTGCTGGTGAGCCAGTTATTTACTGGAGAGAGAGCATGTGTGGATACCCCCAGATATTGTCTTGTGCAGACTTGGGTCAGCTTATCTGTATTTTAGAGTCTGCTAAACTTTAGAACATCTGACCCCAAATCAGCTGCACATTCAGCCTGCCAGTTAGTTCCTTGAGGATATTTTTCAGAAGCAACTCACCCGTACTCTAATATGTAAACAAATGACTTTCACTTCCCTGGCAAAGATGTTGTGCATAATAGAATCTCAGATTATGAACTGAAAAACATAACTACATAATAGTCATATGCCTAGCGATCCAGAGTGGAAAAAAAAAGAAAAGTTTAGGTGTAAAGAGTTTGGAGGAAAGTTTAACTTTTCACTGATAATACTTTTTCTGGCTTTATTGCCTTTTTATTTATTATAGCAGATTTATCATCTGCTAGATAATTTTGCATTCAGGGCTTTTCTAGTGCTCAATTTATCAAGGAGACTGGCACTGCATTCTCTTGTATTTTATCCCAAGTACCATCAGGGTAGAAGAGACAAGTTCTCTCTCCTGGACTGACATAACCACTAAATCATAATTCATAACTCTGCTCGCTTTTTTCCTGGATTTTTCTCGCTCCTTCTTTCAGATCAATTATTTTTTGAACATTGAGGCAGCATACACTAGGAGTGATTAGAGTGGGGAACCTGAATTCTATTCCTGACTTTCTATATGACCTCAGCTAAGTTACTTAACTTTGCTATGCCTCTGTTTGTTCCCCATCTATAAAGTAGAGTTAACATCCACATCATAAAAATATTTTGAGAACCCTCTTTTTCCTCATACAAGTTACCTTCAAGAGGCTGCTGGTGCAAGTTGAAGAACAGTAATGGAAGGGCCCAGATGGTGAGAAAGGAGTCTGCCAGCTTCCCAGGTGGGCAAACAACTTCAGCCCGTTTGCTGAATTTTGCAATTTGGGCTGAGGTTCATGAATGTATCAAACTTTGAATGCAAGGCTCAGTATAAATGGATTTGAGATGGATTGTGAATATCCCTCACAGCCCTGACTTGATCCTAATACTGTTATGATTTTTGTTTTTTACTTTTGCTACTTTACCTGTCCTTTTAAAAGGGGTCACTTCCTTTTTCTGATCACAATAAAATCTCTATTTCTGGTGCCAAATAAGAGTCAAAAGTATGAAACTCTCAGAATTTATCGTTTCCCCTTCATATTCTTTTGGTCTTAAAATAATTGAATTGAATTAACTTATTAGTTTTCTGCATATCCATTTAGAAGTTGTCATATTCAGGGACTGGAACAAGAGCTGTGTCAAAAATGACAGGTTTCAGAGTAACAGCCGTGTTAGTCTGTATTCGCAAAAAGAAAAGGAGTACTTGTGGCACCTTAGAGACTAACCAATTTATTTGAGCGTAAGCTTTCGGGAGCTACAGCTCACTTCATTGGATGCATACTGTGAAAAGTGTAGAAGATCTTTTTATACACACAAAGCATGAAAAAATACCTCCCCCCACCCCACTCTCCTGATGGTAATAGCTTATCTAAAGTGATCACTCTCCTTACAATGTGTATGATAATCAAGTTGGGCCATTTCCAGCACAAATCCAGGTTTTCTCACACCCCCAATCCATCGGTGATCTTCCTGATAACACCATCCTGGCCACTATGGATGTAGAAGCCCTCTACACCAACATTCCACACAAAGATGGACTACAAGCCATCAAGAACACTATCCCTGATAATGCCACAGCTAACCTGGTGGCTGAACTTTGTGACTTTATCCTTACCCATAACTATTTTACATTTGGGGACAATGTATACCTTCAGATCAGCGGCACTGCTATGGGTACCTGCATGGCCCCACACTATGCCAACATTTTTATGGCTGACTTAGAACAACGCTTCCTCAGCTCTCGTCCCCTAACGCCCGACTCTACTTGCGCTATATTGATGATATCTTCATCATCTGGACCCATGGAAAAGAAGCCCTTGAGGAATTCCACCATGATTTCAACAATTTCCATCCCACCACCAACCACTTCCTGGACACTACAGTTCTAATAAACGATGGTCACATAAACACCGCCCTGTACCGGAAACCTACTGACCGCTATTCCTACCTACATGCCTCCAGCTTTCACCCTGACCACACCACACGATCCATCGTCTACAGCCAAGCTCGGCGATACAACCGCATTTGCTCCAACCCCTCAGACAGAGACAAACACCTACAAGATCTCTATCAAGCATTCTTACAACTACAATACCCACCTGCGGAAGTGAAGAAACAGATTGATAGAGCCAGTAGAGTTCCCAGAAGTCACCTACTACAGGACAGGCCTAACAAAGAAAATAACAGAACGCCACTAGCCATCACCTTCAGCCCCCAACTAAAACCCCTCCAACGCATTATTAAGGATCTACAACCTATCCTGAAGGATGACCCAACGCTCTCACAAATCTTGGGAGACAGGCCAGTCCTTGCCTACAGACATCCCCCCAACCTGAAGCAAATACTCACCAACAACCACATACCACACAACAGAACCACTAAGCCAGGAACCTATCCTTGCAACAAAACCCGTTGCCAACTGTGCCCACATATCTATTCAGGGGACACCATCACAGGGCCTAATAACATCAGCCACACTATCAGAGGCTCGTTCACCTGCACATCCACCAATGTGATATATGCCATCATGTGCCAGCAATGCCCCTCTGCCATGTACATTGGTCAAACTGGACAGTCTCTACGTAAAAGAATAAATGGACACAAATCAGATGTCAAGAATTATAACATTCATAAACCAGTCGGAGAACACTTCAATCTCTCTGGTCACGCGATTACAGACATGAAAGTTGCGATATTACAACAAAAAAACTTCAAATCCAGACTCCAGCGAGAAACTGTTCAATTGGAATTCATTTGCAAATTGGATACAATTAACTTAGGCTTGAATAGAGACTGGGAGTGGCTGGGTCATTATGCAAGGTAACCCATTTCCCCTTGTTTTTTCCTACCCCCCCCCCAGACGTTCTTGTTAAACCCTGGATTTGTGCTGGAAATGGCCAACCTTGATTATCATGCACATTATAAGGAGAGTGGTCACTTTAGATAAGCTATTACCAGCAGGAGAGTGGGTTTGTGTGTGTGTGTGTGTGTGGGGTGTGTGTGTGTGAGAAAACCTGGATTTGTGCTGGAAATGGCCCAACTTGATTATCATACACATTGTAAGGAGAGTGATCACTTTAGATAAGCTATTATCAGCAGGAGAGTGGGGTGGGAGGTGGTATTTTTCATGCTTTGTGTGTATAAAAAGATCTTCTACACTTTCCACAGTATGCATCCGATGAAGTGAGCTGTAGCTCAAGAAAGCTTACGCTCAAATAAATTGGTTAGTCTCTAAGGTGCCACAAGTACTCCTTTTCTTTTTGTGTCAAAAATGCTCACCCAATTCAGCTTTGTCACATGACTCCTCTGCAGTACAGAATCAGTATACAGGTGGGAAAATCGGAGGAACAGAGAGTGAGGATGAGTGACTAATCGATTGAGCTGTACATGTAATTCAATTTGTGTGCCTGAGCAAAAACAAGTCTGGGAATTAGGGGCTCCAGGTGTTCCTGGGAAAGCAAAGACAGCTGACTCAGCAAAAATAGAAGGCTTTTTCACATGTTAGTTCAGTCATTAACAAATTGGAGAAATGTAGATAAACAAGATTGTTTTAACCCTGCTAAACATTTGCCTTGGCTGATCTCCTCTGTTTCATGCCGAAGTCAAACGTGAACAAAAACAGTTGTCTCCTTCCAGCTAATTACAGCTGCTCCCTGTGAAGGCAAAGGCACAGAGAGTAAAGGCTAGAGGGCTGGGGACATACTAATTTTTGCCCCTGCCTCCTCTCATGATAATAGGCTGAGGGGAACAAGACAGACAACTTCACAAGGAAGTTTTTATTATAAAGGAGATCTAAGGTGAGCAAAAGAACAAAAAAATAAAAAAAAGAAGAAATCTTGTCATATAATTTAAGATAATTGCTCTGAGAATACCCCACCTAGTACACTCTGTCCAAAATAACCTGGATGGGTCACAGGAATGCTATTTGAAACATTTTGATCAACATTTAGGTTATGTCTACACTACACAGCTTTTAGCGACATGGCTGTGCCACTAATACCGTGCTACTAAAAGGCGCACAGTGTAGCTGCTGTTTGTTGGCAGGAGAGAGCTCTCCCACCGACAAAAAACTTCCACCCCCAACGAGCGGCGTTAGCTTTGTTAGCAGGAGAGTGCGCATGCCAACAAAGCGCTGTTCACACCAGCGTTTGTCATTGGCAAAACTTTTGTCTTCCGGGCTCTGTGTGTGTGTGGTCTTTTTTTTAACACCTCTGAATGGCAAAAGTTTTGTGTTTCACTTGCCAGTGTAGACAAAACCTTAGAAATCTAAAGCTGGGATTGTTAAAGGAACCTAACTGAGATTGGCACCCAACTCCCATTAAAATTCCACAGGAGCTGGATGCCTAACTATCTTAGGGAGACACGATGCGTGAGGTGATATCTTTTATTGGACCAACTTCTGTTGGTGAGAGAGACAAACTTTCAGGCTTACACAGAGGACCTGAAGAAGAGCTCTGTATAAGCTTGAAGGTTTTTGTCTCCTTCACCAACAGAATTTGGTTCAGTAAAAGGTATTACCTCACCCACCTTGTGTCTTTAATATCCTGTGACCAATGTGGCTACAGCGATGCTGAAAATTACTCTCTTAGGCACCTTATGAAGATCCTACCTTGAGTCCATATTTAGGCACCTAAATATAAGTGTCCTGATTGTCAGAGGTGCTGAGCAACAACATCACCCCAGAAGTTAGTTGGAGCTGCAAGGGTTCAGCACCTTTGAAAATACATACTTAGGGCCAGATTTTCAGAGGTCCGAACATCTACAGATCCTACTGACTTCAACTGGAGTTGGGGATGCTCCACATCTTTGAAAATCTGGCTCATCCTTTATTTTTTAGATTTATGGTAACGTTACAACATTTCTGGCTAAGAGCTATGCTCTAGGAGATTTTTTTGGGAAGTTCTATGGCCTGTGTTATATAGTAGATCAGACTAGATGATCACAATGGTCCCACCCGGCCTTGGAATCTACAAAATCTATGAATCTATAAGTGCCCACAATCTCCAAGTGCAACTCCCATTGGTACCAGTGGGAGTTCCGTATACTGGCTATGTTCCCTATTGCTGGCTTTCTGTATTGTCATGTCCTATTGGCACAAGATGTGCAATGCAAAAATGAAAGCATAAAGCCCTAAATAAAGTAGTGCAAAGGCTATGGAGCCCTTGCAATTTTATTTTTATTTTTTTAAGATCTCCAATTACCACCATTCCCAGAATGTAAAATGTTAAGCCTCTTAAATTCTAAGCCACATGTGTGATTACTTATTTCCTGTTGTGACACAAATTTCCCTGAGAAAAGAGATTAAGAAAGTTAACCAAAATGTTGAGTAATACTAGATCTCAAAGGTAAAACAGTATCAACCCCCTGATTTATAGACAGAGGACTGTGCTAGAATAATAATCAATTATCTTTAAAAGGTTATCTGTAGCAGTGCCATACAGTTGTATTACTGTAGAATTACTCCTCGTTGAAATGCCATTTACAATCCCATAACATATGAACCTATAAAAGGTCCATATTTCCATATTGGTACCCAAATCACCTCCCCACAGAACAGCAGAAAAGTAATATGTTTACCACTTTCTGTTAAGATTTTGATTTATTTGAGTTTGATTTATTACTACTTGAAAGGTTTTAATAGCTCATGTTAAATTCATTTAAATTTTACAACAGTTATGATATAAACATCAACCTTCTACTTTCTGTAACTTATTTATGTTTACTTTTTATTTTTGATTAATAAAAGACATATAGAATGTTGAGTTTGTACTTTAGATAACCTACAATTCTATAAATACCTGAGAAACTTGTGATGGGTAAACGGCTAATTAATATTACTCATCCATTGTGTGTTTTATCCTGTATCAACCCTAATGTTCTCACACCTTTCTCCAATTTATTTGAGGCAACCAGATCAATTTATTTGGCAGGCCCTGGAAATCATATAAATATATATTTATGGAAAAAATCCAACAACATTGTTTTTGTTTGTTTGTTTTTAAAAAGCAATCAATCACATTCAACAGATTCACAAGCAGGCCTTAACCTTGAAAACATTTATGCACATGCTTATCTTTAATCATGTGAATAGTCTCATTAAAATCCCACATAATTTACATAACCCCCCCAATCATAAAAGTCACATATTTTACTGCACTGCTCAGTTGGGCTGACTTTCATCATTCTTCTTTTGTCTGTTGTTAGCAATGTTGTCTATTTATATTAAATGAGCTCTTCAAAGCAAGGAACCTTGACTTTTTATGTGTCTGTTGTTCACTGTGGGCTCTATACAAATAAACAAGGTCTATTCCTTTTTTACACTTCTACCGTTTTTATAAATGTGTGAGTTGATATTATTTGTTGCTTCACACTAACTCTTTGTTTAGTAGAATGGGTTTCTCTCATAGCTGGGCTGATTGGAAAGTTATGAGTGATCTATTTTGTGTTGGGTCTCCAGGAGACATAAATGCTGATGTTTTTTTCCTGAATCTGAGTGAACATTGCTTTTTCTGGATTTGGACCTTCCCCACTCATTGAAGCCATATTTTTCTGCATGCTGTTTACCCTGTGAATTCAGATTTCATGCAAACAGACTGTTTTGCAGTGCTTTGGGAAATGTCTTTTCCCCCTGCGTGCGTTATGGTTTAAGGAACGTAATGGAGCCATAGGCATTGGAATACAGTTGTCAGAGTTCACCAAGAGGCGAAGCTAAACGGAGATACCATTCTTGCATCTTACTGTGGATAGCCACACTCAGGTTGTGTTAGAATCATTACAGAGGCTTAGCTGGGACGTTTGTGGCTTTTAATGCCATTTCATGGTTGTAAAATTTGTTGTCCCACCAGCTAAAAGATTTGGGGTTTCTAATAGAATAAGTATTTGATTAATGAAGCAACATGTATTGTACAGAAGAAATGATCATAAAAAAATGCTTTTTAACAGCCTAAAGTACCTTTTGCAGCTTGGAACCTTTTATCACCTTGTAAATCACCTGCTGAGCTGAATAGTTGAAGTTAGACAAGGCACACTTCCATTACTAGTGTATCTCCATTGGGATATTATACAGACTGGGCTGCAGCTGCTTCAAAGACACCCTCCTCACCAACACATTGTTACATCTTGCCTTCATTATGGCAAGGGAACAGTTTGTGTAATTGCAGCGGCTTTGCTTTTAATAATCCCTTCAATTCAACTGTTGAGACCTGAGGGAGGTCTACTCTTTTTCCTTAATGTCACAGTCCTTCAGCTGTGAAATCGTGACCATTCAAACCACTCTAGCATTCTAGAGAGTGTGTATGTTCAAAAAGAACGATTAACAAGCCACAAACTCATTCAGCTAGGGGGAGAGGAAGAAATTTAGTCTTGTCCTCACTGACGCGAATATAGGGGAAAAATAAAGTTACTTGATTTTCAAAAAGAGCTGAAAATGTCTCATAGATTTTAGGAGGAGCGTAAGCAGGAAAATAAAAGACATGGCCCTAACAACAAACAGATGGCATTCCCTTTTCGGCGATTATATACACTTTTGAAGTTTTACAGGAACCACATAAGCACTCATGCTTTCAATTATTTTCCCTCCTACCAGAGGCAGACACAAAATTTATTTGTTCTTTCTGACTGATTACTCTTCCATTCCAGCCAGCATGTCTGAACTCTAAATTCACTTTAGTGAAAGAGAGAGAAATAAACTTCAGCAACCTTTTGACTTAGAAACCCAAGGAAATATTTGACTAAATTTAAATTGTTGTTTTGTTAACTCTGTCCCGTTTTTTTAGGGACTTGAGAGAGGTAGCTTCAATTAAACAAGGAGAATCAACTTTCCCAGCAGAGGAAACTCCTTACACAGACAAAATTGAATAGCCATGGAATTTTGCTTTTCCTTCACTTCTTTTCTTTGCATTAGCCCTCCTTGCTTGGACATAAATGATTGGGAGGAGATAAATCCTTCCCCTTCTCCATAATAATTACAAACCATTTATTTTGTCCCCTTGCTATTTTCCGGTAAGCATAGCCTTAGAAATAGAAGATATAACCCCCCACTCTCCCCAAGACTTCTAAAATTGGAACCAAACAGAATCTCAAAGCGCTCTCTCTCTCTCTCTCTCTCCTTGCTCCATATGGTTCCCAGATATCTATTTTGTTTCACAGTAATAATAAGCATTAAAAGAATAATAAATGATACTTTACATCTCTAGTGCCTTTCCTCCAAGGATCTCAAAGCATTTTACAATTCTAATTTAAGCAGTACAATGCCCCTGTGAGGTAGGAATCATTATCCCCATCTTATAGCTGGGGAAACAGAAGCGTATGTAATTTGATCACGCTCACACAGTCAGTGGCAGAACCAGAATTCAGGTCTTTAGATTCCTTTGCTGAGGTGCTGATCATGAGGCAATCCTCCCTTGGAAGATATATTGCCCTATATTTTCAGAAAATGTACAGTAAATATATTTGTCATTACATACCACAAGGGAGCCAGCATCATCTTGTGACTAGAACAGGAAATGAGACATTACTCATGGGTTATATTTCTGATTGACTGGGTAACTATGCAAATTAAAGTACACAATTAATACCTCTGCTACAGAAGGATAAACTGAAGAGGTGGAAATTAATGTACCTCCATCTGCAGTGGAGGTATTAACACCTACCTATATCACACATTGAGACCCTTGCTTGAAAGGTGCTGAATAAGTTCAAAGGGGGCTGGGCATCTTTCCCTACTTTAATGTGTCTTGGCCTGAAAAAAAGAGAAGCAGCCATGACTCTGTGTGCACCAAGAGAGAGCGCACTCCTCCTCATCACTATACTCTGGGGCTTGATTCACTTCCCACTGAAGTCAGTGGGAGTCTTTCACTGAATGTCAATGGGCTTTGCGTTAGGTTCCTAGAACACCATGATTTAAGGATGAAATATCAATATTATAAAAGGATATTTATAAGGCATATTTCAAGAAGTTTCTTTGTTATTTACAAAGTACTCTGCTTCTCTTTTTGTGGATACTAAGATCAGGGCCATCCCTAAGGGGGTGTGGGGCCTGGGACATAGGTGTTGAGTTTTTAATCTGCTGGAGGGTGCTCCCTCCCTGACCCCCCCCCCAGCTCCGTCCAGACCCCTCCCCCACTCCACCCCTTCCCCAAGGCCCCACCCCACCTCTTCCCACCCCTGCCCTGCCTCTTCCCCACCCAGTTCAGTCCTCTCCCACAAGCACGCTGGCCTTTGCTCCTCTCCCCTCCCTCCCCAGAGCCTCCTGACGCCGTGAAACATCTCATCTGTGGCAGGCAGTAGGCGCTGAGAAGGAGGGGGAGGCACGGATCGGTGGGGCCCGCCGGCGGGGAGGAGGCGATGTGGGGAATGGGAGGTTCTAGTAGGGGGGCTCCTCCTTGCCCCCCCGCCTGCCTGCTGCTCATCTCCCCCTTCGCCGCCTGCTTGCCCATGCGAAGCACGCTCCTCCCCAAAGCGTGGGGCCTGGGGCAGTTGCCCCACTTTGCCATACCCAAGGGACAGCTCTGACTAAGAGTCACTTACCAAAATTAGAGCATCCCCCGGCTCAGACAGCATTGCTTACTTTAAAGCCTACTTTGTCTGCCTACAGGGCCCTCATCACTTTGCACTGCTGCAGCCTCTCTTTGGTGAACCTTCCTCAGCTGGAGTCCCTGGGCACTACTTTCAGTCATGCATGTCTCCTGTCTATGGCAACCATTGCTTCACATAAATTACACAGAACATTTGTTCAATATGAATGACATAATGAGATCCCCATGCTTTGAACCTTACCTAATACTGCTCAGTCACTAAGGAATGATTTAATAGCCCAAGCAGACCAGTCCCTTTTCTTTTCTCCTTTCCTCCTCTAATTACGGACCAGGACATTGCATTCTTGGCCTCTGGAAAAATCTTCCAAGAGTAGCAGTGTAGTAGAGATAGTAATTTCCTGTGGTGCTGCTTCACTGAAATCAGGATGTCCTAGCTAACTATTGTTCCTAATTAGGAATAAAGTGTTCTGTTCATTTTCTATTAATTTTTATTAAATACAGCATTCTCAGAGAGTTCACTACAGCTAGGATGCTCAATGTGGCTTTGTGTTTTGATAGTACATAATACTACTTTGGTGAAATATTTACAAGTTTATCTGCCTCCTCCACCCTGGGATGTGGGTAATTTGGCTGCTTTCATCATGAGTCTGCACATTTTAATGACCATTTGGTGGTACTAGTTGTGTTGGAATTAGTGACAGGGCCAAACAAATGAATATTAGATCTATATCTGGTCTGGATTTTGGAACTCTTCAAAGTTTAGGGGAATTTTGATGCAGACTTAAACCCACTATAGGGAGAAGGGACAGTTTCTGCATTTGGGGAAAATAGCCAGGAAATTCAGAGGTAATGATGACTAACACTATTTTCAAGTTCAACTTGCCCCATTATTTAATACCCCAAACCACACACACTACTCACATTGCAGAGAATTAAGGACTAAGGTGTATATTTTCATTGCTACATTACTCCCAACCCATCCACCTTAGTAATGAAGAACAGTTATGCTGCCCTGGCAAAGAGTGATGAGGAATCACCTGGAAAAGTGGTGGAGGAGAAGCCATGTATCCCTGAAGGCTGGGAGGATTGCAGCCACCACTCCCAGGAAATGTAGGGTAGTGGTAGTTGAAGACTCTTCTGAGGGGGACAGGGGCACCCATCTATCAGCCTGACATTGCATCCCAGAAGGTATGCTGCCTGCCAGGGGCCTGTATCTGAGATGTTCTGGAGGGATTGTCAAGGATCATCCTGTCCTTGGTCTTCCTTTTGCTTCTAATGTATTTGTAGAATGTTTTCTTGTTATCTTTGATGCATCTAGCTAGTTTAATCTCATTTTGTACCTTGGCCTTTCTAATTTTGTCCTGCATACTTGTGTTATTTTTTTATATTCATCCTTTGTAATTTGACCTAGTTTCCACTTTTTGTTGAACTTTTTTTTGTTTGAGTTTCAAATCATTAAAGATCTCCTGGTTAAGCCAGGGTGGTCTCTTGCCATACTTCCTATTTTCCCTTCACAGTGGGATAGTTTGCTCTTGTGCCCTTAATAATCTCTTTGAAAAACTGCCAACTATCTTGAACTGTTTTTTCCTCTCTTGAACTGTTTGGATCTCAGGGGATCTGCAGATTTTTGGGGTCCTTTTTAGTTTCCCCAATCTGATTAATGATCTATTGGAAGTTTTCCTTTTCTCTATCCTCTCCCAGGATGTCTTTCCACATGAGGATGTAATCTGGCTCAATATTATTTTGAACATGACTATAGACTGCAATTTGTAAAGGAGCCTGCTATCGACTAAGAATGGGTTTTAGGCTCCATGTGTCTAAATATCTTTTGAAAATGAGATTTAGGCTCTTAAAACAGTTTGGCATTGCAACACTGAGCTCAGCAATACCTAAATGCCTTTAAAAATCTGTGCCTAAGGGAGTTAAGTGTCCAATGTCACTGAAGTTCAATGGGATTTGGTCACCGCCCTCCAGTTTTGAAAATCCCAAACAGAATGTGTGGTACAGAACTACATATTTCCATGATATTAGCAACCCACCCCTTGAATCAGTGGAATTTTGCGGATTAGCTATATCACTCAATTGATATTTTACATGACTTGAAACTACATAAACATGTTAAAATTTCAATTTCTGTTGAAATCAAAGCTGCGTATCATCCCATATGCAACAAGTTTCATAAAATGTATCTGAAACCACACAGTTTTAAGCATTGTCTATGTGAATGCTTAGTAACTGTTGGGCAATGTAAGTATTTTGTCTATTTTCACATGTTTTCTCCAATATATTTAAAAGGAGATTAAGGTCAACATTATGAACTAAGAGCCTGTGAAATAAATAGTAAGGTTTGTTTAGCTGGAGGAACACGCTCCCCCCCCCAAGCTGTCTAAAGTACATTTTGTACTCCTCTCTAGCTTCTGTGAACTGATTTAAATTAAAATTTGAGGAAAAAATATATATATTGTGTTTGGGCTGACAACTTGTAGAATAAGTTTTAGGTTGATGAGATTCGAAACACTTGAGTTTTAACTCCTGTAAAATAGAATTTTTAATGGAAACTGCCACAGACCCTGAACTTTATAGTGATGCTGCCAGGCAGTTATAACTGAAAAGGTGTGAGATAGTGTGTGACTACATTATCATGCTAAAAAGAAAAGCAAATCAAGCCTGAGACTGTCATGTTTTGAAATCCTGTTGTCAAAATCTGATTGTATGAAGGACAATCTTGACGTGTACATCAAGAGGTCTTTTTTTTTTTCCTGCTCACCCTTAAGTACTGGGGCTGTTTTCTGAATAAGAACAGCTAGTCCTAGCTCCCTGAATTTCTGCAAAAAAACCCAACTGCCCCCCCCCCCCCCCAAAACACACAAAACAAAACCCAGGGGAATGACAAGTCATCCAAGTAGCTTTGGACCTTCTAGAGTTCTCATAAAAAACCTGCCTGTGATAGACACAGCAGTAGCAAGACTGACTGCTGCGGATTTAATTTGATCTTTCAAGTGAGGATTTAAAATATTGTTCTTGTCCCAGTTAGAACGTTACCACTTAAGTTTCAATATAAAAGAGGCTTTTTGATCATCATGGACTGAGGACTCACTAACATTTTAACTGACAGCATTTCAGTATTTGCATTATCTCTCTGTGCTTGTGCATCTTTCTCGAGTGACAGATGATAAGAGCTTATGTGAGGAAAGATCTGTGGTAAAATCAAGAAAATGCTTCACATGTCATGCTATTGGAGACTGCGGAGGAAATTGGCAAAGCTAGAAACTGCATCAAAACTTATTTTTTCCTCTTAAATGAGCATTTTTGGAGTTTTTGGCTGCTGCTGCTTTACATGGAAGCATGTGGCATCCATCTTTTAGCAAGAAAACTGAAGATTCAGTGAATAGTAAAAACCTTTGTGGGCATTCTTAGACTCAAAGGGACGGCTTTGCCTGGATTAAAAGTAGATGTTAAAAATTAATCTAGTGTCTATAAATAGAAGTACAGAGATTTAAGATCAATTCTGTCAAAAGAAAGGTGATTATTCTGCATACCTTATGCTACCTGAAGAGCTGAGGTGTGCTCAGTTAAAATTACTGTTTTATTTTATTTTCTTTTATTTTAATATGAAGGTTGTTATCAGAGGGCCAAGTTCTGCATTGATTTATACCTCAAACAACCTTGTTGAAGACAATGGGATTGGACCAGTTGTAAATTGGCACAGAATTTCAGCCATGGTGTTCAAGGAAGATCACAGTCTGCTAAAATGGGTCTGGGTTCAATCATACTTATGGATCTCACATAATTCTTCTTGTTATAAGAGTGTCTTCATGTTTTAATGATTGCCTTGGGGCAAGTCTCACCATTTGCTGCTCTCATTTGTCACAAGAATGAATGATCAGAATCGGAATGTCTCCAATATTCTGCGAATTACAGAAGCGTGTTGTAAGATTTGAACCTTTTTATATTGTTTTGATTGGCCTGGCATTCCTTTTCTCTCCCTATGCAGTCTAACAGAGCTGTGGGAAATGCTTGGGACTGGCCAGCCAATCTAAATACATAGACTGTCTAAAGCTCAAACACTGCAGCAAACTATTACATTTCACAAAATTTATTAGTTATTAAAATTCCAGCACCTCATGCCTGTGTCAAAGATTGTAATGAGAGCTGAAACAGCAAAATATGAAGATTGCCATTAGAATGGAAAATGTGAATAACTTATCCCATCCTAATTTTAATCACTTCCTTTCTCTGTCTATGAAAAGAAAATGAGTACTTGTAGCACCTTAGACACTAACAAATTTATTAGTCTCTAAGGTGCCACAAGTACTCCTTTTCTTTTTGCGAATACAGACCAACACGGCTGCTACTCTGAAACCTTTCTCTGTCTATGTGCAGCATGGTGCTAATGACCTTGTCTGGTGTCCCTAATCAAGAAAATTCTCTTGTAGAAATACCAGATCTAACAGAGAAGTATAACTATATGGCTATACTGTGATAGAAAAACCCTGTGACACTGAGTTTCAGAGCCCAGGTCAGCTGACTCAGGCTCATGAGGCTTGGGCTGCAGGGCTATAAAATTGCAGTGTGTAGATGTTTGTGCCCAGGCTAGAGGCCAGACTCAGACATTCCACTCCTTTCATAGGGTCTCAGAGTCCAGGCTCCCTCCCTAGCCTGAATGTCTACCCTGCAATTCTGTAGCCCCGGAGTCCAAGCCCGGCAAGCCCTAGTCACCTGATCCAGGCCGGCCGTGGCTGTGCCGCAGGTCTTTTACTGCAGTGTAGATCTATAGGGCTAGATTTTCAAAGGGGCTTCAGCCTGGCTCCTGTGCATGGGCAATGTTGCATGCAGACCCCTGCATGTATACTTCTGAGCATTAATGGCTTGACCCAAATTCCACTGAAGTCAACAGAAAGATTCTGGATCAGGTCCTTACACCTAAATGGGCTATTGATAGTCTGTAATACCTGCCTATGCAACTATGAAAATTAGTTGCTCAAAAGCTTTGTGTGCAGGTGTTTGTGGATACACAAAGTTGTTTTTGCACAAGCAAAGGCCGCATTTTGTATTTTTTTATCCTTAAATTCTGTCCAGATTGTTGTCCTGCCTGGCTAAGTTACACTGCTTTATACTTTCATTCTGGGGAACAAAACCCATGTGAAAAACAATTGGCCAAATTCTGTGGACTTTACTTGACTTCTCTCGGTGTTTTTTCTTAAGGACTGAAGAATTTTACCCAGCATTCTAGGGGAAACATTTCTTTTAGGGTCTCAGCTACTTTTACTTAATGGCCACTGTTAAATTTGGTGTTAAAGGCCATGAATCTTTAGATATATGTATGGTGGGTTGAGCAGTCTTGTTTAGATGACAAATCTCAGGCTGAGATTGATTATATACAATTCATGTAACCACCTGGCTGAAGGGTGACTAACCCTAAGGGTGAGTTAGTGTTTTTGGGTCATTGAGACAATGTACTTGAGAAAGGGTAAAAGTCTACCTGTTGAGGACTCAAGCGCCAAGACGTAGTTGTGTTTGAGATGAAGCTCTGACGATGTGTGGCCCACCTCATGCATTCTCCATCTGATAGATCACATCTGAAAGTGACTTTTCCTCATTGACTACAGTGTTTAATTTTTCTCTTCCTCTGCTATTATTTTTTCATTTTGATGGTTCTCATCTAACTCTGAAACATTTTGGAATAAATATTATATATACAGATGCATCTTCTCCCACTGATTTCAATGGAAGCAGGATTGTTTATTTTTCCTACCCCCTTAGTGTCCATTTATTCACTGGAACGAGGGAACAAAAAAGAGATAGGGAGTTGCTGGCGCTATGTGGAAAACATATGGCTTTCACTGACTTTAGTAGCTTTGTAACTGGAACTTAATATTCTTGGGGGCTGCTGGATAGTCCTTTCAGGTTGTCTTTCTAGTTTTTTTATCCGACAGTATAAAGTATTTTTTATACTGTATTTTATTGAAAATTTAATATAATAGTATTATATTAGTAGAAAATAGTATTTTTTGAAAGAACTGTTTGTCAATAGCGAAGTCTATTTTGCATGAATACCTAAGTCATTCTTAGAAGTAGCTGAGGCATAAAGGTTAAATACATGCAAGTAAACACAACATTACATGGTGCCAGTATTACAGAACTCCTATATTCTTAACAGCTTTACTTTCCAGGGCCTTCTGCACAGGGTCTTCAGTCATCCAAACGGTTCCCTATGTTGATTTTAAATTACAAATCTCTAACTCAAGCCTCCAAGGTGATGTTGATCCATTCTCCTAGCTAATGAAAAAATGAATCCAAGAATAAGTTTTGTGATTGCAATAATCGCAGACATGACTTCTGGTTGGAATTAGTGTGCCCCTGGGGCTCTATTTATTAAAGGTTGTAAGGAGGCAACTTAGGAAGCTGGAGGAGCCCACTCCTGAAGTAATAGATGTGCATACACTACAGCATTAAAGGTGTTGGTCCAGCTGGGGAAAATAAAAAATAAATGTGTACCAATACAAAGCTGGCTCTACACGTATATTTCCTGTTATGATGCAGGAACTGATGAAGAGGTTTACCTCCTTTCACTTTTAGGCACAGACTCTCAAAATCTCAAGTTTATTGGCATGCCTTATAGGAAAAAATTACCATCTGCTAAAGAATTCATTTTTCTCCTAAGTATTGTGATTTACAATTTCTCAGCAACAAGATGGCTCTGAGCATACATTATAGTTTTATTTCACTAAACTATGATTTCTCACTCAAATGCTCAATCGAGGATTGTGCTTAGGGTTGAATAAACCTATAAATCTGAGGAAGTGATGTCACTGCATGATGCTTAAGCTGTTGCTAGACTACAATAGCACAGATAGGATGTCATATGTCTCAACAAAAGCAAAAATTCTATGGCCCTGATTCCGCTCTGACTTGCACTGTTTTTATACAAACTCCACTGACTTCAGAGGGATGATTCCTGACTTTAAACCATTGTTAGATCACTATCAGGCCTTCTGTAGCTCACCAAACCTGGAGATCATTTAAAAATTCTGAAATGAGTTTTAAATAAAGAATTAGAACTTGAATATTTGAATGGTTTATTTACCAGCACAAGTTATATGCAGAGGTATATATCTGCTATGCTGTAGCCAAATTTACTACGAGCACACAAGATGTAACTCCACTGACTTGAAAAGCGTTGTGCCTTCTTAAATCAATATTTAGTTTGGTTCATGTGGAACACAGTGTTAAATTTTAGCCCCCACCTGGCCTTGTTTTGTGTTTCAGATGCTTTGCAAATATTGGGTCAAATGCTACTCAGTTACAGTGCATGTAACTCTATTGACTTCAGTATAGTTACTCCAGGATCACAGCAGTGCAGTGGAAAGCAAAATTTGGCCCATTAGTCACAATCTTCAAGCCCTTCAAGTTCATTCCAGTAGTCCTGCTGAAGTTAGTGGGACCGCTCATGGGAATGAGGACTGCAGATCCAGCCCCATTATCCTTAAAACAGCCTGTGAAATAGGCAAGTGTCACCCCAATTATATACAGAGGGAAACTCAGACATAAAGGTTTTAACTTGCTCTCAAAGGCAAAGAGCGAGTCAGTGCTTGGGATTACAAATAATATTTATCTCTCACATTGTATTTCTTGTTCATAGACCCAAAATGCTCTTCAAAACTGGGTATTGTTAAGTATTAGTCATAGTTTATAGATGAGTGAACTCAGGCACAGAAAAACGAAGGGCCAGATTGTGTCTGCAGCTCAGGGCTTGCCCAAGGGAGGAGTCTTCCAGAGCACCACCTGGGGGTGATATGACTGCATCACTCTCAATGCAGGGCTGTGTCTAAAGGGTACCACATGAATAGAATGTATAGAAACCAGGTCTACTGACTTCTCAGTCACTTGCCTTCCAATTAGTTTAGAACTCAGGAGATTCTTGATTCTCAGCCATGGGCTCAAAGCACTAGACCAAGTAAATCTTTAATCGAGAAATAAATCATTAGTACTCTGTCAAAAGTTGTTATATGACAATTCTTTTCTATTACTGAAAGTCATACTTGTATCCATGCAACATTGCAGAGTCTGGTACTTGTATTTTATTGACTTTATGTTCTGTTACATATGTTGTAATGTAATGGCAGCTGGGAGACAGAACTCGGCACACATGGGTTTTCCTGATTCTGCCACGGACTCAGTTGACCTTTTACCTCTCTATGCCTCAGCTTTCCCATCTGTAAAATGGTGTTTTTAAAGAACTTAATGATGTTTTTAAAGAGCATTGAGAGCAATAGAAGATGGGTTGCATATGCTGTTATTGGGCCCAATTCTGTCACTCACTATTCATGTTGTATATTGTCCTAGCCCTGGAGGAGTCCTATTCAGGCTTCATTTAGTGCAGCAATACTTACAATTTTCACTCTAAAAACCAGCCAGGCAGCCAACCAACCAACCAACACCCCTGGAACACGTCTCAATTTTTTAAAAAGTAAGAGTTGAAGTCTGCTTGACTATTTTGTTTGTGCCTTATGTTTAATATACATATTATTCAATGCCAATAAAAATTACTCATATGCTTCAGGTGAAGAAATGCTCCAAGGCTGTAGAAATGTGAGTGCCTTTGTAGAGGGGTAGTTACCCCGCTCCTAAAATAGAAGGGGTTAAAAGCAGCCCTGGAGAGGGCTGTGGCTGGGGATGGCTGACTGGGGAAGCAGCTGCAGCTGGGGCACGCCCCAGTCAGGCCCCAGCTGGCCTGTATAAAAAGGCTGTGAGGCAGAGGCCCAAGGAGTTTCTTTCTAGGTTGGGAGAGAGCAGGGCTTCACTGACAGTGTACTGTGGGGGTGGTGCAGTGCTGTGCTGGGGAAGGAGCAGGCTGAGCAGGGGCGCTCCAGGCTGGCAACTCCACAAGCTGTAAGGCCTGATCCAAGGCCCATAGAGGTACTGGAAGGCAGCAGGTCCAAATCCCCTTGTCTATGATGAGTGGCATTTACACTGCAGTCTGCCCCAGAGAGCGGGGGCTTGGTGATGACTGGCAGTAGCCCAGACTGAGGCAAGGTTGGGATAATGGGTTGAGGGTTCCCCAGGAAGGGGAGACCCAGAGGCAGAGTGTGGGGGTATGGCCAGGGAGCAGAACCCCAGAGAAAGGGGCACTGGGGTCTGTGAGGGACACGGGGGGCCAGCGCGGAGCAGATCACCGGCCTGCAGAAGGTGCTCCAGGCTGGAAAAGAGCTAATTCCCAAATACCAGCAGGAGGCACTACAGGGGTGAGTCCGAACCTTTACAGCCTTGAATACAAATGCTATATTCCCTAAAACCTCCAGTAAAACAATTTGGCTTTTGCTCATGGTTGAGGGAATGCTTTTTATTTTAACAGGGTACATGACCATGAAGTCTCCTGCTATAGAGTCAGATTGACTCTGCTGGCTACGCGCAACTGTAAATTGGCTGGAAGAATACTTTTTATGGGTAAGTTTTGCCTACCTGCTTTCAGATGTCACCACTGCGTGCCCCCCCCCCCCCCCATCGATTCATATTAAAGATAAGTTGCACTCAGATGTGTAAAGATGTTTTCAGTTTTTTAATAGAATATGGTGTTGCATAGAGTCACAAGCCACAGTTGCACAATTGATATTTTAAAAGGTTGTTTATATTGGGTTTAACTTTCAGAAGATACATACAACACTAATTCCACTGAGCATTATACTATACATTACTATCCATTGCTTTCAAAGCTCTTTACAAATATGGAGTGTGAGGCCCTACATCCTAAAGATGAGGAAAGCTGAGGCACACAGACGTGACTTATGCAGGGTCACAGTATGAGTCACTGGCTGAACTGGAAACCGAATCCATGGGTCCTGAGTCCTGTGTCCCAGCCAAAGAAGTACAACTACATTTACATTGCAGCAGAACATAAAATCAAGTAAATACAGTTATCAGACCCAGCATCATTGCACTACTACAGCTATGATTTTCTGTAATAGGAAAAGAATATAATGTTGACATGAGAGGAAGTTACTCCTATCCTGATAGGAAGCTACGGGTGCAAATGCTAGTTAGAATTCTTTAAGTCTTTAATGACCGTGCATTTAAATGGTCTTTGCATAGCTTACTGAACATGTTTCCCCTTCTTGTACTTTGTTTTATTTGTTTCTGTAATTTTTATTGCTTTTCTTTATTTTTACTCATCCTAAATCCTTATGGCTGTATCTCTAAAAGCAGAAGCACTGTGACACAAATATATCTAATGTTTACTACCAAGATGATGACTTCCCTAGTATAAGGGGACTGTTCCCCACTGAATGTTAGTAAGGGGCGTGTTTTAGGTGCTAGCTCCCAGTACTAAAAGGGGGAAGGGTCAGTGGGGAATCAGAACCCTGAGACTGCCAGTCCCTAGGAGCAATGGGGAGAGGCCAATGCTCTAGGTCAGCCTGAATGACAAGGCGGGCAGGCTAATCAGGGAGTCAGGAGGCCAGGGAGGTCCTGTCCTTTGTGTGAGCTGGAATTGTCTGGGTCAGACAGAGTGGGGCTGAGCTAAGGACAGAGCAGGGGGCCCAAGCTGAGCTGGGGAGCAGAGCTGGGCCAGATCCAGAGGGACCAGAAAAGCAGTCCAGAGAGAGCAGACCCTGTCCTGGGAGCAGAGCTGCAACCCCAAAGCCAGAGGCACAGCCCAGAGAGAGCAGACTTGCCCTGGGAGCAGAGCTGCAGCAACCAGAGCCAGAGGGGCCAGAGAAGCAGCCCAGGGAGCTGGAGGCAGAGCAGCAGCCATGCTGAGGCAGAGTGGGGGCTGGGGTTGGAGCAGTACGGGGCTGGGTGTCATGAGCAGCTGGGGAGAGCAAGGGGGGACCCTGGGCAGTGGGCCCAGCACAGGGAGATGCCTCAGCCAGGAGACTCTGCAGGCCAGACTCGGAGGGGGATTGGTAACCCTGACAGGGCGCGGGGTGACACTGGGAAGAAGGGCCCTGCCACCTAGAGCCTGAGAGTGTGTGGCCATCACCAGAGTGAGTGTCCACCCCACAGCATCCCTGCAGCACAGCCAGGGCCTGAGAAGGCAGCCTGGGACTTACAAGGAACAGACTGAACTTCCCTGACATTCCAGAGACATGTGATGTGTTTTCTTTAACCTTTCCCATTTTTCCTTACTCTTTTTTTTTAAAAATTAATTGTTGATTAAATAACTTGCATTTCCTTTAAATTGTATGTTATGATCAGTGGGTCAGAAGTGCTCAGTGCAGAGAGTACCCCGGAGTGGGGACACCCTAGCCCCTGTCCTACGTGACCACTGT
Source organism: Caretta caretta (assembly GCF_965140235.1). Classification (NCBI taxonomy): domain Eukaryota; kingdom Metazoa; phylum Chordata; order Testudines; family Cheloniidae; genus Caretta; species Caretta caretta. The sequence goes on along the minus strand of NC_134209.1, from coordinate 94,657,170 downwards.
AAGGTTGGGGGTTGAGCCCCCCAGGAATCCTGGGCCCAGCCTTGTTGGGGTTATGAGGACTTTGCCAGACAGGAGAGTGGAAGGGGAGCCCCCAAGGGCAGGGAGGCCACTGGGTAAAGGAAGTGGGAGCGAGGACTCTGATCCTTTCACCAGCCTACTTCACCGGGGTAGTGCAGAAGCCAGGAAAGTTCCCCACAATAGTGGGACTATTCCCCCGCTTACACTAGCAACAATAAGCATGTGGTGTTTTTTAAACTTGTTTTTGGACTGTTTGTTGTTTTTGTTTGAACCATGTGACTAGAGAAGTCAGAATGTAGTCATTACTGAAATGAGTGCATAGGACAGTAAATAAACTCTTAGCAAGTAGGCAGACCATGAAAATGATCTCTTCATTTCTGTTGTCGCTGCCAAAGCCTCAATACATTGAAGTCACAGCCACAGAAAGTCCTGTGACATCAATGATGTATCTACCCAAATGGATATTGAAATCCTTGGAGTCCCCCTACTACTCCTTTTCTCCAAACCCAAAAGTAGCAGTTCCGAAAAGCTGATTTTCCCCAGTTATGTATCAAACAGAGGATATCTGGAGATACCTCTGCTCTTTTACTTTTCCAGTGCTGCAAACACTGAAGTGTATCTGACAGGTACCGATACACTAGTTTATATTTAGAAAGGTCTGTAAATCTCCAGACAGAAACAGTGTGACCTGAGTGGGTCCTGTAATTCAACAGAAAGTGCTATGATTGGAACCTGTGGGGAAGTATTAAAAAAACCACTCCTAACTGTCCAGTGAAAGAGAAAAATCTTTAGCAGACATACATCAGTGAATGTTAGGTTCTCATACAGAAAAAATAATTAAGTTAGTTTTCAATCTTGCAGTGGTTTTAAAAGAGAGGAAATAGTAAAGGTTTTGTAAATCAGATAAAGTTTAACTATACAGTGCCTGGAAAATAGATTAGGTTTCAGAGTAACAGCCGTGTTAGTCTGTATTTGCAAAAAGAAAAGGAGTACTTGTGGCACCTTAGAGACTAACCAATTTATTTGAGCATCGGCTTTTGTGAGCTACAGATCACTTCATTGGATGCATTAGATTAGTTTATTGTCATACAAAGGCAATTTTTTTCAATGCAGCCTGAGTATAATATTAACTGTACTGGGAATTATGCAGCAACATGCAGATTTGGACTTTTATAAGTTCACACAGCAAGGAGAAATCAGAAGGGATCAGTGCAGTTCCTTTACTTTAGACTTGAAAGGTTCTTACCAGGGTTTCCATTCAGTCATCTTCTCCAGATTCCTTACCAATGAGATATGGCCGCAGGCAAGAAAAACCTGGCTACCTTCCTTTCACAAGCTTGTAGGCGTTTGATGTGGCTGCTAGGAATCAGTCAACATAAAGCATAACTCCAGCTCACTGCAAGAAATTTTATCACTTGTTTAACAAATACTGTTAGCTGTTTCAGGCAGCTTTAGCTCATTGTTTTCGCTTACAGATGCAGAGCAGAGGTGAGAAGCATTCTGCTGAAAAGTTCCTAGTAGCAGACCAGGCTTGCTGGGTTTCTAATCTCAAGCACTACCTTCCACTTATTTTTATGTGAATTTAACATTTTGAAATAATCTTACGTGATTTTAGAAGTTTTTAAGGAAGTTTTAATATATAAATGAGATGTAATATCTCTGATTACTTCACATTAGACTTTCATGTGATCATAGCAATTAGAGATGAGAGGATTTTAGAATTACTCCTCAGGGAATTCTGCACCAAAAAATTAAATATATATATTTTCAAATTCTGCAAAATTCTTCATATTTTATTTGTCAAAATAACATAATATAATCACACCAGTTTCAATTATTTGTGGTCATTTTATTTCAAAATACTTGTCAGCAAGTATGTAAGAATACAGACAACAAAAGTCAGTTTTTGTTGACAAATAGATTCCTTAATAGGCATATTAATAGTGAGTAATACTTCATTTAAACTACAATATGGAACCATATTTCCTGCTCCCCTCAGATGCAAAGGCTTGGGGGAGTCGGGGATAATGGAGGGAGCTGAGGGAGAGGGAAATAATTGCTGGGAAGCAGCCTGGTGTAAACTTGAAGGGTTGTTGGGTATGGGCAAGGGGGGGAGGAGTATGGGACAGGTTTTTTGGGGAGGCAGGGAGGGACTGTTAGGGAGCTTCCCCCATGCAGACCCTGGCTGACCCCTAGTCTCTCCCATTCAGGCATATCTGCCCCGCACCCCCACATATCCATACACCCCCATGTGTCTTAGCATCCCTTGTCCACATGTGTCCCTCCACTCCCACTCAGACACCCACTCCCCCCATCCCCATGTGTTTCTGTGCTCCCACTCAGCTACTCCCCTAGCCCTGTGTCCCTGCACCCCCTCCTCCATCCCCATGTGTCTCTATGCCCCCACTCAGTCCAACCCCCTTACCCCTGGAGCTCTGCACCCCCTCTGCCCATATGGCCCTGCCCCTCCCCCTCCACTCCCATTCAGCCCCTACCCCAGTCAGTCCTTCCCTACTAGCCCTTATGAGCCCCTGTCTGATCCCCCAGGAGCCCCACACTGTCTGGGAGGCACTGTGAAGAAGGCAGGCTCTTTCTCTTCTGTAGCTGGCTGGGAGTGGCTGCTGTGTTCTAGCTGCTGTGTTCTAGTCCCACAGTTCCCTCTGGTGGGCAAAAGATGAACTAAGAAGTTATTGTCTACTGGGGGCTGCTGCTCTCTTCTAGCACCACAGTGCCCTCTGGTGGGCAAAAGGCAGATCTGCAGCAACACTCCAGCAGAAGTTTTTTTCTGTGCAAAATAAAAGTATGCACAGCTCATTAATTATGTGGACGCGCAGTGGCGCAGAATTTCCTGAGGATTATATAATCTATTCTGTTGGTGCAGGATTATTCCTGACAATATCTGATCAAGGTCTCTGCTCAGTTTTAAAAGATTTCTGCCATGAGGCAGAAGGTATTTCTTCCCTTAAGAGAATATTCTACAGATCAACAGCATTGAATTAACCCACCACTTCTTGGGTATTTACTGCAATGACCCCATGGCGTTGCAGTAGCCAGGGAATAATGAAAGCATAGGAATACCATGGCCATGCCTCCCCCTTCACACCCTCTGCACTGGTGGTATTCCCCATGGAGGCCTTATAGCTACAGTGAAAGTCCATTGTGCTGGAGCAAAGGGGCTGCAGACCTTGGGCTTGATGATCTGCAAAGATATGTTTAAACACTTTTTGAAATGTTACTTAGGGAAGGAATGATTCCCTAATTAGTTCAATATAGAAAATAGCTCCTACAAAACTAGCTCTGGTAGGAACATTCTCCTGATTTATATACTGTATTCACAAACATAGGCCTTAATCTTAACCATGAACTTTATATAGGGTCGCATGACAAAATATTTTGTTCTATGTAGGATCTCATACCACGCTTATTACCACAGTATCAACTATGTATGCAGCCAGAATATCTACAGCAAATTAGAAAATTAAGGCATCCAAAATAGTGATTCGATAATACATTATATCTTACATCTTCATTTGTTCTGATTACTTCTGTTGCAGAAGCACCTGTATTGTCTTCCTGTGAGTGGCAGGGATTCATAGAACATGATTATTATGTACTTTGCAATCGGTACAGCTTTAAACAGAATAATCAGTTTCACTTAAAGAAATGGAATGGCAGCAGCCATCTTAAATTTCTCTATAGAAAATCAGATTTATAAGAGTTTGTTACGGCCTTGAAGCTGGTGTATTATTTCAGTTACCCTATGAGAGTCTATTCAGTTTCCAAATCTCACTGCTTTTGTATTTTTATTATTGTATTACAAAAATGCCTCCGCTAGATGAAGCCCCATTGTGCTAGGCACAGATACTAACCGGTGGTTCCCTCCAAAACGAGGTGTTGCTGAGGTACAAGGGAAAGAGATTTGCCTAAGTCATGCCGGAAGTCTCTGCCAGAGCTGAGAACTGAACCAAGATCTGAGTCCCAGTCGTGTGCCTTCATGAAAAAACTGTCTTTTCTTTCTTTGGCACATCAGTCTACAGCTGCTGTTCCAGCTTCTGCGGTTGTTTGCTGCAGTTGCCCTGACCTTCCTTATTTTGTGCTTTCTGTCAGTGTCTCTACCAAGTCTCCACACCTCCTCTTCTTTCCTTTTATGCCATTGACCAAACTGGTCGTTTAAAATATGGGATGCAGCAGTAGGAAAAGGAGGATTTCTTTGCATGTGGGTTGCATGTTTTGGCTCTTTAGAGGACATATTTGGCTGGGTCTTCAATGGCTCTGTAGAGTCTCTTGTGAGCAAGATGAGCACTGCCCTTTGGTTTTCAGTTTTAGTGAGAAACTATCTGAGGTCTATAGTCCTTTTAGTTTTCTACCTTTAAAGGGAGGATTCATTAAGTTTAGAGGTGCCAGCAAAAAGCCAGCCTTTGCTCAATGTCCTCAAATGGGACTTACAAATTCACACTGCAAATACTGTTGTGCATTCCAGGTTAGGCAATTAATGTATAGTCTGTATGCTTCATTAGCTATGATTCTGTTCTTGTCTGCCAGGAAGTGGGGCTCTTGAAAGCATGCTATCAGTAACATCCCCTCTTGATGAATAATTAGCACAAATAAGTTCATTGCAAGGGCATGTGATGAAATGCTCCCATGCATAACCCAGGAAAAGGGACTTATAGTTATTAAAAAAACATTGACTGACCATCTTTTTAGAGCTTCCCTTGACGTGTACCAAAACAGAGGTTGATTAAAATCAGAACAGTACCAACAAGAGCTCATAACCAACCCAGTGGAACAATCGTGTCTTTGTGGTTATTTTGTTACACATACTTTAACTGCTAACACTGTCCATTCATTCGGCTTGCTTTTATGCAGTTGCCAGTTAAACAACTTTAGAGGCTCCAAGCTTTAATTTGCTGCAGATAGGCAGTAGTCCCACAGTCCATGTTCAAATTGATGGAGAATGCAGAATTTCTAGAGCAGCTGGTTGGGTGGAAATGACAGTAAAAGGGTAAAAAGACTTAACCGGTGTTGGGAATGTTTAATTTTTTAAAAAGGGGAAGTGGGTTGTATTTTTTTCTACTCATCTGCACCTCAGTTCAAACAGGAGCTGTATAAAAGAGGAGTATAACCATATACCATACTTTTTTTACTGGGTATTGGTGCAGTCCTTTTGCATTCTGTTTCCTCAACAAATATCATATAGCCTTTTGATAACTAATTGTTCAGGGATCTTTCCTGGCATCCTTACTCCCATTGGCTCAGATTGTGAAACCCTTGCTCACACTGAAAATGTACTGTACACCATGTAATCTTCAATAAAAGGGATGATATTCTGGCCCCATTGATTTCAATGGAACTATTTGCAAAATAAAGTACTACTCCATAAATGAGTAAGGTATTAACAATCTGAGTTAAGGTATTAACAACCACTAAGTAGTAATTTAGGGCATGATTAATCCCACTGGCTTCACTGGGACTATTTGGATATTAAGTTACTACTCAAAGATGAATTTCATCCCTGTTCAAGGGTGCAATACAAAGCCCACACACTACTTAAATTATGCATACGCTCTCAGAATAGGATGAATTTTAGCCCGTGTGTTAACTCCTATGGAACATCAATACTTGCTTAAGATTTTCACAAAAGGAAATCTTTTTTTTAGCGACTCTTATGTCTTCAGTTGGGATTTCCAAGTTCATGGGATCGGAGACCCTCCAGCAGAATCGGAGAAAACTACATTTGCTATTCCTGGAGTGAATCTGGCCCTGCTGCAGTGAAAGGAAATTTTGCCATTGACTTCAATGGAGCTAGATTTTAACCCTATTTATTAATGAAGGAAAAAAGGGAAGACCCTGCTCCCTCACACTTCTGTGTCCTTAAATTATAAGGAAACAAAATGGCCCAAGCCTAACTTTGTGTTATTATAATTGATTTTATATTTTATATTTCTAGTACAGTAGAGCCTAGTGGCCACTAGCTCAGGACCCAATTGTTCTAGGCTCTGTGCAAACATAGAAAATGACAGTTCTGGCCACACACAGTTACCATCTAAAAATCCTTTGCAAATCACATGCAATGGGTGGAAATGCACCCGTAAAATAAGCAGTGATCTGCACAAGTCTCTTGGCTTTACAAAGGAAAAGGAGTGAGACATTGCTGTTGGCATTTGGACTAAAGTGAGGAAAATGACCAGCACACGCTTTCTGTTTCATGAAAAGTCTATAGATGTGTCTAAATAAAATTCCTTTTGCTGGCTTACCTTTAAAAGGTGTAACCTTCCTCAGGAAAGTGGGGTCTGGTGAAACAGGAGTCCAGATCCATTCCTTACAACAGAGGCAAAACTATGAGCTGATTTACATCTGGTGAAAGTTCACTGCTGTTAATGGAGTTGCACAGGATGAAAGGCCCTGATCCAAAGCACGTTGAAGTTCATGGGATGGGAGTCTTTCCTTGCATTGTTAGGACTGACTTTGGCTCCAAAGTTACACTATTTAGTAGATGAAGGAACCTGCCCTTTTCATGACAGTAGTGAAGTTGTATACTCTTCTGTTAAAATGTGTGAAATTAATTGTGTTAAACTGTGTGTGTTGAACAATTTTATTCTGGAAAATTAATCCATCTTTACTCTGATTAGTTTGGATAAAGGCAAAAGGAGAGCGGTAAATTACAAAGAGGTTAATTTAAAGGCAAACTGCGGTCCTGAATTACACCTAGAGGACATGCAATAAATCAGGCAAAAGTGGACCCTGGGTCTATAAGTACTATATAGAAGAGAGGGGGAGAACTTTGGAACAACAAAGTGAGGGAGCAGACTTTTCAAGGTATTGTAATCTCCTGTGGATCCTCTTTCCAGAGAACTTTTGAGTTACCCTGCTCATTCATGTTTCTGCCAGGTTAAAATGTTTTTTCGCTCCCTTTATTATGCAAAGGGACCGAGGTTGTGTATTTAATATTTATATTCTGCATTCTATATTTCATTTATATGCTGAAGTGGCTAGAGGCCAACTGGGTGGATTAGCTTGCTATAGTTTGCAAAACCTCCATTATGATCCCAGCAGTCTGCTGTTCAATCTATTTGTTGAAACTAAATTATCCAGTTAATTTTGCTCTTTTGCCCATTTGCAGAATGATCCTGATTCATATGAATGAATTTGTTTCTAAGTATTCATAGACCAGTTTATGCTAGCAAATGCTAACAAATTTCAGACTTGCATATTGGTTACCTTGTTTACTGTATTTTCTGTCTGTGGTCACCCAACTCATGCTATTGGTTTGTCTTCCAGATCACAGGTTTTAAACGTATAAACAGGCAAATAATAAAGGACAATTTTGTTAAAATAATTGGAGTTATTTGTACTTTTACTGTCAAAGTCCACTGAGTAGCATTTGTTTCACTCTCGAAGACATGAATGTATAATTTTATGCTTTGCTAATGTGTGTGTTGGTTTGCTTATTTAGCAGAATGAAGGAAACCATTGTGCTCTTGGCCACAGACTGGTAAGATTTTGTAGGAACTCCTTTTCCATTTTGTCTTTTAATGATATGATTGTTTAATATTAGCATATTATTAATATGATACCTGACTCTTATATAGAACTTTGTAATCAGTAAATCTAAAAGCCTCTTGTCAAGGCTGTCAGGATCATTATTCCTATTTTCCAGAAGGAGAAACTGGGACACAGAGTTTGAAGGCCAAATTTTTAAAGGTATTTAGCCACCTAAGCATGTAGGTAGGTGCCTAGTAGGATTTTCAAAAGTGCCTTTCTTTTTAGGTCTTTAAATACCTTAAAGAAGATCTGGCCCTAAATGTCTTGTCCAAGGTCACCCAGCAATCCCATGGAAGAGCAAGGAATAGAATCCAGGTCTCCTGATTCCCGGTCCAGTACTCTATCCAATAGGCCACACTACCTTCCCATTGACTTCAGGTGAAATTTTCAGAAGTACCCAAGTGACTAAAGCCTAAGTCCCATTTTTCAAAAGGGATTTAGGGCCAGATTTTCAAAGGGATTTAGGCCCCTAAAGATGCACACAGGTGCCTAGTGAGATTTTCAATAGGTCCAAAGCAGATTAGCACATAGAAATGAATTGGATTTAGGAGCCTAAATTTCTTGGGCACATTTGAAAATCCCACTCTCCCAAATTAAAATGTATTTAGATGCCTAAAGATGCAAATGCTTATCTGAATCTTTAGCATCTAAATACCTTTGAAAATCTGGCTGCTAGGAGCCTAAATCCTACTGAGTTCCAGTGACTAAATTACTCTTGAAAATGAGACTTAGGCTTCCAAGCCACTTAGGTGCTTCTAAAATTTTTATCTGGTGTCTTCAGATATTAACTCTTATGAGCCTCCATCCCTAGCTCCATTCCTTTGTTTGTGCTATATTGGGCTTCTATAAATTATCAAGTTTAGTAGCAACTCAATACTTATCACTGTGTTACTCCAGTTAGTCCGTTCACACAGTGGAGTTACCCTGACATAACAGTGGAGTAATGCAGTAGTGAATTAGGCCTAGTGAGCCTGATTCTCAATTACGCTAATGTCCTCTTACAGCACTCTGGCATCACAAAGGGGCCTTGTTGTGCATGGAGACTGCTCCTTGTATGAAGTGGCATCTTAGCCTGTGCAGAGCTGGTGTAAGGGCTTTATATTGGTCCTTCTCTCCCCCCCCCACCCCCGACATAAGTGGTACGTTGGGGTGTGTCGGGGGCATGGTCAGAGGATACTGCACTATGGCAATCCTCTGCTTCCTAGGGCCAAGAGGCAGGCATGTAAAGCAGAGCATGAGTTGTTAGACCATCACTGTGTCTGCTCTAAATTATGCTGAGAACCTGACAGGTCCCTGCACAGACTCAGAATATAGGAAACATAAAGGTGTCTTAAAGACATCCCCCATCCCTGCCTCATGCAGAGAAATGAAGGGAAGAAGGTGGATGTGTATGTTATGATTTAAGAGACTAGTGTTTCAAGTTTTTGAATGTTCAACTTCAACCCTCTCAAATTCAGGCCCCTTTAATGTGTCTCAAAAATGGAGGCACCCAAAACCACTTGTCACTAGAAAATCTTCAACTGTGTAACTGAGAGTCAGGCTCATTGAATCTATCAGAACCAGTTGTGGAATCCTGTTACATTCTACACTTTTGGAGTGAAGGCCTCAGAATGACTATCCTTCAAAAATAAAACAAATGCTAAAATAACACCTTGTCTGTGCCCAGTGGTTGAGCTTTTCCTATGTTTCTTTCATGTCCAGAAAGCACCTTTATAGGGAGTGATGATGATTCCATGAGCTTCTACTAGTGGGCACATATTTACATCACATACTATTGCTTCCAATCCCTTATTCTGGATCACTGATTGACAGCACTGACAAAAACAAATCACAGGTGGGTTGACAGGTATCTTATTTGTCTTGGTTTTGCTTTAACATAGATCCCTCCCCGTCCCCGATCCTCCTTACTTTTCCTGGTTCAGCACCTTTTCTACATAATGACCAGAATCGGAATCTGTATTCTACTTACATGTAGACATGGGTCACTGTGCTACTATTATCACATCTGGGGTTGTAGTTGCATGTTTCATTCGTTCTTATATAGATGGTTTTTAGTTTTTTCTTACTTATAATACTGCAGGGCATACAAGAGGCATTCAAAATGTCTTCCAGATCTCTTGCTATTTTAATTATTTCTCTCTGGGTATGTGCATATACAATTCCCAGTAGATTCCAATGTGTGCTTACAAGAGACTCATGGCTTTTAGGGGTGATACAGGTCAAGATGAGGATCCATTAGCATAAATACCAGTGGAAGCTTGAGCAAATTTGCTTTTACAGTATACCAGCCTGTCAAGGTTCCTCCCCCACTCTGAACTCTAGGGTACAGATGTGGGGACCTGCATGAAAACCTCCTAAGCTTACTTTTACCAGCTTAGGTTAAAACTTCCCCAAGGTACAAATTAATTTTATCCTTTGTCCTTGGAATATCCACTGCCACCACCAAAGTCTAACTGGATTTACTGGGAAACATAGTTTGGACACTCCTTCCCCCCCCCCCCCAAAATCCTCCCAACCCTTGCACCCCACTTCCTGGGAAAGGTTTGGCAAAAATCCTCACCAATTTGCATAGGTGACCACAGACCCAAACCCTTGGATCTGAGAACAATGAAAAAGCATTTAGTTTTCTTACAAGAAGACTTTTAATAGAAATAGAAGTAAAGGAATCACACCTGTAAAATCAGGATGGTAGGTACCTTACAGGGTAATTAGATTCAAAACCTAGAGAATCCCTCTAGGCAAAACCTTAAGTTACAAAAAAGACACACAGACAGAAATAGTCATTCTATTCAGCACAATTCTTTTCTCAGCCATTTAACAAAATCATAATCTAACACATACCTAGCTAGATTACTTACTAAAAGTTCTAAGACTCCATTCCTGGTCTATCCCCAGCAAAAGCAGCATACCAACAGGCACAGACCCTTTGTTTTTCTCCCTCCTCCCAGCTTTTGAAAGTATCTTGTCTCCTCATTGGTCATTTTGGTCAGGTGCTAGCGAGGTTACCTTTAGCTTCTTAACCCTTTACAGGTGAGAGGATTTTTCCTCTGGCCAGGAGGGATTTTAAAGGGGTTTACCCTTCCCTGTATATTTATGACACAGCCACTAGCTCCAAGCCAAGGAAAGGGAGTACTGGCTGGGTATTCCATGAGGGATCCTTGACCTAGATTTTTGCCCACCCCTGATTAGATGAGCAGTGCCCAGATCTGCTAACTGACAGTACGCACTGCAAGGCCCATCTTTTTGCCCAGCTACTTGGGGAGGCCTAGTCTAAGAAGTGGAGGGGGTTTTGTCTGTTGTATAGAAATGTCAATGATTTGCTAAGGTCTTTCTTTGTTAGGATGGGAAGTGCAGTCCCATATACAATATTTTATTATGAAATTAAACTGTATAAAGGTACCCAAGGCAAGGAATGAGTTGCCTAAATGTGCTTTTATAAACTGAAATAAACATTTCTTCTGCGCACACTCAATCACTAAAAACTTGTCTCAAAATTAAATATTGAAAAAAGAATGTAAAAATTAAAAATACTATATAATTGCTAATTATTCATTATTTTTCATCCAGAGATGACAAAGTACCCAAGGAGGGAAGGATTATTGTCCCAACTTTTCAGATGGGGAAACAGAGGCACATAATTTTTAAGTGACTTGTTCAAGGTGACAGAACAGATCAGTGCCATGGCAGGAATAGAACCCAAGTCTCCTGACTCCCAGGGTTTAACCATAATTTTAAAATATGCAGAACTACTTTATTAGGACTTCTTGCAATGGAAAAGCACTCTGCCATGGATGAAAATGAAGTTTTGCATTTTTCTGATGCATGGAGGCAATTTGTGAATACTGCCTGAAAGGGAAAAGAAGTGGAAAGGAGTTGAATTACATCTGTATGACTTTTGGCTACTTCTAGGAAGATTCTTAAGTTGCAAGCTATTTTCTGACAGGGACTGGGTCTTTCTGTGTGTTACTGTGCCTAGCACATTTTGCCCCACTGTCGTAGTATACATCATCACAGTAATGGAGATGAGTCCAAATCAAAGCCATGGATCCCAACTATGTGAAGAGAAGGGTTTGACATCTGGATCAGAATTTTGCAGCTTGAGCTGCTCTCTATTTATAAGATCTGCCATTAATTGAATGTGGCAGTGAGATGGTAGAGTGGGGAAGGTCAGAGAAAGGAGTGGGGCAGGATCGATCTTTTCCTTCCTACTCTACCACTGATCTGACATGAAGGGATGGTGGGAGTTTGCATACTTTGGGATTTACAAGTGAGCGAGCATTTGGTGCTCCTGTTGGTAGAAGCCCCGTATTGCTTCTAAATCTTAAAGGTCTGAGGTCCTGGGGTACAACAGAAGGGTTACTCTGTCCTGCTGGAATTGTGTGGGGTGAAAGAAAAGGCTGCTAACTGCCTCCTAAGGATCACACTCCTTCCTGAAGAGGAGACGTTGGTGCCCTGCCCCACCCCAGCAGCAGCTGCTATCAGACTAGAAGGGAGTGGGCTGCTTAGTTAACACTCTTCCTTCAAGAGGACACATCAGTGATGGTTTGGAGAACAACATTATGGATCCAAATAGATAGTGTGGTCAGTGGAGAGTAGATTGTCTTTGAAAAGAAGGAGCCAGGGCCTATTGATGGAGTGGGGAAGGAAGAGGGCAAAAAGTTCAGATAAGCATCAAAGTTTAGGCTGTTTAGCCAAACCTCTGAACCTTTTGAGAGTTCATTCAGAGTTCACCCATTAGCATGTATTCTCCTACATTTCTTCCTAAACTCATTTCCTTACATGGAAGTTTTGTTCATAATCTGACTCTGCTTAACCCTGTCGGCACCACTTATTTCCCTAATGGGGAGAAGATCCACTAATGGGAGGAGGAAGAGGGTGTTGGGATGACTGGGATTTTCAAAGGAGCCAAACTCCCACTGAAATTCAACCCTGTTCAATTTCCTTGAGAATCACAGCTGATGAAGCTACATTGTCAATTCCTTACTCTCTCTAATCTCATATTAATTTGAACATTTTTAAGTACTACTGCTGAATTGATTGGTTAACCTAAGTAGGCTAGTCTTGTCAGAGGGCACTGCAGAGTCAGTAATTATAGAAGGGAGAACACATATGTTAGTAAGTTAATAACCATCTAATGTATATGGGTTTCCATATTCTATGATTTGTTGTAGTCACATATGACTGACATTTTACCTTATTCCTTTCAAGAAACATACACTTTCAATATATTTTGTTGGTGAATGGCATTGGCATAGTCTCACTGTTTTTGTTGGACAAGTCTCCATATTTTACAGGAACTACCATCATCCCATTTGGCCCTAATTTATACTTGTATGGGTACTCTCAGCATAAAGGCTGAGGATGAAATAGGCATAGAGACTGACCTATCCTATTACCCGTAGAACTGATCCCAATAGCCTGGGGATGTGATGCAGTTTTGCAAAACTTACCCTGCTACTCCCTCTACTGTTTCTGTCCTGTGGACATTAATCCTTCAAGATGCTGAGCACTCTGGCCCTGATCCAGCAAAGCACATAAGAACATACTTGACATTATTTGAGTGGTCACATTCCCTTTACTGGATTAGGGCCAGAGTGCTCAACACCTTGCAAGGTCAAGCCCAAATGTAGGGCTTCAATGCCTAGGGATGCCATTCTATACCCTTTCATGATCGGTAACCTTCAGAAACTCCAATAATTGAACACCTTTTTATTTATTTATTTATATATTCTAATATTTTCTTTGTAAAAGGCTAATGACACAAGTCCTGAGCTGTCCCATTTGGACAATTTTTATTGCAATGGTGGTAAAAGCTCTCAGAATTTTACAGCTCAGAGCATGCCATTCTCACATTCCCATTTCAGTGTAAAAATCTGCTGCAGATGGATTCTCAGGAGCAACATGGATTTTAGACAGTTAAAACATGGGACTCAAAGCTGGAATAAAACTTGAAAAAAACCAAGCCCTTTAACACAAAACAGATTTGTTTTTAAAAGTGCATCAGATTCTCATAAAACTGTATAGAAGTTTTCTGGAACCATATAATAGAAGTTATTTTTCTTTATTTGTTAAGAGACAAATATTTATATTTAGTTGCTCTGGCATTTCTGCAAAGCAGTTCTGGGCCATCTCATTAAAAAGGATTGGAGTCAATTATCTGCTTTATTGAGTATTTGTTTTCATTTGTGTGATCTTTGTACTGCTCACAGGATAATTTTTGTGTGGTGGGGAAACTCATTAGAGCTCTGACTATACTGTGCCTGCTATGTTCCTACAGTTTTGAAAGTCTGAAAAATTCTCTATACGTGACCTGAATTTGATTGGAACTGTAATCTGGTGCAGCTACCTTGGTTTCATTAAAATGTGAGAAAGCATGTGCTTGTATTCATTACAATTTATAATTACCTCAGTTTTTGCTGCTTGATGCAAATTAAAGCTGGCCTTTATTCAAACATGGAAGGTACAGCATCAAATCAACAACTTTATTTTATCGTATGAAACAGATGGTGAAGATCACTGAGATTTCCAAAAGAAGACAATGCAATTTCAGTGCTAAATTACCCTTGTTGAAGGGCTTTTCCTCAAGGGTGAAGGGGAATACACTAGTATTTTGTAACTTCTTGTTTGCTTAGCTGGCCAGAGGCCAATAAAGACTGAATCTTTGAAATTTTTTTTTGAAAATTTTTATTTATTTATTTTTTCTTTAAAGAAGGGGAAATCTTGGTCCTATTGAAGTCAATAGGAAAACACCATTGACTTTAATGGAATGTGTAATTGAACTCTTACATATGAAATTTAAGAAGGAAGCAGATCAGCTAGTGCTTCAAGTGAGCTGTAGCTCACAAAAGCTGATGCTCAAATAAATTGGTTAGTCTCTAAGGTGCCACAAGTACTCCTTTTTCTTTTTGCTAATACAGACTAACACGGCTGTTACTCTGAAAAAGGTCCAGAATTTCACCTCTGGTCATACTGAAGTCAATAGAAAAACTCTCTTCTGAATCAGAATGAATCTAAATGGCAAAACATCAGAATCCTCTGCATCATGGAACTATCTTTCTCTGCATAGCTCTAGTTTCAGAGTTTACAGTCCATTGAGATGAATAGGCAGTTTACACCTTTATGAGCAATTGCTTCTGGATGATGACACTCGCATTGGTATGCACTTGATTCACATTTTCAAAGTTACCTTCACAACCATAAGAGCTAGAAACTTCTGAAAATGAAACCTTTAATTTCTGTTTTTATAGCTTATAATTTTGGTGCACTTACTAAAGACCAGTTTAAACAGAACTTCCCATTTTACTCAGGAGAAAAATATATATTTTTTGCAAGATGGGGAGAGATCATGATCTTAATTCCCAAAATTTCAACTAACACTTTAAAAAGTTATTGGGGGATCTTCTCTTCTACATTTGAAAATGTAGCACCAATAAGTTAATGAATTTAAATTCTACAACATTTCATTTTTCCAGTGTAAAGAAGTTAGTCAAGATTTTCCAAACTCTGCACCTAAAATTAAGCTCCTGACTCTAGCTGTAGATACCTAAATCCATAGCCTGATTTTCAACTATTCTGGGAATTCTCTCTTTTTTTTTTTTTTTTTTTTTGGCTAATAGGGACAAATATTTATATTTAATTGCTTTGGCATTTCTGCACTGAAGTCCCTGTGGACAGCTAGAGGCTCAGCAATTTTGAAAATCCAACTCCTGATTTAGGTTATGGACTACAGTTAGTAGTTCTGCAATTTCACATTTGAGTTCCTTCATACTCTTGGATGAATATCATCTGGTCCTAGTGACCTATTACTGTTTAGTTTATCAATTTGTTCCAAAAACCTCCCCTAATGACACCTCAACCTGGGACAGTTCCTCAGATTTGTCACCTAAAAAGAAAGGCTCAGGTTTGGGAATCTCCCTCACATCCTCAGCTGTGAAGACCAATGAAAAGAATTCATTTAGTTTCTCTGCAATGGCCTTATCGTCCTTGAGTGCTCCTTTAGCATCCTGATCATCCAGTGGCCCCACTGGTTGTTTAGCAGGCTTCCTGCTTCTGGTGTACTTAAACATTTTTTTGCTATTACTTTTTGAGTCTTTGGCTAGCTGTTCTTGAAATTCTTTTGGTCTTCCTAATTATATTTTTACACTTCATTTGCCAGAGTTCACGCTCCTTTCTATTTTCCTCACTAGGATTTAACTTCCACTTTTTAAAGGATGCCTTTTGCCCCTCACTGCTTCTTTTACTCTGTTTAGCCACAGTAGCCCTTTTTTGGTTCTCTTACTGTGTTTTTTATTTTGGGGTATACATTTAAGTTGAGCCTGTATTATGGTGTCTTTAAAAAGTTTCCATGCAGCTTGCAGGGATTTCAATTTTGGCACTGTACCTTTTAATTTCTGTTTAACTTCCTCATTTTTGTGTAGTTCCCTTTTCTGAAATTAAATGCTACAGTGTTGGGCTGCTGTGGTGTTTTCCCCACCACAGGGATGTTAAATTTAATTATATTATGGTCACTATTACCAAGCAGTCCAGCTATATTGACCTGTTGGACCTGATCCTGTGCTCCACTTAGGACTAAATCAAGAATTACCACTCCTCTTGTGGGTTCCAGAACTAGCTGCTCCAAGAAGCAGTCATTTAAGAAGTCAAGAAACTTTATCTCTGCATCCCATCCTGAGGTGACATGCACCCAGTCAATATGGGGATAGTTGAAATCCCCCATTATTAGTGAGGTTTATTTTTTAAAATAGCCTCTCTAATCTCCCTGAGCATTTCACAGTCACTATCACCATCCTGGTCAGGTGGTTGGTAATATATCCCTACTGCTATTATATTCTTATTAGAGCATGGAATTACTATCCATAGAGATTCTATGGTACAGTTTAGTTCATTTAAGATTTTTACTTCATTTGATTCTATTGTTTCTATAAGGCCATTCCCCCACCAGCACAACCTGTTCTTTCCTGCCGATATATTTTGTACCCTGGTATTACTGTGTCTCATTGATCATCCTCATTCCACCAAGTTTCTGCCTATATATCAATATCCTCATTTAATAAGAGGCACTCTAGTTCACCCATATTATTATTTAGACTTCTAGCATTTGTATATAAGCACTTTAAAAACTTGTCACTTTTTAGCTGTCTGTCATTACATGATGCAATTGAATGGGACTCTTTTTCATTTGACTGTTTCTCATCAGATCCTACCTGTGTTTTATCATCTTCCACTCTCTCTTCCTTAGTAGGACATACAGAATCTCCATTAATAGATCTTCCTAACCAAACCATCTGCTCCCCTGCAGCTGTCAGCTTTCTCCCAGCCCTTAGTTTAAAAACTACTCTATGACCTTTTTAATTTTAAGTGTCATCCATCTGGTTCCATTTTGGTTTAGCTAAAGCCCATCTTTCCTGTATAGGTTCCCCCTTTTCCGAAAGTTTCCCCAGTTCCTAATAAATCTAAACCCCTCCTACCTACACCATCGTCTCATCCATTCATTGAGACCCTGCAGTTCTGCCTAAGTGGCCCTGCACGTGGAACTGGAAGCATTTCAAAGAATGCTACCATGGAGGTCCTAGACTTAAATTTCTTACCTAGCAGCCTAAATTTGGCCTCCAGGATGTCTCTCCTATCTTTACCTATTCATTGGAACCTACGTGTACCACGACCACCAGCTCCTCCCCAGCACTACACATAAGTCTATATAGATGTCTTGAGAGATCTGCAATCTTCGCACCAGGCAGGCAAGTCACCATGCAGTTCTCCCATCATCGCAAACCCAGCTATCTATGTTTCTAATGATCAAATTGCCCATTACTAATACTGGTCTATTCCTAATAACTGGAGTCCTCCCTCCCCCCCACCCCGGAGCAGTATCCTCAGTGCGAGTGAAACACTGGAATGCGTTACCTAGGGAGGTAGTAGAATCTCCTTCCTTAGAGGTTTTTAAGGTCAGGCTTGACAAAGCCCTGGCTGGGATGATTTCACTGGGCATTGGTCCTGCTTCGAGCAGGGGGTTGGACTAGATGACCTTCTGGGGTCCCTTCCAACCCTGATATTCTATGATTCTATACCACAGTATCATCTGAAAGAAGGGTCCCAACTATGGGATCATTCTCTCTGCTCCAGTCTCCTTCCCTGAGACTTTCATCCTCCTCAACAGCACAGAGGCTGTCAGACTGGGGGTGGGACTGTACTATATTGTGTCCCAGAAAGTCTCATCTATGTACCTCTCTGTCTCCCTTAGCTGCTCCAGTTCAGCTACTCGGGTCTCTAAAGCCAAGAGTGGTCTCTGAGGGCCAGGAGCTCCTTGCACCAAATGCACACATATGCTACCTGCCCATAGGGCAGGTAATCATATATGCTGCATTGGGTCAATAAACTGGATAGCCCCCACTCTGTTGCTGGACTTCTGCCTGCATTATCTCTATACTCCAGAAGCTTGTTCCTTTGTTGTTTTGTTTTTATCAGGGGATGTTTTTGGCTTTACATTTACAGAAGAGTAAATGTATCTAGCCCCCCCCCCCTCACACACTCACTCTAAACTCCCTCGCAAAACTCCCCTTTTAGCCACTCCTGTTTGCTAGCTGTAACCTATCATTTAAATCATCTTCTGTACCAAATGAATGGAGGACAGCTAATGTGACACCAATTTTTAAAAAGGACTTCAGAGGTGATCCCAGAAATTACAGGCTGGTAAGCCTCACTTCAGTACTAGGAAAACTGGTTGAAACTATAGTAAAGAACAAAATTGTCAGACACATAGATGAACATAATTTGCAGATGATACAAAACTACTCAAGATAGTTAAGTCCCAAGCAGACTGTGAAGAGCTACAAAAAGATCTCTCAAAACTGGGTGACTGTGCAACAAAATGGTAGATGAAATTCAGTGTTGATTAATGCAAAGTAATGTACATTGGAAAACATAATGCCAACGATACATATAAAATGAGTGGTAACAGCTAATTTAGACCCCATCAAGAAAGAGATCTTAGAGTCATTGTGGATAGTTCTCTGAAAACATCCACTTAATGTGCAGCGGCAGTCAAAAAAGCAAACAATGTTGTGACTCATTAAGAATGGGATACATAATAAAACAGAAAATATCATATTGCCTCTATATAACTCCATGGTGCACTCACATCTTGAATACTGCATTCAGATGTGGTCACCCCATCTCAAAAAAGATATATTGGAATTGGAAAAGGTTCAGAAAAGGGCAACAAAAATGATTAGGGGTATGGAACGGCTTCCGTATGAGGAGAGATTAATAAGACTGGGACTTTTCAGCTTGAAAAAGAGATGACTAAGTGGGGATAAGATTGAGGTCTATAAAATCATGACTGGTGTGGAGAAAGTAAATAAGTAAATTATTTACTCCTTCACATAACACAAGAGCTATGGGTCACCAAATGAAATTAATAGGCAGCAATTTAAAACAAACAAAAGGAAGGTTTTCTTTAACACAATGCACAGTCAGTCTGTGGAACTCTTAGTCAGAGGATGTTGTAAAGGCCAAGACTATAACAGGGTTCAAAAAAGAACTAGATAAGTTCATGGACGATAGGTCCATCAATGGCTATTAGCCAGGGTGGGCAGGGATAGTGTCCCTAGCCTCTGTTTGCCAGAAGCCAGGAATGGGTGACAGGGGATGGATCACTTGATGATTGCCTGTTCTGTTCATTCCCTCTGGGGCACCTGGCATTGGCCAATGCTGGAAGACAGGATACTGGGCTAGATGGACCTCTGACTCAGTATGCCTGCTCTTATGTTCTATGATTCTAACTTTAGTGATACCGAGTTAGGAGCTTAACTTTCATAGAGTCATAGATATTTAGGTCAGAAGGGACCATTATGATCATCTAGTCTGACCTCCTGCATAACGCAGGCCATGGAATTTCACCCACCACTCCTGCAAAAAACCTCACACCTATATCTGTGCTATTGAAGTCCTCAAATCGTAGTTTAAAGACTTCAAGGAGCAGAGAATCCTCCAGCAAGTGACCCGTGCCCCATGCTACAGAGGAAGGCAAAAAACCTCCAGGGCCTCTTCCAATCTGCCCTGGAGGAAAATTCCTTCCCAACCCCAAATATGGCGATCAGCTAAACCCTGAGCATATGGGCAAGATTCATCAGCCAGATACTACAGAAAATTCTTTCCTGGGTAACTCAGATCCCACCCCATCTAATATCCGATCACAGGCCATTGGGCCTATTTACCCTGAAATATTTAATTACCAAAACCATATTATCCCATCATACCATCTCCTCCATAAACTTATCAATTTTTAATCTTAAAGCCAGATAGATCTTTTGCCCCCACTGCTTCCCTTGGAAGGCTATTCCAAAACTTCACTCCTCTGATGGTTAGAAACCTTCGTCTAATTTCTAGTCTAAATTTCCTGATGGCCAGTTTATATCCATTTGTTCTTGTGTCACTTTCGGTGCACAGTTTGGAAAATCTTGGGTGTTATCTTTAATTAAAGATTCTGCATGTAGAGATATCCTCTTATTTCCAGGTGTATATGTGGTCATGCCACGTTCGTCAACGGTTTGTTAGACCACTTTCTCCTAGGGTCCTATTTTGTTAAATCCAGTGTGCAGTTCCTCTGCAAAAGTTATTTCCATCATCTGAGTAACTTTACAAAATGAAAATAGAAACCTCTGTAGAAATTCCTGGTTCTGTATAGTTCTCTTGGCATCTGAGAGTTGCTATTGTCCTCACAGCCCCAAACTACAACTGCTATATCTGCTCTTCTTGTTAATGAAACCTGGTCAATTAACCCTGAAGCACAGAGCTATTGGGCCATTGAAATCAAAGGGAGTTGTATCGCTGGCTTCAGTAGGGCAGGGATTTTACCCTCAAGTGCTTGAACTTTCCTACAGAATTATTCAAGTTGGACACCCCTCTACTGTAAATATAAGAGACAACTCAATATCATCATTCTTTTCAGGATGTCACTGATGTTAAACTAAACTAATGGTAGACCAAAATTCTAACACTAAATAGGATATTTACATGAATGTGCTATTTTTTCATCATTATGACTGAAGGTGATTAAAATCAATCACTTCCAAATTAGCATAGTAGTGGAACCTTCATAGTTAGCGTCAATGCTGCATACTATAATTATACATGGGTCATTTAAATAATAATAATAATAATAAATAAACTCTTTACGAGACTGTACTTCATTATAGTGTTGCCCAGTCCAAATACATGTAGTTTTTCAGGATCATGTCAATGCAAGGTACCATCTGGTTAATGTGTTTCACAAAACCAAATATTAATTACCTTGTAAATCATTCACAAACCAGAAAGTAGTAGCATAATTATTGCAAAATTTTTTGCATAAGACAAATGTCTGAACACTGGTTTAGAATAAGATCTGGCTCTGACATTTCTCCACAACTCTGCTGAAATTAAATTCCTGGAAGTTGAAGGCAAATCCTATTTTGTCTTTCATTATAACAGAAAAGATGTGGAAACCATCTATGGTCACAAGAATGTCTGAAAGCTATGTACCAGTTTTGGACCATCTGTCAGTCTTTTCTTCCTACCGGTGAGATAAGTTTTAGGCCAGGGTACTTGCAAATAAAGAACAGTTATAGGAAGCCTGAGTATCAAGATCACTGTACTGTATAGTAAGGTACAGCCAGGGGTTCTGTAAGTTTGCAACACTTCGGTAACAATATCTGTGATGGGATTTACTCATCCTCCAGACGGTGAGACCTTTCCTCCTCTCTTTGGACCTGATTCAAAGCCCACTGAAATCAGTAGAAAGAGGCCCCACTTCACTGGGCTGTGGATCAGATGCAGGCCTGCGGACAGCAGTTCCAGGCCCCAGGGCAGAAAAGTCAATGAGCCCCCTAGAAAGGGATGTGCCCGCCCAGCTGCCTTTGCCACCACCGGTACCAGCCTGCATATGCCTAGGAACCAGGGCTGGATTAACCTTTTGTGGGCCTGGTGCAAAACATAGTTGTGGGCCCCCATGGGAGTAATGGAGCATGGTGCAGGGAGGTCAGTACTCAGAGCGAGGGGCTGGCCTGGGGCAATGGGGCATGGCATGCAGAGGTGGGCCCATGCTGTGCCACACAGTCCCCCCACCCAACACCCCCCAACTCCGTATGCCCAGCCTCCCCCGGACTCGCTATACTGAGCGCCTCCTCCCTGCCCACAGCCCCACAACTGCCCAGCACCCCACACAGACCCCCCAGTGCCCCAACACACACAGGCCACCCCCACTGCCCAGCACCCCCCAATAACCCCACACACTGATAGAACTCCAAAACACACAAACCTCCCCCACTGCCCAGCACCCCCCCACCAGATTCCCCCAGAGACCCACTTCCCCATGCCCTGCCCTCCAGCCGCACTCCCCAGCCCTACTTGCTGGCTCAGAGCAGGGATTCCCCCCCGCCCAGCACAGTCCTAGGGGGCAGAACACCTGAAGCTTAGGAGCACAGGGCGGTCCTTTGACCCAGAGCCCTACCCAGCCCTACCTACCTGGTGCTGATGCCTGTGGCAGAGAGGAGGTGTTACCTTGCAGGGGCGGCGCAGGACAGCCACCTACTTCCCCAGCCTACTGCTTCTGCAGAGCGGGCCCTGAGGTCTGCCCAGGCCCTTTTAAATTGCCCAGGCCCCTGGGCAATTGCCCCCTTTGCCCTCCTCTGTCGGCGGGCCTGAATTCAGATGTTTGTGTATATGGTTGAATCTACATTTAGAGTAAGTTGTAGAGAAATAGTTAATAATGTGTATGACAGTGCACAGTGGTGCCAATAAAACAGATTCAATGTGACTAATTTGCTCTTATTATTTTTGGGGTCTCATTGAGTGGGACTTTACTCCACCAGTAGTCCCATGGAATAGGGTGCTATGCATGGTAAGGCAATCGGAATCCGCTTCTTAATAAAAAAAATTGGGCTGGATTGAATGCAAGGGGATCACATCCTCTAGCACCCTTTTAAAGGCTGCTGCATCCAGAGCACTTACTCCGTAGAAGGCAAGTGGCTGCAGTGCAGCCTTCTCTCCGACACGCAGGTGTCTCACAGATATAATCTAGCTGTGTGTGCAATCTGAGCCTTTGTCTTTTTAATTTCCTTTTTGTTCAATTTAAAGAAGTTTGGAACGTAAACGTATCCGACAGACTATTACCTGACCTAGAGCTCTAGAAAGAGCCAGTCAGGTCTCCTCGGCTATGTTAGAAGAACAAAAATGCAAACATCGAGGCAAGTGTTTTGTATTGAAATCTTCTACAACAAATATGAAGACAAACAAATTGTGCTATTCATATTAGAAAAGCCTTAGAGTAAGCTGCAGGATCTGACCTGAACCCCCTCTGGTAAGCAGCTCTGCCAAGCTCTGGGTGACCTCAGGACCAGAGAGTGTACACTAGTGTAATCTCATCTTTTGCCCTCCCATTCATCCCCATCCTGTGTTGCACATTTTCCAGCAGGATCTGAGTCTCTCACCCCAAGCTCTGTTGTTGTTGGGTTTGTTTGAGTGGCAACTTGTGGAAATAACTCAATGCCGGTTGTGATTTTGATTTAATAATTGTGCTGTGCAATCCTTGATTAGTTTAGTAAAAGTTATAGTCATTTTTTGTGTGAATTAATTTATTTTAAATTTGCTTTTTATTAATTTGTAATAAAACCCATAAAAATCAGAAGGCTGTTTTTTCTTTCAAAATAGCAATGGGGTTCACAATATCCTCCTCTGGGGTTATATGTCATTTGGTAAATTATCTAGGAACTACTGAGATCTGCCCCTAAAGACAGACATTTATCCCTCACAGTAAATATTGGCAAAAAGAACAGGAGGACTTGTGGCACCTTAGAGACTAACGAATTTATTTGAGCATAAGCTTTCGTGAGCTACAGCTCACTTCATCGGATGCATACAGTGGAAAATACAGTGTAGCTCACGAAAGCTTATGCTCAAATAAATTTGTTAGTCTCTAAGGTGGCACAAGTCCTCCTTTTCTTTTTGCGGATACAGACTAACACGGCTGCTACTCTGAAACCAGTAAATATTGGGTATTTCATATGGTTCCTTAATCTGTTGGTTCAATAGCGTTGTTATTCTGCATTGCAAATGACTGACTTCAGATCTGACCCATATTATTTTTCAGTTAGGTCCATGCTATTTTTCCCCCTTTCACTCTGTTGCTACTTCTTCATAGAACTCACCAGGGGGGTTATGGCTGATCAGTACAAAGTTTAATGATGACAACAAGTACATGGATCTTTGGTGTAAGGAAATGTCCTTTGTGACTGCACATATTACACAGCTGTTAAACTGGCTATGGATGCAAGAGCCACAAAGCAGGAGCAGAAGCACACGCACCTGCTGAAAGAGACAATGGGCTGGCCCCGCATGTTGACTGGAACATGAAATACAAAGGTTTGTCCTGCTTCTCTCAGTGCTGCGGGATTCACATCAAAAAAAAAAAAAAAAAAAAAAAAAAGGGAAAGAATCACACAGATATGCAGATTCATCAAGGAATGTTTCCTTTTGCTTGCTATCATTATTTATTTGTACTGTGGTAGGGACTAGGGGCCTCAGTCACGGATCAGGGCTTCATTGTATTAGGGACTGTCCAAACAGATTACAAAAAGATAGCTAATGCATTAGTGCTGCTGGATAAACTCCCTGGATATTACTGATCATGAGCAACTCAGCATATATCAAGGTTGAAAAGCGTTATTAAGCCCTCCTCTTCTGGGAAGACTACAACAGCACACTGTTGGAGCAGTCTTTGCACTGAGAGAAACATTTAGGACTGCAACTGTGCCCAGTCCAAGCCTTGGTGTACAAAGGGGTGGGGAGTTTCAAAGCACTTTTCCCATCCCCCTTGTACCTTCGTGTCTGAGCCCCCATCCTTTAGTACTTGCAATTTATTCTACTTCCCTCCTCGACAAAAGTCATTTTTGAAAACTTCTGTAGAAAAGAAAAGGAGTACTTGTGGCACCTTAGAGACTAACCAATTTATTTGAGCATGAGCTGAAGTGAGCTGTAGCTCACGAAAGCTCATGCTCAAATAAATTGGTTAGTCTCTAAGGTGCCACAAGTACTCCTTTTCTTTTTGCGAATACAGACTAACACGGCTGTTCCTCTGAATTCTGTAGAAAAGATCTTTCTTAGCCGAAAAAGAATGTATTTGCATTTCTCATTACCATATTCAGACAACAACAGACACCATAATGATATATTCATTTTTTATTATAGTTTTTGTTGTATAAACAGATTGTTATTTGACACATACCATTTGGATTATAAGACAAAAGTAATGGAAGAACATTACTGGTTATAAACAACAAAAATATTCTTTAGGCTCTATTACAGTAAACCAATTGTATCTATTAAAAGAGAGTTAAGGAGACACAGTCAAACTGAAATCTAGCCAATTGCAAAATACAAATGAAATAGTCCTTCTGCCTGTTTTTGTGGTTTTACAATAATATTTTCCTAACATGTTTCTCTCCCCTGTTACTGTGTAAACAAACCACACAAACAAAAGGGGAAACTAACTCTCTGCCTATGGAGAAGAAACAGTGAAACTGACTATATTCAAAGCACTGTCAAATGCATAAAGAAAGCACACTAAAAAGTAAAACCGAAGAAAATATTTTTACATTAATCATATGTATAAAATTTGCAGCCAGTAGTGTGATTCTGAGTTCACACAAAAATTGTGTGAACTAGTAAATACTAGAAAGCTTAGCCATACAAATATTAATTTTGTATTCAGGAGGATGAAAGTAGCACAATGAAAACTGGAAGTCCAATATATTTTGAGGGAACCTGAATTTCAGATCATGGTTCTTCTCCATGTCCTTTCCTATCAATACAAAGTGGTCCCAGTGTATATAGTTGTACAAATCTTCTTCATTAAGCCAGTTAAATACATAATTCAATACACAGGGATTTATGATAAATTAATTAAATTGAACTATAATTTATCTAATAAAATGCAGTCTAATTTTTCATTTTAAGTGTCATAATTGCTCCGCATCACTTTGCATCTAATATGCTCAACAGACAGCACTCTTACGTGGTCAGGTATACCTCCTCCTCTCCTTACATACTCATTTATCATACAAGATAGCTGCCCTTATTTTAACTGTGCCAATGAGAGCAAACTTACCCTCCTTAAAATTGGAGAAGGATAAATGAGGACAGATTTTTGGTGTGACACTGCAAGCTAAGAATTTCAAAGGTGACTGGAGAACATAAAATCTTTGCTAATAAATGAGATGCATTCATTAACAAATGATATTTACAAATCTCTCAAAAGACCTTTGCTTCTAAATAAGTTATGGAATATGGTTTTGTTTCAAAACCATTCTGAGACAAGACGATGAAGTCCAGATAAAAGAGCTTTACCAGGTTCCCATGATTTGCCATATATTTATGGACTGCTGAGAAAGTAGAAGGTAACGCACATTAATTCCTGATTTACATATTCCACTATTAAAGTGGCAAGGTCTTATGGAACAAACACAACAGCTGCAAATTATGTAATTATGTATCTGTATGCAAATATGCAGACATTTCATAAATGTTGGAAAACTATTTGCAATGCTAATTAAGTGTCTTTTATTGCCTCTGCATAATTCCTACATATGATTCCTTGCCAGATGTCATTGTAGCTTGTGAAACCTTTATTGTCAGGTTAGCTGAGGTAGCACACATTAACACTGCTCATAAAACTGTATTTCTAATTAAATTACTTGCCATGTCTCAATGGTTTTTCATTGTCCTCCTGTCCAAGTCAGTTGTTTTTTGCAGTCACAGGTGTGAATCACAACTTCCGAAGCCATCAAAGGCTTTCACTCTTCCACTCCGCAGTGGCAAAATTAGGGTGGGCCTCATCTCTAGAAGCCAAGATCAGTTCTTTGAGGGATGGGAATTAGGCAGAAATAAAGGGACTGAGCCAAGGCAAACAAATCATACTGCTTGTGATGAATCAAAGAAAGAAAGAGATAGATTAAAGGGTTAGAAAGCATGCCCTAGAATGCTAGACTCCCAGAGTTTAATCTATTTAGTTTAACAAAGAGAAGGGTAAGGAGTGACTTGATTACAGTCTATAAGTACCTACATAGGGAACAAATATTTAATAATTCAATCTAGCAAAGAAAGGCATAATATGATCCAATGGCTGGAAGCTGCACCTAGACAAATTCAGACTGGAAATAAGGTGTAAATTCTTAATGGTGAGAGTAATTAACCATTGGAACAATTTACCAAGGGTTGTGGTGGATTCTCCATCACTGACACTATTTAAATCAAGATTGGATGTTTTTTTCTAGAAGATATGTTTGAGGAATTATTTTGAAGAAGTTCTCTGGCCTGAGTTATATAGGAGGTCAGAACTAGCTTATTACAATGGTCCATTCTGGTCTTGGAATCTACAAATCTACAGCATGGAATGGGTGTCACCAGTGAATCTGAGCTCACCTTCTGGTGGATCATAACTATAATATTTACAGAGTTGCTAGTTAGGGTCATGTTCCCTCCCTCAATCCTTTAAATAAAATGTATGTTGCATGGTCTTGGTTTAAGCAGTATCTTGAACAGTCTCTTTCTGTTTACAAACCACAGAACTGGACCAGAAGGCCCAGGATTAACAGCTGGGAGAAACAAAGAGGAACCTTGGTTGTCTCTAACTGAATAAAGCAACTTTATTATTTTATATAGCTGTTATTATTGCTTTTTGTACTGCAGTAGTGCCTGGGGCACCTATTGAAGATCAGGCCCCCCATTATATAGGCACCATATAATCATGCAGAAAAAAAAGGTTCCTGCCCTGAAGCCTGACTGATTATGGTATGACAAGATGCCAGGGGAGTATGAGACAAACAAAAATTGGGAGAAAAGGGAAGAATAAAGCTATGGTAAAGCAAACAAATTGTCATATATTAAGTAGAAGTCTCTGGCCTACCTGAATTCTGGGATCTTAACTCTTTCTGCTTGGGTTAAGGATCCCTTGTGTTATCTACTATATATAAATAACAAATATGGGCCAGAATTTTTGGAAGCATCCATAGCTGAGGCCAGATTTTCAAAGAAGCTCAGTATGATCTTTGAAACACTGAAAATCTGGCAATAAGTTTCATGATAGGAGCTGGTGGGTGCTGAGATCTTTTGCAAATCTGGCCCTTATTTAGGTGCCTAATAGAAGCTGATCCATTTTGAAAAACCCAGCCCCAACTTTGGGTGCTGAGTATTTCTGAAAAACTGAGCTTGAGCTCTTTTGAAAATCTAGCCCATTGGTCGATAAGTGGTGGGGGATGAGAATGGGATGGGATGAGAATGCTGCCTCTGGAGCAATTCCAACTTATTCTGGTGGAAAGAGCAACATTCAGAAGCTGCCACCAAAATATCAAATGCAGCTCTCCATTAAGAAGGTATTAATCACTATCATTAGATCACTAGATCAGTGAAGGGCAAGGATCTTTAAGTCTAGGAATAAACCATCTCAGTTGAAAACCAATTTGAATTTGAATTAGGAAAATTGTTTGAATAACAGTGGCATATTTCTGATATACAAAAATCTGTGTGAGATTATAAATGCTTAAACTAGGCATATATCAAATGCAAACAATAGAATGGCACAGACTTGAGTCCTTGAAATTTAAGATGTTGACATTGCAAAAATCTATCTCTATTCTTGTGATTTCTTGTCTGTCAGGTTTAACTATTTGGTTATTAAACCTGGTTAGCAGTAGCTTGAGCTGTGGCAAAGACTATTTGAAACAAAATGAAAATGACACAAAGCAAAACACAAGCTACCAAGGCCAGCATTTCCAAACTTTGTCCCTTCCTCTTCTTACTTAACATCTTGTCACTGGACAATATCATTCACAAGCACAAGTTCATGTTGCATCTCTGTGCTGATGATTCACAGAGACTTCTCTACTCTGCATCTGTCTCCTTCTGTCAAACTAAAATCTCAGCCTGTCTCTTTGACCTCTCCTTGTGAATGTCCAGCCATCAGCCGAAGCTAAATATACTCAAAAATAAACTAATTTCTACCCAAACCCCTTTCTCCTCCTTCTTTCTCAGGCACTGTGGACAACATCAACATCCTCTGTCAGGCACTGTGGACAACATCAACATCCTCTGTCAGACAGACCCATAATCTGGTCATCAGCTTCAACTCGGCCCTTGCTCTGCATTCTCGTCGCCAAGCTGCATCTAAACCCTCCTGCCCTTTCTTGTATAAGATCCCTGAAATCTAGCCTTTCCTCAATATCTTCAGAGCTAAATCGCACATCCACACCCCCTCTTTACAGAGAAACACAATCTTGCCCCATGTAACCAGTCAAAAAGGTGATGTGAAGATCATTTTCCTGGTTTGTTGCTTCAGTCACATCAGTGCTGTATTTGAGGCCCTTCACTGGCTCCCCATTCTGCACCACAAACTACTTGTCTTCGCTAGAAAGGCCCTTCGCAGCCTTTCTCTTAGGGTGTGTCCACACTGTTATTGGAGATGTGACTGAGGAATGTGTAGACACAGACAAGCTTGTTTAGATCGCACTTGCATGAATAACATAGCAATGAAGCTGCGGCAGCCTGGGCCAGCCAAGCCCGTCTGGAACCCTGGGTATGTACTCGAGTAGCTAACCCATGCTGCTGAGGCCTTACTGCAGTGCTATTGTTAGTCATGCTAGCTGTAAGCACCCCAACCAGGCTGTCCAGGCGCCCAGCCCAGTGAGCTCTGCAGGTACTGGTGCACTAGGGCCAGTGAGGTGAAGACCAGCACCACCAGGATGCACACACTTGGCAGCTCTTGCATCAGCAGGTAGCAGTAGCAATACCAGATCCTGGCCTCAGACAGGCCAGGCCCTGCAGCACCCAACTCAGTCAGATGCGTGCTCCTGGTACAGCCCAACCTGGAGCCCACCAGCCCTGGCTGCCTCTGCTGCGGAGAAGCCAGCTAACTCTCTCCCTCTGGCTGCTCCACCAATCTAGAGCAGTCAGTAGCTGAGGTCCTGTTCTGGCCCCTGCACAGCCACATCCTTGGCAGCCCTGGAAATGAGCTGGAGCATGGCAGTCCTGGAGCTCCACAGCTTGCAGGTGTTGGCACTGACTGGTTCTAGCTGAGCAGTGTGCTCCTCTAGACAAGGGATCAAACTGATGTCCACTTGTTAAATACTCAAATGAACATCTTTGTAATTTTTCCTCAAGCATACACAAATAATTATAATTAGGTGTTCCTAAAATTAGGTACCTAAATCCACAGTGCCAGCTTCCTCCAGACCCGGGGGGTGCTCAACACCCCCCCCCCCGCCCCAGGCCCTGCCCCCACCTAACCTCTTCCCCCCAAGTCCCCGACCCGTCCCACCTCTTTGTGCCCCAGGCCCCACCCAATCCCTTCCCGCAAGCGCCCACCCCCACCCTGCCTCTTCCCACCCAATTCCACCCTCTCCCCCCAGTGTGCCCCATTCCCACTCTTCCCCTCCCTCCCAGAACCTCCTGCATGTTGCAAAACAGCTGATCGCGGCGAGCAGTAGGCACTGGGAGGGAGGGGGAGTTGGCTGCCAGTGGGTGCTAAACACTCACTAATGTTTTATCGTCGGTGCTGATGCCTAAATCCATATTTAAGTACCTAATTAAACAGTGCGATGCCAAAGAAACCCTGAAGGCCGCTGCAGATTCTCAGCACTTTTCTAAATTAGCTCACTCATTTAAGAGCCTAAATATGGATTTAAATATCTTATTTCAAGCATTCAAATTTGAAACAATTTGGCCCAGCTGTAACATGTATTTCCACTCTGGTATATGAATCACTGCTTGATGGAACCCTACCCCTAGGGTGGGGAGCCCTACCCATAGGCTCCCTAACCCTAGCTCCAAGTGCAATACCCATAGGAACCCTAACCCTGGGGCAGAGGGTCCTTCTGTGATGGGACTTCTGGCCCACACTGGCCCATAAGGTGTTAATAGAACCATAGGGAAGCTGCACAACAGGCAGCCAATTACAGAGGGCCCGAGGGACACTGTCCAGGAGACAGCCAGTTGGAGAGGGGTGCAAGGAGCAGCCATTCAGGGATGGGCAGGTCCATATAAGAAGAGCCGCAGGTCAGAGCAGGGCAGTTGCTTTCTGGAGCCCAAGAAGGGAGGACTGGTTGCCTTACAGAAGGAAGAAAGCTAGCACCTTGGACACAGCAGTGCTGCTAGCAGGACCAGGGTAGTTAGGGAAGAGCTTCTGGCCAGTTTCGGGGATTTGAAGACTGAGGCCCTGAGGCAAGGGCCCCGAGGAAAGGGCCCCAAAAGGTGCTGGGGCTGTGGGGCAGTGGCCCAGGCAAATAGACTGAGAGGTTGGAGGGGATGCAGCATGTGGCTGCCATCTACAGGGTCCCTGGGTGGGGACCAGAGTAGTGGGTGGGCCTGGGTTCCTCACTCACCCCCACTTGTCACCGAGGAAGTGGCTGGAACGTCAGACTGCAGTACATTTCCCTGGAAGGGGGCAATACAGAGTGCAGCACAACCGGAGGACTGTGTCCTGAAGAGGACATTGTGGTCCTGGAATGACATGTGTCCAGGAACAGAAGTGACGGCAGGCGATGAGAGTAGGCATACTGACCTGTATAGCTGGTCACAAGATGACCAGCAGGAGATGCTAGCATGGTGAGTCCCTCCCTTTCCCGCCACATATAGTGGAGAACACAGTCATGCCGTCACCCCTGATATAAGGGGAGGACAAAGAACTGTGGGGATGGTTGCCCATTACAGGGATTGGAGAGACTAAGTTGGAGTATGCAGAGGCCTTCTTTGCAGAAGGTTTTTGTGCCTTCTCAGATTGGACTCCAGAGTCGGGGTCCCTGGAGAAAGGGGCTGACCAATAGTGAGGGTGGCTTCTGGCCCGGCTGCACCAATTACTCGAAGCCCAACAGAGATAATGGGAGGCACAAGAGTATCTGCAGGCCTATATGACCCAGCTAGCAGAGCAGCAGCTGTACATAGTCAAGTCACTACAAGAGAGGGTCCATAGAGGCCGTAGAGAACGAGAGGAGAAGCAAGGCACCAGGACCAGGAGGCCGGGAGGACATTATGCCTGTGGGTGACAAGGACACTGGAAGGCAGAATGGCCCTTCCAGAAGTGCAGCCCCCTTGGGGTCAGTGGCTGTGCGCTATGCTAGATGGTGAGTGTTTGCAGGGTGAGGCCATTATTAGTGACTGCTCACAGAACAGGGCTGGAAAGTGCAACCCAAATGCACTGCATTGCCTGCAGTACTCCACTGACATTCTGCAACCTGGGGCTGGGCTGGGCCTGTCAGGTACAGCCCCTCTTGGGAGCAGCGTGGAGCAGCTCTGCCTCCCACCAATGTTGGCTGGAACCTCTGGGGAGCACAGCTAGTGCACCCCCACTGAAATGCGAACGGCAGCCTGCGCTCCCTCCTGCCCCAGCCAGAGCTTGGGGCTTCTTCCATTTGGGACAGGAACAAAGGTCCAATGTTGGGATTTCCGGGGGGACAGAAAGTCCGATTTCTCTCAGCTCTGGTCCCTCCCGCAAGAATTCCACCATGATGTCTCCATCCCTGCTTAAAGCCATGTTTCAGGTCAGACATAGGGTTGCCAGGTATCCAGTTTTCAACTGAACTCGGAAAGGGGCCCTCCCCAGCCCGGTGAAAATGCACGAGTGAGTGAGGGTCGGGGAGAGCAAGCGACGGAGGGAGGAAAGGAGACAGCAGGGCAGGGCCTCACACAAGGGGCGGGAAAAGGGTGTTCGGTCTGAAATTTGGCAACCCTAGCCACACTGGGAGCTGCTGCAGCCAGGGCAGAGGCGCCCCTCCCTGCTAATCCCTGAGTGTAGCCTTTCCTATGGCCAAGCTTGGTGCCTCTTGTACTCGGGCTCCAGCGGTCCCTGGTGTTGCCCCAGCTGCCCTCAGGAGCAAGTCTGACTGAGATCAGACTCCTCTTGGAGGCTTGTGCCCCTGCCGGGAGCAACACAGCCGATTATTAGCCCCTGGCAGATGACATCTGACAGGCTGTAGGTAGCAGAGAAAAGCCCAGGTTCACCAACAGCCGCTCCCTTGGCTGTGGCAGGTCCGGGACTGGGGGAGAGTCATCTCTCCCCGCTGCAGCCCTGAGCACCTTCACAGCATTTAACAGGCTGTTGTACGGCTGCGCAGCTTAGAAGGAACTTAGTTCCCGCCCCTAGGTTTAGGGTTCCTATGGTTGGACCTATGGGTTGGGTTCCTCTGGATAGGGCTCCCCGCCATATTTTTAGGGTTCCTCTGGGTAGGGCACTTGGAGCTCAGGTTAGGGTTCCTACGGATAGGGCTCTCCGCCTTAGGATGAGGGTAGGCCTCCGTGCCCTGTTATGGTTCCTATGGGTAGGGTGCATGTAGCTAGGGTTCGTTTTCATATGGGTAGGGCACTTGGAACTATGGTTAGGGTTCCTATGGGAAGAGCTCCCCGCCCTATTGTTAGGGTTCCTCTGGGTAGAACAATTGGAGCTAGTATTAGTGTTCCTATGGGTAAGGCTCCTGGCCCTATGTTTAGGGTTCATATGAGTTGGGCACTTGGAGCTAGGGTTTGGGTTCGTATGGGTAGGGCTCCGCGTCCAAGGGTTAGGGTTCCTAATGGTAGGATACTTGGATCTAGGGTTTGGGTAGGGCTCCCAGGCCTAGGGTTAGGGTTCCTATGATTATGGTACTTGCCCTAGAGTTGGGTTACTATGGGTAGGGCACTTGGAGCTAGGTTTAGGGTTCCTATGGGTAGGGCACCTCACCCTAGGATTAGGGTTCCTATGGGTTTGGGCACTTGGAGCTACGGTTAGGATTCCTGTGGTAGGGTTCTCCACCCTAGGGTTAGGGTTCCTACTGGTAGGGCCTCCCCCCTAGGCTTAGGGTTCTCTCTGTCCCATTGTTCAGCTTCCTGTGGGTAGGGTTCTTGGAGCTAGGGTTAGGATTTCTATTGGTAGGGCTTTCTGCTCTAGGGTTAGGGTTCCAATGGATAGGGCACTAGGTGCCAGGTTAGGGTTTATATGGGTTGGGCTCCCCATCCTAGTGTTAGGTTTTGTATGGGTAGGGCTCCCCGCCCTAAGGTTAGTGTTCCTATGGTTAGGGCACCTCGCCTTAGGGTTCTTATGGGTAGGGCACTTGCAGCTAGGGTTAGGGTTCCTATGAGTATGGTTCCCCACTTTAGGATTAATGTTCCTATGCATAAGGATCCCTGCCCTAGGGTTAGTATTTCTATGGTCAGGGCACTTGGAGCTACGGTTAGGGTTCCTATGGGTAGGGCTCCCTGCTTTAGGGTTAGAGTTACTATGGGTGGATCCAGGCTTCAGTTCCCCATTTTACATGGGCATAGCATCATGAAACCTGTGTAATTTCAGGCAGCATAGAGAGTCTGGACATAATTTTTTTAATTCTCCAGAGGACATCTGCAAATTTGTGAATGTCTGGAGAAACAGTACTGGGGAGGAATATAATGCATCAGAGGCATTGGATACGATTTAAACTGTTTGAACTCTTTCATGCAGAATTAAGAGGTCTGCCACCTGGCCATTTTTATCACCTGTGAGAAATATATGGAACATATTTTAAGCTACACCGAATCCAGGGTTTTTAAAATATTTAATAAATGAAAAAAGATACAGAGATGTATATAACCAAAAGTGAAAGATACTCCCCAGATGTTTTTAAAAGCTTCCAAAAATAAACTCCAGTCTCAGACAAAGTTAAGAAGGACAGCATTTCCATGAAAAGCAGTAATACCAGTGGATTAGAGAATGGAGTTGAAGTTCTATTGTTCAGATAATGTCCTGTCTTATTACATTTTTATGCACTCAGTTCTGCCATCTTTACTCATGCTTACTCACAGGAGCAGTCCCATTGATGTGCACAGGACTACTCGCATAGATGCTATTTAATGTGATCCTATATCAGTAATCCACCCCTTTCCACACCTACATCTTCATCCCCAGAATGCCCTCAACTGTGCAACTGATAGTTACAGGGAGATGGCAAAGTGGTACTTCTATGACTGTTATTAGCAGGTCTTCCCAATTCTCTTGTAAGAAATTTTGTTGAACTTCCTTTTTCCCCCATAAATCTGATGTACTCTGTGAATTTATTTTTCAGTTATTTCTTTTTTGCTTCATCATTTGAATGTACAGGAGAGTGGATCGTTCAGGATGATTATATTTTTTCATACAGATAACGTGGTCTTTTTAACCTGATAAACCTAAACAGACAGGACAAAGAACCAAAATGAGAGCCATATACAAAAATAATAAAACATGAGGCTCAAAATAATGTTGGATTAATTTCTTTACCATTCCTACATTTATGCAGGCTCACTTTCCATTTTGAATGTATTTAACTCACAACAGGAAAAGGCAGATTACCAGGAGTGCATGGTGTTGAAGACTAAATTAAATATATTAGTTAGCAAATGTATTTTGTTGTTCATATGAAAATACATTTAGATCTCTGGGAAAGATTTTGGGGTAAAGTGATCAGGAAAAAAGTTCATCCTGCCTAAGTTGGTAGAGATCAAAAGCTGTTATCCTGCAATGTTCAATGGCTTATATGAAATAAATTGGTAGTTTTAGTCCATTTTCAGTAGTCTACGAGTGTCCACACTATAAGACCATGACCTCAGGTGGCAATAATTGGCACCTTAACCATCTCAACACAAAGACCATGTTAGGGCTTGTCTACACTGGCAATTTACAGCGCTGCAACTTTCTCGATCAGGAGCCGCGCTCCCAGTGCTGGTAGCTACTCCCCTCGTTGGGGTGACTTTTTTAGAGCACTGGGAGAGCTCTCTCCCAGCACTCTGCCGTGACCACACAAACCATGTTAAAGCGCTGCCAAAGTAGCTGTCATAACCATAAGGATAGCCTAAAATTCCTCCTTACCTGTAAGGGGTTAAGAAGCTCAAATAACCTGGTTGGCACCTGACCAAAGGAACCAATGGGGACAAAAGATACTTTCAAATTGGGGTGGGGTGGGGAGGAGAGGGTTTGTTTTGTGTTCTTTGTTTCTGTGGCCGTTCTCTCTTGGGCCAGACAGAAATCCATCTTCTCCAACCCATCCTAATCCAAGTCTCCAATATTGCAACCAGTATAGGTAAGCCAGGCAAGGCGGATTAGTTTATCTTTTGTTTTATGTGAATTTTCCCTGTGTTAAGAGGGAGGTTTATTTCTGTTTTCTATAACTTTAAGGTTTTGCCCAGAGGCGAATCCTCTGTGTTTTGAATCTGAATACCTTGTAAAGTATTTTCCATCCTGATTTTACAGAGACGATTTTTACCTTTTTTTTTAAAATAAAATCTTTCTTTTAAGAACCTGACTGATTTTTCCATTGTTCCAAGACCTAGGGGTTTGGGTCTTTGATCATTTTGTAACCAATTGGTTAGGATATTATTCTCAAGCCTCCCCAGGAAAGGGAATGTAGGGGCTTGGGGAGATTGCTGGGGGAAGAGGAACTTCAAGTGGTCATTTTCCCTGGTTCTTTGTTAAATCACTTGGTGTTGGCAGCATACCACAGTCCAAGGACAAACAGAGATTTGTGCCTTGGGGAAGTTTTTAACCTAAGGTAGTAGAAATAAGCTTAGGGGGTCTTTCGTGCGGGTCCCCACATCTGTACCCTAGAATTCAGCGTGGGGAAGGAACCCTGACAGTAGCGCTTTAGCATTGCTAGTCTAGACTAGCCCTCAGAAAGAATATAAAAGGGAACCTTCCAACCTGAGTCAATATGGAGGAAAACCTCACTCTGCTACTGCCTTTTTGCACCTCTTTTGTTGCTCAATAGAGCACTCAGTCTCCAGTGCTAAAAATCTGCACTTTCCCAAGAACTAAATTCCCCTATGTTCCCAAAAGCTGTGAATACATGGGGTTACTTTTAAAAGTCATGCCCAGCTGCCTATGGCCCTCAGAGGCTATTCCAGCAACTAGGGGTAACCAAAGCACATCAGTGCTCCAGATATGTCTCTTCCCTCACCAGGCCCTTTACACTAGTGGCAAGGCAGAAGTGATGGCATAAAGTATATATGAAATAAACTATGTTGGGCAGAAACTGGGTCTTCATATATGCTTGTATAGCACCTAGCACAACACAGCCCAGATCTTAGCCAGGATGGGCAGGGATGATGTCCCTAGCCTTTGTTTGCCAGAAGCTGGGAATGGGCAACAGGGGATGTTCTGAATATTCCCTTGGAAGCACCTGGTATTGGCCATTGTCGGAAGACAGGATACTTGGCTAGATGGACATTGTCAGAAGACAGGATACTTGGCTAGATGGACCTGTGGTCTGATCCAGTATGGCCGTTCTTGTGTTCTTATCTTGACGGGGCCTCTAGATGCTACTGTTGCATAAATATTAAATAATATTAATTCCCACTATTCAAGCTGAAGACTTCTCTCTTTCTTCTCTTGTATATTTGCAATTGGCAGACACAGATAGGTAGAGCACCTCCTTTCTAGCTCATTAATCAGACTTAGTAGTTTTATTTCAAAATTTTGATAGTTTTTCAACATAGTTCTAATTTACTGCTGAGAAAATTAAAATAAAATTCACAAACTCCTTGTCAATGGCAGTGTTCAGTGCAAACTACTCTGTCTTATAGAAGGGATTAGTATTTTTTTCTTCTTGTCGATAACTGCAGATAATTAGCATGTCTGCAACAAGTGTGTAATTTTTATTATCTGTGAAGAGTTTGGCAGAATGAATGTATCATTACCTACATATCTAATAATGTGCAATGCCACTATTCATTTTCTGAGACACTATGAGTGGTGAAGAAAGACATTCTGACTTTATCTTTTCTTTTCTTTAATTAGCATAGCAAAGGCAACACTAAAAATGGTGTAAGGCAGATAAAAATATGGATGGACAACACCTTGGTAAGAGTTTTTTTAAATAAAAGATTAGTAATTATGTAAAAATATATGAGATGCTTAAAATTCTGGGAATACAAGGCAACAGGAAAGTATATAGCAAGCAACAATGAACAACCTTGAATATAAAACATGGAGAGAAGAATTTGCTAAATAAATATAAGAACATAAGTATTTATATGTACATGCATTTAAAATATCATAAATACTGAGCTGCCAAGAGATTTTGACAACACTAAACTGAGTGCTGCCATGTGATAGAACCCTGCACAAATACTAGCCACCTCAGCCTTTAGGCCCTGATCCTGTGAACTTTTAGGCATATGTGTAACTTTACTATGTGATGGGACTACTCATGGCTTTAAAGGTATGCACATCATGATGGTGGCCTGCCAGGTGGCAGCTCTTGTCAAGGCTGTAGGTGTCAGTT
This sequence comes from Caretta caretta, assembly GCF_965140235.1. Taxonomy (NCBI): domain Eukaryota; kingdom Metazoa; phylum Chordata; order Testudines; family Cheloniidae; genus Caretta; species Caretta caretta. The sequence continues at coordinate 94,619,326 of NC_134209.1, read as the reverse complement.
GAGCACTGACAAAATCATAGCTGGAAACCAAACCAGATCACCTGTATGTTAGTATTGTTCAAGATGGTATTAGACTTATAAGAATGTTTAGTGCTTACACTCCGTGGAATGCTTGTAAATTGCTGCATGCATTAATTTCACTGAGAGAGACAAAGTTGGTGAGGTAAATATGTTTTATTGGACCAACTTCAGAGCCACACAGAACTAGAAAGCGTGTCTCTCTTACGCAATAAAAGATATTACCTCACCCACCTTGTCTCTCACTCCCATCTTTTCATGTGCTGTATATTTATACCTTCTACTCTATTTTCCACTCCATGCACCTGGTGAAGTGGGTTATAGCCCAGGAAAGCTTATGCCCAAATAAATTTGTTAGTCTCTAAGGTGCCACAAGGACTCCTTGTTGTTTTTACTGATACAGACTAACATGGCTACCCCTCTGAAACTTGTCTCTCTAATATTCTGGGACTGACACTGCTATAACGACACTGCATACAGCAATGGTTAATTTCACTTGTAATGTCTGTATCTCACGATATTAGGTAATACGTAAGTTTTGCTTTATAACTGTAAAAATTCTTGCTCTGCACCTGTGAACCCAGTCAGGAGGAATGGTCCACTACCCATCAAGAAGGACTATCCAAACTAAATTGGCTATTGTAGAACATCACGATACAAAGACTTGGTTAATCGCCCTTTCACACCCATGAAGGTGCTAAGTTCAAGAAAGCCTCTCCGACCAGCTTGAGTGCTGGAAGAAGGGGTGAAAACAGGGACCTAAGAACATGTTATCTCTTTGCTGTTTGGACTCTGAGAGCTGGAACTAAAGCTATGTCTACACTATACTCCTTTTAGCAACACAGCTGTGCTGCTACAGCCATGCCACTAAAAGGTGCACAGTGTAGCTGCTGTTTGTCAGTGGGAAAGAGCTCTCCCACCGAGAAAAAACTTCAACCCCAACTAGTGGTGGTAGCTTTGTCCTGCCGACAAGGCACTGTTCACACTAGCGCTTTTCATTGGTAAAACTTTGTAGTTTGGGTGTGTGTGTGTTATTTTCACACCCCTGAATGACAAAAGTTCTGTCATTCAGGTTTCAGTGTTGACAAAACCTAAGAAACAGAAGCAGAGATTCATAGGGTCAACCTCAGTTAGTCCTAAAAGGCATTCAGTGCTAACAGATTACTACAATTCTGTCACCTTTTAAAACCATAGACTGTAATTTGTGTATATAGGTTGCCTTCTTTAACCTGTAAACTCTCACATCTTTTTCCTAGTTAATAAATCCTTAGTTTACTATAGGATTGGCTACAAGTGTTGTCTTTTGTATGAGATCTGAGGTAAAAATTGACCTGGGGTAAGTGACAGGTCTCTTGGGACTGAAAGCAACCCGAATCTTTTTTGTGATCTTTGGTGTATGGCAAGCAGCTATCATTAAATCCAGATTGCCTGGGTTGCAAGATAAACTGGAATGCCCAAGGGGACTGTCTGTGACTCCATTGTAAGACAGTTATAGTGCTTCAGAAGATAACATTTTTTCCTGGGTTGGTGAAATCTAATTATAGAACATACCGCCAGTTTGGGGCATTTGCCCTGCTTTTTGACAGTCTGCCCTAAGCTTGTGTCAAGGTTCCTCCCCCACTCTGAACTCTAGGGTACAGATGTGGGGACCTGCATGAAAAACCTCCTAAGCTTATCTTTACCAGCTTAGGTCAAAACTTCCCCAAGGTACAAAATATTCCACCCGTTGTCCTTGGACTGGCCGCTACCACCACCAAACTAATACTGGTTACTGGGGAAGAGCTGTTTGGACGCGTCTTTCCCCCCCAAATACTTCCCAAAACCTTGCACCCCACTTCCTGGACAAGGTTTGGTAAAAAGCCTCACCAATTTGCCTAGGTGACTACAGACCCAGACCCTTGGATCTTAAGAACAATGAACAATCCTCCCAACACTTGCACCCCCCCTTTCCTGGGAAATGTTGGATAAAAAGCCTCATCAATTTGCATAGGTGACCACAGACCCAAACCCTTGGATCTGAGAACAATGAAAAAGCATTCAGTTTTCTTACAAGAAGACTTTTAATAAAAATAGAAGTAAATAGAAATAAAGAAATCCCCCCTGTAAAATCAGGATGGTAGATATCTTACAGGGTAATTAGATTCAAAAACATAGAGAACCCATCTAGGCAAAACCTTAAGTTACAAAAAAGATACACAGACAGAAATAGTTATTCTATTCAGCACAATTCTTTTCTCAGGCATTTAAAGAAATCATAATCTAACACATACCTAGCTAGATTACTTACTAAAAGTTCTAAGACTCCATTCCTGGTCTATCCCCGGCCAAGACGACTACAGACAGACCCAGACCCTTTGTTTCTCTCCCTCCTCCCAGCTTTTGAAAGTATCTTGTCTCCTCATTGGTCATTTTGGTCAGGTGCCAGCGAGGTTACCTTTAGCTTCTTAACCCTTTACAGGTGAGAGGAGCTTTCCCCTGGCCAGGAGGGATTTCAAAGGGGTTTACCCTTCCCTTTATATTTATGACAGCTTGGCACTCAAGGTTGTGAACCTCTCCAGACATCATGACACACATGATTAAGCTCTTGCAGAATTGGGACCTTAGATGCTTTCTACTACTTTATAACAACAGAGACTGTTTTCCCCCACACTGTTCCTGACTCTGCTGTTGATTGGGCAGGGTGATGAACAGCACTTTGGGCAGGCAATGGGAGGAGAGGGTGAGCATTACAAAGGGAAAAGGTGTGTGAGGGGGACAAATTGAGCGTGGGGAAATATTTTAAAAAAGTAACTAGCAAGAAAAAATTGGGCTGGCCAGTACAGACAAATTTAAGCAGATCCCTCAAAATGTCTGGCCCTGAACTTGCCAGTGACTATGCATGGACAGACCCCTGGGCTTCACACCATATAAGATGGATGTAGCAGAGAATCTGGTCAGAAAGTTACAATATGTAAAATAAAAATCTGTTCGACCCGCAAAGGAGAGGCCGGGGAGAGGGGAAATCCTAGTGCTGCACTCAATTGGTTCTAAAGGTTCTTGTCTGGTAGTTATGCTGAATGTGGATAGCAGCAGAGGAAAGACAATGTTCTGAAATGTGAATGGAAAACACAAGAAACTTTCAGGCAACAAGAGTCTCGAAAAAAACTTTCAGCAGTGAAATAGTCAAAATGTGTTTGGTATTTAATTACATCTAATTTGGCTTCAAAACTAGCACCTCATTAGTTAGGTGAGGAAAGTTCAATTTGACTGTATACTCAGCAAGACCAATTCTGCAGGCAAGGGTTGGCATTCTCAAAACTCTCTTTGCAGTCAAAAGTAACATTAATTCCAAGAGTTTAGGGTTTTACTAGAGATTTTATTCTTCAGATCCTAAACTTTCATTTTAAAATAATTCACGTATTATTCCTTCTTTTTGCTAAAATAGTCTTCAGAATACAAACCAGATCCCATCTTAATTGAGACTGCAGTCAGTGAGACAAAATTTTTCCTCATTCGTTTTAATGGGGCGCTAATTTTGAAGCCTCATTAATTATGATCACTTAAAATACTATTTCAGTGCTTATAGTGGTACCAAAGAAATCCAGTTAATGAGATTATGTAGTGTGGTAGGACATATGGGTCACATCCTGCTGTGATGTTGAATGGGCATAACACACTACACATTCCAAATATGTAATTAGTCCAATATTCAAATTGAGAGGATTGTTACTTTCCCTTAAATGTTGCGTACAATAATGATAGCCAAAACATGATGGACTCCTGCTGTGCGGCTTGCAGGATGTGAGGGCTTTCTGTAAAACCTGATATAGCAGCAGAGAGCAGTGTAACAATATATAATTTTTAAACACTCCCCATTCTTGTGTCTTACAGAGAGATTCAGTTTTAAAATACAAATGTTAGACAAAATAAACAAAAGGAATATGGCCACAGGAGACAAGGCATAATTTTGGAGGGAAAATCCTAACTGATTAACTAAAATCCCCCACAGATTTCTATAGCCCATATTAATTTTACTTTCCTAGTTCATGAGGTATATAAGGGCTTGTCTACACTGGCACTTTACAGTGCTGCAAGTTTCTTGCTCAGGGGTGAGAAAAAACACCCCCCTTAGCGCTGCAAGTTTCAGCGCTGGGAGCCACGCCCCTCGTGGAGGTGGTGCCGTGACTACACAAGCCATGTTAAGGTGCTGACGCAGCAGCTCTTTAAAATTGCCAGTGAAGACGTGCCCTTAGGATCATTTGGTATTAAAACCTAGGTATATTTTGGCCAAAATTTACACTAGTTACTAGTGATTTTTGGTGCCTCCATTCTTGGATGCCTAATTTGAAATATCAGAAAATCAGGCCCTTTTAAGAGGCTGGGTGTCTCAAGGTAGGGACCGCAAAATTAAAGCCTCCCAAATTACTAGTCACACTTGAAAATTTTTGCTTTAATTTCTAGCTTTGTGTTTTGATTTTGCAGACTTTTCTTTCCTTTTTCATTGGCTAATAGAAATTTGGAGTCACAAGTATACAAACATTTCCTGGAATGGATTTGTGCTAAATAAATAAAGAAAGCACATTGAAAGTTATTTTCTTACCATGTTCTCTCACTTGTCTGATATTTTTATTACCCCAGTTTTAATAAAGCTTCTCTTTGTGCACACCGCCCCCCCCCCACGTTGGCAAAGTTATACAATGACATATTAAATTAGAAAATTAAACATGTTTTCATTTGAGAGACCCACTAGAAAGTCAAAATACTCCTTTTCTTTTTGCGAATATAGACTAACACGGCTGCTACTCTGAAACTAGAAAGTCAGATTTTACTTAGGGAAATTCCAGTATATTTAAAAGCTTTTAATTATTTTTCATAATTAACTATCATTTATAGATAATTAGATATTAGATGAATTTCTAGGATTTGGAACTACTATTTTAGCTGACTGTTCCATGTCATTACCCAAGAGCTGGGCAGTTATTTTTGGATGTTGTGCCGGACACAGTGCTTCACATGGAACATGTTAGTCCATAAACAGTAATCATAGAGTAAACTCTTCAGCATGGAAAATTAGGGAACTGTGTAGCAAGATAAATATCAGTGCATGGCTAAATTAAGGCCCCTGCCTGCCAGGTGCTAAGCATCAGAGGTGATGAGGAGAATGAATGTCCTTTGATGGATGTTCAGCACTTAGGATATAGCCCTAAGTGATTCAGTCATAACTAATGTCCTATTACCACTCCTGATCTTTTAACTTCTCAATCAAACTTTAATTGTGCTGTTTATGCCTAATTTGTCATTTTTTCTATTTGACATAACTATCTAGATCCATATTGCATTCAAGCTGAAATGTGGGTGGTGTGCTTCGTCACATCTTTACGGTTTGATATTATCTTTTAGATGCTTTGATATACTAACCAAACTCGACATAGATATGGTCAAATGCTGAGAGGTGCTGAGGGCTCATTGACTTGAACAGAATTTTGGCAACTGTCTGATGTGGGTATAGTTGGATACATAAACATGGGAATCTTGAGTAGGAGTAGGGAGGTTCTATTACCTCTGTCTTTGGCACTGCTGGGGTACTGCGTCCAGTTCTGGTGTCCACAGTTCAAAAAAGTTGTTAAATCAGAGGGAGGTCAAAGAAGAGCCATGAAAATGATTATATGATTAGAAAACCTGCCTTATATTAATAGACTCAAGGAGCTTAATATATTTAGCTTAACAAAGAGAAGGTTAAGGGGTGACTTGATCTCAGTCTATAAGTACCTATAAGGGGAATGGACATTTGATAATGGTCTCTTCAGTTTCGCAGACAAAGGTATAACAAGATCCAGTGGCTGGAAGCTAGACAAATTCAGACTGGAAATAAGGCATTAACGGTGAGAGTAATTAACCATTGGAACTACTTATGAAGAGTTGTGGTGGATTCTCTAGCACTGGCAAATTTTAAATCAAGACTGGATGTTTTTCTAAAAAAATAGGCTGCAGTGGAAACAGGAATGAATTCTGGGAAACCCTATGGCCTGTGTTATACTGGAGGCCAGACTAGATGATCGTAGTGGTTCCTTTTGGCCTTATAATCTATGAATCTGGTCCAATGTCCACTGAAGTCAATGGAAAGACTCTAACTTCAGTGGGATTTGGATCAGGCTCCACTTGCTTCTCAGGATTTGCCCATTGAATATAAAGGCATTACAGAATTGTTAGCAATTTTGTCAATATATGTGCAGCATTTTATAAAACGAGTGGTGCCCCTCAAAAGGGTATGTCTCCCTCTCATTCTCGGGGTGTGAGTAAAAGAGTAAAGAGTAGAGACACTCTCTGGGGGATCTTTCAGCTCAAACAGTTTCAATTTAACACATGAAATTTGACAACTGATCAGTAAGCAAAATGGTCAAATTACTTTTGTGGAAAAAATGGAGAGTAGCTGAAATACTGATTTTAATTCTGAAATGAAGTTAATGCACATCCACAGTCATTAGTTTTCATAAGATTGTTTCTATTCGTGCACTAAAGTCTAATTTCATATTTATATGGTAAACATAAATATGCTTTCAAAGAAACCAATATGTGGTTTTGGGTAAATATTGTGCATTTACAGATTTGCCTAAATAACAAAGTGAGAGACCGTGATACACCATAACTCTATCTTAACATTATCATTATTTAGAATAGCTGTATATAGTCTATAAATAAATAATCTGCATAGGTGACAAAAATATACAGGAATTTATGTTGCTCCCCAATCCCTACTAAAACATTCAGGGTGCTGTACAATAAAATAAAGACATGCACAGTATAATAAAAAGACTGTAAAATCCTACCTGCTTACAGTACAAACACAAAAATCCAAGGGGTCCAGTCATTTAAGGGCGGAGTGGGGGGAGGGGTGGAGAAGGAAGAGAAAGGAAGGTAGTAAGTGTAGGACCAAGTAATTAGCTCTCTACAGGCCTGATTTTTAAGATTTATAAATGCATTTATCTAATTTGTGCACTCATTTTCTTTACAGCTTTCATAAAATGGTTATTTGTGAGTGCCCATGACCTTCATAATACATGACTGGTCATTTGTGCATGCAGCTGTCACATATGTACACATACATTTTTCATGCATGTTTGTTTGCCTCAGTTTTTTGAATATCAGGTCTGTTAGGTCAATCATGATATTATTTCCTAAGATTTTTAGTTCTAAAAACAACACTCCATACATAACAAAGCAAAGGAATTTTAGGACACAATTATTATCATAGTTACTGTGAGTGTGAGTGTGTGTGTGAGAGAGACTTCCTTTAAACTAAATATTACCTTTAAATGATCAACACAATCTTTCAATCTATAAAAGAGAAAAAAAATCAAGCCTTCAAGAACCTGTTCAGAAAAATGCTTAAGCTCATCCTTAATGTTAAGCACATGTTTACAGTCCACTGACAAACTTAAGTGCTTTTCTGAATAAGATAAATTAAGAAAAGTGTGTTTATTCTGCTGAGACTGGGTTGAAACCAAAAATAACCAATAAAATTAGAGCTGTTCAAAAATGTTGGCCCCAAAATTATTATTATTAGAATGATTTTTAATGAAAAATTGTTGACTTTGGTGGATTTTTGTTTTTTAGTGAAAAATGCCAGCGTCTTATCTTTTCAAATTCTTACTGAAACATCAAATGTTGTTGAAATGGCGATTAAAATCACTAAACAAATATTCTAATCCCATTTCATTAACATTTCTGATCGTTTTCAATAAAAGTTGAAAATTCCCTCAAATGGTGAAAAAAATAAGCAAAAATGGGTTGCTTTCAAACACGTTTAAATTAAACAACTTTAAAATAACATTTCCCCCCTAAAATATAGATAGATATATTTTAACCAGCTCTGTCTGGACTACACTTAAAAGTTTTGCTGGTCTAGTAATGTTGGTTGGGGTTGCGATGTTTTTTGCAACATCTGTATACCAGCAAGACCCTAGTATAGATGCAGTGTAGCTTATTTTGCTCTGGGAACTGGTAGAGCTATACCAACAAAAGGACTCTTTCCCAATATAAGCTGCAGCTACACTAGAAGGGGTTGCCAGTCTAGCTGGCAAACATTTGAAGTGTAGACAAGGCCTTAGTCTCTACATCAGAGGAATTCCCCAAATAGATTTGAAATGTTGTGCTCATAGTTGCCATATGAAAACTAAAGTAAGATAGGGACATTTAATATCATGAGCTGATGGGAAAATATGATTCTTTCTGTTGACCTCATGGTTGATGGTAAAATATCATCCGTCTAACTTTGCTGATTTATAGGCTCCCTATATCATAAAAACAGCTAAATTATTTTTTATTAGAGGTTACTAGGTTAGATTTAGGTGACGAAAGAAAAAGTATGAGACAGACTTATGAATCCACATCTGAGAGCATGAGAGGCCTTGAGACGGGTTATGTGTATGTAACCCTATTTTTGTAATGATAATTCTGTACAGGTAGTATGGTACTTCTTTCATAACTTGGCTGAAATCACTGTAATAAATCACATTAGCTACTCCATAGGGATGGGCATGAACTAGAACCCTAGATATACATGTTTCAGAGGAACAGCCGTGTTAGTCTGTATTCGCAAAAAGAAAAGGAGTACTTGTGGCACCTTAGAGACTAACCAATTTATTTGAGCATGAGCTTTCGTGAGCTACAGCTCAAAGCTCATGCTCAAATAAATTGGTTAGTCTCTAAGGTGCCACAAGTACTCCTTTTCTTTTTCCTAGATATACATGTAAATTCAAACGTTGCAATTTAGGCCAATATCTGATATCTACCAGATATGAATTATAATCTGAATGAAAGGTTCCCTGACTTAATGTAATGACTGTAATATGGGTTTTGAAGCTGCTCTCTGTGAATTGCAAAGTTTTCTACAGATTCAAAGCTTGCGTTTGAAAAGTATTATGTCTGGATTTTTCTCATTGCAAAGATAACCTTCCAAGTGTAAATATCAGCAGTAATTAGGGTTATTATATAATGCTGAGGAATGTGCAAGTTGTGATATTTTCATTAAGCGTGTATAAATATTTATTCATCTAAATCATTGGTTTGATTTTTTAAAGCCCTCATTGGCTTCAGTGGGAGTACCTCTGAAATGAACTACAATGAAAACTGATTGAACTATGGATTTAGGCATCTAACTTTAGGTACCCATTTTTTTAAATCTTGGGCCCATAGGTGCTGGAACTAGGGGTTCTGGGGGTGCGAGAGCACTCCCTGACTTGAAGTAGTTTCTATCATATACAGGGTTTACAGTTTGGTTCAATAGCTCTCAGCACCCCCCACTATACAAATTGTTCCAGCACCCCTGCTTGGGCCTATATTTTTTGAATGTGAAATTATAAAATATATCTGGCAAGATGCTGGCAAATCAGGTCAGACCAGGGCCACAGGCAAATCCACTTGCGTATTAGTATAGATCAAAGACGTATAGGAGTGTATTGGGTGTTTAAACTTCATGAAAACTAATGGAACATTATTTGCATTGTTTTCACCTATCTATATCTTGTTATAATATAATGGCAAACATTTACATGGTGTGTACTCCTGTAACCAAAAAACTCATTAAAGGAGAAAGAAACCTTTTGGAATGCAAATGAAGAACTTTAATAGAAAGTGCTAATTTCAAAGCAAGTGGTTGTTGTGTGTGATGATCGAGATCAAGGACTCTAATTATATTCCTCACTCACCATCATCAAAGGAAAAGCCTTTGTGGGTAGAGACACTGTCAGCTTGTCTTCTGTTAAAAGAGGATTTAAGGATGGATTCAAAGAAAGACCTTCATCTCTGAACTGTTTGGGGAGTGTACCAGATACAAAGTGGAGATCTCTAGAGACAATCTGGGTACCCCGAAAGTCTTTTGGGAAACTGGCAGTTTACTTCATCACTGCCACCATTTGGAATTATGAACTGTGATTCACCTGTACATACATTTTACCTACTTTAATCTCTCATTAACTCTCATTTCCTTTTCTTAGCTAATAAATCTTTAGTTAGTTTATTATGGGATTGGCTGCCAGCATTGTGTTTGGTGTAAGGTCTGGAGTACCAACTGATCTTGGTAAGTAACTGGTTTGTTGGTACGGGGAGAAATCTGATGTGGTGTGATTTTTAGATTTAAGTAACCTTTTATCACAAAGTTCAGTTTGTCTGGGTGGCAAGATAGATTGGAGAGTCTGAGGGGACTGTCTGTGACTTCATGGTAAGACTGGTATCGTGATCCAGGAGTTCACATTTGTTACTGGCTTGGTGAAATCTAATTATGGAACATATCAGCAGTTTGGGGTGTCTGCCCTTGTTTTCTGACAGTCTGCTCTAAGATAGGCACTCACAGTTGTGAGCCACTCAAGATAGCATGAAAATATCATTTGAGTGTTAATACCTACTTTGGCATTACATGGCACAACAAGCTTAAAGTATTAGCAAATTGTTATTAATTACAATGTGTTTGAGTTTTGGGGCTGAAATGGCACAAAAGATCCTCCTTAGGGATTAATCACCACTTTTGAAATGCTACTAAATATGGTTTGTTGCTGGTCTAACTTACAGTTAAACTGTGTTCAGCACTAGTTCAGCTGCTCCTGTTGCATTTCCTGGTGTAGACGTGACTCAGATGTGTTGGGGACAGTGTGCAATGGTAGCCTTGGCAATGTCTTTGGAAAACCTGTATTTTATGCTACCCTCCTTCCCCCAGTGCAGTTCTTCAGCCACAAGCATGTGTGTGTGTGTCTGGAGAGAACCAGAGCCAAGCCTCAACCCTGGGGCAGTAAGCCTATCCCGCAACCTCCATTGTGCAAAAGGAATGGAGCACATTTTGACTCTCTACTACACAAGGTGTAGAAAGGGCTTCTTTGGCCTCTCTCTTCCTTGCCCATCTATGCTGGAGCAGCCATAATTTATCCCTTGAAGTTTTACAACTATTAGCATTCAATTATACATTTGAGTGTATTTTGGAAGTAACGTGTACTTAGCTCTGAATTAGAAACATTTTTGGAAATACTGAAGTGGGATTCTAAATTCCATGATTTGCTGGGATTTGGATTTCTTCTTTCATGGATATCTTCTTTTATTGCTATGTAAAGAACCATGTTATAAAATTTGGATACTGCACTGAATTTTTATTCTTTGAAAAAAAATTCAGAATCTATATCAATATGTTCTGTGTACATTTGAAATGAGGTGCCATACATCATAAACCTAAGTTCTGTATTAAACTTCATTAGTGTAAGTCTGTATTAGTTTTCTAAGGTGTAAAGTGATGGAAAAAATGAATCGTGTTTGAACTGATTTTAGCTCACTTATGAAATAGCCTCCTGGGGCATGCAAAAGAGTGCCTGGAAACTTGTCTGCAAAGTAAACTGGAATCTGGTAGAAATTAACTCCTGATAAGGCATATGAGCCAGGTAACTAAATGCTTTCTATAGCATGAAACATTTGTTTTTAATGTAGAAGTAGTTGGACAAGCGGATTGTCTGCTTAAGTAGTCTTTTCACAAGAGATTTACTGCTGGTAAAAAATCCCTTCTGCATTTTTATAGAATTGTTGTTTTGAGGCAAGAAAACCTGTTTGGCTTTTCCATTTTTAACATTTATATCACTGCGTAGATTTTTAAAATCCAATAAACAAATCCACACACACAACTCTCTACTAAACATAAGAACATTAACCACTAAGAAAGGAAAAAATGGAAGGCTAGAGTACATTTGTTGGAAAGGAACAGTTTCTGGAAAAATGTACTGCAGTTTTATTGACAAAACCATAGAAAGTACAATAATTGCCTCAAATTCAAGGGTTTTTTTGTTTTGCTTTTAACTAGACACAACATAACACCCCTTGTTTCATGTTCTCTATGTATATAAATCTTCCCACTGTATTTTCCACTGAATGCATCCGATGAAGTGAGCTGTAGCTCACGAAAGCTTATGCTCAAATAAATTTGTTAGTCTTTAAGGTGCCACAAGACCTCCTTTTCTTTTTATAAACTAGAGCGTAAACTTTGAATATAGATAATGCCAGAATTGCCTCACCGCCACAACCTTCTTGATAGTTTTCATTGGACAGGGAAGAGTTAAAAAGGGTGCTAATTAGCAAGGTGGGCAAAATCAAAAACTGGCTTCTGCTGTATGAGCCTAACAGTTTCTCATTATTGGGATGCTGGCAGCCATTGACAATCTCCAGCAATTATAGATCCAATAATCTTTTGCTAGATTTTACCTCTCAAGAAGGACATGGATTAAAATAATAAATCATACCTAAAAACCTCATGAGCATCTCCAGAAACTAAGTGAGTGAAAAAGACCAAACTCAAGTACAGAAAAAACAATTCAATTGTTCTTGCGTCTCTCACACAAATCTAACACCAAAGGTCCTGCCAATCTAGTCCAAATCTGAGCAATCTAATCTGTGAAATATTAGGAAAATTAACCACAGTGAAAAGCATCAGACTCTTTAGTCAGATAAAGACAAATCTGATTCAACACGCTGTCCACCACCTATGTCAATTCTGCTTATTGGAGCTTTGCAGATACTATGGCAAAGGAAAAGACTCCCCTCTCTGTGATAATATTTCAAAATGGATCAGTGAAACTCAGAGCACACTTTCTTCTGCCAGCACTCTGTCATCCCCATTCAGCTGAGACCTGATGCAAGGGAAGGGTAAATCATATTAATAATCAAGAATAATACTTGTCTATCAACTGAGCAGTATTTTTCTTCACACACTTCTGAAACCCATCTCTTTGCATTAAGCTCCAAGATCAAGCTATTCAACATGATTCACCTGCCCCACCTGCCCAATGTGCATAAAAGTGAGCCATAAAGAAAATGGTGATTTGGAGTGGGAGGGCAGTGGGATGGGAGGGAGGGGACATCTCTGCCTCTAATTCTAGTCCACAGAAAGAAGAGAAAAAAGTTCCCAGATTTATGTAACCAGATAGCTGGCTCTTGCTACCTGATACAGTTCCATGAACTAAGCTGGAAGAGTCTACATCCATCTGGATGTTGAAATCACACAGGGCAATCAGCATCTACTTTCCCTAGAGAGCTGATGTCATATTCCTTCATATAACTATAATAGTGACTCTGTGAATCTATATACTCTATACATACTGAGACTACATCTCTGGGATATCACTACAGATGGGCACATGGGTAGATATACATTTTTGTTCATCTGTAGCTACAGCAAAAAATCTGTAAAAATATAGCTAATTTATTCTGTCATTACCAAGTTATACCAATATTTTCCATGGAATAAAAAGGCACAGGCTATTTTCTCCTATTAAAAAAAAAATTCCACTCTGCATGTGGCCCACCACCAGATCTGTCAAACGCCAATTGTGGACAATAGCGATGACGTTTAGATATTATCCCAACCATCCCTTCTCTCTGCCAAAGAAGACTTAGAAAGCATAGTTTTACATTGTGCTTTACAGTGCCATTCTTCATTTTTGCTCTGCTTCATACCCCAAGCCCACTCAGTGGCAACCTGTGGTGGGATGCTGGTGTATCATGTGAGTGCCCAAAGATGTAAATCCATTTGAGGGTGTTTTATATCTGCCCCTAGGTCAGCCTTATAGCCATGAAGTTTTAAAATACATAAAAACAGCCTGCTGAAGTGCACTTCAGCATGGGGCTTCCACATAAAGCAACAGTAGATCATGCTGCAGTGCCAACCCTGTAGGGGCAAATAAAGATATGAAAATATCACCTTCAAAATTTAACATACAAAATGCATATAACCATATTGTTGGCTAAGCAAGTCTAAGACTGTTCTCTTTTTTATTTAATTCATAGACATATGAAGCCTAAGGGTTTTTTTTTGGTGGTATTTTTTTTAACAGAAGGGTCACAGAAAATAAAATCTCCTTATTTTTACTAATCTAAAAGGTACATCCACTGTGGTGTCCTCCTACCCATGATCTTTAAGACATGCCTGCCCATGCCCCTGGGAAGAATGCCAGTTCTAAATGCTTCAAAGGCATTAAGCTTGTTATAGAACAAGACACTGTATCACTAATCTTTTAATAACGCTGTCATTCATCAGCCTTGTCCTTTCCTTTTCTTTTGGCCCATTTTTGTCACCAGCACCGTTATTATACTCACATGAAATCACTGGTTTCAGTCTCACTGATCCCTTCTTATAAAGGAAGGTAACTCCCTGACTATCATCTTCAAGACTGATTCTCTTATAAAGATGAAGCCTCTGTTTGGATTAAAGCATTGAATTGGGATAAAAGCATTCACATTTATCTATTCTCTTGTCTTTTATATTCCAATCTGAGGCACGCTTTTGGAAGCCATGACTATTTTGATAGCCCACAATTATACTGTTCAAATCCTTTTTACACTTTGACATTAATAATCAGGCTAAGCACCAAAAACACCAACATAACAGCTTTGCATTCACATTTCTAGCACAGTAATTAGAGCCTGACAGCTCAGTATTCAAGATTTCCTTGTCCAGTACATTCACTCAAATGTACATGGAAGGAAATTCACAGTACATGAGTAAAGAGGATAGGAGGTATCTGAGATGTGAAGATATTGGCATAATTTCTGATGGAAATCCATTTCTGGCTCTGTGGGCATAATCCTTTATGGGGTTGAGCACAATGTTTCCCACTGACTTGAAGAGAGATGTGAAGGGCCTCAGCGCCTTAGACATGCCCAGCACCTTGCAAGGTGCTGAACATGCCTGGGAATGTGTCTGTTGAGGGCCTTCAACTCCCTCTGCCCTTAGTGGGACTTGAAAGTGCTCGGGACCTTCCAGGATGAGAAGTGTGTGGCTTGTTGTACAGTACGAATGGTTTTCCTTCTATTTCTGGGTTTGTTGCTCTTCCTCTTTTTCAACTGGACTACCTGATGGTAGTCTTTATTTTTCCTCCTCTTTACCCTCATCTAAAAGGCTCTGTGTCTTGGTGGCTTTCAATCCATCTCTGAGTGAGAAGGGCTTGAAGAGACTTCCTCTGCAGCCTGTCAACATTGTTCCCTCAATGAATGAGAGTGAATTCAGTGAGAGAGTTCTGATCCCTGGGCCAATATCCCCTGAGTCCATGGTGTTACAGTATATTTGTGCCTTACATTTGGGAATGTTAATTGGAACTCAAATGAAACTATTTCAATTTGGGACCAGATACCACAATGACAGATACCCTATAAATACAAATCTAAGATAGATGGGTGTTAATAAGTAATTATGTCTGGTATTGAAGTTTGTTTGCAGCTAGAATGACACCTTGCAGTCTTCTTTGCGCTGTGCCAGGAGCAAAGCAGGTACTTCAAGTCCTAATTCAGTTCTTATTTTGCACTTGTTCCAAGAGGGATGTAATCTGTGACAGCCCTTTTCCTGGCACAGCTGACTTTCCCCTCCACATTGCCTGGTGCACTGGGAACAGAGCCAAGGGTCTGCCCACCCCCTGCACATCAATGCGAGATGAACGGTTGGAGTCTTTTGGCGACTGCTTTTCATCCTATGATGAAATCCACAATGTGGATAGTCTGCAGAGCAGAGTAATGGGGTCTCTGGTGCTCCTCACTCCCTTGTGTGAGGGCATAGCTTGTTTCACAATTAAGTCCTTTCTGAATATTCTGTCATCCATTGTCCCCTTTTATCACCCTGTTTCAGGTAACATGCATAATATTATGTTTTGAATGATTTAATCGCTACTCCATCTTCTCTCTCCATTTCTGCTGCATTCTTATTTGACCTCTCAGAATTAGCCTTGTGAGTCAGTCTCTTCTTGGTCCAGGTCTACACTACAGATCTATATTGTTATAACTACGTCGCTCAGGGATGTGAAAAATCCACACCCCTGAGCAACGTATTTATATCGAGCTAACACCTTGTGTAGACAGCGCTGTCGACAGCAGAACTTCTCCCATTGATGTAGCTACCACCTCTCAGGGAGGTGGATTAAGTACACCGATAGGAGAAGATCTCCCATTGGCGTAGGCACATCTTCACGAAAGCACCACAGCAGCACAGCTACCGCACTGTAGCAGCGTACTTGAAGACAACCCCTAGCCTAAAACAGCACATCAAGTTTGACTGGAAACCTCCCTTTATATGCAGCCTAAGGTACCTGGTATGTTAATAGCTCTTCTGGTGAAAATTGCTGCCAAGACGCATGTATGCTTTAACAGACATATTGGGGCTGAGCAAAGTTCTTTTATTCCAGTTGAGTTTTTCTAGAATGCCTTCTTTAGTAGTATTAACATTTACATAGTCCCAACTAAGTGTTTCCATTACCACCTCAGTGAGGTGACATGAGGGGACATAGTTCACACTTTTGCTGCTGCTGTTGCGTGGCCTGTGTGGAAGTTTTCTGCACAGCTGGGTGAACAGTGCAAATATACATGGATTTATATAAGGAAGGCTGGTGAAACATACATTATAAAAGAGATGGAATTATTGGTTCAGGATGTGTGTTAAGCACCCGAAGGTATGTGGTAATCAACAAGTATTGGAAAAGTGCCACTGACAAAGAGAAATAGTTTAGAACATACCATTGGGTAAGAGGGTGGATACCCTGGGTTCATCTTGTGGGATGAAATTCAGCAAAGGAAAGTTTATGCCGAATAGTATGTCAAATTTTGCAGTAGTGAAATGTATAAGGTCCACTAAAAAAGACATGCTGTTCCCCATTGTTGCGCACATCATGTTATAGCACTCTTTAAAATTGTCACTGTAGATAGAAAAACATGGTTCTGTGACTCTAGGTGGGATTGTCTCCCAAGGAGAAATCCTCCATCCATGGACCTTCCACTTCCAAGTGAAAGGGGAAGAGAGAGAATCAGCTGCCTTGGCCACTTGCCACCTCTGGATCCTGTAGAAGATGCTGTGTGGTTCCAGGCTTTGTGCTAGGGAAGCAAAAGGAGACAGAGCAGGCTGGAGAAAGGAGTGGGTGTGCTGGGGGATATACATCTCATCCCACCCTACCCCCGCCTCATGGAGAGTTCCAGAAAAAAAGATAATGTAGCTTGGAGCAGGGTAAACAAACTTGGCTGCACAACAACTGAAGGGGCACAGCACCTCTGCACAGATCATCCTGGTGTCCCTGGCAACTTCACTACTTCTCGCCTACCTGTTGACGGAGTGAATGGGTAGGAATTCCACAAAGGACTCCATGAATCTTATTCTTTGGTTTTTACTGTGGGAGGAGATCTGACCCTGTGTTGGGAAACAGTATTTTAGGCTAAGCTTTGGCATATGGAGTGGGATCATGGAACAGCTAATGCAGCCTCAGGCTGGCTTTTCCACTTGTGTGTTTGAGAGGGATAAAGTGTGTCCTCCTGGTTGTAACCCCGTGCCTTTTCTTCCTGCCCTAACCCCTTCTGTAGGTGCAAATCCCTGACATTACACACAGTAAGTTCTAGGAAGATGTGCTACCGAAGAAGCATCTGACATACCCTCTGCTATGGGTAAATGCATGCTGCAAATCATAAGAACATAAGAACGGCTATAGTGGGTCAGACCAAAGGTCCATCTTGCCCAGTATCATGTCTTCCGACAGTGGCCAATGCCAGATGCCCCAGAGGGAATGAACAGAACAGGTAATCATCAAGTGATCCATCCCCTGTCGCCTGTTCCCAGATTCTGGCAAACAGAGTCTAGTGACACCATCCCTGCCCATCCTGGCTAATAGCCATTGATGGACCTATCTTCCATGAACTTATCTAGTTCTTTTTTGAACGCTGTTATAATCTTGGCTTTCACAACATCCTCTGGCAAGCAGTTCCACGGTTTTGTGGATTGTGTGAAAAAATACTTCCTTTTGTTTGTTTTAAACCTGCTGCCTATTAATTTCATTTAGTGACTCCTAGCTCTTGTGTTATGAGAAGGAGTAAATAACACTTCCTTATTTATTTTCTCCACACCAGTCATGATTTTATAGACCTCTATCATATCCCCACTTAGTCGTCTCTTTTCCAAGCTGAAAAGTCCCAGTTTTATTAATCTCTCCTCATACGGCAGCCGTTCCATACCCCTAATAATTTTTGTTTCCCTTTTCAGAACCTTTTCTAATTCCAATATATCTTTTTTGATAAGGGGCGACCACAGCTGCACGTAGTATTCAAGATGTGGGTGTACCATGGATTTATATAGAGGCAATATGATATTTTCTGTCTTATTATCAATCCATTTCTTAATGATGCCAAACATTCTGTTTGCTTTTTTGGCTGCTGCTGCACATTGAGTAGATATTTTCAGAAAACTATCCACAATGACTCCAAGTGAGTGGTAACAGCCAATTTAGATCCCATCATTTTATATGTATAGTTGGGATTATGTTTTCCAATGTGTATTACTTTGCATTTATGAACATTGAACTTCATCTGCCATTTTGTTGTGCAGTCACCCAGTTTTGAGAGATCCTTTTGTAGCTCTTCGTAGTCTGCCTGGGACTTAACTATCTGGAGCAATTTTGTATCGTCTGCAAATTTTGCCACTTTTTGTTTACTCCTTTCTCCAGATCATTTATGAATATATTGAATAGGACTGGGCTCAGTACAGACCCCTGTGGGACACCACTATTTACCTCTCTCCATTCTGAAAACTGACTATTTATTCCTACCCTTTGTTTTCTATCTTTTAAGCTGTTACCAAGCCATGAGAGTACCTTCCCTCTTATCCCATGTAAATCTTAAAGTATTTAAATTGGTATTTTGTTGCATGGTTCTTCATTGACTTACTCTGTTCCTGGCCCTTTTGTCCCCCCCGTTGCACACATTTCCTCTCTTCCCAGTGCAGGCTAATTTGCTGAGTAGTATCTGCTGGTGGGGCAAACTATTCACTATGGCTATGTTACATTCCTACTGAGCTGTCAGCTGAGAAGTATTGCTTGGGATCAAAGGTGTCTGATAAAAAAAAAAATCTAATAAGTGGCACAGTGCCCTTGCTCGTGGGTTAATGGTACTGACTATCTAAGCCTTGTCAGTAAAAGCAGTCAAAAGGATTAGTGAGAGCTGCCATAGCTGGCCCAGAATGAAGGCCCCAGCACAACAGCATGTGGAAATGCCGAAAAGAGAAATTGTGCTCTTGTTGTGGGAAAAGCAACAAATTGTTTAGCAAAGAGTGGAATACACTTTCCTTAAAATATTGAGAGCCTTTCCAATGTTTTATTTACAAAAAATATGACATGCTTACTTGTTTGAATTAAAAACATAAAGAAAGTGACTAATAGAATATTCTAATATCTCTGGGAATCTTGTCAGAAGTATGATCTCCACACACTGATAATGTATTCTTTCAATGCCTTCATTCCTTTAATGCTTTTAGTGTCTCGGAATGTACAGGGTTCATTTAAGGCTATGCAAAATCTGTGGCATGTTATTTCCCTTTGTCCTCTGCGTAGATTAATTGGCAATGTCAGCCATTAATGCATAAAGTGGCTATGATTCATCTGTGAATAAAATGGGCCAAATTCTCCCTGAGGTAAATCTACTGAAGCTAATGGCATTAATTTCAGGGTGAATATGCCCCATTGTGTTTAGTCATTAGAATAGTATAAAACACTCTAAATTCAAATCGATGCATAATTCTGGGTGAGTGGTATCTGAGTAGTTTGCAGTTAAAAGCAGTGAGAGACAAAAAGAGCTCCATCTGTTTAGTTGATCAAAAAGAAGATTGAGAGGAGACTTGATTACAATGTATAAGTACCTTTATGGGGAGAAAATACCAGCTACTAAAGATCTCATTAATCTAAAGGCCTAACAAAAACCAATGGCCAGAATCTGAAGCCAGACAAATTCAAATAGAAATAAAACACTCATATTTTAACAGTGAGGAAGATTAATTTGTGAAACAAACTATCAAAGAAGGTCTTGGATTATCCATCTCTTAATGTCTTCAGGTGAAGATTGGATGCCTTTCTAGAAGTTATGCTTTAGCCAAACACAGGTTGGAGGGCTTAATACAGGTGTATCTGTGTGAAATTTAATGGTAGAAGATCAGATTAGATGATTTAAAGGTCTCTTCTGTTCTTAAAAGATATGAAGTGATGTAGGCAGATAGAGGGATATTGGAGCTGAAAATGAAACTAAACAAGGCAATAAGAAAGGAGGAAAATTAAACTTGTTTGAAAGAGAATTAACTTGAGACACACTTTTGAAGTAGTGTGCAATGGGACGGATTCTGATCTCACTTACACCAGTTTAACTCTTGGGACTTCAGTAGAATTATATCTGATTTATATCATTGTAAGTGAGACCAAAATCAGCTCTGTTATTCCCCACTGACCTTAATGAGCTGCAGATGGATAAAATCCCACCCATCCGTGTTGATAGTATAGGATTCCATTTCAAGGGGCATTTTTAATAGCAGTTTGCAACCAATACTTCCAAGGTAATTCCAGAAAAGTGTGAGTTTGTTTACGATCAAATGAAAAGAGCAATAAGAAACTATACATGCCCTGGCAAGAGCTTATTTGTTTCATTGATACCTTCCTTCTCCCTGTCATTGTTACTGTTTTTCCTTAGATCCCATACTCATTCACACTTATGTGCTATATGCTCATGGGTGGTGCCTCCTCCCCAGGCCATCATTCATTTCCATGACTCTGTGCTCTTGGGGAGTTGCTGTTTTTCTATTTGTTTTTTTCCTAGACGGTTTATGAATACCATATTTCCCCCTAATTCTTTGCAACCTACAGGGCATTGCTCTTGCCCAATAGGACACATCTGGCTGTACTGAAAGAAGGAGAGGAGACATTTGATATGGTTTTAATCAGGCCACAACTTTATTATTGGATGTCTGGGACTACCCGGCAGATAAAAGTGTACAGTAGAGGTAACCCCATGTGCATTCAATAACTTCCCAGGGGGCTTCCGCCAGTTACCCCTCTTTTTTCCAAAAGTCCCTCAGCCAATCCATTGCTGGGACCTTACCATTCATCCCCCCTTGTAGGAGGGTAAAGGTGGGCTATAAGAAAGGAGGGCTGTCTCCCTGCCATACCGCTCATGGGAACCCCAATCCCCCATTCCGTTCCTTTAACCAACACCTCCTTTTTAAGTCCTTTACCAAGTCATTTATCCAGTCACTGTATAACTTCCCTATGGAGTACCTGCCACAAGGAGGCATCAGCAATTTGCTTTGCTGTCTCCTCCTCCAAACCTAGTTGGGTTTCCAGACATCTCCAATGCTCAATGCCAAAAACATGTCAGCACCTAAGTTTGACAGGTGAACTCCATCCTCCCAAAATAACTCTGGTGCCCCATATAATATGTCAGGATGTGAAATAACTGTCCCTCCTATGATCCCAAGGAATTTGGCCACCTCCGTGTTCACATACCTCCTTGCCTTGCTCACCCTGGGGGGAGGGCTCATGGCAATTTTAACTCCAGGAAAAAGTGCAGGGATCAGCCTCACGTTCCTCCTTGCTCTGAGCATTAATTTGACCCCTTTACACATTCCCACATAATTTCCCTCAAAGTGTACCACAGTTATATCTGGTGGCTGCTGACGGGCATGCACAGCATACAGAAGTGGTATCAGCTGATCCCATAACATGCCCCTCTTTCCATGCCAACTCAGTATTGCTTCACTGCAGAACCCTAGCTGCGAACCCTCAGGCAACTTGGATGCATGCCTATGCGTCCAAAAGGCATTACTGTTCCAGCAGTTCCACACCACTGTCTGTGTGGCTGGTCATCCAACATCTGGAATAAGATTACAACAAATGAATGCTGACTTACCACCTGAGGTCTCACATACCTTCGGTATGCTTCCGAATGCCAATGCCTGACTGCCTGAATTTCCTCTGCTCCCATACCTAGCTGTGCTGCTTCTTGTTGCTGCCTCAATTCTGAATGAGTGGGAACCAAATTCATGGGCTGGCAGCCCCAACCTCATCATCCCCATCTCCACACCATAACAAATTGATATGTTGTGAGGGGACTCCTGTCACTGTGCATAAAAAGGGGTCCTTCCTCTCCCCAGCCCCGTCACCATGTAGGCTCTCAAAGCCTGCACCGAGCTGACCCCAGGCTCACCACCCTTCCGTAGGATAACAGATTCACCCTGGCCTGCTTGATCCATCTTTGACCTTTGCAAGTGTAATACAACTGAGTGCTCATGTACATCATGCAGTTCCAAAGCCCTTCCTGTAAAGTCCCTACCGCACCCAGGTACTAGCTCGCTGATCCTGAAAGCACCAACAGCGTGCTCTGTGTGAAAGGGGGCTTCACCATACGGGCTGCCCTTTTAAACTCTTTTGCCCATCCAGATTCCAGGGGATGAGTCAGTGTTGCCCCTCGTCCCCTTTTGCAGCAGTTTGACCTCTCTCCCGCGCCCCGCCATAGCACTTCCCCTTCATTAGGCCAGAGATACAAATTCACCCCTGCTTAAAGGTGTGGTGCAGTCACTGGCTCTTAGGAATTTTCTCATGTCTCCCACAATGAGAGTGCTGCCCTAAATGAAACCAGCCCCAGCACAGAGAATGGGATGCAACAACATTTAGATCCCACCAGCCTTACTTCCAAACAGCCAGAGGTTGCTTTATCTCAGAAAAATTGTCTCTGCATCGCCCATGGCATCTGACAACACAGAAGAGAATTTTCCTATTATGTGAATTGTGATTTGTTATAGAATTGTAGGACTGGAGGGGTCTTTGAGAGGTCATCTCAATACAGCATGTTATAGCCAGACTCAAACAATGGCTTAATTTTAACTTTCTTGTTTACAAATAGTATTCAGACTTTTAGACATCATATTTATAATCAGATATCTCTCTTCCTTTCTTTCTCTCTGTTTGCAGGGAGTTTGGTTTACAAATCTGATGCCTATTATGATTTCTATCCCATTTATCTCACATTACACTAGGCTGAAGTACACAAAGGACTTATCTGGTTAAAAAGCAAATCTATCCACCTATTACATAAATTTTTCCAAACACTTTTCCTTCTTACTCCCTTGAGAATACAGTGTTATAATTCTTCTGGCCTTGGTATTTTGTCAGCTTTTATTAGTTCTAGTTTTATGAATTCAGAATCTGGAAAGATAGTCATTACATTTTACACTGTATTCTACTACATCAAGCGAGGCAGAAGTGGTCGCTATACCACAAGATTTATGAGCAGGCCACAGATCAGTAATGGGCAAAGCAAAGATATGGATGAAACTTGCAGGAAAAATACTCACAAGTGAGTATTGATCTATGGAAACCAAGGAGCTGGTGAAACTGTGCCCGAATTGTAGGGGGTGAGGGAGTGTGTGTGTGTGTGTGTGTGTTCAGGGTAGTGGGGGAGGGAGTGAAAGCTCTTCTCTTTTCTGAAACTATAAATAGTCCCTGCTCCTTCTGAAGTTCTACTTTTCCAATGCCTGGTTCAAGATAATTGGTTTATTTATACTTGTTTTTGAGAATAAAAAATGAAAACAGTAGACATCATACAAATTTGCAGATACTAACATTTAAATTACATTAGGAAGAGAGTGTCATTGAAATGAAAACAAGACTATTCTATTTCTGCAGCTAACTTGGACAGATATTAGGCAGGTCATTTAAATTTTCAGTGCCTCAGTTTACCCAACTGCAAATAAGAACGGCCATAGTGGGTCAGACCAAAGGTCCATCTAGCCCAGTGTCATGTCTTCCGACAGTGGCCAATGCACACTGGTTCCACAGGTTGACTGTGCATTGTGTGAAAAAAATACTCCCTTTTGTTTATTTTAAATCTGTTGCCTATTAATTTTATTTAGTGATTCCTAGTTCTTGTGTTATGAGAAGAAGTAAATAACTCTTCCTTATTTAGTTTCTCCACACCAGTCATGATTTTATAGACCTCTATCATATCCCTCCTTAGTCATCTCTTTTCCAAGCTGAAAAGTCCCAGTCTTATTAATCTCTCTTCATATGGCAGCCACTCCATACCCCTAATAATTTTTGTTTCCCTTTCCTGAACCTTTTCCAATTCCAATATATCTTTTTTGAGATGGGGCAACCATATCTGCATGCAGTATTCAAGATGTGGGCATGCCATGGATTTATATAGCGGCAATATTGGGGATTGGCCCTGCTTTGAGCGGGGGGTTGGACTAGATGACCTCCTGAGGTCCCTTCAAACCCTGATATTCTATGATTCTATGTTTAATATGATATTTTCTGCCTTATTATTTATCCCTTTCTTAATGATGCCCAACATTCTGTTTGCTTTTTTGACTGCCACTTCACATTGAGTGGATGTTTTCAGAGAACTGTCCACAATGACTCCAAGATCTCTTTCTTGAGTGGCAACAGCTAATTTAGACGCCATCATTTTATATGTATAGTTGGGATTATGTTTTCCCATGTGCAATACTTTGCATTTATCAACATTGAATTTCATCTGCCATTTTGTTGTGCAGTCACCCAGTTTTGAGAGATCCTTTTGTAGCTCTTCGCAGTCTGCCTGGGACTTAACTATCTTGAGTAGTTTTGTATCATCTGAAAATTTTGCCACCTCACTGTTTACTCCTTTTTTCCAGATCATTTATGAATATGTAAAATAGGACCAGGCCCAGTTAAGACCCCTAGGGGACACCACTCTTTACCTCTCTCCATTCTGAAAACTGACCATTTATTCCTACCATTTGTTTCCTATCTTTTAACCAGTTACCCATCCATGAGAGAACTTTCCCCCTTATCTCATGACTGCTTACTTTGCTTGAGAGCCTTTGGTGAGGGACTTTGTCAAGGGCTTTCTAAAAATCTAAATACACTATATCCACTGGATCCCCCTTGTCCACATGCTTGTTGACTCCCTGTGATGTTACTGACATAACCTGGGACTGTATAGATCATTGTTGCAACCAAGGTCCTGTAGTGGGACCACATCTTGTATAAAGGGGGTCAAATAAGGTGTCTAAGAAAAGGTTTCGATTTGCTGATTATGCTATCTATATGAGTGTATCAATTTTGTAGTTAAAGTTATGAATATTGGCTATGTACTTGTATTCCAATGTGTTTTGATTTTAAGAAACCTCAGTGAAGCATTTGGTCAGCTTCTTGAGAAGGGACTATTCTGGACCTTGGGAGACTCCAATCCACATAAGAATTCTTCCTGGGAATGTTCAAGATAGCATGTAAGCAATGGCTGCCTCCTGTAAAGAACTGCGTCATGCATGGACATGTGACTCCAAACTCCATTTTGCTGTAATTTTCCACAGTAAGAACAAAGAGCTGTCCTTACATCTGGAAGAGACTATAAAAAGCAGCTGCCTCTCCTCCATCTTGTCTTCAGTCCTGCTTCTTGCCTCTGGAGGAACTTTACTACAAACTGAAGCTCTGAACAAAGGACTGAATGACCCATCCCAGGTGTGGAGGTACTCCAGAGACTTGATTTGAATCTGAAGTTTGTTTCATTACTGCTACAAGCCTGAAGCAAGAACTTTGCCGTTACTGTATATAATTGATTCCATTTAACCAATTCTAGCACTCATCTATATCTTTTTCTTTTTATGACTAAACCTTTAGATTTTAGATTCTAAAGGATTGGCAACAGTGTGATTTGTATGTAAGATCTGATTTGTATATTGACCTGGGTCTGGGGCTTGGTCCTTTGGGATAGGGAGAACCTTTTTTCTTTTACTGGGGTATTGGTTTTCATAACCATTCATGTCCATAACGAGTGGCACTGGGTGGTGATACTGGAAAACTGAAGTGTCTAAGGGAATTGCTTGTGTGACTTGTGGTTAGTCAGTGGGGCAAAACCAAAGTCTTCTCTGTTTGGCTGGTTTGGTTTGCCTTGGTGTGCAAAGGAACCCCAGCCTTGGGCTGTAACTGCCCTGCTTTAAGCAATTTGTCCTAAATTGGTACTCTAAGTTGGGTCCCACCAAAGCCAGCATTCATTACACCCCCTCAAAGAATTCTAGTAGATTGGTGAGGCATGATTTCCATTTACAAAAACCATGTTGACTCTTCCCCAGCAAATTATGTTCATCTATGTGTCTGACAATTTTGTTCTTTACTATAGTTTCAACCAGTTTGCCCAGTACTGAATTCAGGCTTACTGGCCTATAACTGCCGGGGTCACCTCTGGAGCCCTTTTTAAAAATTGGTGTCACATTAGCTATCCTCCAGTCATTTGGTACAGAAACTGATTTAAATGATAGGCTACAAACTACAGATAGTAGTCTTGCAATTTCACATTTGAGTTCCTTCAGAACTCAGAACTCTTGGTACCATCTGGTCCTGGTGACTTATTACTGTTTAGTTTATCAATTTGTT
Source organism: Caretta caretta (assembly GCF_965140235.1). Taxonomy (NCBI): domain Eukaryota; kingdom Metazoa; phylum Chordata; order Testudines; family Cheloniidae; genus Caretta; species Caretta caretta. Next base: position 94,593,110 of record NC_134209.1, on the reverse strand, counting down.
TCAAAACCTCCTCTAATGACACCTCATTAAACACCTCTAATGTCATCTCAGTAAAGTGGCTCAGGTTTGGAAATCTTCCTCACATCCTCAACCATGAAGACTGAGGCAGAGAATTCATTTAGTTTCTCTGCAATGGCCTTATTGTCCTTGAGTGCTCCTTTAGCATCTCAATCGTCCAGTGTCCCCATTGGTTGTTTGAAGTTTCCTGCTTCTGATGTACTTACATTTTTTTTTGTTATTACGTTTTGAGTCTTTGGCTAGCTGTTCTTCAAATTCTTTTTTGGCCTTCCTAATTATATTTTTACACTTCATTTGCCAGAGTTTATGCTCCTTTCTATTTTCCTCACTAGGATTTAACTTTCACTTTTTAAAGGATGCCTTTTTGCCTCTCACTGATTCTTTTACTTTGTTGTTTAGCTACAGTGGATCTTTTTTGGTTCTCTTACTATGTTTTTTTAATTTGAGGTATACATTTACTCTATTATGGTGTCTTTAAAAAGTTTCCATGCAGCGTGCAGGGATTTTACTTTGGTGATGTACCTTTTAATTTCTGTTTACCGTAGGTTGAGGCAACAGTATCTTCTTTCAAGGACAATTTTCAAAAGTGGTTTTATTGAGCAAAGTTATTTCCTATCCACATTGGCAAACACAAAAATATTAGCTGAAAAACATTTTAAAAAAGTGTTTTAAAATGGTTTCCTATTAATGGGAGAAGCAAATCTATATTTGACCTATCAAGAAGAATGCCCATTCATTCACTCCTTGGCCTCATTGATGGAATTGCAACAAGGTGTCTTGTTAGCGTTCATTATGTTGGGACTCCTCTAGGAAGTGTATGGGAATGCTGCATCAGATCCCAAGCCCATTGGACAACCTTCAAGAGGCAAACACTTTTTTCACTGTCAGCTTAAGCTGCGTTTGAACCATTGACCTAGAGGTAATTTTAGTTGAAATCTCCCATGCAGGCATAAGCTATGGACATACTTTTTGTTCTTGTTTCTTGACTGTTTTTTTTTCCTTTTTGGAACAGCTTCAAGGAAACATTAGTGTATGTTAAATAGGCTCTTTACATTTATTTTAAACAAGCTAATAAACTTGCCTTTTCACAAATGCTAATAACAAATAAAACTCCCAAAGACAAAAAAACTATTTAAAAAAGAAATCAACCCCAGGATATGAAATCTTCAAAAACTTACTGTAATTGGAAAGGGGCTTTTCTGATGTGTTGTCATTTCTGCCTCAGATGCGAGAAGGTCTACAAACCTTCCTCTCTCAGACACTAATGGTTGCGCTGAAGTGGCCATTTTTCCTGCAAAACACTACATGCTTCTTAGGAATCCTGCTACCTTTTCTGCATTGCTGATGATTTGCATAAAAAAGATGCCAACATTTCATCCATCATTTATCTGACTAAATCATGATATCAGTTACAACATTGACATGCCTCATACTGAGAATGAGGGGCGATCAGCAGGTTATCTCAAGTGCTTATATACGAATGCACAAAGCCTTGGAAACAAGCAGGGAGAACTGGAGGTCCTGGTGATGTCAAGGAATTATGACGTGATTGGAATAACAGAGACTTGGTGAGATAACTCACATGACTGGAGTACTGTCATGGATGGTTATAAACTGTTCAGGAAGGACAGGCAGGGCAGAAAAGGTGGGGGAGTAGCACTGTATGTAAGGGAGCAGTATGACTGCTCAGAGCTCCGGTACGAAACTGCAGAAAAACCTGAGTGTCTCTGGATTAAGTTTAGAAGTGTGATGTAGTGGTGGGAGTCTGCTATAGACCACCAGACCAGGGGGATGAGGTGGATGAGGCTTTCTTCCGGCAGCTCGCGGAAGCTACTAGATCGCACGCCCTGGTTCTCATGGGTGACTTTAATTTTCCTGATATCTGCTGGGAGAGCAATACAGCGGTGCATAGACAATCCAGGAAGTTTTTGGAAAGCGTAGGGGACAATTTCCTGGTGCAAGTGCTAGAGGAGCCAACTAGGGGGAGAGCTTTTCTTGACCTGCTGCTCACAAACCGGGAAGAATTAGTGGGGGAAGCAAAAGTGGATGGGAATCTGGGAGGCAGTGACCATGAGTTGGTTGAGTTCAGGATCCTGACACAGGGAAGAAAGGTAAGCAGCAGGATACGGACCCTGGACTTCAGGAAAGCAGACTTCGACTCCCACAGGGAACGGATGGGTAGGATCCCCTGGGGGGCTAACATGAAGGGGAAAGGAGTCCAGGAGAGCTGGCTGTATTTCAAGGAATCCCTGTTGAGGTTACAGGGACAAACCATCCCGATGTGTCGAAAGAATAGTAAATATGGCAGGCGACCAGCTTGGCTTAATGGTGAAATCCTAGCGGATCTTAAACATAAAAAAGAAGCTTACAAGAAGTGGAAGGTTGGACATATGACCAGGGAAGAGTATAAAAATATTGCTCGGGCATGTAGGAATGAAATCAGGAGGGCCAAATCGCACCTGGAGCTGCAGCTAGCGAGAGATGTTAAGAGTAACAAGAAAGGTTTCTTCAGGTATGTTGGCAACAAGAAGAAAGCCAAGGAAAGTGTGGGCCCCTTAATGAATGAGGGAGGCAACCTAGTGACAGAGGATGTGGAAAAAGCTAATGTAGTCAATGCTTTTTTTGCCTCTGTCTTCACTAACAAGGTCAGCTCCCAGACTGCTGCGCTGGGCATCACAACATGGGGAATAGATGGCCAGCCCTCTGTGGAGAAAGAGGTGGTTAGGGACTATTTAGAAAAGCTGGACGTGCACAAGTCCATGGGGCCGGACGAGTTGCATCCGAGAGTGTTAAAGGAACTGGCAGCTGTGATTGCAGAGCCATTGGCCATTATCTTTGAAAACTCGTGGCGAATGGGGGAAGTCCCGGCTGACTGGAAAAAGGCTAATGTAGTGCCAATCTTTAAAAAAGGGAAGAAGGAGGATCCTGGGAACTACAGGCCAGTCAGCCTCACTTCAGTCCCCGGCAAAATCATGGAGCAGGTCCTCAAAGAATCAATCCTGAAGCACTTAGAGGAGAGGAAAGTGATCAGGAACAGTCAGCATGGATTCACCAAGGGAAGGTCATGCCTGACTAATCTAATCGCCTTCTATGATGAGATTACTGGTTCTGTGGATGAAGGGAAAGCAGTGGATGTATCGTTTCTTGACTTTAGCAAAGCTTTTGACACGGTCTCCCACAGTATTCTTGTCAGCAAGTTAAGGAAGTATGGGCTGGATGAATGCACTATAAGGTGGGTAGAAAGTTGGCTAGATTGTTGGGCTCAATGGGTAGTGATCAATGGCTCCATGTCTAGTTGGCAGCCGGTGTCAAGTGGAGTGCCCCAGGAGTTGGTCCTGGGGCCGGTTTTGTTCAATATCTTCATAAATGATCTGGAGGATGGTGTGGATTGCACTCTCAGCAAATTTGCAGATGATACTAAACTGGGAGGAGTGGTAGATATGCTGGAGGGCAGGGATAGGATACAGAGGGACCTAGACAAATTGGAGGATTGGGCCAAAAGAAATCTGATGAGGTTCAATAAGGATAAGTGCAGGGTCCTGCACTTAGGACGGAAGAACCCAATGCACAGCTTCAGACTAGGGACCGAATGGCTAGGCAGCAGTTCTGCGGAAAAGGACCTAGGGGTGACAGTGGACGAGAAGCTGGATATGAGTCAGCAGTGTGCCCTTGTTGCCAAGAAGGCCAATGGCATTTTGGGATGTATAAGTAGGGGCATAGCGAGCAGATCGAGGGACGTGATCGTCCCCCTCTATTCGACATTGGTGAGGCCTCATCTGGAGTACTGTGTCCAGTTTTGGGCCCCACACTACAAGAAGGATGTGGATAATTGGAAAGAGTCCAGCGAAGGGCAACAAAAATGATCAGGGGTCTGGAACACATGACTTATGAGGAGAGGCTGAGGGAACTGGGATTATTTAGTCTGCAGAAGAGAAGAATGAGGGGGGATTTGATAGCTGCTTTCAACTACCTGAGAGGTGGTTCCAGAGAGGATGGTTCTAGACTATTCTCATTGGTAGAAGAGGACAGGACAAGGAGTAATGGTCTCAAGTTGCAGTGGGGGAGGTTTAGGTTGGATATTAGGAAAAACTTTTTCACTAGGAGGGTGGTGAAACACTGGAATGCGTTGCCCAGGGAGGTGGTGGAATCTCCTTCCTTAGAAGTTTTTAAGGTCAGGCTTGACAAAGCCCTGGCTGGGATGATTTAATTGGGGATTGGTCCTGCTTTTGAGCAGAGGGTTGGACTAGATGACCTCCTGAGGTCCCTTCCAACCCTGATATTCTATGATTCTATGATTCCCCAGTGAGCTCTGCTTATAGTGAATATTTATGCCTCAGAAGTGTTTTCAGATGATCTTAACAGTAATGTTTCATTAATTAAATAGTTTAAAACGGTTAAAGATGTTTATTCTTGCTCCTGAACACACACCAAAACAATCTCACAGTAGGACTTAATGAATGGATCTCAAAACATATCGTACTTGTTGTATGAGCAAGTTTGGATCGATTGTCAAAATGCTTGGTGAAAAAAAGACAAGTCTTACAGGTCAAAAGACAGTTCTATTGAAGACTTCTATTTTTAAAAAATGTTTTTGTCCTTTAAAATTTCTCTTGACTGCATCTATTGCCTTAGCTATGCTGAATGATCTGAATAGTAATAATATAATAATAATTAGTAATATTTTATGTCATTTCATCTATAGATTTCAAGGTGCTGCTCATGCCATTTCTTTTATTTTTTTTTCTGATTTACCTCACATTTCAACCCGTCAACCATATTAGAATAATATGTGGAGTAGTGAGCATGTTTCTTCTCCGCCCTTGTCTTGGGACAACTCAGAGTTAAGCAGTAATAGCCATAGAAATTTTGAATTGCTCGGGCACAAGGTGTAGAATGTGGCCTATTTAAATGTGCAGAGGGTATATTTTATTTTTTCCTCAAAAGAGAATTTTATTGGTTCATACTTGTTGGCTCTGATCTTGTGAAGACACTGAAGTCAATGGCACTACACACTGAATGACGTTAAGCATGTGCCTAATATTTTGCAAGATCAGGGCCTTTGTGACAGTAATAGCAAGAATCCAGCATATAAAAGTATAATATTAATGAATACACAAGGCTTAAGAGGATATAGCATGATATTGTCATAATGACAGCAGTGTTGTAGCTGTGATGGTCCCAGGATATGAGAGAGAGAGAGAGAGAAGGAGGGTGAGGTAATATTTTTTATTGGACAACTTCTTTTGGTGAGAGAGACGAGCTTTCAAGTCCCACAGAGCTCTTCTTCAGGTCAAGGCAAATTAATCAGGGTGTCATAGCTAAATACAAGGAGGAACAGCATGTTAATGGTAAGGAGGAGTTTCAAGAAACCATTCAAAACGAAGTGAGCAATTAACACTTCTGCAGTTACAGGACAAAGGAGAGTTAGTGGGTTACAAATTGTTGTAATGAGACATAAAACCAACCTTTGTTGAGTCCATGATTTTTGGTGTCTAACTCTGTGGAGCTTGAAAACTTGTCTCTTTCACCAATAGAAGTTGGTCCAATAAAATATATTCCCTCACCCATCTTGTCTCTCCTATTATCATCATAATCCTGGTCCCATTGAAGTCAATGGAAGTTTGGCCATTAACCTCAGTGGGAATGGAATGGACCACATGGAACCTAACGTTTTGTATTTTGGCTTTCCCACACAACTTAACTTCCATCAAGATGAACAAATAAAATAAACACACACCTTCCCATAACCATTTCACACGTCCACACCAGTGGCATTTAAAAGTGAGTTGCAGAAAATCTCCAAACACAGTTTTTTCACTTCAAACTTAGTAATTTTTTTTCATTCTACCTGGGAGAGAATTCAGGTCTGGCCTTCAGACCTCACAGAAAGGTTCAATTTCCATTCCCCTTTCCCAGAAGCACAGAGTTTAGTCAAATACAACAGACTTAATAGCATCAGCTCATATGTGCTTTCCAAGTAACTAAAGCTCTAGGTGAAGAAAGGCAGTGGCAACTTGACTGATTTATCGCATCTCTCTCATATGCCCAGCATGACTCACTGGTGCTGTATGCAGTGTTGGTGCCAGGATATTAGAGACACAAGGTGGGTGAGATAATATATTTTATTGGACCAATAAAAGATCCCATCTTGTCTCAAGGGTGCTGAACATCCCACAAGAGTGCGGTGGGTGGCTTGACAGGACCCACCCTCCTCTTTCATGTTTGCAGGTAGCCTGGGTTCAGCAGGGGAGAGAGCACATACTGCATTTATAAACAGGGAGTATTTAAGCTGCTCTTGCATACCCCCCACCTGCACCCAGGTGGCATATTGACTCTCAACCTTTGGCATGCAAAATGCCTCCAGCCACCTCCATTGGTGTTGGGTCCCATTGGAGTCATCACAATGCAGCAGTGATTTTAAAAATCACAGTATAGCATTCTCTCTGTTGTATTACTTCGAACAGCCATAGTTCCTGAAACTTGCCGAGCGGTCTTAAACCTATGTGTGAAATAAGCTGACTTCCTAACGTTGATAACTTCCTCCGTGGCTAAAACAGAGCAATAGATTTTTTTACTATTTAATTTTTCATGAAAGCAAAATGAAAAGTCTAAGTAGACCCTGAGTCCTTTACTTACCTTGAGTCCGTTGATTAAAACGCAATAGAGCAATTTCACATTTAAGGTTGGTAACCTATACCTTTGTTTCAATATATCTAACCTATCTTTTCCAAATTCTATAGCTAAATGTTTGTGCTAAATGCCAAAGATTGACTTTCAGAGATGCTAGTACAGCAGATCCCATTACTTCAGCTGGAGCTGTGGTTATTCAGCTCTGAAAACCAGTCCCCAAATTCTTTTTTCCCCCGACTATAAAAGGAAGCCCATAAAAAGTTCCAATATTTATTTTGCTACCAAGAGGCAGCCTCAAATGCACACAATGCATAAGAATTGAAAAAAATATGGGCAATAATTTTGGAAGGTTTCTATCGAGCATATGGCTCAAGGGAATCTACACATTATGTAGAATGGGGGGTTTCCTTGCATTGCATTGTCCATAGTTGCTATATTGGGGGACAGAGGGTAAGCAAAAAAGCTGTAGATATCTGTGTAATGCTTAATGAAAATCTATGTTCTTAAGGCATTGTAGGAAATGTTCAAGAGAAATTAAAAACTTTGACTATATGTTTGCACAGTTAATAAGACCTAATAGCTGCTAGGTTTAATTTCTGCATCTTACCTGTGAGATGCCTTCATATGCACTCTGCTTTTAGTGGTTTAGCAAATATATATACAGTATCACTGGAATTTTGTGAGTACCATATGTGTATCTTGCTTGTTTGACACAATTTCCTTCTCTTTATCTCCCCTTTCAAACTCCCTACAAAATCATGTCTCCCCATGCCCATGGTTCCTGAAATGTACATAAAACACTGGCTGTGGGGATAGAAGGGTTGGAGGTGGAAGAGAGATATTGTACTGACACACTTCATTTTAAGTACAAAGTACAAAACTAAGATAGAGGACTTGATTCTCAACTCATACAAGTTGCACACTGATGTAACTCCATTGAAGTGAGAGAAGGATTTATGCTGGTGTATAAGTGAGAAGAGAACAGGACGTAAATCAGATCAGACTACAGAGTCAAATCTTTGCCTTGTGGAAGTTTTAGACAAAGCAACACAGATGTTAATTGCACCTATCAGTCTGAATTATGACAAATCTATTTCACCATGCAGAACAAACAAAGACTTTATAACATGCCTGGTGATGTGGTTTCCTTATGTTAGAAATGAATAGCCTTTAATTCTGAGCCTGAGAAACAAAGTAAGATTACTGTATAGCTTTACTGAAGGGAAAGAAGGCACTGACTAGTGCTAGATTTCCGCTCTCATAGACTCATAGACTATCAGAGTTGGAAGGGACCTCAGGAGATCATTTAGTCCAACCCCCTGCTTGCTCAAAGCAGGCACAATCCTCCTTTTTTTTTTTTTTTTTAGTGAATTCAGTACTTGCATTAGGCGACACTCTGCTGGTTTTGGAAAATGAAGTTCTGTTTAGTTATTGAAGGGTAACAAAGAGACAACAGAGCAAGTTTTGCATAACCTCTGCCAGTGTCTCAATTTAGCCTGGATGGGTCACCTGTAGCTTGGTATACTGTTCTGAGTCAAACTTTAGGCTCTGATTCAGCAAAATATATGCCTAAGTACTTTGGTGAATAGTCAAGTGTTTAAAGTTAAACATGCACTTAAGTGCTTTGCTGAGTCAGGGCCTTGGTCCTTATCTTCAGAGGCAAAGTCTACTGAGACATCATTTTATCCATCATGATCATGACCACCCTCAATAGGTAGATCCCTATAGAACAGGGGTGGCCAAACTTATTGTCTCTCTGAGCCACATACGACAATCTTCAGAAGTTCAAGAGCTGGGGCATACCGGCTGGGGATCAGGGCTTCAGCCCTTTGGGAGGCATCTACTGGGGCTTCTGCCCAGTGTGGAGGGGGGCTCGGGGCTTCAGTCCCATAGGAGGCACCTGCCCAGGACTGGGGCTTCAACCCCACTCATGATGAAGCCCTGAGCCCGGGCAGGTGCACCCCAGGGGGCTGAAGCCCTGAGACCCCCGTCCACACTGGGCAGAAACCAGAAGCAATGTGTAGGGGGGGACACGTGTGGTCACATGCCCCCCCCCCGATTTTTGCCAGGGTTTGCTGTTCCTGCTTGGTCACATGGTGCTGCTGGGCCCCCTTCCTGCATGGCAGCTGCTGGAGACGGCAATGGGGTATGGACTGTACCTCAGGCATGTCCTGTGGACTGAAGTTTTGTTTTGTTTTTGACAAGGTCTGGATTTAATTTTCTAATACTTTTGACTGAATCTGTCTGCCTCTGGCAAAGTAATCTGCCCATTTGACACATCCAGGCCTCCGCAGCATCGGAAGAGCAGACAGTATTGCAGAGTGTGACTGTTTCAGCATATTTCATTAATGAAAGTCTTCACATTAAAACCTGAAGAATTCTGGGGATATTGCTGGGAGTTCATATTTCTCTGTGGTTGTTCAGAGTGTAGGTGCAGTTTCCTATTGCCCTTTCCCTTCAGAAAATAGCATTCTCATTCCTGTTTGCAACAAATCTGAAGTTTTCTGCTAATTTTATTACTATTTGTTTGCATGCATGTTAACTTGAATTGTGGGCTCAGGAATAATATTAATAGCACCTAGCTCTTATATAGGTCTATATTACCTAGCCCTATTGCCTAAGTAGATCTCAAAGTGCATTACAAAAAAGGTCTGTATCTATCCCTATTTTAGGGATGGAGATATTGAGGCACAGAGAGGTGAAGTGACTTGGCCAAGGTCACCCAGCAGTAGAGCTGGGAATAGAACCCAGGTCTTCTGTGTCCCAGCCAAGCACGCCATTCTCAAGGCCACACTGCTCTGAAGAGAAATCCCTGTATGAGAATTATTGAACAGTGGCTATTTCTCTAACTCTCAAATGTATTAGGAAATACTAGAAGGCAAAAATTGATATAATAGAGCTAGATGAACCTGACTGGATAAAAGAACTGACCTGAATCATCATCAAAATCTCAAACTGAGCCTCTATCAAACCTTCAAGGTTTGAAAAACTTCAGCCAGTGCCCCCACCCCTCTCCATTATTTTTCAGTTTTATGCAGCACCACACGTCCTGGTTCCAGTCAGGACAGAAGCAAAAATGCTAGAAAAATGGCAAAGGATCTTGTTCTGAACATAATTTTGGCCAAGCCATGTAAATAGTTAACTCAAAAATTGCCTATCCTCATGAGTCTCCTTCTCAATTTTGTAGACTCAAGATGTTCAGATGTGTTTTGGGTAAACACACAAAGTTTTGGGTGCTTAGCTGAATTGAATTGAATTGAAAAGCTGAATCCTTCTGAAGTTCATCTGCCACTAGTGCAGTTGCCCTGAACTGTGACAGATGCTATGGTATGTACATGTTTGTTTTAAAAAACACTATTTGGCTTCCATCAGTGTATGGGTGCTCAACCTCTGGGGTGGGGGAGTGTCACAAAGAGGGTTCTGGGATTCACAACTATACTCATTATTTTTTGACTAAATGGAAGGGAGTCTCCAGAACTTTTTTTTCTGTTATAACATGGGGTCATGATATTTCAAGACATAAACATGTACCTGACATAGTATCTGTCACAGTTCAGGGTAACTGTACCTGCATTCCCCTCTATGGTCCAGCAAGGGCACCCTCTCTTGGCTTTCAGTGTCCCAACTGTTGTCTCTCTTTGGTGGAGACAGACATCTCACTCTCTCCTGATTAGGGTATTTCCAGGTTGCATACACTCCTGCATTCACTGTCTTATTCCCAGAAAAAGACAGTTTGCCTAAACAGACCTGCTTCCTTTCTCTTCACTAATAACAGAGTAATTGCCAATAGTTATAAAAGTTATCAGACAGCCACTTTCAATGAAAGCCTATTTCATTCCTGAGGACTATAGAGAAAACATGATAAAGAACCTACAAGTATGCTATTAACCTTACCAGAGATCCCCCACAACTGTCTTCAATATGGGTTCTGGCAGTTGAGTCCTTCAAAACCCTGAAAAGGATTTTGGTCACAAGTTCTTAACAGCCTCAACTTAGAACTAGCACATAGTCTTCTTGGCCTTCTGAGGCCCCATTCCTTCCAACCCTTCCCTAAGGACTGAGCCCTTTGTGGATAGAGGTCCTGTCTATTTGCTGGATTCAGAAGAAGGCCCCGAACCAGTTTAAAACTAGGCTATTTATCAAAAAATCCTCTCTTTGTCTGTTGATCCCTGGAGAATCCAGTTTGAACTGATACATGCAATCCCCCCCCCCCCCCCCCCCGGAAAGTGGCTTCAAAGGGCTAATAATTAGAAGAATTACATTCGCACATGGCCTCCTCCTAAAGAAGTTACATAGAATCTCACAATAACACATATACAATTGGATTCTTAATACAATAGACCCCAAAGGTATTAAACTCAATTTGATAAGGTTTAACTCAATTCAGTAAGGCTTGTGCAGGATATTGTTATATCTGTCACACCATTCAAACAGCATACCACCTGTATATAATCACAGACTCTTCACCTTTACAACCATTTTTCCTTTCACTTCTCGGATACAACTAACCATAATGAACACAACCAATTCCTCTAACACTCACTCCAATGTACAAAATTAAATTGGCCTATGACACATGTCTGCAACCTTAGCTATGACATCACTTCTGCTGCATGCATAACATGTATAAAACAATGACGATAAAGACATAAGATAGCAAATATTATTGACTAACTTATTGTAGGCGTCATGGAGTACCTGAGTCTTTAAGAGGGAGATAAATAAGGACAAGATAGTAGCTAGTACACCAGAGCATTGCATGCATAATGGACCAATACGTTCTTCAGATAAGAATAGTGATAAAAGGAAAACTCTGAGGTAGGCAACTTTCAGGCGTATAGCAAGGTGAATACATTTTATTTGCAGCACCTGAATCTGTTTTGTAGAGTGTTAAATATTCACCCTTAACAAAAAACAAATAACAGCAATGAAACAGGGAATAATGATGAATAGCTCAGTTGTGGCAAATCATAGCTCTTAATCTTCCCTTTCAAGCCCTCTACTGAGTCACCAAAGGCAACACCACAATCCTCCCTATCACAGAGATACACAACCTGGGCATTATCTTTCATTCAGCCCCCTCTCTAGATCCTCACATCCAGGCAATGTTTACATCTTGCTGCTTCTTCCTAACATCTCGAAGATCCAATTTTGCTTCCCATTCTCAAAGCTAAATCTCTCACACAGACACTCTTCCTCTTGCATCTTAAGTACTGCAACTTCCTCTTTTCTTGCCTTGACAAGTGAAACCTTCCTCCACTTATATCCATTTGAAACACTGCTGCAAAGATCTTTTCCCTGTTCCATGGTTTCTTCTACATTACCACATCTTTGCATCCTTCCATTGGCTCCCCCTTCTCCACCTCAAACACAAACTATTCATCTTTGTTTTTAAGTAGAGCTGGTTTGGAAAAAAGTCTTTCGAAACACTGGTTTGTCACAATTTGCAGGTTCTATGAAATTGGAACATTATGAGGAGATGGGATGATGCCATCAAAGTTCTGAAATAACTCAGGTAGGATTCGGAATGCTGCCTGAGTACCTAGCTCTGGGGCAGCCTGGCTATGTAGTCTATCCTGGGATTTGCGCCTCAGGGCTTCCAGGGTATGTGGTTCTGGAGCAACCCAGCCATACAGACAGAGTCCGAACTCCATTCCTTTTGGTGGAGAATTTTGAAATTTTTGGATTTTGTTCCTAACTAGCATGAATCAAATTCTGAAAAATCAAAATTCTCTGAAAACTTGTCCCTCCACAACTCTACTTTCAAGGCTCTTCATAGCCTATCCTTCTTCTCCCTATTATATCTTATACATTGTTGAGACATTGACAGGCCTCCTTCCCCATTCCACCTCCTCTCTGCCAATGATGCCAGCCTGCCTTTTTCATCCATTTTCAAATTTCAAACAAGCACCTTTGTGCTTTCTCCAGATCACCCCTGAAAGCATGGGAGGACTTACTGTTAACAACTGCAAAGCCACCCCATTGTCATCTTTAAAGCTCTCATCTGCTGGGATGCTTGCAAATTCTTGACAGTGGTTAGGTAGCTGTGCTGTGATCATTGCCCATGGTGCTGACCAACATTGTCTCACTGTTACCTTGTGCTCCCCATCTCTGTTATATCCTCCTGTTTTTTGTCTTATTCTTAAACTGTAAGTGCCTTCATGCAGGGACTATCTTTGCATTATGTGATGGCAAAGCACCTATCACAATGAGGCCCTGGTCTATGATTACAGCCCCTATGTACTACTGCAATACAAACCATCCCCAATCCGAAAAGGAAAATGAAATCATAATCTGCCTGAAATGAGAATTACTGAAGTTGATACCAGTTCCCACTCTTATTTACAATCAACACTTTCATTGCTTATAATTTATGAAATACCAAGATTCCAGTAAGCCATATGATCTATGAGGAACATTACAATATGATTCACTGCTTTGATCCTTCTAATCTGTATTTCGTAAGCTATTTTACCCATCTTCTATAAATCAGTGAAACTGCAAATAGAGGTGGAAGAGAAATGGCTAGCTAGTCTAATTGGAGAATACTGGAAAGGTCAGCGTAGTGTAGCAGTTTAAATGGAAGGACATAACATTTAAACTCTGATTGTAACAAGAAAATAAAATGGCACATATTTACCTTCTTCCATTACAACCTCTGTCATGAGAAGATGAGAAATTTCATAAGCATTACTTATTGTTATTAAAGTGTATATTTACCCACCGTTACAACAACTATTATACAAATACCAAATACCCCAAATACCCTGAGAGAACCTGCCTCAGTACAGAAATAAACCCCTCTCTGACTGCACACACCTCATTGTCACCTACCACCCCACACTGGAATCCATATGGGGTATCATCAAACATCTACAACCTACACCCAATGGGGATCCCATCCTGAAATAAATCTTTCTGAACCCCCTCTTTTGGCCTTCAAACAACCCCCCAACCTCTCCAATCTCCTCATCAGAAACAAGCTCCCCACAGACCAGGATACATCAACTCAAGGCAGCACCAGACCCTGCCAGAACACAAAATGTTAAACCTGCAGACATATCTCCACTGCTACAATGATCAACACAACCCACAAAACACCTTTCAACATCCATCGGACCTACATATGCTTATCACATGTGGTGTACCTCATCCAGTGCACTAAATGCCCCAATCAAAACTATGTGGGTGAAACCAGACAATCACTACACTCTCAAATGAACTCACACAGGAAAAATGATAAAAGATTAAAAAGTTCATCTCACCTGTTGGTGAACACTTTTCATAAAGTGGTTGCTCCATATCTGATCTATCAACCTGCATCCTCAAAGAAAACCTGAACAACACTTTCAAAAGATGAACCTGGGAGCTTGAATTCATAACTTTTGCTAGACACTCCAAATTATGGTCTTAATAATGACACTGGATTTATGGCATATTGCAACAATCTGTAACCCATTAACCCCTCCTCCCTTTTTGTCCTAGGAATAGGGGGAGGGGAGTGCTAATGGGCCACTTTACCTTGAATGGTCCCTTAGAATATGTGCTAACTACTTATGCTAAACAATCTGTTTGATCTTGTATTTAGCTGTGACACTCCAAGTACCTTTCCCAGACCTGAGAAAGAGCTCTGTGTAGCTCAAAAACTTGTATTTTCCACAGTATGCATCCGATGAAGTGAGCTGTAGCTCACGAAAGCTTATGCTCAAATAAATTGGTTAGTCTTTAAGGTGTCACAAGTACTCCTTTTCTTTTTTCAAAAGCTTGTCTCTCTCACAAACAGAAGTTAGTCCATTAAAAGATACTACCTCACCCACTTCCTCTCTCTAATCAGTTTTATACAGCATTTGAATGCAAAGCCCAACATGGAGATCATTACTCTTATAATATGGCAGGGGGATGATAATTAAAAAGAGAGTTTCAGGAAAAACGTTTTATTTTTCTCTTCACCCCTTTTAAAATCCATCACTCCCTGTAGTATAGTAAGAGCAGTGGTAACAATGAATTGTGGTCTTTAAAGGAGATTAGCCAATATAAAGCTGTAAACAAAATCATAACTGCATTTATGTAATGCCTAGGATGTGATAAAAATGAGAAAAAAAGCAATTCAGAGTTAAAGCTGTTATTCTGAGTTAGATAATCCTCTGTGAAGGAATTGCCTGTGTATGGGATGGGAGACCTTGCAATATTCCTCTTGTAGAATTTCTCATGGCACAAGGGGCTGACATCCCCCTAAAACTAACAGCTCCCAGGAATTCCACAAAGGCCTTCCATTCTGGGTTCCCTTCTCATGGTCTTTGTTTTTGTGTTTGCACAGCACCTACACAATTGGGTCCTGGTCATTGACTAGGAGTCCTAGATGCTTCAGTAGTACAAATGATGAATAAATAATAACACACATGTAAAAAGCAAACATGTAAAAAGCATATGAGAGCAAGATAAGAGGCAAAACTATGCTGCTTTTTTTCTCCTGTTACAAGTTATTAGTAACTCCCATTGATAACCGGGACTCTCACAGATGTGTACTTTATTAGGTGAATAACTACAGCAGAACATAACAATTCAAACTCACTCTGCTTGTGGTTAAATTTCTCCTTTTTGTCTGCTCGACTGACTATTGCTTTTTCAATAATGGACACTCAGCAGCATTATAGTTCACGGTTATCTGAAGCAAATGAAAGAGATTACGAATATGGCAAAGCAATGAACATCTCTCTTGACTCAAACAGCTTTTTAACACTTCAGACATGAGAGGGAGAAGACTGATGTTTCATTTCCACCTTCTCTGACACAGTAAAGTTATGGCACTCTTGTAGGTATTCAGACCTCCTCTTTAGAATACGTGTTATTTTCCTGAGCTTTACCTGAAAATCAAGAAAAACATTCTGTGGCACATGTGATCTTACAAAAATAGGTAATAAATAATAGTGAATTTTACAAGAACACTTCTAAAACTTAAAAAATCCTCTTTTAACATTATTTATATTTTTATTTCTGAAAGTGCCACCCACAGATTATTCTCTTTGTATTATCAGAAATGTTGAAAATATTGGAGGCTGGTAAGTGGTTCTACAGATCTAATGAGTAGAAAATCTTCTGCCTGCCTAAAACAAAAGAACACATCATGCTATATTTATCTTTTTGTAAATGTGTAAAAAGTGTATCTCATTAAGGTGTACTTTTATTGAAATGACAGTTCTATGGAATCGTGTTCCTGTTTTAGAGAATATGCTACAATTACAGCTTTCCCTATTAAAGTGCCTCTTATGTGAAAATTATGCATGTGAAAATTAAAGGAGTGGGAACACTTGGTACTTCTGGTTATAACACAGGGAGCTTTTACCGGTGCCTGAAGCCATAAAACTGTGGGGTGTGGTCATATCCTAAACAGGATTTGGACTAATCAAAACATGAATTTGGGACCTCCAAGGAAATCCCAGATGCTGCAGAAAATGCTGCTGGGGATTCAGTAGGTGGCACTCTTCCCTCTGATTTTACTACTGAACCAACCTCAGCATCAAGTTAGAGAGCAGTGTGATGTTGGAGGTGCTGACGTTTGGATGAAGCATTAAAACCAAAGCCCTGAGAGATCCCAAGACACTTTTACAACAGTAGGATGCAAAGTGTCATGGTCAGAGTTGAGCTTTCTATCTTGGTTAGTATAAGATTGCTGTCACCTACACCTCTGCCAACTCCTGTATTGTCCTTGGTTCTAAGACATATCCCTTTTGCTCACCAATGTCAGCCTTAGGTAACATCTTCTGGGAGATGACCCCTCAAGTCCATGCCCCTTTGATTGAGACTTCCAAGTGGGGATGAAGGTTCCAAACACCCTATACTCTTTACTACCACTCCTTAGAGGTTGAGGCATTTTGCTTTTTTTGGGGATGAACAGTGTGAAAATACCCATAAAACAGGAGTCTATTTAAAAACAAGATTTATTAAAAATAGACAGGAAATCAGATTAAAATAATACTGAATATTATGTATAATATTCAATTTGAGTACCAAATCAAGTATGCTTCACATAGCTCTGTTACAGACGTTACATTTCCTTTTTCATTCATCTTTTGAAATTAATCCCTTCCCTGATCCCCTGCTGTCAGAACAGCCAGAGAAAACCTCTCCCACGGAAGTCTCAGATCTTTTTCCTTAGTCCCATTATGTAGGCAATCTCCCAGGTGTTAGAGTCCATCCTCATATCAGGGAGAGGCTCCACCCACAGCTCTACAAATGAATGTTGGTCATGTGTACTGTCTGTCTGTAAGTGAAATAGCCTGTGTTCCCCATACAATGGCTACTATATCCTCATTCAGGTCTCCTACCCCTGACTAGCTCTGGAAGGTTCTACCATCCTCCTTTCTCCAGTCCAACTCTCTTCCCCCCTTCTACATCCCCATAGTCCTATAGGTTCACTCTATAGGTGTCTGTAAGCCTTTGCATCCCCCCATCCTATGGAAGCTGATAGTTAGGGTGAATTAACATCTCTTTCATATGTTTCCCCCCTTAATCTAGCAGTTAGCATCTTGCTGGCACAGCTCTATTCCACATCTTTTTGTCTGGGTCTTGAAAATAAATGTACAGATTTCCATATTTCTTTTTTATGACCATTTGGCTCCAGATGAAACATAATTTATGGACAGATTCCAGCCTCTTTGCCTTAGCTGCTTTCAGTGTGGTATGCATGTCTGATTGTGGCAGGGATCCAGATCTCCTGAAACCCAGTTCAATACCTTAACCAAGGGGTTTTCAAACCTTTTTGTACTGCTACCCCATTTTCCATACCAGGAGCACATACAATCCTACCTTCCATATAGGTGTGAGTTAACAGGGACCCCCTTCTCTTTTACAATAGGATAGACAAGAGTGGTTGTACCTCTCAGACATTTGTTTGTGATCCCTTCTTCGGTGTGGGGAGGGGATACTATACCCCAGGTTGAGAGCCCCTGTTTCAACCACAAGTTTATCCTCCCTAATGCCAGACAATCCCCCTGACTTTGGAAATTCTGTTCTCCCTACTTAGAATTCCTCTTATGCTCCAATTACAACTGCAGAAGTTAGTCTGTATTTCTTAAAAACAAACAAAATCAACAAAACTCTATGGTGTTATTTGGCTCAGATAACTGCCACCTTTCACCCAAAAGGATCTAAAATTCAGAGATAAGTCTTTGTGTGCTATATAACACCCACACTGTGTTTTGCAAACTATGACCTGGTTCTGCACACATTTTCTGGAGATGCTTTAATATGCAAAACTTCTGGTCTTACATACACAAATGCCTTCAACACACAGTGTGATGAAAATCCAACCTATTGCATTCTGGAAAATTCCTCTCATTCTTTCAAAGCAACATCTATCAAAAATCTTCCCTGCAGAAGCTTGGAAATGTATCACCATCACACATCACACATCATCTAGTTCTTAAAAGAGTCATTCATTTACAGCTAGACAGAAAGCAATAAACATAAGACAAAGAACAAATTACAGACCATATCCAGCAATCCGAGGACAGGTTTGAGGAAAGTTAGCAGACTTATCACTTAACAGAATAAAAATCTGTCCCTTCCCTCCCTTCCCCGCAACAGATACTAAACTTTGGAACCAAAAAACCCTAAAATGCTCTGAGAAAATGAATCTGGAATTTCAGAAAACCTTGACACAATCATGTCTGCTATGTTAACTCCCTGCTTTCATATAATGATGTCACACCAAGTCTATATATATATGGAATCATACCAGTGTAGGGCTAGAAGGGACCTTGAGAGGTCTTCTAGTCCAGTCCTCTGCACTCAAGGCATCACTAAGTATTATCTAGACCATCCCTGATAGCTCTTAAAAATCTCCAGTGATGGAGATTCCACAACCTCCCTAGGCAATTTATTCCAGGGCTTAACTACCCTGACAGGAAATTTTTCCTATCGTCTAACCTAAACCACCCTTGCTGCAGTTTAAATACATTGTCTCTTGTCCTATCTTCAGAGGTTAAAAAAATAAAAATAAAATAAAATTAAAAAAAATCCGCCCCCGTAACAACCTTTTATGTACTTGAAAACTCTTATCATGTTCTCCCTCTGTCTTCTCTTGTCCAGACTAAACAAACCCATTTTTTTCAATCTTCCCTCATAGGTCATGTTTTCTAGACCTATCATCATTTTTGGTTGCTCGTCTCTGGACTTTCTCCAATTTGTTCATATCTTTCCTAAAATGTGGCATCCAGAACTGGACACAATACTCCAGTTGAGGCCTAGTCAATGCAGAGTAGAGTGGAAGAATTACTTCTCGTGTCTTGCTTACAACACTCCAGCTAATACATCCCAGAATGATGTTTGCTTTTTTTGCAACAGTGCTACATTGTTGACTCATATTTAGTTTGTGATCCACTGTGATCCCCAGATCCCTTTCCACGGTACTCCTATGGACTAGTTCACCTTCATGTATGGTTTTCATTTGTTTGCAAACTGATATTGCACCAAATATCAGCTTGACTTCCTATGCATAGTAAAACAATGGATTGTTAATACCTCTGTGTTACTTTCTGTGTCTAATTAATATAAGTTCATAATGTTCTTGTATAATCCTATGTACATTCTTTGTTCCTATTTACATACAAGGCCGGCTCTAGGCACCAGCAAACCAAGCAGGTGCTCGGGGCGGCACTTTTCAAGGGGCGGTGCTCCGGGCGGCACTCCGGCCTTTTTTCCTTTTGCTTCGGCGGCACGCCGCTGGGGGCGGCAAAAAACCTAGAGCCAGCCTGTTTACATAACCTAACTGTATAACCTGAGGCATATTCTCCAGGCTGCCTTGACATTATCCCTTTCAAACACTAATAAAATCTAAATAGTTGTAAAAAAATGGACGAAAACTTGCTTTATGAGACATACTTACTTTTTCTTTGAATACAATATAATAAATGCAAAAATCTAGACCACTGCAATATTAAGGTGAAAATGTTAACATATACAAAAGTCAGGATATATGAAAGTGAAGATTCCTGCCGGGGGAAAAATTAGTTTGGCCACATTGCAGTTGTGCAGCATTTACTATTTGTAGTACCACAAAGGGGTAAGATGTCTATAGACTGCTGAAAAGATCCCTAGCAGATGTCTGAAGATACTTTAAAGAGTTTTTTTTTAAGTCAGTCATTTTGAATATGGAAGAATTATTCTGTGATATCAAATGTTCTGGGCATTTGTTCCCTGTCAATTTCTCCCAAACTTTTATGCCTGCATTTGCCTACCTTTAAATTTTCAAAAGGGACAATGATTATGGGTACCTCATTTTTTGGCTTCTCAGCTTGAGACATCTGATTTTTCAGGAAGTTCTGAGCACCACCCTCTGAAAATCAACCATTAAGGTGCCTCACATAGGACATACAATCACAGAAGCATCCAAAATCACTACTAAGTAACTTCTGAAAATGTAGGTCTCTGTTCACAGACTGCCCTTGTTAAGATGACATTTAACTATGAGTGATGGAGTGCTTTGAAGGTAGAGAAAAATTTCAACATTATGGGCCAGATTCTGTCACTCTGACTTGCATTCGGTGTTTACCTTGCTCTGTGAGTTGTCCCAGTGCATACTACCCATGAGTAAGGATAGCATAATCTGGCCCTATATGGAAGAGAAGCCCTGTGAAAAGATACAGGAAGGTCAGGGTCATGTTAACATCTTCTTTTTACTTTGGATTTTTGGGGGAACAGAGCAGTGAAAAAAGATTTCTGCAGGTGAAGTGGGTCATAAGCAGATCACAGTCTACAGTTATTGTTGAGGTAGCATCAGTTTTTCATGGATCACATTTTCATCACCTGTGCATCTCCATGAACTAGTCATCCAAACTACTGAGACTCCACAACCTCCTTCAGAATGAATTGAGTTAGGACAAAGGTAGATTGCAATGTTATCACCAAGAGTTATCTGTCACCTTATTCAAGGTGACCATTGTTTAATAAAATGTTCACATCAGACTACCTTGCTGCATCACATGAAGTGACCCTCCCCAATACAAAAAGTTTCAGCACCTCCAGGGCAGGTGGAAAATGGAATTCTGAGCAAACTGTGGAGTTCTGTAAGGATCAAGAAAATTATTTGAATCTGTATCTGATTCTGCGATTTTAGATACCCTCTGGGATCTGTCTCTCATCATCTACCACTGAAATGATCTAGGTGCTTCTGAGAGGATTTTGCTCTTTGTGGGTGGTCATGGTAATAAGTCTATAATCAGAGACAGGAGAACCCCTGTCAGGGTTCTTTCCCCACTCTGAACTCTAGGTTATAGATGTGAGGACCTGCAAGAAAGACCCCCTAAACTTATTCTAACCAGCTTAGGTAAAAAACTTCCCCAAGGTACAAACTTTGCCTTGTCCTTGAACAGCATGCTGCCACCACCAAGCGTTTTAAACAAAGAACAGGGAAAGAGCTCACTTGGAGACGTCTTCCCCCAAAATATCCCCCCAAACCCTACACCCCCATTCCTGGGGAAGGCTTGATAATAATCCTCACCAATTTGTACAGGTGAACACAGACCCAAACCCTTGGATCTTAAGAACAATGAAAAATCAATCAGGTTCTCAAAATAAGAATTTTAATTACAGAAAACGTAAAAGAATCACCTCTGTAAAATCAGGATGGAAAATACTTTACAGGGTATTCAGATTCAAAACACAGAGGATTCCCCTCTGGGCAAAACCTTAAAATTACAGAAAACAGGAATAAACCTCTCTCTTAACACAGGGAAAAGTCACATAAAACAAAAGATAAACTAATCCGCTTTTCCTGGCTTGCCTATACTGATTGCAATATTGGAGACTTGGATTAGGATGGGTTGGAAAAGATGGATTTCTGTCTGGCCTCTCTCAGTCCCAAGAGAGAACAAAATGTAAACAAAGAGCACAAACAAAAGCCTTCCTCCCCCCAAGATTTGAAAGTATCTTGTTCCCTTATTGGTCCTTTGGGTCAGGTGCCAGCCATGTTAGCTGAGCTTCTTAACACTTTACAGTAACAGGATGTTGCCTCTGGCCAGGAGGGATTTTATAGCACTGTATACAGAAAGGTGGTTACACTTCCCTTTATTTATGACAACCCCAGAGGGCCTCATGAAGAATTTGGCTCACTGCATATATATTAGGAGAACTAGTATATCAGGAGAACAGCATCCCCAAGAGACTCAGGAGTGGTTGGATTGTGAGTTGTATAGAACATTGAAAATATATATATACTCTATACTCTGTGGGGCTTTTGTTAACATGAGTTTTCACTTCACAGGTATTGATACCTTGTGGAGAACACTATCTGTCTTCACTCCCATATAAATGTCTAAAAAACTGAGAGCTGACTCTTTTTTTAAACTGTAGCATCAAAGCTTTATGGCACCTGTTTGGTCTGTAAGATATCCTTGAGAACCTTGTCTCTGGATGTGGCCCACCTCAGGAAATCATCGAAGAGGGAATAAATATGATTCCCTTCCTGTCTGTGAGAAGCTGGAAAAACCACCAGAACTTATGTGAGCATCCAAGATGCTATGGCAAGGTCATACAGCAAGGATCTGTAGTGGAAATTGCAATAACCAGCAAAGCAAAGAAACCTGCTGTGGGATGAGCTGATAATGATATGGTCATTTGCCTCATTGAGATTTATAGTGGAAAGGAAATCCCCTTTAAAGGATTCCATGCCTTTTCTCTAGACTTCCCTACTCTTCCTATTTTCAGGGAACTCATCAAGAGCAGCCTCATCTGAGTTCCTGGACCCCATATCACTCCTTTGAGGTCCACTAAACTCATGTGGGTGGGGTCCACAAAATGTATTTTTTTGTTTTAAGTACTCTGATTCCCCAAGTAAAATGTTGTGTAGTAGCTATGAAATGTACCATAGGTACCTGCCAGGTCTTCCATGGTGCACTATAACTAGCTGTCATGGCAAAACTGAAATGCTCATTCATAACAGGCCCATTTTCCTCACAGTTCATTATAAACCCCATGTATTTTATGGGAAAATTATAAAGACAATTAATGCATACACCTAAAACAGCTGATTGCAGGAGAATTAACGGCATGTTGTAATTTACTAGTGTGGTTTGAAAATATTAAATGAAATAGTAGCACATTACAATCTATTTATGAATAGCAGAATAATCCAATGAGTGAATTACAGACTTCTATTTGCTGCTTGGTAACATATTATTAATTTTCATTTATAATAAATGTATAGTACCAAATTTATACCAGCTATCCAGACAAATGTTATTTTGTTTTTCAAGCATGTGATGTTAACGAGTTTCAGTTTCATTACCATCTCTATTCATTTGTCTTAGGTTTATGATTAAAGACTGTTGAGCTGCGTGGTTGAGTTATTCAGTCATGAAAACTGATTCCCTTTACAGAAATAGGAAATATTGTCCCTGCCCCTTACCTTGCCCCTTGCAATGGCCAGGGATAATCAGTCTATGTGCTCGAGGATGCACAGAGACTACTGCTTTCTAGTGTCCACTTTGGGTACAATTCATCCAAAAGGAAAGGGGGAAGGGCAGGGAGGTGGCATATTTATTCTCTCCTCACACTGAGGAAACTCAATGGGAAGGAAGGAGTCTCAGGGAGAGATCGTGCTCCTGAAATTCTTGCTGGTACACTGTGGCTCCATGCCAAAGCCTATACCTTGGTTTGGAGATGATGTAGCCACAGGAATTCCTAAAGTGGACCTGAATCTGCCGTTCTTCCTTAGATGAAACACCCATTCTGGATCAGGCCCCAGACAAAGACTGTGCTATACAGTTTGTGATGTAAGATGTACTCCCTGATAAATCATTATTTATTTATTTATACTTAAGCTGTTAAGTACAGACAAAGTCTTAGAGACAGACTCAGATGAGAAAAAAATACATTAGGATACCCAGAGAACGTGTTAGCTTAAAACACTGTGTCTCTGTCTCTCTTGCTTCCATTTATATGGTGTTGATTGAAGGTATCTGACTAAGGTGAGTTAGTGTTTGTGAATTTTGCAGAAGAGGTAGGTCTTGAGGAAAAATCTGAATGAAGAGAGGGTAGAAGTCTGGCTCAAATGGAATGGTAGGTTGTTCCACATTCAGCATGCCCCATGGCAAATGTGCAAAAATGGGAGTGAAAAAAATGAAGAGGGCTATTGGCCTGATGTTATTGGAACACGGAGGCAACGAAGGACATGATAAGAAAAAAAGATCTGCAACATAAGCTGGAACAAAAATGTTCATTGTCTTGATGGAAAGCTCAAGAAGCTTATATTTCACATGGTAGAAAAGTTATGGATTCAAAGACTGAAAGAGACATGATCTGGTTGAGCAAGACAGATCATCTTAGCAACTACATTTTGGATAGACTGCAATGGAGCAATGATGCCAAACCTAAACATTCAAAAATCGTGAGCCAGACCCTCAAAACCCATGACATAAAAAATGGGTTCTTTTTATTTGCTTTCTGAGTTTTAAGATATCAAGCTTTGCTCATTTTTATTAGATGGTTGCGAGCTTCCTTTGTATCACAGAGCAGCTAAACAAAAAGAGGGTTAATGGCTAGGCCACCTTTACTACACCATGAATTATGAAGGGTGGCTTGGTTAGAGGCATCCCATGTGTAAGGGGCTGAGGGGAAAAAAAAGGGCAGAGAGTGTGTTTAAGCTATTTGATCTGTCTGTGTAATGTGTGAGTTCTGCAGAGAGAGAGAGAGAGAGGCCTAAGGCAGCTGGACAGTTGGGCTTTACTTGAAATTTCTGCAGAAGAGTGTGCAAATTGTAATCACCCCCCTGTTCAGGGAAATAGGTCTTGTGTACATTCTGTAAAAAGTACAAATTACTTTAAGAAGATACCTGACTGCACTATACATTTTTGTCCAAATTGGAAACTGACCTGCCAGGCCACAAATTTGCTTCCACTTAGGAAAGGGGTAACAGAATTTTTATTGGTTTCAGAGTAACAGCTGTGTTAGTCTGTATTCGCAAAAAGAAAAGGAGTACTTGTGGCACCTTAGAGACTAACCAATTTATTTGAGCATGAGATTTCGTGAGCTACAGCTCACTTCATCGGATGCATACCGTGGAAACTGCAGCAGACATTATATACACACAGAGATCATGAAACAATACCTCCTCCCACCCCACTTATCTAAAGTGATCATCAAGTTGGGCCATTTATTCTTGAGCATGTCTCCTAGCTGCTAAAGGAATATGAATTTAGTCAAATTAAATCGAGTGAAGATTTGCTTTTTTGACATTCAGAAGTCTTTCTACAAATCTAACTGAACTTTCCTTTCACAAGTCATAAAGCATAGTCGAAAAGGGAAAACTTAAAACACAGACTTAAGAAATAAAGAGACACATTCAGCTAATTTACACCGCAATAAATCTGAAGTAGCTCTATTGAAGTTAGCAACCATGTTAGCTTGTCCACCTGGTGGGTAATAAACTGGAGAGGTGTGTGATTTGTAAAGTGCACTAATGTCTTATGTATTAATTGGTATGTGTCAACCCACCTGCTGTGCTTTAATATGGTGTTGTTTGAAACAGTACTACTTTGAAGCATGCTAGAGAACTTTTGGTGCACACCAGCAGAGTCTACATGGATCAATTAATAAACAAGAAGTTAACATGCTTTAGAAATCACCCCCCCATTTAACGCATCATTTCACTATGTAGACAAGCCACAAGAGCCACAGAATCGATCCCATTAAGTTATTGAGAGGAAACCAACAAAGAGAACATAGTTTGGATTTCTTCTTAAAATACAGAAATTCAGTCTTTGCAAGCAACTGTATTCAAGTGTTTTAGAAACTTTGTACTACTGCAATTCATTGTGCGTGTGTACCTAGAGGTGCAAAAAGGATGTATTATGAAGGCAATGGTAACAACTCTAGTTAGATTTGCTGCAGATTTGCATTTAAATTAGGACTAGATTCCTTCTGTTTCATACTTTAATGACTTTAACTACTGAATTTAGTCTTTAAATTTGGCACCATACCTCTTCATAAGACAATTGAATTTCCCATGATATTTTTAATAAAAGATTTGCTCACCTTTACAGAGAACGTACAAAGATGTTTTTAAAATGTTTGCCTTGGGCCCCTCTAACTTAAAAAGAAAAACAAATTCTAAACAAATTCCCCACATATGCCAAACTTTCAAGACATGTTTGGACAATATCTCACACACCGTTTACACATTTGAAATTAAATGCATAGAGTTATTCCTTTTAATCAGAATGAGTGTTTTGAACTATGCAAATATTAGCTATCAGCAGTGCTAAGATGTATCAACTGCTTCTGTTTTCAATGAAAAACAGAAGTGAACATTTAAAAAAATGTGTTCCATTGAAATTTTGTTTCTCAAAATGTTCTTATCACCTTTCTCCTGGACTCACCAGCTGTGCTATACACATACCTGTAGTGAGCCGGGGGGCTGGCTGGGCTGCAGGAGGCTGCCCCTGGGAGGCCAGGGTGATGAACAGATTTGAGGAGGCAGGCAACCAGAGAGTGAGGGGCTTGAAGGGCACTACAGATTCAATAGAAATTTGCTGATTGGAGGGAATGGAGGGTGAGAAGAGGCATGTGGGGCTGTGCCTGGGGTTGGGAGGAGCCCAGAGTCTGTACAAGCCTTTTCCTGCACAGTAGGGAAATCCTCAGTTGCCCTGTTAGGGAAGCTATAACCCTCCTTTGATCTCCCTCAGTAGTGGAAAAGGGACTTAGTCGCGCCACAAGGCCAGACCCTGGTTCTTATTAAGAGAGTGCCAAAGAGAAAAGAGAGAAAAGGACCTTGTTTTCAGTTTGTCTATCTTCCATGGCTCTGCTCTCCCTCCTGTCGCTACAGGACTAAAAGAGGCTGTACTTTGTCTGTACAGCCCAGATGGTTCCCTTTCATTTTTTTTTAGCATATGCAGGATTATATATAGGACTTTGACTTTCTGAGGGCATTTCATCATTCTGTTTCTAAGGAGAATAAAGATTAGAATTGGAGTTTTATCTAACTCAAACACCTGGGAGGGAATTTCCACTAAGGGCTTGATCAAGACCAAGCTATTAGCAATTGAAGTTCCAGATCATAATATAAGACTGAATAAGGATGATGCTTTAGTCAGAACATCTGGAGCTTGGCGTGATGGAACTTATTCCAACAATGAGGTTATTTTTAATAAAAATTACTCATTTTTTTCCCCTTGAAATAAAGGTGTGACCCAAGGAGCCCCTCAATGACAACTGACAGAGGGCACACCATGCCATAGCTCTCATCACACCAAACATACTCATTGTCCTGACTCACATCGTCATAATCTGTATCTAAAAGGTGTTGTGTAAGATGTCATATGCAAACTGATAACCTGCTGGTCATTAATATTATTGTATGAGGTATGTAAAGGTGAGCTATAAAGAATTATAGATGTGTGCTGGAAATATGTTCCTAAAATGGGTTTGGTAGCCAGACCTAAATCCAGCCAATCCTAGCAAAGGAATGTTGTTTCTCCAGGGAAAATTAAGTAAAGTGAAACCAAAGACAATGAAAAGGACATTTAAAGGTAAGGTAAACACAGCCCTCAGGTGAGCAAGTGGGGGAAGATGGCCACTTAACAGTCCTGATGGGTGATGGAGGCTGCACCCCCAGGAAGCCTTTCTGACTCTTGAAACAGCATCAGTGAACTTTGTGAAGATAGAAACAGAAGCAAAAAGCCATTTTTTATCCACAGCTGGATGGAAACAAGGGGCCAGAGCTCTTGTAATCTGAGAAAGCCAGATCCTTCAGCCAAGGGGTTGAAGTCTCTGGGAACTGCCATAGGTGAGAACCTGCTTAGACCAAGATTATAACTTACTGAAATGGAGTTTTAGCGACTAGAAAGCATGTCTTATTTTGTTTGTAATCATAACTGCATCTTCTGACTTATTATCACTTAAATCCCCGTTTGTTAATAAACTTACTTTTCCTTTATCACAAACCCATCTTAGTGCTCTGCATTTAATTTAAGGGTAAAATCCTCAACCAAATGAATAGGCTGGTGTGTGTCCCTCACTTGAGACTTGTGTCCCTCACTTTATTTTTATTTTATGTGTGGCATTTCTTGTCTGGTATAGAGAGACTAAGATAATCCTGGGGAAGATCCAGAATGGATCCTGGGGGCCAGGTGTACATACAGAGATAGAGGGAAAACAACAAAGCCAGATTTTCCAAAAAGCTCAGAACTCAGCATGCAACCAAACTTCTGAGAAAGTATGTCCTAGTGATTGGTTAATGCACATAAAGGTGTTGAAGCTAAGTACTATATACATATGAAACTTTATTAGTAAAATCCTCATTCAGGACCAGATTGCGCCCTTTGTATAAATAGGGTCCCCTCTGTGGAGCAATCTCCCACTCCCCATGTGAAAAAGGTGGGGAGTAAACTGCCTATGCAGCACAGAATCATAGAATATTAGGGTTGGAAGAGACCTCAGGAGGTCAACTAGTCCAATCCCCTGCTCAAAGCAGGACCACCACCAACTAAATCATCCCAGCCAGGGCTTTGTCAAGCCTGACCTTAAAAACCTCTAAGGATGGAGATTCCACCACCTCTCTAGGTAACCCATTCCAATGCTTCACCACCCTCCTAGTAAAATAGTGTTTCCTAATATCCAACCTAGACCTCCCCCACTGCAACTTGAGACCACTGCTTCTTGTTCTGTCATCTGCCACCACTGAGAACGGCCTAGCTCCATCCTATTTGAACCCCCTTCCTTCAGGTAATTGAAGGCTGCTATCAAATCCCCCCTCACGCTTCTCTTCTGCAGACTAAATAACCCCAGTTTCCACAGCCTCTCCTTGTAAGTCATGTGCCCCAGCCCCCTATTCATTTTTGTTGCCCTCCATTGGACTCTCTCCAATTTGTCCACATCCCTTCTGTAGTTGGGGGCCCAAAACTGGACACAATACTCCAGGTGTGGCCTCACCAGTGCCGAATAGAGAGGAATAATCACTTCCCTTGATTGTATTAGTAGGCAATGCTCCTACTAATACAGTGCAATATGCCATTGGCCTTCTTGGCAATGAGGGCACATTCATATCCAGCTTCTTGTCCACTGTAATCCCCAGGTCCTTTTCTGCAGGACTGCTGCTTAGCCAATCGGTCCCAAGACTGTAGCGGTGCATGGGATTCTTCCTTCTGAAGTGCAGGACTCTGCACTTGTCCTTGTTGAACCTCATTAGATTTCTTTTGGCCCAATCTTCCAATTTGTCTAGGTCACTCTGGACCCTATCCCTACCCTCCAGAGTATCTACCTCTCCCCCCAGTTTAGTGTCATCGGCGAACTTGCTCAGGGTGCAATTAATCCCATCATCCAGATCATAATAAAGATGTTGAACAAAACTGACCCCAGGACCGACCCCTGGGGCACTCCACTTGATACCGGCTGCCAACTAGACATCGAGCCATTGATCACTACCCTTTGAGCCCGACAATCTAGCCAGCTTTCTATCCACCTTATAGTCCATTCATCCAATTCATACTTTTTAACTTGCTGGCAAGAATACTGCAGGAGACCGTATCAAAAGCTTTGCTAAAGTCAAGATATATCACATCCACTATTTTCCCCTTATTCACAGAGCCAGCTATCTCATCATAGAAGGCGATCAGGTTGGTCAGGCATGACTTGCCCTTGGTGAATCCATATTGACTGTTCCTGATCACCTTCCTCTCCTCCAAGTGCTTCAAAATGGATTCCTTGAGGACATGCTCCATGATTTTCATAGAATCATAGAATATCAGGGTTGGAAGGGACCTCAGGAGGTCATCCAGTCCAACCCCCTGCTCAAAAGGAGGACCAATCCCCAATTAAATCATCCCAGCCAGGGCTTTGTCAAGCCTGACCTTAAAAACTTCTAAGGAAGGAGATTCCACCACCTCCCTGGGCAACGCATTCCAGTGTTTCACCACCCTCCTAGTGAAAAAGTTTTTCCTCATATCCAACCTAAACCTCCACCACTGCAACTTGAGACCATTACTCCTTGTCCTGTCCTCTTCTACCACTGAGAATAGTCTAGAACCATCCTTTCTGGAACCACCTCTCAGGTAGTTGAAAGCAGCTATCAAATCCCCCCTCATTCTTCTCTTCTGCAGACTAAACAATCCCAGTTCCCTCAGCCTCTCCTCATAAGTCATGTGTTCCAGACCCCTAATCATTTTTGTTGCCCTTCGCTGGACTCTTTCCAACTTATCCACATCCTTTTTGTAGTGTGGGGCCCAAAACTGGACACAGTACTCCAGATGAGGCCTCACCAATGTCGAATAGAGGGGGACAATCACGTCCCTCGATCTGCTTGCTATGCCCCTACTTATACATCCCAAAATGCCATTGGCCTTCTTGGCAACAAGGGCACACTGCTGACTCATATCCAACTTCTCATCCACTGTCACCCCTAGGTCCTTTTCTGCAGAACTGCTGCCTAGCCATTCGGTCCCTAGTCTGTAGCTGTGCATTGGGTTCTTCCGTCCTAAGTGCAGGACCCTGCACTTATCCTTATTGAACCTCATCAGATTTCTTTTGGAGGGGAATGAAGTGAGACTGACTGGTGTGTAGTTCCCCGGGTTCTCTTTTTTCCCCTTTTA
Source organism: Caretta caretta (assembly GCF_965140235.1). Lineage (NCBI taxonomy): Eukaryota > Metazoa > Chordata > Testudines > Cheloniidae > Caretta > Caretta caretta. The sequence continues at coordinate 94,562,880 of NC_134209.1, read as the reverse complement.
AAATATGGGCACTATATTTGCCTTTTCCCAATTGTTTGGGACCTCCCCCAATCACCACGAATTTTCAAAGATAATGGCCAGTGGCTCTGTAATCACATCAGCCAACTCCCTCAGCACCCTTCGTTGCATTAGATCTGGACCCATGGACTTGTTCATGTATAGCTTTTCTAAATAGTCCCTAACCTGTTCTGTTATCACAGAGGGCATCTCACCTACTCCACGTGCTGTTTCAGAGTAGCAGCCATGTTAGTCTGTATTTGCAAAAAGAAAAGGAGTACTAGTGGCACCTTAGAGACTAACCAATTTATTTGAGCATAAGCTTTCGTGAGCTACAGCTCACTTTATCAGATGCATTTAGTGGAAAATACAGTGAGGAGATTTATATACGCACAGAACATGAAAAAATGGGTGTTATCATACACACTGTAAGGAGAGTGATCACTTAAGATGAGCTATTACCAGCAGGAGAGCTGGGGGAGGGGGGCAGAAAACCTTTTGTAGTGATAATCAAGGTGGGCCATTTCCAGCAGTTAACCGGAATGTCTGAGGAACAGTGGGGGGTGGGGTGAATAAACATGGGGAAATAGTTTTACTTTGTGTAATGACACATCCACTCCCAGTCTCTATTCAAGCCTAAGTTAATTGTATCCAGTTTGCAAATTAATTCCAATTCAGCAGTCTCTCGTTGGAGTCTGTTTTTGAAGTCTTTTTGTTGTAATATTGCGACCTTTATGTCTGTAATCGAGTGACCAGAGAGATTGAAGTGTTCTCCGACTGGTTTATGAATGTTATAATTCTTGACATCTGATTTGTGTCCATTTATTCTGTTACATAGAGACTGTCCAGTTTGACCAATGTACATGGCAGAGGGGCATTGCTGGCACATATCACATTGGTAGATGTGCAGGTGAACGAGCCTCTGATAGTGTGGCTGATGTTATTAGGCCCTGTGATGGTCTCCCCTGAATAGATATGTGGACACAGTTGGCAACGGGCTTTGTTGCAAGGATAGGTTCCTGGGTTAGTGGTTCTGTTGTGTGGTGTGTGGTTGCTGGTGAGTATTTGCTTCAGGTTGGGGGGCTGTCTGTAGGCAAGCACTGGCCTGTCTCCCAAGATTTGTGAGAGTGATGGGTCGTCCTTCAGGATAGGTTGTAGATCCTTGATGATGCATTGGAGAGGTTTTAGTTGGGGGCTGAAGGTGATGGCTAGTGGCGTTCTGTTATTATCTTTGTTGGGCCTGTCCTGTAGTAGGTGACTTCTGGGTACTCTTCTGGCTCTGTCAATTTGTTTCTTCACTTCAGCAGGTGGGTATTGTAGTTGTAAGAATGCTTGATTGAGATCTTGTAGGTGTTTGTCTCTGTCTGAGGGGTTGGAGCAAATGTGGTTGACTCCCTCCTCAGGCTCTTCGCTACCAGCACTCCCAGCTATCTTCGAGACACCACTGACTTCCTGAGGAAATGACAATCCATCGGTGATCTTCCTGAAAACACCATCTTGGCCACTATGGATGTAGAAGCCCTCTACACCAACATTCCACACAAAGATGGACTACAAGCCGTCAGGAACACTATCCCCGATAATGTCACGGCAAACCTGGTGGCTGAACTTTGTGACTTTGTCCTCACCCATAACTATTTCACATTTGGAGACAATGTATACCTTCAAATCAGAAGCACTGCTATGGCCCTACAGTACGCCAACAGTTTTATGGCAGACTTAGAACAAAGCTTCCTCAGCTCTCGTCCCCTAATGCCCCTACTCTACTTGCGCTATATTGATGACATCTTCATCATCTAGACCCATGGAAAAGAAGCCCTTGAGGAATTCCACCATGATTTCAACAATTTCCATCCCACCATCAACTTCAGCCTGGACCAATCCACACAAGAGATCCACTTCCTGGACACTACGGTGCTAATACGCGATGGCCACATAAACACCACCCTATACCAGAAACCTACTGATAATTGATAGAGCCAGAAGAGTACCCAGAAGTCACCTACTACAGGACAGGCCCAACAAGGATAATAACAGAATGCCTGAAGTGAGCTGTAGCTCACGAAAGCTTATGCTCAAATAAATTGGTTAGTCTCTAAGGTGCCACTAGTACTCCTTTTCTTTCCCTGTGCTGTGTTGCCCATTGCAGCAGTCTGCGAGCTGACCTTGTCTGTGAAGACTAAGGCAAAAGAAGCATTCAGTACTTCAGCTTTTTCCAAATCATCTGTCACTATGTTGCCTACCCCATTCAGTAAGGGTCCCACGCTTTCCCTGACCACCTTCTTGTTGCTAACATGCTTATAGAAACCCTTCTTGTTACCCTTTACATCCCTTGCTAGCTGGAACTCCAATTGTGCCCTGGCCTTCCTGATTACACCCCTGCATGCTCTAGCAATATTTTTATAGTCCTCCCTAGTCATCTGTCTAAGTTCCCACTTCTTGTAAGCTTCCTTTTTGAGTTTAAGCTCACCGAAGATTTCCCTGTAAGCCAAGCTGGTCGCCTGCCATATTTACTATTCTTTCTGCACTTCAGGAGGGTTTGTGCTTTTAATAAGGCTTCTTTAAAATACAGCCAGCTCGCCTGGACTCCTTGCACCCTTTATATTAGCCTCCCAGGGGATCCTGCCCATCAGTTCCCTAAGGGAGTCTAAGTCTGCTTTTCTGAAGTCAAGGGTCTGTATTTTGCTACTCTCCTTTCTTCCTTTTTTCAGGATCCTAAACTCAACCATCTCATGGTCACTGCTGCGTAGGTTGCCACCCACTTCTACTTCCCCTACCAATTCTTCCCTGTTTGTAAGCAGCAGGTCAAGAAGAGCACAGCCCCTAGTCGGTTCCTCCAGCACTGTCCCCTCTTTCCCCTGGACTCTGTGGAGGATTCTGTCCAGGACCAGAGATCTCTGGGTGGCGGGTGGCAGGTGGCAGGCAGAGGGAGGATGAGGTGGAGGGTATAGACCCACCGTGCCCCCAGTACATTTCCTTCAGACGTATAAAATTCCCAGAGGGTGCGTTGCATTTCAGCCTTCATAAGCAGGAAGGACTTTTTAGAGGTGGGGTTCAGGGCTCACAGGAAACCCCATCACTGAGGTTTCCATTGAATCAAACTGCCAAGAAGAAGGGCCAGAGGTGCTGCAGAACCACACAACTGCTGTACAGATTGCCTAGTGACCCTGAGATTTCAGGGCATTTGGGGTCTTTCAAGCTTTCCTCCATGGCAGAGGCGGGAGGAGAACCTGTCTTCTTGATGGAAGAATGCAGGAAAAACTCTTCAAAGGCACTCTTCCAGCCCCTTGTATGGTAAGGCCCACATATGAATACAACCTGGCCCTCACATTTTATTCTGCCCTTACTCAAGCAAAATCCTGTTGACTTCAAAAGGCATTCTGCCTCAGTAAGGAGTGGGCAAGGACCTCAGAATCTGGGCCATTATTAGTTATTGCATAGCCCCAGGTAAAATTCATTCTAAGTGTGATACTTTGAACCTGAGATGTCAGTTCCTGTCACATATCTGTGTTTTCAGTTGCACTTTATATAATAAGAGACTTAAAAAAATTGCCAAAAACAGGGAAAAGGGAGTGGGGCTGAAAAAACTATACATTGCCCTAAACAGCAACTCATACTAGTAGAGTGCTCTCTAATCAGACTCTTGTGTGTTTTGTACTGGAGAAAGACAAAGTGTGTGGAGGGAGGGGGGGAAAGAAGCAGAAGTTTAAATTAGAATTGATATCAGATGCACCGATTAAGTATTGACAATTTTTCAAGCTTTGGAATGGTTCCCATTTGCAGCTGCTAGGCAGCATACAGCAGCTTTTGTATTTACGAGCACTTGGTGAGTACTCTGACAGCTTTATTATTTGTTGGCTTTCTCCAGCATTGCACAGTAAAAATTGTTTTCAAAGAGTATTCAAAAGTGTAGCTGGCTGCCACTGTATCAAACCCAATCAATCCACCAATGCATTTCGCTTTCTTGATTGATAACTGGTTCAGCAGTCTGGCATTTCAGGGAAGGAGTGGAAGGAAAGCAGGTCTCGGTGGTCATTAATCCTTTTCCCCTGAGCCTCCCTCAGGCAGCTGCTTGCCCCATTATCCACATTTCTTGCTGCTGATTTCCACAACCCCATGGCCACTCAAACCACCAGAAATTCACCACTGTCCCTTTCGCTCACCATAGACCTTTCATCATCCTGGATTCAGCAGCTCTTGCTGGGCTGCTAATAGTCAGGGGGATTTCTTTTTCTGTTTTTTAACTGCACCATTAGTTTGGTTCACTTTATCTCAGTTTTTCCCCCCAAAGATTGTAATTTGCTGTCTAACACACAGGAATAACGACATGTTGAGGGTCCCTTTTCCTTTCGAGTTGGGGTCTTGGAGATTAGGTTCCTGATGTCCGATTTCACATGGTAACTGAAGTACAGATTCTGTGTATTGGGATTCCCACTGCTGATTGATCTGATTGTGCTTGATGGTTTCACCTATTGTTTTCTGAGTTAGTATGCTGGGTGCCCTGTGATCGGCTGCCAGGGAGATAGGCTACTTATTTAGTTATTAATGTGAAAAAAGCTCAGTGTGCTCGCTGAACTGCCAGCCCCAATGAAACCAATGACAAGAACAGAATCATTATGAATAACAGAGATCTATAATGAATTGGAAACTGGAAACTTAGAAGGGAAAGGGAAGGGGAGGGGAGCTTTTTCTCATCACATTTTCCTTGTGTTTGCTTCATTACACCAAGGTAATGAAGGCTCCAGATTGGCTAAGAAGCCACAGGTTTGAATCCCCACTGAGATTTCAGGATAAACTCTATCTGTCACTTGCCAGCAGCCTTGTGTTATGTGCTGCTGGAAAAGCTGCTTCTTGAATATATACTGTTATGCTAAGCACAAATGTCTCCTCCATCTGCCCTCCAAAGTGTAAAGTATCCCGGCCAAATTTGTTCCATATAATCTTTACTTAAACACTCTCAGATTGGGAGCCAGAACCCATGTGAGTAAAGAGTGAGGCACCCAGATGGGGAAAGGTGTTAAATTCATTGTACAACGTGCTGAAAAAAAGTTTAAACACCTTTTAAAGAATGACAAGGAGACAAAACAAGAGCGTTAGAGTGAAAATATCAGAGTAAAAATGAAATGTTAGAAAAAACTATACATAATCTGTGTCACCTCAGTCTCCCTAAATAACTAGACAGAGCCTGCACCTGCAAGCCCTTTCTCGTGTGAGTAGTGCAATTGAAGTCAGTTGGGGATTGGTCCTGCTCTGAGCAGGGGGTTGGACTAGATGACCTCTTGAGGTCCCTTCCAACCTTTATATTCTATGATTCTATGACTGTTTTATTCTTATCAAACATGAGTAAGAGTTTGCAGGGTCAGGATCAAATACCTGAAGAGATCCCCATTATCGCAGCTGACTGACTAAGATTTTGAAGTTTGGCAGGAGAGATTAATAAACAGACAGTAGATGAGCCACTATACTGTATGAAATAAGAGATGATTTTAGGCTGAGACTGTCAACTGCATCAATTTGGGCAAGATTTTTTTTTTTAATTATTGGAATAATATATGTAATTTTTCTCTGCATGATGGATCTTTGCTTCTCTAATAAGAGTAGGCACTATTCCTTCTGGTAATGGAAAGTCCAACTAACAGGTACTTGCAGAAGGGCACAGTGTCCACAAATCTACTCTGTTGAGTACCCACAGCTGGAGCACAGACCGGAAAGTGGGGTTGGCTACCTGGGGAGGAAGGTGTGGCAATGGCATGTGGGAGATGTACTGATTCACCACATACCCTGGGAAGCCTCTGCCAGCAGAGAGCCCAGAACGCAAATGAAAGATCCATAATACACTTTTGTAAAATAACAAATATTCTTAAACTGCCTAACCCAGGGAAGGTGGTGATACAGAAGCTGCCTGCTTTCCCCATTGGTGATTTCCCATGGGGTGGGAGTGTGGGGGAGAAGGGAGGTGTGCAGCTGGTACCTGCCCATAGCAGCAGTGGTGAATCCAGTACATTATAACTTAGCTAAAAAGATTTGAGGCTTCTATTTCCCTTCTGAAGAGACCTTCAAAATTCTGGCCCAGCTATTCTTATACAGAGATTCCATTGTTAGTAATCCCTTTTCCTCCAGAATGAATTAACAATCTGAATTGTTTACTGCTTATTACGTAGGCTGTGGGGGATGAGACTAGAGCCCTTGGTGATCCCTTGACTGCTGTGGGAAAAGCCTTTGAGTACATCAAAAGAGATTTAAAATGTTCGGTATAAATTAATCTGTATCCTGCAATAATGAAATATACTGAACTACGAAGACCTCAGTTTACATATACCCCAATTCCCAAATCACAAGTTTCAGTTTCAGATTGTAGCCTGGGCTGAGCACCAGTGTAAGGCTGCAAGGGTAATTAAACATTTACATTGTTTAGGAGTAACCGTCAGGAAAGACCAATACTTATTGTACATTTATTGCTGGCTCTTGAGCAGTTAGCAATATGTGCTGAATATTAGAATATGCACCATTTATATAGTGCTGGCACTAGTGACACGTAATTCAGACCTATCTTCTTGGAGTCAGGACACTTTATTACATCGCTTTAACCCTAAGGAATCTACATAATTGATGGATTTGGGATAGATTACAGATACATAATAACCTTGAGATAACCAGTTTCCACTGATTGAGTTTAATCTGGTAGAGTTGAATTGCCATTCACCCAGGGCTTCCAGCAATGCATATGGCTCTACATTTTCTATGACTAATTTAAATTGTTGGATTGAAATTACTTTTTCTGTTTAAAAATATTTGAAATATGAAATATCAGATTTGGCAAATAGTTGGATGAGGATTAATTTATAGAAAAACAACTCAAGCCAGCAAAATCTTGTCTTCCAAGATATTTTTGAGGGGGTGTGTGTGTGTGGAGGTGTTAAATTATGGTGTTTATAACAAGAGAACCAAAGGGTTTCCCATCACCAGAAAACAAATGAGACAACTCTCTAGGTTAGGATACACCCCAATACTGTGATCTTATGTTGGGAGCTTTCTTTCCAAGGCTTCTGGAATCCCTGTAGCCATTCATCCATCCCAGGCTTCTAATCTGTTTATAATAAAAAAACAAAGTAATGTACAGTGATTTTTATCTTCAGAGCAAACATTGCTTTCCAGAGGAAAGATGAGGAAACTGAGGCACAGAGGTGTGAAGCAATTTGCCCAGTTACAAAGCAAAGTCAGTGGCAGAGCTGAGAACAGGAAAGTAGTCTCCTGACTCCCAGTCATATGGCCTGTTTACTGGATCATGCTCATTCTTTGTGTTCTCTCAGGGCCTGTGTGTTCCTTCATTTCCAAGCTCCATCTTGTTATTCTACTAGAACATATACCTGAGTTTGAAACATGGAATTAACTCCATGCTTGCTGGAAAGCAACTGTAGGGCCATGGGAGAATGAGACCCTATTGTCAGAAATGGTTACTGGCTTTGAGACCCATGGTTTCACAAGTCTGCAGGGTTCATGGGAGTAGCCACGCTCCAGTTAGGGTTGCCAACTGTCTAATCACACAAATCCAAACACCCTTGCCCTGCCCCTTTCCCGAGTCTCTTTCCCTGCCCTGCCTCTTTCATTCCATCCCCCCTCCCTCTGTCACTCACTCACTTTCACCCTCACCCACTTTTACCCTCACTCCACCCACTGGACTGGAATAGGGGTTTGGGGCATGGGAGTGGGTGCAGGCTCTGGGCTGGGGCCGAGGGGTTCAGAGTATGGGAGGGGGCTGCGGGCTGACACTAAGGCAGGGGGTTGGGGTGCAGGAGGAGGTGCCAGGTGCAAGCTCTGGGAGGGACTTTGGGTGCTGGAGGGGGCTCAGTGCTAGGGGAGGGGGTTGGGGTGCAGGACGGTTCTGAGATTCAGGCTCTGGGACGGGGCTCAGGGCTGCAGCAGGAAGTTGGGGTGCGGGAGAGGGTGAGGGGTGCAGGCTCTGGCCGGGTAGTGCTTACCTTGGGTGGCTCCCAGTCAGCAGCTCACCGGAGCTAAGGCAGGCTCCTTGACTGCCCCGGTCCCACACCACTCTTGGACGTGGCTGGCATGTCCCTGAGGCCCCTGGGGGTGGCAGGAGTCTCTGTGTGCCCCCACTGCTCCCATTGGCCTCAGTTCCTGGCCAATGGGAGCTGTGGAGTTGGTGCTCAGGGCGGGGGCAGCACGCAGAGGCCCCCTGCCCTCACAGGGGTCACAGGGATGTGCTAGCTGCTTTGAGGAGTGGCATGGAGCCAGGGAAGGCAGGGAGCCTGCCTTACCTCCCCTCAGCCGCTGGATTTTCAGTGGCTTAAAATCTCCTGGTTTGGCTTCAGTAGCCTCTGGGAGATACAGCCCAATTCCAGGAGACTCCCGGTGAAACTGGGAGGTTTGGCAACCCTAGCTCCAGTCTTCCACCTGGCAGCCTGCATATAATTGCTTAGCTGGGACCAATGAAGCCCTGCCACAGTTTGAGGCTCTGTCTCTGAGGTCTGTCAGAGTCCCAGAGTAACTGATTGGCTCATTGGCCCTACTGAAGCCAGCTGCAGGAACAGGAAGCTGTCTGAACAACTGGGCTCCAGCCTGCTTTGGACTGTGTGCATTGTGCCTCCCACTCTGCAGAGGCATCCTGACCTGTTGTGACTCCTGGCATCTGACTTGTGGTTCTGATCTCCAGTGTGCATCCTGCCTCTGATCCAGCCGACTCTTGACCCAGCCGACTCTTGATTCCTGTCTCATGGCTGCATAATCTGGCTCTGACTACTCAGTTAGACATCTAGATTATAGAGATGTCCATATCCCATGTTCAAAACAATGTTAAATTGAATGTTTTGTTCAAAGTGAAAGTTAAATGTGAGGGATAGTTCCAAACTAAAGCTAGGAAGAAAAAGAGAAGCTAGATATAGGTGCTAGTGAGGATGTAGAGGTGACTGTGTCCTTTAGGATGACTGCAGGACTTTACCCCTTATGGGATATACTGTTGCACAGCTCCAAAAGCCAAGTGCCAAAGGGAATCAAGGCAAATGAAGGTTCAGATGAGCTCTGTACAGAGAGGCGATCCCTGACCTCAGAAGTGAAGGAGCACAAAGAAAAGTTAGTGTAAGTGACTTAAAGTTTTATTTTAATAAAACTCTGTTCAGCTTTTCAATGTGTGTCCACACCATGAATATTCCTCCTCCCTTCCATTCAGAGTACAACACAAAAACAGACCCCAGGACTCTGCTCAAAAATCTATCTATGTTGAGTTGAATTTTCCTTAACTGTGTACTTACATTGCCAGATATTTAGGAGCCAATAACATTTCTTGGGTTGTTTTACTGCTCTAATGGCATCCGTATGATCTGAAGGCATAGCTATACTTTTTAAAAATATTTTTTGAACAAACTAGTGATAATATGCTGTAAATGCTTCCATGACATGCAGCTACACAAGCATACAGATACAGACAGAGAATTTAAATAAAGGACTGAGTGTTTTGAATCTCTCCAATCTTCCTAAAAAGACGGAGTAAAAACTCTGATGAATCAGGTCCCTTTTTACCATAATAATGATACTGTGCTAGAGTTCAAGCTTCTGAAAGGGTCTTCCAAAATCACATTGTGGGAATGTTTCTTTGTCATAGAAATTGTGAGGCACCACGGCCTTGCCAATAAGCAAAACTTTCCATTCTATTTGGGTGATTTTTAGTCAATATAACAATGTGGCTTTGTTTTATCCAGGTTTCAGGAGGAAAAAAGTAAGATTCTTTCACTGAGGAACATACAGATAACTCTGGAGGAAAACCTTTGGCTGCAGCCTTATTCAAATGGATTTTTTTTTCCAGAGAGACCTTGAATAGTCATCGAGCCTTTTGAATAGGCTTTGTAGTGAGGTATGCCACTATGTTCTACTTAAGAAATTGGAGACTGTTCTTGAGAGGAAGATTGCAAGGGACGTCTGGAAAAATATACTGTATGGTATTTGAAACTGCTTGGAGGGTTTTCAGGAATATTAACAAATGAAACACAATTTTTTTTTTAACATTCTGCAGTTCATAGTGCACTTCACCTTTCCAGTTACTTTAAAGGCAAACACAACCATGGGGAAGATTTCATATGATATAAACCCAAACCTACATAGTCAAATATTGCCAGAGGCAATAAAAAATTCAAACAAAACCTTTGAACTACAATCTGGAATGTGTTGTGTGGGGATGTTGTCAAAAAATCCACTGGAATAATGCTTAAAGCTAATTAAATGATAGCTAAGAGGGGAAGCAGAGTAAATACTGGAAATCATGAAGTTCTTGATATTAAACTGCTCAAGATAGTTAAGACCAAAGCAGACTGTGAAGAACTTCAAAAAGATCTCACAAAACTAAGTGATTGGGCAACAAAATGGCAAATGAAATTTAATGTGGATAAATGTAAAGTAATGCACATTGGAAAAAATAACCCCAACTATATGTACAATATGATGGGGGCTAATTTAGCTACAACTAATCAGGAGAAAGATCTGGAGTCATCGTGGATAGTTCTCTGAAGATGTCCACGCAGTGTGCATCGGCAGTCAAAAAAGCAAACAGGATGTTAGGAATCATTAAAAAAGGGATGGAGAATAAGACGGAGTATATCTTATTGCCCTTATATAAATCCATGGTATGCCCACATCTTGAATACTGTATACAGATGTGGTCCCCTCCTCTCAAAAAAGATATACTGGCATTAGAAAAGGTTCAGAAAAGGACAACTAAAATGATTAGGGGTTTGGATCAGGTCCCATATGAGGAGAGATTAAAGAGGCTAGGACTTTTCAGCTTGGAAAAGAGGAGTCTAAGGGGGAATATGATAGAGATATATAAAATCACAAGTGGTGTAGAGAAAGTGAATAAGGAAAAGTTATTTACTTGTTCCCATAATATAAGAACTAGGGGCCACCAAATGAAATTAACAGGCAGCAGGTTTAAAACAAATAAAAGGAAGTTCTTCTTCACACAGCACACAGTCAACCTGTGGAACTCCTTGCCTGAGGAGGTTGTGAAGGCTTGGACTATAACAGGGTTTAAAAGAGAACTGGATAAATTCATGGAGGTTAAGTCCAATAATGGCTATTAGCCAGGATGGGTAAGGAATGGTGTCCCTAGCCTCTGTTTGTCAGATGGTGGAGATGGATGGCAGGAGAGAGGTTCACTCCCTCTGGGGCACCTGGCATTGGCCACTGTTGATAGACAGGATACTGGGGTAGATGGACCTTTGGTCTGATCCAGTATGGCCATTCTTATATTCTTATGATCTTCTTAAATGTCCCATTGGATTAAGGCAAACATGAGTCCTTTTGCAGAAATGACATACACAGTCAGGGGAATTACTTCATATTTGAATGGATTTGAGTCCTTTTCTGTAATATGAATAGTTCACTTCACTTATATTGATGGAAAGCTGATGCATCATAGGATGCAGCAACTCTGGTGCATACTTGGTACTCCAGGAAAGCTTGAGGAAGCCAGTGATCATGACATCTACATTGTTAGGGCTCTGTGGATTGGAAAGGATGGGCTGTCTTGGAAACAGGAGAGGAGCTGTAGGGCAGATGCCCTCAACAGCATCCTCCCCTCATAGCGCAACTGATTTCAGAGTGCAATCTGTGTGGGAGTTAATTGCCGAGCTCCTTTAGGGGCAAGAGTATAGAAGGGAAGGCTATCTTTGGGTATGGCCTTAGCTCCTCAGTGTTGTTTTATGCTAGGTTCTGTGAGTATGGTAGACTGGGCCACCCTTCAGAGGCAGTAAACACCTTCTCCTTGAGGGGTGCAACCTGAATAGGGAATGAAAGCAGAGATTGGTTACTGGTGCTGCTGTGGGAGCCGTTGCTCCTTGAGGCACTTTGGCTACATAAGAAATGGATGAGTGACAAATGCTGTACATGAGCTATTTGTTATATGAATACCATATTGACATCATACTGATGATATGCATATGTTGGAACCTGTTTGCATTGGGATATATTCTGATTGATGTGCAGCTTTATGTCACTTAGAATGGCACCATGAAACACTTGCCACTAAATGTCAGACATTTATTTGATCCTATTGATTTTATTGCAATATTAACTGTTATGATTGAATATAACCATATTCTGTATTTACAACAACATATGCCCCATAAGGATACATCTCCAGAGCTAAGAAACATTAATGGATACATCTGTATTAATGCTATATGTGCTGCTTTTTTAATTGTGGTACACAGTAATGCATATAAATGTTATTATCCATCAGGTGAGCACTTCTTCACTTATACTTCTAATTTACTGCAATTGATATGGGTTATTATCTCTCCTGGGATTGCATTTCCATTATCCATTCATCTTCCATACTCCTACTGTCTGTCAATCTTCTTGTTTTGATACCACCAGCCACCACCTCTATCTTTTGCATAATAGAAATCTTTCACATCTTAGCCAATTGCTATAATTATGGGCAACTGGTTGAGTGCTGGATGACCAAGAGTCATAAATGAGGGTCCTTTTATAGTATTTACTTTTATAATAAAAAGCACACAGTGAGAGTGCTTTCACATCCTGTAATTCACCTGTACTGAAGCTCCTGCCTCTAGCTGCTGTGCTCAATCCAAATTTGCATGAAATTCGGGAGGCAAAAAAGTGCAGTTTACACTTCACTGTTCTGGAGAAATTTTTGGAGCACTTTTTCCTCTCCATGTGCTCTGTTACTATAGAGGACAATCTGGCCTATTGGGAGCATTGTTTCTAAAACTGACATCAATAAAATTAAGCATTTTTCTTTCAGAACAGATTTTGGGCAGCTATGTTGTAAGGTAAATTGAATTGAAATTAGAGTCTGCTCCTGGTATAGATAAAAGGCTCAAAAGTCTGAATTTTCATTTGATCCTCTGTGATATTTTTTTACGGGTATTTTATCGTGGCAACTTCAGTTACCTTGTATTTCCGTTCCTATAAATGATTTGGAAAAACAGGTAAACAGTGAAGTGGCAAAGTCTGCAGATGATGCAAAATTACTCAAGACAGTTAAATCCAAAGCAGATTGTGAAGAGATCTCACAAAACTGGGTGACTGGGCAAAAAATGACAGATGAAATTCAATATTGATAAATAAATGCAAAGTAATGCTTACTGGAAAACAATCCTAATTCTACATACAAAATAATGGGGTCTAAATTAGTTGTTACCATTCAAGAAAGAGATCTTGGAGTCACTGTGGATAGTCCTCTGAAAACATCTATTCAATGTGCAGTGGTAATCAAAAAAGCTAACAGAATGCTAGGAACCATTAGGAAAGGGATAGATAATAAGACAGAAAATATCATAATGCCACTATATAAAACCATGGTATTCCCACATCTTGAATACTGCATGCAGTTCTGGTGGCCCACCTCAAAAAAAGACATATTAGAAATAGAAAAGGTGCAGAAAAGGGCAACAAAAATATTAGGAGTATGGAACAGCTTCCATAGGAGGAGAGATTAGAAAGACTGGGACTGTTCAGCTTGGAAAAGAAACGACTAAGGGGGGATCTGATAGAAGTCTATAAAATCATGAAGCTGTGGAGAAAGTGAATAAGGAAGTGTTATTTACCCTTTCACATAACACAAGAACCAGGGGTCACCCAATAAAATTAATAGGCAGCAGGTTTAAAAAACAACAAAAGGAAGTATTTCTTCATCCAATGCACAATCAACCCATGAAACTCTTTGCCAGGGGATGTTATGAAGGCCAAAACTATAATGGGGTTCCAAAAAAGAACTAGACAAGGTCCATTAATGACTATTAGCCAAGATGGTCAGGGATGCAACCCCGTTCTCTGCATGTCTTTAAGCCTTTGACTGCCAGAAGCTGGGACTGGACAACAGGGGATGGATCATATGATAAATTGCCCTGTTCTGTTCATTTTCTTTGAAGCACCTGGTATTGGCTACTGTCGGAAGACAGGATACTGGGCTAGATGGACCATTGGTCTGACCCAGTATGGCCATTCGTATGTTCTTATAACTTTAAATTTTTTTAATATGTTTCTTTATTTGGGACTTTGTTTGTAGGAATTATGTCATGGGCAACAAATCTATGTGTGCTAAATGGGTAGACTGAAGCTTTTATAACAATAGTAGGTCCTTTGAACTTAGTTATTTTCAATATAATTGTCCTGATGTTATATTTTGAACCATTATATTCTTTTGATTATTGGGAGAACCTGTCTGTATAGGACATTTGAAAATTTAACGTACCTGTAATAGGATGCTTGGAGGGCTGGGTTGCCTAATAGTTGGTGCACCTGACTTCTAGACCCTTGCTTCCCTAGCAGAGGTGTCTCAGTCCTTAAGGAGATGTGGTAGGTGGACTAGGGCCATCTCTCTCCATTCAGTCCCAGCCCAGGACCTTACATAAAGCAAAGCTGACAGGATTTTCCTGACAGAAAGTCTAAGTCCACTGCCCTTGGCTATTTTCTACCTCTGTTTCTTCAGTTTGGGACGTGGCCCCAATATTCCAAACAGTCTCTGGTGCCCCCTTGTGGACCTTTTGTGGCATCCTGCCACCTCCTCAGGTCCCTCTGGGTGGTACAGACAAGATGGAAGGGCATAAGCCCACAATGTCTCTATGGTTAAATCAGCTCACTCACTGCTGGGTGCTCCTTAGTGCTTCTTCCCTGGTGGCTGTCCGAGCTCTCAGGCTCCTAGTGATGATCCCCTCATGAAGGGAGATAGCTTGCTTCTGCATCTTTGGCAGTCAGCCCTGAACTGAGACAAATTCTCTGCTTTTCATCCCCCTACAGGCCTGGCATTAGCTGCAGGTGTAGCAGCATAGGGCTAACTGAGCCCATGGGCTCTACTTAACCCTTTTTGTGCTGGTGTGATGTTTCTTAGCCACACCACAGTACCTGACACTAATACTGCCCTGTTATGTTGTCTTGTTATGCTTGTAATTATGGAACAGTTGCAAAATGAAGTCTAGGCTATTTTTAGCCATTAAATATCCCATAGCATTTTTTGTAAGAGATGGGGTGTTAACCCTGCTGATGTGGTCAAATTTTAACTCGGGTAGCTAAACTCCATCTAGCAGCATTCCCAGACAGTTTCAATTCGATATCTTTTTCTTTCATTCAGGCTCAGTCCAATGCCTTTAATGTCAGTGGGAATTTTTCTTTTGACTTCATTAGTCACTGGACTATGCTCTTCCTGTTCAATACTGTCGTGTGATGTTATTGTGCAGTGTTAAGCATCTCCTGCTTAGCTCACTAGATTTCACTCCATTTTGGTACTGTATGAAGTGCAGGACTCTATAAAAGTTCACTGAATTAGGGTATGATATAAATCTATGATATTTAGGACAAGGTGAAGAGTTTGTTAAAGAGAAATCTCCCCATGCAGCCAAGATAAACCAGAAGTAAACCTGGGCGGGTTTTATTTGTGTAAAGTTACTGAGCAAGATGTTAAAAGATTTCATACATCACCACTTGTGAGTATTTCAGTGCAAATAGCTCCACACCATTATTATGTACAACACACAAACACATACATGCACTTTCACATTCATTATAAAACAATCACTCTCTTGATTCTGGACTGCCATTATAGTAGACATCTGGCGATCCAGAAATATCATCCTTGATTTAGGGCCTATTCCAGCTAATGGGAAAACTCCCATTGACATAAATGGGTATTGGATTGGGCTTTTATAACAAATATAATCAATACTCTTATTATGCCTGGACAATGAAAATATGCTTGAGTTATACAAATGGATGCTATACAATGAATTACAGAAAAGGCCATTGAATTCTGATTTCATAGTTTCGGAAGGTTAATTTCATTGACATTTCTTTGTCATTCAACTTATCCATTCTCATATGGGTTTTGGAGTAAAGTAAATTATTTGATTACTGTCTTGCAACTTGTCATACATCTTCTGGGTGGATATTTTTATTTTGTGGCTTTGATGTTTAGATGTTATGGGTTCTGTTCTGTTTAGGAGTCAGTCTTGAGGTCCATCTACCATAGTTATGGTCATGTGGTCCTACGAGAAATCAAAAGCAAACTGAATCTTTAAACAAAATTCAGGTCTTTCTCTTTCTCGCTCAATAATTCATTGTATTTTAATTTGTGTAATTAATCTGTCTGTTAGAACTCTGCTCTTTTCATGAGTTTTCAAAGAATTTATGGGGATATGTACAGTAAATATGTAGCCTAATATACCATTGTGTGTCTTTATTCCTTTGAGTTCAAAATTAAACAAAAGTACTAGTTCTTTGTTTAAAGCAATCCACATTTGAAAGGCTAAATTTCTAGTGAGATCTTTAGGTAGCTACTAGTGCCCTGAAATATGGAGCTACACTCATGGGCAGTAGATAGTACCAACATAGGGGCTGATGCAAAGCTCATTTAAATCAATGGAAAGACTGTCCCATTGGCCATATGGATGGGCCAGATTTGTATATAACTGAGATCAGAATATGACCTATTTTCTTTCTGGTTAGGTATCTGTGACCTTCAGAAGGATCCTGCCAACTAATGCACCCAAAGCAATGCCTGCACAGTCAAAGCATATTAGTTAAAAATTGCTATTAAT
This sequence comes from Caretta caretta, assembly GCF_965140235.1. Lineage (NCBI taxonomy): Eukaryota > Metazoa > Chordata > Testudines > Cheloniidae > Caretta > Caretta caretta. The sequence goes on along the minus strand of NC_134209.1, from coordinate 94,546,318 downwards.
GCATGGAGATTGTAAGCTGCAATGATGCAAAAAGAGATCCCGTGTCATATGTGCTTTGCTGTGTAATACATATTAATCCAGGTAATACAAGGTAAATTATTTTCAGGAGTGTACGCATTTAGTTTAATTAAGCAGAATGTGAGTGAATGATGCATTTAGGTTCAGAGTTACATAATGTAACCTTATTGCTGCTGGGCTCTTGGTAGAGAAGTCAGGGCCCAAGCTGTCAGGTGCTGTATGCATTGCAGGAATAGTCAGTCAAGGCTAGTTTGAGCTGGAACTGGATTATCAATTTATGTCTCACTATTTGGGATGTTTCTTTGTTTTCTAATAAAAACTGAGCACTGTTAAGAAAATTCTGGTGCATTTTTGTGATTCTTCAATATTCAGCACACATTTTAAAGCACAATAAAGTAAAGAAAGAGGCTATATTTGTCAGTGTTTAAAAGTTATGTCTAGGCTCTGTAGAGATATCACACATGTTAGTTCTAAATCACCAATACCTCTGCAGTGATAAGCCACAAGGCAACCTGTGGTATTTCAATTTTTAAACACATGTTCTGTTTCTATGTCAGCTATATATTTTTCTCTCTCTCTCCAGTTCCCTGTCCTCTACTATCATTCTGTAAGAAATCTGTCTCCAAGACGTCAGAAGATAATGAAAAGGGAGACACAAAAAAGGAAGCTGGCCACCTGTCACTCTAATAGGTACTTTTCTCACAGGCTCTGCAGGTGTCCCTGTTCATCATCAAAAGAACATATTTTGAAGAATAGCCTAATGTTTGTGCCAGCTGCCAACCTGAGGAAACCCTTTGCTGACTGAACTTAGAAAAGGCTAAGAAGAGCTGATGTAGCGATAACAAGCCAAAATAATTTGTAACATGCGTGCTGCAGGTGAGCAGCAGCAGTCTCAGTGATAGTGCCTCACCATGAATTTCTAAATGTATCCTAAACCCTGACTGAAACAAATGTACTTGAAAAGGAATGTGTAGTTGAGTCCTGCAAGGAGGGAGAACAAATGAATAAATAACTGTAGCACTGATCCATCTGAAAAACTGATTTACAGTTGGTCATGGTGGCCCTATCTTTTCAGTGCTATCGGGAGACCCCATTGAGGGCTGACATGGCCTACCCTGAGCATTGTAGCACATGCGCCATCTTCTGAGAGGCGTGGCAGAGGTGGCCATGGTATGGCTCAGGAAATTGGCGGGAGACTCACAAGAGGCTTTAATTTGGAGCAGAGAGCTGAACAAGATGTTCATCTCTGATGAATCTGCAGAATAAGTATGTGATGTTGCACTCCATATGCTTTATGAAAATATGCTTATGAATCTGAATATGATGTAACTGGAATATGCTTTATGCAAAAGGTCTCTTGTAAGGTATCATTACAAAGCTTATAATCTACTGAGTGTGTTCATCCTATTTGTTTGCATGTATTATTTCTATGTCTGGAGTTAGGAGAATAAGATATACACTTGTATTACTGATGTAAACATATTGAGTGGAAGCCATTAAAGATGCTTCAGAATCAATAACTATAAATGGCTCTGTTTACTTGCAAACCTTCCTGTGTACTTGTGGGACAGCCCAGGAAGAATGGAGGCTAGGGTCTCACAGGACATATGACCGTGTCACATGATACTAGAATCCACCTTAAATCTGGTACTTTTCCATTTAGAAGGAGGGATGGGGACTCAGAGAGAGAAAAGATTCTCTCCTTGGGCCAAAGCTATAAAAGGGGTGGAACAGGACAAAGGTGGCTGCCAGTCATGAGAAAACCCCTAGTTACCACCTGAGATGGCTGCTGGAACTAACAAGGACTGTACTAGGGGAAAGGATTGGGCCCAGACTAGGAAGGAGTCTAGTCTGTGAAAGAAGCTTATTGGAACATCTCTGAGGGTGAGGTATTACCTGTAATCAGTTTCTTAATGTAATAGGCTTAGACTTGCATGATTTTGCTTGGTAACTTACTTTGTTCTGTCTGTTATTACTTGAAACCACTTAAATCCTATTTTTTATACTTAATAAAATCACTTTGGTTTATTAATGAACCCTGAGTCAGTGATTAATTCCTGGGGGAGCAAACAGCTGTGCATATCTCTCTATCAGGTGTTATAGAGGGCGGACAATTTATGAGTTTACCCTGTATATGTTCTATACAGAGTGAAACTGATTTATTTACGGTTTGGATCCCATTGGGAACTGGGTGTCTGGGTGCTGAAAAGGTAACCTGCTGAGCTGTTTTTAGTTAAATTCTGCAGATTTGGGAGCATGGCCCAGACCCTGAGTCTGTGTTGCAGCAGGCTAGTATGTCTGGCTCAACAAGGCAGGGTTCTGGAGTCCCAAGCTGGCAGGGAAAACGGGCTCAGAGGTAATTTCAGCACATCAGGTGACAGTCTCTGTGACTGAACCCATCACAAAGTAGGAGCATTAAGCAGGTCTCAGATGAAGCAACAATGCAAACAGATATATAGTATTGTATGAGTCAGGACTACAGGTAGAGTGGTCTTGGATAATGGCTTGCTAATGTCATCCCCTCAAGTGATTTTTAGCATTGGATGTCTGAGGAAGCTCTGGAGATGCTGGGCAGCTGATCCTGACAACTAAAAAGAATAATGTCCAGAATAAGGGAGCCAGAATCCACTGTGAAAGTGAGCCAGAGTCATTTTAAGGAGATCTAAAGGAATGATATTAGGATAGTAGTATGGGGCTGAGAGATGCTAGTGGGATCTAAAGAGCAGTTGTAACAGTTTGGAGACCCCTGGAGAGCCAAGAGACTTGAGCAATGGGTTAGACCAGCACTGGGAACTAACTTTATGCCAAGGATACCTGATGGTAAGTTAACAGCAATGAGTTTGCTTCTAATGGCCTGATGCTCTGGAAATTGGAATTTGACAACAGACATGGTTTACATGTGTATTGAAAGTATGCTCCACTGTGATAAGTGATCAGCTTGTTAGACTGTTAGACTGGAGTTGGCTGACATACTGACAAGTACATTAAAGCCACATGTCAAGATTGTTTGTTAGTGCTATATAAAAGTGATGTATTCATTAATTATTTTATTAGAATATGCATATATAATACTTAGAGGGGTCAGGCCTGTGGCGATCTGGGCTGCAGTCTTGGCAAAAAAAAAACAAAACCAACAACAACCCATAAAGGTCAGAGAGCACACCAGTCACTGAGAAAGGAGGATGCATGACCAGTTCTGGAGCAACACTTTGTGACTGGTAAAAGGGACTACAGCATTGATCATTCCCACCCTGTAAGTTCCCAGTTCTTTTCAAGACAATGCTGCTACAAATGGGACTGTAATGAAGATGAAGGACAGAGGCAGTGGCAGTGTGCGCTGGCAATGAGGTGTGTGCATGCGTTTCAGGTTCCTGACTCCAGGTTGGAACATTGGCCAGTACTCACCAAAAGGAGGAGTGTCATCCATTGCATTATTAGCACCATTTCTAACCTTATCTAGGTTTCCCTTGCATTCCTTCCATCCAAGCACTAACAAAATCCAGTTCTTCTGAGCTGGGAGTGCATGTGATCACAACACGAGCTGACTTGGGTGCAGTCCTATAAATAAGTTATAGAAATTTCTCTAAATTAATTTTATTCTTTGATTATAACTAATTTGTATTGTCCCTTTTGATGTTCAGAAAAGAAAGTAGCTACTTTGCTTTCTCTGCAAAGGTGAAAAAGGCAATATGTATTAATACTTTTTATAGTCATACTGAAAATGTATGCAGAAAACTTTTAAACAGTACAGTATGCTTTATGTGAGACGTATCTGTTATGTGAATGAAATGATCCATTATTCCAATCTGTTCATGGGCCTGACAAACTGTAGGGGTAAACAAAGCAAGTTTTCAGCATTGTTCCTTCAAATTAGTGAGGTGGCATTAGCTAAATTCATCTCTGTGCTCTTTCAGTAAGTTTATGTTTAGGCTTTTCTGCTGTGTGAGGGCTGTGACATAGGCTGCCTTCATAAGTAGCTATACATGTAAAAATGGTGTAATTCAACAACTATTTTCTATGAGAAAGGTGAGGTATACGTTAGCAGAATGACTAAGTGTTAAGTTTAATGTTTTAAGAAGCATGGAGATCAGACTTTGATCTCTCATACATCGCTGGAAATCCAGAGGTTCTCTACTGAGACTCCAATGTGACTTCAGTTGACCACTTCCAGATTTACACCAGTGTCAATCAGATCAGAATCCAGCCCATAACGTCAAAACAATATACAGCAATGCTAGATCATTTCAGCTTTATTACATTCCAGCTCAGTACATCTAACTTTATATATGTCTGCAGCATGCTATACATTTATTATTTTTTCCCCCTGTTTCGTCTGACAAGTGCAGAAACAAGGCCAGAAGCTCATTCACTTATCTGGGCTAGGTACAGTAGTATGGTAACTCTCACAGGGAGCAATTACAGATATCTGATTATTCCAGTAGGTGGAGCTTGGGGATTCCATTCCTGTGAAGAAACAACACATTCTGTATGGTCTTCTTAACAGAGTGTGTCCCACTTGGGGTCTTTCAGGGCTGTGGCAAAAGTAAACCCTTATTATTTTGGCATCTCTATGGAAACTATCAGAACACTAAACAGTGCGTTAAAAATAAACAAGACTGGGCTATCTTAGTGCAGGTGCAAACTTAAAGGTCCTGAGTTCACACTGATGTAAACCTCATCAGAGTGGTTTTTCTAATTTAGTCTTCAAAGAGGACTACATTGGTGCAAACTCAGAAGCTTTAAATTCTCGCCTGCAGCATCCACAAAGGGAATTATAGTGCAGCACTTTTATGTGCATTGCTATTCATGTCCCCTCAGTCTGAACTTAGGGGTAGCCAAACCCTATAGCTTCACATGCCTGACATAGCACAGTGGAGAGTAGGAAATGAAGTTAGGAAAACAATCTATTCCACATGGAATATCTTTCTTTGATTCAAACGGTAGCCTTATGTGGCTGGATTAACAATGGTTCACAAGTTAGAAAGGTCTTGTAAAGTACTGAAGACACATACTATGACCAAACCCTTCAACACTAAGATGGCTGATTCTATATAAAGTACACCTCATAAGGTCAATGAAAGGGTACATCTTTTGAAGTCATTGAGATAGCATTAGTGCAAATGTAAGCTGAATATGGCCCATAAAATGGCAGATGCCCCATTTCATTATTAGTTGATGAGCATTAGAGAGAAAATCTTCAGAGCAGGGACTGTCTTCCCAGTTGTTTGTACATTTCCCAGCACAATGGTGCCCTGATCCTGATTGAGAGAGTGCCCAAATCCAAACAATAAATGAAGTGTGCAGAGACTAAAGTTCCTACAACTTCTATTTCTAAGTACTCAACCCCAAAAATAAAGTTGAGAGAAATATTTTAATCTGGTAAAGTGCCGAAGAGTGATTTTTAAATGATGTAACAGAAAGGCAAACATGTTAACACGTTCTCTTGGGCTTTTAAGCTACTTTCACTTTCGGTGAAAAGCCACTTTGAGGCTTCCAGAAGGGGGAGCCTGATGAGATCTGAAACAGTTGTCTCCAAAATAGTTTGCCCATTCTAGTAAAGGAACAGTGGCAGGGTTACTCACAAATATTAAGGAATAACCCTTAAAATATTTTACCAAATACTCCTGGATGTACAAGAGTCTGTCTCTGAAGTGAATTTTCACTAATTTATGCAAACCTCAAGTGACTGGAAAACTTTACTGATGTTTTACACTCAATGTGTTTTAATGTTTCCACATTTGTCAGTGCCGTAGTTACCAGTCTCACAGCAAAGCTTTTGCAGAGCAATGGACCAGAATACCTATCAGTAGCTTGAGCCACGGTGATGTATTCTTTAACTGTGCCTATCATCATCTTCCATTCATCTTAATGCCTTTCATTATGCTGCCCCTTGTCCCTGAAAAACTTCCCAAATGCCTTCTCTGTTCTTTAAACCCCTCCTTTAAAAAAACACTCTTCTTCACAGTTTTCATGTTAATCTCCTCACCATCTATATCTCTGGGCCTATGAAACTGGCAGAAAATGTTTATTTGGGTGGGGATTATAAATTCTTACAAAGCTCTTGCCTCTAAAGACACCTTTGTACTCTTCTGAGGCTTTACTAATAAATGTTATTACAAATAATTACATACGTGCTGGAACTAAGGGTGTGGGGGAGCTGCCACACCCCATGGCTTGAAGTGGTTTTCATTATATACAGGCTTTACAGTTTGGCTCAGTGGCTCTCAGCACCCCCACTATAAACATTGTTCTGGCATCCCTGAATAATTAAGAATACCTGGTCAAATACTGAGGTGCTGAATGTAATGAAATACAGTGGGAGTTGCAGGTAGCCCACACATTTCAGAATTAGTTCACTCATGAAAGCAGTTGTATTTCCAGAAAGTACGGCAGATACTAACATTTCAGACATCATCAAATCAATGCAAAAACTATTCAGATAACATGATGACCCAATTCGAAGAACTGTTTTCTTCCCCCTCACCCCCGCTCTCCTGCTGATAATAGCTCATCTTAAGTGTCACTCTCCTTACAGTGTGTATGATAACACCCATTTTTTCATGTTCTGTGTGCATATAAATCTCCTCACTGTATTTTCCACTGAATGCATCTGATAAAGTGAGCTGTAGCTCACGAAAGCTTATGCTCAAATAAATTGGTTAGCCCTGGTCTACACTAGGACTTTAGGTCGAATTTAGCAGCGTTAAATCGATGTAAACCTGCACCCGTCCACACAATGAAGCCCTTTATTTCGACTTAAAGGGCTCTTAAAATCGATTTCCTTACTCCACCCCACCCCTGACAAGTGGATTAGCGCTTAAATCGACGTTGCCGGCTCGAATTTGGGGTACTGTGGACACAATTCGATGGTATTGGCCTCCGGGAGCTATCCCAGAGTGCTCCATTATGACTGCTCTGGACAGCACTCTCAACTCAGATGCACTGGCCAGGTAGACAGGAAAAGAACCGCGAACTTTTGAATCTCATTTCCTGTTTGGCCAGCGAGGCAAGCTGCAGGTGACCATGCAGAGCTCATCAGCACAGGTGACCATGATGGAGTCCCAGAATCGCAAAAGAGCTCCAGCATGGACCGAACGGGAGGTACGGGATCTGATCGCTGTTTGGGGAGAGGAATCCGTGCTATCAGAACTCCGTTCCAGTTTTCGAAATGCCAAAACCTTTGTCAAAATCTCCCAGGGCATGAAGGACAGAGGCCATAACAGGGACCCGAAGCAGTGCCGCGTGAAACTGAAGGAGCTGAGGCAAGCCTACCAGAAAACCAGAGAGGCGAACAGCCGCTTTGGGTCAGAGCCCCAAACATGCCGCTTCTATGATGAGCTGCATGCCACTTTAGGGGGTTCAGCCACCACTACCCCAGCCGTGTTGTTTGACTCCTTCAATGGAGATGGAGGCAATACGGAAGCAGGTTTTGGGGACGAAGAAGATGATGATGATGAGGAAGTTGTAGATAGCTCACAGCAAGCAAGCGGAGAAACCGGTTTTCCCGACAGCCAGGAACTGTTTCTCACCCTAGACCTGGAGCCAGTACCCCCCGAACCCACCCAAGGCTGCCTCCTGGATCCAGCAGGCGGAGAAGGGACCTCTGGTGAGTGTACCTTTTAAAATACTATACATGGTTTAAAAGCAAGCATGTGAAAGGATTACTTTGCCCTGGCATTTGCGGTTCTCCTAGATGTAGTCCTAAAGCCTTTGCAAAAGGTTTCTGGGGAGGGCAGCCTTATTGCGTCCTTCATGGTAGGACACTTTACCACTCCAGGCCAGTAACACGTACTCGGGAATCATTGTACAACAAAGCATTGCAGTGTATGTTTGCTGGCGTTCAAACAACATCCGTTCTTTATCTCTCTGTGTTATCCTCAGGAGAGTGAGATCTAATTCATGGTCACCTGGTTGAAATAGAGTGCTTTTCTTCAGGGGACACTCAGAGGAGCCCATTCCTGCTGGGCTGTTTGCCTGTGGCTAAACAGAAATGTTCCCCGCTGTTAGCCACAGGGAGGGGGGAAGGTTGAGGGGGTAGTCACGCGGTGGGAGGAGGCAAAATGCGACCTTGTAACGAAAGCACATGTGCTATGTATGTAATGTTAACAGCAAGGTTTACCCTGAAAGAGTGTAGCCACTGTTTTATAAAATGTGTCTTTTTAAATACCGCTGTCCCTTTTTGTTTCTCCACCAGCTGCATGTGTTTCAATGATCACAGGATCTTCTCCTTCCCAGAGGCTAGTGAAGCTTAGAAAGAAAAAAAAACGCACTCGCGATGAAATGTTCTCCGAGCTCATGCTGTCCTCCCACACTGACAGAGCACAGACGAATGCATGGAGGCAAATAATGTCAGAGTGCAGGAAAGCACAAAATGACCGGGAGGAGAGGTGGCGGGCTGAAGAGAGTAAGTGGCGGGCTGAAGAGAGTAAGTGGCGGGCTGAAGACAGGGCTGAAGCTCAAATGTGGCGGCAGCATGATGAGAGGAGGCAGGATTCAATGCTGAGGCTGCTGCAGGACCAAACCAGTATGCTCCAGTGTATGGTTGAGCTGCAGCAAAGGCAGCTGGAGCACAGAGTGCCACTGCAGCCCCTCTGTAACCAACCGCCCTCCTCCCCAAGTTCCATAGCCTCCACACCCAGACGCCCAAGAACGCGGTGGGGGGGCCTCCGGCCAACCAGCCACTCCACCACAGAGGATTGCCCCCAAAAAAGAAGGCTGTCATTCAATAAATTTTAAAGTTGTAAACTTTTAAAGTGCTGTGCTTAAAGTGCTGTGTGGCATTTTCCTTCCCTCCTCCACCACCCCTCCTGGGCTACCTTGGTAGTCATCCCCCTATTTGTGTGATGAATGAATAAAGAATGCATGAATGTGAAGCAACAATGACTTTATTGCCTCTGCAAGCGGTGATTGAAGGGAGGAGAGGCGGGTGGTTAGCTTACAGGGAAGTAGAGTGAAGCAAGGGGCGGGGGGTTTCATCAAGGAGAAACAAACAGAACTTTCACACCGTAGCCTGGACAGTCATGAAACTGGTTTTCAAAGCTTCTCTGATGCGTACCGCGCCCTCCTGTGCTCTTCTAACCGCCCTTGTGTCTGGCTGCGCGTAACCAGCAGCCAGGCGATTTGCCTCAACCTCCCACCCCGCCATAAACGTCTCCCCCTTACTCTCACAGATATTGTGGAGCACACAGCAAGCAGTAATAACAGTGGCAATATTGGTTTCGCTGAGGTCTAAGCGAGTCAGTAAACTGCGCCAGCGCGCCTTTAAACGTCCAAATGCACATTCTACCACCATTCTGCACTTGCTCAGCCTGTAGTTGAACAGCTCCTGACTACTGTCCAGGCTGCCTGTGTACGGCTTCATGAGCCATGGCATTAAGGGGTAGGCTGGGTCCCCAAGGATACATATAGGCATTTCAACATCCCCAACAGTTATTTTCTGGTCTGGGAATAAAGTCCCTTCCTGCAGCTTTTGAAACAGACCAGAGTTCCTGAAGATGCGAGCATCATGCACCTTTCTCGGCCATCCCACGTTGATGTTGGTGAAACGTCCCTTGTGATCCACCAGAGCTTGCAGCACTATCGAAAAGTACCCCTTGCGGTTTATGTACTCGGCGGCTTGGTGCTCCGGTGCCAAGATAGGGATATGGGTTCCGTCTATAGCCCCACCACAGTTAGGGAATCCCATTGCAGCAAAGCCATCCACTATGACCTGCACATTTCCCAGGGTCACTACCCTTGATATCAGCAGATCTTTGATTGCGTGGGCTACTTGCATCACAGCAGCCCCCACAGTAGATTTGCCCACTCCAAATTGATTCCCAACTGACCGGTAGCTGTCTGGCATTGCAAGCTTCCACAGGGCTATCGCCACTCGCTTCTCAACTGTGAGGGCTGCTCTCATCTTGGTATTCATGCGCCTCAGGGCAGGGGAAAGCAAGTCACAAAGTTCCATGAAAGTGCCCTTACGCATGCGAAAGTTTCGCAGCCACTGGGAATCGTCCCAGACCTGCAACACTATGCGGTCCCACCAGTCTGTGCTTGTTTCCCGAGCCCAGAATCGGCGTTCCACAGCATGAACCTGCCCCATTAGCACCATGATGTGTTGCGGTTCAATGACAGACAGAACACAGCTTTATGCAAGCAAGCAGGCTGGTCAGCGGAGATGGGCTGTTCTGCCCCCCCGCCTTCCATCTTCTCCTTTTATTATATTTCTCCCCCCTAAGCATTACACACTGCTACCCAAAGGAATGTATGACGTTGATTAATATACTTAGTTACCATCCTTTATCTACTACAATCCTGGTTCTCAGGCCTTGAGCCCAGGCTAAGAAAGCCTCCCACAGTTGCTGTCCAAACAATCAAGTTCTCATGGTTCATATCTAGCCCTTGTCCTTGGATAGAGCAATGTGTGCATTGCTCCTACAAAACAGTCAGGGTGTGCCCTGCCTGCTTCCAGGTGGAATAGCTAAACATGAACCCTTCAATGATGCATGCATTGGCAGGGCCCATGCTTTCAGAGAAATCTGTGTCCATGTCCTGATCATTCACGTGACCGCGCTGACGTCGCCTCCTCGCCCGGTATCGCTTTGCCAGGTTCTGGTGCTGCATATACTGCTGGATAATGCGTGTGGTGTTTAATGTGCTCCTAATTGCCAAAGTGAGCTGAGCGGCCTCCATGCTTGCCTTGGTATGGCGTCCGCACAGAAAAAAGGCGCGGAACGATTGTCTGCCGTTGCTCTGACGGAAGGAGGGGCGACTGACGACACGGCTTACAGGGTTGGCTTCAGGGAGCTAAAATCAACAAAGGGGGTGCCTGTACATCAAGGAGTATTTCAGGCAGGACTTCACGGAGGGTTCCAATAAGAAATGGTGCACCTAAGTTACCATTCTTATTGGAACAAGGAGGTTAGCCTGGCCTCTGATTGATACATGGCTAGATTTACCTCGCTGCACCTTCTCTGTGAGTGACTGCAGTGTGACCTAGAGGAATGAGTCCCCTAGACGGGGAGGAGGCAAATGAGTACAAAACAAATCTGGTCTATTTCTTGTTTTGACCCACTCCATCTATCTTTTACATCTTTGACTGGCAGCAGACGGTGCAGAAGGACTGCATGCCATCCACATCTCATGGCTGCTCGGCAGAAGATGGTACAGTACGACTGCTAGCCATCCTGATCTCTTGCCTGCCTGGCAGAAGATGGTACAATACGACTACTAGCAATCCTCATCTCTTGCCTGCCTGGCAGAAGATGGTACAGTACGACTGCTAGCAGTCCGTATCGCCTGCCCGCTCACCATAAGACGGTTCAATAGGACTGACTGCAGGACTAAAGAGAATGACCTGGTCAAGTCACTCCAAATTTAGTCCCTGTGCCCATGACTGCCCAGGTGCTCCCAGCCGACGTGGCCAGGAGCACCTCGGACACGACGAGGACGACTACCAGTCGTATTGCACCGTCTGCTGCCAGAAGGCAATGGGTTGCTGCTACTGTGCAGCAAAGCCGTACCGCGTCTGCCAGCACCCAGGAGACATAGGGTGATGGTTACCTGAGCAGGCTCCATGCTTGCCGTGGTATGGCGTCTGCACAGGTAACTCAGGAAAAAAGGCGCGAAATGATTGTCTGCCCTTGCTTTCACGGAGGGAGGGAGGGAACGGGGGCCTGACGATACGTACCCAGAATCACCCGCGACAATGTTTTAGCCCCATCAGGCATTGGGATCTCAACCCAGAATTCCAATGGGCAGCGGAGACTGCGGGAACTGTGGGATAGCTACCCACAGTGCAATGCTCCGGAAGTCGACTCTAGCCTCGGTACTGTGGAAGCGCTCCGCCGAGTTAATGCACTTAATGCACTTAGAGCATTTTCTGTGGGGACACACACACTCGAATATATAAAACCGATTTCTAAAAAAACGACTTCTATAAATTCGACCTTATTCCGTAGTGTAGACATACCCTTAGTCTCTAAGGTGCCACTAGTACTCCTTTTCTTTTTGTGAATATAGACTAACATGGCTGCTACTCTGAAACCTGTTTTCTGAAGGTGGCTGTAGAAGTACTAGGTGTGATGTCCCTTTCAGAGGCTGCATATGTCCAAGCCAAACAAAATTTACAACAAAGAATTCACTCTACCTCAAATGTAAACAGTTATGAAATCCAGGAACCAAATTGCTTTAACCAAGCCTTCTAGAGGAATCCACTTTTAACTGGTCACTCATTTCGTTGGGTAGACAGAAGGGTTTTAAAATAGGGTGACCAGATATCCCGATTTTATAGGGACAGTCCTGATTTTGGGGTCTTTTTCTTATATAGGCTCCTATTACCTCCTACCCCCGTCCCGACTTTTCACATTTGCTGTATGGTCACCCTTGTTTTAAATAGCTCTAAAACTCTACTAGCTATATCAGTTATGAGCCAATTTCAGGGAGAACATCCCTGCCTCAACCAGTCCTCTTTTCTTCTGAAGGGGAAACCTTTACAGGAGTCATAATCAGCTCCACCTGAGGCACTTCTGACTTCTTAGTCTCCATATTAATGCCTTTATTAGTCTTGGGGTGCATGAGAATTGCTACTCTTCCTACTATTAAGCTATTTTCCACTGACAAAGGCAGGTGTTAAGCTGTTCTTAATAATCTTCTATGAGAAAAATAAAGTTCCTAATATATTTAGTTGCTGTGAAGAGTATTTCTGAATTTGTTGATCCACAGCAAGAGAAAATTACAGTTTCCTCCATACAGTATTGCCAAATCCAAGTGTTCAAAATCGAGTCAGCCTCCCTGCCCCAAAATTAGTTGTTGTTTTTTAAAATGTAGGGAATTTTTTTTAATGTGCCTTCTTTTTTTTTGAGCCCTTAAGCTTTTAAGAACATAAGAGCGGGCATACTGAGTCAGAGGTCCATCTAGCCCAGTATCCCGTCTTCCAACAGTGGCCAATGCCAGTTGCCCGAGAGGGAATGAACAGAACAGGCAATCATCAAGTGATCCATCTCCTGTCACCCATTCCTGGCTTCTGGCAAACAGAGGGTAGGGACACCATCCCTGTCCATCTTGGCTAATAACCATTGATGGACCTATCCTCCATGAATTTATCTAGTTCTTTTTTGAACACTGTTATAGTCTTGGCCTTGACAACATCCTCTGGCAAAGAGTTCCACAGGTTGACTGTGTGTTGTGTGAAAAAATACTTCCTTTTGTTTATTTTAAATCTGTTGCCTATTAATTTCATTTAGTGACTCCTGGTTCTTGTGTTATGAGAAGAAGTAAATAACACTTCCTTATTTACTTTCTCCACACCAGTCATGATTTTATAGACCTCTATCATATCCCCCTTAGTCATCTCTTTTCCAAACTGAAAAGTGCCAGTTTTATTAATCTCTCCTTACACAGCAGTCGTTCCATACCCCTAATCATTTTTCTTGCCCTTTTCTGAAACTTTCCCAAGTCCAATATATCTTATTTGAGATGGGGTGACCACATCTGCATGCAGGATTCAAGATGTGGGTGTATCATGGATTTATATAGAGGCAATATGATATTTTCTGTCTTATTACTATCCTTTTCTTAATGCTTTCCAACATTCTATTCGCTTTTTTGACTGCCGCTGCACATTGAGTGGATGTTTTCAGAGAACTATCCACAATGACTCCAAGATCTCTTTCTTGAGTGGCAACAGCCAATTTAGACCCCATCATTTTATATGTATAGTTGGGATTATGTTTTCCAATGTGCATTACTTTGCATTTATTATCATTGAATTTCATCTAGCATTTTGTTGCCCAATCACCCAGTTTTGAGAAATCCTTTTTAGCTCTTCACATTCTGCCTGGGACTTAACTATCTTGAGTAGTTTTGTATCATCTGCAATTTTTTTCACCTCACTGTTTACCTCTTTTTTGAGATCATTTATGAATATGTTGAATAGGACTGGGCCCAGTACAGACACCACTATTTACCTCTCTCCATTCTGAAAACTGACCATTTATTCCTATCCTTTGGGCTTGGGTACACTTCCATTTTATAGCGCTCTAACTTCCTGTCTTAGGGGGTGTGAAAAATCACCCCCCTGAGTGCAGCAATTCAGAGCGCTTTAAAGCTCCCACTCTCCCATATGCACTCAATCTCCCATAATGGACTGTGGTCTCTCTCTATGGTTGATCTGCAGCAGTTTGTCATGGGAATTTTAGTTTCCAGTCCAATTTTGATTTGTCTCATGATCTACAGTTACTATGATTCACTGTGGCTGCTCAGCCACAAGGAGAGACTATTGTGCAACATGGGAGATGGAGTCCAGCCAGGAAGCAGGGCCCATAGGGGAGAATGGGGGCAGGAGACACGTGGACCTATACCTCCTATGAGGCTCTGCAGCTGCACAGGCAAAAGAAGATATTCCAGAATGAAACATTTCAATTAGCCAAAATGAGACAATTAATTTTCTGACAGGAAATTTGTTAACCCTACCAGACAGTTTGCTCCTACTACAAAGTTGAAATTCTCACATAAACATGACTGCAGGAGCTGGGGGTCTAAGGAAAACCATAAATATTATGAGTCTCACAATAACAATCACAAAAGTTAGCAACACTCTCCATGAAATGTACACGACATATAGCAATTTTTCAGTGCCATTTTGTCAAAATATTTCACTATGGAAAACAAATGTATCAACACTTGTCCAGAGAGTAAATATGGCACAAATCTTGATGCATATCAGCTGGGAACCACAAGGTTTTCTGATAAATATGACAGACAAAATGGGCAGTAACAAATCTTGCCTGCACAAAAAGCTGCTGTGGTAACCTGTAGGTGCTAGTTAAAAATGAACCAATCCTTTGTTGCATCTGCTTACACACATAAACCTGATACTGGTGGGCCTTTCCTCTCAGCCCTTTTGTGAAAAAAAAAAGTTTTCCCACATTATCATCAAGGAAGTCTTGTAATGGGTGATACAGTCCACTGTAGCCTTTTAGTGTTGGCAAGGACTTATAAGTTATTTTTTTCTACACCTTGAAGAACATTACACTTCTGAGTAGGATGACATCTATCACAATGGCTCCTGAAGTCAATGTCACAGAAATTTAATGGCTGAAATCCCTGTCCCCTAATATAATGGTTATCACATGAATGACCAGATACTGACATGGATAGCATCAGACATTTTATAAATGAAAGTCGTCTAAGCAAAGCATCAGCAGGATTGGAAATCTGTAGGTAGCTAAAGATCTGTCAAAGTGACTTATTTGCAAATCGTTAGAAATAAAAGCTTTTTAGTTTTCGGATGTCCTTCACACCACATGCTTGTCTATTTCGAATCTAGCACTATATTTAATCTGGATAATATGGTAGCAAAAATGAACTATGTTAAACTCCAAAGTGCTTTTAGCCAAGAAGAAAGTTAATTTTAGGTAAGTATAATAAAACAGATTCATGTTTAACTCCTTCCAGTACTAAAATGTGTGCTATGGGAAAACTAACTAACTAACTAACTAAAAAAAATACTAGAGTTTCTTGTGGCAACTAGAATAGGAACAGTCCTCCATTTCCATACCATAATGTCCTGTTAAGAGGAAGTAAGTGAGAGAGTGACAGTGTCCTCTCCTCCATTGGATTTATAGACTCATGTTGTAACCCTAAATATTTGCTTTGAGTTTTATTTATAGCTTATAATATTTCCTAATTAAATAATTTTTCTCCCATCCCGAGACACAAATGTCTAATCATTATAGACGTCTGGAGACCCTCACACATCTTCCTAAGGGAACTGCAACAGACAACACATAATATATTCTTTTCTCAGTGTATGGAAAATTATAGCTACTGGAGGAAACCAGTTCTTAGCTTTTCAGAGCGGTCCTCACTCAGCCACTGAGATAAAACAGAAGCCATCACAGATTTCTGTTTCTAATAGCTACCAATTAAAAGTTGAAGACAAACCAAACCGAAATAATAATGTATAAGAGAAACTCTATGGGAAAATAGCACTTTGAATAATCCGTGAGGAAACTTCGTAAATGGAAGGCTCTAAAATTGCCCAAGTGTGACTATAAAAATTGAGGCCTTAACTCTTCAAAGTAGGCTGATTGATTTGTGGAATTGACGGGGTGCTTCTTTGCATTGCACATCATAAATTAATGCTGAACTTTGGGAAATAAAAGGTGTATTTATAGTAAACAGGTGGCTCCTATTCCAAAGAGATTTGCTTGGCACTGTTTTATGATTGAGCTGATGCTATGACATATTAAGCGGAGCTTGTCACTCTTCCATCTGGTCTAGACAACTGCTGGAGGTGGAACCTATTTAGGAAGTTGCACATTTCCTGCAGTTGTTCCTGAACGTTTAAAAATAATGAACAGAAATCTCTGATTTACTTTGCTTTATTAAACCTATCTTAGGGGAATCATGTCATTGTTCATGGAGTAAATTGTACATGTTGCGTGGCATTTAAGGAACTTGTTATCAAATTACTGCATTTTAAAGCCTTACTCGGTGCTAATGGGAAAATTGTAAAGTGCAGATCAGGCTTTCCATTGGTCTGATTATAACGTATCTAAACAAATGCACTTGATAAAGAGTCCTTCATGCTAAGTAAAATGCTTCTATGCCTTATGGGAACCTTATGTTGACTTGCTTTCATCTCCCTCTGGACACACTTTATCCTTGGGTCTTATCTGGAAGAAGCAGTTGTTGCAGAGTGCTATGTTCACTGCATACACCATTTCAACTTGTTTTGTTATTGATGAATTGGTTTTGTGGTTCACAGATGAAAGTGAACATTAAAAACAAGACATTCCCATACTAGTTTTTCTCTGCTTTACCCAAAGGGCAATTTAATGCTACATCAAATAAGATAGTAGCAGAATAATAAAAAGAACCGTTCCCTTATCCAGTGGCTTTTAATAGCTTGATTTCATTTTTAAGAGTCTGATAATCTTCACTTAGTGCTTTGCTCTGGATCAAACACTTCACTGCAGTAAGCCTGTTTGTTTTTTTGCTTTGGGTCTATGTTATGTTCAGCTAAATCTCCAGATTAAAAGGCATTTGGTCCACATACTTTGCGAGATTAACTTTGTGATTTTTCACTCCCAATGGCAAAACTTTCTCACTCTGTCATCATGTCAAAGGCTAATAAAAACAATGCAAGTACTAAGGTTTAATGATGTCCGTGAATTCCCAATATGTTTGATAGTAAAAGAATGTCAGTGTGCGCAGACTGCAAGAAACAGGGCAGGTACACTCCAAAACTGGTGGTTTATTTTATAATGAGATTCACCAAACTGGTAACAAAAGAGCTTTTGTAGCATGACACTGGTTAACAAGAAACCAGTCCCCTTTAGGCATTCCAGCCCTTGGTTCCCTTCCAGACAAACTGGTCTTGTATGATGAGAGGTTACTGAAAACCCAATTCACTATACATGAGGTTCTACCAATCCCAAAGGATCAGACACTTACCCCCAGTCAACATATAACTCATATCTTACCCAAAAATAATGCTTGTAGCCAATCTTTTAGTAATTAAAACTAAAGATTTAATTATATGAAAAGGAGAGACTATTAAATGGTTAAGAAATCATATACATTACAATTGATCTTTAGAGTTTGCTGGTCAGGATTATAGCATTGATATCAAATCTGCTATCTTGTAAAAAATCTCTCTGGATTCATCAACAGATTGGAGTTGGGCGGGGGGGGGGGGTGTCATTAAGTTCCCTGTTTGAAAGCAGTGAAAGTGAAAGAGGAAATGAAGACAAAGAAGTGATGTCACAGTCTCCTTTTTATACTTTCAGTCCAAGAGCATGGAAAACTACTGGCAAAAGGTGGAGTCTTAGGTCACAAATCCAAATCCTCGTCACATGTCCGTACATGCCATGATGAGTCACTGGGAAGCCATTGCCTCAGTGCTTTGTGAAACATGTCTAAGAAAGACTCATTGAGCATGCATAATGTCTTCAATGGCCCACTGTGAGAGCTGAGTGTCCTTAATGGGCCACCAACACATGGCTATCTAATCCTGATGTAAATTTGTCTGGGAGGGTGTCACCCAGGCATGCAACACATTTTTGAGATTCAAATGAGTAGCCAATATTCATAACTTCATATAAAAAGGTGATGCATGCATATAAATAGGATTATCATATTTAGCAAATCATAACTAAAGCTATGATTTTTGTCACAAAGGTCACGGAATTAATGTAATCCATGGCTTCTGGATATCTCTGTGACTTCAGCCAGCAGTGGCTGGGAGCTGCAGGATCCCCTTACTGCCTGTGGTGGCCAGGAGCTGTGGGGTACCCGTCTACCCAGGCAGCAGGGGCCCCTTGGAACTCCGAGGCACCATGGGTGGTGAGGGGACCCTGCAGCTCCCAGCCGCCGTGGGCGGTAGACAGCTCTAAGCCAAGCAGCTCTTGACCGCTGCAGGGGGCAGAAGAGCCCCCCTGAGTGTGGGGGCCCCCGCAGTTGCCCAGCCGTCACAGGCCATGTGGGGTCTCCGCAGCTCTCCATTTTGTCATGGACAGGTCACGGGTTTTCATGAATTTTTCTTCATTGCCCATGACCTGTCCGTGACTTACTAAAAATATCCATGACAAAATCTTAGCCTTAATCATAACTTTTCTATTGATACCATACGTGACATGCAATAATGATATAAATGATATTGATACCATACGTGAGGTAGCAATAATGATATAAATGGTCACCTTTAATTATACAGTGTCAGTCAGTCACTACATTTATCATCCAAGCGTGCAGCATGCTGCATACAAAAAGAGGGACACAGTTGCGTACAAAGGAATTCTTAAAATATACTGATCTGCAGCTTACTAAAATAATTTTAAAAAGGGTGATGCAGTGGTGAGAGTCTGCTATAGACCACCAGACCAGGGGGAAGAGGTGGACAAGGCTTTCTTCCGGCAACTAACAGAAGTTACTAGATCACAGGCCCTGGTTCTCATGAGAGACTTCAATCACCCTGATATCTCCTGGGAGAGCAATACAGCAGTGCACAGACAATCCAGGAAGTTTTGGAAAGTGTACAGGACAATTTCCTGGTGCAAGTGCTGGAGGAACCAACTAGGGGCAGAGCTCTTCTTGACCTGCTGCTCACAAACCAAGAAGAATTAGTAGGGGAAGCAAAAGTTAATGGGAACCTGAGAGAAAGCGACCATGAAATGGTCAAGTTCAGGATCCTGACACAAGGAAGAAAGGAGAGCAGCAGAATATGGATGAACTTCAGAAAAGAAGACTTTGACTCTCTCAGGGAAATGATGGGCAGGATCCACTGGGAGAATAACATGAGGGGGAAAGGAGTCCATGAGAGCTGGCTGTATTTTAAAGAATCCTTATTGAGGTTGCAGGAACAAACCATCCCGATGTGTAGAAAGAATAGTAAATACAGCAGGCGACCAGCTTGGCTTAACAGTGAAATCCTTGCCGATCTTAGACACAAAAAGGAAGCTTAGAAGAAGTGGAAGATTGGACAAATGACCAGGGAGGAGTATACAAATACTACTCGGGGATGCAGAAACGAAATCAAGAAGGCCAAATCACACTTGGAGTTGCAGCTAGTAGGGATGTTAAGAGTAACAAGAAGGGTTTCTTCAGGTATGTTATCAAGAAGAAGAATGTTAAGGAAAGTGTGGGCCCCTTACTGACTGAGGGAGGCAACCTAGTGACAGAGGATGTGGAAAAAGCTAATGTAGTCAATGCTTTTTTGCCTCTGTCTTCATGAACAAGGTCAGCTCCCAGACTACTGCACTGGGCAGCACAGCATGGGGAGGAGGTGACCAGCCCTCTGTGGAGAAAGAAATGGTTCGGGACTATTTAGAAAAGCTGGACGAGCACAAGTCCATGGGGTCGAATGTGCTGCATCCTAGGGTGCTACAGGAGTTGGCTGATGTGATTGCAGAGCCATTGGCCACTATCTTTGAAAACTTATGGGAGGAGGTCCTGGATGACTGGAAAAAGGCTAATGTAGTGCCCATCTTTAAAAAAGGGAAGAAGGAGGATCCGGGGAACTACAGGCCAGTCAGCCTCACCTCAGTCCCTGGAAAAATCATGGAGCAGGTTCTCAAGGAATCAATTCTGAAGCTCTTAGAGGAGAGAAAAGTGATCAGGAACAGTCAGCATGGATTCACCAAGGGCAAGTTATGCCTGACTAATCTAATTGCCTTCTATGACGAGATAACTGGCTCTGCGGATGAGGGGAAAGCAGTGGACGTGTTATTCCTTGACTTTAGCGAAGCTTTTGGTACTGTCTCCCACAGTATTCTTGCCAGAAAGTTAAAGAAGTATGAGCTGGATGAATGGACTATAGGGTGGATAGAAAGCTGACTAGATCATCACGCTCAAGGGGTAGTGATCAATGGCTCCATGTCTAGTTGGAGGACGGTATCAAGTGGAGTGTCCCAAGGGTCGGTCCTGGGGCCTGTTTTGTTTAATAGCTTCATTAACGATTGGGAGGATGGCATGGATTTCACCCTCAGCAAGTTTGCAGATGACACTAAACTGGGAGGAGTGGTAGATATGCTGGAAAGTAGGGAGAGGATACAGAGGGACTTCAACAAATTAGAGGTTTGGGCCCAAAGAAAACTGATGAGATTCAACAAGGACAAGTGCAGAGTTCTGCACTTAGGACGGAAAAATCCCATGCACTGCTACAGACTAGGGACCGAGCTGCTACGCAGCAGTTCTGCAGAGAAGGACCTAGGGGTTACAGTGGACCAGAAGCTGGATATGAGTCAACAGCGTGCCCTTGTTGCCAAAAAGGCTAACAGCATTTTGGGCTGTATAAGTAAGAACATTGCCAGCAGATTGAGGGATGTGATCATTCTGCTCTATTTGGCATTGGTGAGGCCTCATCTGGAGTACTATGTCCAGTTTTGGGCCCCACACAACAAGAATGATGTGGAAAAGTTGGAAAGAGTCCAGCGGAGGGCAACAAATATGATTAGCAGGCTGGGGCACATGACTTATGAGGAGAGGCTGAGGGAACTGGGATTGTTTAGTCTGCAGAAGAGAAGAATGAGGGGGATTTGGTAGCTGCTTTCAACTACCTGAATGGGGGTTTGAAAGAGGTTGGATCCGGACTGTTCTCAGTGGTACTAGATGACAGAACGAGGAGTAATGGTCTCAAGTTGCAGTGGGGGAGATTTACGTTGGATATTAGGAAACACTTTTTCACTAGCAATGTTAAGCACTGGTGGAATCTGCTTCCTTAGATGTTTTTAAGGTCAGGCTTAACAAAGCCCTGGCTGGGATGATTTAATTGGGGATTGGTCCTGCTTTGAGCAGAGGGTTGGACTAGATGACCTCCTGAGGTCCCTTCCAATCCTGATATTCTATGATTCTATGATCTACAATTAAACATAGTGAGATTTCAGGGTCATGCAGAAGATCCCCCTCTCTCAGGTGAAAATTCTGTTCAGGAAGCTGATTCTGTCTGGAGAGCAGAGAGGCTATTCAATTTTCTTTTTAACTGTTATGAAGAAAAAAAGTTGAAAGGTTTATGAGATTCGTTTAATTTGTCCCCACTGTTCATCCAGATGAGAAAAATGTCATTGGTGGATCTGTGGTATATTAAAAGCTGGGTAATTTGTGCCAATAGGACATTTACTCTTAAGTCACTCACACAAATGGTGGCATATAGAGGTGCTGGCTTACTTCCTATTGCTATATCTCGGTTCTGTAGATTAATTCCTGACAATAAAGTAAGTGTGGTTCAATCCAGAGTCTGAGCACCTCACAGTATTATTCTATGATGCTATTTAGTCTCTTCTGGTGAACTTTCGCAAGCTGTTAGCTTGTCTAAATAGAGTTGATAGTTGCAGCCTAGCTGTAGCCATTGTGACCAGTAGGGAGTCAGCTTGTGCAGAAAATCAGGAGCATGCAAGATAAAACTAAGTAAGTGGGTAACTGGTGTGAGAATGTTTTTTACACAGCCAGAAGCCTCCTCTGTTAGTAATGAGAGCATTGTCTGAGATAATTGTCTGGTCAGGGTTGCCTGGTCTGTATATTGGATGGAATTTGTGTAGTATATAATGTCCCTAATAGGGCATGCTAAGGAATTAAATTTGAAAAGTTTACTTCTATATTTTTGTGTTCCTTCTGCTAGTAATGCCTACAACTGATGGCTTATAGTTGTGAGTGTTAAGTCTTTAATAATATATATTTTGTTCACAATTATTAAAGCTCTTACCCCTTTATTTTAAGAATGATTACGGACAAGATTTAAAAAAGAAAAGAAAAGAAAAGAAAAGAAAAAAGCCTTAATTTCGTTCCTAAATCCATAGCTGGCAAGTATATAAGTGGCCTGATTTTCAAATGTCGTGAGCTCCCTCAGTTCCCATTGTTAGGATATAGATATTCAGGCTTGTCTGTAAAGGCCTATACTCTAAGAATTTAAGTATATTCTTATCACTTAGCTAGTTCTAGAGGTATAAAAGAAAGAATCAAAATCACTGCCAATGTAAAGGTCTTTTCTCACTGTGACAGTCTGAGGCCCTGTTCTTAGGCTAAGTTCTTTGGCTAAACAGTAGAGGCAGCCATAAGCTGGGAAGTGAAGGGTCACATCCTCACATTCCAAACTAGTCACATTGAAATAAGGTGCTATTGGGCTGTTAGGAATACAATCCTGTCCTGATAAGCTGATCACCTCCAGACAAAGGGAAGAGCCTAGAGGATGTAAAAGGAAATTTAGTTTGATAGTTTTCTGTTTGGTAAGAACTCACTTATCAACAGACACAGCTGGGAAACCCTTATGTCTTTATAGATGTAGTTGTGAAATCGTCACTTCTGTATGGTTTTGTCATTATAGTTTCCACTTTGCTATTGTTTATTTGCATGGTCTCTGTCTAGTTCTGTGATTGTTTCTGTCTGCTGTATAATTAATTTTGCTGGGTGTAAACTAATTAAGGTGGTGGGATATAATTGGTTGAATAATCATGTTACAATATGTTAGGATTGGTTAGTTAAATTTCAGTAAAATGATAGGTTAAGGGATAGCTAAGCAGAACTCAAGTTTTACTATGTAGTTTGCAGTCAATCAGGAAGTAAGGGGGAATGGGAATGGGGGTGGGGAATTGGAATCATGTTTTGCTAAGGGGGGAAATGGGAACAGGGAATGGAGGTGGGGAAATTAGAATCATGTTTTGCTAATGGGGGGGGGGGAATGGGAACAGGGACACAGGTAAGGCTCTGTGGTGTCAGAGCTGGGAAGGGGGACACTAAGGAAGGAAACTGGAATTATGCTTGCTGGAAGTTCACCCCAATAAACATCGAATTGTTTGCATCTTTGGACTTCGGGTATTGTTGCTCTCTGCTCATACGAGAAGGACCAGGGAAGTAAGTGGGTGAAGGAATAAGGCCCCTAACACCCGTTCAGTGGTAACCCAACTTAGGCATTTTTAAAAGTCTTGCACTATAATATTTCTTCTGAAAACTTAAATTCTCTGTCCTGGTCCTGATTGCAGTTCATCCTGCTTTATTTGGACCTTCACTTACTATCTTCAAGTACTAAAATAAGTGTCCTTTCTGGAGTATTCTGCTTGCGAGAGAAATCTGGGAGTTTGAACAGGTTCCCCTGCTGTGGCATCCTCAGTATTTTCTTGTTCATGGAAGGACTCCCAATCACAAAATAAGCAGAAAAGCTCTTCCAAGTCTCCTGAATCACTGTGTGGGAGTAGTTGGAATTTCTGGATTAAACCGAAGTTTCTTTGAGAGTACAGATGTTTTGTGAGGTGAAAACAGGCATGCTGGCAAATTGATAATACTCTGTGAACTCTTGTTCAGGTGATATCTCTTGTACTTCTGAAGATATGCCATCACCTACTATGGAGGTATCTGGTTTAGCTCTAGCTTCTTGTGTTCCTTAATGTGGTGCTTTCTTTTCCGGTGTCATTTATTACTTTTATGAGGTGTTTAGGACATATTTTATAATTAAATGAAATGTCATCTAAAACATAAGAAACAACAGTTTGGTGTTGTTGTAATCCATACTGACAGCAGGCTCAGCTGGTAACTCACTGTGTAGGAAACTTGCTTAATTCTCCTGTCTACTATCTGGTGTTCTCTTCTATGAGTAATTTACATGGAAGATAGGCTTTCATTATCTTTTTATTATGTGCTGCGAGGGTTGATGGGAGAATCTTAACTTCCTGGCTGTGAAACTTGGTTCACTCACATTCACCGGATACAAAAAAGTAACAATGTAATTAGTAGCTATCTGCTGATACTTCTGATGAGGTATTTGGAAGCCCCAAAACCTTGTGTTCCAAGCTTTTTAGTCAATCTAATACAAAGAAAATGAATTGTGCAGAAATTGAAGCTTGGCACCACAGACCTAGATGCCTTATAAGCAATCTATCTGTATATAATATCAGCAATGTCAGAAACAGAACTTAATTCTGCCCTAGTCTGTGAACAGAGCAGTAAGGAAATGTCCATGAGTGCAGTAGTTTTGTGATGAATGAACAAACAAGTAGAGTGGTAAAAGTGTAAGTAGTCAGTCTCTGCTTGGCATTGATTTAACTGAAGAATCCACATGTCGAACATCAAGGTTTGGCTATACTTTAGGCCATGTTTAGACTTCACTTTAAATGATGTATGACATTTTAGTAGGAACTAAAGAGCTGTAGGTTTCCTTCTCAAAGCATCTTTCAAACCTTGTGGAAAAGATAGTGAGCTTTCAAATGGAAAAGTGCAGAGTTGAGTTAATTTACAGATACTTGAGAAAACATTTATGGGCAAATTAAATCTGTGGGGACAGCATATCTACAGGAAATATTAATTACTGACATGATGCCCCACTGTTACCATTTCATGAAAATTCCTACAGAGGGTGCTACTTAGGAGGCTGAATAATTATTTTGCTTCCGTCATTAAGTTTCCCTTGTCATAATACTTCTTGACACATTGCATTAAATCAGATCAGACATGAATGGTATAGTTAGTACCTTTTTAACAGAGATCGTGCCAGTGGTCAGAGTTGAGCAAAAGGAATTCTTGTAATGTTTTTCAAAAATAACAAAGCAAAAACAAACCTGCATTTCTGTGTTTTTTGCATGATTTGTGTTTGTTTTTGCAGAGTGAAAATCAGAAGTTTTGTACAGCTCAAACTACTTTCAGCCTGAACAAGGAGTCAGTGCCATTGAATTATGGCTCTGGGGTTGCCTTGGTGATGGAATCATAAGACCCTTATTCCTTTAAATAGTTTGCAGATGATTTACAAAATTCTGGGCTTTGCTTTCTTTGCTCTTTCTTTGTCTGTTTTACTGATGTTGGTTGGATTTTTTTTCTTAATTTTGCTGTGTGTTTATTTGCAAAAAATATATATATATATATATTTTTGCCGCCTCATCTCTTGTTTCTGTGTTTCTCTGGTTGTTTTACAGGGAGACAACTGTGCAACTTAGGTTTTCATTCAGATACAGCCTTCATATGCAAGATTAACAGGTAGGAAAATTCCTGAAGATTCATTTTTTTTGTAAAATACAGATTCCTTTTGATTGCCTTTTGACTCCCTCATGATTATTCTTTGTTCTTATTTTCAAAATTTTACAATATGTCACTGTATACAATATGAACAATTTAAAATATGTAAACAAAATTTATTGTGGAAAAAGAAAAACATTTTATCTAAATTTAATCTAAATTGCTATATAACAGAATACTTATCGTTTTACAGCGGAACAGTGCCTTTTTTTTTTTATAATAAACCAGCCTCCTTCTCCCAAAACAGACAAAAAACATTTAATTAGTATTAGGCATTGTGATGAGCAACCTCTGTTTTGACTGCTGTTGTCCTACCTTGTGCTGACTTTATCAGATTTCAGGGCCTGGAAATCTTTTTATTCATTTCATTGGACTTTGAATGAGGGCCTCATTTGATAATAAGGTTTGAGTTCATTTATGGGATATGAAGTCCAAAGGTTAACATAGTCTAGGTGGTGAATTGTAGATGTCAGCCTCAGAATTGTCATAGAGTTTAAGGCCAGAAGGGGCCACTAGATCATCTAGTCTGACCTCTTGTATATGACAGGCCACCAACACCCTAAACCCAATTACCAAAATACTACAGCCTACAGGAGACTATTGAACCACTGAAAAACCATGAATCAGGTCAGGCCCTAAAAATATAACAAGATTGGCTTAAAAATCATGACATTTAAAAAATAATAGATCTGAGGTTCTTTTTTTTACCTTCTGGGTTTCGAGTCTTAAGGGTTCACATCTCTGCAACCATGGGGTACAGAAACAATTTTTTTTTAAAGTTGAGATTCTCACATAATCAGCTGATTTCAAGAGCTGGGACTTTGAGGAAAAACACCAAATATCATCAGATTTGGCAACACTGCACACTCTCCCTTCAGAGCTGGCACCAAAACAATGTGTTGGGGCTGCTAGTCAGCTCCTAGTTCTGCTTGTCATCAGCTGAGAAATACAGTACAACTGACACCTTAATTCAAGGAATCAGGTACAGTAAGTAGCATGGCCATTAGTTATCTGCTTATCTATCCATCTTAAGTTATTTATTTAGGATGGGATTTTTAAAAGTACTCAGTGGGTGCCTAAATCTGAACCAATTGAAGTCAGCAGGAGTTTACCAATGACTTCAGTGGGAAAGATTTGTCACCCCACTGAGCTCTTTTGAAAATCCTGTCATAATTCTTATCCCTGTGGCATCTAAATGCTCCTAAAAGTAGGTAAAGAACCTTTAAGAATCGTCACAGAAATGTGAACAAATGTAGTAGATGGGAAGATTGCTCTTTGTGATCATGAAAATGTAGAAAAAATAACAGAGTCCGAGCTTCAGAATGTCTCTGCTGCAGCAGAATACTGCCCCCAGCATCTTCAGCCTACAGTGTTCTGGAGTCCTTCCTGCTGCTTCTCTGCCTTCTTCTGGGAATCATAGATGTCCTGTGTGTCTTTGCTATTCTTCTAATAGATACCTCAGACTTTCTGTCTCTATGGTAATACAAAACAGGAAGAGCTTAATGGAAGCCACGCAGCATACCATAGCTTGCAGGGGGAAGGCAAACAATAGGGGAGCAGGTGGTTCACGTTCAGGTTAAAGAAGAACACTCCAGGGATGCAAGGAGAAAGTGTAACTTTTTTAACTTTCTGTTGAAATGTTTATAATTAACATTAAGTTGTTAAAGACAAGCATATAATAAAACCCAACTTGGTTTTGTTGGTTTGAGCTCTTAGGTTGGTTACAGAAAATGTATTTGGTAGAGGATAATTAGGGAACATTTTGAAGGATAAAATTAAACTTTCTTTAAAAGTAACCAAGCATACAATTACCACTTATACAATACTACAATTATATTTATACTCAAAGATGAAATAGTGCATTAATGTGTGATTAATAGAGTGAAGTACCAGCCTTATAATTTTTCAACCTACTTTTTGTAGTCAATTGGAGCTTGTCAAGGTTTTCTTCCCCACTCTGAACTCTAGGGTACAGAGGAGGGGACCTGCATGAAAAACCCCCTAAGCTTATTTTTACCAGCTTAGGTTAAAACTTCCCCAAGGTACAAACTATTTTACCTTTTGTCCCTGGACTTTATTGCTGCCACCACCAAGCGTCTAACAAATATAACAGGGAAAGAGCCCACTTGGAAATGTCTTTCCCCCCAAAATCCCCCCCCAAGCCCTACACCCCCTTTCCTGGGGAAGGCTTGATAAAATTCCTCACCAATTTGCATAGGTGAACACAGACCCAAACCCTTGGATCTTAAGAACAAGGAAAAAGCAATCAGGTTCTTAAAAGAAGAATTTTAATTGCAGAAAAAAAGTAAAAGAATCACCTCTGTAAAATCAGGATGGTAAAGACCTTACAGGGTAATCAGATTCAAAACATAGAGAATCCCTCTAGGCAAAACCTTAAGTTACAAAAAGACACAAAAACAGAAATATACATTCCATTCAGCACAACTTATTTTATCAGCCATTTAAACAAAACAGAATCTAACACATATCTAACTAGATTGCTTATTAACTCTTTACAGGAGTTCTGACCTGCATTCCTGCTCTGGTCCTGGCAAAAGCAACACACAGACAGAGAGAACCCTTTGTTTTCCCCCCCTCCAGCTTTGAAAGTATCTTGTCTCCTCATTGGTCATTTTGGTCAGGTGCTAGCGAGGTTATCTTTAGCTTCTTAACCCTTTACAGGTGAAAGGGTTTTTCCTTTAGCCAGGAGGGATTTAAAGGTGATTAGCCTTCCCTTTATATTTACGGCAGAGCTTTCCTGCAATTTAGCTAGGCTATTCCTTCCATATCCTTCCCATATGATCAATATAGAAATCATTGTAATAGCAGTTCAGAATTCTCAAACACTCACTAAAAACCCCACAGAAACCAGTTATAACCAAAACATAGCCACAATACAACTTTGGGTCATGCCTTTGCTAACTTCACTTTTCCCATCTTATGGTCTCCAATTTACTTCTAACTCTCTCACACCAGCACTCTCAATTTCCCATGCTCTTCTGCACTTAAGCTAAGTTAGGCCAAAACCTAATTTCTAGTTAACATAGACTACAACATACAAGAGGGAGTTGTGTAGACACAGCATTATTCTTTAGACTACAGCATCTACAACAGCACAGCTGCACTGATGTGCACTGTAGTGCTTCTGGTGAAGACGCTCTAAGTGGATGGGAGAGACATAGGCTTCATAACTCCTGCCTCCATAAGAGGTGGTAGCTATGTTGGCGGGATAAGCTCTCCTGCCAACATAGTGCTGTCCACACCAGTGCTTAGGTTGATGTAACTTATGTCACTGACCCTTATTCACTTATTCACACCCCTGAGCAACCAAAGTAATTGATAGTGTAGACATAGCCAAAGAGATGGAGTGAATGGGAATGAGGGATAAGAAGGAAGGTGATAACAAAGAGGGTGGAGGCAAAGAAGCAGGAGAGAGGTGGAATAGAGAGAAAAGGTATATGAAGTAATAATGAGGCAGGGACAACAAAGAGAAATGAGGGAGTGCAAAGGGCTACAAAAAGGAGACAGGAGGGGCCATAGGAGAAAAACGTTGGTCCATAGAATTGAAATTTTTCAGTTACAAAATTCAACAGTGACTGTCACCAAAATTTTAAATTTTTCCAGGCTCTGATTAATAAAGTGGGAGGGGGAATCTGCTAAATTTATGTAGCTACCAGGTAAATGTAGATAAAGATGGGGCAACTTGCTGGGAAGAAATACATATGCTAGAGCGGAAAATGAAAAAGAAAAAGTAAACTCTGCAGAGAACATTTATGAAATAATTCATAAATAACGAAATGCTAAAAATATATAATTTCCCTCCACCATGGATTTAAGTATTTCATAATTTTCCATTACAGTTCATGCAAAAAGATAAAGGAGGGGTGCGGGAAAGAGAGGATAATTTCTAGAACTCTTGCAGTACAAGTCAGATGTCAGCCATACAGATAGCAGGTCTTCTTGTGCCAAATATATTTTCTGAAATTTTCATATAAATCCCAACTAAAGCAAACTGTGAAGTTTCAGAAGATGCATATTATCTGATGGTAGTTTTACTCCCGCTAATGTATCATTTTTCTGTGGAGCGAAGATTAAATTTTTTGGGTTTGTTTTAAACTCACTCATTACTTACCACACACAATAGACTTTGTCAATGAAGTGTGACCAAACTTTCATTTGGATGAACATGTTTTCCCCTTCCAAATCAGTCTTTCCCCACCCCCCAGAAACTCTCTCTCTCTCTAACATAAGAATAGGTTTCAGAGTAACAGCCGTGTTAGTCTGTATTCGCAAAAAGAAAAGGAGTACTTGTGGCACCTTAGAGACTAACCAATTTATTTGAGCATGAGCTTTCGTGAGCTACAGCTCACTTCATCGGATGCATACCGTGGAAACTGCAGCAGACTTTATATATACACAGAGAATATGAAACAATACCTCCTCCCACCCCACTGTCCTGCTGGTAATAGCTTATCTAAAGTGATCATCAGGTGGGCCATTTCCAGCACAAATCCAGGTTTTCTCACCCTCCACCCCCCCACACAAATTCACTCTCCTGCTGGTGCTAGCCCATCCAAAGTGACAACTCTTTACATAATCAAGTCGGGCTATTTCCTGCATAAATCCAGGTTTTCTCACATCCTCCCCACCCCCATACACACACAAACTCACTCTCCTGCTGGTAATAGCTCATCTAAACTGACCACTCTCCAAGTTTAAATCCAAGTTAAACCAGAACATCTGGGGGGCGGGTAGGAAAAAACAAGAGGAAACAGGCTACCTTGCATAATGACTTAGCCACTCCCAGTCTCTATTTAAGCCTAAATTAATAGTATCCAATTTGCAAATGAATTCCAATTCAGCAGTTTCTCGCTGGAGTCTGGATTTTAAGTTTTTTTGTTTTAAGATAGCGACCTTCATGTCTGTGATTGCGTGACCAGAGAGATTGAAGTGTTCTCCGACTGGTTTATGAATGTTATAATTCTTGACATCTGATTTGTGTCCATTTATTCTTTTACGTAGAGACTGTCCAGTTTGACCAATGTACATGGCAGAGGGGCATTGCTGGCACATGATGGCATATATCACATTGGTGGACGTGCAGGTGAACGAGCCTCTGATAGTGTGGCTGATGTTATTAGGCCCTGTGATGGTGTCCCCTGAATAGATATGTGGGCACAATTGGCAACGGGCTTTGTTGCAAGGATAAGTTCCTGGGTTAGTGGTTCTGTTGTGTGGTATGTGGTTGTTGGTGAGTATTTGCTTCAGGTTGCGGGGCTGTCTGTAGGCAAGGACTGGCCTGTCTCCCAAGACTTGTGAGAGTGTTGGGTCATCCTTTAGGATAGGTTGTAGATCCTTAATAATGCGTTGGAGGGGTTTTAGTTGGGGGCTGAAGGTGACCGCTAGTGGCGTTCTGTTATTTTCTTTGTTAGGCCTGTCCTGTAGTAGGTAACTTCTGAGAACTCTTCTGGCTCTATCAATCTGTTTCTTTACTTCTGCAGGTGGGTATTGTAGTTGTAAGAAAGCTTGACAGAGATCTTGTAGGTGTTTGTCTCTGTCTGAGGGGTTGGAGCAAATGCGGTTGTATCGCCGAGCTTGGCTGTAGACGATGGATCGTGTGGTGTGGTCAGGGTGAAAGCTGGAGGCATGCAGGTAGGAATAGCGGTCAGTAGGTTTCCGGTATAGGGTGGTGTTTATGTGGCCATTGTTTATTAGCACTGTAGTGTCCAGGAAGTGGATCTCTTGTGTGGACTGGACCAGGCTGAGGTTGGTGGTGGGATGGAAATTGTTGAAATCATGGTGGAATTCCTCAAGGGCTTCTTTTCCATGGGTCCAGATGATGAAGATGTCATCAATATAGCGCAAGTAGAGTAGGGGCTTTAGGGGACGAGAGCTGAGGAAGCATTGTTCTAAATCAGCCATAAAAATGTTGGCATACTGTGGGGCCATGTGGGTACCCATAGCAGTGCCGCTGATCTGAAGGTATACATTGTCCCCAAATGTGAAATAGGTATGGGTAAGGACAAAGTCACAAAGTTCAGCCACCAGGTTAGCCGTGACATTATCGGGGATAGTGTTCTTGACGGCTTGTAGTCCATCTTTGTGTGGAATGTTGGTGTAGAGGGCTTCTACATCCATAGTAGCCAGGATGGTGTTATCAGGAAGATCACCGATGGATTGAAGTTTCCTCAGGAAGTCAGTGGTGTCTCGAAGGTAGCTGGGAGTGCTGGTAGCGTAGGGCCTGAGGAGGGAGTCTACATAGCCAGACAATCCTGCTGTCAGGGTGCCAATGCCTGAGATGATGGGGCGCCCAGAATTTCCAGGTTTATGGATCTTGGGTATTAGATAGAATATCCCAGGTCGGGGTTCCAGGGGTGTGTCTGTGCGGATTTGATCTTGTGCTTTTTCAGGAAGTTTCTTGAGCAAATGCTGTAGTTGCTTTTGGTAACTCTCAGTGGGATCATAGGGTAATGGCTTGTAGAAAGTCGTGTTGGAGAGCTGCCGAGCAGCTTTAGATAAGCTAGATAAGCAACTTTAGATAAGCTATTACCAGCAGGACAGTGGGGTGGGAGGAGGTATTGTTTCATATTCTCTGTGTATATATAAAGTCTGCTGCAGTTTCCACGGTATGCATCCGATGAAGTGAGCTGTAGCTCACGAAAGCTCATGCTCAAATAAATTGGTTAGTCTCTAAGGTGCCACAAGTACTCCTTTTCTTTTAACATAAGAATGTAATTCTCTCTCTCTCTCTCTTTCTGTGCTCCTAAAGAGAAGCAGAACTAATTTAGAAAATGTTCCAGGAGTCAAGCTCGTAGATTGTACAATTAAACTGGGATTTCCAAATGACTTCTAAGAGAGTTAGGAATTAAACTTAATGAGAGTTGGATGCTGACTAACTAACTGTTTTAGTATCAGAGGGGTAGCTGTGTTAGTCTGGATCTGTAAAAGCGGCAAAGAGTTCTGTGGCACCTTATAGACTAACAGACGTATTGGAGCATAAGCTTTTGTGGGTGAATACCCACTTCGTCAGATGCATGTCATGCATCTGATGAAGTGGGTATTCACCCACGAAAGCTTTAACTGTTTTAGGTGTATCTGAAAATCTCACCTTTTGTTGATACCTTCACTACTGCTGTATGTTGTACTGCATTTTCCCCTCACTATACAATTTGAATATATATATAATGGATAATAAGAAAGGTAATCACTTTAGATCACAGATACATAAATGGGCCAGATCTAAAACTTATGTAAATTGTCATGAAGCTGACTTACACTAGTTGAGGATTTGGGACCAGGACATACATAAAATGTGTTAGGTCACATGGATGGCAAACATGGCCACTGAAAAAGGAAATCTGTCTTGAGGATCTAAGACAAGACAGTCACTGGCAGGGTTGTTTAAGCTAGCTCTCCAAGTTCTGAAATTTTACCCACTATTGCAAATTTGGGGAAGTGACAGTCTTAGCACTTCAAGACCATTGTAAGCTCTGATGTTATATAGGTCATATTTTTCCACTACACTGTCTGAGTAACTGCTTTGTAACTCATTGAGATAATAGGACAGTGACAGATTGTTGGATATGCCTGTTCCAAATTGTGATCCCATGTTGCTTCAGTGACTTCAATTCATTTTGTAACCTTCATTTTGGTGTATGACCTTTAAGTTGTATTGCAACCTCCTTTGTGGAGTAGAGCATCCATTAAGTGACAAGGGCTTGACAACTAGGCCTGGTCTACACCAGGAAATTAGGCTGGTATAACTATGTTGTTCAGGAGTGTGAAAAAGTCATACCCTTGGGCAACACAGTTAAACCAACCTAACTCCCAGTGTAGAGAGCACTAGGTCTACAGGAGAAGTCTCCCTTTGACACCGCTACTACCGCTCAGGTGGTGGAGTACCTCCACCAACAGGAGAACCTCTGCCATTGGCATAGATAGTGTCTTGAGTGAAGCACAACAGTGGTGCAGCTGCAGTGTTTTAAGTGTAGAAAAGCCGCTAGTGGAAAGACTTTGCCTTAGAAGCTATGACAGCAGTCGAGAGCCATCAACGTTGAATTACTATCCCATACTGGAACAATGGGTTTTCTACTGCCCGGGACATTTAAGTTGAATGTGTCTCTACACAGAAACTGATGGGGGTAGGGGTAGAGCCCGGAACTCTCCCAGCTGATGAATTTAGGCAAATGCGGAAAAGAGGTGGTGTTAAAAAGAGGATGCTTTTCTAAGAAAGGGGAACCAAGCCACACCACCATGACATTCAAGACCATCAGGACAAGAAGACAGGAAGAGCTGCCTTCTCTAAAGACCTTGACCAAACGCAGGATTAACAGGAGAGATGAGATCAGACCAAGGGGGAAGTGTACAGGATTTTTGTTGTTTTTCAAAGATGTGTAGCTCTCTAATGCTTTCAAGAGTAAAGTGGCTGTGGTTACAAAATGGCTGTGTGTTACGTGCTTTCCTGCTATGTTGTCCCTAGAAGATATAATTGGAAACCAGAGCTCCCACAGCCAGGTGGTCTCCAGGGGAAACGTGCCTAAGCAAATGGAGGCTTGAGAGAGTTGTGACATTGGTTTCAGGGTCTAAGTCACCCAGGCTGCAAATCTGCAGCTGGGAATGTGCTTGAGAGACCCAGACCTAGAAACAGTGACCAGTCACTACCGAGACTCAGAGGGGTTAGAAGCATGTGGGATCCAGTGATAGGGTCCACCTACAACAGACTAGAACCTGTCCAGAGAGAGGGACATAGCCAGGTTGTAACAAGGACCCAGTGAGCCTGAGCCTGATTTCATTTAATTGGGATAATTCCACTGATGTCTATGACAGTGGTGCTCAAACTTTTGCTTTGGTGACCCCTTTCACACAGCAAGCCTCTGAGCACTACCCCCCCCATAAATTAAAAACATATTTTTTATATTTAACCTTATTATAAAAGCTGGAAGTGAAGCAGGGTTTGAGGGTGGAGGCTGACAGCTTGCGACCCCCTGAGGGGTCAGGACCCTCAGTCTGAGAAAACACAAATGTAAGTGAGATCACCATCAGGCTTTATGCATCTAAAGATAATTCATCATAACTGTCTGATTAAAATATTAACCCTTTGTAATAAGGAATTGTCCTTGCCAGATGTTCACAGTCTATTCTGGGAACATAATTAGAAAACTCATCTCCAATTAAACTTTCCTTCAGTAACTAAAGTGTTAACCTAAACTAGTATTTATTCAAGTTTCTGGCCCCATAAATATATGCTTCTGTTCTCAAGAATGCCAACCTATTTCATCTGCAGAAAGGAACACTTTAGACTCAGAGTTCAAAAATGAAATAAGGATAGTAATTTCTGAGTAGCTTCCTCCTTACCCTGATTCATAGCTGTCACTTCAGGCTTTAGTGTCAAGGTAGAAAGCACAATTTCATTTCTCTGCTGAAGCCTGTAATATCAGGAAAAATCAAATCAGGTTGAGGTGTAATCCTGCAGGGAAAGCTCTCTTAAGTTACAAAACAGTTTCAGTTAAAGCGAATCCCCTTATCAGTGTCTCAGCTATGTGCAAAACAGTCAAGCTTGCATTAAAAGACATTTCAAAAACTGCAGCAGAGTAGTCTCTTTGGCTTCCCTCAAGCTATACGGATGAACACCGTGGGCCAGATTCTGACCTCAGTTGTATCAGTGTAAATCCAAAGTAACTCATTGGCTCATTCAGTAGAGTTATTCTGGACGTACAGCAGTGCAACTGAAATCAGATTCTGGAATTCTGGGCCAGATACTTTGCAGGTATAACTCAGCATAACTTCAGTGGTGCTACACCAGTATACACCACCTAAGCGTGTATGTGTGTGTGTGTGTATGTATTAAATTCCATTTGTATACACTACTCTGCAGTGACTTTGGCTGTCCTCAATATTTACTTCAGTGTGAAAACCCTTCTGTTTATACATCAGACTTCAGGTTAACATTGCTTAGTTGTGCTCGTTAACCAGCATAGCACAGTTTGCGTATCAAAAAATCCTTGGAGAGACCCTATACTTGCCAAGGATCAGTAGCCATGAATTGTTGTATTGGTGAGCTATGGCTGTGTAATGCTGCATTTGACCTACTGGGATTTCAGAACTGCCCATATGGAAAGATCTTTGAGCCCTGTAATGCTTTCACCAGTTCTTCCTGTTTGTTTACATTCTTGCCTCCAAGATACAGCTGTGTTTCCTGTTCTGGAACCTACATAGTCTTCTAGGCTGTAGGAGCCAAGAAACCTGAATCTCAGGTTATCTGCTTAGCATATCACCTCCTCATGCAAAGAGTTGTTTTGTGAGAGTGAACTTTCATTTCAAACATCATGGCACATTTGATTTACACCATGGATTTATTGCTGAAGAGGTAGTTGTAGTCATGACCTGCAAGCAGCATTCACATGAAATCTCACATTTTTTCTTCTTTGAATTAGTTTACATGATTAAATTACAACTATTTTAAACCCTGGGGTTTTCAATTTTCAAGCCACATTCTAAAGATTTTAACAGCTACAGAACCTGAAAAAGGCTAGTGTCATAGCTCTTGAATGTAGCACTAGAGTATTGAACTGGTTGAGCAATTAAAGTTCATGGAGGTCATTGCTGGTCATTATGGATTAGTTAAGAGATCATAGAGTACATAGCTTATTGGCCTGTGACTCCTGTTTTTTAGATTAATGTATTTTAGAGAATTTTTATAGCTGCTATGTTTCATAGGACTATTTTTTGATGGTGCTTGCTTTTTTTTAAAGAATGTACATACAGTACTTATGATTTAGAAGGCACTATATTTTATGATGTTTTGAGGGTTTCTTCAGTCATCACCAAGTTTTTTCTCAGTTGCTGTATGCCAGCCACTTTCTGCCTGCCTGCCCATGGGCTTTAAAGTGTCCATCACCATAGTATCTAGGGACTATGAATCAGACTGAGCAGTCAGAGCACAGCCTGCAAATGAATTCAAGTTTAATAACCTGCGGTTTAAATTATTGAATGATCTAAAGTGAACTGAAGTGCTTTGAAAATATATTTTAAAACTTTTCAAGGTTCCAGACCAATACCAGAAAACACTACATTTGTCAGCTCAAAAATACGAATAGATTTACATTTTAAAAGCAACTATCTCAAAAAAGCATCTCATCCTACATTTATTTGCCAAGGCCTAATGTTGAGAGTTCCATTCCTCATGCAATATTTGATGATATGCCTCTTAAAACAGTAGGATGCATACGGAGAATGTTTTGCAATTAAGTTTTGGTAATATCAACTTTTACAGCAGCCTTAATAGGTAAGTGGAAGAATAATTGATCCTGAAATATTTGGGATTAAATGTTCTCTTTGAAGTTCACATGCACATGAGAGGCCTCTGTCTATGTCTACACTTGGAGCTGGAGGTATGATTCCCTGCTTGCATTAACATACTTGTGCGAGTTCTCATCGAGCTAGTGCACTGAAAATAGGAGTTTAGCAGGAGTAGCACAGGTGGTAGCCACACAGGCTAGCCATGCTTAGTATGCACT
This sequence comes from Caretta caretta, assembly GCF_965140235.1. Classification (NCBI taxonomy): domain Eukaryota; kingdom Metazoa; phylum Chordata; order Testudines; family Cheloniidae; genus Caretta; species Caretta caretta. The sequence continues at coordinate 94,509,302 of NC_134209.1, read as the reverse complement.
CATGGGGTTCTGCTCTGTTTGTACTCTGCACAGCCAGCGCATGCTGCTGCTCCTCCACTACCCATGTTACTGGAGCTACGCTACTATTGTCTGTGCAAGCTGGGAATCAAGCACCCAGCTCCAAATGTAGATGTAGCCTTAGTATCCGATGAGTGCTGCAGAGGTTGTGTCTGTGGTGGCCCTGCATTCACTGACTCAGCCATCGGTTCAAAACCACATCACAGAGATTACCTGCTATTCCCGGCAATAACTAGAATAATGGTTGTGAAGGGCTTGATTTGCGGCTGCGTAGCCTGCCCAAAGTTTGGATGGCTGAATTCCAGTCCACCCCTCCCACTTAATTCTCTTCACAAAGCCTGAAGATGATCCAGACCTTCTGAAGGGTGAATTCCACTTTTAGTAATTCGGGATTGAAAATCGTTTATTACAGTTATTTGAAAAACATCTTTTCAGTCCACCTTTAACTTCATATGCACAAAGTTACACAAAGCTATATAGAATGAGTAGCATAGGTATACTCTATTTCATGCTATAAATTCTGGGGATAGGAGAAGCAGAGGTCTTTTGGGCTTCCTAAAATTTAGAATACTCTTTAAAATCTTAGGAATCCATCAAACACTATCAACATCTGAACAATATTTCCCCCTCTTCATTTTGTTCTTAAGTGGAATTTAATTTTAATATACCATGGTATAAATTGTAGTCAATAGAGGAGTTTTGTTTATGTAAGGGTTCCATGAACACTGAGAAAGGACTTCAGGATTTGTACTCATTTGTAATTATATAGGAACCAGTGATGTACAAACAATATAAATATTTGTTTTAAAGTACTTCTTGTCCTGCTTCTAAGGCAACATAAGATCCAATATATTTAAAAACCCATTCAGCAGCCCAGGACTCTACTTTAGCCCAAATTTATAAGTTATATTCTAATTCTTGAACCGAAGTGTGAGTTCTAAATTGGTAAAATGATTGTATCATCTCTAATAAATTCATTAGCTTCCCATATTGGGCTTCTGTGAGGTAAGACATTCCAACGTTGTGTTCAGTGGGAGAGTTCAACACCCTGTCAGAAACTAAATTGAGGGGAATTTTCATGATAAAATGTTTGAGAGAAATGCTCTTTTTAGCTGAATTTGACATGATAAAGTAGTTACATAATCATGTTTCTTCTTTTTATATTTTATAAGTCTAACTGGGGATTCCACTACAGATTAAATTACATTTCATACTGTATCTGCATAGGAAAACAAGTTAAAAAATGTTTCTTGATTAAAAATGATTGATTTAAGTTTGTGCACTACTTTCCCCACATTTTAATTATGTTCTTTGCCATGAAAAAGGTTTGTCAAGAGAACAGATTCATGCTCTATCAGTTTGTGTTCCTACTACAAAATTTGTGATGGGAATGAAGGATCAGCTTTTTACTGCCCGATATGTTCTGTGGAGTGTGCCAGCATGCTGTACTATTTTAATTTCCATCCTGGATTTTCACTGGCTGGCTATGCTACTGTTTCCCCACCTATTAATTAAGATTTAAATAGGGAGTAATGGAGTGGTTAGCAAATCAAAAGGAAGCATATTGAAAATGTTAAACTCTAGACTACAAAACTCTAATTTTAGTGACAGATGATGTGGAAACAGTTGAAGTACTCAATGCTTTTTTTGCCTCGGTCTTCACAGACATGGTCAGCTCCCAGACTGCTGCACTGGGCAACATAGCATGGGGAGTATATAAACTGGATGGATATAAACTGTTCAGAAAGGACAGCAGGGCAGAAAAGGTCGGGGAATTACATTGTAAGTAAGAGAGCAGTATGACTGCTCAGAACTCCGGTATGAAACTGCAGAAAAATCTCTGGATTAAGTTTAGAAGTGTGAGCAACAAGGGCGATGTCGTGGTGGGAGTCTGCTATAGACCACCAGACCAGGGGGAAGAGGTGGACGAGGCTTTCTTCCGGCAACTAACAGAAGTTCCTAGATCACAAGCCCTGGTTCTCATGGGAGACTTCAATCACCCTGATACCTGCTGGGAGAGTAATATAGCAGTGCACAGACAATCCAGGAAAGTGTGGGGGACAATTTCCTGGTGCAAGTGCTGGAGGAACCAACTGGGGCAGAGCTCTTCTTGACCTGCTGCTCACAAACCAAGAAGAATTAGTAGGGGAAGCAAAAGTGGATGGGAACCTGGGAAGCAGCGACCATGAGATGGTCGAGTTCAGGATCCTGACACAAAGAAGAAAGGAGAGCAGCAGAATATAGACCCTGGACTTCAGAAAAGCAGACTTTGACTCCCTCAGGGAACTAATGGGCAGGATCCCCTGGGAGAATAACATGAGGGGGAAAGGAGTCCAGGAGAGCTGGCTGTATTTTAAAGAATCCCGATTGAGGTTCCAGGAACAAACCATTCTGATGTGTAGAAAGAATAGTAAATATGGTAGGCGACCAGCTTGGCTTAACAGTGAAATCCTAGCTGATCTTAGACACAAAAAAGAAGCTTAGAAGAAGTGGAAGATTGGACAAATGACCACGGAGGAGTATACAAATACTGCTCGGGCATGCAGAAACTAAATCAAGAAGGCCAAATCACACTTGGAGTTGCAGCTAGCAAGGGATGTTAAGAGTATCAATAAGGGTTTCTTCAGGTATGTTATCAAGAAGAAGAATGTTAAGGAAAGTGTGGGCCCCTTACTGACTGAGGGAGGCAACCTAGTGACAGAGGATGTGGAAAAAGCTAATGTAGTCAATGCTTTTTTTGCCTCTGTCTTCATGAACAAGGTCAGCTCCCAGACTACTGCACTGGGCAGCACAGTATGGGGAGGAGGTGACCAGGCCTCTGTGGAGAAAGAAATGGTTCAGGACTATTTAGAAAAGCTGGACGAGCACAAGTCCATGGGGTTGAATGTGCTGCATCCTAGGGTGCTAAAGGAATTGGCTGATGTGATTGCAGAGCCATTGGCCACTATCTTTGAAAACTTATGGGGGGAGGTCCTGGATGACTGGAAAAAGGCTAATATAGTGCCCATCTTTAAAAAAGGGAAGAAGGAGGATCCGGGGAACTACAGGCCAGTCAGCCTTACCTCAGTCCCTGGAAAAATCATGGAGCAGGTCCTCAAGGAATCAATTCTGAAGCACTTAGAGGAGAGGAAAGTGATCAGGAACAGTCAGCATGGATTCACCAAGGGCAAGTTATGCCTGACTAATCTAATTGCCTTCTGTGATGAGATAACTGGCTCTGTGGATGAGGGGAAAGCAGTGGACATATTATTCCTTGACTTTAGCAAAGCTTTTGATACGGTCTCCCACAGTATTCTTGCCAGCAAGTTAAAGAAGTATGGGCTGGATGAATGGACTATAAGGTGGATAGAAAGCTGGCTAGATCATCAGACTCAAGGGGTAGTGATCAATGGCTCCATGTCTAGTTGGAGGACGGTATCAAGTGGAGTGTCCCAAGGGTCGGTCCTGGGGCCGGTTTTGTTCAATAGCTTCATTAACGATCTGGAGGATGGTGTGGATTGCACCCTCAGCAAGTTTGCAGATGACACTAAACTGGGAGGAGTGGTTGATATGCTGGAAGGTAGGGATAGCATCCAGAGTGACTTAGACAAATTAGAGGTTTGGGCCAAAAGAAATCTGATGAGATTCAACAAGGACAAGTGCAGAGTTCTACACTTAGGATGGAAGAATCACATGCACTGCTACAGACTAGGGACCGAATGGCTAGGCAGCAGTTCTGCAGAAAAGGACCTAGGGGTTACAGTGGAAAAGTAGCTGGATATGAGTCAACAGAAGGCTAATAGCATTTTGGGCCGTATAAGTAGGGGCATTGCCAGCAGATCGAGGGATGTGATCATTCTCCTCTATTTGGCATTGGTGAGGCCTCATCTGGAGTACTGTGTCCAGTTTTGGGCCCCACACTACAAGAAGGATGTGGAAAAATTGGAAAGAGTCCAGCGGAGGGCAACAAAAATGATTAGTGGGGTACAGTCCATGACTTATGAGGAGAGGCTGAGGGAACTGGGATTGTTTAGTCTGCATAAGAGAAGAATGAGGGGGGATTTGATAGCTGCTTTCAACTACCTGAAAGGGGGTTCAAAAGAGGATGGATCTAGACTGTTCTCAGTGGAACCAGATGACGGAACAAGGAGTAATAGTCTCAAGTTGCAGTGGGGGATGTCTAGGTTCGCTATTAGGAAAAACTATTTCAATAGGAGGATGGTGAAGCACTGGAATGTATTACCTAGGGAGGTTTTTAAGGCCTGGCTTGACAAAGCCGTGGCTGGGATGATTTAGTTGGTGTTGGTCCTGCTTTGAGCAGGGAGTTGGAGTAGATGACCTCCTGACCACCTCTCTTCCAACCCTAATATTCTATGATTCTATTAATTTGATGGAATATATTCAATCTTTCAAAATAAGAAATGGAAACAAGAAAGGGCGCAATCAATTCATGTTAGAGCTGTTGATTAATCATAGTTAACTCACGCAATTAACTCAAAAAACTTAATCGCGATTATTCACTGTTTTAATTGCACTGTTAAACTATAGAATACCAACTAAAATGTATTAAATATTTTGTATTTTTCTACATTTTTATCTATATTGTATTCTGTGTTGTAATTGAAATCAAGTGTATATTACTTTTGATTACAAATATTTGCACTATAAAAATGAACAACGAAAGCAATAGTATTTTTCCGTTCACCTCATACAAGTACTGTAGTGCAATCTCTTTGTCATGGAAGTGCAACTAACAAATGTAGATTTTTTTGATTACATAACTGCACTCAAAAACAAAACAATGTAAAACTTCACAGCCTACAAGTCCATTCAGTCCTACTTCTTGTTCAGCCAATCACTAAGAGAAACACATTTGTTTATATTTGCAGGAGATAATGTTGTCTGTTTTTTGTGTATAATGTGACCTAAAAGTGAGAACAGGCATTTGTATGGCACTTTTGTAGCCGACATTGCAAGGTATTTATGTGCCAGATATGCTAAACATTCATATGCCCCTTCATGCTTTGGCCACTATTCCAGAGGACATGCTCCCATGCCGGTGATGCTCGTTTAAAAAAAATGCATTAATTAAAATTGTGACTGTGTTATGCCATACAAAGCACACAGGATCTTTTATAAGAGAGAAGGCAAATATGCCATATTTACTGAAAATACAACAGTTAGCATGTGCTTTTCAGTCACACACACATACACACCATGCACATAGTCCTGCCAGTTGATATTTCTATAGTTACTATTCTGTTGTAGCTCGAGTCAATCTAATGGCCAGTTAGACTGAACACGAGTAAGAAGCTGGGCTCTGTTGGTTGCGGTGCTCTGAGGTTTTGGCAGGACTGAACCCAGAGTTTCATGGCAAAACACCCCAGCTTTATACTTCTAAATTCCCATTTGAGTCCGTGCATTTTGCAATGTCATCCTGTAATCATTAGTCCTTAAGTGGTGGTAATCTTGGGGTTTTCCGCTGTTATCATTTGATGGTTATTGTTGGGCTTCCCATCGTTATCGCCTATTTGTTGTCTTGCCTTCGGGGGTGGTTACCTCACCTCTGAGGGCGTCATTGCTGTTAACATGTTTAGCATCTGAAACAATGGATGTTTTCTGATTGTCTCTTGGTGTTTCCAAGTCTCTCACTTTTTCTTGACCATCTGGACATTTGTGATGGCTTTCACACCTTATCTTTTCCTGATGCATGCATTCCTCATTCACACAAACAATCTCTCACAGAGAAGACAGCAGTATTTTATATTCAGCAGAATACATTGTAAATTAAACTTCACTAAATCTTGTGGTCAAAACAGTTTACATTGTGGCTCAGGCCTTTAACATTCCTTTAATCTAATGAACATAGACACAATACAAGATTCTGTCTTTTACTCACTAAACCTTAAACCAAAGAAATGACTAGAGGGAAGTTTATAATGCATATAGGAAACAAGATCCCAGTCTCAGAGAGTCATTCCTTTCTGTTATTCAAAAAGGGTGGCTGACAGAATTAATTCAAAGTTTACATCAATTTTTATAGTACAGTTATAAAATCCTGTCCCTACAACTGAACTCCGTGGGGGAGAATTGTATGTTCCCTGCTCTGTTTTACCCACATTCTGCCATATATTTCATGTTATAGCAGTCTCTGCTGATGACCCAGCACATGTTGTTTATTTTAAGAACACTTTCACTGCAGATTTCACAAAACGCAAAGAAGGTACCAATATGAAATTTCTAAAGAAAGCTACAGCTCTCGACCCAAGGTTTAAGAATCTGAAGTACTTTCCAAAATCTGAGAGGGATGAGGCGTGGAGCATGCTTTCAGAAGTCTTAAAAGAGCAACACTCTGATGCGGAAACCACCAAAAAAGAAAATCAACCTTCTATTGGTGGCACCTGACTCAGATAATGAAAATGAACATGCCTCGGTCCACACTGCTTTGGATTGTTATCAGGCAGAACCCGTCATCAGCATGGACTCATGTCCCCTGGAATGGTGGTTGAAGCATGAAGGGATATATGAATCTTTAGTGCATCTGGCACATAAATACCTTGGAACACTGGCTACATAGAATCATAGAATATCAGGGTTGGAAGGGACCTCAGGAGGTCATCTAGTCCAACCCCCTGCTCAAAGCAGGACCAATCCCCAATTTTTGCCCCATATCCCTAAATGGCCCCCTCAAAGATTGAACTCACAACCCTGGGTTTAACAGGCCAAAGCTCAAACCGCCCCCGCCCAACAGAATGCCTGTTCTCACTTTTAAGTGACATTGTAAACAAGAAACGGGTGGCATTATCTTCTGCAAATGTAAATAAATTTGTTTGTCTGAGCGATTGGCTGAACAAGAAGTAGGACTGAGCAGACTTGTATGCTCTAAAATTTTACATTGTTTTGTTTTTGAATGCAGTTTTTTGTACATAATTCTATATATGTAAGTTCAACTTTCATGATAAAGAGATTGCACAACAGTACTTGTATTAGGTGAATTGAAAAATACTATTTCTTTTGTTTATTTACAATGCAAATAGTTGTAATCAAAAATAAATATAAAGTGAGCACTGTACACTTCGTATTATGTGTTGTAACTGAAAACAATATATTTTAGAATGTAGAAAACACCCAAAAATATTTAAATAAATTGTATTCTATTATTATTTAACAGTGTGATTAATTGCACAATTAATCACGATTATTTTTTTTTAATCTCTTGACAGCTCTATAGAATATCAATTGAAATGTAGTAAATATTTTTGGGTGTTTTCTACATTTTAAAATATATTGTTTTCAGTTACAACACATAATACGAAGTGTACAGTGCTCACTTTATATTTATTTTTGATTACAACTATTTGCATTGTAAATAAACAAAAGAAATAGCATTTTTCAATTCACCTAATACAAGTACTGCTGTGCAATCTCTTTATCATGAAAGTTGAACTTACAAATGTAGAATTATGTACAAAAAAATAACTGCATTCAAATCTGCCATTGCTTCTACCCCTTTTATATCCCAGTTAAGCTAACTGGATCTAACTTTAGAAGCTTCACTCATATCTTGAATTTTAATCCATAGTTTTAGTATCTGAGGTTAGTGTAATTTGACAGAAAAGCCCTTCATTCCTATACAGAATCTTAGAACCTGTTACAGGGTCTGATTTATGCCACCTTATACATCACTGCTGAAATTGCCCCTCTTTCTAGTGGAGTCTTTGCCCTCTAAACCCTCTCCAAGTAAATCAGCTGTCATATTGCATGCGTAGATAGATGGATCATTAGCAGCTCACATGAAGCTGTAACATTTTTGGAACAAAGCCGTTTGTTTGTCTAGGTAGCAGTACATACTTGCAGGTCTTTGGGGTGTTTCTACATAGCCGTTCCAAAGGAGGAGAGAGATGTAGTTTGTGACATTCTTTTCATTATTAGGCAGTTAATAAAAGAATGAAATTTAGGTTCAAATGAGGGGATATGGCTATCCAAATAGTTAATGAGTAGTAATTTCATAGATGAAGATAATTATTGTAATCATCCTATCTTAAGGGAAAATGCTTCATGGAGATATTAGTAATTACTACACTTGAGCAAAAAACACAAGACTTGCAATTACCTGCAAATATACCTTTGGGATTATCCCAATCATCAAATATCATTAAGAAATTGTGAAACCATCCAACTAAACTGATATAAAAAAGCAGAGAACCATAATATGGTAAGAGTTAAACAGAGCAGGTACTATTGTTAGAATTATTAAGCACTTTTATGGGAAATTCCTATAGAATTCAATAGAAACGTATTTCCTTTTTTATGGATTTTTTAATCACCATGTGAATTATACCTCTGCTACAGAATTCTATAGGATGATTTAAAAAAACATAGAAAGGCTATCATTTTCTATTTCATTTTATAGACACTTACTGATTTATTCTATATTACATTCCATAGGAACTTTCCTGAACAGATATACAAACACAGCATCAAAAGGCTTAGAGATACACAAAACTTATGTGATATGCTTTGTACAGATACAGCCCACTTTAAAAACAAAACAAAACACTTTCCCCTAAACTTTGAGAGTGGCAAGACTAAAACTTGGTACCCGTTCAGTAAACGTAGGGGGTTAATCTTCCTACCATAAACCACTCTTAAACCCAAAACATCATCCAATACCCATGCTCTTGTGCGGGAATAAAGGAAATGTAAGTGTGCAAAACCAATATCAACAGGTCCCTGGAAGTACAGCAAGAAGAGTGCTATCATATCTGTATAAATCTGCAGTTAAAGTCATTTTACTTATGTGGACAACAATGGAGTTTTGCAGACTCATAACTGGAAGTGATATAAATAGTGTTTTAATTTTTTTGTTTGTATAAGAGCTTAGGACCTTTATTGTAATAATGACTACAAGTGGGTTCAGAGGCTCATTCCAACATGGAGCTTTCATTGGAGGCAATCCTTGTGTTGTTAAGTTTTATGAAACTAGCAAGTCCATTGTGTTTGCAAAACCAGCTTTAATTAACAAGTGTGGGGGGTTTTTTTTTTTGGTCTTGCAATTTAAACGTTTGCTTTTTTGCAAGGTGATTCACTTTAAAAACAAAAACAAAACGAAAAACCACCCTTGTTTTTTCTAGCAAAATGAAACTGAGTATTTGTATAAGGGTTAGAAAAACATATTTCAAAAGCTAGGCAGGCACAAGTGTATACCATAAATATAGATAGTGCTGAATTTGTTGTCATAATTTCTCTTTTCCTTTCAGCAACTTTGTTCAAAATGTCTCCACACTGGAACACAAATCGTTATCTCTATCATTCAAGTTTAAGTGGGTCCAAGATTAAGGAAAACAGGTCCATCCTTAATATTTTTAATGACTTGATTTCCATTTGCCTGATCGGAGCCTGGTTCATATTGTACTGCAGGTCTCAAGAGATATTTCTAGGCATGAGTAAACTGATATTTTCTAGTTCTGCATTTAGTTAAGGGAAAAGGAATTCCAGTTTGGTAGCTTCATTAGCTTAGGAACATTTAAAAAATATAAATAAGTTTGGGGATTCTGGACCTCATCCCACCTTTTCCAATGTCTCTTGATCATAGTAAGTTCTGTTGTTGGTTCCCATGTTCTCTTGGAGCCTTCTATTGGTTCACAGCTCTTTGTCCATGCTTCAGATCCATTGGATCATGGCGTCTGTGCTACCAAGTGTTACCCTTTCTGTTTCTTAGCAGAATTCCTCTCTCCTAAATGCAGTAAGTTGGTCTACTGGACTTCCCTCATGTGTTTTCAAATACTTACACCAAATACACTACACAAACTTCTTAGAGAGATCATTACAAGGTCTTTAGTATTATTATGTATCTCACACAATTTTATTTTTGTTTTTTTTTACATTGACTTGAGTTGCTCCTCCATGCAATAATAGTTGTCCTTCCAAAACTTTCCAGAGTCACACAGGCCCTCAATGTCAACTGCCTCCTCTTCTGTTCAGTTACTGAAACATTGCAAAATGTTTGCCCCTTCTCTACTATTATCTAAACAATGCTCTGAACCAGTTCAGCTCTACCCACTTCTGACATCTTACATTGGCAACAGGTAATCTTTGTTGCATAGACAAGGCTACAATTGAGCAATTTTGAATAACAAACATATTAATGACAGGTTTCAGAGGAACAGCCGTGTTAGTCTGTATTCGCAAAAAGAAAAGGAGTACTTGTGGCACCTTAGAGACTAACCAATTTATTTGAGCATAAGCTTTCGTGAGCTACAGCTCACTTCACGAAAGCTCATGCTCAAATAAATTGGTTAGTCTCTAAGGTGCCACAAGTACTCCTTTTCTTTTTGCAAACATATTAATAAAAATCAAAGTCTTTTTCATGGACAATTCACAACAAGAAAAGAAAGGCTGAGTTTATCGGTTGAAGTACTCACTACGAATGGATTTCTGAGCTCTATGTCCACGGAATCTGGGCTGAGTTTCAACCACCTCTTTCCCATTCACTCTTCATCTAGCAGCAGGACAGCACTGAGACTGACTTGCCATGATCAGATGAGATGGTAACACCATTCTGGATTTCATTATCTATATGATGAATAGCATATTGATGCTGTTGCCTCCCTATCAGCTCTCCCAGTTTCTTTATGCACATTTAATAACAATTAATATACACACCCTAAAAAATACCTGTCTGGAACCCTCCTGCAGAGAATGAATGTAATCTCTTCAAATCAATCCCTGCTAGTCCATTGCCTGACCAGCATTGTCTCATGATGATCCTGCATCAAAAGATGCTACATTCGCTATCACTATAAAGCTGTATGTTATCCATTACTCAACACCATCTTGAAATCAGATTGTCAATTTTTTTTTATTTAAAAACCTACCTGGATACCCCTGAGATGCTCAGCTGCCTCCTTATCTTCTGTATTACATTCCCCAACAAACCCATATAAAAGGCTGGAGTGTATCCATCTCCATCACACAAGGTATTGATGCAACAGTAACTTCCTGACCACAAGAAGGAGTAGTAGCATAAGCTGGATAGAATGCACTGGCAATTTTAAAGACAAACTCAGTGTTGCTCAACTTTTCATAGAAAACTCTGAGAGAATGACCCTTAAATTTGATGTGTTTATAGTTTTCAGAAAAAAAGACCCATTAAGGTTATATATACCAAGTTGCACAGTGCATTATAAAGGTGAAAAGTAGGCACTGTCCCTTGACTGTAGGAGAGGTAAAATTCACACTGAGTTAACCACCACCTGCTGCATGATTCTTATAAACTCTATAATTGAAGATCACAATAGAGCCCAGCCTAGATAATCTGCTGGGAAATGGATACATGCATGTACAAAAGATCAAAGCCTTACTCTGTGGGCTAAATCAAATCCTTCCACTGAAGTAAATGGTTTTATACCAGGGATGAATTTGTCTCTCTGCATCTTATTCAAGTCAATTTTATCAAATGTTGTGTTTTCTAACTTGAAGACTGATACGGTGTTTAAATTTATCATGGCATGAAATATGAACCAGAAGCCAGGTGCAGATGATTGATACAAAAGTAACGAAACTGGCTGCACCTTGACTGTGCACCTGCGTTTGGAATGGATTCATGGGCAATCTGGTCAACAGATCTCATGTTGGAAACAAATAGCAATTTTTTTCTCAGTATCGAACTGAAAATGTACATAATGTGAACACTTATGGACTTCTTATCTTGCCAGTCGCAACAAATGTCTTGGATCACAGGTTATATGCAATGACAAGATTTAACCCCCCAACTGCCTTAGATAATATTGCATTCAACTCAGTAAGCTGCTTGGCTTTGATCCTTAGCATTCTTAAAAAAACTGCACTGCTGAATGATGCAACTGATTTACTTATGTTTAAGGAATAAGCTCAATAGAATGGTCTAACATGCACTGATTACAGCAAAGCATTTGATAAGAAAAGGCATAACGTTGCCTCAAGTTGAGGGGAGTAAGATATGTTCAGAAATTGTTTTTAGCTGAGGCAAACTTAGCACAGCTTATACCTAATGCCAGAGGTTCTCTTCTGGCTCAGGTAGTAGAAAAGCTGTCTTCAGACAGTTAGATGGGATCCCTGTGAACTTAGATGGTCAAGAGTCCTATGTGATAAAATGTCAAGAATTGCACAGCTGAACTCATCCTTGAGTTCCTCAGCTATGGAGGGCAGGGCAACTAAAATGTCTCAGAACGTGAGCAGATGTTATTCATTTGTTCTTGGAACATTCTGCTTGATTTACTTTTAAAATCCATTCTGATTTGGTTTGAATCTTCTTTGTGCCTATTCTTCCCTTGTTATGGTATGCTTGCTATTTCCATTAAAGTTAATAGGACATAAGTACTCACATTGATATCATATTTTCCCCTCAATCTGGTAGCAGCTAAAGATGCAGAAGCTGTCAGCAGCCTTTTCAGCACAAAACAGATGTTCTCACATTAATAAACTGTTTACAGGGAGAGATGGCATTTTGTCAGTCAGGTGAATCACATTGCCCGACAATGGTTCACAACATAAAACAATGTAACACTCTTCATGTTGATGTGAAAGCTGCTGTCAGTTCATCTAGCAGCTTCTGCAGTATAAAAGGACAGAGCAAGCTTAGTGAAAATGAAATGTTTGAATCCAGCAGATTTTTTTTGAGTAATCAAGACCAGAGAGTTATTCAAACAGTAGGAGATTGTCTCTTCTCATCTAATACAAAATAGACTATTTTTGAATATTGCCAAGATCAAATGTTATTTTTGGTTCAAGATCAAAGACCAGAGGAAAAGTATCCATGAAGAGGATCTCAGTTTGGGTGGAAGGTCACGGTTTCATATTAATAGATTAAATGAATAATCATCATTGAATGTTGTGATTTTCAATGTGCTAAGTTAAAAGTAGAGATACAGGCAGCAGAAACAATTTTAACTACAACAGCCTATGTTTGAAATAAATTGCCCGCTGAAGTAAAATTGCAACCATTGCTACCTTTTCAAGCAAATCATGCTGATGGAAACTTACTTTGGACTTTGTTAGGTGTAATAAGATTTTATTAATTATTTGACCCGAAAAAAATGTACGAATAAAAATAAAATAAGAAAGTCCTTGAGGATCTTATGTTGTTGCATGTGGCATGCTGTGATGAACTGGGAATATATCTGTACAATTTCTGAATTCTGTGTGAGATTATGAACCCTATATGTGTGTGTATCAGGCAGCAAACTCCATTTCAGACAGGCACCCTTTTGCTTTCTCTATTGTCTGTTTGCCTCCATGTTGAGTTGAAAATTCTAAAGGCTTGTGGCAAAAGAATAATTGAGGGTAGTTGACTCCTAAATAACCAGTCCTTGGAAGTCTAGTCACTGTAGACAAAAGATGGTCCCTGCCCAGAAGAACTTGTTTGGTAGAGGTGAAGTTACCTTGGCAACAAAGGCAGGGGTTTGTGCTCATATTAGGAAGTTGGTGCTGGCACAAGGGTATTTTTTCCAGGGGGGAGAGAGCCATTTTGCACCAGATTAAGATGCGGGAGACTGCTGCAGAACAGGGTAGGCAGTGGGGTGGAGGACCTGCCTGATCTCACTGACAATCTCCCAAAGGAAGGGTAAGCTAGTGAGGGACATTGCATTTAGGACATTTTACTGTTTTGTATGATTTGTACTCTCTGATGCTTTATATGTTAAGTAAAGAGCACGAAGATGTTACACACAAACACACACACACTTTGTAAAATGCATGTATGCTGTACAACTCCTGCATGCTCCTGAAAGTATTAAACTATAAATCAGAAGCTTCACACCTTTAGGGTGGAGTTCAATTACTGGGGAGTCTGAAGGGTCAGAGGTGGTTGGACAGTGGGTTCTAACATTCACAGGCAGGTGCCAGAGAGGAGGAAGGTTTGTACTCTGAAAGTGTGCCTAGGGTCCTGAAATTGGGACAGTGGCTGGACTCCATTCAGGCTCCAGGGGCATGAGACACCCTGGGGAATCAGAGCATAGAGGCTTGGATTTCCCTCATAACAGTAAGGGACGCTCGCTAGGGTCTGTGACACACTCTTGTGAAGACACTGGGCCAGATTTTGTCCTGCTTCTGCTTGGTGCTGGATAATGGGAGTGGGAGCCATTAAAGAGCCAGTTATGACTCTCTGATTATATGGTCTGATCTGTGTTAGTTCTAGTGTAAATTAGAGCACCAAGGGGCCTCTCTAACTTACATCAGATGGCTGTGGTCCATAAGACACTGAATGCCAGCTGAGAGTTGGTATGACACTTTGCATTTCATTTCCACCCTTGACATGTTACTGTTCTCCTTAACTTGTTTCCTGTGCTGGGGTAGCCAGCTGTGACCAGACTCTGGCTCCATTGTGCCACCTCAGCAGTGCAAAGGAGCCAGTTTCAGTGGGAGGGGGAGAGGAGAATAGAACCCACTATGTCAGGATTAATAGATGATATTTTCCAAATTTTAAAAATTACAAATAAGACGCTGTACTTACTATTTTAAAAAATATAACAGTATCCTACAGTAATAGTCTAAATTATGACAACTTAAAATAGTGATATTCCTGGGTTATTGCTATAGAACATGTAGTATTTTTAGGGGTATAGTGTACATTTTGTTTAATGATCTGAAGGTGCTTTACAAGCTTTTTACTCTTTAAAACTCACAATATCTGTATGGTAAGTATACCCTCTCTGCAAATCGCTAAAAGTGAGGTATCTAGAGATGTACAATATCTAATGTGCCAAAGTTGCACAGTGAGGCTTTGGCAGAGGTAAGTCTCCTGCTCCAATCTTTATACACCAATACCTCTTCAAACAAGTTTTCGCGAACTGCATTACCCACAGAAATAATGTGACAAGGAGCTGGGACTGCTTAAAGCTGTTGGCCCAAAATAGTGTAAATACATTAAATGTCAGGCAAAGTCCTATGTGCTTGATTTATGTCATATCACTTCAGGCAAACATTGGCTAGATATTTAATTTTTTTAGAGTTTTTTCCTGTCTCTTCAGGAAGTATTTCAGTTGCTAAAAACCTACCAATTCATAAAGCATGGCACCGAAAAGGATCCAGTCATTTCTTGATAGGCTCCAAAAGTTTTTCAGTTATTTCAATCATTGTGCTGCATTTGAAATTTTGAAAAGTACTTATTTGTAATCACTCACATTGCCAATGACATGAAATCTATGCACGTGGCCATAAGCAGAACTTATGTAAGATTATTGCAAGATCACTTTTTTACTTGTTACCAGTTTTCTGGCAGAAGAAAAAGTCTAGATTTGATATTGCACTTATTAGGACAAATCCTCGCCCCAGAATGTTGGCCAAGTGACTGTGCTGTTATTCTCTGCAGCTTCTGGACAAAGACTTCTTCCCCCTAAGGCCCTGGACTGGCAGGAGGATCTTCTACAGCAGCCTCAGGAGGGCAGTAGTTCTGGCAGCAGAGGCACTCCCTTTTTGCCAGGGGGTCCCACAAAGTCCCTGATCTAACCTCCCCACCTCTTGCTTCAGCCTGCTGCTCCCTCTGAGCTCCTCTGTGTGTTGGGGCACAGGGAGCCCCTGCAGAGAAGAGTTCTGTGGGCAGCAGAGATGTGTGAGTTGCTCAAATCCCAATACCTACTTTCTCAAGTGGTAGCACATGGTGTCTGGGGGTTCAAAGCCTTTTTCACTCACACAGGAGGGGGCAGGATTTGGTGCTTTATAAAAGAACAATTACACAGATTATGAGTAGAGTGTATCTACTTCCACTCTTTCCCAACAACTGATGTTGTAATCAGTATCAGTAATATCATACCACATTACTCCTCTCCAAGGCAATGAGACAACAGAGCACTTCTACTCCTGGAGTTTGCTTACTCAATCTACTTCATAGCATAAAAGTGCCCCTCTGAACTCCTTAGTAATAATAATTATACTGAATTCTGATTCAGCTCTTTTCATCTGTAGATCTCAACGTGCTTTAAAAAGGAGGCCTGTATCATAAGCTAAGGTATACTTGTAGCCTACACAAAATAGCTTAAATGTGTTGCCTCCAGTGGTAGGGAGTAGGGGTGGGCTGGGACGGCATTCCAGGGTCTGTCCTCCCAATTTGTCATGGGGCCAAGGATCTCTCTCAGGTCCTCCCCAGATTTTGAGGGAATATAGGTGCTTTCCCACAGCAATCATGAGGCTGCCTCGTGTACATGCTGCCTCCTCCCATTCTTAAAGGGTGTTTTGGTGTGGGGTTGTTTGTTTCTTTTCGTGATGTATCTGTGCATGCAGAGAACCTACACATTTATTTCTCTCTCACATGCACACACGAGTGGGAACTGTGTTCCTCCAATCCGCTCTAGGGAAAACCAAAAACACACCACATTGTGTGTCACCTGTTCTGAGCCACCATTTGCTGCTTAGTTAAGTCAACTTCTCCTGAGTCCAGAAATACTCCTCAAAAGGCAGTATACTTTAGATCTGCCTGTTACTATACATTTACTGTCAGTTACTATTAGGCTCTATCATAGAGCTACTACTAAGTGGTAGACAGAGAGATTCATTTGATAAGGAAACCCACTTGGGCTATTACTGCTTTTTCTATGGGTAAGAGAGCATTTTGTAATCCCAAACTCTACATGCTTGCTGTGCAGCCTGTTCTATTTACTATTTATTGCTGTATTGTGTTACACAACAATTGTTAAGTTGTAGTTGGTCAGTTGGTAAGGGCAGCCAATTGTGCCAGCAATAATTTAAGGGGATGTTTCCCTTTGCCTATGTGGGTGCCTGAGGTGGCTCTTTGGTGTGCCATTCCTCCCCCGCCTTCCAAATAAGTGGAGATAAAAGTCAACAACTGTTACTGTTAAATCCAATATTAGGACTAGGCCAATATAAAAAGGGGCTGCTGGTGGCAGTGATTTTTGTTGGGAAATATAATGGGTGCAAAGGTGACTTCATTTCTCCACATTTAGTTGGTGCAGTTGAGCAGTTTACCTGATGTCTGCCTGAGACTGAGGAAATAGGCCTAGCCGGTTAGCTCCACCCAAATAAGAATGTGATACTGATTCTGGACTGGGGAGCAACCAGAAGAAATGGCAAAGTTGGTACTGGCTTCCATGACTGGGGGAGTATGTCTCCACTTGTCACTCAGCATAATGGGGATTTTTTAGCTCTTCAGATGTCCAGAAAGCAAGGTAACCAAGGGTATGATTTCATGTGTGTTGGGAAGAAGGATGCATCTCTTTCCTCCACAGCTGGACTTCTATGACTAACCCTTCCCGTGTCACATCAAAGTTGGATTATTTAATGCTCAACCTGAGATCACTTGGAAGCTTCATCTACTGCTTTATCCAGTGAATGGATGCTGCATAGTGCCACTGGTGCCTAACGAAGCTGTGCACTTACTAACTAGTATTGTACCCAAACTGTATTGGCTACCAGCTGGTTTCTCAAAGAAGTTTGGGTCCTAGCTATGTAAATGACTCCCTCTCTCCTTGTTTGATTCCACAGCAACTGTTAGCAGCAGAGGTGCTCAAGTGAACAGGTCTTAGTTTAAACGGGAGAGGGCTGGTAGTAGGTTTGTTTCTGCAAAGGTCCCTCAACTCTGGAGTTTGATTCCTCTGTTGATCCTGGAGCTGATGACCTTCAGGACATACTGCAAGGTCTTACTATTTCTATTTTTTTTTCTGATATGAGAGGTTGAGGAAGAGAAATTTGAAGGAAAAGGTTTGGGGGTATGCTGGATAGTTTGAAGGGGAAGAATTCTTAATGGGAGAGAAATCTTTGGATGTAAATATTTATACTATTTTGTATGCATTTCATTTACATAAAGCACCCAGAACTTACATAGATAACTGATAGGAATAAATAAATCCAATTAATTAAATAAATAGCTTAAGCTTTTTTCTCCACAGCAAAACGAAATGAAGTGGTCTGGTTGACAAACAAAAAGAACTAGCCTATGGCGGAGATCTTTAACACAGGGGTCGAGCAGATTAAAAAATTCAAAATTTGAAATTTTGATGCAAAAAGCAGGATAAAATGTCTCTGAAAATGTTTGCAAAAAATGTATCTGTTTTTTAGCAATTGTAGGCACAGGTACCACTTAGCAGAGGCAGTGGGAGGGTAAACTCTTCTACCAGTCTGATTGAAGGGAAACAATAGTTGCTGTGAAAGTCCATAAATAAGATAACAAATTACCTTGTTTCTTAATCTTGAAATGCTTCTTTATAGATTTAATTTTTTAAACAATTTGGATATAAAAATTAGTTTCTTATCAGCGAGACAAGCAATAACCAATGTTACCAGCCCCATACAGTGAGTCAGCCGATGGACATAACTGGCCTGATCTTTGGTAAAAGGGCAGTTGTGAGAGTGTGGTATAGTTAATTTAAAGCTTGTAAAGCTTTTTGTTTCAACACAAGAGGTAATAAAATGCAACTCAAGTCAATTTAATTTACACTCACTGTTTTTTTCTTACTTATTTCTTAGTGTTTTGTAGAGAGTCAATAGCTGGCTCTTCAACAGCATTTGAAGTTTTAGCTGCCAAATTGTTTTTGTTATGTTTTGTAGTCATTATGTACATATCAATCATGGAAAGAAGGGAAAAGGTACCAACAATATTTCCTTTTAATATGGGTTGCAGACAGTTTGAAATACTGCTGTCAAGTCATCATCCCCATCATCATTGTGGAGGGAATGGCAAAACTCACACAACATACTGCACAAAAGTGCGGGAAAGGAAAGTAAATTTTGGTTAAGGACTTACAAAAAGTGCCACAGACTCTCTAATGTCTACGAAGACCCCTATCTCCTACTCTAAGCTACACAAGCTGCCAACAGTCTTCAGTGGCCCATATGACACTTTTTCCCCCAGAAGTGCTCCACACTCTTCATGCTCCTCTCTGCCCCTGATATGGCTCCAATGTACCATGCCCCAGTAGGGGTGGTGGATTGGCTGACTATGAAGGGTCTGCACTAGTTGAGAACTCTCTCATGCTAGTGGCATTCTCAGCTGGCCAGATCCAGCTGCTCTTTGTTCCAGATTAGTGCAAAGGAGCTAGAACACAATGGAGAATCTGTCCCTTGTTTTTTTTGTATAATTGTAAACTTCCTTGATATATAAACTTGAATGTAAATCAGCAACCTTTAAAGATAACCATGTTTTTGTCACTTTATATTACTAAATCTTAAAATAAATTAAAAAGGTTCAAATTCCCTATACTTCATCAGGAATTATAAGCACTAAATTAAATATTCAAATCCAACACATGCTGAATATAAAGTGCCTAATATATTATAATATACAATGAAAACAAACACTCTTACAATGATTTACATGTTTACAACAATAACAGTAGTTAATGTGCAGTTATGTCAAATTTCAATAGAAAATGAGTTATTTCATCCAATCTTAATGCCAATTTTAATGCTAAGAAATGGAAATGTAATATGCATGGCTGATATAAATATTAATCACCTGTAAGATGACATATGAAAGCATAATACACTCTTTTTTATAATAATAATGCAAAACCTAACATAAGACTATTGTGCTAGTCTCCGTACTATATTATGTGCACAGTATCATTGTGGGAGAAAGCTGGAAATCTTGTGAGTAAAGTCTTTGCTTTGCCTGTTCATGAGTCCAGAAATGAACCACAGTACTAAATATAACTGTGACAACTCTTGTAATGTGTGCGTGTAAAGAATCAAAACTGTTCCTGAGTGGCTATATTGAAACACATACTGTGATAGTTTTTACTGAAATTTCAAAAAGCATTTTGTGACAAGAAAAAATGGACCTAATATAAAAGGGACCTCCAAAGAGAATATAAATGATTAAATAGTGTCCGTCAAATAGAACTCTGAGACATACCTAAAGCGAGGGAAATGTGTTCGTGTATTTGTCCTTGTTGCTATGGTTTCATAAATCTTCACTTTTACTCTGTTTACAAAAATCATGTTTTAAAAATACTTTTGAAAGCACGCTCTCTGTTAACTAGAGGACCAAAAACTGTCCTGTTCAACTCAACTTTACTGTTTAGATCACCGTATAATATCCTAATCTATTAAGGTGGACCTCTATTGACTTAATTAGGAGTTGGCAGTGGACACGGCTCTGTCTGAATGGATTATATTCTTGGATTAGGACCTAAATGTTGACCTCCTGTCCATAATTTCTTTTACACACTTGAAAGGTTTTTCTTACACTGGTCTACACACTTTGGTAAATGCTGTGGGCCAGATTTTCTACATGTGTAAACTGAAATAAATTGGAGTACTTGATTTCAATGGCGCTATGCCAACATACACTAGTTTAGGACTAGACCCATAGATCTTCACATATTATTCAGGAAACTTCCATACTTCCATCTTTGAAATTCTTTTTATGCGCAGAGCTGTGGAAGGAATAATCCATGTCTTTAGGGCCAAATTGTGATGCCATTCATCAAACTAGATATACTATCTTTCTCTGCAAGCCATTCCATTGACTGCAAAGGGATTGATCATGGAATTAAAGTATTATTCAACATGAATAAGGGGATCACAATCTGATTCTTAATTATTAAGTTAAAATAAAATATACTGAAACAAAATTAATCAATTTGTACGTCAGGCGGGCATGACCTAAATGTAGATGCATAGACGCACATGTTGTTTCCCTAACCAACTGACAGCTAAGCCTATTTCAGATGTACACCACAGGAGGATTCCCATATAAAAGTGGAATCCTCAAATGCTTAATTAAGCTGGCTGTCAGGCTGCTTTGTACTGCTGGAGCTGCACAAAGCAGACTTAATGGGGCTGAGTAGGTGCCTCTTAGAGGATGCTGCTGAGCAAATTAACAGTCTTCAGAGTGTCTTTGATATAAATTAATTCTGGATAGAAGTTTCTTCATTCCATTTGATTCCCGTAGATTTTTCTATAGATACATCAAATAACAATGTGTTGCTTAATTTACTTGTCTGATTTTGCAGTCTAGAAACCTTAGACTGTTAAATTGATCATGCCACTGGACTCATTGTTATTATATATAAATGAAATAAAATTATAAATTGTGATAGAAGGAAAAAGGAACCTAGTAGCAAGTTTTAAATTAAAATTGGATTCAAATAATCAAATATGTGAGATGGATCTTTCATAGAGAAACAATTTAACATGATACAATAATAGCAAGAATGCACAAGATATAAAGTAAGTTATGAGCCATATGTTTCTAAAAATACTCACTGCTTTGTTTGTTGGTAATCCAGGGTTTAGTGAGATATAGCACTGTACCTTGTGCATTCTTTGCTAGATGGGCGTGGGTGTGCACAGTGGTCTGCACCCAGAGGCCAGTTAAAATTGTATTCCCCTTAGAATAGGTGTATAACTCCCTGTTAGTGTTGCATGGTATGCAAGCCACTCCAAAAGCAGGGTTACCAGTTGTGGGGGCTGGGGAAGTGAATGCCTCCTGCAAGGTTTTTGCGTTTGTTCAAAGTTCCATAGGCCACAGAACCAGGGGAAGTCCGTGGCCCAACCATTCTTAAACTGTAATCCCATATTAAATCAGTACAGGTGCTGCCATAAGGGCTCAGAGTATTGCCCCATTTACATGGTTGCAGTGCCATTGAAATTTGACCCAGCTGCTCCTCCATACAGACAGAGGGGTGGCTGGGCCAAATTTCAATGTGTGGTGTTATGACTAGGTGCACGGGGTTGCTACGCCATTGAAATTTGGCTTGGCTGCCCCTCTGTCCAACCAGCCAGGTTAAATGGTTTTGCAATCTGGCACACGGATAGTCTGTTCCTGTATTGTGGAACGCAGGGGAGGCCCCAACTTGTTCATTGTATGGGTAAGAGGGAGGGGAGACTCCCCAGCTCAGAGAGGCCCTGGGTCCCCCTGGGAAGAGGAGGAGGGAGCGAGCGGGGACCAGAACAAGGTCCCTGCCTGTTGAGGGACTGGAATTTCCTCCCCACACCAAGAAATATTTGAATTGGTGTTATGTTGGATCATATTAAAGAAGTTCTGTATTAAAATCACAAATGAATTTGATTCCCCATAGTTGAAATACCAGGGTATTACTAATTAACAGGTCTCTTGGTTTTTGGTCTCTTTTATTTTTACTGTTTTTCTCCCTCTCTGTGTGAAACTTGCAAGTTCCTAAAACAGAGTCTGTTCTCAAAGCAATACTTTGTAACAACAACTACTCACACAGAGAGAATCTCAAAGCAATAATTTGTAACAACAGAAACAGCACACAGAGACTCCCCGCCCTTTTGTTGTATTCATCTCGCTTTGTTAACAATTGTGATTAAAATAGAGATAGAGGATGTATGTGGATGGATGCTTGGTGTGGATAATAAATGAATCATCAGGGAGGTGCTAGCCTAAGAATCCAGTGTCGATTGGCCGAAGAAGGCGTCAAGTGGAAACAACCAGAGGACCCCTGGAGGGTAGACTGGAATCCACCCAACAGCCTCAAGGATGGGAGAACCGAAGAACAAGATAACATCTGGCAGCATGGAGCCATCAGGAATGTGCCATCTGCTGAATGATTCAGCAACAGCGTGATGAAGCAATTCCCATAGACTATAATAGGAATAAATTCCTATAAAAATGGACTAGAAACTGAGAACTTTGGAGTCTGATTCTGCAAACCAACCTCCAGGAGCATCGGATGAGCATCTGACAAGGCCCTGCTCCCTCTTCGTGTCCAGGCCACCTGGCCAGTGGCTTGGCACAAGCAACTCTAAGGCTGGTGACTAAGATAACAACCTTGCAGAACCTCTGTGTGTGTATGAATGAATGTGTGAATAAATATGAAATTCAATGGAATGTTATAGCTATAACTGCTTACTATGATTCTTTCTGTATTCACAATAAATGTGGCATTTTGCCTTATTCCCTTTAATAAGATCCTGCTGGTTTTTATTTTATTAGTATAACATTGGCACTGTTGCCCAAAAGTGGAGAGATGTAGGTGATGCCATGACTCCAACCCTTTAGTCCTAGCAAACAGAGCTGGCTGACCACAGAGGGGAAATGCCTTTTGTAACCTCTGAAGGGGTGGTATAAAAACTGATCTTTGGGCAAAGGCCTGCCTGAGCTCTTAGTGTGATGATGCAACTCCACACTGACCCCTAATTAGGTATGGTTCTTAATGTATTTCTTTTGTCATTGTCCAGTTTTGTTGATATCCATGAAGTAGACTAGCATGGAGCTTCCGATTGGACATTTTGTTTTTGTATAGACATTCATTAAATCCTTTTACAGTTGCTAATGTAATCCTTCTGCCAGGTTTAGTTAGCAGCAACAAGAGCTGGGCTCAATATCTAGAGGTTCCTCTTTACAATACAAAAGAGAACTGATTTAAGCCCCTACCCAGTAATCTGGGACACATAAACATTACCCTGGGTCCCTCTCAGAGGCAAGTCTTCCTCACTCACAAGCACTGAGTCTGTGTGTAACAAAAGAAAACTTTGTTATTGAAAGGGAACCCAGCATTAATTTAGGAAAATGCCACAAGCTCAATTTGAAAGTGAGAACACCCACCCCACACTACACTGAGCAGTGTCCTTTTGTCTCAGTTCCCCACCTGGCAGTGCGAAAGTCTGATGCATGTTCCTCTTTCCTTCTGCTGCACCCCATTCCTCTTTTGACATGCCATTCCTCTTTCCTTCTGCTGCACCCCATTCACAGGTGCTTGTTCTTCATCAGTGAAGACCCAGAATTCAGAGATGCATTCATGTGTGTCAAGCAGTGCCTCCATTCCTGCTACCCCCTCCGCACCTGGCTCACAGCTGCCACTGTTCACTGGTGGCCAGCAGAGATAACAGCATCTCTGCCACTGTTCACAGCTAATGCTTGCTGCTCACGGCCACTTCTGGAATGCCACATTCTCAGGTTCCCCCCCTGAGCCCAGCTCTTGGTGATTTCACTGCGTAGTGGGGAACCTCTGTGCTACTGCCTCTTCATTGTCTTCTACTGCAACACTATCCTCATATCAGGCTGAAGGTTTAGCCCCAGGTCTGTTCATCAGTGACTTTACCTCTAGTAATCTCTGAACAGAAACAAGGACTCTTACCTGAGTGCACTCAGTGTATTTTTAAACATTGGCGAGGGGACGGTCCACTGGTGTCTAGGCTTCTTTAGGCATAATCAGAACCTGCCCCCGCCGCTCTCTCACCTTTGCATTCCTACCCTTGCTTAGCAAGTCAGGTTCAGTTTATTATTCAGTTGATTAGTGTGATACCCTCAATCAGGGCAGGTTAAATACATTTCTGCTGCTGCCGTATGAAAATAGGGTCTGCTCCTGAGATCTTTTTCCCCCAGTGCATCACTAGAAGTTGGGGAGAGCTCATTCAGACCCTGTTTACACTAATATCAGGTACCCAGGTAGCAGGGGCTCAGGTACCCAGGAAATGAGAATGATGTAACTTCCATATGGGAAAGATTAGTAGAATATAATTGTATTCATCAATATAAATTAAATTATCTTTTAATTATAAATGATAAACAAAAGAGGATTTTCCGCAGGACTGTAGTCACTTCCAAGGCCTCTTTCTCAGACAGTACTGTGTGATGACTGCCAGCATATCCCAGGATCAAATTTGATTTTCCAGCAATTTGGTTTCTCTCTAAGACAATGGAAATTTGAGGTAGTAACTTCCACATTATTTTTGATGGCTTCAGTCTCATTTTCAAAATGACTGTCTTCAGAGACCAAATTTTGGTTTGATGAAAAGCCCATTAAAGTCAATGGGACCTTTACTACTGACTTCAGTGGGCGTTAGATCACCCCAAGTGGGTGTGATAATTTCTCCAAGTCCTGGATAGTTATAGAGATGTCCTCCTTTATGGCTGAGCTTGATGACTGATTATCCTGTGGCGTGGAATGAAGATTATTATGATGTTTCCAATAATGTCCACAATGTGCTGAGTGCTGTACACACCTAAGAGGCACATGGTTTGCCTCAAAGACATCACAATCTAAGACAAAACAGACAGACAGTGAAGGGTAAGGGAACAAGTTACAACATACAAGTTATTCATCATGATGAGATTAGCCAAATTTCAATAATATAATGTTTGATAACACAACTCAGTAGTTCTTCAGATTTGTACATTATCCTCAGTTGTACCTCAGTCTGATCACTGTTAGCTAACTTCTTGTAGTTGTCGCAATAGAGCTGGGTCTTCAGGAGGGATCTGAATGGGGAGAGGGTAGTTGCCTTTTGGATCAGAACAAAAATGATGTCCCATCTGTGGGGGCAGAGTGGAAGAAAGCAGAAAGAAAATGGAATGGTAGAGGTGAGAGGACAACACCAAATGAATCAGAAAGGTACTGGAGGCAGAGTTAGATAGGGCTCTGAATGTAAGGAAAAGACACTTGATGTGATGGAAGAGTAGGGGCAAATGCAGGGTTTCAGAGAGGGAGGTATATGATTAGGGCAATGGACAAAGAAACTTAATTTAAAGGTAGCATACTGCATGGATTGGAGTGGAGCAATATGGGTGTCATGGAGGTAAGGGAGAATCTGGCAATGAGACAGGAGATTGACATTCTGAACTAGGGATTTGCCCTGGTAGGGGCAAAAAGAAAAGGACAGATCTTTAAGAAAGTTGCAGAGGATGGAGCAGCAGGATTTGTACATGGCTTGGATGACTCCTCAATTACATGCCTGAGTGACAGACTGAATGGTGGTGGTGGTAATAGGAAAAGAGAATGGATGTGGGAGCTGGGAGGGTATGGGAGAGTTCATTTTTGGGTCATGATAAACTAAATCTGACAACAAGTCTGTTATATCATTTACATTCTGCATTATTGTTTTGGTCTTTTCTCAAGTCCCGAGTAGAGCTGGAAAAAAATTTTCACACAGAGTTTGTTTGATGAAAAATGCAGTTTTGGTCAGTCAGAACTATTAATGAATTTGACACTAATCGCTTCAGGTGTTCACAAAACGGCCAGCAGAGGAGGAGGTGGTAGTACTGTTGTACCCTTCCTTCCACCCTTATTAGCTTTAGCCTAGTAGCTATAGGACTCATGGGGGAGACATCTCTGCTCTAGAACAGGTCTAAACGGGACATTTTTTATTCACTAACAGAACATTTCCCCAATTTTTCGGAACTGCCACCAAACTGAAATATCTGATTCACCCAGTTCTACTCCTGAGTACGCACGGTGTCACGTGACAAAGGTAAAGGAACATAGAAAGTAACTGTCTTCTAATATTGTATTTTATTAAGATAAAAATAACAGTATTATCTCTAAAGCTACCCTGATTCACTCTACCGATTTTGCTTAGCACCTTCTCCCACCTCCTTCTGCCTGGCTTTCTGCTACAGGTTTAGAGAAACAGAACACACATTCTCACTTATGAGGTCACCAGCTTAGAGGTCTTTTGCCAAATGTTTTTCTGAAATTAGCTATAAAGAAGTAGGCAATTGGGAATTTCAGGTTGGTTTAGCTGCTCAGGCTCTAAACAGGCCTTCCATTCTTCTTAAGTTTCAAGGTTAATAATAAGAAAAGGAACATTTCTATGAAAAATAATCACTGTCCACATTAAGTGGCTGTTTGGCCTTTTAGCTCTACATATTATGGATCTATGACAAAAGGTGTGTGTGGGGTGTGTGTGTGGTGTGTGTGTGTGGGGGGGGTTGTAGAAGGAATGGGGGGAAAGGGTCTGAAACCTGCAAATCTCTTATTTTTGTACATTCCTGGATCATAGAGTCTTTTTATAACTTAAAAAAATGCTCCTTCAGTTTATTCCAAATGTGAACCAAGAGCCGATTTGTATGGCCAAGTAATAAACAAGGATGAATCGTGGATGTCTAGGGAATGGGGGTAATGAACTGTAACAGCTCAGTTGCTTCAGTTGCAGAATGTTAAGTCAGAAATGAGTTACTGAAAATAAATAGAGAAACTGAAAACTCTGGGCCAATGAAAGGTTGCAGCCTGTTTTACTTCTTCCTAAGATCCCCTTTGTAGTGATCATATACTATTCTATGATATTATTTGTTTATTATATTGTAATAGTTATGAATCAATTATCGGCAAAACAGGGTTTAAGACAGCTTAGGAAAACTCTCATGAAAAATTACCAGTCTAGGCACAAAGTTTACTTACCAGCCCTTTACCCTGATGATCGATAATGAATTTTGCAGGGCAGACTTTTTTAGGAGCAGTCTGTAGAAAGGCATTTTGCAGCACCACACTGCTACATGGGAGTTTTTGTAGGAAAGGGCAGGAAGAAAAGCACATATCCCCACCTCATATGGCTGGCCAGCTCCCTTACCTGGTTCTTGAGGGTGGGATGTGGCCATGATGCTGGTTACTCCAACTCTTTCCTGTTCCCTTTCAGGTGAGTTGCACCAGGAGGGAGGAAAGATAACCTTGGCAGTAGCCCCATTCTGCTCAGCTCTTTACACAGGCTGCTCAGACGGGGGTCAGGCAGTGAGGTTCCTTAGTCCCCCCAACTCTGCAACCACACGAGGGCCAACTCTCATCTTGCCCTCTGTATTTTACCCAATCAAAACAAAAAAAAATCAACAAACCAATGTACTTGCTGTGGATGAGTGGACAAATAGAATTTTATAAGGTTGATTTTATACTTAAGATTTTATACACACACACACACATCACTGCCCCTAACAGTGTTCCATTTATTTCATTAATGTGCCACTTGCGAGCTGCAACTGGGAATTTCTCTGTCTCTCCACAACACACATACAGGGCCCAGATACACTAAAATAACTTATAATTTAAGAGTAAAATATAGCTACTCCGGTAATTATTACTGTATAAATAGTGGCACTATAATAAGGGATGGAGGTCTAAAAGTGCAATTTGAGATGCATTGTGGTGCTAAATTCTAATTACCAGCAGAATTAATTGCAGCTTTGATTCTGACAATGGAAGATTTTGTGGGAGTAAAGGTATATCTTTAATGAACCTGACTGTAACCTGAGCACATCAAAGTTACAGGTTTAATCCTACACACATATGTTCATTCATAGTTCCAGTCAACTCAGATGGAGATTTACATTTGACACTATGCCGTACCTTGCGGGCCAGTTGAGGTCTTGGGGTCTGGCTGAATTGTATGGGAGTTAGGCACCAAGGCACTCTTGATAATCCTATGAGATGCTTATCTATATCTTTAGGCACCTAAGTACTTTTGAAATTCTGGCCTTTAAGCCTCACAACGCTGAACGGAGCAATCACTAAATACCTTTAAAAAAATCTAGGCCCAAGAGGGTGCTAGAGAGCACTGCTTCCACGTGTTACCTGGAGGAATGCTGAGCAACAGTGAGATCTTGGTGATGAGGGGCACTCTAAGGAAGTACATAACTTTAGCGGATTACAGGGTGGCAGGGTGACTTTCTCCAGTATAGAAGGTGTTAGGTATTCTGGTGCAACACTAGTCTCAGTACTTTGAAGACTAAAACATGTTTGCTGGCCTTCTCACAAGGATATTTTGATGTACAGGATAACGGACAGATTTGATTATAAGGATTAAAAGCCTAAAGATGCAGATAGGCACCTAACAGGATTTTCAAAGGCACCTAAATTGCTTAACTTCCATTGACTTCAGTGAGACTTCGGAGTCTAACTTGCTTTGGCCTTTCTGCAAATCCTAGTAGTCTCCTATCTGCATCTGTAGGCTCCTAAATATCTCTGAAAATCTGGCCATAAATTCTGCTAATTGGGACAATTTTTGTTGTCTTTATGAAAGAAACATTTAATATTCATCTTCAAATACACAAAGACGTTGTCATTTGCCTAAAATCTTCAGATTTTTGGACTTAACATTCTTAACAGGCATGATTCATTCACAGCACTAAAGAGTACACACTTTGCCATTTGCAGTGCACTGCTCTACCAGGGGATCATGCCATGCAGAGCGGCTACACTCCAGCTCCATTTTCCTCCAAAGGCCCACAGATCGTATAAAGAGTATTTGCACAGAGAGCTTCCACAAGCTCCTGGGGAGGTGAGTACATTCTGTGCACCTACTACGAGAGCTGGCCAAAATGTGAGATTTCCAGTATGCAGGAAATGTTGCTTTTTCTAGACTTGGTTTAATTTCCCAGGACCATGACAGTGGTTGAGTGGAAGTGATACTTTTGTCTGTTTAATTGCTGCTACTAACAGTGGTAAAATTGAGAAGAATGTCATTTTCATTCAACCCCTGACAGGGATCCAAGAGTCTGGGGCTTCAGGGCAGCCTTGCCACGATGACTATGCCAGGCAGGGGACCTCAGGACTTCAAAGCCGCCGGCTCCACAGCTGAAAGTGTGGAAGTCCTAAAGCCCCAGATTCAGCTGGGGTACTCAGCATTTCCTGCGGCTGTGGAACTGGGAGTCAAGCCCAAGTTAGAGCTGTGACACTCAGGGCTGTCAGGCTTCTGGCTCCAAAGCAGGGAGCCTGGAAGCCCCAGCATGGATGTCTGCTCCAAAGCTATGGAGCCTTGTAGATCAGAGTTCCGAGTTCCAGGGCAGCTCAGATAAGTGTCTGCCCCAGAGCTACAGACCGCAAAAACCCAGGTTCCCCAGCAGCCCACCTAGCAAGCTGGCAGGAACCCAGGCAGATTTCCTTTGATTTGCTGAATCTTCATCAAACTCAAGATATTTCTGCAAAACATTTTGTTCTACAATTTGGCATTTTCTGACAGAACTGTTTTCTTGAAACATTGCTGACCAGTTCTACTTCTCCTCCTGCTGTTTTCACGGCCTTTTCCACCCATATTTGCATTCATTTGCTTCCCTTCTTACCTTGCGATGGAAGGGAACATTTGGTGCATAGTGGTTGAGACACCTGAAAGTTGAAAATTTTAGATAATATATCTGGTTTTTTTGCTGGTCAACCTATTTCTGCCGATTTTCAATGTGAGAATATATATATATAATATTAAGCAATGTACAATATATATATAGTCTATTTAGACTGATTTTATATATATATATATATATATATATATATAATCACTCTAATGAAATATGAGACATTGCTTAATATTATTATTTAATTACTAGTGTTTGTTTATGGTGTGGGAGAAATGTTATGATGGCAACATTTATTATTTAGTCTGCTAATAATGAGGTTTTATTATTGAATTCTTATTATTTTTCAAAAATTTGGTGGAAACACCAATAGATAACAATTCCTAAACTGGGTCTTGTCACAGCTAACCAAACAGGGCTCTTTATTGATAATGTAAATTCATGTGTGTCTGTTAGGGTGACATTTGCCCCTTCCCATGAACAGACCAAAGCATCTGGAATTGTTTGGGGAGAATGGAGGAAATGGAAGTCATCCCTCAAGCCCTAGGAAGACTGTGAGGCGGGTAGTAGAATTCTTACACAGCCTCTATGAAGTGTTTGAGGTCACTGGCGATGTGGCATTGAGAATCCAGGGAACTGTTTTCCAGCTTGCCCCCAAAATCTCCATGCTAGACTTTCAGAACTAGTGAGGAACTTCTCCATGGACCACAAGACCATGCCTAGATGATTTGCCTATTGTCCTCTTGTCCTGTGCAACACTCTGTGGGTATGTCTACACTTCAGCTGAGAGCTGTGATTGCCAGCCCAGGAAGACAGACTTGTGTTAGCACAGCTCAAGATAGCATGCTAAAAATAGTAGGGTTGACAGACTGGGTAGCAGCTTGCTCTAGCCGCTCAAATCCAGGCCAGCCCAACTCCCAGGGTCTGAGCTCAGGTAGGTAGCCCGAGCCACCACTAGTGCCGCAACATCAATGCTGCTATTTTTTAACGTGCTGGTTTAAGCTGAGTTAGCTCCAGTTTGTCTACCCATGCTGGGAATCACACCTCCCGGCTGCAGTGTAGACATACTCTGTGCGGCTTAAATGATGTGATAGGCCTTGATCCTCTGCCCTCTCTTTGGAGTTGGATTTAACTCTTTATAAACAAATACAGCCCAGCTCTGGGATCCTAGAAATGCCATATTCTGTATCCTGCGAGTAAAGACAAACAAAGGAAAGGCAGACAAATAGGATGTAAAAGATAAAACAAAGAAACAAAAGGAAGTGAGAGAGAAAAGTTAAAGAAACTGAGAAAGAAAAGCATGTCAGAGAACAACAGCATGGAAAACAACAAGAGCACAGAACAAGCACATAGGCAAGAGACAGATTTAGGAACAAAATGAGAGTGTCCTGTAACAAAGGAATACATCATAAAGAAACTAAAAGCAAAGCACAAAACTTCACAAGAAAAGTATTTGCACCAGATTTTATGAAACATGCCCCAGTTGCTGTAAGACAAAATGTATGTTTCAACTTTAAAGTGACGCTGCTGAAGTGACTGTAAAGCTGTCATTGTGAAGACCCCTCGTTATTCACTCTTAACGACTTCCATATCAAATCTGTTCAGTTTGTAAGTCTGAGGATGATTTTCCTAAATGCCTGCACTCAGAATTCCATCTGGTATCTGAAAAGCGAGAATTGTGTGTGTGTTTGTCTATTACATCACCATCAATAATAAAGAAATTGCAGTTGGAATTTATTTAGCAATTCTGGGAAAGACACAATAGTATTCAACTCACCCTGTCCTAGCTCTTTATAGTGCTAACAGTAGTAAAAAAATTTTTTTGTCAGTAAGCTGACGTGATCCTAATGCTCATGGGGAACAGATACATAAAAAGATGCCATTTTAAAAAAAGTCACTTTTCTGACAATAATCACACTTTAACCCAGAATTTCTTTCTAGTGATTATTTTCTATCAGCATATTTAGTAAGACTTCAAACACATTCTAAGTAATAGAAAAATGGATATAAACTTAACTAATGAGCTGCAGTTTTTGGATGTGGGAAGGCCCTTAAAAAGATACATTTCTTGAATCTGGACTACATTGCGACACCAATTTCCCCATTGCTTAAAACTTATTGCATAATATGACTCTATGTCTTTGATTCATTATATGTGCTTTCATGCACTTTCTGTTTCTGAATGGGGGATTATTGTGTAAAGAACAGATCCTGCAATCACACATAAGTAGCTTTATTCGGGTGATTATACCCGCTGTGGACTCCTCATGTGAGCAAAGTTACTTATGTGCGCACTGAAAATATTTCCAGGGTGAAGCCCCAAGATTTTACTTGTTTGTTTGCACATTCTGTTTTTTGAGTGTTAAAAGCAATGAAGAGCTGTGGGTCAAGAGAGGGCCAGACAGCATGGCTCCCAAGCAACAGTGTCAGGGAGTTGGGGTAGAACCTCAAGCGCCCAGAGCTGCTACAGAGGCACAGCCTTCTCTACAGGTGGTCCTGTATTCACCCCGTGGATCGTAGGGAATCTTTAGTTTTTTATGGTCCGGATCCTCTCATTTTCCTGCAGGGATTAAAGAGCAAATACTACCTCCAGTGAAAGAAGGCAGAGGCATCTCCACAAAGAACCTATCAGAGTCTGCTGCCACCTAAGAGGGTATTGCTACATGAGACCCTTAGGCAAGGCATTAGTACATTTCTCTAACAGGTGAACATGGAGACATTTGGGGGCCCTTGTTTTCCCCTGCAAAATCTGAGTAACTCCCACTGAAATCAATGACAGTAAGTTATTCACCCTGGAGGAGATGGAACTGTGTGGAATAGTGTCCAGAGTCTTCACAGATTTTAGACTTCTTAAAGATGTGTGGTCAAATTCTGTGGTCTTGAATTGAGCAAAACGCCCATTGACTTTGATGGGAGTTTTTCCGCAATTGAGGACTATAGATTTTAGACTCTCTGTGTTGGAGCCAGATCCTCAGCTGTTGTAAATAGACAGAGCTAGGATGATTGATATAGATCAACCAAGGATCTGGCCCATTAATTATATGTTTTAGCCTCATAAAGACGTGTTACTTTTTATGATTTTAAGCATTCAGGCAACACATCCAGTAATACTAGCTCTACATTCATCTGGCCGCAGTGTGACCCATACTTCCTTTTCAGAACACCACTATCTAAGTGCTTACAATCAAATGCAGTCAGAATGTCTGCACTGATGCTTGTTTAAAAAACGGCCAAACATATTTTACATACCAGACTGATAATAGCAGCAAATAGTAGCAAAATTGTCCCTTGTTTTACGCATACCTTGTGTGATAAATATAAGTAGCTAAAATGCCTTTCAAATTACCCAAGAAATCAAAACTGGTATATTAACCAATAATGTTCTTATATGCAACATAGCTGTATTGTAGCAACTTTATCAGTTGTATCTTTTTTGACAGTCTTTTCACTTCATGACCTTGAACAGTGATGTTATGAAGTAAATGGTTTGTATGTAGTTTGTGCGGATATTCTTCCTCTGTAAATT
This sequence comes from Caretta caretta, assembly GCF_965140235.1. Lineage (NCBI taxonomy): Eukaryota > Metazoa > Chordata > Testudines > Cheloniidae > Caretta > Caretta caretta. The sequence goes on along the minus strand of NC_134209.1, from coordinate 94,476,045 downwards.
TCAGTTGGATAAAAAGTAAGAAAAATCTTATTTGATATTGCCAAAACTTGATTCTTTTTTTGCATACTGCTGATGGCCTTGTCTAATTGTTAGCTGGAATGGGAGACATTAATCCAAATATTGATCTAGGTCACGTACCTTGTTTCTACTTTTTTTCGCTTTGCTTTTCAATACAGCAGCTAGGCTAATAAAAATGTTTCTTGGCAGAGGATATTTATTTTGTGACTGTGAAGTAACTAACACAGTGATCTGGGGGGCTTGCAAACTTGTGCTCAGAGTCTACTATGGATACTGAAGTAACTAATATAGACTTCCTTTATAGCTAGGTTATGCTCCTTGTCAAATCAGACACCACTTTTAAAAGATGCAGTGAAAACATCTTACGTTTATATAGGGAATCAGTTTTAGCTGCATCATAAAAAGAATCTGTCTGAGACACCATGAAACCAGCAGCTAGAGAAGCACCCCAAATCAGCACAAAATTGGCGCTTTAGAAATTTAATGTAAAAGAAAGTTTAATTAACTAGAACCACATAGGTACTTGTCCTTAGACAAAAGAAATAGGATACTCTTATGTACTCCTTTCCATGAAACAAGAATGAGGGGATGTTTAAAAAATGGGAAAGGCCACAAATTTTAAAGCTGAAAAAAGACGAAATACTTTCCCAAACAGTACCTAATTTACTTTCAGAACTTATTATCATGACATCACATTGACATATCTTATCAAGAGCTTAGTATGATTCCAACAAGTACTGGACACTTATGTGGCTAAGAGATATAAACCCTCATGCTATAGGGCCTATCACTAACTGACATAGTTAGGAAGAAACTTCTCATATGGGCAGGTGATAGTAGTTCATCATGAGATGTCTTGCACCTTTCTCCAAAGCACTGGCTATTGTCAGACAGAGAGAATACTGGACTTGATAAGCAGTTGATCTAATCTAGTATGGCAGTTCTTATATTCCTAGGTAGCTACAACTCAAGTGGGACAAAAATCACACTACTGTATTTTAACAACAAAAATGCTAATTCATCAAGAACTGTGATGAGATGGAACAGGAGACTTGAAGATTTCATGCTTTCATCAAAGAGACGATCCCCATCAAGTGTGAACAGTTCTACAAAGGGAGAAGGGTTTTCTATAGCGGAAGCCCAGAAAAGAGGAAAAATCTATCCAAGGCCTCCCTTCCAAGGTAAGTTCTTTAGGAGGACATATTCATATTTTTAAGGAGAGAGAATCTATGTAGTCCCACAGTACTTACATTTCCAAAGCTATCTGACTATATTTTTCCACTCTTTTTAATCAGTGTAGATAAACACAATAAGATAAAATACTTCTATTTACAAAAAAGAAATAGGTTTTAAATAGCTTATATGAACAGACAGTTGTCTGTTTTCCAGTTTTGTTGCTATTTTTCTGTTGTGCCACTAAAGTTTATGCATTTGAACAGCAGTTTAATTATTTCACAGCCTATGAGATGCTGTTGCACAGCATGCATATAGCAGTGGTGAAGGTTTGGAACACAGAGGACATTTTTGTGGCCTAGTTTCACCAATGCAGATGTTGCAGGGTAGTGAAAAGCATGTGGCTGATGACAAGGACTGCATCTGCTGAAAATGTTTTAAAATATAATTACATAAAACAGGACAACCACTGTTCTAAAGGGCTTATTAATAGACAATAATGGGTGAACCTAAAAACACTGGGTGATTCAGCTCAGTTAAGCGCCCAAAAATTCAGATGCTTTAATCAAACTTTACATTAAGATTCTGAACCACTTGAGTCTGCAGAAAAGGGAAGGTATTGTGATGAGAAAAGGCTTTCCAGTGAAATCTCTAATAATTCTGCTTCCAGCTTGACTAGAAATATAATGAACACAGTCCCTCTTCTGGCATTTCTGCATTTTTGCTTCTGGTCTTGGCTAGAACCTTGCCCACTAATATCTATATAGCTATAGATATTCCAAATGCTTCCAGACCTAAAAAAAGACCAGTTCAATGCAAGTTTTAGGTGATGGCTCAAGAGAAGGAGGAGTTCTTAATTTATTTACTCTGCAGTTTGGGAGAAAAAGGTTTCACATATTGGGTTGAGATGACCAAAAAGCCATACCTAGCTAGAATGGGCCCCCACCTATATCAGACTCAAAAGCCAGAGACAGTTTTATTGCTTGAACCATAAATACGTGATTCTTCAGAATACTTGAGAAGTTGGCCTGGGGATGATAATAACTTACATTTATATAGCACTTGTCATCTGGAAGAATATAAAAATGCTTTGCAAACTGCAGCATAAATTTAGGAGTTACTTCAGGGCCCACTAAACGCAGCTCTTTCTGGGGCAACACGAAATAAATGTGTAACGGTGCATGGCAACACTACCTACCACTTTAGGAACCAATTTAGAAAAACAATAAAACCAAAGCACTGAAAAGAAGACAGACCTTTTTGAAGGCTCAAATCTCTTTGGACAAGAACTCCTTTCAATCAGTTTTTTGGCTTCCTGAAAGTGCCTTTTACTGTTACTTACCTTTACATTTATCATCTTGCAAATCCTTTTTAAGGCCTGGGTTCTGTAGATCTGGTGCACTCATCTGGTATGGCTGCTCTCTTTAAATCATGAATACCTGTTCATTTTGAGGCAAAACCCCAGGGTTGATGACATTTGAAATAATTAGCTGGCCCAGCAAAAGCTGTTAAACTTAATGAAACCAACACCATGGATCTGTTGGATATCATCAAAAGAAGTTTTGAAGGTGTAAGAGCAAAACAGATCATAGATCAAGTTAGTGGGTGGCTGAAAATGAAAAAGAAGCGCTGCCATGGTGGGGTGGGGAATGGGGGGGGGGAAATAGGAATCATCGTGTCCCAGCCAGAATGATGAGTTCAAACCTGATTGTACTAGCCTGGCAGAAGAGAAATAAGAGATGAGTATCAAGCCTATCAAGATGAAGAGCTGGAGGGAAAATAAAAGTAGTCAAGGGAAAGATGAAGTACTGTAACTGGGTGTGTTGAGAAGGAGGAGGGAGAAGTATTGGGTATGAGGAAGGTTGAAGTGGGCAAGAGAAAGATTGTTTTAAAAAACTGGTTAAGAGTGGAATAAACAGACCAATATTTATGGCCTTGTCTGAAGCCATTCAAGCTTTTGAATCTCTTGACTCTTCTTATGGAGAAACATTGATAATTTACAGTAGACATCCAATAGGTCTATCAGAGCTGCAGCTTGTTGTTTACCAAAATGTGACACTGAACGTGTAAGCCTCTCTAACATTACCTATTCATTGCTCTTTACTTGTGCTGTTTATGATGAAAATTATTCTACTGTACTGCTGAGCTGCCAGTCTGTTTCCAGGTCTCTGAAAGGCAGCCAACAGAGCAGTAAATGGGATGGGTCCCCATTTTAAAATGGGCCTCAAGCTGACTTATTAATGTTGTGCTCCCAATTTTGTATGCTCAGTCAATTGTGGGCAAAATTTAATTTCTAGCCCAATTAATTGTGAACATCCAGCTACCAGATTTGGAGAAAATTGGTTAAATTTACAATTGAATGGATTACAGGTGGCTGAGACCTTTGTGAATGAGTTCTGGTGCATGGAATTGGGATGAACGTACATTTGCTTTCTTCTGACTTTATTTCCTTATATTTTTCAAAGTGCAGTGATGCTCTAGATATCCCAATGGCAGAACTCACTACTGCCTATTTCAGGTGTGAAGGATGTGAAAGTAGTCTACAGTAATGGAGCAAAATCTGTCAGGAGGAGGATATGAGCTTACACAGCATATTCCCCCCTCTAAGTCCATGGAATCCCATTTGTGCAAATAACACGTGGGAGAGTCTCAGGTGAAATCCGGATTCAAGTCAAGTCAATGGCAGAACTCCCTTTGACTTCAGTGAGGCCAAGATATCATCCCCAGTCTGTTGCAAGGGTCAGGGGATCATGGCCCAAGGAGAACCATCCTACATGGGATTTAGTATTGACTGTCATTATTTCCTATGAGGACTTGTTCTGAACTCCAGTCATCTTGGAAGTGGGGTTAGAGAGCAGGCATATGCTACCACAAGGAGGTGGTAGGATCTAGAGAGTAATATAGAGTGGCTGACATTCTATGCAAATAGGCCAGGCCTCTGTAGTGGCCCAAGAACTGTATAACTAACTTCCTTGCAGATTTCAGCACATTTCCAGGGTTGAAGGGCCTCACCCTGTCTCACTATGCAGGGAGGTAAACCCTATTCTCTGACCATATGATGTGTGGAGAAACTCCACAAGTTTCTGATAAAAAAAATTTCCCACACAAAATCACTCTTCCTATGGGTTTTTTTCCACAGTAGGGCTTGATATAATCTTCAATTAAGCTTACCCAGAGGGCTCACACACTTGGCAAGTTTTCATTTGCATCAAGAGTTTGCTTTCAAAGTGGATTTTCCCAAGCTGTCCTAGCTGTAGTATGTCCTATTCATGGATAGTTACACTTTCATCTCTAACCATGAAAACAGACTCTTGGCTTTTAAATTTAGTCAGACATTAATACAACTAGTAAATTACAGTAGTTAGTAAGTAAGGACAGAAATTTGGTGCCTGACTCTGCATTTCTTACTCACTACAGTGGGAATTTACTCATGTGAGTAAACATTGCTCAGTTCAAGAAAGGAGTGTAGAACCTGGCCCATAATCAGTGACAGGAAATTAAAGTCTAGAATGACTCTGCTAGCAGGAACCAAGGGTCCTGGAACAATCTGTATAGTGGGGTTGCTGAGAGCCACTGAACCAAACTGTAAGCCCTGTGTATGATGGAAACCACTTGAAGTCAGGGGTGCAACAGTTGACCCAGCACCCCTAGCTCCAGCACCTATGACAGGAACATCCTGGATCGGAAATCCCAGCATGAAGAACATCTATAAAATCTTTCCTTCTATCCTGTGCAGCATATTTAAATTCCCTTTTGAAAACATTTTCGATTCAAGTCTTGCTGTCTTCCTCTGTACTATATTATAAAACTTCCACATGACCCAAGCCCAAAAGTCAATTCTGTGAAACCTTGATAAATGGACAAGTGACAAGGGTCAAATCATACCCTTTTGAGATGTTGGTGGTGGGAATGGAAAGTGCTTAAACAGAAAATTTCAGCAGATTTCTGTTCTTCATGACTAATGCCACTTCCTTTCAGATTATGGCCTTTTGAATTGGTCTGTGGATATGGATATGGATATGAAAGGAGTACGTGTCTAGTAGAATTGAAATGACAGACTGTCGTCAGGGAAGATGGCTGCTATTTGCTAAAGCCTTGCTGTGAGGCTGTCCCTAGTAAAGATGACTGCCATTTCCCACTGTTTTAATGGATCTGAATCAGAGCCTCCCCACAGGGATGGTGCCCTCATTTCGCTGTTGCACAGCTCTCCATCTTGAAACCCATTGGCGCGGGACACAAGGAATTGAAACTTTTGACAAATGTCAAAAATGTGCAACCGTCTTGGTTTTGTTGTCTGGTGTGCTGTAAATGACAGATTATAATGACTTTTAACTATAAAACCTTTTGTTAAGCAAATTCTTACTGGCTGAAGTATATAAATCGGTTTAAAAAAAAACCCAGGGAGCCCTAGAAAAGCAGAAATTCCATCCTGTGTAACCATAAGTCCCCCCACCTCCACACACAGGTTATCTGCAAGGGTGTGACATTCCCTCAGTGCAAACTCCTCAGTGGTTTGAGCGTTGGCCTGCTAAACCCAGGGTTGTGAGTTCAATCCTTGAGGGGGCCATTTAGGGATCTGGGGCAAAAATTGGGGATTGGTCCTGCTTTGAGCAGGGGGTTGGACTAGATGACCTCCTGAGGTCCCTTCCAACCCTGATATTCTATGATTCTATGAATTCTTCTACTCTTACAAAAAAAGGCAAGTCATGAGACACCTCTTACCCTATTGCCCACACAGCATGTTTCTATTGACAGTGACAGATTCTGCATCTTCACAAGGAACTTTCTTTAGCCTTCAGCAGATAAGGGGAAATACCACAATCTCCCTCATTTTATAACACAAAATCTTAATTACCAGCTCAGCAACATTAACAAATACTCAGTCTATCTACATATGTAAAGGGTCTTTATTATGAGCTCCAGAGAAGTCTTTTCAGTGGATGCTGCTAAAAGGCTGCATCACTTCCCCTCCTCAGCCGCTGCTGGCAGGTTTGGTGGAGGGGATGTTGGCAGATTGCTTGTGCCACTGAGTCTCCCACTCTCCCAAGTAGTCTTTCTACCATTGGGATCCTTCTGCTACGGACTGGAGTATGGCTAGCCCAGAATCTCTCTAGTTCAGAGTCAGGGAGCCTAATTAATAAAGAGGACATTTCTCCTCCCTTGGGTTAGAATACTGTATATTTATGTTTGGGAAATAGAGAGGACATAGAAAGCAAACAAATTTTTGTAATGATATTAAATACAAAAGATCATCAGCAGGAGGTACAGCATCTCAATTTGCTGTAGCTGGATTCAGCTATTTTAGCTTGAGCTCTAACTGAGTAAGACACTGTCTACATTACAACTATAACTGAGTTAAGGGACTCGGTTCCAAGCTCTGTGGCCTATGATGCAGTTACAACATGGTTTATGAGCTGCAGTGGAGCTATTATAGAGTAGATGGGAGCTAACTTTGAAACCATGCTGTAATGGCATTGGGAGCAACCAGATGGGAATTGAGTCCCCTGACTCAATTACAGTTGTAATTTTGACAAGCCCTAATTCTTAAAGCAGGTTAAAAGCAGAAGGGGCAGAGTAGCATTAAGTGCCGTAAGTGAAAGGTGATTTTTTCTTGGGGGGGGGAGCAGATTCACAGTACTATAATCTGAGGTTCAGTAAGCATTATACAAGCCTCTCTGTGGGATCCCATGTGCACTTCACATTATTTTGCTTTTAGTGACTCTCAGAATATTTGACGCATTTGTTTGTCTTAAATACGCAAACTTGCAGTGCAGTGTGACGCATACAATCCCTTTACTTCAGAGAGGTGTTACTTTTCCAGTCTTTGATAATCTGTCTGCTAAATATAATCCTTTTATCAAGGGAGGATGACTTTCCTATTTCAATAAGTAAGCACTGTTTGCCATAATTATTTACATACTATTCATTTATCTTTGTATTTAAAAGAGAAATGACATGTTTGACTCAAAGCAAAAACATTTTAGTCAGGGGATGTTGGAAGAGACTAAGACTAATATATCAAATCATAGCAGACTGTTTTGTCAGTGAACAGAAGGAAAGGAACCCTCAGTTACTCTATCACAAGGAAGCAGGCAGAATCTGGCTGCCTGGAACATTTCCATATGCAGGATCATGTCTGTCTGTTTTTTGCAGTAAGTGAATGGGTTGAATTTTCAAATTGTTAGGGCTTAATTTTCTATTAGATTGTTTTTGTTGCTGCTGTTGCTCTGGCAGCATAAGGAGGTAGAAACAGCCCCTGAGTGTCACCCCCAGGCTCCTAGGGTGAAATCTTGGCTCCGTTATAGTCAAAAGGAGTTTTGCTGTTGCTGTCAGTGGAATCAGGATTTCATCATTGCTGTTTACCTATTTGATCTCAATGTACAACATTTTCATACAAAGCATCCAGTAGATTGTAAACTCTCCAGGGTGAGAACCTGTTGTTTTCTGCCATAGTTCAACAATTGTACATAGGTGTGTACGCCTATTAAAATGATTACTAATTAGACAAAATGAAAGAGGAGAAATGTGATAGACAGATGCTAAGAGGAGATCAGACAAACATACTACTGAAGGCAAACCATTACCTTTCTGAAATAAGCCTTTCAAGCACAGGAAAATGCTCCATCCTAGATAGTTGTACTTTTCTTTCCTTCTTTGAATTCCATGGGTTGATCAGCTAGGTAGTAAAAGAAAAGGCTGAACAGGTCAAAACTGAAAAAGGAGACATGGGAGGAGCAACTGGAAAAAAGTTAGTGTCTGCCAGGGTTTGGAATGGAGATAGAAAGAAAGAATTGAAGGAGTAGGAAAAAGGAGAGCTGTTAAATGAGTAACTTAGACTGGAATGGAAATGGAAAATAGAGAGAAATGGAAAATCGAATAGGGACATGGCTCAAAAGACAAAGACAAAAAACAAACAAACAAACCAACCCACAGAAATGAAGAGTTGCAAATGTAAGAAGTGCAAACCTGTATATACAAAAGTAAAGATAGCAAAATGGAGTGACAATCCAATTATTAGAATAGGGAAAAAAGTCACAAATATGGAAAGTTACTTTACTTCAAAGATAACGAAGAAAATCTCCAGAGTCCTGTAAAAATTTTCATTGTGAACTTGTTATAGAATTTAACTTTTATAATCTAATTTCAGTGTCTGTTGCTGGAGTGGCCAAAGCTCAAGGGCAGACAAACAGGAAGGCATACCATTGAAATCAAATCTAAATCCAGACATGAACCTGGTTTTCAACTTAGAGCCTGACTCTAAATCCCTTTAAAGTTTGCTTGTCACTTAATTGCACTACGGAATCTTGGCAGTCTCCTCACATCACAATTCTAAGCTGTCAAAGTAAGGAAAAGTACATCTAAAGCCTCACTAACTACTGTCAACTTTTAGAAACTATTTTCTGACTGCAAGCAATTAAGGCCTGAGCTAGAAAATTAAGGCCCATCAAGCTTACTTGGGCCCTTGTTTTATTAGGTGGCCTTTCTGAGATAATAAAGCCCACCTTAATTTATCATATCCAGAACTAAGGGGCTTTGATCTGAAGTTTCATGTAGTGCAGCTTTCATTTGAACTGACATACAAATAAAAAACTCAATTAAAATACTAAAAAAAATGCTCCCAGGTCACTCTTTAGTTCCAATTACATGCATGGGTAGTGACAAACTTTTTAACTACTATACTGCCTTTGGACATCTGGGGTATATCCAGCGAAGTGTAGTGCTATGACCATATGCCCTGTGTTTTGACAAGCTACTGAAACCAAAGGGCCCTCCTCCAGGAAAAGTTAGGTCCTAGACATGTTCTATGGTTGCAGCACACAAAGGATTAAGCGCTGTGTGATTCTGCAGATGGGGAGCATCCTTCCATAACAGTGGCACCCCAATAATCCCATGAATATATGCTAAATAATTAAACATTCTGGTGAAGTTGCATACCATAAGCAAATCTCTGGTCCCTAAATGCTCTCTAAAACGGAGACTATTCTACAGCGCTGATAAAAGCTGAATTCAGATTTCAGGCTGGGATCACTTGCTATGCCACAGACAATAAGAATGGGATTTCAAAACAGAATATCTCATCAATCATCTCTGAAAATAATGAACAGACTAGTTCCTATTGAACATTTGGGCATGATTGTGATCTTATTTACTGTTCAGCAGCCTTGCATAGGTGTAATGCTGCTGATTTAAATGGTGCTACCCCGACTCACACTGCTGTGCATAAGACTAGGAGCAGGTCTCTTGTGAGCACATAACAAGATCCAATAGTCCTATGCCATGGAAAGACTATAATGTGTAGTATGATCCAGTAGCAGCTCACTGAGTTCAGAGGGCTGCCTCAGGCTTAATTTGAAGCAACCTCTACAAAATGTTCAGCTTAGGCTTTTACTTGTGGTTTGCTTTAACCACAGAAGCTTCTGTTGGGTAATGGGTCTGATATCTGCAGAGAGCAGAGTCCCTCGCTCCTGCTGCATTATGTTAATCGACTGAAGCATGATAATTTTAAGGGATAATTTTGTTCAGATTCCGTAGAAATTCTGCAATGAAAACTACAGTGCATACCTGAACAAAGTGGTATATTAACAGGTTGGAGAAAGGGCAGTTTTCTCCTCAATCTGTTTTTCTATCCAGTCATGGAATAGACACCTCTATGGATTGTATGTGTGTGTATGTGTAAATGTAGGAAAGGGATAAGCAAATAAGAGGGTTAGTATTATTCACAGAATTGTTATTTATTATTATTATTATTTGTATTTACAGTAGGGACTCGAGGCCTCATGTGAGATGAGGGCTCCATGGAGCTAGGCACTATATAACATATAGCAAGAGACAGTCCCCAACCCAAAGGACTTGTGATCCAAACATAGAAGACAAAGGGTAGGAGGAAGAGACAAGAGAGTATTATTACTCCCATTTTCCAGATGAGGAATTTAAGCACAGCGGAATTAAAAAAACAGATTTTTGACTGGAGTAACTCCACGCAGCTCCACTGAAGTGCACCACGTGAGCACTTGACTTGTCCCAAATCACTCAGAAAATCTGCAGCAAGCCAGGAATTGAACTCATGGCTCTTGAATCCCAGTCTAGTGCTTTACCTACAATTCTGCCTTTCTCCGTTTCAGAGTAAACCTATCTAAAATAATAAGTCTATTATTCTATGATTCTTTTAATACTTTAAAGTCTAATTTATTTTATACTCCCTCACAAAATCTATCTAATCATTATATTACTTACATAAAACAAATGCTCCAGTGCTCTTTCTAATTCTCCACCCCTCCTTGGGAAAGACTTCAGCAGCCCTAGTGTTCATGAGCAATCCCACAAAACCACAGCAATAATAAGTGTCAAGAGGATGATTATTACAGATAAGTCTGAATCCAGATTTGGCTGCAAATCCAAATTTTTGCAGCTGCCTCTTTTCTTTTCTCTATAATAGGAGAACCCCAAGCTCTTGGTCAATACAGCTATGAGCTTCTGAACTATAGATCCGGGCTAGGATGCAAATGTTCTGGATGCTTCTATCTTAAAAGTGGGCTGAGCTAAAAAACACACTGTGACATTTTGAGAAGATTTAGATCCAGAACTGAACACTTCGGCTCTCATCTCTAAGTATTATAAAACAGAGAGGAAAAATGGACTAAAAAGGATGAAAAATATCTTGATAGTAGCCTTTTAACTCCTATAGAACATAACAATCAATGTTTTATTATTCTTCAGAGGCAATATATTATGGCAAGCTGTTCATTACATTAATTAGATAGTGATTTTTTTCTATCTACTGTAAGTAAAAAAAAAAATTAATAAGAAACAGTATTTGATAGCGCAGTTTTCTGCCAAGGCTGCTTCTTGAGGTACAGCAACTGGTCCAATGGGTCTAGTGTTCAGACATTATCAGGACCAGCAGCTAGACCAACAAATTTTTCGGTGTAACACACACGCAAATAAAGGCATACAGTCAGAATGCAATTCACATGGACAGTAAAAGAGAGGTGAGCTTATAACAAAGAAACAGAATTTTTCATGGGGGAAAAAACTTCAAGTATGATGTTTATTACTTTTTGTTTAAACAAACAAATATGATAAACAACATCCTGTAGCAAATCAATCCAGGGAAAACACAGCTCCAGAGACTTTGGGCTGGATTTTGATCTCATACTAGTGAAAATTATCAGTAACTCTGTCACACCACAAGAATTACACCAGTGTGAAGTGGAGTAAGTGAAATCTGAATCAGGTGCCTTGTTTGTAGGTATGCTATAGATAAGTAAGCACTCCTCACTACTGCTGTTGGAATTATTTGAAAAGACTTATACCCCTGAATCTATGGCATAGGCTTTCTGGTTCAGCTGAGATGTGCTTGGTGTAGGACCAGAAAGGTAAGACAAAGATTATATTACTCCAGCTTTATGCTCCCCAGCTCCCAAGGCCATCTGTCACCTACTCATTCTCTGGTGTAAAATAGAGTAGCTTTTAAATTTGACTGCCTGTAGTGCTAGGAGAGGTGTTCTGACATCTGGGGATGGAAGGATGCCCCAGCTATGCCCTCCTTCCCCATGTAATGTCGCCTGGGCAGGGGTGAGGAAGGGCAGAAATAGAGCAGGAGCTGCTATGTTGGCACTGTGCCACCCAGGGATTCTCCTACACAGGTGGTGGTGGTGGGAAAGTAGTAGAGCCCTGTGTGGGACGGGGATCCTGGGCAGCACCCACTGCTGTAATAGTGGGAGTGGGATTCAAAAATAGTCCCACACAGGGTTCTAGAAGGTCTCAGGTATCTAGCTGCTTTACACCACCAGAGAAGTACAAAATGTCTGGAGTGGCCCCAGTGTGTTCCTCTTCAAAAGAGGACTGTCGGAAATTAGGACAAGTATGTCCCACAGCTTTCAGAGCTGAGGATGAAGGATCAAAGGGAGAAACTAAAGTACAAAACAAAAACAGAATAGCCAGCAACTGTACAAATGAAGAAGCAGGTCTTCTTCAACCTTGTTTTCATTCATCTATGATATAAGCAAAGCATGCCATTTGAAGGAACACCTTCGTGAAAAGAGACAGTGTGGTAGATCATCTATAGGAGAAACTGGTTGAATACTTTCCTGGTAAATATGGAAATATGAGTAAGGAAAGAAATGTTTAGCTGGTTACTTGGTGGAAGTGAAGAATGTCTGTTATTAGTTTGTTATTAGCAGAACTTGAAAGGTTAAATAGATATAAAGTCCTGAGTGGTAATAGTGCAATTTAAGACTATGGAGAATGCTAGTAAGATAATGGTGAAATATGCTCAACAGTGCTGCTACCTAGCATTTGCAATGTTAGCCCTATCCATACAGTAGAGTGATGTCTTTTTATGATATATTTTATTGTGTATTATACTATGGATTTGTGTACTTCCATTGTGCATTCTTGTTGTGTATTTTAATATGATATATAACTGTGCTACAACAAAAGCTGATGCAATAAAGCTTGAGTGATTGATGCTGCTCGTGCACTGAAGAATGATACTATGAATCAGCCTGAATTTACAATTTGGCAGTAAACTAATACAGATACAAAAGCTTTTCATGAAGCACAAAGCTTGTACTCCTATATTCTATTAGAGTTTACATTATGTGTCTGACTGGATTAGAGGTGTCTGTCAACCTACCGAACTAGGATAATAGCGGTCAAAAATAAATATATTCCTTAACATCCCAGGGTATGATATACTGTATGATTTAAACAAAAAAATACCAGTCAGAAATCCTGAATTCACTTTCTACTTGTAGTTTTGTCCTTGTAAAGAAACTGAATATGATGTGCGGGATTTCCCTACAGTATAGCTGCATCTTTCTAATATAGAAAGCTGTCAAGACATTTATAAATAAAAGTTATTTAAAGCAGGATATAAGGATAGAATCATCGAAATGTTGTGCAGGAGGCAATACTGAAAGGTCATCAAGTCCAGTCTCCTGCTCTGAGACAGGACCAAGTAAAATTAGAGTATCCCTGACACGTGTTTGTCCAATGACAGGGATTCCATAACGTCCCTGGGAAGCCTATTCCAGAGCTTAACTATCCTCGTATTTTGAAAATTTTCCTAATATTGAACTTAAATCTCCCTTGCTGAAGATTAAGCACACTACTTCTTGTCCTGCCTGCCATGGACGTGGAGAACACTTGATTCTCATCCTCTTTATAACAGCCCTTAACATATTTGATAACGGTTATCAGCCTCCAGCGGGCCTGCAGCCCCAGCCCACTTAGTGCACCTGGTGGGGCTTCATTTAGGGAGGGCAGGGGGGACACCTTCCCCCCTCCTGTTATGAGTCAGCCCTGGGCACCAGCTCCCCCAAGCCCACCAGCACCAACCAGTCACTCTTCTCCCCCTGCACTAATTGCCCACAGCCTCCCAGAGTTTTGCAGTCTGGTCAAAAGCCTCTGGCAGTGGACTAGATTGTGGTCCACCTATTGACTACCGCTGCTCTAGGTGCTTACAAAATGATTGTTTAATAATTTGTTCTAGTATCTTTCCAGTTATTTAATTTTGGCTGATTAGTCTATAATTTCACGGGTCCTCTTTGTTTCCCATTTTAAAGATTTATACTATATTTGCCCTTCTCTGGTCCTCTGGGACTTCACCCGTCCTCCATGAGTTCTCAAAGGTAATTGCTAACAGTTCTGAGATTGTTTCAGATAGTTCCTTAAAGATGCTTTTCTTTAGAGCAAGTTGGACAGTTCTCCCTATTGATCTTCACTTTGGACCTGATTCTGAGAGATGCCTCATACTCACAGCTCTCCTTAGCAGAGGTAGGCAGTGCTTGCCTGAAGTCAGGCTCAGCAGTCTAAGAACTGTTATGGAGGGAAGGGGAGGGGAGGAAACCCTATCAAAATCTGCCAGCTACAGGATGGGATGAAACTAGACCGCCTGAGCACATTAGCTGAGCTTTGCAAAGAACAAAAAAAAAATAACAGTTATGATTAAAATGACACCAGGAAGCCCCTCAGAATAGTGGATTCCATCCCATCATGCTTTAGTGGGGAAAAGAGAGAAGCTAGTGCAACTCAGTCAGTCTTGTTTCATCTCCTCTCTCAAAGGGAGAAAGGCAGACTGGCAGCTCTTCCTGTGGATGGAACACTGCTCAGTGAGTTGGTCGGACAAAACAACAGCCTGCTGATCTTCCCAGAATAGCTTCCCTGTTCCCTCAATGCTTTGCCAGTTTTGGATTTCTTTGAAGTGGAGGGGGGGCGGGGGGCATTAAGAGTATCAGATTCTTGGCTGGCCTAAATCATCATAGCTCCCTTTGCTTTTCTCCAAGTTGACCTGGAAGATTCCTTGGTGGGGATACAGAATCTTCTCCCTCCCACAGCTAGCAGATATCTTTTGGTGTATGCAGGGCATGTTTCTTTCACCTCTAGCAGCTGATCTCCATAGACAGCTGCTGCTGTTTGAAGTCTCTTGCTCCTCCCCATTGCTTACCCTTGCAAGGCTTTTAAGCAGCACAGTGGAAAAAGAACAAAATGGGCTAGTTAGACAATGGACTAAATTTCAAGTAATTAGGAAGAAAAATAGGCATTAGCTTGAGATTGCTCGATAACTTACTCTAGCCTTTGTGGCCTACAAAATGAGGTCAATGATGACATGAGCTGCCTTCAAACCCTATAGTTGGCACTGACAGGCCCAAGGAGAAACACAGGCTGTTTAGAAACTTTTTAATGGTGTCAGCTACATTGATTCCAGTGCTATGGAATAGAAACAGCATAGAAATTTTACAGTCTTCCTCACTCACAATGTAAATAGCATGTTAATTGTATCCATTTGCGTGAAATGAAGTAAAATACTTGGGAAGTCCAGGAACATTAGAAATATTTGAAAAACTAATGAGTTGCAGATGATTAATTTTCTTTCAAGAGTAAATGGAAAAAAAAGTAAGAGAGAGAGACACCCAGATTCTTGGCTGTTATTAGGGTCTCACATATCAGAACAGGACAAGCTGAGATCTTCCTGGGGGAGGAGAATTGTGATGAATCACTTTGCAGCCCCACTAAGCAGTTTGTTTAAGAGCAACAGAATGGGGAGGCTGCCTGTCACCCTGGCAATGGGATGAAGCATCATGGAGCAAATGTGGCATATAAATGGGAAAGAAGGGCAGGATTTCATGGGGAAGATGATGGCGCATAAAAATATTGATAGGTGAAAGTCCTATGAATCCCAATTTAACTAGCTGTCCTCTGTCATTGCTTATAGGAGGCAAGAACCCAAAGCTAAGTTTTGTGAGAAATAGCACATGCTTCGATTCTTACAGCTTCACTGCAAATTATTTTAGAAGGTGGAAATGCTGGATAAGCAGATAAGCTGGATAAGCATGCTTGCCTTGTCCCTGGATAAAAGTTAACTTCTGTTTAAAAAAGCAACTGCTTGTAAAAGTCCCAGATGTATGATATAACATCAAATACACACTCCCCCAGTAAGTTTTTTTTATTGGCGAAGAGCAATCATTGGCAACTTCATGAATTTTAATGGGACAATTACACACTGATCAATAATGTTACATTTAATGATATCTCTTTCGCCAACTTTTCAGTGTTGTCAGTTGACCTTTAATGGGGATTCACTGATGCAAAACACCTCTCCAGTAGAATCCAACATAATGAGGATAGTACTTCTAAAAGCTCAAGTGACACCTTCCAGTTCAACTAATGAAAAGTGATCCTGAATTATCTGCTGTAATGAAAATATCAGAGAAGAGAATTTTCTTTGCCTCCTGAAGTCCTAGCCATTGTCCCTGACAGGCAGGTTCCAATGAGGACAGAGCTCATTAATGATCATTAATTATCTTCAGGTTTTCTTGCTGCTAAACTCAGCCAATATCCCTGTTTGTCATGGTGAAAATAATAAGCTTGGAAGTTAGATTCCATCGAGACTGAGATTTGAAAACTTGATTTTTCACAGAAAAGTAAGGAAACTAACCTGAACTTTGGTAAATGATAGGGACTAAGAAGTGTGGTGCATTTAATAGTATTGATCTGAATTATCTTGTATTCTTAATATCCCTGGGTCAGATTCTTGGCTATGGTGCAGCTACTCTGTGCCACAGAAACAGGGAAATCTGGCTGCATTCAGATCATCCCAGTTCAGAAAGGATCCTTTTATGGATATAGCCATTGTAGCGGCTTCTACATCACCTCTCATGTCAGCATAGAAAGTGTGACTTGGCTTCCCCAGCTGCTGTATTGGGGTCATTGGCAACTGGCATAACTTATGCTGGCGTGAGGCCCAGTGCAAAGTGACTCAGAATTGGGGGAATGCAAAAATAAATTTATGCCAGCTTTGCATCGCCCTCCTGACTTGTGCTTTGTGGGTAATGTTTTCAAAAGAGCCTCAGGGACTTAGAAGCTTAAGCCCCATTGACGTTCAATGAAGTCCCTACTATGGCAACTGGAGGGGTTCAGCACTTCTCTGGAGAACTTCACAACATCAGGCCTTCATTAGCATCTTGATAATCCAGTGCATGAAACAAGATGTTTTCCCAATAGTGAAATGCCCTAGAAATGCCCATAAAATAATTGAAAAATAGTGGAATCTGGTACTAATCTTTGCTGTGATATGATATGAATGGAGGGTACATGCCAAATGATAGGGTTTTGAATTGTATTTGAACTCATTGATTGCTTCCTTTGCCTTTTTTTTTTTTTTACGCTTGAGAGAGGATTTAGCAAAGACTCCTACCTCGCTATAGAGAGATAATTTTTTGTCCCAGGATGCTACAGCAATGTGACTTTATCTGACAGCAAATAGAGATTTGAACCTCACGCTTTAATCACCCTTTATATGTTTGGGGTCCGGCATCATTTTAACCAGACAAGACACAATTAGTTCTAACCTGGTGTCCTTTCCCTAATCCAAAACTACCATGTGTGGATTATGAACTCTCACGGGGAAGCCAAGGAAACATGGCCATTTGCATGGCTAGATCTTTACAATGTAACTCTTCCTAGAGATAGTTCCATACAGTAAAGATGTGATAACTTATTTCACTAATTTGACTCTAAATATATTAAACGTTTTGAATTAGGTATTTTTTACGTTTACAAAAGTTACAAGAATTAATACAGATATGACTTCATTGATGGAATATTGGGGTCATTTATTCATAAAGGAAAAAGCTTAATGATATTTGAATTCCCTACCTTTATAATGTAAGACAGCAAGGGCCAAATTTTGCAGTTAAGGACAGGCCATTGTTACAATGGTGCATGGCTGCATTGCAGTGGGAAAGCATTGGGAGGGATTGTGCCTAAAAAGGCATCATCCCTTCCCCAGTTCCTTAGCATATGAGAGAAGTGCACACATTTCACCATCCCTTTGGATGGGACGTTATGCATCATCTGTGCAGCTCGCTGGTTTGGAGGGTTGGTGCAGATAGGAAGTTGAGACTTGGCCCTTGGGGTGATTTGTGGCCCCAGGAAGGTAGGGAGACCAATTGCTGTGCTTCTCATACCCTCACTCTCTCCCACTGTGAAGGTCCAGGTAAAATCTGTCCCTAAACATTCTGCCCTCTCTAGTTATTGAGCCCTTGTCTTCCATGGGAATTTTGCTTGAGAAATGACTGGGAACCAGGTCCATTACTAATACAGATTAATATAGTACTATAAATGAACCCACATTACAGAACATACAAACTATATGATTCCCAAAGAGTCAATAAATTAATACAGCCAAGATAAAACATGGGACTTTTCAAATAACGCTTGAATGAAGGGTGAAGCCAAAGTGGATCAATAGATAAAGCATTCTTTGCTCATCATCCCAAGGATTTTTTAGATGTTCAGATGTGTGGAAAGCTTTCATAATATTCGAATGATACAACAGAAATATACTGAGTATTAAAATAATGCTAATAATACAGCATTGACAACGAGGCTTATAATGTGTTCCCTAGTACAGAGCAAGATCAGCATGCATTTAAGATCTTATGAAAAACAGATGTAATGCTGTATATTAAAGTTTTGTTTCTTGAATAAAGAAAATAGTTGTTTAAATAGTTTAATTAAATCCAGAGCATTTGGAGATGATCAAGATAAGTGAACATATTGTGTTATTTTTGACAGAGAATAAAATATATGAATTATTTCTAATAAAAGCACAACATCTTTGGGATTGGAAATCACTGCCTTTGCACTATAAAACAGACATTTTAGCTGCTAGTTTATCTACTCTTTATCTACCAGCCAATGGACTTTACGTGTTGGAGAGATGTTCTCTTTGTATGAATGTGAAACTTTATGAAAATTAGACTAGCTTTTTCTGTGTTCTTCTTCTTCTTCTAAAATAAAAACTAATGAGAACAAGAGTTTTCCTGCATCCTGGATAAAAACTACACCATAAAATGTAAACCAATTTTTACAAATGTTTTGTTAGTATGCTTTTTGCTTCTGCACATACCTAAAGAATACATTTTCAGTGCTTGGTATAGTCATGGCAATACCAAGATTCTCATCAAGGTTGTTCATGCATAGTTGGTAATAGTTTATGTTCTTTTCTAACTTGGCTTGAGTCAATGCTGTGACTATCAATTTTCTTCCACTCTAGAAACAATTTATTTCAATAGTCAAAAAATAACACCGTTTATGTCCAGTGTGACAGTGTTAGATAGATGGGAGTTTCAAGTGGGTTGTCTTATTTTAAAAAATGGCTTTAAGTCACCAAAAATTTCCTGCATTATAGTAGGCGCGTGTTTAAAAATAAGCATACTCCTGTGCAGTTCAGCGATTGAACTGAAGGGTCAGAACCTAATGGTGTGAATTGGCGTAGCTCCACTAACATCAATTGAGGTACACCAATGTAAACCAGTGGAGGATCTAGACAACTGTGTGTGTTGTACCATTGACATTAAATACGAAGGCTTAGTTGCCCTTCTATTCCAAACCAAGCTGTAGTACAGGTTACTGTCAAGATTAATTGCTACCATCTGGTTCTAGAAGGATTACAGGTAAACCCTAGTAAATCATGCATGTTGTTTTCCCAATGTAGTGAATCTGCATATGATGTGACAACAATGCAGCATAGAAAAAACAATGCTTTGGAAAAGCTGAGAATCAACAGAAAGGATGCCTAGAAATGAGCTGTTGCTGGAAAATCTGGGAGTATTAACCATGCTGTCAATTGCAAAAACGTTTAACTAACAAGTTTTCTAGATATCTTTTTACCATTCCCAACTACAAGAGCACAATGCCGCAAAGCATAACCCTACAGTAAACTGCAAGTGTTTTGGGCCATCACTACAGAACACAGCAATATGAATTATAAGAGAATAGGGACAGATTGTTAGCAGCATTTGTATTTTTTGTTTGGCTGTCAATACTGTTAGCATAAAAGAGCTACCTTGATAACATACACTATAATAATCTTCTTAGAGATCGGAAGTGGTGCATTCCGTCCTGAATCCATGGAGTTCCACAGTGCTTCCAGGTCCGTTTTCCAGCAACCTCACAACGTGTCGCGTGCCATCACCTCCTATCAACTTCAAAGCAGTTAATGAAGCACAACACTTCACAGGATCAGGCCCAAAATGAATAAACATGAGAAGTTTACATAGTCTCAATCTTTCCTGGAGTTTCTATTGCTAAGCCCCCCTGGGTTCTGCTTTCATAGTTGGCTTTAATCTTTAAATACACATTACTCCAGTACATCAATAATGCCCCAAAGCTGTAAAACAATTCCCTGACAGGGGAGAGTGGGCTATAATTAGCCTCTTCCTCCAGGAACCATTACTGCCACCATTGGCAGTTTATTATTATTCATTATTTAAATAGTTCCAAAACATTTACAGACAGACTGGCTACAGATCCTGTGGTTTGGCCCTCCTTCTGCAGTGGTTTCCGTATTTGCTGAATCACTGAGTGTTATGGGAAGCGATTATGCCTCTCAAATCCTTGCCTGTTCTATTTAGGACTGTACTAAAGTAAAGCTATTGTGAGTGGTTTGAATGATGCTAATGGAAATGACCTCTTTCTGATTTGTCATTAATTTAACTCTGTTTAAATGTTTTTGTGCGAAGTCTGAATCTTTGCATCTCTTGGTTAGCTTGGCTCTTACAAAGATTTGATCAAACTTGGGATGATTGATTTACTTTAGGTATTGTACAGTTATTGCACATAGGGAAGTGCGTCTGTGTCCTTCCCATCTTACAAGATGGAAATAAAAACACACACCTATTCTGTGGGAAGAAAAAATGGAAAGTATCTCTTGCAGTTTGCTTCTATGAATAAACAATGGTAAAAATGGTATGTACATACAAAATATGATAAACTGGGCCGTTTCTGCCTTTCCCTCCATTAACCAAACAACAACCAATTAGCAACTGGCACAACCTCCCCGCACTCAGCTAGAGAACTCCTATACAACGAGGCACAGAATTTTAAAGTTATTTAGGCATTGCTGTGTTCAGGGTTGCAAGGCCTAAGTGACTTAAGGTATGCTTACCTGAACACTTGCTGCGCAACAAGCTGGGGTATATATCTATAGCGTTCCAGTATGTAGTGCAGTAACAGTCTGCTTGGCCCCTGCTGCTGCACACTAAAGGTTCCCTAGGGCACATTGGCATACTGCAGTTTGGAAGTGCACTGGGGAACTTCCAGTGGGCAGCAGCAGGGGCCACACAGAAAGTTAGTGTGTGACGTGCTGAAGCTCCATTGATTTATACCCCTGCTTGCTGCACAGTATGTACATGTAAACGTCCCTTAGACGGTTACATCCTATTTGCAAACACTTCAGAGCCTGAGCCCAAACATCTACACAGCTATTTTTAATGCTCTAGTGAGAGCCATGTAGATCCAGACTGACTCTCTGCCATGTTTTGTGTTTTTTTGCCATGTAGACATACCTAAGTCTCACTGAAAACCGATGGGGTTTAGGCTCCTAATTGCCTAAATCACTTTTGAAAATGGGACTTAAGCCTTGCAATGCTGAGCAGAGCATGTCTGAATACCTTTAAAAATCTAGGCCCTAGTCTCGGAGACTTAAAACATATATTTCTGAGGACTGTACAATGACTAAAGTAAATCAATTCTATCAGCAAAGCAACTAACCTAATTCTGCCAGTGGAACAGAAATGATCGAAAACAACTAACTAAACTCCTTCATTAACAAAACCATCTACACATAGGCAATACCTAACCACTGTGTCTCAGACTGTGAGTTCACAGTCCCAAACAGACAGTTTGCTGTCAGTTTACTCTTGGGATATTATCTTTGCCATCATAATTGCTGCTGGTGCCAGGCCTCTCAAGTGTCCTTCCTTTTGAGGGATGCCACTCAATCCAGTTTCAAATTTATGTGTGTTTCTGTAATTTGCTGTGACTCTCCCTAACTTTTATCACTGAAAATGTTTTAGGTCAGAAACTAAGAATCATGAAATGGAGAGTATAGAAAGAGTTATTTACATCAAAGGAAAGAATCCAACAGCATTTAATGTTGACTGCCTGAAAAGTTTTTGGGCCTCCTTTATTTTTGGTCTTTGTTAGATATTGCATCCCACATTTAGGCCTTAGCAGGTTGAGATGTATGATAGGTTGGAAACGTCAAAGGACTTTTTAAAATGAAAGTTTAAATTCTGTGGAAACTGAAGGAGACTTTAAAAAGGGCTGGTATTGTGGAAATCCGCATAACAGCCCACTCTAACCCTGAGGGGAGTGTAGCAGGTGTTTTCTAGAGCACAACAAAAATATACAAATATTTAGGACAGGAAATAAAGTCATAAAGAGCAAGTTGTTTAGAATCCAATAGACCAGTGGTGGGCAACCTGCAGGCCACATGTGGCCCGACAGGGTAATCTTCCTGTCACGAGACAGTTTGTTTACATTGACTGTCCACAGGCACGGCCGCCCACAGCTCCCAGTGGCCGCGGTTCACTATTCCCGGCCAATGAGAGCTGTGGGAAGTGGCACAGGCTGCAGGGATGTGCTGGCTGCCACTTCCTGCAGCTCCCATTGGCCAGGAATGGCGAACCACAGCCACTGGGAGCTGCGGGCGGCCGTGCCTGCAGACATCAATGTAAACAAACTGTCTTGCAGCCCGCCAGTGGATTACCCTGATGGGCCGTGTGTGGCCCATGAGCTGCAGATTGCCTACCACTGCAATAGACTATCTGGGTTATGCCACAAATTTGAAAGGCAGTTGTATGTTAGAATGAATTTATTTTAGGTATATGTAATTTACATTGTTTCATTTAATTTCTAGATCTCAAAATGTTCATTTTGAGTATAATATCGATGTAAGAAGCAGCACAAACTATAATTTTACATTTTTCTAGAGGAACTTTATCTGGAAATAACTGGTAACTATGCTAAAATCCATTGTGTGGGTGGGTGTTATTTTTTGTAAAATGTGTGGTAAAATACAATTTTTTACAGAAGGGAATTATTTTTGTCATCATGTCAATTTCACTGGTTAGACAATGTCTCCCACTAAATATTTGCTATAGTATGGGAAACCATTCTAATCAGACTGTTGACAAAGCTGTGGCTGTATAAGTATTTCCTTAGGAAATTACACAGGGAGGGTTTTGATTGGACTTTTGCCTATAAAACTCATAATGCAAATTAATCAGCAGTTCAGTATTCTGCTTATTGTTGCAGCAATGACCCAGTGAAATCCAAGAATCAGTCCATTTTAATCTGTTACGCATGTTGATGATATATGCATATTTGAAAAACACGTAGGATTATTTTAAAATTGGCAAAAGAAAAGGAAAGAAAGAAAGAAAGAAAATAAATGCCCACATTGTCTTCCCCTGGCTAGACATATGACATAACATATGACCATGTTACCTGAGCCGAATTTAGTTTAATGTTACATCTGTTAGCACCTATTACAGTAAAATCAAAAGGGATGTGGCAATGACTGTGTAACTGTTGTTATGACTGTATTAAGGATTTACACTGATACCTGATTCAGTGTCAACAAGTAGTTTTATCAGAAGTATGGTTAATCCCTTATGACATAACCTATGGTGGAAATTCACTGAATATGAACCTTTTCAGCTACATTATCATAAGAAGCAGTAATATTTTCTCATGAAGACTTTAATACCCACTTTTAATGCTCATGCTGAATATATTTACATAATTCACTGTTTAAGTGCCTAAAAACTTTTGAATCATGGCTCTTTCAAACGAACGTTAAGAAGAACCCTTATTAGTGAAAACCTACAGTACGGGTAGTCGTATAAGTGTGAAATGATCATGCTGTTGATCAATAAACAAGGGAAATGCTATGTCTTATGTATCCCAATATATGTTTCTATAAACATAACCATGGCTACAGACATTTAAACTGCTTCTGTGTTTCTGTACAATCCATCATTTTGTTGAAAATACCAAAGTGCTGAGAAATGTATGGAAACTTGTATATATCTTGCAAGTGAAACATGGTAAATATATGTAGGGGATTATTTAAAGTAATTAGTTTTGGTTGTGATTCAAAAACGTTTTGACAATAATATAGCTTGACAGTAATATTCTTAAGACATTAATTGGAGTAAAATACTCCAGAGAACTTTGACCTACAGAGAGTACTTACTGTGGCAACATATATTGTATGATTTTTGGCAAGATTTTATTAATTGTAACATCTGTATAAATAATTATATATGTAATACCATGAAAACAAATGAAAAAAGTATCTTGAAAGGACATTTAACTCATTTAATTGAAGATCTATAATGAATACTACATAAATCCTATGTTTCTATAAACTTAGTTGCATTTTCAAACAATCCAGTGTTAAGTCCAGTGATATTTACGTGAATAAATCTTATTCACTTCTGTAGTCTCATTAACTGCAGTGTGACTACTTGTACAAGTTGTAGGATCTCAAGACCAAAAGTAGCATGACGTCTAAATAAAAATGTTACACTCCGCTTTCAATCTTGAAAAATACTTGTACATTAGTATCAAAGAATGCCTCTCTCTGAACCTGGAAAAATGTAGTGGTCCCATGAAGTGTCATTTCATCATTATTACTAATTATTTGTTAAGTGCCAAAATAGGGCTATATCACATCATATGGATTTCATAACTCATGCCAAAAGGGAGTTCTGCTTCAGAATCCATGGTGTAATATGTCCCAAAGTGATTGACAAAATACAAGACCAATAAAATCATAAGCCACGATTTTCAAAAGTGATTTAGCCTTTATGGGTGCCTCCATTTTTGGATAGCTAACTTGAGACAACTTGGAGAGATCCAATTTTTCAGACTGTATGTACTCACTTTCTGAAAATCAAGCCCCTTAGAGGGGGACTCATGTTGGGCACCCCAAAATGGAGCCACTCAACAGCACAAGGCACAAGTAAGAGATCGTAAAAAACACAGTGCCACAGGTTCTCGCCCTTAGTAGTCTGTACAGTGGTGTTCTTTCTTGCAACCCTTGCTCAGCGGGTTAACCCATTAACTTTAATTCTGATTAAGGACCACAGCATCTTGCCTATCTGACCACTTTGCAGAAGCCATGTGCCTCAAGGAAGCACTGTCATTAAGTGTTAACTAAAATCCAATACAAATAAAATTTAAAGAAATGCCTGATTACCGTCTTTCCCTCCGTTGACTTTCTCCCCAAACTTGCCTGTTTTAGGAATACCAATAAGAAATGTTTGCTATTTTTATATTTATAACTTTAATCCAAGTTTTTCATTTAAACCAAAATTAGATGCATAATTTCAAACACATTGAAAGACCATGGATTAAACAAGCAATCTGCAGTATGTTAATGATTCACTTTGAAATCTGACTTTTCAGTTTCTGAATGACTCCTGGTCCCATTCCACATTCACAAATAGTTTTTCACTGATTTGCTTTGAAAATATTTGTCATTAGGACTCTTGCTTTTTTCATTGGAAACAACAACAACAACAAAATAAATTAAATCCCAGCCTCTTACTGGAAAATGTACTATCACCAGAGATTAGAGACCTTTAATTCATTTGCACTTTCAACCACTTCCCCCCTGACTGCTAGATGCTTCCCTAACTTATACACAGTCTCTTGCTAACTTATCTAAGTCAATATAAACACATGAAGAAAGTTAAGGATAACCAATATCAAGACTTTCCCTGGCCAATTGACTGACCTGGGGAGAAAAAAAGAGTAGGGTAGAGATAATACCTGATTCACAAACAGCATAAGCAAAGATCACGGTCTTGTGTCTCTCACTCATATGATGGAGGACCTCAGTATAAGCCCCACAGCTGTTTGAGGCAGTACATGTGACTATTCAGCCTTCAGGTTTCTATTTACAAACAGAAGACCAGCTGTTCTCTTAGCACCCTGTATCTGTATTGAGTTGTTTCCTGTGTAATGTATATATATGAAGAGATGTCCCCCTCACTGCTGTTGAGCTGCTATTTTGTGTTCAGATGCCACATGCTACAATGGGGACACACTCACTGTGTTCTGCCATGGAGAGCTTCAGATTTCTTCCAAATTATAGAGTTCATTCTAAATGAATCTATATGTATATGCTCTTTTCTTATGGAAAAATTGGGTGTATTATGCTGTATTTTAACTGCTAAATCTTTTGAGTGTAAGTTTATTGGACAGTGGTCTATTTTATGTTTGGCACAACTGTCTTTAGGGCATTTCACCAAAGCCTGAACAGGGCCTGGTGCAGAAATTTGCACTAAGGTCCCTTTATACTGCTAGGTTTAAAGAGGCATTAATGTAAATGAGTATCAGAGTACAAGCACTCACCAACCTTTAACGGTGCATAGTCTTTGTGTTGCCTTCTGCATGGGGTGAATTTCACCTCGAGAATAGAAAATACTCCATCCTCTTGCTGGAGGTAGTGGCTACTTTCCTGACTTGCCCCTATACTGAATTGCATCAGAGATAGAATCATAGGGTTAGAAGGGATCACAAGGGCCATCTTGTCTAACCCCCCCTGCCAAGATGCAGGATTTGTTGTGTCTAAACCAGCCAAGACTGATGGCTATCCAGCCTTCTTTTGAATACCTCCAATGAAGAAGCTTCCACAACCTCCCGAGGCAGTCTGTTGCATTGTTCTACTGTTCTTACGGTTAGGACTTTTGTCCTGAGATTTAATTTAAATTTGCTATGCTGTAGTTTGCACCCATTGCCTCTTGTCTTACCCTCTGTGGTAAAAGAGAACAACTTTTTTCCATCTTTTTATGGCAGCCTTTCAAAACTGTGTCTGAAAACTGCTATCATATCCACCATTAATCTCCTCTTTTCCAAAGGAAACACACCCAATTCCTTCAGCCTTTGCTCATATATTTGCATTCCATCCCTTTGATCATCTTTGTTGTTCTCCTCTGGATATTTTCCAGTTTCGCTACATCCTCTCTCTACAGTGGTGACCAAATTTGGACACAGTACTCCAGCTGCGACCTAACCAGTGCTGATTAGAGCAGCACTATCCCCTCCTGTGACTTCATGCTGCGCCTCTGTTAATGCCACCTAAAATTACATTTGCTTTTTTTGCAACAGCATCGTATTGCTGACTCATGTTGAGGTGGTGATCCCTGCTTTCCATAAGATCTTGAATTCGGTAAGATCATGATCACCTCCTCCCAACTTCCATCCCTGGTGGTCAAAATCAGACCCAAAGTGGATGACCCCCTAGTTGTTTCCTCAACTTTCTGAATCAGAAAGCTGTCCCCTATCCACACTAAAAATTTGCAGGATGTGTTATGTTTTGCTGCAGTAGTCTTCCAACAGACATCAGGGAAGTTAAAATCCCTTATTAATATTAGCTCATGTGTGTTAACCAATCTTGTTACCTGGTTGTAGACAGGGAAAGGGGGCTATGAGAGAAGGTACACAGCTATGGTTATTTTTATTTTATGTTTTTAATCAGGATAGTGCTGTACTAACACAGCTCTAGGGAGATGAGTTAACGTGACCTAGCACTGAGCAAAAGGGTTCATAGATTTCCACATGGCTTTGCAGTTAACTCAGTGCTGGCCAGTATGTGTCTCAAATCCCACCATTGGGGTACCTATTCTGTCTTCCAGAATCATTTTGGTAATGGAGAGGAAGGAAAAAGAGCGATTCTTTTCCAAGCGTTCCCAAAGATCCAGAGTTTTCTGAATTTACCAGAAAACAGGGCCTAGAGGATTACTGGGTGGTGTTCTTTATGGTCCTCCATACAAGACAGTCAGGAGCAAACTGTATTTACATGAACACACCTACTTTGGTTATATAGGCAGCAGATACAGTGGTGGTACTCAAAGTGATCAACTTTGGCTGATGTTAGGTTACAAATCACTTTAAAACTGAATGCAGGGGTAGTGAAATGTTATCAGTGTTGTTGTCTTTATTGTATGACTAAAGGGGAGCATAACTGTTCTTAACCTGTCCCAAATGAGGAGTCACCCTTTGCTGAAAGGACCTCGTTAAGCCAGAGGCTCGAACATCAAACCCCTGATAAAGTAAGAGGGGTGGGGACAGATGTCCCAGCCAGGAGGCGTGGACTCTCCCTAAGGGTCCCTGGTCTGGTTTAACCTGTTCCTTCCCACTGTTCAAAGATAGAACTAAATAGCTTTCATTATGCGCCTTTTGTTATTTTAAAGTACTCAAATGAGAGCTGAAATCACTTGTGGTGGGACAGCATTTCTGCCCAGCCTGCAAAGAGTTGAAAAATCACTAAGAGACTGACCTGCAGCGGACACAGCAGAGAGGCAGGTGGCAGTAAAAAGTGACTGACAGTTGGACGGTGAGCAGCCACCAGGCAAATGAGCAGCTGGCAGGGTGTTCAGTGGAGAGGAATGAGCAGGTGGCAATGCGGCCAGCCAGCACAAGTGCTCAGATGGTGGAGTAAGCAAGGTGCCTTCTTCCCCAGGTGGGAGATGAACTCATGCAGATGAACCTCTGAACCCTGGGTCCTCACTAACCAAAGACAACCACTGTGAGTGGGGTATGGTAGGGAGCAGAGAGGGGCACAGAAAAGGAACTTTTGATTGCAGAACTCAAGAACATGAGGCAGAGGACACTGCCTCACGGACTCTGGAATGGGTGTCCTGCTCACAGTTTTATGACTATGAATCCTGCTTGTGGCATTTTCCCTAATTAATGTTAGGTGACTTCCTTCCTTTCATTAAAAGTTTCTTTTCTACACTCAGACTATATGCTTGTGAATGGGGAAGTGTTGCTTCTCAGAGGCACCCAGGGGTGGTGTGTAATTTTCCGAGGTTACTGGGTAGGGGCTCGAGTGTTCTGTGCTGCATTGTTGAAAAGGAACCCCTAGATATTGAACCTGGGCCTGTTTGCTGCTAGCTCCACCTGGAAGAAGGGTTACATAGACCTAGATGCATGTAATTTTGTTTTTGTTCATACACTTATCCTTACATCTTTCTTTTGTTATTCAAGTTAAAATGCCATCTAGTGGGACTTCACTGGCTTGTATCCTTTTAATGTGCTTGTCTTTCTTCAACTAAACTTACGCTCAGATCTGGACTGTTTCTGTAATTTGTTAAGGCCAAGGAGTCATCACCTCACTATTACTCTGCATTGTATGGGCTTGGTCTGAATAATAGAATCACAGAAGTTTAGGGTGGAAGAGACCTCAGGAGGTCATCTAGTCCAACCTCCTGCTTAAAGCAGGACCAACACCGACTAAATCATCCCAGCCAGGGCTTTGTGAAGCTGGGCCTGAAAAACCTCTAAGGATGGAGATTCCACCACCTCCCTAGATAATCCATTCCAGTGCTTCACCACCCTCCTATTGAAATAGTTTTTCCTAATATCCAACCTAGACCTCCCCCACTGCAACTTGAGACCATTCATTGCTCCTTGTTCTGTCATCTGCCATCACTGAGAACAGCCTAGCTCCATCCTCTTTGGAACCCCCCCTTCAGGTAGTTGAAGGCTGCTATCAAATTCCCGCTTACTGTTCTCTTCTACAGACTAAATAACTCCAGTTCCCTCAGCCTCGCCTTGTAAGTCTTGTGCCCCAGCTCTCTAATAATTTCTGTTGCCCTCCACTGAACTCTCTCCAATTTGTCCACATAATTTCTGTAGTTGTGGGCCCAAAACTGGACACAATACGGGAGACATAGCCTCACTAGTGCCGAATAGAGGGGAATAGTCACTTCCCCCAATCTGCTGGCAGTGCTCCTACTAATGCTGCCCAATATGCCATTAGCCTTCTTGGCAATGAGAGCACACTGTTGACTCTTATCCAGCATCTTGTCCACTGTAATCCCCAGGTCCTTTTCTGCAGAACTGCCCCTTAGCCAGTTGGTCCCCAGCCTGTAGCAGTACATGGGATTCTTCCACTCTAAGTGTAGGACTCTACACTTGTCGTTGTTGAATCTCATCAGATTTCTTTTGGCCCAATCCTCCAATTTGTTTAAGTCACTCTGGATCCTATCCCTACCTTCCAGCATATCTACCTCTCCTCCCAGCCTAGTGTCATCTGTGAACTTGCTGAGGGTGCAATCCACCCCATCAACCAGATCATTAATGAAGATGTTGAACAAAACCAGCTTCAGGACAGACCCCTGGGGCACTCCACTTGATACCGGCTGCCAACTAGACATTGAGCCATTGATCTGTACCTGTTGAGCCTGACAATCTAGACAGCTTTCTATCCACCTTATAGTCCATTCATCTAATCCATACCTCTTTAACTTGCTGGCAAGAATACTGTGGGAGACCATATCAGAAGCTTTACTAAAGTCAAGGTATATCACGTCCACTGCTTTTCCTATATCCAGAGAGGCAGTTATTTCATCATAGATGGCAATCAGGTTGGTCAGGCATGACTTGCCCTTGGT
This sequence comes from Caretta caretta, assembly GCF_965140235.1. NCBI lineage: Eukaryota > Metazoa > Chordata > Testudines > Cheloniidae > Caretta > Caretta caretta. The sequence goes on along the minus strand of NC_134209.1, from coordinate 94,446,088 downwards.
GAATCCATGTTGACTGTTCTGATCATCTTCCTCTCCTCCAAGTGCTTCAAAAATCGATGAAGACAGCATATGTCAAGAGGCACAAGATTGCCTGTAAAAGTAAATATGAATCTGGGCACAAAATTTACACCTCATCTTCCTGGGAGGCAGTACAGAAAGTGATATACAGACTTACAAAAGTAATGAGAAAACCTATTTAAGGATGAAAAAAATATACATTTTTGTTTAAGCAGAAAGAACCAAGAAGTCAGTGGAGTAGAAGTTAGAACTTCTAAAAATGGTAGGAGAAATTTTTGAACACAAGAGGGCGATACTGTATATCTAAAAATTATTTAATTCTAGGGGCAGATGCCAGTAACAGACATATAATATTCTGGGAACAGTGGGAAATACTGTAGGGCATCAAGATTTCCTGAATAGTAAATTAGAAAAAACTGAATCCTGATAAAAATATAGGAAGAGATGTGATATATTCAGGAAATGTAAAGGAAACTGCAAATCTCACAGAAAATCTTTCATATTTGAAACTTGGAACTGGTGGAAGTAGCCACAGGCAGCAAACAAACTACCATAGTATTGTCAAGGTTTCTCGGTACTAGGAAAGATTCAGGATGTAGCAATGGGATATTTCCTTGAGAGAAGAACTATGAGTGAATACACATGAATAATAGCCTATTTTTTAAAGCACAATTCCCATTAACTGCCTTGAGCAAGGACGGCTAATAACAGCAACTGCAGCAGCAAATGTTACATCTTAGCAACAGTTTGAGAAGTCCAGAAAAGCCAGTTTTGTATTCAATTTCCCAGCCATTCTGAAGCTTCACTACAATCCTTTTGGTGGAGCATGGGCTCTGTCACAATTGCTTCCAAGCAGATGCCATATGCCACTCAACTTCCCTGGGCTTGGGGTCAATATGTCTGGTGATCTCTGGGAAGTGAGCTATCCCTGTTTGCATAGTTGCTCTGAAACATGAAGGAGGTAAATTTGAATTCAGTGCACCTCAGGTTAAATGCAAGGTGAAGAACTAACTGCTCACCTATGAGTAGTTGTCTTAAGTACTGAGCTATTAACCCTTCATACAATACCAGATGTTATTCTCATTAGCTTTAATTCTTTCCTAGCTCAGATGTTTATTTTAATAACATATATGATTTTGTACCTTTCCCCCTCTTGAGTCATCTATAATTAAGAAAGGACGCAGGGAAGACATAAAAAACGAATACCTCTGAGATTGATATCAACCAGGGAGAATATATTGGATATGCCAAGGACTATCAGCCTAATGGGGACTGGTAGAAGTTGTTTGGGGTGCTTTTGGCTAGGATCCTACTTTCAGTAAAAGAAGAAAAGAAGAAGAATGAAACAGAGTTGCTGAGATATCAGTATCTAGGCGTCTTCAGACAGCTGCAAAGGTGTTTGAAACATTGCACCCTTTGAGGGTTCTATCCTGCAAGGTTCTGAGCACTCTCAGCTCTACTGAATTCAATGGAAGTTGAGGAGTCCCAGAACCTCAAAGTGCTTAGCAGCTTCCAGGATCAGGTCCCTAAAGTCCTATGAGATTTAAGTGGTGACCCAAACAAAGCTGTGGTCTCATCATGATAACTGCCCAGCATCTTTTGAGAAGATCCTCTCAGAACCCAGGTAACAATGAGTTTGATGGGACCTGATAATTGCTTACCCTGTGACTTGCTTGCAAAGGTTCTGGTGTTTAGACACCCAATGTCAGGATTAATTTTGACCTCAATCTCTATGTTTTAGTGTTAAAGAATATTTGAAGATTAGAAATGCCAGCGGGCATCTTCTCTTCTCTTTATAAACAAAATATTTAGGGCACCTTATTGTACCACATATCTCTTGATTCCTTGTCAAGAACCCTCTGAAAAAAGACCACTAAGCAGACATGAGCTTAATCAAGGCCAGTGCAGTAATTATGAACTGATCTTTTACTATCACTAGACCTATGTCTGCTTTTATTGGAGTCAATGGGATCTTTGTCATTAACTTGAATGAGAACAAGATCAGACTCACTAATAGGCCGATGCACTAATTTATGGGGCCACTTTTACCTCATTTTAAATAAAGACTGTTTATTAAAAATAATTTTAAAAATAAATTAATTATTTATGGAAACAGTTAGAAGAATAGTCACGGAAGCCTAGAGAGGAGACAAGATGCCCTAGTAGGGAGTAAGTTTTTGGGAATCAAATCAGAGCAGTGGGAACTCAATGAACTCACTGGATCAGGGATCAAGATAACTGGGAACAAACTAACACCAAGAGGCACAAGCCCACAATGAAATTTGATATTCCTATATGGTAGTATTTGGATCATCAGTTATTTTAGACTTACAGCTCTTTGACTTCCAGAGGGGGCTTTCCCATCCATGTCAGGAATTTGGAATTACAGTGGTTTTGTTGGTTTACTAACAACAACAACAACAAGAAAGAAAATTTGGTATGCTTCTGGGATCAGGGAGACATGAAAAGCAGAATACACTATAAATCCACCGTGAAGAATGCTTTCCAGATCTAAATTGCCTGCATGTGTGCTTCAATAGTACAGTAACACTGGAGCTAGATAGAAATGGTACTTGCCTTGGGTGCAGCGTGACTTCTTTGTGCAGTATTGCTGGAAGAATCAGGCCACAGAGCTGGCAACTGGCCAGAGGAAGATGACCCCCAGACAGGTGCCAGCATAAGTGCCTGGCACCAGAGGGGATAGAATGGCTGGACAAACAGGTGTGATCAGGCCTTTTTCGTGTCCTAAATAAAACTAGAAAAATTCTCACCATGTTGCCAAAGCAGTACACTTTACAACAATATCAAAATACAATAGCTCAAGTTATGTCTTCCCACATGGTCACGTACCCTGGCATCTTCTGGTCCCTCGTCTCTGTACCTAGATCTAGGCACCCCAGAACCTCCAATTCTCTCTTCTCATCCATCTCTAATCAGAAAAGAAAAATGTGCTCCTCAGTTCTGCCCAGTCTGCCTCTTCTTCTTTCACAACATATAGCCAACCATTACTAAACACCCTGTGTAATATTCAGCCAGATTATCCTCTACACCAATACAGTTTCCCATCCTCCTGAAAATATATGTTAAAATTATACAACTATTTGACAGAGGCTTGTACTGGGAAAGCATCTAGGGCTAAGTGACGATTCTGATGCATGCGTGAAGCACCTATTGACTCCAGTGGAAGTTCCTAGGGATGACACTTGGGGCAAAAGTTTCCCCTCGCCACCCAGAGAATAGTGGGAAGCACATTTTTCTTTTTGAAATATATAGCTATTATTGAGAAGCAACATGTTAATCTGATATGTACCATGCAATTTACATCTGCAAATATCAGATCGAAACCAGAGCAAAAGTAATAGCTTAGTTTTACCTCCGACTTCTTCCTAATAATATGCCATTCAGACACAATTTGGCAAAAAAAATGGAGATCGTAGTTCAAAGCAGGTCTTGATGATAATAAATTAGGAACTTCTCTTGCTGAACAGATAGCTGCAAGATAGCTGAACAGTTTGTGGGCTTCATTCGTCTGGAATAATTGATTTACATCAGTTCTGCACAGCTTTAGGAAATTGCTATTTCAAATCAATTTGATCCACTTATGAAGTATAAGACAGTTTAGCTTCTTTTAACTATGCTTTTTGAGATGGATAGGAAGATATTTATTAATCTGTGGATTTTAAACTCACTAAGTCAAAACGTACACAATACCCACTTTAATTATACAATACAATTTGCTTCTGGGCTGATTGGATTCTAGAGATCCAAAATATAATATATAGTATAAAACTGAGTATAATGTAAATCAGCAGAATATAATAGACCACGTAAGTATTTCTCTGAGATCATCATATACAGTTTGACTCCAACACAAGGGTGCAGATTTGATGATAAAGTATCTTCAGATTTAATGAGTACCAAAGTTAGCCAGAAATTCTAATACTTTTGGGAAATTTAGCACACATATGTTTGTTGAGAATAGTATAGTATAGTATAGTAATAGTGTAGCATAGTACACTGCAAAGAATAGTATATTATCTCATTTGACATTTTAAGATCTCATTTTCAACTATTTAATTATCTATTTTGTTCTATTTATCAATTTGTAGGTGGAAGATGAGATCTGGAGCTGAAAGGGAATGGGACGGAATATGGTTTCAGCAATTGAAACCCATCAGTTTTTATAATTTAGACTATAGTGTTACTGTACAGATCCTTTGCCCTGTTTTTTCTTCATTTCATGATGCTTGAATTCTTCCTAACTACAATTTAAATTAGTAATAAACAATTTTGGGGAAAAATCCCAGTAACTCCCAAAACAATACTTATTGAGTGAAATGAAGCAGAAAGTTAAAAGGCCAGGTCTACACTATAAACTTACATCAATATAACTACGTGGCTCAGAGGTGTGAAAAATCCACATCCCTGACTGACACAGTTATATCAACCTAACTTCCATCTTTTCTTCCACTATATCAGACTTCATCAATTAATAGAGCACCCCCATTTGAGGGCTGCAATCGTCCGGTGTGAGGTGGCATATTACAGCAGTCTAGACTTGAACTGGGATCTTTATGGTTCAGTAACAGTGGGTCTTGTAGGTGAGCCAAAAGGGAGCTCTGCCTGTTGCAGGAAGAACTGTGCTAAATTTATCTGTTTAAATTTCTCCCCTAGAATAATCTTACAATAGACTAACCTTTAGATACCACTACACTTAGAACAGAGTAAACTGTGTGGGATGTTATCAACTCTGGATGCATAAGGAGGTTGGACTAGATGACCTCCTAAGGTCCCTTCCAACCCTGATATTCTATGATAACCTGGTTTGGTTATAATGAGATTCGACTGAACCTTGACCCATTCCCAAACAGAACAAAGTCCAAACTTTTACTCATAGATAGATAGACTTTAAAGGTCAGCAGGACCATTGTGATCATCTCCTCTGACCTCCTGTACATTGCAGGCCATAGAACCTTCCCCACTCCTGAAATAGACCCCTAACCATAGGTTGAGTAACTGGAGTCCTCAAATCATGGTTTAAAGTCTTCAAGTTTTACTAAAATTCAAACTAGTTTGATTAAGGAACACTGATATGTCACTCTCCCGATAATCTCCTGTAGAAGTTTTGGGCTTGGTTTAACTTAGTTTGAGGTCTGGGTGAGAAGTTGAGTTAGTTTTAGTTTTACCTGGCTAATTAAACAGCACCTAACTGGCACTCATGATGGATAAAATATCAACAACCTTTTTCCCCCCTGTGAATCAGCTCAGGTAATAGTCAACGGCGATCAAGGACATGCACAGGAAAAAAAAGAATGGTCAGCAGTGTATTCTACGTTATTCAATGATGTATAAGGGTTTTATTTAGAAGCTCTCTGCAGCTGATTGCAACAGACAGCTTTTATTCTGTGTTTACTACTGATTGACTGTTGAGTCAATCCTTGTGCTCAGTTCCTCTTATCAGATATAGTGGGGTGACCATTCCAGCATGGCTGCTGTGAACTACTCCTTCTTCCTGAGCTATTGTTTTCACATGAAACGCCCTTTGTTTAAAATCTAGAATGCTGTCATATTTCTTAAATATCAAGTTGTGTTCCAAGCTAATCCCTGTCTATAGTTGGCAGTGACCCATGAGTATTGCAGTGACATGGACTTAAATGCAGTCATTTACAATAAAAGATGAATTTCTGAAATAAAAATAAAAGTATGTGTGTGTCTGTCTTCAGGGAGGATATCATGGTTTTATGAAGCATATGAGCCTACGAGGCTCAAAGTGCTGTTGTGTGTAAGGGAAGCCTTGTATTCTAGTTCTTATTTTAAACTATAGTGAGTTCCATTCTGTAGTGTACTCTCTGTGCTATGGTATGTTTTGCTATTAATGTCCTGTTCCCAAGAGCACTAAAAACTAGAGGAGAACAAGGATTGAAAACCCTGCTGTCAGCAGCTACTTCATGAACATTTGATTTACCCCATAAATGGCACGTGTCAGGAAGTTACCAGCTTGTTTGCTATGGAAGTGCAACCTCGTGAGAGTCTAGAAGTGACATCACTTGTTTTTTGGTTGAGTAATCCCCAGAATGATGTGATGTAACTAGGCAAAATATAGCACTGCAGTTGGGGTAGGTCAAGCATTCTGAGTACCTGGCCAATACCTGTGTTTGAAGTTCCTTATAGCCTAGGAATAGGAGCCGGACTCCTGATCCCATTAATACCAATTACACCGACTTTGAACACTCAAAAATATGTTGTTCCCAGTTAAGGGACAAATCTTGCTTCCCAATGCAGGAGCAGAGGGGTCTCAGTGTCGTGGCATCAGTATGGTTCCTGCACCCTACCAGACACCTCTGCAGAGGGGATATTTGGGAATGAGTGTGGTGCATCTAAAAGAAATCAGATCCACAATCCAGTCCCTTCCCCTACATGGGAAAAGGAGGGCTTGGAGCAGCAGTAGCAGGGGCTACTACAACCTTAAGACTGCAGAGTAGAAACAGCAGAGGCAAGCCACATGGCTGGATGGTGCAAATTCCTTCCAGCGTCAGCCACCATAGAACTTACTTGTGTCATCACATGCATATTTACTCAAATGAGGATTTGGCCCTAAGGATTTGGGCTGAATGTTATTTTATAGCCTTCCTTTTGTGCCAGTGCAAATATTTCTATGGATTAAAGCAGCTGCAGCAGGTACAAGCTGTACTGAAGTGGTAGGGGGAAGCTGAGATTCTTCTGGCATTACACCTCCTCTGAAGGCCGTGGTCTGAGAAATGTGCAGGGGAGACCCCTCCTGTAGGGGCACCATGGTGCATGCAGTCCAGTTCTTTCCCCAAGCCAGCTGAACTCTAGGATAAGAGAAATTGGTTGCAGGAGCCATCCAGAAAGTCAGAAGGAGCAGAGACAAGCATTTGTAGAAGGTACAGTTGCATCACAGGAGGTAGTAACACCACTGCAGTTACACCTTTCCCCCAACTCCCCCGAGATTCATAGGTGCTGGAACTAGGGGTGCTGCCATATCCCTTGGCTTGACACAGTTTTGATTCTGTACAAGGTTTACAGTTTGGTTCAATGGCTCTCAGCACCCCCCCACATACAAATTGGGCCAGCACCCATCATCAGTTTCTGATTGGTCTGAATAGCCTTTACTCTGGACTTTTCCCTCTGTGTTGACTGGGTGTTTGCTCCAGCTCCCTCCTACCCCTTCTCTTACCCATCAGCCTCCCTCCACCCATCCTCTGTGTTCCCCTTCTCCCCGCTGCCCACACCCTTCTCTTTCCCAGCAATATCCCCTCTCCTTCATTTGTCTTTCTTTTCAGGTACTTTCCTCCCAACACACCTCACCTAAGGGCGGTGGGGGGGGGCCCGAAGAACTATAATTACTTATTTTTTTATTTTTATTATTATAGAACTTAGGAGACAATGGCCCCATTGGGCTATGTGCTGTATAAACAGAACAAAAAGACATTTTCTGCCCCAAAAAGCTTACACTCTAAGTATAAGACAACGAGTAACAGGTGGATACAGACAGATGGAGGTGGAGGGTCAGGATGTTAGTCATCATGATAAGCAGTAGTCTTAATACATCACCTACATAACTATATAACGATAACTAGTAAATTATATTATACCGTATTATGTTACACTTACAATACTTTTTTTTCCATGGCATGAGGTGGATGACAGGAAGCAAGAGATCAAATCTGGGTCTCTCACTTTTAGTTTAGATTTTTAAATTTTCTCAGTTTGAGTTAATTTGTGCTTCACCCTGTGTGACTGTCAAGTGAAGAAGAGCTCTAGGTAAGCTTGTCTCTCATGAACAGAAGTTGGTCCAATAAAAGATATTACTACACTCACCTTGTCTCTCTAAGTGAGATAAGGGGCACAGTAATGGGAGACCAAGTGAGGAGTTTCTGTGAGAATCAGCAATCTGGTAGAGATTAAATTGTCGTTAAATGAACATGCACCCAGAGCATTTGGGCACATTGATGGGTGCATTTAAAAAAGAATAAATAAAATAAATATCTAAATATTTAGGTGCTGTCCCACCTCCTTGCCACCTAAGTGGAAGCCAGGTACAGTCTCATTCCTTGTAACTCATGGCTCACAAGAAGTGGAGGTGTCACCAAGGCATGGGGCTTCATGGAAGTCATAACAGCTGACTCTGTCACAGCATTCCCAGAGATATTCTGGAAGCCTCAGTGCTGGTGCCTCCAGGAGCTGCTAGTAGTGTATATATATATAATCATTGTCACACCTGCTTCTGCTGGACTGTGACTTAAGGTCTCAGTCTAGCTCTTTCTTTGCAATTTGACATCCTGCTCTAAAGACTCTCTGAAAGGATATTTTCCCCCCTCACCCCAAGGTTTCTTTTACTAGATTGTTTCTGAAAACATCATTCTGTTCATCAACAGCCATATAATTGCAGTTTATTTATTTTTCCCTGCAGCAATGGCAGAAGCATCCTTTCACAGCTGAGCACTGAATTATGCCTTATGTTTGTGCATCAGGCAATGTCACATGGAGAAACACATTTCTATTCACACTCAAGAATGCTTGTGGAAATATAGCCTTCCAGAGACAGTAAGTGACTTTTAGTAACAACAGACGGTGATACAGGATTGCCTATACACAGAGATTATAAATGGGACTAAACCAATGGCTACACTTAGTCTGGTCCTATTCTAGGCTCTCTTTGTTTAGTCTTGTGCCCTTTATTTGCTAATTTTGTCATTGGTCTTAAAGCTAGCTGACATTTTTCAAAAATTTGATATTTTGGCAAAAAAAAATCATGAAAAAATGGTCACCATTTTCAGCCATCACTAATTGGTATGCATACAAATATCGGTGTCTACATAATATATGTTTCAGTCCTGCCAAACCAGCTTCAAGGTAAATATCTGAAACTTTCAGTAATGCTATCAAATGACAATATCACTTATGTGTTTGACCAAACAGATAAAACATCTAGCTATTTAGTCAAATGGCTAAAAATACAATCAGGTTGCCTGAAGAGTCCATTATAATACACATTCTTGTATAATGAAGCCATTACTGGAGAGTGACTATAACCTGAGACTACCTTGTTGGTATCCAAGTTCTTCAATTTCTGTCAGAAAGCAGTTTCGTTTTCCAGTGGGAATCTCTTTTTCAGGTCAAAGAGAATCTACTGTTTCACTTCTTTATCCTGGACTAGCAGAAAACCATATGTCCTTTCTAAATACCCCATAACTTCAGGGAGTATTGGTAGATGGCCTTTTCACCCCTTCTAGCTGCAAGTGCTCCTGTGGCAATGTCTTATTACTACCCTCAGTTACAAGGGTGAGAAGGAAGACATGTCTTCAGCTCTGGCTTCTGAGAGCCCTTCTGAGGGATGTGGGAGGAACTGAGAAAGATATGTATTCATCCCTGCAGTTACATGATTTTCATCAGCCCCTGCTTGTATTCTCTTTCTCCTCCTCTATTGTTTTGTCTAAATAGAAGGGACACCTAAATTACTAGTCCCCTTAACCCATTTCACAACAGAACCTCAGACTGCACTTTTGTTATTCTAAAAATGCAGTATTTTCAGATTATAAAAACAAGATGAAACAACAAGCAACAGGAGCATTAACTCATTTAGGACTCTCACATTTAGACTATCAAACTCAGATAACTGGACATACCGTGGACCTGATCTGTGGACTAGATGTGACAGAGAGAATACTACTCAATTTGCCACTAACCAGACAGCCCTCTTGCTCTACTGCCCAGATTAAAGCACATTATAGTCTGGACAATCCTAAAGAAAATGACAGATCTTGCTAACTGCAATCACCCATATGTGAGCATTTCTGAACAGCCATCTCCAAGTAGATCTATCCAAAGCCAGTATGCTAGATCCTTCCCAAATTAATTTCAGGCTATGTGATGGAAGAGAAATAGAAGTGGTGGTGCTGATAGATGATTTCCTGTTGTCTGTGGACAACAGGCAAACATCTATACCAGTGGTTCCCAAACTTGTTCCACTGCTTGGCGGGCCAGACCAGTTTGTTTACCTGCTGCGTTCGCAAGTTCGGCCGATCGCGGCTCCCAGTGGCAGCGGTTCACTGCTCCAGGCCAATGGAAGCTGCTGGAAGCAGCGCGGGCCGAGGGACGTACTGGCTGCTGCTTCCAGCAGCTCCCATTGGCCTGGTGTTTCCTCCTGGTATCCCGGTACATGCAGACACTTCTGTTGACAATGAGACAAATTTCAGGTGTACACCTTATTTTTAAGATCTTCCATGGTGATAAACCCATCTTTCAATGTTTCACCTGAAGGATTGAAGGTTTTACCTACCAATATGACATATACACCCTTTCTTCACTTACATAGGACCCCAGAGTGGGGAAACAAAAGATTATAAAAGATTACAGATAAGCCTTTGCCAACAAAGCAGGGAAAGTATAAATTATACTTGTTTCTGCTGAGGTCATGAATGTAATTAAAACAGTAGATACCTAACATTAGGGAAATCTACAGTCAGCATGAGACAGCATCATGTACAGAACAGATATTATACATACATAGTATGGTCATAGGTAAATAGAAATGCATACATGGATTAATGCTTTCCCTTTGGACCTCCACCCATGAAGAGAGCTGACTCTGAATACACCAATTAGAATTCTATAGAAAATGTTGTTGAAAACTCATGAGTGCCAGCCGGAGGATAGAGAGCTCACAGTAAGTTCAGACTAAGTTGTGAGAGTGAAATGTACTTCTGTGCTGCAGTCCAGGTCAAGATTTAAATGGACTCGAATAGTGCATAGACCGATACAGTGAATGAATTTCACACAAAGCATAGTGGAAAACAAACCAATAAAAGATTCTGTAATTAACTACTAAGCATTGCTTGAATAAGTAATTCACTTTGCAGTATGTGTGCTATATCTTGGTTTAAAAGTTTGTGCTATTAGTATTATTATTTTAGTTGAATTCTGCCTTCTTCCAGTTGTAGAAGAAGTTAATTTCTATAGAACAAAACTCAGTCCCTCTCAACTAGTAAAAGATATATATCAGATGTGGTGGTAATAGACCACATTGTGACAACTCAGATCCACACATGACATTTTGCTATACATGTGGATCTCCACTTGTTTGCAAGAAAGAGTCAAGTTCCTCCATGGCAGATTCCCTTTTCAGTCCCCAGGTCTTTTAGAGGGTTCCACATACAGTCTGGGATCTGCAAATAGTGGGGGACTGAACTTGGGGAGATGCATTGTTCCTTTCTCTGTCCCTGTGCAACTTCTTTGAAAGTGTTAATATAGCTTCAAGTAGCAAATTTTTCATGGATCTTGTTCCTTACGTCTCTCAGGAGCTGCTGCTGCAAAGCAGGAGAAGATGCCATGGGTCAGAACCTCATTGGGGTTTCAGGGCCTTTGCATTGAGGATCCTATGGAATTTTTGGCTTGTCCATGGGTGCAGGCATGGAATCTTGCTTCCCCATGATAGCATAAAGTGAGATAATCTGCTCAGTGGTTTCCTCATGAAAACTTTCCTCCTATGGTTTTTAACTTGGGCAGGGACATTGTGCAATATATAATGCTAGACATTTTGCATATTACGGAAGGGTGACTCACACATCTCAGCATCTAAAACTAATGATTAAGAAACCAAGGGCCGTATTTTAAAAACAAACTCTTGAGTTGTACCCACAAAATAGGTGCCTGCATGAACAAACAGACAATTGTCTTGTCAAAATGGGTAACCATATATACTAGTCCCTCTCCACACAACTACCCATGTCTGCATTTTAACTCATATTGGATATACAAATTGTGAACTCTATTTTTCAAAAATTTGGTCCCAAATATTCTTTCACTAGTTACTGGGAGTTTTAAAGCTTAATTAAAATATCTTCCTATAACAAGTGTTACAACATCGAAAGTGAGTCATTAGCCAGTTCTTCTAATGGGGTGCACCATTGCCTGGAACATAAAAATCCAAACATATCAATGGTTGGATATAAAAGTGTAAAATGTGACTTTTAAAAGTTTTATCATGAAGATAGTTCAACTTTGATTCTAGCTATCTCTCCGGATGTGTGTGCACTTGTGTATTTGTTTCACACACATAGGGGTTGCACCCAAGCTGACTGAAGGACAAGCAGGCCCCAGGAAGTTGTTTTAAAACTAATCGGATTCATTTTAGGTAATAAATAGATTCCAGGTGAAATTACTTTAAATGTGCTTAATTCCAAAAGTCTTTCCAGCTGTGCCTTTTTTAAAGAAAGTATACGTAAGAATCCACAGCAGCGACAGGTAAAAAGAGAATATTTGCCTTTCTGTGATAAGACAGACTTCAGTGAGATCACTATGGAGAAATAGGGGAATTTAGAATCTTTTAATTAAAGGGTTCAAATATTTTCATTAAATCTGCATTCATTTTAACTAATTGGGTACCAGTTAGTGCTTCTGGGATCAGGTGATGACCAAAGCCTCCCTGGTCATCCTTGAAAGGGTAGCCACTCCTGATCAGTAGAAATAGATCTAGGCCATCCGTTTATCATCAGCTTTTTAAAACACGAAACAAACGAGTATTGGGCCCTGTGCCACAGTTATGAAGCTGCCATCCTCTGTAGTGATTGGAGATCTCAGAAGTAATAAAGAATGGAGAGTGAGGCCTCTTCTTTAGGTGTGCAGCCGCATGTTTTTGCCTAGTGGTTGATTAACTGTACAACTCATGGGTTCAGTCTCAGTCAGTGGGAGAAATGATAGACTTCATTGTACTGGACCAGTTTTAGACAATCTCTCTGCAAGAGTGCAGATCTGAGTGTGTGCTGGTCCCAGCTGTGTATGCTGACGGATTGTATGTGTGTGGCACATGAAGACTCTGTGAAATCTGAGCCACTAGGCAGGCCACGAAAGCAACACAGTAGCTATTCCACACTGGACAGCCTATGGGATGGACCAACCAACCCTGCGAAAACTCAAGGACTCTAAGGGGGAGCTCAAGGACTCAAAGGACCTTCACTCAGATTCTAGGAAGAAGTTTGCCTTGCTTGTAGGAAACGGGATTATAAAAATGATGCCCCATGGTGGACTGTGACATTGGGGAGATCTGTGGTCCTAGCCTCAGCAAGGCCACATAGAACACTGATTCACATTCTAGAGAAAAGCCACCCAGCTCCTTCTGTAGTCTGCTTTTTGTGTAAAAGCTGGGGGCACATACAAAAGCATTATTTTCTGGGGCATGTTAATGTAGAAATGTGGTGTTGTGGGTTCTGTAAGCTGCAACGGCCAGCCCTCTGAGTCTGCATCTGAGGGAGGCCACATCTCCTTGTAGTTTGATCTGCTAGAGTCTTCACACAAAGAAAAAAAAAGGGGGGGGGGGAATTAGCGGTTCTGAATGGGCCCCAGCCTTCTAGCAGGGCAAGGCTGTAAATAGTTTGGGCTCTGGCCTGCAACCCATGCAGAGCAGTAGTAGTTTATTTGCCCAGCCGTTAAGCAGGGTGGGGCAGCAAGCAGTCAAGGCAGAGCTGTAGCACCAGTCCAGTCTATGGGACTGAGGTAGGGATGCCAAAGGAGTGCAGGCCTCCTGGCCTAAGGTGGGAGAGTACTGCCACCCCAGGGATGGGGTGGGAAGGAGGACACGCCACCCCCTCCCAACTCCACCACATCCCAGCCCAGGGCCCTAACAGTGGCAGAGTGGTACACCACTGGGTCAACGGGAATCCACCTGCAACACACTGACCTTATATCAGGCCAGTTCTCAACCAGACTGTTGCCTGGTTTCCCTGGGCTGCTTCCTACTTTGTCCCTTGGGTGTTCCTGCATCCAGGGGTCATCCTCAGTCTCCCCAGGATACACTGCCAAGGGTAGAAGCAGCAGCTCCTCAGCATCAGGAGTGGCAGGGCTCTCTGGAAGCTTAGGCTGCTATACAGGGCAGCAGTTCTCCTTAGCATCCCACTCCAGCAGTAGGGAAGAAACATCTGTCTCCTTCAGCAGCTGCCTCTCAACTGAGCTGCTGGGCCGGCCTTTTATACTTCCTCTTCCACCCCTCTGCTTCTGGGGTGTGGGGCATGGCCCCCCTGGCTCTGCCCTCCAGGCAGCTTGCAGCATTCCCTTCACAATTGAGGGAGGCCACGTTACTTGGGATGTGCTGTGCTCATACAAATAGAGGAGAGAATGGTAGCAGCAGAGTGGAGTGAAGTTGCATAGGTTTGGTACAAACTGAGTGCTTTCATGGAGACAGAACCTGTTCAGGTTCATCACATCTGCAAGAACTGTGGGACATATCCATCAGTAGTAATTCTCTTGTGAGTGGGTATAAGTGAGGCTGACTCAGCGTGCGGTGCATTCTCACTAAACTGGGCCATTATTGTGAGATGAGACTGGATACATCTTCAGTCTCCCCTTGGTTTCCAGGGGAACCCAGGAGGTCATAGGATGAACTGATGGCTGAAAGAGGAGACCTAACAATAATATGGACACCACAAGAATTGTCAATAGGCAGAAAACAGAGCTTGCCTTGGGCACGATTCTGGGAGTTGGGAGAGCTATATAATAGTTTTGCAGTGTTTGCTTGAAAGCTCCACCCCATTAGCAGTTTGCTGGGAAAGGATTAAGTGGTTTTTGACAATACATTAAGGCACATGATAGTTATTCCATATGGATATAATGGTGTAGTTCTCTGGGAAGAGAGGATCTAGGGTATGGGCTGGGCAGTCCTGTGGGTGAAATTTGCAGAGCCTGGGAAGATGATTTGAGTGGAATTTTATGTTACCAGATTGATGTCTTTGTTGATAAAACCAAACTCTAGCAAGTGGGTAAACTTTGCACTTTACATATAGTGTATGGACTATTTCTGTGGAACAACTTGATAAAGGTATCCACTCATGGTAAGGTTAAGTAAATCTCTCAAAACTAAAGTCTAGATCTGAAATACTTGTGCTCTATCCATCTAACTGTACTAAGAATAAAGTGCTTGTGAAAAATGATGGATTCAACCTTATACTAGACCCCTAAATAATTAAAATGGACATAGAAATAGGAACACTTACTAATTTTTACTAGCCAACTCACTGGTAAATTTGTTAGGTTACACACTGCACATGCATAGAAGTGGCATACTACTGAAAGCTAGAATTGAATGGAGGATGATCAATACACTGAAGAAAGCTGACACAAACTCGAAATTATGAAGAAGAGGCAAAGGACCAATCAGAAGAATGACATCTGATTAACCAGTTCCATCCAATATATATAGGCTTATTCCCTACTGTAAGAACCAGCAGGGCCAGAAGCTGAGACCATAGGGCTCTACACTGCTGATTCTACCACATCACCACCAGAGGTTTAGGCTAACCTCCCACGGGAGGACCCTGTGATGCTGGGATTGGCAGGAAGTACTGCCCAGCAGGACTTGTATGGCAGCCCCTCATATCCCACTGATTGGCTCGTATCAGTACTTAAACCAGGAAGCCATGATGGGAAACTGTCTGAGCAACAATGAAATCTTCCTGTCTGTCTCTACTTCAGCTGGTAATAGACCCTAGATTGTGACCCTGGTTTGTACTTGACTTTGCTCTTTGACTTGGGTGCATAACCTGGTACCTGACCCTGGTTTCTTGGTAACCTGACCCTGCCTGCCTCCTGAAGCCTGACTCTTGGTTTGCTCTCAGGCTTGTCCTGGAATCTGACCTCCTGGTACCGGATTTGGCTTGACTCCCAACTCTTGCTCCAACCATAGAGACTGACTGCCCTCTTCCTGGTTGTGAAACACATAGTTTTAACAGACACCTTTTGTGCAGGTAATTCTAGAAACTGAATTTTAAGCATGCCAGATCTCTTTGGTAAACTATTCATCATCATCATCAAGTATAAACTGGGTAACTTCAGCATCTATGAAATTGGCTGTGGCTACTCACATTCTGCTGTAAAAGTGGCAGCATATCAAAGAGGGAAACGTTTGCTCGTTTACCATTTTAATTCAGCTTCCATCTACAAAGCTATTTTCTCACTGCATTTGAATGAGCCCTTCTTGTCAGCAGCTTAAGTAATTAAAGGGTTCAGTGGTTAAATATTGCTACAAGCAGTTCAAAAATAAATTGTTATTTTTCAAGACAGACTGACAGACAAACACAGATGGATAATAAATATGGGGTACATGTGCAAGTCTGTGGCTGGAAAAATAGCTGCTGACAGCATCTCTTTTTCGGTCACAATTTTTCGTTGAAATTTAGGGTGGAAAACATGAAGGAATAAAGCAGTTTCCATTATGGCATTCAATAGTGAGCATTAGAGCAAGGGAAAAATCAGTGCAAACATTACACTTGCAAACTGAAGCCAATGGTTATTGTTTCATTTGTCAAACCTTTGGATCACAGAGCTGAAACATTTAAATGAACTATTTAAGTCAAGCTAATCTTTCTAAGATTGTCCCTTTATTCAAAACATTAAATTTAATTGTTATTTCAAGACAGACTACATTTTCTTTTACATCCCCTAATGCCTTAACCCTACCTGCCTGCTTTCTCTACTGGCTTTTTCTTAGGTTTATTAATACCTATGCCTGAAGTTAATGAGCACCTGCCTGTTCAGGAACAATACACCACCACAGTCTCTGCCCCATCCATTAACAACAGAATGTATTATTCACAATGAAAACAACAACATCAAGTCACAGTATCAAACGTACCTTTTACATATCACATACCTTGTCTAAGGCCAGCATTTGTCCTATATTGGAATATTTCAAAGGTCTCGTACGGGAGGAACATCTCACACTGCAGCAAAACATAATATACCAGCATCTCTGTTATGTAGACAGAAGGTGCTGCAACTCCCATCTCTAGTCAATAAATTCAGTAATTCACTTCTCCATGAATCCTGTTCTCCATGTTGATCTCTGAACATGAAATGAAGCCCATTACCAAATCCTTTCCAACATGATGAAGTGAGCTGTAGCTCACGCTCAAATAAATTGGTTAGTCTAAAGTGCCACAAGTACTCCTTTTCTTTTTGCGAATACAAACTAACACGGCTGTTACTCTGAAACCTTTCCAACATAATAACTTCTATAACTGTGAAGATCCTCCTACGGGATTAGAAAAGTTCTAAGATCCCTGTATTGATCACACCTCCAGTTTCTGTTGGAAGAGGTATCAACAATTACTCATACTATGAGAAATTCTTTTCTGTTATTGATTGTTAATGCATTAATTTGTGAAACGCATAATAAACACGAAACAAGATGTTTAACTATTTTAGTTAAACAATAGGGATAGATGAAGGTGTTCAGAAAAAAGTAGAATCCCCTAAACTTTAGCCCATTTTTACACTCAAATGCAAACTGAACCTTTTGTGTGTTGGGGAGGGTGGGGGGAGGGCGGCGGCCTGAAATGTGTGTTTTCATTTTCTTTTTCGGTCTGAAAGTAGAAGTGCAAAAATCATGAGAAAGCCATTTCTTGTCCCAGGATATTTCCTACACCATTTTACAGATCAATTAGATTTGGATGTATTTTAGATGTAATTTGGACGTTCATCCAAACCTGTGCTCTGATGTTTTTGTGATTTGCCCATCCTATATAAATGCATTTTAATTCTTACTAGAATTAGACCCAGATTTTCAAATGCTCAATTATACACACTCAGAATCTGCATTCATGAAAGTTAGGGTTTTCACACACCCTTTTCCTCATGTCTGAGCAGTCAAAGCAGCAAATGCAAGTCCAAAAAATGAAACTGGTGCATTTGCATACATATAATTGGGTGAATAGTTCATACAGAATAATTACATGAATTTTACTTAAACTACTTATAGACAGTTTTCAGAGAGAAAAGTGAACATTCTCTTGAATTCATTCATCAGTTGTATTAATAAAGGGACCAATTCTGCCAGTCTTATCCAGGATGATTACTACTTGAATCTACCAGTAGACAATTCAGAGGACTATGCATAGAGAAAGTATCCACTCAGTATGAGCAAGGTTGGCAGATGTGGGCTCTCAGATAATTTCTGTCAGTACTTCTTGACCTGTAGGTTGTTCATGAGAAGTTTGTTGTGTGACTATTCAATGACTGAACAATCATTTGGGGTGGGTGGGAGGCATAACTCAGTGGTTTGAGCATTGGCCTGCTAAACCCAGGATTGTGAGTTCAATCCTTGAGGGGGCCATTTGGGATCTGGGGCAAAAATTGGGGATTGGTCCTGCTTTGAGCAGGGGGTTGGACTAGATGACCTCCCGAGGTCCCTTCCAGTCCTGGTATTCTATGAATCAAAACTGACCAGCATAGTTGAAAGAATAGTTATATCACATGGTTTGTTTCTGTTCTCTGACTAGATAACTATGATGGGGGAAGGGGAATCTGATTTCTGGTATGAATGCTCATATTTAAAACATTCAAATTTCTCTTTGTGTGAATATTTTCCAATGTTCAGTGAAAATATGTTTGTACAAATATCTGTCAGGAAACTCATTTGTTAAAATATTTATTCAAAGAAGATGAAATTCACCCACAAAAGAGTGCAAAAAACAGTAGCTCAGAACCTATGCTTCATTTCAGTCCTACTTAACATCTAAAAGAGATTCATTGCACAGGGTGACTTTTAACCACAAAGAAAAAACAAAATGAATGCAAGCAAAGGCAAAGTGCATTTGTTTATAAGTTCATGCAAATATCAGTGGAATATTTAGGTATTTACTCAGCTCTGGTTACATCTAGTAATTGTCATGTTGTCCCTGTGTTCTAGAAATGAATTGTTTTATACAGAAGAACATGTTAAGCAGAATATTACAAAGAAAGAAGATTCTAAGGGCTGGATTCTGTAAGATTCTGACATAATGTGTAGCTAATGACAGTTGAGTGCCTTCAGCACCTCTCTGTAGAAATCATGTTGCAGGAACAGGCCCTAAGACTGGAAAATATTTTTTTGCTTTGATCCCTGGCCCTCTTAGACAGATTTTTGGGCAGAGTTAGATATATGAAAGCTCAGCAGGCTCTAAGGGTATGTGTCACAGGCTGACCCCTTCATTTGTTCAGTGCTGATATTCGCCTGAATTTTGACTTTCATTTTGATTTGGGGAGTATTTGTCACAACTAGAAATGATTTCTTTGCCCCGCCCCCCAGTTTCAATCACTAAGCTGATTATACAAAAGTTTGTTTTACTTGTATATTCATGTTCAGCAGACCATGAAAGAGAGGGATCTACATTACATTTAATTTCTTTTTCTCCCATTTTCTTAGAATTGAAAAATGCCATGGGTAGGTTTTTCTATGAGGTTGAGGTCTTTTTTTAAACACCTATGGTAGTAAAGGATCACATGTCCTACCAACATTATTCCTATCATAGTGTTCTGTTATAGATATTCTGAAGGTTTTGAAAAGGAGCTGTGCAGCTCTAAAAAGCAACATAGAATTTGAAAATCAACTGCCTGTAGAAAAGTTTTTGCCTGGACCCAGACCAGGATTTATGATGTGCCTAACACTACAATTGTCCATTTGACAATGCAAATATATATATATAAAAATAAATGTATGACAGAATAATTCTGTAATTGATAGAAGATTATGTACTATTAATTCAATAAGAATGTTATTTAAAGGCTATTGTAAAAATAAAGTTGAAAATAAATGTACAGTAAAATATTGAATTTGGAGGATATTTTAATAATATTTACACCTACGCTTGCATATCTTTCAACATTGCTACTGTCCCTGAGTGTTGGATAAACTGGCTATATGACCCCTCCTATGAGCATTATTATGCTTGTAATAATGGTAAGAGACTTGGCATTACCTCTAAGGTAGGTGCTCTACTTTTTATATAGGTATTGTACTTGCATATTAATGCAGTAAATTAAATGCATCAGTCTAAATTTCCATGGCTCTGATACAGTTCTCCCTGGAAGGGTGACTATATCTCATCCATTATCTTCACTGGTTACCTGCCCACTCCTGAATCAAATTCAGTTTCTACCCTGGTTTACAAATCATTCCAAAATTATTTCCCTGCTTGCTGACTCCTTTCCTCCCATTTAGGCATAATCTCTGTTTCCAGAACTGCAGATGTTGCTCTTTAACTTTGGGGGCCCCATCAGTTCAGGGTTTCATAATATATGGACAAGCCTCAAATACAAATTACAAGTGCGACCTCTCTACTTAAAAGTCTGTCCACTTCTAACCCCCCTTTCCCATACACATGCCCTTTCTTGTAACTTGCAATAGATCCATTTTACTTCCCTTCCTTTTCCAGCTCCTACCTTTGTTGTCTCTTCCTCTCTTCAACCAGCCTACAATTCTTTCATGTGCTTCTCCTTCCTTTTACTCTAGATCTTTCTCTTTCCTCACCCCCCTTTTGTTCACTTCCCTGTCCATGGTCCATTCATCAGGTATTTTGGTGGTTCGGCAGGAGGCAGTCTCCTCCATGTGTTTTGCTCTCAATTTGCTGCCTCAGGAACTGCTGAGGATGGATCAGAGCTGCGTTCCCCCCGACACCCAGACCAGCAGCTGACTACTTTTTTTCTGCTGACTTGCCTCAGAGCAGGAACATCAGACAGTGAGAATTATTCTGTTTGAGGAGTGTGTGGAGGCAAGTTTGTGGTAGCTTCTTCTCCTGGGCTGGAAACCTCTTCAGCCACTGGTGCTCTGCTTCTCCCTGTCCTCTCCCTTCCTTTCATGGGCTGATCAGCAGGGAAAGGAGGCCATCTTGGAGACAGTTTCCCTGAAGCAGTGCTGCTCTTGCTAGAGAGTGGGAGTTACATGCCTACATCAGTGGGCAATAAGTTACCAGGAAATTCACTATCAACAATATATTAACAGAGGTGCCAATGATTTCTAGTCTCCTGTGTGCTCCCTCTCAACCCTGCACCAGGGACAACAGAATGTTACCTCAGTCATAATTAGCACTTCAGCTGACAAGAGAGTGGGACCTGAAAAGAAACTGAGTCTCCTACTTAGTTTTGGGGATGTGTGAATACTCCTATGTAGTCAGTTTACTCCCTCCTCCCCAGAGGATGGGATTTACATAACAGTGCTTTTCCCCTTCCACATGAAGGATATCCGATAAGACATAAGAGTCTTAGCTAAACCTATGCTATATATTACCAGCTGTGCTTAAGTAGGTTTTAAATGCTTGAGGCTAATCTAGGTTTTACTGAGTCCTTTAGTAATATCTCTTGTTTTTTCAAGCCTAGTTTGCATTTTCCCTTCCAATTTTTATATACATTTCTACTAGAGTCTAATGTTGTAGTAAGGCACAGCTGCGGCCCTCTTGCTTCTGACCCTGCTGCCCTCACAAACCAACCAGTTGTTACAATCACTAGTGTACTTTATTTATATCTATTTCCCACCATCACCAGCTTACTAGCTATATACAGAATTTTGCAGCCAGTATTCACAAGCAGCAAACTAGAGCCACCAAGCCCTCTTGGCTCTTCCCTCCAACCTTTATAGACCCTGGCTAATTAGGCTGGCAGCTGTTTCTAGTTGCCAGGCAGGCACAGGTCTATTCAGCCAGTTCCAATCTATTCCCCTTAATTGGGGCTGGCATGGCACAGGGCTGATTAAGCATTCCTTGTCCAACACCCTGTCACAAATGGTAAATAAATGATAGTTTTATATGTTATTTTCCTACCCTGTGGAGTCTGTTTTATCAGAAATAACAGTAGTAATATAAAAAAGGGGAGAGAGTTAGATTCTAACATGACCACTCTTAGAAAATATTACCCAACATTATAGTGGGATTCAGGGAGTCAGCCTTATCCCTGATGAAGCTAACCATAGGGTCAGTTGGTGCAGTTAAAAACTAATTAATTTTACTCTCAATTGAGAAGATCCACCATTTTGTGAATGGCTAGCAACCAGAGAAATCACAGACAGAAACTGCTATAGTTTGCAAGTGTGCTTGAAAATATTTTCAAATACCTTTATAAGTTTAGTGTAGACAAGGCCTGAGCTTGATAGGGTAGCTTAGCCCCTATGACTGTTCCATTGTTTATCTCCTTCTGAGTCTTCCAGAAAGTATAACATTTAGTACCAAGTATTATGCAGATAGATGTATACTAGGACCACCAACCCACTCTACAGAGATCAATTAACAGCTATTGGCTAGTAACAATTTCCATTTATTATTGATCTAGTCCATATTCAAACCATAATCTTGAGGCAGAATCTCCTCTGGTTTATTTCCAGTCTCCCGAGCTCATACATGTGAGTACATTTTTGGTAATGAGCAGTAGCTATTTTTTACATTGTGATACTTACCCATCTGATCTGAGGTCAGAATTTAGCTACTATAAACATTAACTAATTTTGGCTGTTCTTGAATGGGCACTGGGAACTAAGTTTCAACATTACAAATAAATTGTCCTCTGTTAATTAAAAAACAAGAGAGAATATAGGGATTTTACATACCGCAGAAACACCACGTGTGAGCATTCCACACTGTTAATGGAAATCAGTGGCAATTGCAACTCCAGCTGTGCTTGCAGCTGTATGAGCTGAGCTGATAACATAGAAAATGCCCCAAATGAACTTTTCCTGTCAGGTTCTGAAGGTAGTAATGCTGATGAGTTTTGAAATTGAAGAGGAGAAGACAAAGAATGAATATGGGGATTGGGAGCTAGATAGGAAAAAAGAAAATTTGAAGGTTTTTGGGGTACTAAGTCTAGAGCTTTGTAAGTATTTCTCTAAAGTGTTTAATAGAACTCTCTTTTTTTTTTTAGAATTTTTTTTGAAGTTTTTTTTTTCTTCTTCTAATAACTGGCTACCTTACTAATCTTGCTAATCCACCTTGAACTGTAATGATGTCAGATCTAATCATGGTCAGGCTGGGCTAGTCTGTGGATGGGAGACCTGGAAAGCGTACTTGTCTGTTGCAGAGAGTGGCACTAGAGTTCATCAAGTGGAACCCTTCCCTCTAAATCCTTATTAAATAAATCCCCCATGGTAGTGGCAGTGGGTGATAAGGCAATGTCTTTTGAAGGAGACCTAAACCTGAAGTTCTGATTATTTACTGGTTGTTAAATATTCAGCTGCACTTGAGGAAGGATCTTGACCTTGGTGCCATGGCTAGTTCCTAAATTAGGCAAGTACGTTACCTACATAGCCTCTGAAATTTCCATTGGAAAAAGCATTAATTTATTGTTCTATACTATGTTATGTTTCTTAAACTGTGCAATGCTAAAGATATAAGCCCTGATCCTGTAATGACTCCCTCCATGAGCCCAGCAATCTACTTCTACTAAATCAGTTGCAGAATCAGAACCTTTGAATATAAACCCTTTAGTCTTTTACTCTCTGCATAAAGTGCAATGCACACATATGGCACTTACATACAAATGTTAAACAATAATAACTAATGATGGTACTACTACTATTTCTTCACTCTTCAGTGCTTTCTTGTAAAAACATTTTTTTGTTCCTCAGACAGGCTGGCCTTGTCTCAGTTCTTTGTTTTGGGGTCATTTGTAAAGAACTGAGAAAGGATGTGACCATTCTATACATGCCATCTGCTAGAAAAAATAATAAAGTTGGAACTAGCTTTGGTTTAGGTGAAAAGATTTTTTCATTAACTGTGTATTTCTTGTCATGTATAATCTGAACTATTTCTTAACAAGACAAATTAAATAATAAGTTTGAATGTTCTATGTGTTTATATCCATTACCCTCCCCTCAAATGTCTTTTAATGTTCCATTTCTCTCACAATAGAGATAAATCAGCCAATTAAGAGTGGCTGGGTTAAGCAATAGTCAGGGTGAGCTCATGTTTGTTGTTTTGCAGTAGTGCCCAGAGGTCTCCATGTGCATTGGGCCCCATAGTGTTAGGCATGATACAAACACACTCATTACATACCTCAAAGAGGGGGCAATCTAAGACCAGTCCTTCCTGTTGTTTTTTGCATCTTTTATTTTTCAAATTAGATTATTTGGATTTTGGTGAAAGTACTTTCCCTGTCTCTGTTTGTACAGCACCTTGCACAATAGAGTCCCAATCCTGAGTGGGACCCATTAAAACCACCAACAAACAAATAATATAATAACTAGTAATTTCAATAAGCTTACTTCTCTTACCACAGGTATTAAATAACTTTTGTCAATGTCAACTCCTATTGAGGACAGGATCAGACCCAGGGTTTTTTTGTTGCAGGAATTAACATTGATAATACAAACAGCAGAGCAACAAAGATAGTAATTAGTTATTGAAATTTGGATGGGGGTAGGGAGTAGTGTATGTGTGCTCCTGTGCCAAAACTAATTTACAACAAAAAAAAAGTTTAAAAGAATCAGCAAGAAGGAATTAATATGTTTAGGATATGATATGCAATTTATTATACAAAATAGGAGAATAGTAGACTCAAGCATGATAATTAATTAAGAACAGAATAAGTGAGGTGGGTTTTACGATGGTTTCTACACTACAGTGATTCATTCCTTTGAGTTGAGAATTGCTTTTGCTCTGATGTATTTTAGGAATATCAGTCTATTCCCAGGTTCATAAAAGATAGAAATAACAGATAGATAAAGGGTAAAATTTGTGCTTTCATTGTAACTACATTCCAAAATCTATTCCAGCTGAGAGAATGCTTGTGAACTTTATAGTATTCACCCCTATAAAATGATTCTAATGTTCCACCAGTATAATGTCCAAGGAAAGATACAAATTGGTGTCCTGTCAGTCTAACACATCCCTGAGGTCCTTTTAGGAATTATAACAGAGTTTCATTTTTTTTCATTTAGCCTACTACATGTTATACACTTATTAACAAAATGGAACTTTAGTAAAGCTACAGTGAACTATGTTTTCCCTTCAGGCAGACAAGCCCCTCAAAGCTCAAGGGCTTTAGCTCACAAGCTGTCTACTGTTTATGTCATCTTCTCATTGCAAATCTAAATGTACTCAACAGGCACACCACAAAGGGAAAGCCTAAAGGAACTGTGAAATAGTTCAACGCTGAACTGCGGGAAACTTACACGGTGAAAAAGAAAGGAATCAACACAACTAATTTAGTGAAAGCTGATGGTTGGAGGGAGATCACTGTATTGTGGTACCTAAATATGTTTTTTTGGAGGGTAAGGTGTGAAGAAAGGTAAGGTTCATATTAGTGACTGTCAGAGAATTAATTACAGTTGGAAGTAATAGCAGGGAACAAGGACTGAGTACAAAGCAGTTTGTAGCCAAAAAACACCAGACTCGCAAGTGGAGGAATTGGAATGTGTGAATTAATTAAAACAAATGCCCCCAAGTTCCAGATTCTTGAGCAGGACTTTGCAAAACCCGCTGTGCCCAGAGAATCAAAGTAAGATCAGTGCATGCTGGCATAGAACTTTGGGGATTTAGTTAGTGCTGTGTGAATACTCCAATACATAGGACTGACATTGCCTGGATATTCAAAGATCTGTAGCTACCGAACTTGGACTTTAAACACTTATCCAGCACATAGCTGACTTGATGAAAGTTTCGAGATTTTTCTTTACAGGGCACTAAATTTGGGCCAGGACCTCTGGGTGTATAGGCCTGGCAGTGCATAGATGTTAGGCATTGTAGTACAGACAAGGGTTTAAGCAGCCAACTGGGATTTTCATAATGGTTAGGAGGCTATATGGAGTGGTACCTGAACACTAGCTGTGGACAGGGCATACTGCATTAAATATAAGGACGTGGGTTAAAAATCAGCTACCCATTAACTGCTAAGCCAGCAGCTAAGCTACGAAAGAGGCATCAACTGAAACAGGAAGCCCAAGAGCGAGTCTCTGACCAAGACAGGCAGAGGACCTAACATATTGGTAAAGACAGCTAGACAGTCAGATGGAGGTTTGGGGAAGCAGCTTGTAGGATCTGGGTAGATTGCTATAGGGAAGGAGAGAAGAATTGCTTGTTGGTAAGGAAGGGAGGAGAGACTGTGATCCTTATTTGTAGGAGGGGAGGAGGCCCTGGAGCAGCCTACAAAGTTTGGCCACTACTTCCTCAGGAGGCTGTGGAAGGAGAAAACAAGTTTTACTTCCCAACGAGGTCTACCAGACTTGCTATAGCTTCTTGGGTCTCATCAAGCAGGGGAACATTTAGAAGTATAGGCTCCATCACTATGCTATCCAAAGCCTTTGTGACTTGCTAAAGAATGACCTAATGAACATGAAACAGAGGAGTTACTCCAACTGTTCTAAGGTCACCAGAACATTGGTTATCCTGGCAACAAGCTCCTTTCTAGGAGCTCAGAGATGTAGGGAACAAGGATATAAGAACACCTAACATTTAGGCCCGATGTTTCTGAGAAAATAGGAACGCAATATATTCTATTAAACAATTCCTTTAAAATCATGGACAACCAGTCTTGGCCACCTATAACGACATCTTGGTGCTCAGCTAAGCAGCTTTGCAAATTCTTTCTATCATCAGTAAAGCTTGTAGGTAGAGGTGAGTACTTCGAAAGTGAAGGTCCCAGAACATTGCATCCTAGCGGGTTATGTCCCATTTCCTTCCATAGGCATGTTAGGGAAACAGAGAGCGGGGAAAATGTTGTTCTAAGCCTCAAATTCCACATGGTAAATCTATGCACCTCAAAATGCTCATAACTGAAAAAATAAAAGAGAGAAAAGGAGATTCCAAAGGAGCACTTTTTAAATGCTTCCCCACAACTCCTCACCCAAACAATGGGCATCAAAGACACTTGCAGAGTGTTTTATTCTTGAAGACTTTTTTTTTTAAAAAGATCAGTCAACACAGAGACTGAAAGACTCCTATCTCTGTGGGGCAAATAATAAAATTGTAGGTTTTACTGCTGTTATATCTCACATCAGACACACACACAGAAACCACTTAAAGCTTCATGAGTAAATTTAAACTTTAAGGGGCACTGTAGTGGCATGAAAATTCGAGGTTGCTGTATTCCCCAGTGGCAATAATAAAATATATTAACCCTTGAGTTACGGAGAAAACATGGGTTGCTGCTTTCAAATTAAACCCTGCCAGTCAACTCAGGGCAGGTTGGAGTGCCTCATTGCCATTGCAGTGATTTGGTTTTTAACATATCTTCCAAAACCTGTCTTTTCATAGAAGACAGCAGGGTTGATACAGTGTGTTTGATGTTCCAGCAACAACCCAATGGTGTTCTGGAATTCACTGAGAAATATTACAAAAATGCACACACATCCTTTTCTACGTTGTCAAAACTGTGTAGGACAATCCTGGAATTTTCTTGAGCAGGGATTGTCAAATAGTTCCACCATTTGTGCTGTTTATCAGTACTTTTCATGCTTTGGGTATGATGGATAGTCTTCTTCATGCTGCTGTCCCTTTAAAAGTCTGGGTTAGCTGGCTCAGTGTCTCCAAAAGTTCCTTTCAGGCTTTTTGGAGGGGAAGGTGGATCCCTAGGGATGGAAAACCTGCCTCTCAGTGAAAGGCTAAAGAAGCTCAGTCTGTGTGGTTTATGGTACTGAATAAAAAGGTTATAAGGTGACTTGATCCAAGTTCATATGGGTACAAGACTTCAGGGCTCTTTAATTTTCCAGAGCAAGGCATAAGTTTCAATAGAAGGAATCTGTAGCTAGACAAACTCAGACTAGAAAAAGGCAAATTTTTACTAGGGTAATAACCATTAGAACAACATAGCCACTGATGTGGTAGATTTTCACTTGAACTCTTTAAATCAAGATTGGGTGCCTTTCTAAAAGATCTAGCTCAAGCAGAAATTTATGGGCTTGGTGCAGAAATCACTTGGTGAAATTCTACAAATTAGGCTTGGCAGAACTTGATTTTCTATTCTTTGTACGTTTTGTGTCTTTTTAAGCCTTTTAAAACCGGATTTAAATTGTCACAGCCGTGGGAAATTATGTGGGGATCAGAACGGAGAAGGTCAATCAGTAATTGTGTAATGACAATAGACATTAAGGTTCAAGCTTTATAACCATTAAGGCAAATTGTCAAAACGTACAAAGTAAGTGTAACGCCGAAAGACCGCAGTCATTGGTGGGTGGGCTCGAACCTGGGATTTCTGGAGTTCAGTGCATGAGCTAAAAGTCAACTGGCTCTTAACTAAGGCTGTAGAGCAGACTCATTTAACTCTCTCTGTAAGTGGTCTCGGTGCCACTAGATGGGTCAGAACACCACACCCAGGAGGTGTGTGGGTTACATAAACATCCTTAAATCAACTCTAAGTTCTCAAACAGCATTTTTCTTTGCATATCTGTAAACTAAAATTATTATAATGGAAATATTTGTTTAGTCTTTGTGTGTATGGTGAAATCAACATTTACCAACAAATCTAATCCTTCCAAGCCTAGTTAGTCAGGGGGTCAGACTGGATGATCATAATGGTCCCTTATAGCCATAAAATCTATGAATCTACACAACTTTCAGGGGTGCAGGGCTTCTGCTCGCTCTCTGCCGCTTCTCAACAAGTTCTGTAAGCTGCTGCAGTGTCTGTCACTCAATGATTGCTCTGCACGTGGTTTTCCAGTTCCTACTGCTTCTCAGCTCAGCTTCCTATGCTGCACATGGCTCCTCAGCTTCTACTGAAGCCTGTTCTCCCCTACTAGTTTCCTTCTCCTCCAGCAGCACTCCAGCTTTTGCTTTCAAGCTCAGCTTCCTGTTTGCCACCTGACAGAGCATCCTCTCCAGAGAAAGGGCTCGCTCTGGAATCAGACACTCTAAAGAAGTTTCCATTGCAAAAGCATTAGCATCTGACTAATATGAAAGAGGTTTTGAAACACGGGTAAGCTAAGACCGGAACGGTCATAAGTGTCCTTTTTAACTCTGTAAATGCAAATCACATTTTTAATAATCATTAAAAGAAAAGGAGTACTTGTGGCACCTTAGAGACTAACCAATTTATTTGAGCATAAGCTTTCGTGAGCTACAGCTCACTTCAGAAGTGAATCTATACACTTCAGAAGTGAGCTGTAGCTCACGAAAGCTTATGCTCAAATAAATTGGTTAGTTTCTAAGGTGCCACAAGTACTCCTTTTCTTTTTGCGAATACAGACTAACATGGCTGTTACTCTGAAACCTGTTAATAATCATTGAAATAGTTTCCCTTTCTCACCAAACCTATACAATATTTTTGCAATATTGGAAAACCCATAAATGAACCTGTAATGGGAGCAAGAGCCTGATAAAACATTCTGTAGCGGAGGAGTTGTCTGGTTCTATGCTATCACAACTTTTTCTCTTTTCCCCTCTCCACTTTTTTCCTCAGTGGAAATTACCTCAGCACACAATCAGTGAGGAGGCATGTCACCTCTGTCTGGAATGACTCGCATTTCTTTTGGTTCATTTGCAGATTGGCACTTCAAGCTTATCACAGACAATTTGTAAATGCATCAGTTTTTGCTCTAATGTTTATGTAAGATGGGGTAAGATGATGGATTCAAAGTGAAAAAGAAGAACACCGGGGGGGAAAAATTCTCACATCTGAAAAGGGAATTAGAGGAAATTACCAGAAGCTGGTTATGGTAAGGACAAATATCAAAGGATGCCCCAAAAAGTGTGAATATGAGTGAAGAGCTGTGTGTAGCTCGAAAACTTCTCTCACTAACAGAAGTTGGTCCAATAAAAGATATTACCTCAGCCACATTGCCTCTCTAATAGTAAGTTTGCTGCTCAGCAGATTCACCATATAGTTTTAGCTCTGGAGCTAGAATATGGAACACCACATTTTCTGACCATGCCCTTATTTTCTGCATCTACAAATAGATAATGGAACAGCCTCAATCAGTTAGTAGATTCTCCAGGTTTCATAAATTAATTGGCTTACCGTGGATAAATATATCAAAATATGAATATTAGTAACTCTCTCCAGCAACATTTTGGGAAGCCAGGAGGTTGGTTTTGAAAGGTAGCATAATCCCCTATTATGCATCAGTTAAAAAAAATTTTAAGGAGGAACTAGACAGCTTAGAAAGAGATTGGAGAAAGGGGTAGAGGAATGTGGCCAAAATGGAGGGTGTTGTTGTTTTTTTTTTTTTTTTAAGAAAAAACAGTATGATAATCTGTTTGAAAATAATGGAAAACAGGATACAGACTCTTGAATCTTAATTTTACTGTCCTGGGACTAAACCCAGAAATTCTTGGCCAGATTTATCTCTGGCTCTCCCAAACCAAGAACAACTCCCGTCATTAGAAATCACACCAGACATTCTTATTCCAAGTCTTAGCAAAGACTTTTACAGTTTCCTAATTCCTACCAAAGACATTCACAATGGGAGTTTTACTACTAACTTCAGTGTTGGCTTAACTCCCGTTGATCACTTTTGAAACTCCTTCTCTTATTCTCTGTATATGCTTATTTTACAATCCATGCAGCTTCCAGATCACTAGTTAATAACATTTTATTGCTAAAGAAAGGGAAGGCTTTTCTAAATTTGCCTCCAATGTACCACTTTCCTAATTAAACACAAATGTCAAAGTTCTTATTAAGGATTAGATTTTGCCACTGCCCAGTGGGGAAGGATTATGCCTCAGGGAGACTCAGTCTCTCAAAGTACTTTTCAGTGTGCAGTAAGAGTACACAGGATAGTAAAGCCTGCTCCCTCTGGTGCACTGGCCCAATCTACAGCTGGTGTTGAGGGAGCATGGCCTAACCTCCTATCTTCAGGCTTTGGGGTGATTTGGCTGACTTTTGCATGGAGCATGTGGTGGGTGCAGCTGGGCAATGCTAAAGGTTCTGAGATGTTTTGCTCTGATGATGGTGGTTTTGTCCAGAATTAAAATTCTGCATAGTGGTTCAGAAACAGAAATCTGGACTGGCAGTGAAAGCTCAACACATTTCAGTTGTCGTTGCAGGAAAGGCTGTTCCCTCTGCCCTTGCTTTAGACCTTGTAGCTAAAGTTCTAAACAGATAGTCCTATGAATTTCAAGTACTTACTATTAGTTTAATAAAGTTCCACTTGTTCAACTTAATCTGCAGTAGGCTTCATTCTTTGTAAATAGAACATGGTGGCAGTGTCTGAGGTGAGTTTGCTGCAGTGCAGTTCTGAATCCATCCAGTAGAGGACAGCAGTATACTTACACATTTTTAAATTTTAAAAGCACTTCCTGTACACAAATATTTGCTAATAAACATTCCATTTTACCCAGTAAGCAAAGAGTCATACTGATGTTTGTATTTATTTTCTTCACATAGAAATCAGCATGATATAGTCCTTTCTTTTAAAATATCATATAAAAGTAAACAAACAACGTGTTGAGACTTGAAGTCTAGTGCCACTAGATTGTCCACTGGTAGTATGCATTCAATAAACTACCTATGACTAAAGGATAGGGGGGGAAAAATCCCCATCCCAACAATAAAATAGCTCTTAAAAAGTACCTGTCAGTTATTTTTATACTGAATTGATTGGTTACATGAAAGACATTAAGTGCGTGGCTGATCTATTATTATGCTTTCATCCTAGTGTTGCAAATGTGTTCCTATTAATTATTGTTGTTTACTATTTGCATTGCTTCACCTCTGAGCCCCAGTCCTGCGTCAGGACCCTGTTTTTCTAGGTATTATACAAACACAGAATGAAAACAACAGTTCCTGCCCCAGAGAGCTTGCAATGTAAGTTATGTGTAGTGTCTAAAAATTCAGCCTAGTTAAAGAGATGGATGCAAGCAGAAGTTAAAACTAACAATAACTTATTATCCCTTTTATTTAATTTGGTATTGTTTACCTAGAGCACAAATCCTTCAGCAAACTTAACAGTGTGGATGTATCAAAATGTATTTGCTTGTTGAAGAAATAAGCAAATTTAACAGTGTGGATGTATCAAAATGTATTTTCTTGTTTAAGAAATGTATTCAATAGTGGCAAAAACAAAGTAGATCTGTGAAGAACTTAAAAACAAAAAAGAAAAAGAATAACATAAAACTTCCAAACAGAGAGAAATATAATAAATTTCAGAATTGTCCTTCAGACTGAACACCTTTGACATGCAAACTCCCTTGCTAATGCTGTTCTAAATAAACCCCTTCACTGCTGAAAGAAACATTAGTCTGCAAAGGAAAATTTCAGAGAGTTGAGAGCTGTGAAAAACAAGATTGTAGAACTCTTGGGGGCGGGGGGTGGGGGAGGTGTGTATGACGAATCTGCAGTAATTCTGCTCATTACCTTGACATTGAACTTTAATATGGCCAATAAATTCTCACCATTTTCACTTGACATGAAAAACAAGAATTGGGCTTAAAACAGCTCATGACTAGAGCAGGGTGAAAATGGATTTTTTTTGATTCACTGGTAATTCTGAAAAATAAGTTTTAAAAAAATGCTTTGGATTGAACTGGAATCTTTTATTATATTTTAATTTCTAACAAATGGAAAAGTGGTGTGTGTGTGTGTGTGTGTGTGTGGTTTAAAAATAAAAATTTCAGATTGAACAAAATGTTTTGTTTGACCCCAGAAGAAAATGTTTCATTTTGATTTCAATCATTTATTTTTTTTTAATTGTTTAAGAAAATTCCTAAACAAAAAATGTTTTGAATCAAAATGTTTCATTTAAACATTCAAAATACATTGTTTATATTTTTCAGAATTTATTTTAAAAATTGTTGGGTTTATTTTTTTTTTGGTTTGTTTTTTTTAGCCAAAGAGGTTTGGCAAAATTGACAAGAATTTGTGAAATGTTTTGCAAAAAGAAAAGGAGTACTTGTGGCACCTTAGAGACTAACCAATTTATTTGAGCATGAGCTTTCGTGAGCTACAGCTCACTTCATCAGTTCTGATGAAGTTCATCAGTTCTGATGAAGTGAGCTGTAGCTCACGAAAGCTCATGCTCAAATAAATTGGTTAGTCTCTAAGGTGCCACAAGTACTCCTTTTCTTTTTGCGAATACAGACTAACACGGCTGTTCCTCTGAAACCTGAAATGTTTTGGTTACATCAGATTTGGATTTCTTGCCAAAAAAATTTTGGCTGACAAATTTCACCCACCTCAGTACGATTTATATAGGGCTAGATCATCAATTTGTAATCTGCCATTTGTAAGAAGCAGTGTGTTGCTTGGAGCTGTTTCCAGACCTAGAGTCAAAATCTTCCTCTTGGTCCACCTACTGCTTACGGGGGGAGACACCACAATAGGTCTATACCTGTACAAAATATGTTCCCTATTGTACCAGTGTTGCCCACCCAATTTCACCCCTATATGTTCACTTTTGTGAGTGAGGGATATAGAAGGTCTGTGGCTCCTGCTAAACTCTGCTCTCTGAAAGCAGTAGTATGGCACACTAGTGCCTCCTTTTTCCCTTGGGGCATCATGGCAAACATAACCTGGCCCATAAGGAGTTAAGTGTGCTGGGTGCTTCACAGAATATTTAAGACCGTGTAGGAACCCCAAGGAGCTTGCAATCTAGGAACAGACAAAATGTAATAGGTAAAGACAGACAAGAAAGGATAGTATAGTGGGAGAAGGGTTTGTTAGTAATCTTTATTTCCATTGTCTGCACACTTCTCGGTTAGGATATCTATATCTAATTATTTATAGGTTAGCATAGCAGGGGGCAGAAGTATAAGCAAAAACTGAGGTGGGGGAAATGGAAGAGGAACTGCCAGTTGAAAGGTTAGAGAGGGAGATACAGGACAAAGAGGGAAAGAATAGATGAACCTGCCCCCCTTATATCCTGCCTCTGTGCAACAAAGCAGTACCAAGCCCTTACAGTGTCAATGAAAATGTTTTAAGCACCCTATCTCTTCTCCCCATTTCTCTCTTTCTACATCCCTCCTCCTCCCACACCTCTCGTGTAAATTGACATAGCTTTATTGACTTCAGCTGAGGATCTGGCCAGATGTGCATATCGTACAGATATTTACCTATGTTTTTGTAACATTCACAGAATATTTGTAATGGTCTATTTCTTTTGAATTGATGGTACTGTTGTGTCTCTGTGAACAACAAAAGAACTTCTTCTACCACCAGGCTTCTTTAGTAAAAGAAAAGTTGACCTATAGTATGTTAGATGCCAAAAGCAGACAACATTGTGAAGTACAGCTTCCCTTTTAGTGTTTGCTGAAGAAGAAAATACCTTAATAGTAAATCACGTCATACTGACAAATAGGTTTTGTATGAGTAGTACCCTACTTGGTCTTATTAACTGTATAGCCCTTTGATAACCTGTACACATATAAACATAAATTGAACAATTATTTAGATAGAGGTTTACTGGACGGTACCCATTTCTGTGAGTTATGGATTGCTCAAATGTCTTCACATATCATTTGTACTGATCATTTTTCAATACAACATCAGTTTTACAGAAAGCCAAACTAAGTGAAATTTACTTTGATTAAATGTTCAGTTTCCCTCCTCTGTCATCACACATCATTCTCCTGGTACATTTTTGTTTTGTTTTTTTTTAAAGTGTTGATTTTAATTCTACCTTTTGACAAAACCAAAGGAAATTGGAAAAAAAAAATCACTAATCATTTTATGTGCGTGACATTCCCCTGGTGTTATCTGGTGTGATCTGCTAGGTCACTCCAATCCTTGACTCTGGGAGCGAGCCCTACCCTGCTTTAATGTGAGAAACCCCACTCCTGGGCTATTCACGCACAGCCTCTGGTATGTAAGCTGCTCCTTAGATTGTGCAACCGAATGACACTAGCCAATATCTCAGGTCCCAGAGACAACCCTAGGAACCTCCATCTTACAGTGTCCAGTTGTGCCCACTGGACACTGCAAGCTTATATGAATTTGTCAATTTAACAAAAAAATTGATGTACACCAGGCCTGTCCTCCCAAAGGAAGTCCCTGACACCCCCTCAAACCAAATGCACTGGCTCAGGCAGAACAAACAAACAAACAAATCCACCAACTACGAAGGTAAATTTTAAGTGATTATAAGTCAAATCACAAGAAGTTGGATTTGATCAGATGAAACAAAAGCAAACCACATTCTAAGCTGATCTTAACACTTTCAGTGCCCTTACAAACTTAGGTGCTTCTCACCACAGGCTGACTGGTTGCCCTTTAGCCAGCCTCTCCCCTTTGATCAGTGCTTCAGTCTCTTGATGATTGTGGCTGTAGATGTAGGTGGAAGAGAGAGGAAGAACATGGCAAATGTCTCTCCCTTTTATCATGTTCTTTCTTCCCTTTTGGCTTTGCTCCCCCCCCCACCTTCAGAGTCAGGTGAGTATTACCTCATCGTAGTCCCAAACTGACCAAAGGAAGCGGGGTGACTCACTCGAGAGTCCAACAGATCCTTTGTTGCTGCGTAAGCCAGTGTACATTGTTCCTGTGACGCTGAGCTGGGTTTGTTCCATACATGCCCTGATGAGGTATGAACTGCCCCTCTGCTCTTGGAGAGTTTTTCTTGGGCCTGTTTTAAGTCATAAGGACACATTTTCAGCCTCATAACTATATATATGAAATTACAACCTGTAACATTACTATAACAACAATGCTCAGCGCATCATGAGCCTTCCGAAGACACCCGACATGACAAACTTTGCATTGGATACCACATAATCATATTATAAGGATGAACATGGGGGTGTAGGGTGTTCCCCCAAGGTACAGAGCATCACAGTGTGCAAAGTGTTTCATGCAAGTTTTCTTGTAGTACACTTAACTAACAACTTCATACCACTAGTTCTCTCATACACAAAGTTCATCAGGCTGTGTTCTTTATAAAGGACTAAACTTTAGGTTAGTTTTAGTGTTTAGTACATTGTCTATATAATATGCTCCTCAGTGATTACTGTTGTATCTTCAAAATAACACTTCCACCAATATAATATTATTGTACACTATGTTGTAGGATAAGTCTACCCTAGTGGTGGCGTGTAAAACATTGCACACCCAGCTAATATTGGTATAAATAGCAGTATGGAATATGAGACACTGCTTAGGCCAGTAGCGTAGAGACACACCAGAACCTTAGGGTATATATGCAGCATGGCTCTCTACACACCCAAGCAATGCCTCCCACATCTATGCATCTAGATAAGGAATTATCACTTCCATTTTACAGATTGAGAATCAAGGCACAGACAAATTAAGGCCTTGATTCAGCGAAGCACTTGAGAATGCTTATTTTGCTTTGCTGAATATGGATGAACTTAAGCACATTCCAACGTGCTTTGCTGACTCTGAACCCAAGTGATTTACACAATGCCAAACAGGGCTCAATCCAAAGGGATTTAGGAACCTAAGTCCAAAATTTAGGTCCTGAAACCTCTGCTCAGCTGCCGCCTAACTTTAGGGGCCTAAATTACCTATGCATCTAAATCTCTGACAATAAAGTGCCCCACACACTTAAAAATCTTCCAGTGGGCACATGAACAGATGCATCAATCCTGATGCATGGCTCATGCCTATTCCCCAGTGGGATTCACAGAGCAGGTGTTTCCTTGCCCATTACATCTGTAGGGACCAATGCAGTAAGTATGTTCTTAGGCAGGAGACAGGTTCAAATCCTGCTGCTGTCTAATGCAGAGAAGGTATTTGAATCCAGGTCTCCCATATCCTAGGTCAGCATCCTTGGCCTTTCTTGAGAAAGGGCTGACCTGATTTAGCCACCTAGCCCTAGGAGAGTGTCCATAGCTGTGAATTCTGAGTGAAAATAAGCACCTCTCTCTGACCTGGATTTAGGTGCCTAATTTTCTTTGAGGGGCAGGGCTTGGTATTTTCTACTGGCTAATGTAGGTGGCTCTCCATTCAGCTTGCTGGCTTTTTTCAATCATATTCTTAGGCGCTTAACTCTCACTATGCATTATATAGGAAGCCAGGAAGCCTTGGGGCTGAAGATTCCACTGGGGTGCAGGGTTCCTTAAGTTAGACATTGCAATGCTGAGACCCCTTTGTGGATCCTGCCCACAGGAAATCTGTGCCAAAGGCAAGACTTGAGCCCAGCACTCCTGAGTCCCAGGCTAGTGCCTTGTCCGCAAGACCATCCTTTCTCCCTTTCGTAGAATCAGGTATCTAAGTGTATGTCTGCTCTTTAAGCAGGGGGTGTAATTCCCAGTTTGAGGAGACATACCTGTGCTGGCTCTGATAGAACTCACATGCTAAAAATAGAGTGCCTCCATGAGTGGCAGGAGGGGCTTGCTGTCCTGTGTATGTACCCATCCAAGACATTAGGCACATGCTCAGGGTGGCTAGTCCCTCCTGCCACTCATGTTGCTATGGCTAAATTCTATTTTGAGCTTGCTAACTCAATCACAGCTAGATCGAGTATGTCTCCCTGAGTTGGGAATTGTATCCACAGCTCAAAGGGTAGACATACCCTTTGATGGCTGCTTTTAAGATATTTGCAGTGGTGTTGTAGATATGTTGGTCCCAGGATATTAGAGAAACAAAGGTGGGTGAGATAATATCTTTGATTGGACCAACTTCTGTTGGTAGAAGAGACGGAGACAAGATTTTGAGCTAAACAGAGGTCGCCCTCAAGTCTGATAGCCAGTTTGTTCCCACTGAAACCCATATCATGACTCAGCAACTACTCCTTTTTTGCATTACCAGTGGTTGTAAAGAACATATAAAATGAATGGGGTGCTATATACATCAAGTCATTATAGATTAAAATAAATGTTTGTTAATACATTACGCTTTATGTTTTTAAAAGTACCTTTCATTATATTTATGCAATGTAAAAGAGAATGTTTTTAGGGCACATTCCACATCTTATGATTTTAATGCACAAATGAAGTTTTATGACTATAACTACTACTTAATGCTACATAACAGTAAGTACATTAAAAAAATTTATTCACTTTAATTATAGATAAAGTGAGCAGCAGATAATGGCAGAAAGCAAACTGAATGTGGCCAAACACTAAAGCGAAAATGCACATATTGCAAATCAATAATGTTACCGATTATACACTTATAGCCCAGTTATTCAGTGATGAATAAAACATACACATCTACAAAAAGTCAGTCTTTGTTCTCTGAAAAACATAGGCTACATTCATGCATTCGATGTTAAATTATAATGTGTCCTTTACTATTCTCCCTTGCTAAACAGTATACTTTGTATATAAAAGCCATTGTGTGATGTGCATAGAGGGCAATTTAAATTCATTAAATTTGCACAGTACATGCCCATAGTTCAGTACTTGGAAATGTGACAACAAAAAATGAAGGAGATCTCTAAATAAGTTTTTCATTCTTTGGGTTCGTTAATACATCGTAGAATGGTTGACATTACTGCAAAAGGATAAATTATTAACTCTTTGCTAATAAATGGATATTCAATCAGGATTCCCCAATGTTCTGAGGCACTCTAAGGGCCTCATATGAAAAAAAAAAAAAGACTTCATTTTCTGTGCCTGCTCTTTACAATCTAACTCTGACTTCAGTGGGATAACTTAGAGTATGTAAAGTTCAGCATGTGTACAAATCTGTGCAGGGCTGGAACCCAGGAACAACAGACCAAGTATCTGAGCTATCTAGATATACTGAAAATATTCTGTACAGATGTTCGTTGGTCTCATGTTGGCAGGAGCTTCTGGCCCACCTCCAGCATCTGTAAGCCCTCTTGATATGTCTTCTCACTTGACAACCTTACTTCTGCAGTGCCTCCTGCTTCCTCCTCTTAAGCTGCTTCCTCTTTACAAATTCTCTGTCTCCTGGATCTCCCAGAGATTAACAGCATCCCTTGTATATAAAAGGGACTTGTGCCAGTCAAACAAAACAGCAGCAGTAAAGACCTCTTCATTACCTCGTTGCTGTTGCAGTCCACTATGCTGTTCTGGCTGTGGTGTGGAATTCTTTTTGTTTGCCTACTGGTGTCAGAGCCTTTATGGCCACCATTTCAAGCTTTTCTCTGTCACCATGATGGCTAGCAACATATTTTCTTTCAGATAAAAACTGAAATACTCATGTAATCTCCTAACTCCAGCAGTCAGGGTAGTTTTATGTAAAACACCAAATATCTATCATGAGACTCATGATATATTCACAAGAATTTAGCAATACTGTACTTTGCAACTTCTATTTGTCAAACTATTTCTAGGCCTCTCAATTTTTTTAAAAAAAGGAGTACTTGTGGCACCTTAGAGACTAACCAATTTATTTGAGCATGAGCTTTCGTGAGCCACAGCTCACTTCATCAGATGTGTACCGTGGAAACTGCAGCAGACTTTATATACACACAGAGAATATGAAACAATACCTCCTCCCACCCCACTGTCCTGCTGGTAATAGCTTATCTAAAGTGATCAGCAGGTGGGCCATTTCCAGCACAAATCCAGGTTTTCTCACCCTCCACCCCCCCACACAAATTCACTCTCCTGCTGGTGCTAGCCCATCCAAAGTGACAACTCTTTACATAATCAAGTCGGGCTATTTCCTGCATAGATCCAGGTTCTCTCACTTCCCCCCCACCCCCATACACACACAAACTCACTCTCCTGCTGGTCTAAACTGACCACTCTCCAAGTTTAAATCCAAGTTAAACCAGAATATCTGGGGGGGGGGGTGTAGGAAAAAACAAGAGGAAACAGGCTACCTTGCATAATGACTTAGCCACTCCCAGTCTCTATTTAAGCCTAAATTAATAGTATCCAATTTGCAAATGAATTCCAATTCAGCAGTTTCTCGCTGGAGTCTGGATTTGAAGTTTTTTTGTTTTAAGATAGCGACCTTCATGTCTGTGATTGCGTGACCAGAGAGATTGAAGTGTTCTCCGACTGGTTTATGAATGTTATAATTCTTGACATCTGATTTGTGTCCATTTATTCTTTTACGTAGAGACTGTCCAGTTTGACCAATGTACATGGCAGAGGGGCATTGCTGGCACATGATGGCATAGATCACATTGGTGGATGTGCAGGTGAACGAGCCTCTGCCATGTACATTGGTCAAACTGGACAGTCTCTACGTAAAAGAATAAATGGACACAAATCAGATGTCAAGAATTATAACATTCATAAACCAGTCGGAGAACACTTCAATCTCTCTGGTCACGCAATCACAGACATGAAGGTCGCTATCTTAAAACAAAAAAACTTCAAATCCAGACTCCAGCGAGAAACTGCTGAATTGGAATTCATTTGCAAATTGGATACTATTAATTTAGGCTTAAATAGAGACTGGGAGTGGCTAAGTCATTATGCAAGGTAGCCTGTTTCCTCTTGTTTTTTCCTACACCCCCCCCCCCCCCAGATATTCTGGTTTAACTTGGATTTAAACTTGGAGAGTGGTCAGTTTAGACCAGCAGGAGAGTGAGTTTGTGTGTGTATGGGGGTGGGGGGGAAGTGAGAGAACCTGGATCTATGCAGGAAATAGCCCGACTTGATTATGTAAAGAGTTGTCACTTTGGATGGGCTAGCACCAGCAGGAGAGTGAATTTGTGTGGGGGGGGTGGAGGGTGAGAAAACCTGGATTTGTGCTGGAAATGGCCCACCTGCTGATCACTTTAGATAAGCTATTACCAGCAGGACAGTGGGGTGGGAGGAGGTATTGTTTCATATTCTCTGTGTGTATATAAAGTCTGCTGCAGTTTCCACGGTACACATCTGATGAAGTGAGCTGTGGCTCACGAAAGCTCATGCTCAAATAAATTGGTTAGTCTCTAAGGTGCCACAAGTACTCCTTTTCTTTTTGCGAATACAGACTAACACGGCTGTTCCTCTGAAACCTGTCAATTTTTTTAGTCCTTGGTGTGCCTGAGAGTGAACAGTTTAATTGCACAGGCAGACACTAGTTAGCCCTACCTGAAGTCATCTGGAATCCAAAGGCACATTAGAAATGCCTAGGAAAGACATAGACACAGAGTAGTTAGATATGTTGATATCTAAACCTTCACCTTTCTTTTTATGGAGTCCCCTCCTCTTTTAAAAAAAGGGAAACACAAGGCAGTGTATAGTAGCAACAGACATTTACAAGAGTTCTAACGCTACAACCAACTAAAGAAGTTTGTGTAAATAACATTAAAAAATCAGCTACATATTTTAGGGCAAAGGGTCCAACAGTTGCATTTATTTTTCTGATTTAGAGAACCATAATTCCATAGACAGTGGCCTTGAAATTTGGGTGCATATTGTCTGCTGGTGTATGTTTTCTGCTGTAGTCCTATTGACTTCAGTGAAGTTTTATCCATTTACACTTGTAGAGAATCTGGACCACAAGTTTTCTTATAATTATTGGTATAAAATTCATTCAGCTAAGATCAAATATATTCCACGTTACCAGTGCTTTACTTGTGCTGGATATTAATCATTGCTATTTTTATGTAAAAAATCCTGCTTATAAGAAAAAAAAAAGGTCAATATTCTGTAGTAATGACCCAGACTAATACAAGGCACATTATGAATGATGCACCACATTTGATTTATACTGTGGATTTTATTTTTTTAGTATATTTTCAAATTAAATTAGTTTCTTTTGAAAGTTTATTTAGAAAAAATACATCTCTCTCTCTCTCTCTCTCTATATATATATATTGTGTGTGTGTGTTTATATTTATACACACACACAAACACATGCTCACATAAGAAAAATCATAACTTCATATAGTGCATTTATATTAGATACCTGTCATTCTTGGACGTTAGAAAACATTCATCTTTGGGTTTGTTACTCCTCCCAATATACATGAGATGGGAAGGTTTATGGTACCATATAACTTGTCATAGCATAAAAATAAAGACTGGTACAGGGACAAAAACCTGAAGCTTCCCACCTTCACAAAAAATACTCTACCAAACATTTATATTAGAGATGTCCCTAAACCAAATCCCAGCTCCAAAAATCATCAAATTTTGGGGAAGTTTGGATCTGGATATGAATCTGGATCTAAACTTTGTATTTTGATCTCATTTTTATAAAGGGCAGAACCCTGCAGAGAGCACTTTTGTAGCATCACATCTGCATTCAGACTGGGTTCCTCTAATTTCTTTAACTTGCTCTAAGACAGTGCTCCAAATGTTTTTTACTTCCCACCTTTAGTCACAATGTGCAGTAGAAAGAAGTTCAGGCTTTGAATTCTGAAGGCTTTAACACAACAGCATATTGTCACCAGCCTCTTATTTTCTTTGATAATTTACTGTGTTCTGTGTCAGGATTAAAACACAGTTCTTCTTTTTCATGCCTGAGTAGATGCGCTGACTCAGTTCCATTGAATAATGCCATCAGATCCAAGCTGTACAGTTATCAATGACCGGCTGTGTGCAATTCCTGTCTGTTGAAGAAATACATCTTTCTGAAAGCCCCACTGTTCTGTAATACAGCTGCATATGGTAGCAATAGCTACCTCTTGTTTAAGTTATGCCAGGCCAATTGGACCACTTTCAGAAGTGAGAGCCTAATGCTAAGAAAATCTATACATAATTTGACACAGAAAAAGGCCAGTGCTATGGGGTACATTTAGTTTCAAAATACATTTCCACATTGTTTTACCAGATTGAATTAATTCTTCCAAAAGTGAGAGTGGGGTTCAAAAATTTGAGATAATTATTTAGCTAAGAATTGACATCACAGAAGAGAAGAGGAACATTTTAAGAGAGGTTTGCTGTAAACCAGCATAGTTCCACTGAAATCAGTTGAAGTCATTTTACATCAAATTCAGAGCTCTTCCTTATTTTCATTGCATCACATGGAATCATCTCCTGGAGATGTCAGACTATTTATATTAAAATCATAGAAGCTAGAGAAGGAACAGACCTATTAGATATTCTAGTCCATTTCCCTGGCAATACAGTAGTATTCCTTATGATATACTTTCTAAGTCTTTTTCCAGCCATCTTTGAAATGTCCAAGCTATTTGGGGACTGGGAAATATTCCACAGCATAACAGGGCTCAGTCTCAAGATGTTCTTTTTCCATATACAGTACAGCCTCATTGTTACTTTTCCTAACTTTGTACTATTGCTTCCAGCTATTACCACTCCAAACAATTCTTCTCCACCATTAGCATTTATTCCCTTCAGATCATTGTAGACACTTGTCATGTCCTTCTCATCCATATTTTACACTTGAGGAGCTAGCCCAGAACCTAGCTCAAACATGTCAGCTAGGCACTGGGGGATCTTCATGAAGCAATACCAATACCCAATACCATGAAGCAGTATCTGAGCCTGTCATAAATATAAAGGGAAGGGTAAACACCTTTAAAATCCCTCCTGGCCAGAGGAACCCTTTCACCTGTAAAGGGTTAAGAAGCTAGGATAACCTCGCTGGCACCTAACCACAATGACCAATGAGGA
The DNA here is from genome assembly GCF_965140235.1 of Caretta caretta. Lineage (NCBI taxonomy): Eukaryota > Metazoa > Chordata > Testudines > Cheloniidae > Caretta > Caretta caretta. Next base: position 94,403,003 of record NC_134209.1, on the reverse strand, counting down.
GACAAGATACTTTCAAAGCTGGAGACGGGGAGAAACAAAGGCTCTCTCTGTCTGTGTGATGCTTTTGCCGGGAACAGAAAAGGAATGGAGTCTTAGAACTTAGTAAGTAATCTAGCTAGATATGCGTTAGATTCTGTTTGTTTAAATGGCTGAGAAAATAAGCTGTGCTGACTGGAATGTATATTCCTGTTTTTGTGCTTTTTGTAACTTAAGGTTTTGCCTAGAGGGATTCTCTATGTTTTGAATCTGATTACCCTGTAAGGTATTTACCATCCTGATTTTACAGAGGTGATTATTTTACGTTTTTTCTGCAATTAAAATTCTTCTTTTAAGAACCTGATTGCTGCCACCACCAAGCGTCTAACAAATACATAACCGGGAAAGAGCCCACTTGGAAACATCTTTCCTCCAAAAATCCTCCCATGCCCATCCTACACCCCCTTTCCTGGGGAAGGCTTGATAAAAATCCTCACCAATTTGCATAGGTGAACACAGACCCAAACCCTTGGATCTTAAGAACAAGGAAAAAGCAATCAGGTTCTTAAAAGAAGAATTTTAGGGAGGGAGGTTAATTAATTGATGTAGGTGGATGCTCCTTATGTGAGGGAGAAGACTAAAGGAGCCACTTATTTGTAGAGTCTCTGTCCCTGTCCCTAAATGCCACATATGCATGGCTGTACATGGAGTTCCCTTTATATATCATCCCCAAACTCTGCCCCCACTTGCACACTGGAGATGCACAAAGACCACTGCCAGAGGATCTCTGCACCTGAGTGTTAGGATATAGATATTCAGGCCTGCTTGTAAAGGCCTATCCTCTAAGAATTTAGGTGTATTCTTTTCTCTTAGCTAGTTCTAGAGGTATAAAAGAAAGAATCAAAATCACTGTCTGCCAGTGTAAGGGTCTTCTCTTACTGTGACAGTCTGAGGCCCTGTTCTTAGGCTAAGATCTTTGGCTAAGCAGCAGAAGCAGCCATAAACTGTGAAGCTAACAGTCACATCCTTACATTCCAAACTAGTCACATTGAAATAAGGTACTATTGGGCTGTTAGGCATTATCAGGACAGGATTGTGTTCCTATCACCAGCAGAGAAAGGGAAGTGCCTAGAAGATGTAAAAGGAAACTTAGTTTGATAGCATCCTGTCTGGCAAGAACTCACTTATCAATAGCTGGGATGTGAAATCCTCATTTCTGTATTGTTTTATCACAGTCCTCATTTCCCTATTGTTTGTCTGTATAATCTCTGTCAGGTTCTGTGATTGTTTCTGTCTGCTGTATAATTAAGTTTGCTGGGTGTAAACTAATTAAGGTAGTAGGATATAATTGGTTACATAATCATGTTACAATATGTTAGGATTGGTTAGTTAAATTTCAGTAAAATGATAGGTTAAGGTATAGCTAAGCAGAACTCAAGTTTTACTATATAGTCTGCAGTCAATCAGGAAGTAAGGGGGGGGAAATTGGAATCATGTTTTGCTAAGTGCGGGAATGGGAACAGGGACACAGGTAAGGCTCTGTGGTGTCAGAGCTGGGAAGGGGGACACTAAGGAAGGAAACTGGAATCATGCTTGCTGGAAGTTCACTCCAATAAACATTGAATTGTTTGCACCTTTGGACTTTGGGTATTGTTGCTCTCTGTTCATGCGAGAAGGACCGGGGAAGTAAGTGGGTGAAGGAATAAGCCCCTAACACTGTGGATATAGGTTCAGTATTTGCTTCTTAATCCTTCTTCATAAATCATCTGCAAGGATAAGCAACTACTCATAAATTATACTTAACATGCATTTAGCTGATTATAACTTAGATCTATCTTGTTGACTCCTAGCACATATCTATTTTTATTAGTTTTGTTTCCAGATATGAAGCCTCCATTGAATGCCTGTTCTGTTTTTATTTTTTCCTACATGCACAGTCTTAGTACCCAATCCTGCAAACACTTAAACACATGAGTAATCTTACTCTCAACTAACCCCACTGAATTCAATGGGACAACTCCCAAGAGTAAAGTCACTCATGTACATCAGTGCTCATAGAGTGAAGTCCTTCTCTTTCATTTTTCCAATCTAATCACACGTTGCTATTCTCTGACCATGAGCAGTGCAGCCATATCTATTTTATCCTTGGCTATACCAGGTAGTCCCCATAAGATACAGTATAGGTTCGTCTTGCAGAGTTGCCATCTGATCATTCCATAGGTGACAAAGAAATCCTCAGCACCCACAAAACAAAGATCTGTAAGCATCTTGGCTTCTGCCAGCGGGCACAGAATCTCTGTGCTAGCACACTTGCAGGCATTTCCTGGTCTGGAACATGTACAAAAAGTGGTTTCCATTGGATGAATGAACTGTGCATCAAAGCTAATCCAACCTCAAGCAGATTCTTTAGTGTTTTCCAGGTGGGACAGTACATATAGTATGCTCATTGTCCTGATATGCCATTTCAAACAGGGACACCCATGTCTTTCTGCAGGAGCAAGAGGAGATCTACAGATGAAATGTCCCCCTTCTATTAAATCTCTGTCTCTATTTAGTATCATCTGTCAATTTTAACTGAAGTGTTCTTTACTAGAGCGGTGTAACTAATTGATTTCTTGGTTTGCTGGCCATTCTAAGAAAACTGGGAAAAAATCAATTAAAACTATATATATAATATATAATTTGGTGAACTAAAAAGTAAAAATACCCAAACATTTGTTTTGGTTTGAACAAAATGTTTTGTTTTATTTTTAAGCTTTTAAAAATGTTTTACTTTTAAAAAATAAAATTTTAAGTAAATTTCAAACTGAAAAGTAATTTCAAACTGAAAAATCAAAACATTTCATTTACAAAATGTCAAATCAAAATGTTTAGATTTTTTTTCAGATTTATATTCCTAACCAAAACAAGTCAGTGAATTTGACACAAACCCAAGAAATGTTTCAGTTGACCTGCATCTGCTCATTCCTGTGGAAAGAAGTTTTGGCTAAAAAATTTTCACCCAGTTCTACTGTTTGCCCTGTCTTCCATATCTCTACAGAATATATGAGACAAGACAATACCTGACAAGGAGGATGTTGGTAAACTGGAGTGGGTTCAGAGAAGAGCCAGGGAAATGATTAAAGGATTAAAAAACCTGCTTTAAGATGATAGACTTGAGCTCAAGCTATTTAGCTTAACAAAGAGAAGATTAAAGGGTGACTTGATTTGAATCTATTAAGTACCTACAGGGGGAAAAAATATTTGATAATGGGTTCTTTGAATCTAGTGGTGAAAGGTATAATATGATCTAATGGATGGAATTTGTAGATAGACAAATTCAGACTGGAAATGAGGCATACATTTTTAACAGAGGATAATTAATCATTGTAATAATTTATCCAGGGTCATGGTGATTTTTTTTATCCAGGGATGTGGTGGGCTATTTTTAAATCAAGATTGGATGTTTTTCTAAAAGACATATGCTCTAGGGATAATTTTGGGGAAGTTCTATGGCCCATGTTATACGGGAAGTCAGACTACGTGATCACAATGCTCCCCTCGGAATCTACACATTCATGAAACTCTCCCAGACACATTTAATCAACTGTGTTCTCTCCATCCATTGCATTTGCCCTTCTAACAAAAAAGCAATCATATTTGTCTGACAAGATTATTTGTTTTTAAACCTATGCTTCCTCAGTGCTATGAGTCTGGTATCCGTTAGATGTTTATTTTTATATCATAATATTGATTCTATTATTTTACTGGGGACTGAAGTAAAGATTAATGGAAAACAGATCATTCAAGGCTGGCGCCATATGAGCACTAGTTTCCCCCTCCTATATTTACATTATTTCCCCCACCTTCTCCTGGCATGTACCCAGTCCTCCATTACTCTTCAAAATAAATTGGCAGTGGTTCAGTAAGTCTGTGAATTAATTATTTTAAACTTCAAGCATGCACATCAACCAGACCTACTGATTCATTTATAAATATCTCTTCCAGATATTTTCTTGCTTGATTTTTATCTATAGCTATCTGACAAGGTCTTCTTTAGTTCTGCATTGCTCAAACCTCTTCTTTTTCCTGCGAAAGATGGATTTTAAATGGGAGTTGCTATCTCAGCCATTTAAAAATCATTCCTGGTTAACCCTTCCTCCCTCTGTTATTAATGGATCTGCTCTGTCACCAGTTCTTAGCACATCTTGCTGGATATTTCAGTTTTCACTTATGCTCATTAAGTCTTTATTCCTGTTCTTTGTTAAACTGTAATCTCCAAATCACTCACAATTGCCCGATGCACTGCTACAATTGCCATCACTGCCTCCCTGTGTTTCCATCTCCCTTCTCTCCATCCCTTAACCTCATCTCTCCCTATCATTTTGGCTGAATCAGCTACTCATGGTTTTATATTTCTGGAAGGAAGTTAAATGAATATACCTGCTATCTGTTTTTTTTTAATCCTGGGTTAATAGTGTTCTTAGAGTGGCTTCACAAATTCTTGCTCCAGGTAATGGATGGATTAAATGGCCTCTCTCATTAGGGAAAGTAATATTAGATGGAGAGAAAGGCCCCACAGATATGAAACAACCTAGATCTGTATACGGATTTTGTAGCTGGCTGTTGCCTCTGTAACAATCCTGACTATAAATATCCTGAGCTGAACATCCCAAGCTCCTGGAGGTTCAAAATCTAGATCCCAATCCAAATTTTATAGCTCAAGCACATCTCTACTTTCCGGGATGGGGGCTCGGGGAGGGACCACTAATCTAAAGGCCACTGAAGTCCATGTGAAACTTTGTATTGACGTCAGTGAGCACTGAATCAGGCGCTAATTCAAATCACTCCCATGGTGTTTTTCCCTTTCTCCAGCTATTCTGATATAGCTTTCTAGCAAGTATTACACAGTCTCACTACATCCCCTTTCTTAGGGCATGGCTACATTTGCAGATGTAAAGTGCCAGGAGTTAAACCAGCCCTTGGAGACTGCAGCAGGCAAAGTGCTGCGGGTTCACACTGTCAGCTGCAAGCGCAGTGGCGTGGCCACATTAGCAGCTCGTGCAAGGCCACAGAGAGCAGTGCATTGTGGTAGCTATCCCCGTGTGCAAGTGGCTGCAGCGTGCTTTTCAAATGGGGGGTGGTGAAGTGTGACAGAGAGTGTGTTGTGTGTATATGGGGGGAGAGACGGTGTGTTTTGGGGGGCAGAGTGTGAACTTACAAGACAGCATGCTGACAGACAGAGGCAGGAGAAGGGGGAAACCCTGACATGAGCCCCCACGCCCACCTCTCTCTCACACACACACGCACACGCACAAATGCCCGCCTCTGCAGCAGGAGCATTCCGCAGTAATGGTTTGCTTTCTCCCGGAGCAGATAAGCATGCCGGCTGTCGGAAATGGAGCTTTGAAAGGGGATATCCACATGCCGGAAGCCAAGTTCAAAACAATGACCAGAGTGGCCACTTGACTTCAAGGGATAATGGGAAGTTTTTGGAGGCCAATCACAGTGCACACATTGTCCACACTAACACCCTGGCGTTTCAACCAGGGCGCAGCAAGCTCTATTATTCTCATGGAGGTGGATTACCAGCAGCACTCCAGCTGCAGAGTCCAGGCACTCTCAGTGCCCTGCCAGTGTGGACACTTCAGGAGTTAGTGTGCCCGAGGCTGATTTTATGTGCTCTAACTTGCAAGTGTAGCCAAGGCCTTAGTCTGAGCAGTGAGCTGAGTAAATTATCTTCCTATCACCAGCCTTAACTGAGCCTCCTTTTCTGAGTCCTGCAGTGTAATGCCGCTTTTTCAGCTTGCCTTTAGTTGACCAATTTCATGGTACTTCTACCATTACAGGGCGATGCTTAGATTCAATTTCAACTCCTCTATAAGCTCCCTCCTTTTCTTATACATGGCTATAATATGCTCTTCACTCATCTGTAGACACTTATTATTTCAGTCAGAAAATTATCTGAGAAGATACAGGAATTTGTCACTGGTTCTAGCTAAACATAGGCCTACAAAAGTTTGCTGTAGCAGAGATTTGCCTTTTCACTGGTGTTATGACTAGCCAAGAAATTCACTGTTTGATCAGGTTTCAGAGTAGCAGCCGTGTTAGTCTGTATCCGCAAAAAGAACAGGAGTACTTGTGGCACCTGCATCCGATGAAGTGGGCTGTAGCCCACGAAAGCTTATGCTGTAATAAATTTGTTAGTCTCTAGGATGCCACAAGTACTCCTGTTCTTTTTACAGTTTGATCAGTTTTGTTTATTATTAAATCTTGTATTTCCATAGCAAAATCTAGATAACTAAGTTTCATAAGAGAAAAAAATCATAATGTGTGTTGCTCTTTCTGTATTGTTTGGGCTTGATTTGAATATTACCATCTTAGTCAACAGAGCTCAGTTTTACAAAAGAAGGGCTTTGGAAGAATGAATGTTAGAGTGGGCATCTAAGAAAATATTCTTACAAATATGGTGGAAATAGATGAATTGATTGTTGTTCAGTTTTCAAAGAGACATCTCTGGAAATTCCTTGCCAAAGTAGTAATTGATTTAAAATGTCCTTAAATGTAGAAATCATAAGTTACCAAGAAGGTTCTGGATGAATCATTAGCAGATCTACACCCAGCATTTTGAAAACTGTTCTTTATTACTGAAGCTTTCAACTTCTACTGTTTGGCAAAGAGGATAGTCCATATAATTTGATATTTGATTTCCATTGAGAATGGAATTTCCATTAAGAATCTGTAGAGAAGAACACTAACAGGGATGGCAAAACAATCATCACATCCACCTCTCCATTCAGTATCTTTAAAATTATTGGAACATATAGAATTAGGCTGACTCCTTTACTGAACAAAATCTCAGGAAGAATTTTGATCTCTGAAAGAGAAAAAGAGACTGAAACAAAAGCTACTTAGCTTGAATAGATTCAAGTTCAGCTTTCCCATAACTGAGTTGGATTTTTTTTAGTTCAAAAGGTGGAGAAAGCTATGAGGGGAGAGGCTGTCCTAGATTTGATTTTGACAAATAGGAAAGAACTGGTTGAGAATTTGAAAATGGAAGGCAGCTTAGGTGAAAGTGATCATGAAATGGTAGAGTTCACAATTCTAAAGAATGGGAGGAGGGAAAACAGCACAATAAAGATACTGGATTTCAAAAAGGCAGATTTTAGCAAACTCAAGGAATTTGTAGGTAAGTTTCCATGGGAATTAAGTCTCAGGGGAAAACAATTCAAGAGAGTTGGCAATTTTTCAGAGACATTAGTAAGGGCACAAGAGCAAATTATCCACTGCGTAGGAAAGATAGGAAGTATGGCAAAAGACCACCCTGCCTTAACCAGGAGATCTTCCATGACCTGAAACTCAAAAAAAGAGCCCCACAAAAAGTGGAAACTATGTCAAATTATAAAGGATGAATATAAACAAATAACACAAGTATGTTGGGACAAAATTAGAAAGGCCAAGACACAAAATGAGATTAAACTATCTAGACACATACAGGGTAACAAGAAACTATTCTCTAAATACATTAGAAGCAAGAGGAAGACCAAGGACAGGGTAGGCCATTACTCAACGAGGGGGGAAAAACAACAACAGAAAATGTGGAAATGGCAGAAGTGTTAAATGGCTTTTTTGTTTGTTTTCACCAAAAAGGTTAGTAGTGATTGGTCAGCTAACATAGTGAATGCCAGTGAAAAGGAGGTAGGATCAGAGGCTAAAATAGGGAAAGAACAAGTCAAAAATTATGTAGGCAAGTTAGACATCTTCAAGTCACCAGGGCATGATGAAATATATCCTAGAACAGGGTTTCTCGAACTTCATTGCACTGCAACCCCCTCCTGACAACAAAAATTACTACAAGACCCCTGGTAGCGGGACCAATGCCTGAGCACTGACACCATGGGGGGTGCCAAAGCTTGAGGGCTTTAGCCCTGGGCGGTGGAGTTTGGACTTTGACTTCAGCCCTGGGCCCCAGCAAGTTTAACAACAGTCCTGGTGACCCCATTAAAATGGGGTTGCAACCGACTTTAGGATCCCGACTCACAGTTTGAGAACCACTGTCCTAGAATACTCAAAGAGGTGACTGAGGAGATATCTGAGCCATTAGCAATTATCGTTGAAAACTCATGGAAGACTGGAGAGATACCAGAGGACTGAAGAGGGCAAATATATTGCTGATCTATAAAAAGGGAAATAAGAACAACCTGTGGAATTACACACCATTCACCTTACCTTCAGTATCTGAGCAAACAATTTGAAAACATCTAAAAGATAATGTGATAATTAACAGTCAACATGGATTTGTCAAGAACAAATCCTGTCAAACAACCTAATGGCTTTCTTTGACATGGTAACAAACCTTGTGGATGGCGGAAAAAGCAAAGATGTGGTATAGTAAGGGTTTTGATACTGTCTTTCATGACCTTCTCATAAACAAGCTAGGGAAACACAACCTAGATGGCGTTATTATAAGGTGGTGCACAACTGGTTGGAAAACCATTCCCAGAGAGTAGTTATGAGTAGTTCACTGTCAAACTGGAAGGGCATATTGAGTGGGGTCCTGCAGGGATCAGTTCTGGGTCCAGTTCTGTTCAATATCTTCATCAGTGATTTAGATAATAGCATAGAGTGCACACTTATAAAGTTTTCACATGATACCAAGCTGGGAAGAGTTGCAAGTGCTTTGGAGGGTATTAAATTTCAAAATGATCTGGACCAACTGAAAAAATGGTCTGAAGTAAAAGGATGAAATTCAATAAGGACAAATGCAAAGTACTCCATTTAGGAAGGAACAATCAGCTGCACACATACAAAATGGGAAATGATTGCCTAGGAAGGAGTACTGCGGAAAGGGATCTGGGGGTCATAGCGGATCACAAGCTAAATATGAGTCAATAGTGCAACACTATTTCAAATAAAACAAACATCATTCTGGGATGTACTAGCAGGAGTGTTGTAAGCAAGACACAAGAAGTAATTCTTTCGCTCTACTCCACAGTGATTTGGCCTCAGCTGGAGTATTGTGTCCAGTTCTGGATGTCACATTTCAGGAATGATCTGGACAAATAGGAGAAAGTCCAGACAAGAGCAACACAAATGAGTAAAGATCCAGAAAACATGATCTGTGAAGAAAGACTGAAAAAGCTGGGTTTGTTTAGTCTGGAGAAGAGAAGACTGAGAGGGGACATGAGAACAGTTTTCAAGTACATAAAAGGTTGTTTCAAGGAGAAGGGAGTAAAATTATTCTCCTTAACCTCTGAGGATCAGTCAAGAAGCAACGGGCTTAAATTGCAGCAAGGGCGGTTTAGGTTGGACATTAGGAAAAACTATGTAACTGTCAGGGTGGTTAAGCACTGAAATAAATTGCCCATGGAGGTTGCAGAATCTCCATCTTTGGATATTTTTAAGAGCAGGTTAGACAGACACCTGACAGGGAAGGTCTAGATAATACTTAGTCCTGCCATGAGTGTAGGAGACTGTATTAGTTGACTTGTCAAGGTCTCTTCCAGTTCTACACTTCTATGATTCTATTCTCCTATCAGTGTAAAGAAGATGGTAGGACTAGCAAGTTCTTATTATATAGATGAATTTAATGAAAGCTGGTCACGAAATGTTTTTCCCATCCTGCAAATATTTTAAGAGTTCAGAAACGTTTACAGTCCCAAAACAGAACAAAGAATCAGTCTCTAAAATGTCTGTGAATGGGAAAAACTGAAAAATGTTTTGGTTCAGGCCAATCAAAACATTTGGCTTAAATAATTTTGAAACATTTTATTTGCATTTCACCTTTTTCCTTTTTAAAAACTTTTTCAGTTTAATCAGCTTAAATTTCTAAAAAGTTGTTTTGAACCAGAAACCCAGATTTTTTTTTTGTTTTGAAAATGCAAAAATAAAATGTTTTTACTATTTTAATTTAGTTTTCAACTTCTTCTTCTTCAGTTGGAAGATTTGTGGAAACTGACCTTGTTTCACAAACACTTTTGGTTTTGACAAATTGGCATTTTTTGACCCGCAGATTTCTTTAAAAATTCCCAACCAGCTCTAGAGATGATACTGACCACAAGTTCTCTCAAAAATGTTTTCTAAGGAAAAAAACTGGAACTTGCTCAGAAATTAGTTACAGTGAATTAACTAGGGGTAAACCTTGCTCTGAACTTGGACAGGTGCAGAAGGGGCAGAATAGGACAAATGGCCACTCCCCATGAAGCTCCATGTGCAGAAATAGTATCTAGTCATATCCTTTGCAAGCAGGACTGATCCCTTCAAGAAAACATTTTATCTTGTTAGAGCCTGACTGCAGAAACCAGTTAGTTAACATGATGCAACCATGTTTTCACAGTCAGTATAGTCAAGGACAAATCATGTTCAGTGTCATGTCAGCTAGTCATGGATGAACTCTGTAGGACTAGGCTTTAATTATGACTAGCTGATACTGTGCTGAACGTGACTTGTCCTTGTCTATACTGACATAGTCATGACATTTTAGCTAAATTGATTCTTCAGCTGTGCTCTAGCCCAATAAAATTATTTAGGCACAACTGCCCTGTGGGGTTTAATCCATCCCATCTCAAAGGGAATTGTGAGATAGCTCACTGACCTGATTAAATGTGTGTGTCAAAGAAGGGGTAGCAAGATGTATCAGCTTAAGAGATGTCCAGTCTGCATGATCCCCAGGAGTCTCCAGTAGGCATGGTGCCTCTGGAGGCAAAAAGCCCCTTTGAAATCCCATGGGGTGGTATGGTTCTGCACTGCTCCATACAGAGGCCTATGCTTGCCTAGCACAACCCAATCCTGAGTGATTATGATAGACTCTATTGGGAAAAATTGTTGATTCTGATCTCTCCCACACTGGTTTTATACTGGTATAACTGAGATCAGAATCGGGCTCTTTGTCTCTTAGGACATTCAATATTTACAGTTTATTTCTCAGCAATGAATACCTATTAGGGATATATACCTTGTCATGTGTTATTCCTTTAGCTGTTGTTCAAAGCTGTGACTCAGATTGGTGTTTAGTAAAACAAGTCACAACAAAACACTAAATCTTTTGGGGATATTCATTTGGTTTATTACATTTACTAAAATTATACTATGATAAATGCGGAGTAAGACAATTAGAAGGAATAAAATATTGTTGTTCAGCAAAATATCAACATTACATATCAGGCCTTGGTTAAACATCAAAAACATTGGATAGATAGATATTTAAAGGGGAAGTTCAAAATATGACTTTTGAGAGATGATTAAGGTGTACCTATAGAGAGATGCCACAGATAAAGAGATCAGTCAGTGAATCATCTCTCCTGAAAATGTATTTAGAGAGATCAAAGGATTTAAGTGAGAGAAATGAGACAAATTATTTGTTTGTTCTCTAGTCCTTCTAGAATTGCTGAGATTAACACAATAAGATCCTGGGTAAAAAATAAGTTAAAGCCGTGGGGATTGACAATATGAGCTTCATTCATTAAGAAGGTTTCACTCTCTTTGGGTATGTCTACACTACAAATAAGGTCGAATTTATAGAAGTCGTTTTTTTAGAAATCGTTTTTATATATTCTAGTGTGTGTGTCCCCACAGAAAATGCTCTAAGTGCATTAAGTGCATTAACTCGGAGGAGTGCTTCCACAGTACCGAGGCTAGAGTCGACTTCCGGAGCGTTGCACTGTGGATAGCTATCCCACAGTTCCTGCAGTCTCCGCTGCCCATTGGAATTCTGGATTGAGATCCCAATGCCTGATGGGGCTAAAACATTGTTGCGGGTGGTTCTGGGTACATATCGTCAGGCCCCCCCTTCCCTCCCTCCCTCCGTGAAAGCAAGGGCAGACAATCATTTTGCGCCTTTTTTCCTGAGTTACCTGTGCAGACGCCATACCACAGCAAGCATGAAGCCCGCTCAGGTAACCATCACCGTATGTCTCCTGGATGCTGGCAGACGCGGTACGGCATTGCTACACAGTAGCAGCAACCCATTGCCTTCTGGCAGCAGATGGTGCAGTACGACTGGTAGCCTTCCTCGTCGAGTCCGAGGTGCTCCTGGCCACGTCAGCTGGGAGCGCCTGGGCAGACATGGGTGCAGGGACTAAATTTGGAGTTACTTGACCAGGTCATTCTCTTTAGTCCTGCAGTCAGTCCTATTGAACCGTCTTATGGTGAGCAGGCAGGTGATACGGATTGCTAGCAGTCGTACTGTACCATCTTCTGCCGGGCAGCCATGAGATGAGGATGGCTAGCAGTCGTACTGTACCATCTTCTGCCGAGCAGCCATGAGATGTGGATGGCATGCAGTCCTTCTGCACCGTCTGCTGCCAGCCAAAGATGTAAAAGATAGATGGAGTGGATCAAAACAAGAAATAGACCAGATTTGTTTTGTACTCATTTGCCTCCTCCACCGTCTAGGGGACTCATTCCTCTAGGTCACACTGCAGTCACTCACAGAGAAGGTGCAGCGAGGTAAATCTAGCTGTGTATCAATCAGAGGCCAGGCTAACCTCCTTGTTCCAATAAGAACAATAACTTAGGTGCACCATTTCTTATTGGAACCCTCCGTGAAGTCCTGCCTGAAATACTCCTTGATGTAAAGCCACCCCCTTTGTTGATTTTAGCTCCCTGAAGCCAACCCTGTAAGCCATGTCGTCAGTCGCCCCTCCCTCCATCAGAACAACGGCAGACAATCGTTCCGCGCCTTTTTTCTGTGCGGACGCCATACCAAGGCAAGCATGGAGGCCGCTCAGCTCACTTTGGCAATTAGGAGCACATTAAACATCATATGCATTATCCAGCAGTATATGCAGCACCAGAACCTGGCAAAGCGATACCGGGCGAGGAGGAGACGTCAGCGCGGTCACGTGAGTGATCAGGACATGGACACAGATTTCTCTGAAAGCATGGGCCCTGCCAATGCATGCATCATGGTGCTAATAGGGCAGGTTCATGCTGTGGAACGCCGATTCTGGGCTCAGGAAACAAGCACAGACTGGTGGGACCTCATAGTGTTGCAAGTCTGGGATGATTCCCAGTGGCTGCGAAACTTTCGCATGCGTAAGGGCACTTTCATGGAACTTTGTGACTTGCTTTCCCCTGCCCTGAGGCGCATGAATACCAAGATGAGAGCAGCCCTCACAGTTGAGAAGCGAGTGGCGATAGCCCTGTGGAAGCTTGCAATGCCAGACAGCTACCGGTCAGTTGGGAATCAATTTGGAGTGGGCAAATCTACTGTTGGGGCTGCTGTGATGCAAGTAGCCCACACAAACAAAGATCTGCTGATATCAAGGGTAGTGACCCTGGGAAATGTGCAGGTCATAGTGGATGGCTTTGCTGCAATGGGATTCCCTAACTGTGGTGGGGCCATAGACGGAACCCATATCCCTATCTTGGCACCAGAGCACCAAGCCGCCGAGTACATAAACCACAAGGGGTACTTTTCAATAGTGCTGCAAGCTCTGGTGGATCACAAGGGACGTTTCACCAACATCAATATGGGATGGCCGGGAAAGGTACATGACACTCTCATCTTCAGGAACTCTGGTCTGTTTCAAAAGCTGCAGGAAGGGACTTTATTCCCAGACCAGAAAATAACTGTTGGAGAAGTTGAAATGCCTATACGTATCCTTGGGAACCCAGCCTACCCCTTTATGCCATGGCTCATGAAGCCATACCCAAGCAGCCTGGACAGTAGTCAGGAGCTGTTCAACTACAGGCTGAGCAAGTGCAGAATGGTGGTAGAATGTGCATTTGGACGTTTAAAGGTGCGCTGGCGCAGTTTACTGACTCGCTTAGACCTCAGTGAAACCAATATTCCCACTGTTATTACTGCTTGCTGTGTGCTCCACAATATCTGTGAGAGTAAGGGGGAGACGTTTATGGCGGGGTGGGAGGTTGAGGCAAATCACCTGGCTGCTGGTTAGGCGCAGCCAGACACCAGGGCTGTTAGAAGAGCACAGGAGGGCACGGTACGCATCAGAGAAGCTTTGAAAACTAGTTTCATGACTGGCCAGGCTACGGTGTGAAAGTTCTGTTTGTTTCTCCTTGATGAAACCCACCGCCCCTTGGTTCACTCTACTTCCCTGTAAGCTAACCACCCTCCCCTCCTCCCTTCGATCACCGCTTGCAGAGGCAATAAAGTCATTGTTGCTTCACATTCATGCATTCTTTATTCATTCATCACACAAATAGGGGGATGACTACCAAGGTAGCCCAGGAGGGGTGGTGGAGGAGGGAAGGAAAATGCCACACAGCACTTTAAAAGTTTACAACTTTAAAATTTATTGAATGCCAGCCTTCTTTTTTTTGGGCAATCCTCTGTGGTGGAGTGGCTGGTTGGCCGGTGGCCCCCCCACCGCGTGCTTAGGTGTCTGGGTGTGGAGGCTATGGAACTTGGGGAGGAGGGCGGTTGGTTACACAGGGGCTGTAGTGGCAGTCTGTGCTCCAGCTGCCTTTGCTGCAGCTCAACCATACACTGGAGCATACTGGTTTGGTCCTCCAGCAGCCTCAGCATTGAATCCTGCCTCCTCTCATCACACTGCCGCCACATTTGAGCTTCAGCCCTGTCTTCAGCCCGCTGCTTACTCTCTTCAGCCCACCACCTCTTCTCCCGGTCATTTTGTGCTTTCCTGCACTCTGACATTATTTGCCTCCACGCATTCGTCTGTGCTCTGTCAGTGTGGGAGGACAGCATGAGCTCGGAGAACATTTCATCTCGAGTGCGTTTTTTTTTCTTTCTAAGCTTCACTAGCCTCTGGGAAGGAGAAGATCCTGTGATCATTGAAACACATGCAGCTGGTGGAGAAACAAAAAGGGACAACGGTATTTAAAAAGACACATTTTATAAAACGGTGGCTACACTCTTTCAGGGTAAACCTTGCTGTTAACATTACATACATAGCACATGTGCTTTCGTTACAAGGTCGCATTTTGCCTCCCCCCACCACGTGGCTACCCCCTCAATTCTCCCCCCTCCCTGTGGCTAACAGCGGGGAACATTTCTGTTTAGCCACAGGCAAACAGCCCAGCAGGAATGGGCTCCTCTGAGTGTCCCCTGAAGAAAAGCACTCTATTTCAACCAGGTGACCATGAATTAGATCTCACTCTCCTGAGGATAACACAGAGAGATAAAGAACGGATGTTGTTTGAACGCCAGCAAACATACACTGCAATGCTTTGTTGTACAATGATTCCCGAGTACCTGTTACTGGCCTGGAGTGGTAAAGTGTCCTACCATGAAGGACGCAATAAGGCTGCCCTCCCCAGAAACCTTTTGCAAAGGCTTTGGGAGTACATCCAGGAGAGCCGCGAATGCCAGGGCAAAGTAATCCTTTCACATGCTTGCTTTTAAACCATGTATAGTATTTTAAAAGGTACACTCACCGGAGGTCCCTTCTCCACCTGCTGGGTCCAGGAGGCAGCCTTGGATGGGTTCGGGGGGGTACTGGCTCCAGGTCCAGGGTGAGAAACAGTTCCTGGCTGTCAGGAAAACCGGTTTCTCCGCTTGCTTGCTGTGAGCTATCTACAACCTCATCATCATTATCATCTTCTTCGTCCCCAAAATCTGCTTCCGTATTGCCTCCATTTCCATTGAAGGAGTCAAACAACACAGCTGGGGTAGTGGTGGCTGAACCCCCTAAAATGGCATGCAGCTCATCATAGAAGCGGCATGTTTGGGGCTCTGACCCGGAGCGGCCATTCGCCTCTCTGGTTTTCTGGTAGGCTTGCCTCAGCTCCTTCAGTTTCACGCGGCACTGCTTCGGGTCCCTGTTATGGCCTCTGTCCTTTATGCCCTGGGAGATTTTGACAAAGGTTTTGGCATTTCAAAAACTGGAACGGAGTTCTGATAGCACGGATTCCTCTCCCCATACAGCGATCAGATCCCGTACCTCCCGTTCGGTCCATGCTGGAGCTCTTTTGTGATTCTGGGACTCCATCATGGTCACGTCTGCTGATGAGCTCTGCATGGTCACCTGCAGCTTGCCACGCTGGCCAAACAGGAAATGAGATTCAAAAGTTCGCGGTTCTTTTCCTGTCTACCTGGCCAGTGCATCTGAGTTGAGAGTGCTGTCCAGAGCGGTCACAATGGAGCATTCTGGGATAGCTCCCAGAGGCCAATACCGTCGAATTGTGTCCACAGTACCCCAAATTCGAGCCAGCAAGGCCGATTTAAGCACTAATCCACTTGTCAGGGGTGGAGTAAGGAAATCGATTTTAAGAGCCCTTTAGTCGAAATAAAGGGCTTCATCATGTGGACAGGTGCAGGTTTACATCGATTTAATGCTGCTAAATTCGACCTAAAGTCCTAGTGTAGACCAGGGCTTTATCTATAAAAACAGATTTGGAAGTTGTTTTTGGGCTGCAGCAGCCAGGTACTCTAGCTCCAAAACTGTTGTGAAACATTAATGAAGACCATCAGATACAGAGAAATAATGGACCTTGATTGCAATCAGAACCATGAACTAGAGGTTGTCATATTTCAGGATGAAAAAGCATGCATTCAGTACTAAATCATATGAAAGAGAATTTATGATGGCTTTTATGATTATGTAATTTTTCTCTCTCACATGATAAATCACTATTTTTCACAGCCAGATGTATTATTATAATGAATCTCATATCTGATTAATTTTAGAATTGATGAAATTGTCTTGTTTTTTTCAGCAAGAAACCTTACTTCCTCTAGATACAGATTCACTACCAAGAAAAAACAGAAGAGTGGTACTACAAAACAAATAATTCACTGATTTTAATATGATATTTTTTGAAAATGAGGGACATACACCAACATTTTCCAAAGTGGGTACAGGGATGGGATATACGAGCCCCACTGGTGAACTGGAGGTTACAAAATAGCTTTGGGGCCAGAAGGCCCCACCCAGCTGCACCTGCTGGGCATGATCACACCAGAGATGGGGTTTGAAAGGGAGCAGCTCAGGTCAGTCTGGGTGGACAGAGTGAGAGGGGGAGGCAGTTGCGTGCTGCAGGCTCCTGCGGAGAAACTGCCAGGACTCGTCCCCCTGCTGAGCTACCTCAGGCCTTTCACCCCATGTACGCTGGGAACGATGGACAGCCACTGATAGAGGAAGCCTTCTAGAATGTGATCAGAGAGAACTCCAGTGGGAATCCAGGAACAGACTGGTGGCACTGACAGAGGAACCAAAGCTGGGGTAGGAAGTGGCCCATGGAACAGGGGAAAGGGAGCCCCTTGGCCACATATATGAGCTATTCTTCATAGGGTTGTGGATTGGAACCTGGAGCAGGGAGGGCCCAGATTCCCCTATGCAGGCCACTGACTCTTACCACTGGGCCATACGGCCACTGGCTGTTGCCACTAGGTGGTACTGCCAGGTTTAGAGTTCAACCCCCTGACAGGTACCTAAATCTATTGATTTAACTGGAAGATATGGGTGTTGAGCTCCTCTGAAAATCATGCCATTTGTTAGGATGTCTAAATATGGACTTAGATGCCCAAATTTGGACTTTCACTTCTGACCACAGTAGATTTTTTTTAAATTCGACACTTAAGGAGAAATTTATCTAGCAGGGAGGAACTGCAGTAGACTCATAAGGCAGAGAAACCACTTCAATTCCATTGTTAACCACTTCAATCCCACTGTTGGGAAAGAGTGAGCAACAGAGATTCTATTGAAGGAGATTCTTCAATCCCCTGAAAGCCATACAGATGATCAGCTAGGTATTCCATTGAGTGTATGGGGAAAAGGTTATGGCTGATTCCTAGAGGTGATGATGTGTTGTACTGAGAACTGTATTGGACTTACATGCTATAACTTTAAGAATGGGGAGAGAAGGGGTGTTCCTGGGCCTTCTTGCAGGCTAGGGGGCTCAGCAGCAAAGCTTGTGATGATGTAATATACTTAGACTTAGACTTCTATAAAGTGTTTGACTTAGTACTGCATGGCATTTTGATTAAAAAACTAGAGTGATATAAAAGTTCTTGTAGTCTTGTTGGTCCCAGGATATTAGAGAGACCAGGTTGGTGATGTAATATCTTTTATTGAGCCATTTTCTGTTGGTGAGAGAGACAAGCTTTTGAGTTTACACAGAGTTCTTCCTTAGACCTTCTGTGTAAGCTCAAAAGCTTGTCTCTCTCACCAACAGAATGTAGTCAAAGAAAAGATATTACCTCACCCACCTTGTGTCTATAAAGTTAACATGTGATGGGTTGTTCACTCCATACCAGCCTTGAAAAGATTAATGATTCTGAGAAGGTGTCCAATTAGCTTGAGGGAGAGCCAGGGATGGAAAGGCTGCTTCGGGAT
This sequence comes from Caretta caretta, assembly GCF_965140235.1. Taxonomy (NCBI): domain Eukaryota; kingdom Metazoa; phylum Chordata; order Testudines; family Cheloniidae; genus Caretta; species Caretta caretta. Next base: position 94,384,788 of record NC_134209.1, on the reverse strand, counting down.
GTAGCCCAGCTGAGAAAGAACAGGCAGAGCTGGAATAAAGATAGGAAATTGGCAGCAGAAAAAGGCTGCAGTCATTTTCTGGGAGAAGGGAGGTGTGTTTGGGGTTACAGTGCCAGGTAGCCTGCAGTTACTCCCTGGGACGAAGGAGTTTGGGCTGGTAAACTCAGAGAGAGGGGGAGCCAGAAGGTAGAGCTGAGAAGTAGGAGGATGTAAGAAGGAGTCCAGGGGAAGAGCAACCTGGCCTAGGAGTGAGCACGCCACCATTGCTAGAGATAGGGTCCATGGACAGGAACCTGGAGTAGAGGGTGGGCCCGGGTTCCCCTACCAGGGCCATGAAAGGAAGACTGCCATTTTGTATATAGCAGTGGTTTTCAAACTGCGGGTCACAACCCAGTGCCGGGTCACGAATGCAAGGCACTGGGTCTTGGCGGCTCTGGTCAGCACTGCCGACTAGGCCATTAAAAGTCTTGTTGGCGGTGCTGCCTGGCTATGGCAGGTTAGTCCCTACCTGTTCTGACACCACCCTGCACCCTGGAAGTGGCCAGCAGCAGGTCCGGCTCCTAAGCCGGGAGGCCACGGGGCCCCACGTGCTTCTCCCACCACGAGCACTGGCTCTGCACTCCCATTGGCTGGTTTCCAGCCAATGGGAGCTAAGGGGAGCAGTGCCTGTGGGTGGGGCAGCACGAGGAGCCCCATGACCTCCCCCCTCCCCCCCGCCTAGGAGCCAGACCTGTTGCTGGCCACTTCCGGGGCACAGCATGGTCCATGGTGCCAGGACAGGCAGGAAGCCTGCTTTAGCACCTATGCTGTACCACTGACTGGGAGTCACCCAAGGTAAGCCCATGCCAAAACCCCGCACTCCAATCCCCTGCCCCAGCCCTGAGCCCCCCTGTCAAGGTTCCTCCCCCACTCTGAATGCTGGGGACCTATGTTTTGAATCTAATTACCCTGAAAATGCACATCACTACCCGTTGAGCCCGACAATCTAGCCAGCTTTCTACCCACCTTATAGTGCATTCATCCAGCCCATACTTCCTTAACTTGCTGACAAGAATACTGTGGGAGACCGTGTCAAAAGCTTTGCTAAAGTCAAGAAACAATACATCCACTGCTTTCCCTTCATCCACAGAACCAGTAATCTCATCATAAAAGGCGATTAGATTAGTCAGGCATGACCTTCCCTTGGTGAATCCATGCTGGCTGTTCCTGATCACTTTCCTCTCATGCAAGTGCTTCAGGATTGATTCTTTGAGGACCTGCTCCATGATTTTTCCAGGGACTGAGGTGAGGCTGACTGGCCTGTAGTTCCTAGGATCCTCCTTCTTCCCTTTTTTAAAGATTGGCACTACATTAGCCTTTTTCCAGTCATCCGGGACTTCCCCGGTTCGCCACGAGTTTTCAAAGATAATGGCCAATGGCTCTGCAATCACAGCCGCCAATTCCTTCAGCACTCTCGGATGCAACTCGTCCGGCCCCATGGACTTGTGCTCGTCCAGCTTTTCTAAATAGTCCCTAACCACCTCTATCTCCACAGAGGGCTGGCCATCTCTTCCCCATTTTGTGATGCCCAGCGCAGCAGTCTGGGAGCTGACCTTGTTAGTGAAGACAGAGGCAAAAAAAGCATTGAGTACATTAGCTTTTTCCACATCCTCTGTCACTAGGTTGCCTCCCTCATTCAGTAAGGGGCCCACACTTTCCTTGGCTTTCTTCTTGTTGCCAACATACCTGAAGAAACCCTTCTTGTTACTCTTGACATCTTTTGCTAGCTGCAGCTCCAGGTGCGATTTGGCCCTCCTGATATCATTCCTACATGCCCGAGCAATATTTTTATACTCTTCCCTGGTCATATGTCCAACCTTCCACTTCTTGTAAGCTTCTTTTTTATGTTTAAGATCCGCTAGGATTTCACCATTAAGCCAAGCTGGTCGCCTGCCATATTTACTATTCTTTCGACTCATTGGGATGGTTTGTCCCTGTAACCTCAACAGGGATTCCTTGAAATACAGCCAGCTCACCTGGACTCCTTTCCCCTTCATGTTAGTCCCCCAGGGGATCCTGGCCATCCGTTCCCTGAGGGAGTCGAAGTCTGCTTTCCTGAAGTCCAGGGTCCGTATCCTGCTGCTTACCTTTCTTCCCTGCGTCAGGATCCTGAACTCAACCAACTCATGGTCACTGCCTCCCAGATTCCCATCCACTTTTGCTTCCCCCACTAATTCTACCCGGTTTGTGAGCAGCAGGTCAAGAAAAGTGCCCCCCCTAGTTGGCTCCTCTAGCACTTGCGCCAGGAAATTGTCCCCTACGCTTTCCAAAAACTTCCTGGATTGTCTATGCACTGCTGTATTGCTCTCCCAGCAGATATCAGGAAAATTAAAGTCACCCATGAGAATCAGGGCATGCGATCTAGTAGCTTCTGTGAGCTGCCGGAAGAAAGCCTCATCTACCTCATCCCCCTGGTCCGGTGGTCTATAGCAGACTCCCACCACTACATCACTCTTGTTGCACATACTTCTAAACTTAATCCAGAGACACTCAGGTTTTTCTACAGTTTCGTACCGGAGCTCTGAGCAGTCATACTGCTCCCTTACATACAGTGCTACTCCCCCACCTTTTCTGCCCTGCCTGTCCTTCCTGAACAGTTTATAACCATCCATGACAGTACTCCAGTCATGTGAGTTATCCCACCAAGTCTCTGTTATTCCAATCACGTCATAGTTCCTTGACATCACCAGGACCTCCAGTTCTCCCTGCTTGTTTCCAAGGCTTTGTGCATTCGTATATAAGCACTTGAGATAACCTGTTGATCGCCCCTCATTCCCAGTATGAGGCAGGAGCCCTCCCCTCACAGACATTCCTGCCTGTGCTTCCTCCCGGTATCCCGCTTTCCCACTTACCTCAGGGCTTTGGTCTCCTTCTCCCAGTGAACCTAGTTTAAAGCCCTCCTCACTAGGTTAGCCAGCCTGCTGGCAAAGATGCTCTTCCCTCTCTTCGTAAGATGGAGCCCGTCTCTGCCCAGCACTCCTCCTTCATGGAACACCATCCCATGGTCAAAGAATCCAAAGCCTTCTCTCCGACACCACCTGCGTAGCCATTCGTTGACTTCGACGATTCGACGGTCCCTACCCAGGCCTTTTCCTTCCACGGGAAGGATGGATGAGAACACCACTTGCACCTCCAACTCCTTTATCCTTCTTCCCAGAGCCACGTAGTCCGCAGTGATCCGCTCAAGGTCATTCTTGGCAGTATCATTGGTGCCCACGTGGAGAAGCAGGAAGGGGTAGCGATCTGAGGGCTTGATGAGTCTCAGCAGTCTCCGTCACATCGCGAATCCTAGCCCCTGGCAAGCAGCAGACTTCTAGGTTTTCCAGGTCAGGGTGGCAGATAGATGACTCAGTCCCCCGGAGGAGAGAGTCCCCGACCACCACCACCCGCCTTCTTTGTTAGAAGCTCCTGAGATGTGTTGGATGTCGAAATCAAAATCTTGGAGAGCTAAACTCCACCGAAGAAGTTTTTTGTTAGTTTCTTTGACGGTGTGAAGCCACTTCAGTGCAGCATGGTCAGTTTGCAGGTGGAAACGCCGTCCCCAAACATATGGGCGTAGCTTTTCCAGAGCGTAGACAATGGCATAACATTCTTTTTCAGTGACTGACCAGTTGCTTTCCCTCTCAGACAGTTTTTTGCTGAGAAACACTACAGGGCAGAATTCTTGATCAGGTCCTTTCTGCATTAAAACTGCTCCCACACCACGCTCGGACGCATCTGTAGTTACTAGGAACGGTTTGTCAAAGTCTGGGGCCCTTAGTACAGGGTCATACATGAGTGTCGCTTTAAGCTTGTTAAAGGCCTTCTGACACTTTTCGGTCCACTGAACAGCATTTGGCTGTTTCTGTTTGGTTAGGTCTGTCAGTGGGGCGGCGATTTGGCTGTATTGCGGTACAAATCGTCTGTAATAACCGGCCAAGCCTAAGAAGGATTGGACCTGTTTTCTTTGACTTTGGGACAGGCCACTTTTGGATAGCATCCACTTTGGCCTGTAGGGGGCTGATAGTTCCTTGACCCACCTGGTGTCCAAGGTAAGTCACTCTGTTTAGGCCTATTAGACACTTCTTAGCCTTAACAGTTAGTCCTGCCTCCCTTATGCGCTCAAGGACTTTTTGTAGATGTTCCAGGTGGTCTGCCCAGGAATCCGAAAATATGGCCACATCGTCAAGGTAGGCGACTGCATATTTTCCTAATCTCACTAGGAGACCATCTACAAGTCTTTGGAAGGTGGCGGGTGCATTTCGCAGCCCGAAAGGATGTACATTAAATTCATACAGCCCGAGATGTGTGGTGAAGGTTGACCTTTCCTTGGCAGATTCATCTAGCGGTACCTGCCAGTACCCCTTGGTTAAGTCCAAGGTAGAGATGAACTGGGCCCGTCCCAGTTTCTCTAATAGTTCATCTGTGCATGGCATTGGATAGTTGGCGGGGTGAGTTACAGCATTTAGCTTACAGTAGTCCACGCAAAAACATATTTCCCCATCTGGTTTGGGAACTAGAACCACTGGAGATGCCCATGCACTTCCAGAGGGGCGGATTACCCCCATCTGTAACATATCCTGGATCTCCCGTTCTATAGCAGTTTTAGCTTGAGGAGACACCCGGTAAGGTTGGACTCTAATTGGGTGAGCATTACCTGTGTCAATGGAGTGGTATGCCTGTTCAGTCAGTCCTGGGGTGGCTGAGAACGTTAGCGCGTACCTAATGCACAGCTCCTTGATCTGCTGTCGCTGCATACACCCAAGGGTCATGGAGAGGTTCACCTCTTCCACACCACCACACTTTTCCCTTCGTAGTAGACACCTTCAGGCCACTCAGCGTTGTCTCCTCCGTGGGCTGTAAACTGACAAACCTTTAATTCTCTGGAATAAAAGGGCTTTAGAGAATTAATATGGTACACCTTAGGCTTTCGGTTGGAGGTGGGGAATGCTATGAGATAATTAACAGCTCCCAGGCGCTCCTGGACCGTGAATGGCCCTTCCCATGATGCTTCCATTTTATGGGCCTGGAGCGCCTTTAAGACCATGACCTGGTCCCCTACTTTGAAGGAACGCTCTCTGGCATGTTTATCATACCAGGCTTTTTGCTCTTTTTGAGCATCCTGTAAGTTTTCTCTAGCAAGGGCTAAAGAGGTTCGGAGGGTGTTTTGTAGGTTGGTTACAAAGTCCAGAATGTTAGTTCCTGGAGAAGGTGTAAATCCCTCCCATTGCTGCTTCACCAACTGTAATGGCCCCTTAACCTCACGGCCATATACAAGTTCAAATGGGGAAAACCCTAAACTGGGGTGTGGTACAGCTCTGTAGGCAAAGAGCAACTGCTGCAACACTAGGTCCCACTCATTGGAATGCTCATTTATGAATTTACGTATCATGGTCCCCAAAGTCCCATTAAACTTCTCCATCATGCCATTTGTTTGATGGTGGTAAGGAGTGGCAACCAAGTGATTTACCCCATGAGCTTCCCAAAGGTTTTCCATAGTTCCTGCCAGGAAATTAGTTCCTGCATCTGTGAGGATGTCGGAGGGCCAACCTACCCTGGCAAAAATGTCTGCTAGTGCCTGGCACACACTTTTAGCCCTGGTGTTGCTTAGAGCTATTGCTTCCGGCCATCGGGTGGCAAAATCCATGAAAGTCAGTATGTACTGCTTTCCTCTGGGTGTCTTTTTCGGAAAAGGACCCAGAATATCCACAGCTACTCACTGAAATGGAACCTCAATGATGGGGAGTGGCTGGAGAGGGGCTTTGACCTGGTCTTGGGGTTTCCCCACTCTTTGGCATACTTCACAAGACCGGACATAGGTAGAAACATCCTTGCCCATTCCCTCCCAGTGGAATGACCCCCCCAAACGGTCTTTGGTCCTGTTCACCCCAGCGATGTAGGGGATGGAGCTGCTTCTGTTGATGGTGAACCGCTCTCCGCGGGTGCACTATGTTGGGATTCAGGCTCTGGCTGAGCCTCTTGTGTAGGGTTATCGGCTGCTGCCAGCTCAGGTTCGGTGGGGCCCTCTGGTGTTGAGGTTGCAGGTACTGGATTCAGTGCTGGCAATGGGTCTGGTGTTGGTTGTTTGGCTGGTTCCGGTTCTGGGACTGGTTCCGTCTGGGTCTCTGGGACTGGATCCACTACTGCTGTTGCAGACATTGGCCTGGGGTCCGGGTCCATCACCTCTGACTGGGTCCTGATAGAAGTTTCCGGAACAAAGCTAGGCCTCACGGCTTGTTTAGCCTGGCTGCGGGTGACTGTTCCCACCCTCTTGGCCTGCTTCACATGATTGGCCAAGTCTTCCCACAACAGCATGGGGATGGAATAATCATCATAGACTGCAAAAGTCCACGTTCCTGACCAGCCCTTGTACTGGACGGGCAACTTGGCTGTAGGCAAATTGAAAGAGTTGGACTTGAAGGGTTGAATCGTCACTTGGATCTCTGGGTTGATTAAATTGGGGTCCACTAAGGAAGCATGGATAGCTGACACTTGTGCTCCGGTGTCCCTCCACGTGGTGACCTTCTTCCCGCTCACACTCACAGTTTCCTTCCGCTCCAAGGGTATCTGGGAGGTATCTGGGCTTGCGGACCTCTGGTGTGATTCCGGTGCAATGAACTGTAATCTGTTGGGGTTCTTGGGGCAGTTGGCCTTTACATGCACCAGCTCGTTACATTTAAAACATCATCCAGCTGACGGGTCACTGGGGCGAGGTGGGTTGCTGGAGAATGGGGTGGTGGGACGATAAGGTGTCTGGAGGGTTCTTTGGGAAGTAGGTGTGGCCTTGGGCAGCTCCCGGTAATAGGGTGTGGTCTGGGGTTGTCCCTTCTGGTCTCCGCTCCAACTGCGACCAGTTTTCTTCTTTTCTGCCACCTCCACCCATCTGGCTCCAATCTCTCCTGCCTCGATTGCAGTTTTGGGCTTCCCATCTAGGATGTATCTTTCTATTTACTCAGGAACACCCTCTAAGAATTGTTCCATTTGCATTAGGAAGGGCAAATTTACTGGAGATTCAACACTTGCTCCTGATATCCAGGCATCCCAATGTTTCACAATGTGGTAGGCATGTAGGATAAATGACACGTTTGATTTCCACCTTAGGGCTCTGAACCTCCGACGAGATTGCTCGGGTGTTATCCCCATTCTGATTCTCGCCTTGGATTTAAACAGTTCATACTTGCTCATGTGTTCTTTAGGCATTTCAGCTGCCACCTCAGCTAAGGGTCCACTGAGCTGCGGCCTCAGCTCTACCATGTATTGGTCAGTAGAGAGGTTGTACCCAAGGCAGGCCCTTTCAAAGTTTTCTAGGAAGGCCTCAGTATCATCGCCTGCCTTGTAGGTGGGGAACTTTCTGGGATGGGAAGTGGTACTTGGAGAAGGATTGCTAGGGTTTGTTGGGATATTCTGCTGAGCCTTTATCTTCTCTATCTCCTCCACATACTTCCTCTCTTTTTCCTTCTCCTCCAGTTCTTTGTCCCTTGCTTCCATAGCTCTCCTGTGAGCAGCCGCTTGGTGTTGTTCTGCCTCTTTCGCTGCCTCTTTCACTGCCTCCCTTTCTTGTTCCTTCTCCTCCTTCTTCAGCCGCATGAGTTCTATCTGTCTTTCATGTTCCCTTTGTCTTTCCTCAGCCTGAAATCTGGCTAATTCCAGCTTTTGTCGAGCCGTGGATTTTGTCATTCTAACCTCTCTGTTTTTAACTAACTTTACACCCGAGGTTTAGAAATAAACAAACAAAACTTGGCTGTAAATTTTTGCTGTGCTGGAATAGAATACCTATTCTCTGATAGTGATTGTCAGCCTACAGAAAAAGCCAATTCCCTTGTCTCTGCTCTGGGCCCAAATCAAAGCAAAAAACCTCCAACTACTTGGAAACCTGCTTACCAGCAGCCCAAAGGAAAAAAAAAATCCTTTTTAAACTTGTGCTCCTTGTAAAAAATCAAAATCCTAACCCCCCCCCCCCGCCACTTTTGTCTCCAGGCAAATGGGTAGAACCCCCCCCCCCCCCCATTTACTTTTAGGGAAAAAAAACTGGGTTGGAAGACTGTGAATTTCCCTGCAGGAGTTAAGTACCCTGCCTCCAGGCAAAGAAAACCTGCAATTCACAAAGATAATCCCCTTTTGTCTCTGCTTGGCCACAAAGCAGAGAAAAAACAAGCTGCTTTCAGTCTCAGCTGCTTTCTGGACTTCCTTTCCAAAGGGAAAAAAAAATTCCTTTTTAAAATCTGTATTTCTAGTTCAAAAAATCTCAACCGGATCTCAAAATGAACGCTACTCTGAACGCTAGGGTACAGATGTGGGGACCTGCATGAAAAACCTCCTAAGCTTATCTTTACCAGCTTAGGTCAAAACTTTCCCAAGGTACAAAATATTCCACCCTTTGTCCTTGGATTGGCCGCTACCACCACCAAACAAATACTGGTTACTGGGGAAGAGCTGTTTGGAAACGTCTTTCTCCCCAAAATATTTCCCAAAACCTTGCACCCCACTTCCTGGACAAGGTTTGGTAAAAAGCCTCACCAATTTGCCTAGGTGACTACAGACCCAGACCCTTGGATCTTAAGAACAATGAACAATCCTCCCAACACTTGCACCCCCTCTTTCCTGGGAAATGTTGGATAAAAAGCCTCACCAATTTGCATAGGTGACCACTGACCCAAACCCTTGGACCTGAGAACAATGAAAAAAGCATTCAGTTTTCTTACAAGAAGACTTTTAATAGAAATAGAAGTAAATAGAAGTAAAGAAATCCCCTCTGTAAAATCAGGATGGTAGATACCTTACAGGGTAATTAGATTCAAAACATAGAGAATCCCTCTAGGCAAAACCTTAAGTTACAAAAAAGATACACAGACAGAAATAGTTATTCTATTCAGCACAATTCTTTTCTCAGCCATTTAAAGAAATCATAACCTAACACGTACCTAGCTAGATTACTTACTAAAAGTTCTAAGACTCCATTCCTGATCTATCCCCGGCAGAAACAGCATATAGACAGACATAGACCCTTTGTTTCTCTCCCTCCTCCCAGCTTTTGAAAGTATCTTGTCTCCTCATTGGTCATTTTGGTCAGGTGCCAGCGAGGTTACCTTTAGCTTCTTAACCCTTTACAGGTGAGAGGAGCTTTCCCCTGGCCAGGAGGGATTTCAAAGGGGTTTACCCTTCCCTTTATATTTATGACAGGCTGAGAGAAGAATCTAATGTTCCTGTAGTGTTCAGCTCTATGAGCATTCTGAATGGAAACAGAGCCCTCAGGCAACTAGAGGAAAAACAGAGCAGCCCCTGAGCATAAATGTTTGAAGGGTCAGGACTTAAGCCTGTATACCTTTTAAGTTTGTTACCTACAAAAGTTACTCCTTCTCCCCCACTCCAATCCAACAAAATGTCTAATTTTACATGCCTTGAGCTGGCAACATTTCTGATTTACTTACAATCACAGTGATAGCACTGGTGTTGTAAGGCTACCTGACCAGTTACAATTATTAGCAGATGATATGTATCTGAGTTTGCTTGCTTTTCAGAGCCAGAGCCTTTGGCAACATTAGTTGTTTCCTCAACAACAATGCTAAAATGGCAATTCCTTTTTTATAGTTCAGAATTGTCTTCCCTCGTTTTCACTGTGTTTGGTTTTTATTTTCTCCTCTATAGTGTTTTTAGTGGCTAAGATTTTCAAAGGAGTCTAAAGAAGTTAATGAAATTCAGTGGGAGTTGTACACTGCATTGTTTTACTCCTTTACAGATCCCAGCTGATATGATGGGTATAATTTTTTCTGCAATATTCCAACTGTTTTGATAGATACAAGGTAAAATCATTTTTATCTTTTAGATGTAATAAATTCACAAAATATCATCCCATTTCCTCATCTGAACACAATATCTATCTATCTATCTATCTATCTATCAAAACCACTTGCTTTACAAATTAATTTGGGAATATTGGTTCAGATTATATATTTATTAGCCATATATATAACATTAATGATGAACTAGTATATTAAATAATACCTGACAGTGTCCTTTAAAATTCTGCTGAGTTTAGTAAAAAAACAGTTTTTCAAACTACTCTAATTTGCACGAATTTGGAATAGTTGTCCAGAATTTTTTTAAAAGTTTAGACTATTTTTCTAAGCATAGACCAAAACATTTTTTACTTAGAGAATTCAATCCAAAGTGAAATGGATATATTGAGCAAACAAATAGCAAGTATGTGATTTCCTCAGTAATGATACCCATGAGAAATCACTGAAGACTAGCTACTCTATTCATCAGACTCTTTTTAGTGTTTTGAACAAAACCAACAGAAGACATGTATGCTAAACATCAGATCTAAATTCACTGGGGTGAATGAAGGAGAGTGAACACAAAAGTACTGTAGCCGAGCTGGCAGATACCTTGGTTTCTTATCTGATTGTATGTGGGCAATTTGGTGACTTCGGGTTACATTTGCAATAACTGATGTTTTACAAATTGCAAACAGTTTTGTTCAATGGCCTTCAAAGACTTCAATAGCCTGCAGGGGTCTCTGGGGGATACATAACACTCCATTCCAAAGACCACAGACTTCTACTCTACACCGACACACCCACTTCTGATAATCCAGGAAATTAATATCCTGTGTATGATTTTGGACCAGGATCATCTGAAAACTCTTGAGCCAAAAAAAAATTATTTAAATTAAATATCCACCTATTCTTTTCCTCATTCTTTCCCTATTCTTTGTCATATGTTATCAATTATGCCAGTCTGATGCTTAAGTATTCAGAATTAATTATGTTTTCTGATTAGCAATGCATATGCAGAAACAATCTGTACAGATTATGTGGTTGAATCAAACAGAAGAAACGCACTATGTTACAGTGAAAAGGAATTCTTATTGTAAAGCTCAGTAACTTAAGGACTGGGATCACACATAATGTGCCAACATCATCCCTGATAGTACTAATAGTTACAACAGGGATGAATTTGACTGAGTCAGTTTAAATGTGTTTTTGAGCTCATTTTTGTAAAGTCAGATATCTGTACTGTACCTTTTGAGATTTTAGATAGCATTAGACAAGAGGAGGTGAACAAAACCAATTACTGTGTGTCACAAAGCACACTGTGTGCCCTCTCTACGCTGGCTTGTTTTGCTCAGTTATATGTCTTGAACACATCAGACAAAACCATCATATGTAGCCCTCAGTCTCCTTGCTATAGCCTGAAGTTCCCTTGTGACAAAATAGGTTTGCACAACTATTCTCTCTGTCAGCTCAGCTTCTTAGGTATACAGAATAAGAACTCAGATACAGTGGTAATAGGCACAGGGAATAACATTCATTTCAGATAAACAGAAAGGGCCAGATTTTGATATCCTTAAGCATGTTGAATAGCAAAATGTTCCACAAATGAAACATCCACAGTCGACTTCAGTGGAAATAAGTGTGGAATAAGGTGCTAATTGAGGGGAATGAGGGAAATAGAATATGTCCCAAAGGGTTTAGCTTAGATAACATTCTGTCAATTAACATGTACAGGGCATGCCAAACAATCTGTGCATTTAAAATAACTACTAGCTGAAAGTCTATGCTGTCACATGGGTGTAATTCTTAAGATCATGTATGATTTTTAAAAAAGAAATCCCAAAATGGTGACTCTTGGTTCCATGCACTGTGCTGTAGAGAGCAATGTTGCACATCTTCCCAGAAGTCTTCACCGGCTATTTCTTTTAGAACTTCAAAACCATTTTTTTTTCATTTTTAATACAACCCAGCTAAACATATATTCCAGTTACTGAGACACTTTAATACAATTTAATGCAAAACTTTCTTGGAGCTTCTAGTCGAATAAATTAGTTCCCATTGTTATAAGTGAACAACTGAAGTTCTGAAATTCAAAACCATTGAAGACCTAGTAGAGACACATTTTAAAGAAAACTTTGTTTGAGCTTTGGGTAGACAGCTCAAACTAAAACTAAAAAAAAAAAAAAAAAAAAAAAAAGTCTATTTGTGTGTGAAACACCCTTCCATGGATTTGCCTCCTGAAGTAGTTTTTTAGTTTCCTCAAATTATGTACACAAAAACGGAGGCACTGTTGAAAATCTGGGCCATAAAAATATTGGCATAAAAGTTATGGTATCAACAGTGTGAACTACAGAGAAGATGTTAACAGCATTTGGAAAAAGCTGGTCTTTAGAAGTGGTTAGCAGACCTTTCAAATATGAATCTCTATTATGCTATAATTTCAAGAACTTGAACTCTGTCTTTTAATGATAAAAGCTTCTGATTGCCAAAAAGTTGGAGAGTTCAATAGCACTCCATTTAAATTGCCTGACCCTTGGGAATTACCTTTCTAGATAATTGTACATCAGTTATTTCACTTTTACATCACTTATAGGTATGCCATCAAAACTGAATGACCTAAAATTGGACCTAGCTTTTTTTTTTTAAAATTACATCCTTTTCCCAGGTTCCTGTAATTATTTGTATTGTGTGTTTAAACACTTATCTGCCAGCATTCATTAATGATTTAGAAAGAAAATAATAAGGCCTGGTCTACATTAGAAAATTAGGTTGGTTTAACTTTGTTGGTCAAGGATATGAAAAAAAGAATCTTATCTTCTTAGATATGAGACTCTAAGAAGGAGGCAGTGTTGCCTGTTGACTAGAGCACTGGACTGGGATTCAGGAGACTGGGGTCGTTATTCCTGGCTCCACCACTGGCCTACTTGATGACCTTGGGCAAATCATATCACCGCTCTGTGCCTCAGTTCCCTCATCTGTGAAACGGAAGTAATAATGTTGACTTCCCTTGTAAAGGGCTTTGAGATCTACTGATGAAAACCACTTATAAGACCTACGTATTATTATATGCAAGTGTTTGCACAATCAACATCATGGCCTCTGCCCCAAGCAGCCTAAAATCTAGGGCCCCAGTCCTGAAGATAGAGCTTGCAGGATCAGCGCCTATGTCTTTTTGTTCTTCCTACATCTTCTGTAAAGCCTCTAGCACATGTAGAAGTATTATTTTATTATATAAGATCAAATGCAAGGTTCCCATGAAAAAATTATACCATGTATAGAAGTGGATATGCCTTTGTTTAAAGAAAGGCTTATAAACTAGAATTCTATATTGATGTTACTTAACATCCTGAATTTGTAAATACTATACTTTATACATGCTACTTTTAAATTCATGTTTGCCCATGGTGATAGGGTGTTTTTGTCTTTAGTAATGTTTTTGTGTGAGTTCATGAGTTTGTGAAAAGTAACTAAAGACAAAAAACCCTATTACCAGGGGTGAACACTTTTCACAATGTGATCATTCCATATCTGCCCCCTTAGTCCTGATCCTCAAAGGAAATCTGCACAAATCTGCATCTTTCACCTTTGAAAGATGAATCTGGAACTTAAATTCATAACTCTGCTGGACACTAAAACCATGGACTTAGCAGATACACTGGTGTTATGGCTCATTACAACAATTTTGTTACACACCTGACTGCCTGCTAACCCTCTGCAGAGGTGTTACTTACTTAATTTTAAAATGTCTCCTACAACTTTTGTAAACACTGTATATTCACCTATCATGTCTACATTGTATTTAGCTTGGACACTCTAGTTACCTTCTCCAGACCTGAGGAAGAGCTCTGTAAAGTACAAACGCTTGTCCTTTCAACTAAAAGAAGTTGGTTCAATAAACTATATTACCTTGCCTACCATGTCTCTCTCTTGTCCTGGGGACAACATAGCTACAAGAACATTGCAAACAGTTGATTTTTTTAGGCTATTATAACAGCTCCTGTTAGTACTGTTACAGTCAAGTATATGTCAACATTTCCATTGTCATGGATTTATAAACCGATTGTAAAAATGGGCTGTTAGCTAAAATTTGGCAGATAAATTCTAAGCTAAGAACCAAATTGTTTAAAAGAATGCATTTCTATAACTGGTATCTTTTCTAGTAAACAACATTTTGTAGTTTAACATGCTGTGAGCTTGATGCATTCAATATTTTTGTTAAATATTACAGAGCTACTAATGTTTCAGTAACTTTTCTCTGGGATGCAGATGAAAGCAAACAAAAGTAAAATAGAGTGGAAAAGTCTCAGGAAATCAGCTAGAGGAACAGAAAAAACCTGTCACATTTTCCTCCTCCCCTTTAGCCCATGGCAGGGATGCTGGAACAATCAGCATAGTGGGGGTGGAAGAAGGAGGATCCTGGGAACTACAGGCCAGTCAGCCTCACCTCAGTCCCCGGAAAAATCATGGAGCAGGTCCCCAAGGAATCAATCCTGAAGCACTTACACGAGAGGAAAGTGATCAGGAACAGTCAGCATGGATTCACCAAGGGAAGGTCATGCCTGACTAATCTAATCGCCTTCTATGATGAGATTACTGGTTCTGTGGATGAAGGGAAAGCAATGGATGTATTGTTTCTTGACTTTAGCAAAGCTTTTGACACGGTCTCCCACAGTATTCTTGTCAGCAAGTTAAAGAAGTATGGGCTGGATGAATGCACTATAAGGTGGGTAGAAAGTTGGCTAGATTGTCGGGCTCAACGGGTAGTGATCAATGGCTCCATGTCTAGATGGCAGCCGGTATCAAGTGGAGTGCCCCAAGGGTCGGTCCTAGGGCCGGTTTTGTTCAATATCTTTATAAATGATCTGGAGGATGGTGTGGATTGCACTCTCAGCAAATTTGTGGATAATACTAAACTAGGAGGAGTGGTAGATACGGTGGCAGGTAGGGATAGGATACAGAGGGACCTAGACAAATTGGAGGATTGGGCCAAAGGGAATCTGATGAGGTTCAACAAGGATAAGTGCAGGGTCCTGCACTTAGGACGGAAGAATCCAATGCACCGCTACAGACTAGGGACCGAATGGCTAGGCAGCAGTTCTGCGGAAAAGGACCTAGGGGTGACAGTGGACGAGAAGCTGGATATGAGTCAGCAGTGTGCCCTTGTTGCCAAGAAGGCCAATGGCATTTTGGGATGTATAAGTAGGGGCATAGCCAGCAGATCGAGGGACATGATCGTTCCCCTCTATTCGACATTGGTGAGACCTCATCTGGAGTACTGTGTCCAGTTTTGGGCCCCACACTACAAGAAGGATGTGGAAAAATTGGAAAGAGTCCAGCAGAGGGCAACAAAAATAATTAGGGGTCTGGAACACATGACTTATGAGGAGAGGCTGAGGGAACTGGGATTGTTTAGTCTGCAGAAGAGAAGAATGAGGGGGGATTTGATAGCTGCTTTCAACTACCTGAAAGCGGGTTCCAAAGAAGATGGATCTAGACTGTTCTTAGAGGTACCAGATGACAGAATGAGGAGTAATGGTCTCAAGTTGCAGTGGGGGAGGTTTAGGTTGGATATTAGGAAAAACTTTTTCACTAGGAGGGTGGTGAAACACTGGAATGCGTTACCTAGGGAGGTGGTAGAATCTTCTTCCTTAGAAGTTTTTAAGGTCAGGCTTGACAAAGCCCTGGCTGGGATGATTTAATTGGGGATTGGTCCTGCTTTGAGCAGGGGGTTGGACTAGATGACCTCCTGAGGTCCCTTCCAACCTTGATATTCTATGATTCTAAGTGAGCTAAGCTGGGTTCAATTCCAGCTCCGTCATTGACCTGCCATGGGATCTTGGGCAATTCAATTATTCCAACATTTTAAATAGTTGTCCTCTGTAGTTGGGTTACCTCAGTTTTTGGCCTTAGCTTGAAACACCCAGGGCATGATTTTCACAAGTGCTGGGGACCTTGAACTCCAGAGGGGTGCTGAGAGCCATTGAACCAAACTGTACATTCTGTATGTGATGAAAACCACTTCAAGCCAGGGTGTGCGGCAACACCACTACCTCCAGCATGTACGGCCCATGTAGCATCTGTTGGGCTGGGCACTGTGGGACTGGGACTTCAGGGAGTGTGCAGAAAGTAAAAGTGGGCAGAAAAGTGGTTCCAGGAAGATGTCTTCCTCTACAGTATGCTTCTTTCTGGAATACATGGATAACTGAGCAGATGTCAGTGCTGTTCAAAGCATCATTTAGTTCACATCTGTATCTGTATTATCCTCAGAGGAGGAGTAAAAAGCAGTCACCATCTGGGAACGTGCTGTCTGAGAGGAATCAGTCAGGCACAGGGAGCAGCCCAGATGCCTCCAGATTAGAGCTGGGTAAATTATTATAGATTATTTGCTAAAAAATAGTTTTGTTCAACCTAAAATTATTTGTGAATTTGACACGTTTGCCAAATTGTTTTGGTCATTTCTTTTTCAGGCCGAATTCACAAAATGGAGGAGGAGGTTCTTATAATCTTTAGCCCAGTGGTTGGAGCATTAATCCAGGATGTGGGAGACCCAGGTTTAGATCCTGATTTTGGGACAGGGATTTTAACCCAGGACTCCTTCCTCTCAGGTGAGTGCCCTAATCACCAGACTGAAGGTTATAAAAGGGGATGCTGCCACAATCTCCTCCTGCCATTTTGTGTTTCTAGGCCTGTAAAAATGCCTGGAAACAAAAGATCTCAGGGCAAACAAAAAATTTTGTTCAACCCAAAATTAATATTTCTGATTTGCCAAAATTCAGAAAAGTTCAGATTCTGTCAAGCTGAACCATTCCCCGCACCTTCCCCACCAATTTTTCAGAGATGGCAGCAAAACAAAAAATATTTGCTCAGCTTAACTTCAGATATTCTCCATAGAACTCCACTGTCCATAGGGTACTGGACAATGCCCATTGCCTCTTTGAGAAGATGGTAACTTCATCCTTCAGTTGTTGAGGAATAGGCCTAACAATCTGCATTTAAAACTAGTGGATTTCTTCATATACTCTTGTGGGTTTCTCTGAAGGGGGAAGGAAGATAGGCCTAAGTCACTGTGCACTGAGCTTTTTGAAAAATCACATCAGTATTAGCCTTGTTATGCTCTTCATTCTGTAGTGGGAAAGTAAGTTATGAGGTCTTATGTCAAAGAACCCTAAAATGATTCCTGTAGAGTAACTGAGGGTTATTACATTCTATCCTGTATGCAGTATGCAGTTTTACAGATTGTCTAGATATGTAATTATATAATGGATTGAATAAGCCTGGAAAAAAGTAAATATGTTTTTTGTAATTGTTCAACACATATTTACATCTTTCTCACATCTACCTGATTCATTCATCAGACAGATCTTACAAATTGCCCAGCCATGTAGTGTTAATATTATTTTAATACTGCATCCAAAACTGTACTAGGCATTTTATAGATCAAATAAGATATTTGAAAATCCTTTCACAAGAGGATATATATGTATGTGTATATACATATATAATATATGTACAGATATAATAAATATTTTTAAAAATCTTAATAGGATTAACATACACATTTCAGTGTTCTACAGTCATTACTCAAATATTCTCCTTCATCCTGCTTTTTCTCCTACATCTTTATCCATCCTTGTACCCATGTCCCCAGATGGCCTCCTAACCTTGCTAATAATTGAACATCACTGCCCACTCTCTGGAGACAGGGGATCTGGAGTGAAGTGAAGATGGTGACCCACTGATATATAAGTAGTGGCCTAGATGGGGGAGTTATCTGAGGGACAAGAACTGTGTGAGAGGCCAAAGTCAAGAAAACCAGTAACTTGAGGCCATGGCATTGATGATTCACATTGCTAAAAGGCATAGATTGAGGAAACAGTGATGATAATTAATCATTGGAACCATTTACCAAAGGTTTGGGTGGATTCCCCATAACTGACAATTTATAAATCAAGATTGGATTTTTTTTTAAAGATATGCTCTGTTTCAGAAGGTATTATTTCAGAGAAGTTCTTGGGCCTGTCTTATACAAGAGGTCAGACTAGATGATCATAATGGTCCCTTCTGGTCTTGGAACCTAGGAAAAATTTCCTCGTATACTAAGAAAATCCTAAAAGTGGCGTATGTGTGTGAGTGTATGGTTTCATCCCAGTTTTGCATGATCAAGGCTGTGTCAGGCAAAAGCCATTATTACAAGAGGAAAAAATGTTAACTGCAGTTAACAAGGCAGAGTCAGGTATATTATGTTGATCACATTATTCTCTGATTACGCAGAGTATAACATGTTTTCACTGTATAGAGAATCACATATGCTGTATCCTGATCAAAGTAAGCTTTGGCAGCAGCAGCTAGTACCCATTCCAACATATTGCTTGCTTTAAGTTGTTACTTGTGCATACTAAAAAATGATACACCAGATTCTGGTGTCTTGTGCGGGGGAGGTTGGTTGTTTTCTCATAATGAAAAGTCACAAGCTCAATTAAATTTTATTGTCTCTAACTTTTGATGCATGAATATTTTGTGAGCTTTTACAAGTATCAGATAGTAGGTAACAAGGAGAAGTTAATGAAGTATATGGCAAAGTATGCCACAGGCTTTAATCTAGAATTTCTGCACATAGTGGCTTCCAGAATGGAGCATGCAGCAACTAGTAAAATCAATATTTTCAATTGACAGGCGGTCGGTGTTAAATTTTAATGGTATAATATAGCTTTGTCATATAACGTACACACTGCAAAATGAATCTATATTGATATTCATGCAGTAAAGATGAACTTCTAGTGAAAGCGTTTGGATATTAAAAAAGCTGAAATGTCACTAAATATTTCCACCTAATAAAGAAATATCATACCACTAAAAACTATTTGGTTTCCCTCATAAGTGGCCTCCATTGAGATTAGACTTTTGAAAAGAATATATGATGTAGTAAAATGGTTAAGTGTGTGGAATATAAGCCAACAGCTTGTGTGTTGGATGAAGAAGATTTGCTGGATGTGTCACAACTCCAAGACTGCACTGGAGAGGTGAGGCTATTAACATGCTTTCATTCTTGAAGCACCCTCAGACTTTAAAATGCCTGTCCTGCATTTAGACATCGTGATTTCCTTTTCTTTTCTTTGGCTGACATTACATATGGATTCATGGCGCATAAGAAGAACTCCATGTACAATGCATGATATATGTGCAATTTTAAAAAGAGTTTGTACTGCAGAAAGGATGTAGAACTGGATATCTTAGGTCTTAAACTGCCTATGGCCTAGGCTCCTGAATAATTAATGATCATGAGTACTGTATTTTTATACTTCACTATGTATACTGTATGCATTATACAGAACAAAAGAATGCTATGCTAAACCTACTAGTAAAGGGCAAAATTAGGGAGTGAGAAAGTGTTAGCTGAATAATTTAAAAGCAAGTGATCTTGGTTTTGTCATTACAAAGGGCAACCCCTTCAGATGGCACCTCAGTAAATTGAAAAGTTTCCTTGAAAATTGTAAGGCTAGCTTAGATCAAATGTGCAGGTCAATGAGCTGGTGATCTAGGTTAAATCCCAGTCAGTGGTATTTTATCAGATTTATAGGCTACTGGATGTCACAGGTTCATAATAAACCACAAAAGGTTTGAAGGTTTGGTTCAGACAACTAAGCTCCATGCCCCAAGAATAGATATTTATTTTAAGTTTATGCAAAGTGCTTTGCGATTAAGCTCTTGATTTTCATTTAGTCTAAAGCTCCTATTCATAGATTCATAGATTCATAGATTTTAAGGTCAGAAGGGACCATTATGATCATCTAGTCTGACCTCCTGTACAACGCAGGCCACAGAATCTCACCCACCCACTCCTGTAACAAACCCCTAACTTATGTCTGAGCTATTGAAGTCCTCAAATTGTGGTTTAAAGACTTCAAGGTGCAGAGCATCCTCCAGCAAGTGACCCATGCCCCACGCTGCAGAGGAAGGCGAAAAACCTCCAGGGCCTCTGCCAATCTGTCCTGGAGGAAAATTCCTTCCCGACCCCAAATATGGCAGTCAGCTAAACCCTGAGCACGTGGGCAAGACTCATCAGCCAGACACCCAGGAAAGAATTCTCTGTAGTAACTCACATCCCACCCCATCTAACATCCCATCACAGGCCATTGGGCATATTTATCTCTAATAGTCGAAGATCAATTAATTGCCAAAATTAGGCTATCCCATCATATCATCTCCTCCATAAACTTATCAAGCTCAGTCTTGAAGCCAGATATGTCTTTTGCTCCCACTGCTTCCCTTGGAAGGCTGTTCCAGAACTTCAGTCCTCTGATGGTTAGA
Organism: Caretta caretta; assembly: GCF_965140235.1. NCBI lineage: Eukaryota > Metazoa > Chordata > Testudines > Cheloniidae > Caretta > Caretta caretta. Next base: position 94,364,686 of record NC_134209.1, on the reverse strand, counting down.
AACCTTCATCTAATTTCAAGTTTAAACTTCCCGATGGCCAGTTTATATCCATTTGTTCTTGTGTCCACATTGATACTGAGCTTAAATAATTCTTCTCCCTCTCCGGTATTTATCCCTCTGATATATCTATCTATCTATCTATCTATCTATCTATCTATCTATAGATAACAATCATATCTCCTCTCAGCCTTCTTTTGGTTAGGCTAAACAAGTCAAACTCTTTGAGTCTCCTTTCATAATACAGGTTTTCCATTCCTTGGATCATCCCAGTAGCCCTTCTTTGTACCAGTTCCAGTTTGAATTCATCCTTCTTAAACATGGGAGACCAGAACTGCACACAATATTCCAGATGAGGTCTCACCAGTGCCTTGTGTAACAGTACTAACACCTCCTTATCCCTACAGGAAATACCTCGCCTGATGCATCCCAAGACCGCATTAGCTTTTTTCACAGCCATATCACATTGGCGGCTCATAGTCATCCTGTGATCAACCAACACTCTGAGGTCCTTCTCCTCCTCTGTTACTTCCAAGTGATGCATCCCAAGCTTATAACTAAAATTCTTGTTATTAATCTCTAAATTCATGACCTTGGACTTTTCACTATTAAATTTAATCCTATTACTATTACTCCAGTTTACAAGGTCATCCAGATCTTCCTGTATGATATCCCATCCTTCTCTGTATTGGCAATACCTCCCAGCTTTGTGTCATCCGCAAACTTTATTAACACATTCCCGCTTTTTGTACCAAGGTCAGTAATAAAAAGATTAAATAAGATTGGTCCCCAAACCAATCCTTGAGGAACTCCACTAGTAACCTCCTTCCAGCCTGACAGTTCGCCTTTCAGTGTGACCCACTGTAGTCTCCCCTTTAACCAGTTCCTTATCCACCTTTCAGTTTTCATATTGATCCCCATCTTTTCCAATTTAGCTAATAATTCTCCATGTGGAACTGTATCAAATGCCTTATTGAAATTGAAGTAAATTAGATCCACTGTGCTCCCTTTGTATAAAAAATCTGTTACCTTCTCAAAGAAGGAGATCAGGTTGGTTTGACACGATCTACCTTTTGTAAAGCCATGTTGTATTTTGTCCCAATTACCATTGACCTCCTTAACTACTTTCTCCTTCAAATTCTTTTCCAAGACCTTGCATACTACAGATGTCAAACTAACAGGCCTGTAGTTACCCGGATCGCTTTTTTTACCTTTCTTAAAAAAAGGAACTGTGTTAGCAATTCTCCAGTCATACAGTACAGCCCCTGAGTTTACAGATTGATTAAAAAATCTTGCTAACAGGCTTGCAATTTCATGTGCCAGTTCCTTTAATATTCTTGGCTGAAGATTATCTGGGCCCCCAATTTAGTCCCATTAAGCTATTCAACTTTGGCTTCTACCTTGGATGTGGTAATATCTACCTCCATATCCTCATTCCCATTGGTTGTCCTACCATTATCCCTAAGATCCTTATTATTTTCATTAAAGACTGAGGAAAAATATTTGTTTAGACGTTGGGCCATGCCTAGATTATCCTTGACCTCCACTCCATCCTCAGTGTTTAGCAGTCCCACTTCTTCTTTCTTTGTTTTCTTCTTATTTATATAGCTATAGAACCTTTTACTATTGCTTTTAATTCCCTTTGCAAGGTCCAACTCTACATGGCTTTTGGCCTTTCTCACTTTATCCCTACATGTTCTGACCTCAGTAAGGTAGCTTTCCTTCATCATTCATCATTCTACCAACGATAATAGGGCCTTAAAATGTTTGCAAATTGTACAAGACCACTTTACATTGCCAGAGTGAGATAAAGAGACCCTAGCGTAAATGAGAATAATTCCCTAATACTTTCTCAGGAACCCAACAAACTGAGACCCATATATTAAAAAAAACTAGCTGCCCAAATCGTGCATGCAAATTTACAAGTGCAATGGACATGCTAAGGAGTCATAACTCACATCTGTGGTGGACCCAAAATGGCATATATAGCCATCTATTAGTGCCCACAGGCAAGTTATGGGCCACAGTGTCTATTTGCTTGTACAACTACCCAATGTTTGTGCAAAATGGACATACACAGTTGATAAATGTAAATTTCCCAGGCACAGATTAGTCACTCTCATTTGAAATTTTGCCCTGATGATTAATTATTCACATTAAGGCCCCTATTCAGCAAAGGACTTGGATAATTTAAACACATAAATGGTCCAACTAAAGTCAATGGTTAGGCGCTTTGTTGTGCTTAAACAGCATGTTTAAGTGCTTTATTGAATCACAAACATCAAGAAATCATAAGCTTAGCATTGATCTCCGAGATACTGAAAGGAAAGGCCTGGCTGAGGTCTGGGCTTTCCCTTCATTCTGTCCATTTGATTTTTCAACAAGGAATATGTGTGATGCTTGACTTTGTGGTGCTTTATAGCATGGGCTGCTTTGGCAGAAATCATGAGGGGTTTCATCATATGAAAGAGGTGTTCTTTCTAACTTGGGTTATTGGGCAGAATGAAGAACCGTACCTCCTTCTATGTTACTGGACATATATTCAATGATGGCTGCTCTCAGATCAAGAATTCTGTGTGTTCAACTACATAGTAAATATAATTCCAGCTTGCTGAATGAGCTGTTGAAGGACAGGAGCATATTATATAGCTAGATGCAGGCAAGCGTCTCACAGGCATGAATGAAGAGAGTGTAAAAAATTCTCCTTATCTATGAATGTAGTGTCAACCGGGAGGACTGTGTCACTACAGCAAAGGTCTAAGAGTGTCTAGCATGCAGCTTCCTCTTTTGAATTTGGAAGCTGATCACGGCACATAGTAGAATCATAAAGGTTAATGATATGTTTGAATATACAGAAAGGAAATGGGGAAGATGCAGCTCTGAGTCATCCAACGTTTGCCCCCCCACACACACACTGGCTGAGAGAGGTGGAAGGTGCCTGTAGTAGTGTGATCAGGCAAGAATAGTTTCAAGAGTGTGTACCCAGAATGACATTGCATTACTCAGAAAGAAGGGGAACAGCTACACAGCAGTTGGAGGTGTAATTTCCAGCATAGTTGGATGTACAGGTGCTAGTTTCGATAGAACAAGCATGTTAAGCATAGAAGTGTAGCGGTGTGAGCTAGCCACCCAAGTACATACTGAACGTATCAGACGGGGCTGTACTCAGGTGGCCAGCCACAGGGCTATACCGCTACTTTTAGTGTACTAGTTCAACAAAACTAAGCGCAAGTACATCTACCCATGCTGGAAAGCGCAACTCTGGCTGCTGTGTAGACGTGTCCAAAGAATATGGGCAGAATGAGGAAAAACAGAGCGTTCAGTTCAGTGCTTAATTAAGTTCTGAAATCCGAATGATTTAAACATGTATTTTCTTGTCTCCTCACAATGACTTGTGTACTGTATTTGCAGCGCATTATGAAACAGTGACCCAATGCAAATGGAGGCTGCTCTAACTTACAACAACCTTAATACAGCTGCCCGTGGGCTTCTCCACAGCCCAGAGTTGCCAGAGCACTCCACCCACTGCCCAAATATGCCCCTTCCTTCCCCTAGCATGACCCTATGTTTTGTGCTATGAAGGGGCATAGCAGCCATAAGGCCAATGTGCCAGCTCTGTGCCACTCCTGTTTTGGGGGAATTCATTTGGAGGGCAATCTGCCCTTTATTGCTCCTGTGCACCAGCAGAGTAGGAGCTAGAATCTGGCCCAAGTTTGTATCATGGCAGACCTAATTCGTGCTTCCTTAGGATGAGTGAGTCAAATCTCTGCATTTGCCAGTGCTGCCTTAAACCACTAGTCCACATATCCTTCTACCTCTAGAGCAGTGGTGGGCTGCATGCGGCCCATCAAAGTAAGCTGATTGTGGGCCACGAGACATTTTATTTATGTTGACTGTCCTCCGGCACAGCCCCCCGAATCTCCCAGTGGGCATGGTTTGCAGTTCCTGGACAAGGGGAGCTGCGAGAAGCGGCAGATAAACTAGGAGCTGTGGGAGGCCACGCCTGAGGACACTCAATGTCCACAAAATGTCTCACGGCCTGCACTCAGCTTAACCTGATGGGACGCAGGTTGCCCACCACTGATCTAGATGCTTTCATATGTTGAAGGTGTAGTACTAGAACACAGGAATGCTGAGCTCTTTTCTTGATTCTGCCACAGACTTCCTATGGAATGTTGCAAAATATTAAAGTAATGAAGACAGCATCATGATTCCTCTCTAGAAATATTGTGAGCTTGTTCCATTTTATCAGAATCTGATAAGAGTCTTTTCAATAGTGGCACATCACTAGCATTCTCTAAGTTTTCCAGTAGGGAGTTAATATGGATTTCCTACAAACTTTGAGGAAGGAAACTAAACTGGAATAATTTGGGGGTATCTTGTTTTATTCTATGTGATAATTTTGGAGATTTAATATGATGGACTTTAAAGCCAGAGTCATCTCCAAATTCCATAATTGCTTTCATAACACCAGACACTGAGGCAAGATGAATAGGGCCAGATCTAAAGCCTGGTTGAAGCCCATGGAAAGAGTTCCATTGACTACAATGGAAGTTGGATAAGGCTTCATTGTCTGCATATTGTAAGCTTTGTTCTCTGGGCTTCCTGCATTTATCCCTAAGATATTGCAATTTTGTCTGATGTGCAAACCATTCTGTGGCAATTGTAAATAACAGTCAGGGTGACAGAGAGCTACCAATTTCTCTCGGAACTGCGGTAGGTTTATGAGAACAGGTTCCAGTGTAATACCCATCTTAAAAGATATACTGGTAGCAGTGGAACAAGATAGATAATGAATGGAAGGACTGATTCAAGCCTTCCGTGAAGTCAATAGATTTACACTGGTGTGAAACTAGTGTAAGATCAGAATCTGTAAAGCTCCATCAACACTATGATCTAGGGGTGTGATTCCCCTGCTCATGTACACATAGTCATGCTAGCTGTCTTGGAGCTCACATGAATATAAATAGCAGTGTAGCTGGAGTACCATGGGTAGTGGCTGCGGAGCCATGGCTGAGCCATGCAGTGTACATACCCACTGGTTTCAGGTTAAGAGTGATGTGTTTTCACTTTTTAAAATCTGTCTCCAAATGTGTTTCTTAGCTTTACTTGTTTAACAATGCTAGACAAAGCCCTTAAACATATCATTAATTTTAAACATGTGGCCCCCATGGAAGGTGCCGTGTACTTCAGTGGGTGTACTAACATGTATTAAATTAGGCACCTGCTTAAGTATTTTGCCAAATCAGGGCCTTAGCTTATAGTAATTTAAAGATGTAAAATTATCAGTATATAAAAGAGTAGGCTCTGGATGATATTTTGACACCATTTCAGCTACTATTATGTGCTTAGAAACAGTTTATGTAATGTTTATTTCACAATAGCTCATTAATGGGAAAGCTACTTTTCAAAGGAAAGACTTGGAAACTTTAAAATGCCACAGTAAACCTGCATGCTATAGGTAATGGGAAAACTACTGAATGATAGCTAGAGGCTAATTTTGACAGATGGATGTGTACAGTTGTGCTACTATATTTGTTTGTGCCTGTGGTCAATCGACGACGCAAATACCAGATGTGCCTCTGCAAATTTAATATTTGCACATGCATATGGCTGGAGGAGCACATAACTGACATATACATTCGCAAATACGTGATTTGTATACACATCAGGGATTTACATGCACAATTACATGCATTTATTTTCTAAACTCAGGCCCCTACATTGCTGTCTGTGTTTTTTATTCAAACCCATAATTTTCCAATGACCATTTTCATGATTTAGGAATTTCTGCTACATTTCAGGCATTACAAAGAGTTACTTTGTGGAAAGTGGGAACATATCTTTTTAGAACAGCATATTTACTGATCAACCTGAAAACTTAATATTTAAACATTATTTATGGATGGTATGTTTCCTCTGTGTGGGCATGCATCCCTATTTTTCTCTATTATATATGACATTCTGCCCATCATATATTTTATATTTATTCAGGGGAAAAATTAATCCATGTGGCCAGTCTATTTCAAAAATGAGGTATATATAATTGGATTTTATGATAATGTAATGGCAATGTTAAAACCTTTATAGCATAACTATGCTTGCAAGGTGTATGTTTTATGCAGAACAATCAACAGTCTAATAAGCACACCAAAGAGCCATTAACTGGGTTGGCAAGTGGTGAGAACAGTACAGAATAAGCCAAAAGGCTTGATTTAGAAGACTGGATTAAACAACATGATTTTCAATAGTGCTGCAGAAGTGGGGCGATGTAGAGCATATCCTGAGGACCCGGAATGTTTACAATTTGTACGGCTGTTGTTGAGAGGAGGCTGCTTAGGAGTCTGAGAGCAGAATACAAGCACAGAACTTTATTGTGATTTGTGGTGATAATTTATTTAATGTCTTAAATTTACTTGTAAATCAGTGTCTATCTGTTTTGTTTTGTTTTTTTGCATTGTAAGAGTGCCTATAACAAACAGGTGAGAATTGCTAAAGACTAACATATAGTCCTGATTTATACTTACAATGAGCCTAGAGAGGCAGCTGTAATTGTAAGGAACATCTGTATCTTCAGTTGAAGGGCAGGTAATGGTACTTGTTCTGATTTTCTAGAGTCTTTTAAATCAGAAACAAAATATTCCTCAGCCCTCTACTTTCCCTATTCTTAAAATGATTAGAAAAAGTGGAAAGAAAACCAACAGTGCGATCAAAATATTTTGTAAAAATATAGGATTGTTGTGGTGTTTTTTTATCAAAAATTTTCCTAGCATAAAACACTGGATAAAGCAAAACAAGAATCTTTGTCTTTACAGTGTTATACGTTTCCATTTAAAGACAGATAATAGATTAATAGATTTCAAGGCCAGAAGGGACCATTGTGAGAATCTAATCTAACCTCTTGCATAACAGAGGCCATAGAATTTTCTCAAAATGGTTCCTAGAGAGAAAATATCTTTTAGAAAAACATCCAATCTTGATTTTAAAATTGTCAGTGATGGAGAATCCACCATAACCCTGAGAAAATTGTTCTAGTGATTGATTGCTCTCACTCTTAAAAATGCATGCCTTATTTCCAGTCTGAATTGTCTAGATTCAACTTATGAAACTAATGAAACAAAAAAGTAAAATAAAGGGGAACAGCAGTGAACTCTATTTATAATATTTTTGTCCCTTTTTGACCCGAGAGGCTAGTCAAAGTCTGGAGCCCTATGGGTGTGCCAGCTGGAAGCAGAAATTGATGGAGTCTCGTATTTTCTCTGATGAAGTTTTGTTTATTTACAAAGAATGTACAAAGTCCTGTATCACTGAATGCAGAAGGAATAAAATATCAGGAAACAGTTTCTTTTGCTCACAGCGCCAAGAACATTCTTTTAGACTGCACCCCGACCCCAAATCCTCGTTCCAGGTTCCTTCCAGGGTCCACTAACATGTTTTCAGCTGCTCCTCTCTCTCTCTTTCAGTCTGTTCTTTCCTGTTCTGTTTCTGTGTGTTCTCTCTCCTCTTCCACCCACCCAATCTATCCAAAACAATGCTCAGGGCAAGTTTACACTACAGCGCTATTCTGAGGGGAGAGCGCTTTCCTGTTGGCATAATTATGCCACCTCTGCGAGAGGCATAAGCTATGTCAGTGGGACAGCATCTCCTGCTGACATAGTGCGGGTGTAAACAGTGCAAAACTTACGTCCTTTGGGGGGCAAGGGGGCTTTGTCACATCCTAGAGGGACGTAAATTAGATTGACTTAACCAGTACTGTATACCTGCATTCAATCAATAGCTCCTGGGCGGGTTCACGTACACCTTTTATCTTAGGTGGGGTTTATGCTTACAGTTATGTTAATTGAAGGATGAGCTCACACATCAATCTCAATGGGGTTTTAACTCAACCCATAAAAACCTTTCACCTAGCTCACAATAATATCTTTAAAAAGCAGCTACACACAAATATGTAAACATAATATATTTGGCTAAATAACTCAATATAATCCAGCAATTCTAGACTCATCTTTAGTCCACTTCACAATCTATGCAGGATTACTAAGGCCCTTACTGTGCATGGAGGATTTTTATGAACTCCAGTAATTAAGAGATGACCTTATATCTCAAAATAACATGGGGATTTTGGAACAATCAGTGCCACATTAATGTTTTCTTTCACCCCAGTACTCTGATACCTTCAGTTCTCTAGTTGCTCTTTAAAGATAATTGCCAATGTTTCAGTAAATGTGTCAGCTGATTCCCTTCACTTTAAGGCATACATGTTATCTGGACCTGCAGATTTGTATGCTGTATATATTAAGGGAAAAAGTCTCTAATAAACGTACAGCCCTTTTACCCCTCTCAAAGCATGGAGGTGAACAGGGGACATGATGGAGCTAGGTTATGCCTATCCTTCACTGGTGTAGGGGCCACTAATTGGTGAATTTTGCAGTGCATCCTAAAAATGTCAAGGGTGAGATAGATGCTTTCCCATCCCTTTTGGGAGGGTATTAATAAGTATGACAATATATGGAGTATAGAAGGATTGGCCTTATGTCCATCTACCTTCTCTGTAAATGGCCTCATTCCAGAATCAATTACATGAATATACTATTTCCTCAACATTTTAGTACATTAGTTAGCAGCCACTCTATATTCTCTCTCTCTGTCCGGAGAAATCTAATAACCAGATACCTCTCACCTGTCTTTACCTTTAGTTTGTCACTTTATCATTTTTGAAAAAAGCAATTGCTTTGATCTCCACTTTTGCTTGGGGTGCAAGCAGGGGAATAAATGCTTATTTATAGGGTCTTCAGTTCCATAAGTCTGTCACACAACCACTTGGGTAGAATATATTTCATTTCCACTATAATAAAGCCAAAAAGCTTTATAAAAAAAGGAAGTGGTAGTAATTTATGATTAGATTGACTTGCATAGGTTTTGTACAACACAGAAAATCAGTGTCCACCTTTGACCCAACATGCTGCAGACCTTTCTATATTAATGGTGTACAGTTTCAGGCAAGAAAAGAAAAAGGAGCTCAACACTAAATGGAAAGAGGCAAAATACATTGAATATTGAATGTCAAAATCAAGAGGAAAACATGGGAAACCCATGAAAAGTTCTTCTCAGGGGACTGTGAGAGAGTCAGCTTTAACTGGAATACAAAAGCTTTCATTTCCTCTTCCATAACAGAAAAAGAAAAACCACAAACAAAAATGAACTTGCAGTCTTGTCTCAGAATAGTTAAGTGTGCTGCATAAAGAGCCCTCTGTAGTGTTTTTGGCTACGTGTAACGTTTTGTGTGTCTGGATGGATACAACCTAGAGGCAGTAGCTACACTTTCATAAATTATTTCAGTCAGAGACTCATAGAGAAATAGGCTTTACTCATTCAGTTTACAAAAAACAAAAATTCAATAGAGCTGACAATAAGCTTTTTACTGAGATCTAAATGCTATAGATTCAGAAAAACAGAATTAGTTTTAGGTATTTTTGTTTCCCAATATATCAATGTGATCCTTTTCTGTTGAGATTTCTCGTATGTTTTTGCCTTATATTCTGCTTCATAATCCGGATACAAGTATGTAGCTGCAGCTCATACCCTTTTTCACCAATTAAAATAAATCTTCATATAATCAACAAAACAGCTAGGAGAAAAGTCCTCCAGATCCTACCAAGATGTCAATAGCATATAATGAAACAGTATTCAAGATTTCTCTAAAGTATAGTTCTGATTAAACAAAATAAAATTATAATAAAGGGAAAACAGTGTGTGTGAAAATATACAATAAACACTTGATTAAATATTAATATTAAAATGGAAAGAGCAACCTAATAATCCATAATTTAAGTAGTAACTATAGATAGATATTTAAATATTATTTTACACAAAGCTATAAACTATTAACTTTTTGCAAAACACTAATATAATTCTGCAAACACTAATGTACATGACTTCAGTAGATTAATCATCCAAGTAAATTTACTCATGTTTTTAAGAATTTGCAGGATTGGATCCTTAGGTAATTATACATGCTAACCCTGTTGGCTTTGTGTATTCATTTGCCTGTGCTGAATGCATATGCATTACTTCTAGGTACAATTTATGACACAATTTTTTAAAAAGTCACTCAGTATGTAGGAAATCTTTGTTTTATATAAAGAAAAGGAGTACTTGTGGCACCTTAGAGACTAACCAATTTATTTGAGCATGAGCTTTCGTAAGCTACAGCTCACTTCATCAGATGTTTCAGAGTAGCAGCCGTGTTAGTCTGTATTCACAAAAAGAAAAGGAGTACTTGTGACACCTTAGAGACTAACCAATTTATTTGAGCATAAGCTTTCATGAGCTACAGCTCACTTCATCAGATGCATTCAGTGGAAAACACAGTGAGGAGATTTATATACACACAGAACATGAAAAAATGGGTGTTATCATACACACTGTAAGGAGAGTGATCACTTAAGATGAGCTATTACCAGCAGGAGAGTGGGGGGAGGAAGAAAACCTTTTGTAGTGATAATCAAGGTGGGCCATTTCCAGCAGTTAACAAGAAGATCTGAGGAATAATGGGGGGGGATACAATTAACTCAGGCTTGAATAGAGACTGGAAGTGGATGAGTCATTACACAAAGGAAAACTATTTCCCTTTGTTTATTCCCCCCCCCCCCAGACACACACACACCCACTGTTCCTCAGATGTTCTTGTTAACTGCTCAAATAAATTGGTTAGTCTCTAAGGTGCCACAAGTACTCCTTTTCTTTTCTCCTTACAGTGTGTATGATAACACCCATTTTTTCATGTTCTGTGTGTATATAAATCTCCTCACTGTGTTTTCCACTGAATGCATCCCATTAAGTGAGCTGTAGCTCACGAAAGCTTATGCTCAAATAAATTGGTTAGTCTCTAAGGTGCCACAAGTACTCCTTTTCTTTTTGTTTTATATGTCAGTCAGTTTGGCAGGACTGTTGTTGGACTCCAATACCATATATCATAACCTCAGCTAAATTTTAAGGCCTGATCCTATTGAAATGAATGGAAGTTTTGTAAATTACTTCAGAGGCACAAGGCTCAAACCATTAAAGATTAGATGACATTGGATCCAGTGAACTTCTTGATTTGTTGTCATTGTATCTTGATTTATGAGAATGAGAGTTTCTAAATAATATTTAGGGTTATCATAGTAAATAAAAACTATCCCAAAATAATTAGGAAACAAAACAGTGGCATCAATTTTCATATGTAAAGAATTGCCTTTTATAGGGATTTACACCTACAGACTTGAGTAGCTCTGTGAAATGTATGGGAAAATATGGATCCATTTATCTTGAAAAGGAAATTATGCATTTCTTCCAGACATCTGAAAGGACACAATCTTTGATCTCAACAGAAATCAAAGTTATTATTAGTATCTTCCCATTTAGATCATACACTTTGTAACACTGGGTCAGTGAAGGTTAAAAAATCAGCAAGCTGCGTGACCTGTAAGCAGCCCTTAAGGAAATATCTAAAGGATATTGCAATGGTAAACAGACTATTCCTTGTAGATACCTTTCAAAGCCATGTTAAGTAGAGTAGAATCCTGTATTTGAAACCCATTTGCCTGTATTGTTAGAGAATCAAAGGGTAAGTGCTAAACGTGTCTATGTTTACCTGCATCCTATTAGAAATCTAACAATGTGATCTAATCAGCTTGTAGATGTCCTGTTCTGGTCTTATTATGCTTTGTTACTGTATTCCATTGACTCAAAGAATAAAAGGCGGTATTATTAGATGGGACTTTTGGTGTAATAATATTATTATCCTCATCTCTCTTTGAAACTTGTAATTCCACATAGTAAACCACCTGTGAACTATCTTGATAGTTTGAATGGCTATTGCTAAAGGTATTGTCTGAGAAAGGATCCATTGAACTGAGATCACAGACTGTCCACTCGCTTTAATCAAAGCCCATGTGGTGCAGTTGGCTGTAAGTGTGCAGCCTTCTTCAACATCTCAGGTCTGCTTAAAATTTAACAGGGAAGGTCTAAGCTGCAGGACCAACGTCTCCAGATAGTTTCCTGGATTACCCTAGATTTTCATGAAAAAACTCTTGACAGATTCTACATCTGAACTGCCTATTGGACTATAAGACACTGAAATTATTCCAGAGAGACTTTTACAAGTCAGCAGATATAACTTCTCTGCGATGATCCTGAGTTTTGAACACTGAAAGTCACTTGTATGTATGTGATTCCTTAATCATTTATAACTCTCTTCTTCCTTTTTCCTTTTAATAATAAATCTTAGATTTTGTTATGAAGGATTGGCTGATGATCTCTGGGTAAGTGTGATATCTGGGTAAGATCTGAGATTCATACTGACCTGAGGGTAAGTGTCTGATCCTTTGGGATTGATAGAAATTTAAGTGTGGTGAATAGGGTTTCTGGTAACCCCTCATTATATTAGATTTGATTGTCTATAGGGGAACCAAGGGCTGGAATGCCTAAAGTGGACTGTGTTTGGCTTCTTGTTAACCAGCTTGGTGCTACAAAAGCTCTGTTGTTCCTGGCTTCGGGAATCTAATTATACAATAAACCAACAGTTTGGAGGACTGTCTGCTGTATTTCTTGCTGTCTGCCCTGAGAGTGGCATTCTCAGTGTGACCCATCCAGGCACCAGGTCACACATGTGTTTGTCACATTTCTGGTATCAATTAATTTGAAAGGTATACAGGAAAGTTTTCATCAAGTGACAATAGGATTTTAATTTTAAATCAAGGTGAGCTTGTGGTTTGGCCATATGTTTAAGTGTGTGATTGCATACATAGACATAGCTGTCTAATTGGGCATCCAAATTTAGTTGATGCCTTTGAAGGTGTGATTTATTGTAAACCACTCTGTAATACTTTGGTCTCTATTTCCTATAAATCAAATTACATGTGGGCAGCTTAGACTTGATTTGTAACCACAACTGTTTTCATGGTGTGCACTGAAAATAAATTGTACAGAGGTGTTTTTATCCTACTAATAATGTGTACAGGAAAACAGATTTGTAACACTTTTAGAAGAACAGTATAATTTTACAAACTTTAACTTCAGTTAAAATGAGAGAATCTAGATAAATGAATAGATATTTTCATATGATAATATTTCTCCTCTTTCTCAAAAGTTGCTTTTACTTTTGCCTGTGGTTGATCATTGTCTTTACTGTGACCATTGGGCCAGATCCTGTAAAGCGATATTCACAGACATCATCCTTTACTTACATTTGGGAAGAAGGCATAATGGGCATCATAGGGAGTTTCAGGAGATGTGTGTTCAATTCTGGTTGTTAATTCAACTTAATTAGTCACTTAATTTTCTTGCCTTGATTCCCCATCTGTAAAATGCGGATGATACCCTACCTCAGAGGGATGATGTGAGGATAAACCTTTAAGTACTTTAAGAGGCACACAGGCAGTGTGGTGATGATAGCTTGGTCTTCACTATAAGAACTATCTACATAGCCTAATATATTAAAATCTATGCAAAAATTAGACCCAAACACAGAGGATCAAAAAGATGCTTTCCCAACACTGAGCAAGTTTTATGATCTGCTGTTACATCATTGTAATCCTCCTCTTCCAATCACCCTGCTCTATTTCATTGCCTCATGCATTGGAATAGAGTAGGGTTATTACATTATGTCTAATTTACTATACTCCATCCTGCAAAAGGATCAGCAGGGGTGAGGAAGGATTTTTTCCCCATAAACTGAATTGCACAATTGGACAGATCCATTATAGCTGGGAAGAAGGGAGCTTCACCTTTCTTTGGTGCATCAGGCATAGACCACTGTTGAAAACAGGATAGTGGATTTGATAAACCATAGGTCTGGAAAGGCCTTGATCCAGCAAAGCATTTAAGCATATGTGTATCTTTAAACAAAAGTTGTCTCATTGAAGTCAATGACTTTCTCACAGTGATTGCTCACATTGACTTCAAAGAGACGAGTGTACTTAAATGCTTTGCCAGTTTTGAGGCTTATAAGTATATATTATTTCCCATTCCCCCCTAATCTCTGTATACTTGTTTGTCTGTTCTTTAACTGTGAGCTCCTCAGGGCAGGGACCTTTCTTTTTTCCTATGTGGAAAGTTCCCAGCACCCAGAGAGCATTAGCATATAAACAAATAATAATAAAAGGCAGGGATAAATCTTCTGTTATTAGAACTGGCTCTTCCTGCCTGTAATTGTAATGTGCTCTGCAAGTCTTCTTTTTTTTGAGCACAGAAGAGGGATAGTTCACGTTCATTATGTCAGGGTAACAGGTGAGATATAATACTGTGGAAAGTTTTTCTGTTTTGTAAAGAATTACATATTTTAAAATAAAAAAAGCATACAAGAAGGAATGGCTTTTGTGACTGACAGTTATATTCTGAATAACAATAGTTTGCTTGACTTTGAGTCTTCATTTAAAAGCTTCAGTTTCCAATTTCTGTGGGCCAATGTGGGTCTATATCAGGTCTTCCGAAAACAAAATTGTTTGTGCATTTTCTTCTAATAGTTCTTATTTTTTGTGTGACAGAATTTAACATCGTCTGCATTTAAATGCTATTTTTTTTCAGTTAACTGTAGAATAATCATGAGTGGAAACAAAGATAACATTTCAAATCCTGCTGTATGAAACAATAGCACAATTCATTCAGTCATCCAAGTCAGTCAATAACTTCCCATGAAAGCATCAGGAAAAACAGGTTAAAGAGCCAGGGGACACAGTGAGAAGTGACAGTACTGAGAAAAAAAGTGTTATGCATTGTGGCAGGTCAAGCAAAACAACCCAGACAGGGTCATAAAATCCAAATACTTCACTTTCTTCAGCCTGGTTTCTGATCAGCCCGGCTCCCAATTTCAATTGCCCTTTCCAGTGCAAATTTTCTTGATTGGTAATAATAACGTCTTTATTCATAGGGCTTGTAGTTAATAACAACATCTCCGGATCTTTCTGCTCTATGAGCTTATATTTCGATGGGATTTTGGAAAGGGTTTCCCATGCAAAGATGTCATTGAAGCAGTGTCTTTCTTCTGAAAATGCCACACCTCCTGGTTCCCATATAGTATGTCTAAGTAGACTTTATGGAAAAGCTATCCCTTGCCAATCTGCACTGCAGATCTTTTACCAATAGAAGTTCCATGGGCAGAAAAAGTGAAAAAAAGAAAAAGAAACAGAAATAGCAGGTCTAGTTTTAAGTATAGGAGAGAATTTTGGCTCAGATCCTCAAAAGTATTTAGGTGCCTAATGCCTATAGATTTCAAGGGGAGTTAGATGCCTAAATACCTTTGAGGATCTGGGCCTTTGCCCCTAATTGAGCCTTGCCTGAGGTGATTTTTTTTAATGGACAAATAACATTTAGCATTATCATTCTTCATCGATATGAAATATGACCTTGTGATTAAGATACTGGACTGGGAATCAAAAGACCTGGGTTAAATTCCCTCTTCTGCCCCAGACTCCTTGAATGATACTAAACAAATCCCTGAATCTATCTGTGCCTCTGTTTCCCATCTGTAAAAGGGGACTAATGATCCTTCCTTTCTCCCACTTTTCCTGCTTCAGTAGTAAGCTTTTCAGGGCCAGGACTGTCTCTCTTATTCTGTGCATATACAGCATTGAGTACAATGAGTTTCTAATCTTGGTTTAGGCCTCTAATTGCTTCTGCAGCGTAATAACAATAATCTCTGTAATGGGCAGATAAGTAGGCTTTGTGCCTTTGCTGGAAACTTTTCATAGCAATTTTGCAAGGCTGTGTTAGTTAAAGGCAAACTGTGTTAGTTAAAGGCAAAGTCCAAAACAAAACCCCAGGTTCCTACACTGCCAAGTTTTGGATAAATTCAGACTGGATCCCATTATGAATTTTCGGTCTTGGGCTCATCTCTGTCCTTAATGAGGATGATGAGTTTTATATGGACTGAAAAGATTAATTAAATTATCAGGACTTTGAAAACTATCATGAATTCATGAACTGAGCCAACAGGAAAATATAATATTTCATAAGACATATACTGTATCCAAGTCCACACTCATTAAGTGATCTGTCAGCCATACTTGAGCCTGATATTTTATCAAGAAATATGTGGATATATTTAAAGCAATGTGGACAGTCAGAGTGGTGAAGTCCCACTCCAGATCTGCCAGTTTCACTTTATTTTTCAGTGTCAATTAATTTCTATCACTGTTAATGATTAAAAACAAAATCATAATTTGGCTGAGGTCACCTTTTAAAAAGTAACAGCAGTGGAAGCTGTTTTGTGCTGTTCTATATTTGGAATAACTCTTTGGTACATAAATGTAGTTTGTCAGAGAACACGGGCTATGACATCTTTTTAAATGACATACATTGTTACTAGCCACTATGATATAGCACTGTAAAAAAACATGCCAGAAAAGTCTATGACGCTGTAACCTCATATACCCATATATTAATTTTAGTTATATTGGGGCCTGAGCCTGCCTTCCCTATGGACAAAGTTGAAGGGAGTTTTTTCTGAGTAAGGAATACAGGAATGGGCTCTGAATGACACCTCTACCAAAATGAATATATCACTGCTTTTCAAATGGCTCTGTCCCCTTTCTCTCATAAATAGTCAATGGCATGTATAAGGCCCTCATAGAACTTGAAAGTGAAGCATTGGTCACATACCTACTTCTTCTTCTTCTTTTTTACTTTCTTTAACAGCGACAAATTGGAAAAGGAAAGGAAATATAATAGGAAACTTATAAACGTCAGTAGACAAATACCAGGGATGAGTGGTGAAATTCAAGAAATAAAAAAAAATGCAAAGGACAGTCATGAACATTTAAACTAATCACTCTGGTCATTTATGTTTCATGACAAAGACCTTATTTCTTGTTTTTTAAAATGAAGTACGTATTGCTAGCCCAAACACCGGCAGGGTCAAATCAGCAAAGTAGTAAATCTGACCCTTGTTCAGTAAACCATTACAATATATTTTAGTTATAAGCAGAGTAGCTGGAGCATTTCCCCTGCTGAGGTCGCTCTCCATTCTATGCAGAAAGCCTAGAGTACAATGATACACACTGGCAAATGTATTAAGTTGTTTGAGTTAATTAGGCAGTAGTTCTTTGGTGGGCAAGAGAGATCAGCACTCTAGCTGAAATGGGCAACATCTGAAGTGTGGTCCTGGATGCTATGTACATCACACTTTGTTAAGAAAGGATGCCAAAACTGGGTGCCTAACTCCTGTATTTGGGTGATCCTATATCAGTTTTAGGAACTAGAGTGCTGATTTGTGCAGCACGTGCAGTGAACTCCACACAATTGAGCAGTTGGACAGCTAATCACAGAGATTTAATGGCCAATGTCAAAGGTACAAGCCTCTATATGAAGTCCAGAGGTAGCATCACCTCTAATATAAGAACAAAAGTACATGCTGCTTTGGTAGCTTATAATCTCCTTGTTTTGTTGTTATTTTATGTATTTATTCTGAAATATACTTGAAATCTGTGTTTGAAGATTAATTTTACGTTGTATTTACTAACATTCTGAGAAAGGATATTTCACATGTGAGATGTAGCACTCACGTGGCAAATACATTTTTGTTTTTAAAAGTACAAACATTTTATGCAGCACAAATTATGTGACCAGATTTTAACTATTTGGATTGGGAATGGGGAAAACGGGAAAGAATTTCTGGACATTTCCCTCTTTTATTTCTCTGTCCCTGAACCCAGAGGATGGAAGAAAAGAGATAAATCCCCCTCTTCCTCTGTGCATCCAGGGTGTCGGAGTGAGTGACTCTGATGTTACATTATTACAACATTTCAAGAATAATTTTCCTAGTAAATTGTCTGTACAGAAGCTGTTACAGGGTTTTGCGTACATTCTGCTGACCTGCAAGTTATTTCTTACATAAATGTAACAACTGAGCCTCAAAACTAGTGATGTAAGAAGGAGGGCGAGAAAGATGAGAAACATTCCTCTCAGCAGCCAGTAGAGTGCTGGTGGAAGAAGAGAGTTGGTATTTCATTAAATTAAGTCACAGAGGGCCACAAAATAACTTCAAAGTGAGATCCAGACATTGCATTATGCTTCCATACGTGACTGTGCTCTATACTGAGTATTACAACAACACAGTGATACAAGCATCACAATGCAATGTCAGGACATCACTCGGAAATTATTTTCTGGCTCTCAGTAACTCCATTAGATGAAATGGTTTTCTAGCTCTCTAAAGTTGAAGATCCCTACTCTTCAATAAGTACACCTTCCAGCAGAGTTTCTTCTAGAAAAGGAGAGACAGGCTGAATCAATGCATAAAAGAAGGACCTAGTAGTGCAACTGACCAATTTAGAGAGGAAAGGTCATCTGGAAACAGTAGATTAACTGCTGATGTCAATACAACTCTGCTGATGGAGAAGGGTAGCCTTGGGTTTGATGTACCAGCAATATCAAGGGTATATTTGCAATATATCTAAATTAAAGATTATATACTGGAGATGAATTTAGATTATACCTTTTATGTTCCATAATAATCATTCTCTGCTTCTCATTATCCACTTAAGTATTACACTAACAAGCTGGAAGACTAATGAATCAAATGCTGCTACAGTATCATTGGCATATCTACCAAGCAAATTGTCTTGCAAGTATGTTATGGAGATGCCTGTGGCTCTTTTAGATTATGCTGTGTATGAGTTATGTATTGAAATATGTTTTGACTGGCAGCACATTTTATTCTGTACCAGAAAACTGCAAATCCGTGTGCACTGCTTATAGCACTGCCTAGGAAAAAGTTGACACATTCTCCTCCCAGTATACTCATTCTCTCACTCTCTTGTCATATCAGATTAAGCTGTATGCATATAAAAGTTCAAGGCTTTACTACTGAACTTGTTGGGGTTATATATAATCAGTTTGAAATGCATAGCATTTCTATAGCATTCTGATTTCATTTTAATGCAAACAATTTGTAAGTAAAGGAGATCTAGACCAACAGCTTGAATATCAGCAAAGGGAGGTTATGTGAATGAGAAGAGGTGGATATTTTCACTCTTGAAGTAGGCTCAAGTACCAGCATTCAGATGTGCATTTTGAATACCACAACGTTCAAGGTTGATAATATCTGCTGTTTTGATTCAGGCTGAGGTATATTTTTAAATCCTATATTAAAAAATAAATGAACTGATTTCTTTGATTGTAGATTTCAGAAAATAATGTCTATTCAAACTTCATAATGTGCTGCATATGTTGTGAGAGAGCATATAATTATTTTGCTGATGAATTTATTGCTGATATATCTAGACATAATGAATAGTAATAAAAGAAGATGGCACATTTAGAATGCTGGTGGAGAATATTTCTTAACTACCAATAACATCTTTTATTGCCCTATTTGGTGACTGCCTCATCTCCATCTTTTCTCCTTCTTTTGTATAAGAGCTAGTGCTCCCCAATTTATCAACACAACCAGTCTAAATGGATTCCATGTTGGGATTATTTCTACTAGAATGAAAATAATTGCTATCTAACTCTATCGTAAGCATTTCTAAATCACCCACCACCACAACATTTAGGTGCCACACACAGTAATTAGATTTTGCATAAAGTTGTCCAAAGGAGGATTTAATTGTCTTTGTATTTATATGGGCCATTAACTTTAATGGGACTACTCATGTGTTTAAAGTTGAACATGTGCTTAAGTGCTTTGTTGGATCAGGGCCATGATCCCTATCATTCTAATATCTAAGCAACACACAACAGATAATGAATCATTCCTCACAACACTCCTGTGAGAGACGCAATATTAGTATCTCCATTTTACAGGTAGGGAGAGAAGGCAAAGTGAGACTAAAGACCAGATTTTCACAGACGAGTACCTTGTTTCATAAGTAGTCCCAGTGAAATCAATGAAGAGTACAGTACAACTTATTATGAACCAAGGTATCAGAATCCGGCTCTATATGACTTTCACAAGATCTCACAGGAAGCTTGTGGCAGAGTCAGGAACTGAACCTAGGTCTCCTGAATCTAATCCACTGTCTTAGTCTTAACCACATGAGCATCTGAATTTCATTTTTTTTTTTTTTTTGCTTCCTGGTTCTAAAAGATTACTGTTGTTTTCCTGCTCCCTTGGTTCGAGTTTCAGTAAGTAATTATACAATTTCTTCAAAGAGCTTTAAGCACAGATTTAGAAAAATAACATTGCTTAGGCCTAGTCTGATAAAGAACTGAGTATCTAACATTGAACTTTTCAGCTTTGCTGAATAACTCTTTTGAAATATTTCTTCATTTTCATTCATAAAGCGCCGATATCTTAAACTGGCAGTTATAAAAGGGGCAGTGGAAATCAAGTGTCATGACAGACTGCATAGAATTCTTAGGAATGAAAGTAATACAACATGGTTTAAGTCTCTACTAGGAAAAGTTAGCCTCATCACGGAATTAGGATACATATATATTTTCCCAAAATAATGATGGATTTAATTAAGGACTGTCACACTGCCTTGTCTGATGGGGGTGATAATTAATAATAGTCCTTTCTCCATAGTTTTGGTGCAACACACAAAAGACTTCAGAAAAGCTTCCCTGGTCCAGGAGCAGACCATGGACTATAAATCAATGTGTTACTTTGCTCCTGCCTTGCCTCAGATGGGAAGTAATTTGCTACTGGTCTATACCAGAAGCAGATTTCTTACCCATCCCCACAGTTCGGCTGTGTTTGATGTTATGTGAGGGTGAGTGTGAAACCTTGGCTGGAGGATGGAACCCATTCCCAGCCCACTCCCTGGGAGATAAACAGCCCTGCAGAGGCTGCTCTGCCCAGCCTCAGTGCTATGACATTCAATGTGGGTAGCCTGCAGAAGGCAAGAGACATTTTTTCCCAATGAGAGTACAAACAAGTTATAGTACACACAGGGACTATATATTGTATGAGATAAATGTCTCAAACCCGTCTAAACTACTAGCACCATGGTCTCTCCTGCTCTTCCACAGTTAAGGTAGATGACCTGCTCTCAGAGGCAGAGCTTCATGTAGCCTGACTTTCAGAGGTGCTGGGTATCTGCAACTCCAACTGAGGTCAGGTGCTCAGAATTTCTGGATTTCAGGCCTGTAGGCGCCTACATATCAGTTTAGGACCTTGCTTTAAGTATCTGTGTCTGACAGGATTTTTATATTTATATATCTATATATTTGTTTTTTTCAGTGTGCCAGTGACTTAAAAATAGCTGAATCAATTTTCATGAACTTTTCCAGAGAAAATTATTTCTGGATTGAGACTAACAATGACAAATCTTTGTTTTATTGTCTGCTTGTTATACGCTGAGTACCTCAAACTGTCCTGAACAATATATATGATATGAAAATATTGTTCAACTGCTAACACAGCACAATTTTTTCTCACTTGTGCTAAATGTTTTATACAAAATTATACTCACATCCAAAGCTAGTAAGAACTAATACAAGTGACCCAAACAAATTTCAAAACCGTTAAAGCCACTATTTCTATTTGAAATGATGATTTATGTCCGCATTAAATTGAATCATTCATATGTATTATTGTGTCATAATGACACCTCTGTTATATGCCCTGATTGTAAGGGCACATTAATTATTTTTCATAGAATTTTAAGTCTTGTTATTTTATCCTGTTTCTTTTTTATGTTCCCATAATGGTCTCACTCTCATTTTGGAAGTCCTCATTCACCAGATTCTGTATTTTGACAGAAGGGTGTGCTGCAACCTTTCTCCTTCCCCTCCCCTCCCCTCCCAAGTCAGAAATAGCTACACATTCCATAAAATGATTATCTGAGAAGAGAGAAGCATTGAGCAGCATCCTTATTTCCTCTCACATCTCTGGAACCAAGGGAATCAGCTTTGCAATATACTCACCCCTATGTTGCTTGTAGGAAAAAGAAAATCAAATTTCTTAACAAAGAGGATTTTGCAAGATGTCCCACTGGACCTTATCTGCTTTTCAAAGAGGTAAGTAATATAATGCAGCAAGGTTACACATTTCAATTTGCAGTTGCAATGTAGTAATTATCACATAGGCATTTTCTGTTCAGGCTTACTCATCTCTGTGATTCATGGTCCCCTAGAGGGGGTGTAAGGTAGGCTCTTGTCTTTATGTATCTAAATGTTTTCTGGCTTTAGGCCTTCAAAGGCCCAAATTCAAGAGTGCCTGGCTGTGGTAAGACCATGGTTTATTTTTAAAGGTTTTATGTGGTTCTTCCCCACTTGGAGCTCTCAGGCTTTTCAGTTGTAAGATTACAACTTACAGAAGCTCTTTTGAATGCTATTGCTTCAGCAAGGAGACTTGTACACTAGGATCACTCCATTACTGATTTTCTTTACCCCCACCTCAATTTTCTCTAGGGAAAAAAAAAATCCAATTTTTTCTAGATTTCACTCCCGAAGTTAAAGATGGAATTTCATTTCAATCATCGGATTTCCTCATTTTCCTTCCTTCAGATTTCATCTACAATCACAAAGATTTTTTCATCTGTGGTTGCTTAGTAGCTATACCCATCAAGCAAACTATCAGATTTTCCTTGGCCTGCACAAAATCATTTAAGAGACTGAAGAATATATTTGTCTTTGATCTTACAAAGGATTAGGTTCCAGTGGGAGCATCACAGAACACATCAGCCTAACCTATAAACAAGTTAGTGGTTCTTCAACTCTGCTTTGTAAGGAACATAACCATCTGTCTGGCAGAGAGAACTGAAGAACTGGTTATAGGTGTTTGTACAGCTTTTGTTATCCTCTTTAAAATCCTCCCATTAGCAACACTTCTGATCTCTGCAAAGCAAACAATTGATGCCTAAATCTTATTAAGCTCACCACAGTTGAAAAACATGACCTTAATATTTGTAAAGCTCTTTGAAATCTTCAAAACCTGCCATAGAAGTACACAATATTGATTGATTAATATCATTTGTTAATATCTTATGCGTAGGGCCTTACCAAATTCTCAGTCCATTTTGGTCAATTTCATGGTCATAGGATTTTAAAAATAGTAAAATAGTAAAAATAGTAAATTTCATGATTTCAGCTACTTAAATCTGAAATGTCATGGTGTTGTAATTGTAGGGGTCCTGACCCAAGAAGGAGTTGTGTGGGGAGGGTGGCAAGGTTATTTTAGGGGGGGTAGCAGTACTGCTACCCTTACTTCTGTGCTGCTGTTGGTGGAGGCGCTGCCTTCAGAGCTGGGCAGGTGGAGAGCAGTGGCTGCTGGCCAGGAGCCCAGCTCTGAAGGCAGCGCCCTCCCAGCAGCAGCAGAGAAGTAAGGATGACATGGTGTGGCATTGCCACCCATACTTCTATGCTGCTACTGGCAGGGCGCTGCCTTCAGAGCTGGGCACTAGGTCAACAGATGCCGCTCTCCGGCTGCCTCGCTCCGAAGGCAGCGCAGAAGTAAAGGTGGCAATACCGCAATCCCTCTGCACCTCCCCTTTGGGTCAGGACCCCAATTTGATAAATACTGACAATCTGTATAGTATAGGGTAAAAGCACACAAAAGACCAGATTTCACGGGGGGGGGGGGGGGAGGGGGACACCAGATTTCACGGTCCATGACGTGTTTTTCATGGCTGTGAATTTAGTAGGGCCCTACTTATTTGAAATTGACAGGATGGTGAAGAGAAGAAATATGATATGAAACAAGGAGGAAAAAAAAAAACCAAATCCCCACTGTCAATTCAACCAACCCACTTTCTTTTCAGTTATGTCAACTATGATAAATACAATTAATTATCAATAAGAAACATTTCCTGGCTGTACTATTGTCTCCATCCTAAAAAGGAAAAAAAAAGGGGCATTGTAAATAGGATCTGCAGATGCCCAGAACTTCTGAAATCCAGGCCACTTATTTGTGGGGTTTTGTGTTGTGATATTAATGAAGATATTAATGAAATCCATGTTCATTAACACAACAAACAGTTGCTGCAGTCTGTGGTTTTGTATTAAGTTATTGCTGGCTTACTCCCATTGTAACAGCCATCACTGAAAAAAGTTTTTAGCCTTTTAATAAAGATACAGTGCCCCCCCCCCCGCCTTTAACCATTTGAAATTTAAAGCATTAAGTAAGGCTTTCATTTTAATAATCCTTTATTCCCTTTCCCTTTAACCATATGGAGCTTTTTAAAGGCCCTGTTTGACAGTATTTTGGATAGTATTAGAGATTGTATTAATTGTCCTTTCTTGGGGGGAAAAAAGCGAAAGTTAGTTGAGATGGTCTTGAGTTGTTGTTGAAGTCTGATCTTGTTTCTTTGAAGACAACACAAGACAAACTCACACAAAAGCTGACAGAAAAGAACAGCAAAGAGAGAAAATGCACTGTCAGTCTCTGGTGCCAACTCTCATTTGCAGCCTTGCTGTGGGAGAAACACAGGCACAGCACACAGTCTTATCAGCCACTCCAAGACCTGACAAATTTGTACCACCATCTGGATGTTTAGCTGCCTCGCTACTCACAGGCTCTCAGCAATGTTGCAAATGATAAAGTCCTGGCTGGCTAAGGCAGATTAATTAAATAGAAGGCAAAAGGAGAGAGATAGGAAAGAAAAAAAATAAGGTAGGGAAGGAAAAGGACACATGAGGGAGGGGATGACAACAGTAATCGAAGTTTCACATTCCAGGAGCTGTTCAGGATTTAACCCTAGCCCGTGCAGGTGGTGATGTCTTCGATTCCCTCTCTGGATAGGTCTGGTCAGGGTGCCTTCCAGAGTCAGGATGATGAAGGCCCAATGGTGTCATCATAGATCCCCGGGGTCCCAGGAGTCAGTAGGCATTGCAGCAGCCACGATGGCAAAGCTCTCTACTTCCAGTCGCTTTGCTTCTATTGAGTAATCCCCCAGAACAGCATCAAGGAAGGAGTGGCAGCCTTGTGCCATTAACCTTAACCAGTCAAAACACACTTTGGTGATTTCAATATTCCCTCCCATTTCTAGAATCTTTCAGCTCCTTTTTAAGTCAATCCAAGACTTTACCAGGAGCCTTGCAGACCCCTCATCACTTTTAATTTAAACAATCCAAATTGTACCAGTCTATTTGTCTTCAACTTTTGCTGACTTTAATAAACAGTTATGTGTAACAGGCTGAGCTAGACTCTTTGTTATTTTGGACAAGTTAGAGTACAGGTCTCTAAAATAGTGTTCACTGGAACTTTTTGCACTCAAGTTTTTAAAAAATTGGTCTAGTAAATTAAGCCACACACAACTTTGTGAGGAATAAGGGAGACATAAGAACATTCAAACACCACTTAAATTAAGCAGCCTCTGGAACTGAACAAGGCACTTGGAATGAAATGCAGCAACACTACACAACTGTTTGACGGCAGTCAGTGAAGAACACTGTATCCATTTGAAATCACTAAGGGAACTGAAAAAGCAGAATGCACTTACATACAAAATACATATGAATGTAGCCAGGATACCAGGGTTAACCATTCTACCTCTTACAAAAAAAAGTGGCAAGTAACAAGGCGTTGTTTACAGCCCACTGAAAGGATGTTTGAGTATGAAAAAGTGTTCCAAAGACAGGGGTTTTTTTACAAATTTTTGTTTTATTTTAATTTTTAAACATTTAAGCTTTGAGAAGTTTTGTATTACAAGAGTTCTTATATAATATTGCTATGATATTATAGCTACACTATCGATCTGATTTTCCTCATCCATTATATCAGTTTTACATCAATATAACTCCACTCACTTCAATTATTTACTCCTGTTTAAGTGAATGGCAACTCACGTATTCATTTCCTAGGAGTGTTTCAGTTCTCTTTTTGTTTTCTTACAAATGTGATCATTGCTGTATTTTTAATAAAGAATTCCTTACCAAATGGTTACTGTTAACTTAAGTAAGACTCATCTTTGAGGTATTTAGACTTTGAGTTGCCCTAGAAAATGAACAATCAAAAAAATCTAGATTTTTTTCAGTGAAATTACAGGTGAACTTGTTATTACAAAAAAACTATAGACGGATTATAATTCTCAAGACTGACCTTGATATATTGATCTAATTTAATGCAGTTGTGAAGGGGGGTCTTTCATTCCATTACTACGATGTGAAGTAAAGGCCTAAGGATCAAACATACTGTGTTACCTAAATGAACAGGAACAACTCTGTGTGGAGCTCAAGACGTTATACTCATGAGCAAATTAGATTATAGTCTTAGTAAAGTCTCAGTAATTCCCTCCTCCAAATCTAGAATGGCATTGGTTAAAAGCAGCATTGTAAATCTTATTTCCAATTAGCTTGAGCACTATAAACATCCACTGAAGTCCTACTAAATCTGCTTAAATTTGGAGGCCATCCGCCATTTGCCAGCTGGTAGTTCCTGTCTGGAGATTAAACAATAGATATCTGTGGGATGGGAGAAAGCTAATTTGAGATGAATAATGAAGAGACACCAAATCCTCATTAAGCAGCTTTCAAACCACAGTCTAACAAATGGCTCCTGTGATATTAAATAGTGGCCCATTAAGCAAAGAACTGTTGTGGTAGATGTTGTCTCTTATGCGGACAAAGTATTCTATTTGCCTTAGTTATCAATCAATTTCTCCTTGGAAATTGTATAAATTAACCAACCTGACACTTCAAAAACTGCCAGTTAGGTATTTGGTACATGAAGTTATAAGAATGACTGTCTTAGGCCGAACAAAGTATTTGTTCAAAGTATTTCACATTCAGCAAATAGGAGAAATTACCTACCAGAAACACAAGAGTTAAAAAAAAAGAGTGATCTTGTGTGGGGACACAGCTTTGGAGCTCCTCTATTTCAGTTTAGCATGCTCCCATTTCTGCAGACACACAAGCAGGTGGGGGCTCAGCAGAGAGACAATCATTCTCCAAATCACTCTAAGGAAGAGAAGTATCACTGCGAAAGGAATGTTGCCACAGGGAAAGAACATTCCAGGTTGAAAGGGCATAGCGCCTTCATAAAGAAATCTGCCTTGCCCCACTGTCCCTGCTCTCAGCCTGTCACAGGAGGAAGTTGAGAGCCGCTAAGCTGTGACTCTACGGCTACGGTCTTCTATGCAGCCACTCACTCAGCACATGCCTGAGGGTAATTCAGTATGATAAATGATACACTAGTGATACAGGAACCTGTAATTCATATCAGTACACAGCAGGTAATGTACCATTGTGATAATTGTTGCAGGATATAATAATTTTTATAGTAAGTGGCAAGCACTGATAAGAGGGTCACTGGTTATTAATGGTTAAGGACCAAATCATTCACTGTGTAGGTTATTTCCAAATGGAGAACAGGATGCTCTCAGCTTGATTTCTACTTTACACTAAGCCACAGTGGCAAGGCCACATTTTATATTTGCATTCACTTTAAAGCCCCTTCACACTGCCTCAATGGTATAATGTGGCCTAGTGTAATATTGCCATAGTATAAATGAGACCTAGTACCATTGAGTTCTGAGAGGTAGATCAGTAGTGGGTTGTTTCCTGCTCCACAGAACTGACAGGGGGTTCAATCTCTAGCCTGTTGACCTCCTCACAGATACCCTGTGCCTCTACACAGCCAATTGCTTGGGCCATCCTGCCTGAGTGTCTCTTTCAAGATCCAGTGTATCCAACACTTGTAATTTTAACACAAGTTTCACAGTATTTGGTGGGGTTGTTTTTAAATCCCCAGCTCCTGAAGTCCTGTGGTTATGTGAGAATCTCAGCTTCCATTTAAAAAAAAAAGTTTCTAGCTCCCATAGTTGCAGCAAAAAGCTTGAAACATGAACCCTAAAGGTTTAAAACCAGAAGGCAAATAAAAAGAAACCAACACTGATTAAAAAGCCAAAAACAACTCATGAATTGTTAGTGTTGAATTGTGATTTTTTTGAACATTTGGGTTGCAGTAGTGAAAGCCAGGATCCTATGGTGTCCTGCCCTGATTATTTTCCTCAAATTCTTCTAACAGGAGTTGCTGGATGCTGGAGGAAACTCATGTAAATCAATGGTGAATATCAGGAGCGCAGCTGGAAGCCCAGTAGAGCTAAGGGATTGGGGCAGGAGAACAGAAATATTGGTCACTGTCCACTCCTGCACCTCCCTGCCTTTCCCCCACCCATGGAACCCACACCCATATAGTACATACGGAGGCAAAGGAAACACGTAACTCTTGATAGGAGGGAGGACTCCTCACCTCTGGCCCTTTCCCACTCCTCCTGTGCCTCTAACACCCTCTCCAAGCTGGCACCACCTTCCTCCTACTCCCCTCACTCCCACTCCTTCCCCACTTCTCCCATTGCTTCTCCACTGCGGGTGCAGCGCAGGCCAGAACGGGCTCTGGGCACCTACTGCCAAACAGGTAATTGTGACTGCGGGCAAGGAAGGGGATGAGACTCAGTGGGCTTCTTTGCACCTGCTCTGGTGGACTTGTGATGCCAGCCCAGTTTCTCTTCCCTGGTCCGGGCCTCCTAGCGGGGCTTAGTGGGAGTGCTAATTGCCAGTGCCTTTCCCAGGCATGTCCCCCTCTGCTGCACTCAACCCAACTCCCACCCTGGCAGAAATCTGGTGGGCCACATAACTCACATGCCTCCCCATGCATTGCCTCTGTCTGGAGAGAGTTTCGGGGGGTTCGGATAGGGAAGCATGCCAGATTTGCCCTTCCATTCCTCCCCATCATTTGGATATGCTTGTCAAAGAGGAGAGAAGTATTTGTCCCTAAACGTGAAGCAATTACTGACAAACAAGCCTGTGTGCTCAGGCTGACATTCAGATATGCTGCTTAAACAGTTTAAGAAAAGCCAGTAGAATTTAATGACTGTGTGAGCCCTCCTCCTAATAGCTCTTAAAAAAGTAGAACAGATAACACATACGTTATCTCCTCCCAGATCATGCTGACAAAACCCATAATTCACAACTATGTTTGTCCCATCAGAGTATTTTTAGAAAGTGGCTGGAGATACGATGCCTTCTTTGAAAATAAGGATATCGACAAATAGCTGACAGCATAGTTTATAATTCTGAAATTCATATTTTGTTTTTCTAAAAGTATTTTATTTTCAAACAGAACTTTGGCAGATACTGCAGATTAGTCCCCTAGTTACAATATTGTGCCTAGATTCTCATCCTCATAGTGAAATCTATAGCTACCCTCTCTCAGCAGTGATATGATATAAAGGAAAGAGATCTGCAGAGGAAATGGGAAGAGTCCTTTCAAGAAACGGCACCCAAGCTCTTTCTTCAGGGGGTATTTAATATAGACATGTTTTCTTCTGGTACAGTCATGAGTCTGATAACACTAAGCAGATTAAGTACATACAGAGGATCTTTTATGCCTGCTTCCTTTGAGTGAAGGGTATTACGTTTGTAATGCAAAGTCTAGATGCTGGCACAGAGAGCCAACTGCATAAGCCCATTGAAATGTTTATATCTTTAACTGTATTCATATGACTGACTGTAAATCTGAAACTTGACCCTTGAGTTCAACAGCAGGAATAGGGCCATTAGGATATGCTGTCTGCTTAATGAGTTATCATGATAATTAAGCAACGGGAGATGTTTCACTTTGACTTGTGTCTTATCATCAAAAAAAGAAGAGGAAGAAAAGGAATTTCTGGAGTAAAAAAGACAATGTGACAATTTACAATATTTATGGGTTTATTAGAACAATGTGCACTTTATTCAGATTTCACACTTGTGTAAATTAAAAGTAATTCAACTGAAAGCAACCGAGTTATAGCAGTGTAAATCCAGTTTGAGATTGACTAGGTGGGGCTGGTTCCACCACGAACTATCAGGATTGCCCAATACTTCCCATTATATGACCCTGTTTTCAGTTGCTTATATCTTTGCGAAAATGTAACTGTTCGGGCAAATATTTCCATGCTGGGTGTCTGCCCCTAGTTGAATTGTTTTGTAAAATTTCAGCTAAATGATTCAGACCTTTCTGAGAACATGGCTAGGAAAACAGATATTGTTTTACCAGTGTTATAAAATTCTGGCAACCTTTTCTTTGAACAGATCCAGCATGCTCATGCTTTGGAGCAGAGACTTGAAATTTGTCACTGAGGTGATCTTTGTGTCGGGTTGCTCCTTTGGTTCTCCCCAGGAAAATCTGCTCAAATTAGGCCAAGTTATAAGCCTTTGGAAAATCAAAGTTCACACATGCTTCATAGAGATTTCTTGGGGCTTGCCTACATGGTGGGATCATGTGCTTTGCGGGAGTATGATTTCTAAAGAGCACTAAGATATGCTGCATTAATGGGTCCATGTAAACCCTGCTTCTTCTTCTTCTATTGTATGGCAAGAGTGGAATAGTGAAAGCCATAGCATGACTACAGTTCGATCTTAAAGCCTCTTATCCAGTCCAGAGCAGCAGAGGGGGTAGCCATGTGAATGGCTGTGATACCTCCAGGATGAGCATAGATTGGGCACTCGCCTGTGATGTGTCTGACAGTTTGCACCACACCACAGTCACAGTTTGGCAATTCCCGCACTTTCCATTTAGGGAGTAAGTATACACATCTTCCATGTTTCTATGTGCTGTGGGGAGGAGAAGCCTGGCACTTGCATAGTTGGGTTGTCAATTAGATATTTATTTGGTACATCGGCAGCTGACTAGGCTTCACACCATTTTCTGCGAATGTCCTAATCTTCCGCAAGGGCTATGGCACAAGACCTTGATTTTAGTCGATGGTAGGGGGGCGTTCTAAGTCATGGTGGAGTGGTAGTGTGGTATTTGCCATGACCTTTATGTACTCACTAATTGCCTCAGCATCTTGTCAGATATTTGCTAGTGCAATGTTAGCCAGTACCAATAGCATGGAAGTGATGTTGATGGGAGGGTGCTGCTGATTATGCGAAGAGCAGTGTTAATTTCAGTGTCCACTAAAATGGCTTGTGGGCTTCGACTCCAAACTGGGGCACAGTATTCCACTGTGGAATGGACCAGGGCTAGTGTTGCTATTTGGAGTATGTTGGGAAGAGATGACAACCTGCTTATGGTCCTCCCTGCTATGTGTGTAAGTACAATGAATGTCATCAGATTGGTGACCGAATGCCTGAAAAGGCCTCCAGGTGAGCAAAGCAATCGCAAAAATGGCCATCATAGACCAAGTTGATATGCTTTTACATAGTGTTTGAAACAGTACGACATGAAAGCACACTAGGGAAGCTTAAGTGTGCACCACAGGTCTAGACAGACCAATTAATGCACAATACAATAATGTGTTCTAGAAATCACACTCCTATATCGCACACTACCCCACCTGTACAGAAGCCCTTAGAGTTTAACCACTTAAATCTCTGAAGATTCTGTCTGCATGGGACTCAGTAGAGCTTTCACTGCAATTGCTGCTCTGAGATGCTGTGGCATGGGACTGGGCACCCAAACTGAGAACTGGGAGCCTGTCTCTTGTAAATAGAAAATGAGTACTTGTGGCACCTTAGAGACTAACACATTTATTTGAGCACAAGCTTTTGTGAGCTACAGCTCATTTCATTGGATGCATTCAGTGGAAAATACAGTGAGGAGATTTAAATACACACAGAACATGAAACAATGGGTGTTACCATACATACTGTAGTGAGAGTGATCACTTAAGGTGAGCTATTACCAGCAGGAGAGCGGGGGGTGGGGGGACTTTTTGTAGTGATAATCAAGGTGGGCCATTTCCAGCAGTTGACAAGAATGTGTGAGGAACAGTGGAGGGGCGAGGGTGGGGAATAAACATAGGGAAATAGTTTAACTTTGTGTAATGACCCATCCACTCCCAGTCTTTATTCAAGCCTAAGTTAATTGTATCCAGTTTGCAAATTAATTCCAATTCAGCTGTCTCTCGCTGGAGTCTGTTTTTGAAGTTTTTTTGTTGCAGAATTGCAACTTTTAGGTCTGTAATCGAGTGACCAAAGAGATTGAAGTGTTCTCTGACTGGTTTTTGAATGTTATAATTCTTGACATCTGATTTGTGTCCATTTATTCTTCTATGTAGAGACTGTCCAGTTTGACCAATGTACATGGCAGAGGAGCATTGCTGGCACATGATGGCATATATCACATTGGTAGATGTGCAGGTAGATGTGCTTTCAATACCCCGCCTGGTGGGCCAAGGCAGCATGAAGTAGAATGCTGCCTGATTTCAATGCAGGGCGTTGGGGAAAGTAGATTGTGACAAGGATCCTGGGTTGGGGAGAAGACTGGAACTGTATGCTCATTGTGGGGGAGATGGAAAGTGAGATCGGAATTTGGCATGGCAGAGTCTGGGACTGTCTTGGCAAGAGGAGTCAGAAAGGACAATGGGACATGGAACCAGTGGGGATGGAAGTGGAGCTAGGGGAGACATGAAAAGGAGTAAAGGTATGCAGGGGAGAATTGGGACTGGCTGAGCAAACAGACTGGGACAAGGAACTGAGAGTGGGGAAACTGAAATTGGAAGAGAAGCCCACAGAGAGACACCTGGAGCCACTGGGACTTGGGAATATTGGCAGTGGTGGCATAAATCAATGGAAGCCATGTGGGGAAGGATACAGAGAGAGGTTAAGCAGTGGGGTGGATGGAACTAAAACTGGCTGGGCATTGAGACTGGCACACCGCTTTGCAGAGCCCTGCCCCTTCTGGAGTCACAGAGTCCTTTACCAAAGTTCAGAAGAAATGTAAACAAAGCCAAATCTTCCTCACAAATGCATCTCGCTCACTAGAGTTTGTCCCCATGCTTTGCATCAGACTCCTGTGCTTTCAATAACCCCACTGTTAAGTGCTGGAACACCCACCCCTCACTTAGGGCTTCAGCCAGGCTACAGCTCCTCAGGGACCCTCCTCCACTTAGATTTCCAGCTACTTTCAGGCTGCTTCCCAGAAAGAGGGAACTCTCTACACCATCTCCAGCAACGAGCCTCACTCCACTCTTTATGGAAGCAAGCTCTGCTCTCCCTCTGGGGATCTTAATTTCTAATTAGGCCTAGCCCATCCTCCAGGTGCAAGCATACCAGGTTACGTAGCCTCTTGGACCTATATTAACCCTTTCCAAGAATGTGTGGGGTGAACACCCCATCAGAGCATCCCAAAGTCCCAACAATTCAGTTTGGAGGGCAGCACAAAATGAGTAACTTAACCTTTTAAAAAAATACAAAATTAGGTCTGGATCCCACAAACACTTATAGATAAGGCAAGATGTACTACTCAGATGAATAACGTTAAGTAAATGCATAAGTGTTTGTAGGATCAGGGCTGTAGGTGAAATATTGTGTCAGTCATTTGAGTGTATGATGGGAGAATATGTGGAAGTGGTTTTCCAGGTTTAAAAATAAAAGCCCTCAATTTTTTGTACCTAAGTTTGAGCTTCACATCAGTATTTCTCCAGAGGTTGCTATGCACCAGCTCCAAAACATGTTGATTGGCTGGGAAAGCTCTTACTGCCAGAAGTAGACCAATATTTTGCTCCACATAGGGCAGCAATAAACCATGAAGATCAAAAGGTCCACAAGTTAATAGCAAAAAGAAAAGGAGTACTTGTGGCACCTTAGAGACTAACCAATTTATTTGAGCATGAGCTTTCGTGAGCTACAGCTCACTTCATCAGAAGTGAGCTGTAGCTCATGAAAGCTCATGCTCAAATAAATTGGTTAGTCTCTAAGGTGCCACAAGTACTCCTTTTCTTTTTGCGAATACAGACTAACACGGCTGTTCCTCTGAAGTTAATAGCAAGAAGAGGAGCGGAGTATTTTCATTCATTTTAGCCTTAGCCATCTCTGGGATTTATACAGTATAACAGAAGCATGCAACCTCTTTCCTGTACAAATTGTCCTGTGTTTTACATGCTGCTTTTTAAAACCTCTGCTCAACATTTTCCTTCAAGTCTAATTCACTGAGCTGACATTTATAAATTTTACGATCCAAATTGCAGATCATTTTGAGCTATGTGCATGGACTGGATTGTTATCTCACACTAAATGGGATTGGAATGGAAATCCTCAGCCTACATTGACTCATACAGGAGAAAATGAAATTGTGCTCTTGTCGACGTGTCATTCTGCTTAGTATGAAATAGGACTTTTATAGGATCAAATTGAAGATGTCAACCAATTATTTAGTGCTTATTCGTGACTTTAACGTTAACACATTGCTAACTTTGTTAGGTGACCGTGTAAATGGGAGTTTTGCACAGAAGGTCATCTACCATGATACCAACCAAAATGAAATGATGATTTGGTATCATGTCATCACTTAATATTTAAAAAACAAACAAACAAACAAACAAAAAACCCCAACTAGCTTTTTCCTTAACTGAGAGTTGCTGAGCATTAGTGGGCCTCATTTCCTGGTCTTAACAAAGTCTCAAGTGGGAAGTTTCACTGAAATGCCATATACTGAATTGCACAAATATTAGTGGTCATAATTAAATATATAGTTAGGTTTTGACTGGCCGTCTAAAATACTCATAAATAAAACTTTAAACACAGCACTGGTGGGGAAAAAAGAAGATAGCAATGTTATCACCATCACTATTTCGAAACATACTAGAACAAATTCTACACGCTGCTACAATTGATTATACTTTTCTTGGACTTCAACAGAGTGCCCATTGGATTTTAAAGTATTGTCAAAATGATTTGGATAACAGAAGCAAGCTAACATCCCAGTCTTAAAACTGGATCTACGTTGGAACATCCATTAAAGTCAGTAGGATCCAGATGGGTTCTAGGGTCTGCTTACATGGATCAGCTGTGGGATTGGGTTTTATATCACTGATAAACTTAACCAAATCCAAGCCAAATACATTCTAACATTTGAAAAAAAATGTAACTTTATATATATATATATATATGTTTGTATTGTACATAAACAAGTTATTCCCCACTATAGCTGAATAGAAAACTTTACAAAAAATACATTGAATTTTAACTCAAATTTGGGTTAAAATGGCACTCTTTATATTTGTGACCTGTGAACATTTGTACAAGTGAAATTTCCTTCATATTAGTATGTGTTCTTGCTGGACAATGTATATTGACAGAGAAGTGCTCAGGCAGCCAACCCACAGTGATATTTGTGGGTTTGGAAATTAGGGTGGTAGGTTGTAGGTGGGAAGGACGGAGAAAA
This sequence comes from Caretta caretta, assembly GCF_965140235.1. Taxonomy (NCBI): domain Eukaryota; kingdom Metazoa; phylum Chordata; order Testudines; family Cheloniidae; genus Caretta; species Caretta caretta. The sequence goes on along the minus strand of NC_134209.1, from coordinate 94,329,672 downwards.
CAAGTGATTTGAAATAATCAGACAAAACTGTTTGATATGAAAAAGCTGTCTGATATGACCAAAGAAGAGAACAGAGGAGGGTAGCTAAGGTAGGTGTTCCAGTGACAAACACGAGCCAAGTAATTCCAAGAAATGTACATGTATATGCATTTTTTCTTGTATTTTGTGATGGGACACTCTCCTTATTAATAAGGCAGGGAAGACTGCCCCTGTAACCCCTAGGCAGAGGCCTGGAACTGACATAATTAATCAAATGAGATGGCAAGGATATATGACTGTGCCCTAGACAAACACTATAAATGCAAAAAGCAGTTACTTTGTGTCACTGTGACTAAAGAAAAGGGAAAATAAAGTCTGCTATTAAAAACCAATCCATCTTGCCTCCAGTATGTTATACTCTTCTCTTTCCTCAGCCAGGAAGGAACTCAGGTGATTTTAAATCTGGGTTACAGGTACATAACCAGAATATAATGCTAACATGGAAAAGTAAATCAATAAATATTAACATTGCATAGCTTTTCCTGGGACTGTTTCCTCCTTTTACCTGTCTCGAACGTCCTGCTTTCTGCTTAAGAGATTCAAAAGCCCAGTGACTTATTCAGGCCAGTCTCCTACTTATAAAAGCTATTGTCATCTACAACTTGATCCACCTCACAATTAACTTCAGTTGAAAAACTATCATTGACTTCAATGGGAGTTGATTTTGGCCTCCAAGTGGGAAACAGAAACAGAACCATAGCACTTATATGCCCAATTATATAACCTGAATATTATATTTCATATAGGATATGCTCACAGCAGTACTGGCAGTGAACAGTTCATAAGGCACTAGACTGAGACTCGGGAAACCTGAAAATATTCCCTTTCATAGAGATGTGTGTGATTTTGAGAGTGCTTTTTACTGTAATTTACAAGTTTCATGTCCAGTTAAGAAAGAGAGAGACCCAACAGGCCATGACTTCACAGGATACTACTAGAGCCTGAAGACAGTGTCTCTACTCTCATAGATGTTAAGGTCAGAAGGGACCATCACGATCATCTGGTCTGACCTCCGGGACATCACAGGCCACAGAACCTCACCAACCAACTCCAGTAATAGACTCCTAACCTCTGGCTGAGTTACCAAAGTCCTCAAATCCTGATTTAAAGATTTCAAGTTACAGAGACAGAACCATTTACATTAGTTTAAACCTGCAAGTGATCCATGCCCCATGCTCCATGTTAATTTTACACACAAAGAGTGAAAATAATAAACTTTTGCTGTTGTAATGAAATGTTGGTGACTTTTCTTTAGATGCTCTAGTGCTTTAGTAGTTTGGTATATATATTGTAATTGCGACAATATAGTCTCCAGGTGAAACATGTGCCTTCTGGTGGTTTAGGGAAAATCTGTTTTGATTTGGCAGAGTTAGAAAGGTTTAAAAAAAATGATTGTATGCATGCACGCTAATGTTTTACTAAAAAAGAAAACTTCCCAGTCTTTCTACTAGTATTATGCATGTGTGGAGAGGAAAGTTGAGTGGAATTTCTCATTTAGAGCCTGATTTTTGAGAGGTCTTGAGCATCCACACCTCCAACTGAAGTAAACAGGAGCTGCAGGTTCTCAGTACTGTTAAAATTTAATATGTAACTGCATTTGGAAGATGATCTGTGAGACTGGAATAAGCCAGGATGGAATACAGATGATGCTGCCTCTACACTTGCAAATTGGTCTAAGAAACACACACTCAAAATATCAAGGCGCTAGGCTAGCAGCCCTGGGTTTCATAGGTCCCAAAGGCTGGCCCCAGGCAGTTGTGAAGGCAACCATGAATACTCTGTGGGGAAAATCTATGAAAAATATTCATACTAACAGTTCACTTCTATTTTCAAAAATGAATTCACAAGGAAAAGAGGTGGTGTGAGAGAACAGAGGAAGTCAGGGAGCTGACTGTAGGAGATTTGAAGCCTGGAGCAGGCTTGCTAAATGAGATAACCAGAGACACCTGTTGCAGGGAGGGAAACTGAAGCAGCTGGTTCCTTAGAAGAGAGCAGAAGGAGTTGTTGGAGAGGGCTGACTCTGGAAAGGTACAGGAGAATCAGCACTGAGCAGGAGAGCTGTAAGATAAACCTTATGGTCAGGGCCAGCACACAACATTTTGGCACCTGAGGCTGGGAGCTCAAATGACACCCCCATGCCCTCTCGCTTGGGCCAAAACTTTGAAAGGTCTCAATTCTGCCTTCTTCCTGTTCTACTCCTCTCATTGTACTGCTCTGCTACCTACCCCATAAAGGAGAACTAACAACTTAAAATTCCTTGTTCAAAAATTGTAACACTTAACTTTCAAATACCTGAACAGCAAATGTAACTTTTCTTGTCTGCATAGTAAACCCTGACATTTTTATCTTTTTGAATAATCAAAGTGGTGCTTTCCGTACCTTCTTGGTTGCAAAGATTTGAACTGTATCCTGCTGAAGGGCCACAGTCTGGGGCAGCTCATGCTCTACTGAGATGGTTGCAAGGTCGACCAGCCTCTCCTGTGTCATTGTGGAACATAGATATGTTTTTATTAACTTCAGCTTGGAGAAGCTGCGTTCTCCACTGGCAACTGTTACAGGAACTGTTAGAAGTATGTGAGGAGCAACAAAAGCATTTGGAAAGAGGGTGTCATCTTATTTGTGCACATATATTCCAGAACAGCCTTTGGAGTTGATCCTGCTGAAATGTATCTTGAAAGAGCTTTCAGTTCATCACCTAAATCACTCGCATCAATATCGTGCATGTCATCATGTGTCAACACTGTCTCTAGTGCCCTGCATTGCTGGTATGGGTCTTCTTCAGGTACAGTAAAGAGTTTTGGAATATCATACAACATCCTAAATATACTGCTGTGTTCCTTGAGCTGCATGAAACGTTCTTCAGCTGACTGTATTGCACAATCTAGCACCTTGTTAAAGAATTCAACTTTGAATTGTTGTTGGGGGTCTCTTATGGGATTATCCCATGCCTTGTAATCAAAATGTCTTCTTCTTCAGTGACTCTTGTATTCTTGAATGGTTGGGAAAATAGCTTCAGTGTGAAGTTTCTCTGCCAACTTCTGTGCACTCTTCAGAACATTTTGAAATCCGTCATCTGACCGGTAAGACTGTAGGTATGATTTTGCTTTGTCCAGTTGTTCCATTGCTCCAGATATATCAAGGTCAACACCTTGGAGTCTCTTGCTTACAACATTTATTTCAAACAGTATGTCATGCTACAACACTAAGCCACACAGAAATTTGAAGTTATGTATGTTTCTGGTGATTCCATTTCCCTCTGCCACTGTTCTCCCACAAATAGTTCCTGTCATAGTATTATCCTCCATAATGGCAACTATGGCATCATCTCTCTTCCCAATTTGGTGTTTGATAGGCTTTATCGCCTCCGCTCGACTTTCCCATCATGTAGCACTGAGTGGTTTCAGTGTCGGAGAAGATGTTCCCAGATGTTGCTTCAAAATTTGCCATGGATGAGTTGATGCAGAGAAAAATACATGGATGCTTTGAATCACATTAAAAAATTCAGCAACTTCACTAGAAGGTGATGCTGCATCACTGACCACCAAGTTCAATGAATGAGAACTGCATGGAACAAAAAACCCTTGAGGGTTTAACTCTCGGATCTTTGTCTGCACTCCTCTGTTCTTTCCTCTCATGTTGGCACCATTTTATCGTAGCCCTGACCTCTCATGTCAGCTATCGCAATTCCCGTATCTTCCAGCTTTTTAAGAAGCACATTTGTCATACCAGCTTCTGTAGAATCATCAATGTAGGGTCAATAAATTCTAGAAAATGCTCTCTGACAGTCACCATTTCAGGGACATTTTCACTAGGTTCTGTTGTTGTTGTTACAAAACGCACCATTAAAGTCATTTGTTCCGTATGGCTGATGTCAGGTGTACAGTCCAGAATAACAGAGTAATATCTTGCTGACTTCAGATCTGCCACAATCTTCTGTTTAAAGAAAAGGAGTACTTGTGGCACCTTAGAGACTAACCAATTTATTTGAGCATGAGCTTTCGTGAGCTACAGCTCACTTCATCGGATGAAGTTGCATCCGATGAAGTGAGCTGTAGCTCACGAAAGCTCATGCTCAAATAAATTGGTTAGTCTCTAAGGTGCCACAAGTACTCCTTTTCTTTTTGCAAATACAGACTAACACGGCTGTTACTCTGAAACCAATCTTCTGTTTGACTTTCGTGGCCAGTAACTGTATGATCTCATTTTGAATTGTTTTTCCAAGGTAGTGGTGTGTACATTTCTTGGGTGGTGACTCTTCTTAGATGCTTCTGGAGAACAGCATCAAACTCAGCCATCAGCTCTACAATTTTAAGGAAGTTTCCATTGTTTGGCACATACAGCTGATCTGAAGTGCCACGCAGTGCTAGGTTTTGGGTAGCAAGCATTCTCACAATGGCAATGAGCCTTTTCAGAACATTTTGTCAGTAAAGAGAATCTGATGCAATCTTCTCTTGATGCTGATCATCTATGGTGGGCTTTAACCTTAGTCTCATCTCAGGCTCTTTCCACCCATGGAATGCTCTCTGGTGATTTGCTGCCTTCTCATGTCATGCCAGATTTCTAGCCAGATTTTTTCAGTCCTTTGTTCCTGTAGAACCCAATATGGCTGGAACATTAGACTGGAAGAGTTTGCAACAAAAACAGTATGCAGCATTCTGGATTTTTGAGTACATAAGCCATGGCCTCGCCACTTTGTCACCATTGTGGATTTCATGCCAGTAATGTGTTGGATGGAAACTTCTATTTTCATTGTCTTTGGGCAACATGAAGTTTTTCACTTGCTGTGGCCCATGCAGTACAAGGAAGTCCCGCAGGCTACTGCTCAAGTGGGCCCACAGTCCTGGATCATGTAGTCTTAATGTACTAAACTCAGCAGCAGCTGTTTCTTGCGCCTCCACCACACTCCTCTGTGATCTACACTTTCCTTCAGGAATGTGCATGGTTACATCCATTTGAGATGGAGATATGGATGTTGCAGTAGCTGCCAGGTCACCTACACTCTAACACTCTGACTAACTGGAAGATCAGGCATCTCCTCACCACTCACATCCTCACTGGGGCCAGAAGGCTCACCGTGAACATTTGTGTCTATGTATCTCAGGAGAGCTCCTTCCTGCTTAGATAGAAAAGCTTCCTTTTCTTTTTTTTCTTTTTCTGAATCCTGCCCAAGAGGGGATTTTCTTCTTTCACTCATGACTGCTGTTCTGGGCCAGCTATAGTGGCTTTCTGCTATCCTAGTGGTGCCTCCCCACAGTCTGGCACCTGAGGCAGCCACCTCAGTTCGCCTCATGGTAAGGACAGCCCTGAATGGGTTTTGTATTTGTTTTTTGTATACTTAATTTAATAAAACACCAGTTTTAAAACTGGTTGCCTCAGGTGCCAGACTCTGTGTGTGTGGAGGGAGCGCCACTAGGACCCAGAGTGTAGAAAATTGTGTCTGCTGCTTGTGCATATGTATTCTCTCTGCTCTAGAAGCACTGAGATGGTGGAGAACTGAGATAACTTTTACTCCAGTTTCCGTAGTCCTCCAGAAAATAAAAGAACTTGATATACGTATTTCAAAGGTAAAAAAACAAGCAATGAAAAAATGAAGACCAATATTTCAGGTCTTGTTTTACATATCACAAAGAAACAAAAAGTAGCACCCTTTGTTTTTCTTTGCAGGTCACCTTTATTAATTTGCTGTGCTGTACACTGTCAAATGAGAGTTTTCTAGAGTTAATAGTCTATCAGACAGGTTGTACTCTAAGGTCTTAAAATATGTTTTGTGTTTAATAAATTCAGTCTAAAATGATTACTTTCTTACCATATCCAAATGTTCTTTGGTTTCTTTAGAAGCAAAACAGGAACATATCACGAATAGTAAGAGGTATCTGGGTAAGTAATTGAAAGATTGTATGGCATAGGAACAAACTCAAAGGTTATAAGACTCCAACATTACACCCCAGTAGTGATAGGAGAACTCCAAATTGTTCAGAAGTTTGGTTTTGATGTTTATCTACATCTATTCTGAGTAGTTCTACAAAAGTGGGCTGATTCTTTGTTTCTTGTTCTTCGATAATCATTTCTGGTCAATTAATGGAAGGCAAACATACACATACACAGCATTAAAATTGTGTCCTAGGACCAATCCTATTCAACTTATTCATAAATGATCTGGAGAAAGGGGGTAAACAGTGAGATGGCAAAGTTTGCAGACAATATTAAACTGCTCAAGATAGTTAAGACCAAAGCAGACTGTGAAGAACTTCAAAAAGATCTCAAAAAACTAAGTGATTCGGCAACAAAATGACAAATGAAATTTAATGTGGATAAATGTAAAGTAATGCACATTGGAAAAAATAACCCCAAATATACATACAATATGATGGGGTCTAATTTAGCTACAACTAATCAGGAGAAAGATCTTGAAGTCATTGTGGATAGTTCTCTGAAGACGTCCATGCAGTGTGCAGTGGCAGTCAAAAAAGCAAACAGGATGTTAGGAATCATTAAAAAAGGGATGGAGAATAAGACGGAGAATATCCTATTGCCCTTATATAAATCCATGGTACGCCCACATCTTGAATACTGAGTAAAGATATGATCCCCTCATCTCAAAAAAGATATACTGACATTAGAAAAGGTTCATAAAAGGACAACTAAAATGATTAGGGGTTTGGAAAAGGTCTCATATGAGAAGAGATTAAAGAGGCTAGGAGTTTTCAGCTTGGAAAAGAGGAGACTAAGGGGGAATATGATAGAGGTATATAAAATCATGAGTGGTGTGGAGAAAGTGAATAAGGAAAAGTTATTTACTTGTTCCCATAATATAAGAATTAGGGGCCACCAAATGAAATTAATGGGCAGCAGATTTAAAACAAATAAAAGAAAGTTCTTCTTCACACAGTCAACCTGTGGAACTCCTTGCCTGAGGAAGTTGTGAAGTCTAGGACTATAACAGAGTTTAAAAGAGAACTGGATAAATTCATGGAGGTTAAGTCCATTAATGGCTATTAGCCAGGATGGGTAAGGAATGGTGTCCCTAGCCTCTGTTTGTCCGTGGGTGGAGATGGATGGCAGAGATCACTTGATCATTAACTGTTAGGTTCACTCCCTCTGGGGCACCTGGCATTGGCCACTGTTGGTAGACAGGATGCTGGGCTAGATGGACCTTTGGTCTGACCCAGTATAGCCATTCTTATGTTCTTTTGTGATAATTTTGGATCAAATTCATGCCTACTGTATGTTTTAAGATATGATGTTAGGTGGTACTCTTATTTTACTGCATTGTCATTATGCTGCTATTGGAAGTTAAATTAAATGTATTTATTTAATATGTTTTGCTACTGAATAGTAATCTGATAAAGATATGTTCATTTCTCAATGAACTGTGGAGATTTCGGCAAGGTATCTGATATTAGATTCAGGGCACTACTTAGATTTTTCTTATTTTAGAGGCTAAAATTTCATTCAGTTTAAACCATAATCTTTCTGATTGTTATTGATTGTTGCATCTGAACTCCCTTAAAGTAAGACAGCTAAAAATTATCCTTTAAACAACTATTATTATTAATTGATTTATATAGCACTTCTGCAGATGAGGTTCAAGAATACTATCCAACCAGTGAAAACAGACTAAGTGAAATGAGCAGTGAGGATACAAAATATTTACCATGCTATCAGAAAAATACAACAAGTTACCTTAACTCTCAAGTGTACCTAATTTTGAGGGACACCATACATCCCTAAGGTGCATATTTGGTTTACCCTCATTTTTATTTTGATAAGTGTTTACATCTGAAATGAAGAATTAGTCAACTGAGATGACCTATTTATGCTAAAGGAATGAATTTCCTCAGTATTTTAAGTTTCCTGAATGAATAACTTTTGTGTCCCTCCTTTTGTCTTTCTTCTACATTGAATTCCTCATTTTGGCCTTGGCAAGTTGAGAAGTATGATTACAGTTGTTCGCATTGGAGTTGTGAGAACAGTTAATACATTATTATTTAAAAATACTATCAGATATTTCTAAATAAAACCTGAGGTATTGATGTGCTATTGCCTGAGGCAACATTACCATACTAAAATCTTTCAAAAAATACCCTGGTATATCATCTTTTACTCATGTGAAGAATTCTTACTCACTTGAAATGCCCCACTGAACTCAATAAGACCAACACAGTGGGTCTGGGTTATTCACAAGTAAAAGTGCACAGACTCAGGTCTTTGAGTAGTAAGTCACAGCAGGATGCTTGTGCACTCTTAAGGTGTGTTGTAGTCACACAAGAAACTCAACCTTATGACAAAATTTTGCCTTTTTACCATCTATACATGTATGAGGGGTTAATAGAGGTTACTGTGTAAAAGGATTATAAGCCTTTCTGCTAATTCAGCTCACAATGCCTCAAGGTAAGGAGGGGAAACATTCAGTGAAATGAATTTTATTACTTATTGCAACAAGGAGAGCATGCAATCCCTGTTATTGCATGCTACCAACCACAAGACAACTTGGGGACAGGATCTAGCTATCCCTCTCCCCCAAGTTGGAAGACCGTGGTTCACTGGAACCATGGCTTATTGATGGGTGAATTAGCCAGTCCCACTCCCTCCAGAATATTCAGGGGGCAGCATTTATACCTGAGAGGGTAGAGTGTTCAGTGGCAAGTAAGGGGACTGAGCTGACCTGTATCCTACTACCATTGCCCTTAGAGGTCAAAATTCTTTAGGAGTTGTGGAAGTTCCTACTGGCCTTGTGATAAAGAGCTGGAATGAGAAAGCTGTGGCTTCAACAAAGCAGAATCACAGAATAATTTTTTCAGTTTTCTTGGATATATAACTTTTCGTTCCTAACACCTGTTGTTATGCTCGTCTGCCACTGGAACATGTTTCCCCTCTCTGTACTGAGAAGCTCTGATGAAAATATTGTTAGTGTATTATCTAACCAGTTGAGCCTTATTTTTTTCTGTTTTGTGAGCAGATTTTATTATTTGATATTCACTATTGCTTTCTATGGTTCCAAACTCTCAAAATCCTTTTGTAAGATTTATCTGTTCTTACTGGTATTTGCAGCTTCTCACAATTTAGGATACTTTATGTATTCAATTAATAGGCTGCTGGTCTCCCTTCCAGAACATTAAAGATGATGAAAAGTGAAACAATTCCTAGCACCAATCCTTATCCCACCTCAGTTAACAGAGCCAGGTCTTCAGGACGTGGGAATCAGTTGAACTCATAAAGGCTTTGCATGGCAGTCCTTGGCCCCAATTAGATGCACTGAAATTTATCGTTAACCTTTCTTTGCACTATTATTTGTAGCCAATTTTTAGTTTAGAGGATAGTTTTTTTCGTCAAAGACATCGAATTGTTTTCCACTGTAGCGTTCAAGAGAGGCAGCATTAGATGCTTCAGAGGAGTTGCACCAGAGTAATGGAGAACAGAATTTTGGCTCATGTTCTCTTAATGATGTGAGATTGAAAACTGTCACATTCATCTGTGAATAGTCATGAAGTGAAAATGGTATTTTTCACACGGCTCTGCCCAGAAGCTTGTAAAGAACTATTTAATAGAGTTGGCCAGAATTAACAGACATGCTTGGATATGCTATTGCTGGTTTCACCCCAGTCATTCTCTATTTCCATGGAAGTCATATTTTAGAAAGGTAAATCTTTGGCTAAAAATGCTATGCCCTACAGTTTCCCTGTGTGTGCACGCACTGATCAGGACACAGAGGAGAATGAGACACAGGGATCAATTTAAGAAAATTGTGACCTTCTCTTCACCTTTTTAGTTTAAGGGGCATGATAGGGTGTTGTAGCATACTTACCTCCCACCCCAAATGCCAGCCATTTATTTGACTCCAGTGTGGTGTTAATAAAATAGCTTCCATGCCAAATAACCAGTATTTAAAATTTGACCTCTTCAGTCTAATCCCTTGAATCCAGCCCACCTCTCTCCATCCCCCACCAGAAGAAATGAGGATACACAACAAGGGTACTTCACTCTTTGAAGACTTAAGGTCTCCTCCTCTTTCTCCAGGGTAAACCAACTATCTCCTGGACCTCTTACTCATAGGAGCTGGCCCCTGTGAGCCTCTCACCTGGATTGGATATTGGCTGCCTTGATGAAACTACACATTCATTTATAAACGTGCAACTTTACAACCTTGTCCCTGCTCCTTATTAACAAAAATCCAGAGCTTCAGGATGCTAAAGGGAAGGCAAAAAACCCACCGGGCTCCTTGTTGATCTTGCCCCAAGGGAAAAATTCCTTCCTAAGCCCAAAACTGATGATGGGTTAGACCCACATTGTCCTGGAAATGCAATTCATTTGTTATAAATTCCATTATAGGGCTGGGAGGATAGGAATGCAACCCCTGCAGCATGGCTGATGCATGCTGTGAGGGTTGCACATACAGGATGGGCAGGCAAAAGAGTCAGTCAGCTCTCCTTCTTCTCCCATAGCCCAGCCAAGGCAGCAGGGAAAGGCAGAGAAATCTCTGCTCCTTCCATGTTCTCACTCGCCCACCCCACCCCCCTCATTCTGGAACAAGCTTCACATGTGTTCTAGATGGGTTGTAGGGGGGCGGGAGACCTGACCTTCTCTCCACCACCTCCCCCCATGATCCTTGGGATTGTCTCTTTCCTGCTTGTCCAGTCGAGCATCCCCTCTCCTGCTGAGATGGATGGCATTCTTTTCATGTTCCAAAAATTGATGCTATGCACACAAATAAGGACCTAGGCACAAAATGACCTAATATGCTCATGTGTTGGTCTATGCACAGTTAATGATTTTGGGGGTGCATGTGCACTTGTCAGAAGTAGCTACTTTGAAAACCCTATAAACTTATTTAACCAGAAGTTGCAGTTTTATTTTTCAGACTAAAAGTTCCTTTGATTTTTTAAAAAACTTCTCTTTGATTCCCCCTTCCCACCCTGTGTTACGAGTTCTGACTAATAAATCTGTGCTTAGAAAGTATGAACTACTGCTTTTAGTAAGAATAGAAACGATAAAATTTTTTGTGTGGCCATGCAAACCTTTGAGACTTTCATGAAGTCAGGAGACTGGGGGATAATAAATAATATGAGTCATCGGTTCCCTGTAAACTCGTTTGGTCTTGAAATGCTAACTGCTTTTGTTCAATTTCACAGGTTGTTTCCTAACGTTTACAAAACAGATGCTGTATGCCAGTTGCAGGGTTGATGATCACTTCTTTTTTTGCTATCAGTGACCATAATCTCTCAGGGAGATAGTTTACTTCTTGTTCTTTAAATGTAATAGTATATTTTCCCCTGTGATTTTTTTTCTTGATGTATGTTTTGTCTTCAGTCTGATATAGTAGGGGGAAAAAAGAACAATGTGGAGATCTAAATATGTTAAAGGGGGGGGAGTTGATTCCTCTCCTTTACCCCATTTTTATTCTGAAATAACTCCATTGTCTTCTGTGGAATTACTCTTGCTTTTCACCAGGCCTTTGTTCTTATTGAAATTTGCTATAGCTCATGATTCCTGCACAGAATTCACACAATCATGGTTAAACATATCAGCTTTTCTTTAACTAAAAACAACATTCTGGTGTTCACATCTATGTATTAGTATGTAGGTGATCAGGAACAGTCAACATGGATTCACCGAGGGCACGTTATGCCTGACCAACCTGATTGCCTTCTATGATGAGATAACTGGCTCTGTGGATATGGGGAAAGCGGTGGACGTGATATACCTTGAATTTAGCAAAGCTTTTGATATGGTCTCCCACAGTATTCTTGCCAGCAAGTTAAAAAAGTATGGATTGGATGAATGGACTATAAGGTGGATAGAAAGCTGGCTAGATTATTGGGCTCAATGGGTAATGATCAATGGCTCAGTGTCTAGTTGGCAGCCAGTATCAAGTGGAGTGCCCCAGGGGTCGGTCCTGGGGCCAGTTTTGTTCAACATAGAATCATAGAATATCAGGGTTGGAAGGGACCTCAGGAGGTCATCTAGTCCAACCCCCTGCTCAAAGCAGGACCAATTCCCAATTAAATCATCCCAGCCAGGGCTTTGTCAAGCCTGACCTTAAAAACTTCTAAGGAAGGAGATTCCACCACCTCCCTAGGTAACGCATTCCAGTGTTTCACCACCCTCCTAGTGAAAAAGTTTTTCTTAATATCCAACCTAAAACTCCCCCACTGCAACTTGACACCATTACTCCTTGTCCTGTCCTTTTCTACCACTGAGAATAGTCTAGAACCATCCTCTCTGGAACCACCTCTCAGGTAGTTGAAAGTAGCTATCAAATCCCCCCTCATTCTTTTCTTCTGCAGACTAAACAATCCCAGTTCCCTCAGCCTCTCCTCATAAGTCATGTGTTCCAGACCCCTAATCATTTTTGTTGCCCTTCGCTGGACTCTCTCCAATTTATCCACATCCTTCTTGTAGTGTGGGGCCCAAAACTGGACACAGTACTCCAGATGAAGCCTCACCAATGTCGAATAGAGGAGGACGATCACGTCCCTCGATCTGCTCGCTATGCCCCTACTTATACATCCCAAAATGCCATTGGCCTTCTTGGCAACAAGGGCACACTGCTGACTCATATCCAGCTTCTCGTCCACTGTCTCCCCTAGGTCCTTTTCCGCAGAACTGCTGCCTAGCCATTCGGTCCCTAGTCTGTAGCTGTGCAATCTTCATTATTGATCTGGAGGGTGGTGTGGATTGCACCCTCAGCAAGTTGATGGATGACACTAAATTGCAGGAAGAGGTAGATATGCTGGAGGATAGGGATAGGGTCCAGAGTGACCTAGAAAAATTGGAGGATTGGGCCAAAAGAAATCTGATGAGGTTCAACAAGGACAAGTGCAGAGTTCTGCACTTAAGAAGGAAGAATCCCATGCACTGCTACATAGATTCATAGATATTTAGGTCAGAAGGGACCATTATGATCATCTAGTCTGACCTCCTGCACAACGCAGGCCATGGAATTTCACCCACCACTCCTGCAAAAAACCTCACACCTATATCTGTGCTATTGAAGTCTTCAAATTGTAGTTTATAGACTTCAAGGAGCAGAGAATCCTCCAGCAAGTGACCCATGCCCCATGCTACAGAGGAAGGCAAAAAACCTCCAGGGCCTCTTCCAATCTGCCCTGGAGGAAAATTCCTTCCCAACCCCAAATATGGCGATCAGCTAAACCCTGAGCATATGGGCAAGATTCATCAGCCAGATACTACAGAAAATTCTTTCCTGGGTAGCTCAGATCCCACCCCATCTGATATCCCATCACAGGCCATTGGGCCTATCTACCATGAATATTTAATTACCAAAACCATGTTATCCCATCATACCATCTCCTCCATAAACTTATCAAGTTTAATCTTAAAGCCAGATAGATCTTTCCCCCCACTGCTTCACTTGGAAGGCTATTCCAAAACTTCACTCCTCTGATGGTTAGAAACCTTCGTCTAATTTCTAGTCTAAATTTCCTGGTGGCCAGTTTATATCCATTTGTTCTTGTGTCCACGTTGGTACTGAGATTAAATAATTCCTCTCCCTCTCCGGTATTTATCCCTCTGATATATTTATAGAGAGCAATCATATCTCCCCTCAACCTTCTTTTAGTTAGGCTAAACAAGTCAAGCTCCTTGAATCTCCTTTCATAAGACAAGTTTTCCATTCCTCAGATCATCCTAGTAGCCCTTCTCTGTACCTGTTCCAGTTTGAATTCATGCTTCTTAAACATGGGAGACCAGAACTGCACACAGTATTCCAGGTGAGGTCTCACCAGTGCCTTGTATAACGGTGCTAAAACCTCCTTATCCCTACTGGAAATACCTCTCCTGATGCATCCCAAGACCGCATTAGCTTTTTTCACGGCCATATCACATTGGCGGCTTATAGTCATCCTATGATTAACCAATACTCCAAGGTCCTTTTCCTCCTCCGTTACTTCTCATTGATGCGTCCCTAGCTTATAACTAAAATTCTTGTTATTAATCCCTAAATGCATGACCTTACACTTCTCACTATTAAATTTCATCCTATTACTATTACTCCAGTTTACAAGGGCATCCAGATTCTCCTGTAGGATATCCCTGTCCTTCTCTAAATTGGCAATACCTCCCAGCTTTGTATCATCCGCAAACTTTATTAGCACATTCCCATTTTTTGTGCCGAGGTCAGTAATAAAAAGATTAAATAAGACTGGTCCCAAAACTGATCCTTGACGAACTCCACTGGTAACCTTCCTCCAGCCTGACAGTTCACCTTTCAGTAGGACCCGTTGTAGTCTCCCCTTTAACCAATTCCTTATCCACCTTTCAATTTTCCTATTGATCCCCATCTTATCCAATTTAACTAATAATTCCCCATGTGGCACAGTATCAAATGCCTTACTGAAATCTAGGTAAATTAGATCCACTGCGTTTCCTTTGTCTAAAAAATCTGTTACTTTCTCAAAGAAGGAGATCAGGTTGGTTTGGCACGATCTACCTTTTGTAAAACCATGTTGTATTTTGTCCCATTTACCATTGACTTCAATGTCCTTAACTACCTTCTCCTTCAAATTTTTTTCCAAGACCTTGCATACTACAGAGGTCAAACTAACAGGCCTATAATTATCCGGATCACTTTTTTTCCCTTTCTTAAAAATAGGAACTATGTTAGCAATTCTCCAATCATACGGTACAACCCCTGAGTTTACAGATTCATTAAAAATTCTTGCTAATGGGCTTGCAATTTCATGTGCCAATTCCTTTAATATTCTTGGATGAAGATTATCTGGGCCCCCCGATTTAGTCCCATTAAGCTGTTTGAGTTTCGCTTCTACCTCAAATATGGTAATGTCTACCTCCATATCTTCATTCCCATTTGTCATGCTACCATTATCCCTAAGATCCTCTTTAGTCTTATTAAAGACTGAGGCAAAGTATTTGTTTAGATATTGGGCCATGCCCAGATTATCCTTGACCTCCATTCCATCCTCAGTTTTTAGCGGTCCCACTTCTTCTTTCTTTGTTTTCTTCTTATTTATATGGCTATAGAACCTTTTACTATTGGTTTTAATTCCCTTTGCAAGGTCCAACTCTACTTGACTTTTAGCCTGTCTCACTTTATCCCTACATGTTCTGACCTCAATAAGGTAGCTTTTCTTGCTGATCCCTCCCTTCTTCCACTGCCTGTATGCTTTCTGCTTTTTCTTAATCACATCTCTGAGGTGCTTGCTCATCCAGCTTGGTCTACAACTCCTGCCTATGAATTTTTTCACCTTTCTTGGGATGCAGGCTTCCGATAGCTTCTGCAGCTTTGATTTAAAATAATCCCAGGCCTCCTCTACCTTTAGATCCATATATTCTTCAGTCCAATCCACTTCCCTAACTAATTTCCTTAATTTTTGAAAGTCAGCCCTTTTGAAATCAAAAACCCTAGTTGCAGATTTATTTTTGTTAATCCTTCCATTCAGTTTGAACTGAATTAGCTCATGATCACTTGAACCAAGATTATCCCCTTCAACCGTTTCTTCTATGAGGTCCTCACTACTCACCAAAACCAAATCTAAAATGGCATCCCCTCTAGTCGGTTCAGCAACTACTTGCTGAAGGAATCCATCAGCTATCGCATCTAGGAAAATCTGAGCCCTATTATTATTACTAGCACTCGTCCTCCAGTCTATATCTGGGAAGTTAAAGTCTCCCATGATCACACAGTTTCCATTAGTATTTACTTTATTAAAAACATTAAAAAGGGCTCTATCCATATCCAAATTAGATCCCGGCGGTCTATAGCACACCCCAAGCACTATACCAGGGGAGGATCTAATAGTTTTCTTCCCCAATGTAATTTTTGCCTAGATGGACTCAGTCTTATCCATTTCATCATTTCTTATTTCTTTACATTCTACCTCATCCTTGATATACAATGCTACTCCACCACCTTTACCTTTATTTCGGTCTTTCCTAAACAGCACATACCCTTCAATACCTGTAGTCCAGTCATGACTACTATTCCTCCATGTTTCTGTTATCCCTATAATATCTGGTTTCACTTCCCGTACCAGTAGCTCTAGTTCCTCCATTTTGTTACCTAGGCTCCTCGCATTGGTGTACAAACATCTTAATTTTTGCTGTTTGGCCTCACTCACATTCTGTACCCTATTAGGCACGGTCATTCTACAGCCAGTATAACCTATTAGACTGGTATCTACACTGCCCTTCCTCCTACCCACGGCTGTATCCTCTCTTACTTTGTTTTCTTTCCTCTCAATGCTAAAATCCGGCGTGGAGATTACCTGGACATCTCCCAACCATCTCCCCCAAATTCCTAGTTTAAAGCTCTCTTAATCAGTTGTGCCAGCCTCCATCCTAGAAGTCTATTTCCTTCCCTACTCAGACGAAGTCCATCCCGAGAGAACAGTCCTCTGTCCATGAATGCCTCCCAGTGGCCATACATCCCAAAGCCCTCCTTATAGCACCACTGCCTAAGCCATCCGTTGAGAGTCACAATCTTGTCACACCTTTGTTGCCCTTCTCTAGGAACAGGCAGAATCCCACTAAAGATCACCTGAGCCTCGATTTCCTTAAGCATCTTCCCCAGCCTAGCATAGTCTCCCTTAACACTTTCCAATGAGAATCTAGCCGTATCATTTGTTCCCACATGAAGGATAATTAGGGGATTCTTTCCTGCTCCCTTTAGAATCCTTTTCAACCTCAGGTCTTGTAGCCAGACAGCCAGCCCTCCCCCCCCCCCCCCCTCAGACCAGCATTGCTGGAAACACAGGAGGAAGCCGGAACAGGGCACTTAACATATATTCCAGCACAGCCTTTGAAGCTGTGAAAGCACAGGTGTGCTGCTACAATGTGCCTCTGGGAGCAGATACAACGATTAAGCTCACAGCAGGCAGAGGCCCTGTGACAGACATGGCTCTTAGCCCCTACTAAATAGCATGATGCACACACACCAACATCCTAGGTGGGAAAATATTTACCCTGATAAAAGAAATGTCCAGTAGTCGAAACTTATTGTTTCTCTCCCTTGCAAGTGTAAACTACTCTTGCGAAAGCTGGCGTCACCCCTACAGACCAGCCTCAATTTGGCATAAGAAAGGAGAAAGAGAATAAAGGAGTACAGAGGTATAAGTAGGGGACCTACAGCACCATGATTTTTGAGTGCTTTTCACTATCTATCTGCTGGTCAGATAAGTGACAGCCTCCCAAGGCTTCTGCAGCTAAGAGGGTCCCTACGCCTTGTCCCTTATTCGTCTTTCCGCGGAATTGAGTGACCGATCCTGGCTTAGCACCGCTGGAATTGAGAGATGCAAGGAGGGTAAGAAGCACCCACACCTGATCTCCTACCTTTAGTGTACACATATTTTGAAATAGGGCTCTATACTTTGTTTTCTTTCTTTGGGATTGTGGCTTCAGTTTTGTAACTTGTTTGTGTGTGTAACATCTCTACATTTAAATAAGTAGGCACTAGCAATTTTGTAACCACATGATTAGAATCTAGCTTAATAAATTTTGGTAACCATTTATGCATAAGCCTGACTTGTTTTCTCTGGTTTACTGTAAAGCAGCCAACACAATTAAAGAACCTCAGCCGTTTTGGCTCTAAAGCCTGGCCATTAGGTGAGAGTACTAAGAGCCTAGCGTTGAGTTGTGCCGCCTCCATGGGGCAAACTCTTGGGGCACCTGTCAGTCAATCCTGGCTGCCCGCTGCGAAGGAGCTCTGAGCTCTAGCAGTTAAAGTCACGGGCGGTTAGGACCTTGGGGCATCCGTCAGCCTAGCCCAGGCTGCCTGCCGCGAAGGGACAGTGCGTCCCAGCGGTTAAAGTCACGGATGGTATAAACGGGCATAGCTGGCACCTCACCAAACATCCTTGGCCGTCGGCTAACAGGTCTACATCCCGTATCTTAGCACCTGGAAGACAGCACACCCTCCTATTCTCTGGATCAGCTCTGGTTACAGGCCTATCTATTCTTCTCAGTAAAGAGTCCCCAGTCACATAGACCTGCCTTTTCCTGGTGACGGTGCTATTCTCCAGTCTATCTCCTGTTCCCTCTGGCTGCAAGTTCTTTCCATTCCTATTCTCCCTTGTAATCCTCTTTAACCCATCCTGTGTCCTCCTGGGGCTCATATTTGGTGTAGTCTCCATTAATTCTTACCCTTTTCCTATAGGACTAGCCGCTCTTCTCTTCTTCCTTGCCCTTCCACCTTCAATGACTACCTGCTGAGCCCCTTCTTCATTTTCCAACTCTGCAAACCTATTCTTGAGCTCTATTTCTCCTTCACTAGCCCGTCTTTTCCTCTGCCTGTTTCTTTAGTCACATGCTTCCACTGACCACTTTCCTCACCCAGTCTCCCCTCAGAATTCCCCAGTCCTGCTTCCATCTGCAAGTCTGAGCTTTTTCCCTTCAGATACCTCATGTTTTTGCTCCATAATCTGCTCAAACCCCTTCCTAAACTCTACCAGACTTTCCACCTGCATCTCCAAACCTCGGATATTTTCCTCCATCAGCTCTATCAGACAGCATTTCATACAGACATTTCATCAGGCTGGGGACTGATGGACAAAGGGGCAGTTCTACAGAAAAGGACCTGGGGATTACAGGTCACGAGAAGCTGGCTGAGTCAACAGTAGCCAAGAAGGCTAATGGCATATTGGGCGGCATTAGTAGGCGCATTGCCAGCAGATCGAGGGAAGTGATTATTCCCCTCTGTTCAGCATGGGTGAGGCCACATCTGGAGTACTGAGTCCAGTTTTGGGGCCCCCACTACAAAAAGGATGTGGACAAACTGGAGAGAATCCAGCAGAGGGCAATGAAAATGATTACGGGGCTGGGGCACATGACTTCTGAGGAGAGACTGAGGGAACTGGAATTGAGTCTGCAGAAGAGAAGAGTGAGGGGGGATTTGATAGCAGCCTTCAACTACCTGAAGTGGAGGTTCCAAAGAAGATGGAGCTAGGCTGTTCTCAGTGGTGACAGATGACAGAACAAGGAGCAATGGTCTCAAGTTGCAGTGTGGGAGGTCAAGGTTGGAGATTAAGAAAAACTATTTCACGAGGAGAGTGTTGAAGCACTGGAATGGGTTACCGAGGAAGGTGATGTAATCTCCATCCTTAGAGGTTTTTAAGGCCTGGCTTGACAAAGCCCTGGCTGGGATGATTTATTTGGGGTTGTACTAGGTGACCTCTTAAGGTCTCTTCCAATCCTTATCTTCTATGATTCTATGTATACTTCATCTTGAAACTTAATATACATGTTTCTGGGTGCTATTTCCTTTCTTCTTTCATATGAAGAAACTATATCCAGCAAAATTTCAGTTGTAAATAGGACAAAATAAATTTAGACCCTTATCCTTGTAGATGGTTGACCCTCAGCTTGGGCTCAGCCATAGTATCTGAGTCTCTTGCCCCTAGGTCCCCTATGAGAAACCCTGGTCCTGGGCAATCTTACTGTTCCCAGACAGTGTTCAGCTCACTTGTGGGATTTCCTTAGAGTCCAATTTACAGTCTGTCTCTGGCTATTGACAGTACTTCCCAGGCCCCACCATAGGTTGCTAGCTGGAAGCAGCTCTCCAGGGCCCTTGCTCAAATCAGGTTTGTAGTGTTTGTGACAATACAACCCATATTCTTATAGTAATATTATTATGATATGAGCATGGCATAATTATGATGTACTTTATGCAAGATAAGGCATGTGAGAATCACTGGAAAGGTTATGATTTACTGAATATGATTATCCTATTTGTATGCATGTTTCATTTTTGTATCTGAAGTTATACCATATTCCTATGTATCTATTACAAATGTGTTTACACATGGGAAACACCCACTAGGCAGAAGACACTCAGTTAGATGGCTGTCTGGGAAGGGCCCATTCAGGTTGATGGGCTATTATGAGAAAACAATTGGCCTTAGAGGCTAATCTCCTACTGGGAGGTCTTCCTGAGGACTCTGTAAACAGCCTCTGACTCATGGTTGCTATGACACTATGGGGTCATGTGACAAAGTCACCTGGTACTGGACTCCAGCTTGGAATACCAGTGTTTTTCCTCTGACTGGTGTGGGAATGAAGCTTGGAGACAAAGGGTTCCCAACATATGCAAAAGTTATTGAAGGTAGTGACATCATCAAGGTTCTTCACTGACTCCTTGCCCAAAGGCGACTCCTGAAAACACCTGAGGAACAAGGACTGAAATGGGGGAAAGTGCTAGACTAAGGCTAAAAGGGATTTTTAGCCTGTGAAAAGAACACCTTTTTTTAAGATGTAAGCAAGCGCAGCTGGCCCCTTAAGAATGTCCGCAGCCTGCTGGAAACATCATTTAGGGCAAGAATGTGCTACTCATATCCAACCTCTTTAGTATATTAAGCTTAGATTATGTTTTTGTTTATCTGTTTGCTATGCCTTATGACTTAAAATCTATATTTTGTAGTTAATAAATTTGTTTTTGCTTTATCACAAACCAGTGTGTGGGAGTCATAACTCAGGGCAGAAAGCGGTTTATATTCCTCTCCACATTGAGAGAGGGGGTGAATTTTATGAGCTTAATTTTGGGTTTGCACTCCAGAGGGAGGGTGTGAACTTGAGCAGTTGGGCAGTTCACAGCAGTACAGTATAAAGAGAGCCCAGGCTGGTGGGTCAGAGGGCTCAGTGGTACCCTAGTTCCAAGTGGCATGCCGGGGGGAACCCATCACAAATGCCCTAACAAATGGGTTGATGAAAAAGGTGAGCAACTGCCTCAGACTGAGCTCCCCTTGCTACCAGAGCGCACTAGCAGTTCCTAGCAGCCTTCCTCCTCCTGGGAAAACCAACAAGCATGGGTACATGCAAGTTCCATTTCTGTGGCCGGTCTCACCCATTGAAACTCCACCCCTGTAGGTGGCCCATGTTCTGCATGTGCACCTAATTGGGATCACAGTCCTGCACACACTTATGCACATGGTTAACCTGAAGGCTGTATTGTCTCTTCTGCTGAGCCCCCAGGCCCCTTTATAGAGGCCCTTGTAGCATAGCTCCAGTGTACTCGTGGTGTTGGGATTGGGGGCTACAGTGACCATAAGACATAAGTGGAGATGGTCTTGGCCTCTGGTGTGTAGGCGAGCCTTCCACCATATCACATGGGGTGACAAACCCTTCCCTCCAACAGAACAGTGTAAGGGAATCTCCATGAGGGGAACTCTTTAGCATGTTTTATCAGGAGGGATTAATTTGCTACCTTGGTTTTAGAGACAGGCCCAAACTACCAAGCTCTTTCTTACATCTCCAAATTTGGGAGCATTGAATTTGTGGTTCCCACTTGGATCCATCTTTACTTGTTTTGTTGGACAACCTCCAATATTTAAATGTAGTTTTCAGTTTGGGAGTTGCAGATATATACCTAGTAAGATATTTGCCTTTACTAACATATGTGCCACTTCACAGATAATTTAATCCACTAGTAGCTAGCAAAGCTGTTTGTGAGGCACTCAAGCACAACCCCCACAAAAACTTCTGAAGCCCTGAGATCTCCACCATTTCCTGGTTCCATTCAGGTCATACATAACTGTGAGCAAGGCTGTCCCCTCCCAGTGTCTTGGCTCTTCTGCTTCTAGTCCAAAACAGCACCTGGAAATACAGAGGCAAATTAAATGAGAACTATTAAAAAAGTATGTTTATTTGACCCTGAAAGTTTGGCTTGCATTCAAATGAAGGTTTGGGTCAGTTCTGAACTGATGGTTATGCTCATTCCTACACAGGAAAAAGGGCAAGATAACAGGATCATTGAACACAGTAGTTTCCCAGTTTTGCCTAATTACAGGAACACCTGTGCTAAATAACTTTCTGCTGACCTATTTGCAGAGTGTTTAATAGTCCTTAAATTCCTAATTTCTTAGCTGCAACGGGTGGGTGACATTTGCACATTAAGTTGTGTAAGATATATAAAGACAAACTAGTTGAAAGACTTATTTACCTATCTCATACCCGACCTGAAACTTCTGGCAAGGTGCTTACTCGATATCTCCAATAGTTCTACTAATTAATGACTATTATTGAATGTTCTGGATCACTGTGCTTGAGAGTGTACTGTTCCCTTTTTGTTTCTGCTAGGAGAGCTTGTTACTCGAGGGGGGGAAACAGTGGCTCATCTTGTTAGCACACAGAAGCCATTTACGCACGCAGGCTGTGTCGCTGCAGGCTTGTCGGCTATTGCATGAATGTTCTTTTCCTTTAACTCATGGAACCCTTTTTCAGGTAAAGTTGTACGTATACATTTCTTTTGTTGCTAGTGGAAGTGGACAGTCATTATTTCATTTTATTCTCCAGCTTCCAAGAATTTAAAGTTCATAAAATATAATATAAAATTGCTTTTTCTTTAAATTCTCCAGGCCTGAAAAATTAGAAAAATGAAAAAAATTTATTGGTCGACCTTGAATAGTTACAAAAGATAAAATGTTAAAAGCATTGTTATCTTCCCATGATTTCTTGTAACACCTGTGAAATTCCTTTGATGTAAAATACCACACTGGGCATGGGTGGGAGAGACAGAAAGGGACTAATTGTTCAGAGGATAATGTATTCTTTCTTTCCTTCCCATTTGCCAAGCTCTAGATGAAGGAGCTACTGCTGGAGAAAAAGACGTGGTTTTATCTGCCTGCCTTAGCACCAGTGAGTCCATGAGTTAGTAAAGGATATTGAATTGCAGCTGGTATTGAAGTGCTTTTAAAATCTATGAATGAATCTGAGATCCACAAGTAAAAGACACTTCAGAAGTAAAAAACAAGTATATAACATTGGATGGATTCTCTGTTACCTGATGTCTTTAAATCCAGATGTCTCTTCAAAAGATAGGCTATAGTTCAAACTGAAGTTAGGGGATGAAGGAAGAAATTCCTGGGTGAGGTTCTATAGCCTGTGTTATACAGGAGGTCAGACTAAATTATTAGGAAGATCCCTTCTGGCCTTAAAATCTATGCCTTGTCCTTATCGGCCACTTTTTTTCCAATCTGTTCCTGGAAATTGCACACTCCCTGGTTGGTTCTAGATACACCTGCTGACCTTTGTGAATCAAGTCTCACCTCTCCAAATCCATTTCTGCCCATAAACTCTGTCAGCATTTTCCTTAGCTGCTGGACCCTGAGCCTTATTTGTTTCATTGATCCTCTGAATCTGGTGTCTGGATCCCTGGACAAAAAGGATGTCCCGGAGTAAAAGATGTTAGAGAGCCAAATTCAGAGGAGGCTGTAAAAGTGAATTTTAGGCTCTATCTACACTAGAAATACAGCCACAACAGAGAATCTGGCTTCCAATTTGTTGTCCTCTAACCAGGTCACAAACATGGCTCTATTTTGTGAGGTAGACTGGAGTCTAGTCAAGTTTTATAAAGAAGCTGAAACTTTGATATGATCTTCTGCCTATGGAACACGTTAGGTACAATCTTCACTAAAGATTGGAAGAATGTTTGTGATATTAGGGAACAATAAAAATTTAAGATTCTTTGACACAGTGATACAATATTTATAATGTAGACAGAGCCTTTGGGAGTCCAATTTTTTTTCATTTACATCTTCCTCAAGCCATATCAACCTGTACTCAATTTATACTCCCTTAGGGCTTGGCTACACTTGCAAGTTAGAGCGCATGAAAGGAGCCCCAGGCGCACTAGCTCACTACCTGTCCACACTGGCAAAGCATGTAGAGCACTCCTGATACTCCACCTTGGCGAGTGGAAAAATGTTTAATGCACCCCTGCTGGAGCGTCGTGGCGCCAGTGTGGACACCCTGGTCTGTTACTGTGCTCTGATCGTCCTCCAGAGGTGTCCCACAATGCCTGTTCTAGCCTGGTTATCACTTTCAACTCTACTGCCCTGCCCTCAGGTGACCAACTGTCAGACCCGCCCTTTAAATTCTCTGGGAATTTGAAAATCCCCTTCCTGTTTGCTCAGCCCGGTGTGGAGTGCTCTCAGAGAATCTTTCCAGGTGACCAAGCGCCAAGCAATCCCCAGTATGGAGCAATGGCGAGGTGCTGGACCTCCTCAGTGTTTAGAGGGAGGAAGCTGTCCAGTCCCAGCTGTGTTCCAGCTGTAGGAATTACGACACCTTCAGGCAGATATCAAGGGACATGATGGAAAGGGGCCATGACCGGGATGCACTGCAGTGCAGGATTAAAGTGAAGGAGCTGCGGAATGCCTACTGCAAAGCCCGCGAGGCAAACTGCCGCTCTGAAGCTGCCCCTGCAACCTGCCGTTTCTACAAAGAGCTGTACGCAATACTTGGGGGTGACCCCACCTCCATTCCGAGGACCACCATGGACACTTCAGAGCCCAGTGCAACAAGGCAGGAGGAGGAGGAGAAGTAAAGCGGGAGCGAGGGTGCTGAGGCAGAGGAAGACACCCCAGAATCCCTAGATGCATGCAGCCAAGAGCTGTTCTCAACCTAGGAGGAAGGTAGCCAGTTGCTGCGCCTGGTGCTTGGGGAAGGACAAACACCAGAGGAGGTTCCCAGTAAGTGGCTTTTATTTTGGGAAGGAAGTTATTTGGTGCGGGCTCTTGGGGCGAGGAGGGTTAGGGCTGCATGCATGCCTAGATGTGGAATAAGGGGTTGATGTGCTCTCTCACATTGCGGTAATCGGCCTCAGTGATCTCTTCAAAGGTCTCATTCAAAACTTGGTCAATTGTGCAGGTTTCTCAGGAGAGCCACTGTGGTCCTTGTCCCAGTAAGGCTAACTTGTCCGCGTCACTGTTCTGTGAGGGGCAGGGGGACCATTGCTGCACACAGGCAAGCTGCATATGGGCCAGGGCAGAAGCCACATTGCAGTAGAAGACCCTCCCTTGCTTCCAAGGTCACCATCAGAAGCGAGAGATCTTCAAGGATGAACTGTGGAAAATGTGGGGACAGTGTTCAGTATAGGGGCCCCCTGCCGCTGTTCGCTTCCCAAAGACACAGAAACCCAGAGGACCGTACAGCCATGAAACAATCAATCAGTCACACTTGACCCTGTGCTTATTCACCATTTTGGGGCTCCCATGGGTTAGGTGCGCTCACTTTGGGACAGGAAAGTTATGCTGTTGTGTAGACTGTGCTTGCCCTTAAGAATGGGGGAATCATTGCTCTCTCTGGTGTGAACAAAGCTGCCTCTGTTAAGTGTTTCATTTTGACTTTACAGATGCAACCTTGAGATCTCAGCCATCCATGTTATCACTAGCCAAAAGACTCCAAAGAATCAGAAAGAGGCCACATAGAAGCAAGGAAGACATGTTGCATGAAGTAATGCAGCATTCAAGTAATGAAAATCAAAAAGTGCAGGAGTGGTGGGACAGTGAAAGGATCCACCAGCAGAATGAGGAGCACCAGCACAAAAGTGCGGTGCTCCGGCAGCAAAGCATGGATCGGCTGAGAAGTATAATGGAGCACCAAGCGGACTCAATCCAGGCGCTTGTAGCCATGCAGGCGGAGCACTACCGTGCCCTCTCCACCCTGCAGCCTTTGTCCCAAAACTCATTCCCTTGTGCCCCCATGTCTCCTCCAACCCACTTTCCCCAACATCCGGGTTCTTACCACCACCAGCTGCCTCCAGCATCTGTAGCTTCACCACCCAGCCCTGAAAACTACAACCCTTACCCACTGCACGCAACCAACATCACCATGCAGTACAGCCATCCTGAAGTGCAGGACTCATTGCACAGCACTCCAGACAGCAAAGCTGAATATGATAACAGGACATACGCAAATCTGCGATTGTACCATTCCCCACCCCACCCCCTTGTCCTTTGTGTTTCCCAAGCAGTTGTGTTTCTTTTCAATAAATGGATTTTTTGTCTTTGAAAACATTCTTTATTATTGCATAAAGTAAAAGATACCTTAGCCCAGGAAAGAAACAGGCACTGCAAGTCAGCTTAGCAAACACAGATTCCTACTAACGTTGGAACTACTGCACTTCACTCCCATGCAGGGCACCAGACATTACTGGTGGCTTTCAGTCTCAAATTGCTCCCTCAAGGCATCCCTAATCCTTGTAGCCCCATGCTGGGCCCCTCTAATAGCCCTGCTTTCTGGCTGTTCAAATTCAGCCTCCCAGTGTTGAACCTCCAAGTTCCATACCTGAGTGAATCGTTCACCCTTCCCTTCACAAATGTTATGGAGGGTACAGCACACGGATATAACCGCGGAGATGCTATCATTGGCCAGGTCCAGCTTTCCATACAGAGAGTGCCAGCGGCCCTTTAAACAGCCAAAAGCACACTCCACAGTCATTCTGCACTGGCTCAGCCTGTTGTTGAACTGCTCCTTGCTGCTGTCAAGGCTCCCTGTGTAGGGTTTCATGAGCCACGACATTAAAGGGTAAGCAGGGTCTTCAAGCATCACAATGGGCATTTCAACTTCCCCTACGGCGATCTTCTGGTCTGGGGAAAAAGTCCCAGCTTGCAGTTTCCTGAACAGGCCAGTGTTCTGAAAGATGCATGTGTCATGCACCTTTCCGGGCCAGCCTGCGTTAATGTCAATGAAACACCCACACTGATCCACAAGTACCTGGAGAACCATAGAGAAATACCCCTTCCAATTAATGTACTTGGAGGCTAGGTGAGCTGGTGCCAGAATTGGAATATTCATGCCATCTATTGCCCCTCCGCAGTTAGGGAAACCCATTTGTGCAAAGCCATCCACAATGTCATGCACGTTACCCAGAGTCACGATTCTTCTGAGCAGGATGCGATTAACGGCCCTGCAAACTTGCATCAACACGATTCCAACGGTCGACTTCCCCACTCCAAACTGGTTAGCAACTGATTGGTAGCTGTCTGGAGTTGCCAGCTTCCAGATTGCAATAGCCACCCGTTTCTCCACCATCAGGGCAGCTCTCAATCTTGTGTCCTTGCGCCGCAGGGTGGGGGGCGAGCTCATCACACAGTCCCATGAAAGTGCTTTTCTCATCTGAAAGTTCTGCATCCACTGCTCGTTATCCCAGACTTGCATGACGATGTGATTCCACCACTCAGTGCTTGTTTCCTGCGCCCAAAAGCGGTGTTCCACGGTGGTGAGCATGTCTGTGAATACCACAAGCAAACTTGTGTCATATGCGTTACTCGAGTCGATATCGTCGGAGCCCTCACTGTCACTTTGGATCATAAGGAATAACTTGACTGCCAAATGTGACATGCTGGTGAGACTCGCCAGCATACTCCTCAGCAGTTCGGGCTCCCTTCCCGCAGATGAAAAGGGAAGACAGAACGTGCAGTACAAAAAATGTTGAAAGACGGTGCCAAATGTGGACGGAAGCACAGGGATTGCTGGGATGCAAACAGATGCATCACGGGGCGTTGGGACAGGAGCCAGAATGTCCTGCACCCCCGCCCCCTTCCCACAAGCCACAGCGCCAGAATGGGAAGAGGTGCTCTGTGGATTAGCTGCCCATAATGTACCGCTCCCAATGCCGCTGCAAGTGTCGCAAATGTGGCCACGCCAGTGCGCTTGCAGCTGTCAGTGTGGACAGACTGAAGCACTTTCCTACTGTGCTCTCCGAAGGCAGATTTAACTCAAAGCGCTCTACATCTGCAAGCATAGCCATGCCCTTAGATACAGTGAACCAAATTCAGAGTTAAGGATTGTAAGTGTAACCCTTCTGCCACATGAAGTCAGGAGCAACAAGAGCAGGGTTCAGTGTCCTGGGCTTTGTCCTGACAATCTAAAATAGAACTAGCTCAAGCCCCCACCCACCCAGTAATCTGGGAAAACTAACCACCACCTCTAAGAAGCAATACTTCCCCGCCCACAAGACGGAGTCTGTGTATAATAAAATATGACACTTAAAAGGGAACCCAACATTAGTTTGGGAAAACACCACAATCACCATTCAAAAGCATGTAACCATAGATAAATGCCCACCCACAGTGAATTGGGTAGTGTCCTCTGCCTCAGTTTCTCACCTTGAGGTGTGAAAGTCCAACAAATGAAGGTCCCTTAACACACCACTCCCCTCTCCCTCTGCCACACCCCAGTCACAGTTGTCTGTTCTTGATTAGCAAAGACCCAGAGTTCAGAGGTGTGTTCACAGGGGTCCACTTCCCTCCCTAGGGGGGTTACTGAGCAATGCCTCCGCTGCTGCCTTTGCAACTGGCTCAGAGGTGCTACTGCTGGCTCTCTGCCACTGCTTTCTGCAATGTCACTTTCTGAGGTTCCACCACTTAACCTAGCTCTCAGTGCGTGCAGCTGGGTACAGAGTCTGTGTTGTCTTTCACTGCTATACTGTCCCTGCACAAGGTCTAAGGCTTAACACCTAGACCTGCTCAGCTGTGATGTCAGATCCAGAAATCACCAACCAGAAACAAGAACTCTCAGTTGAGTCTAATCAGCTGTCCTGAAAATACTGGAGAAGAGCAGGTGAAATGGTGTCTAGGACTCCTTACGCAGAGCCCACACTACAAGGTAAAAAACCCCAACTATTCCCCCCACACCCACACACACACTGCATTTGGCATCACTAAGCCCTGCAACTGAAGTTCAGTTTAGGGTGACCCCCTCAATCTGTGCATGCCAAGCACAGTTCTGCTGCCCTTTATTTGTACAATAAGGATAACAACATTTCACTACCCCTGCATTCAAATACTAGAGAGTGATCTGTAACCCAAAACCAGCCCAGAATTGATCATTTTGGCAAAGCAGTTCCATCTGCTGTGCAATAGGTGGAGTAGGCCTGTCTATGCAAACGCAGTCTGCTCCTGAAGTCTTTCCCCCCAGTTCATCACTAGCTGTTAGAGGAGAGCTCATGCAGACCCTGTTTACATAAGTTACACACTGGCAAGTGAGTATGAATTTGTGGCAGCCTAAATTGATGTAATTTATACAGTGAGTGATCTGGGAGAAGGTATAAATTACACCAGTTTAAGTTCAGTTGGATACATTGATGCTAACTAGTCTTGTCTGATTTGGCCCACAGTTTTTAAAACAGCAGTCTGATGCGCGGGGAAAAACATGCAAATTACACTTTAAGAATAGGCTTATTTCTCCAAGTATGAGAAGCGCTAAACTATCCAGTATTAAACATTTTGTATTTTGCTCTAGAGTAAGTGGTGCTAGTTATTCTGAAAACACACATATGTTCTCTGCAGGGTTCTGTGAGTTATTTGCCAGAGATTCAAACTCTGGCAAACAAGCCTCTAGGGTCACAGAAAACATGTGGACATACCTATTTGTTTGCCGGTTAAGCTCACATTCAGTTTGCTTTTCTCTCTCTCACAGAGAATTTATCTGATCATTTTAGCCAGGTGTAGCAGAGAGGCTGCTGACATCTGCACTAAGCAGTCTGGTCTGGTCCTGCTCTGAAGCAGTCAGTTAAAATTGGTGTGAAGGAGAAGCAGGCACTTTGGAAAAAGCTCTGGAAGAGGTGGGATTTGTTTCCCTCTGTGAAGCGTTTCTTTGAACTGAGGCTGAAAAGGGACAAAAAAAGTGAGACTCTGGATGGAGAGGGGTGGCAAGGCAGGAGGAAAACTGTTTTTATTTCAAACATCTGTATTAATGTTGGCTCAAAGCTGGGAGGAGGAAGGCAGGCATAGAAAATCTGGTTTGTTTAAAACATATTTATTAGGAGCCTGGGTGGGGGGGTCAGATGATATGCTCAGTTTAGCTGGTAAATTGGAAATACTCTGCAATTTAGCAATCCCTTAAAATCTTTCATACTGTACTTGAATTTAGAGTTTTTAAATGCAATCTGAGAAACAGAAAAGTCCTAAATCCAAAAGAAGGAATAACAGAAAGAAAAAAAACTTCTAAGGGCAAGACCTGTATGTTAGTTCTGTAAACAGTACACCTGGCAAGAGAGGAAAATGTCTAAAACTTGGAACCTTTACAGAGTGCTCAGGGTCTTAATGAGGAGGGGAGTGAATGTGTGAAGAAAGCTGTGATGGGACCCTCGAAAGGAGAAGAGTACCTTTTCCTCTTCGGCTAGGTGCTACTCACTTGAAGCCATATAAATGCCTTGCTTCAGGTATTGATGCACGTTTCAGATTTCCACTTTATGGATGTGTCTACAACAGCAGCAGACATTTTGGATTTGAAGGCACAAAGCTGCACTAGGAGCAGCATTGAGGCACACCTACCTATCAGTAGATCTCAGAGCCATATGCAGGCACAATACTTCAATCCTCTGGGGATTGTGGAGAGAATGAGACCATGACACTTACCTATTCTGTCCATTAGATCCAAATCTAGAAGGGAGAAATTGTACTGCATGGAGATATATTTGCCCATGCCTAGTTACAGCCTAGGTTTTCAGATTTCTTTTCTTAATAGTACCTTCAAATAGTATTTTGTATGTGAACAATTTAGCTACACTGCAGGATGATTCATCTCTGCTTAGGTGCGTCACACCAGTATAATCCCTGAAGATCACGATAGGTCTTTCTCCCCCTACCCCCCACCCCGCTTCCCTTTTTTCCTCAAATGAGCTGCTTTTATTCTTTTTTATGAGGTCTCCTGGAAATATTCAGTACATCCAACATTGCTCTATAATGGGTTATAGCAAGGGTCTGATTGTGCCTGCATGTCACGTAAACTAAAGAAAATAAGTAAGGTTCTTTATAACTCCATAATTCTGGTTGATTAAGCTGTCATATGTTTTGTATTTGTTCTCTGAAAGGCCCCACTTGTAAAGTCATGCATTAAGGAGGCATAAAGTGCTCTTTTCTAGAGATCCATTCTATAGGCTAAATTCTGCCTCAAATGCTTGTCTGATTTCTATTGACTTGAATGGGAACTGTGCATAAGTATCTTGGGGCAGATTTCACCCTGTGGCAGAATGTAGCTTGTTATGTTTCAGTATTCTGAAATTGTTTCTCATGTGTTATCCCACTTTCTTTCCACTTCCAAACAATCTTTATATTTCTCGCAACAGTAGGGAGCAGCCAAACAAAATTGCTTTGCTACCCAGTTCTCACCTTGGGTATGTTTTAAGAATCTCTATCTTATGTAGACTGCTTATCCCTGAAGTCGTGGCTCTGGAGAAGAGGCATAATAGAGGAATTTAATGTATTATTTTCAAATTAATCTGTTTCTCCTTCGCACTCTTCCTTCCCTAGTTTCCTTTGGTGAGAAGAACGGGAATCCCACATGAAATGGTCCTACTCCATGAAATTCCCAGAGACAAATGTAGGAATAAGATATACAATCTTGAATGGGGTTGGTGGCTTCAGTATAGTCCCCCGTTGGGAGTTTCTCTCACTTAAAACACCACCAACATTTGATACCCTTACTGATCTCCTCAACAAAGAGGCTGAATATTGAATGGACTTGAAGAATGAATTGTCCATTCAGCCCTAGAGCTGGCCCCTCCAGGGGAGGACAGAGGTGCATGAGTGAGGCAGTCTAGGGGTCTTTGCCTTGCCCCAACCTGTGTTGTACCTGTTTGATGGGTAAAGGATTCAAGTCACCAGACAGTCCATCTATGTTTTCCTGAGCATGAAGAGTAGAATTTTCAGAAGTGTCCAAGTGACTTGGGAGCACAAGTCACATTGACTTTCAATGGAACTTGTGCTTAGAAGAATAATGTCAATGGGACTTATGCTCAAGCCACTTTGGCATTTTTGAAAATCTCACACTAAAATCAGATATACTATACTCCCATTTATCTGAAACCCTATTATCCAAACATCCACATTACCTCTCCCCACCCATTAGGTTCAAGTTGCAGAGGGCATGTATCTCTTTGGGAGGTGGAGTGGGGCAAAGAAGGGATTTGGATAATGTAGAGGTTTGAATACTGGAGCAGAGACCCCCCTCCCCAAAACCCCAGCCAGGATTGTGTGGAGGAGGCCACCCTGCTGCTGAATAGCTCCTGCAATGTTGTTGCAAACAGCCTTCTACAGCCCTGCTGTCATGGGAGTGAGTGGGCTGTGACAGCGAAGCTGCAGAAGACTTCCTTCACTGATGCAGGGCTGGTGACACCTCATCCTGGCAGGCACAAAATGACAGAGCAGAGTTCTGGGCAGGGTTCTCTGCTCTGCCCTGCCAGGACCATTCCCCACCCCCATCTGCCACCACACCTTCTGCCTGAAGGGATCAGGTGTCACCAGCTCTGCAGCAGTGCAGGAAACCCTCCTCCGCCTCACTGTCTCACGGTATACATCTGATGAAGTGAGCTGTAGCTCACGAAAGCTCATGCTCAAATAAATTGGTTAGTTTCTAAGGTGCCACAAGTACTCCTTTTCTTTTTGCGAATACAGACTAACACGGCTGTTCCTCTGAAACCTGTCTCAGGAATGATTGATCAAAGACCCCCAGCATGGACTGCAAAAAGTAGGAGGCCAAGCCTCTGACTGTGAGGGAGGCCACCATGCTGCTGAATGGCTCCTGACCTCTTGATTATCCGAA
The DNA here is from genome assembly GCF_965140235.1 of Caretta caretta. Lineage (NCBI taxonomy): Eukaryota > Metazoa > Chordata > Testudines > Cheloniidae > Caretta > Caretta caretta. The sequence continues at coordinate 94,297,338 of NC_134209.1, read as the reverse complement.
CAAAATCTGTGACCCACATGATATTTGGATAATTAGGAGTATACTGTACATGTATACTGTATGTCAAACCTTCATCCCTCCCCTTAAAAAACTGTGCTATCTTTCTGCCTTTTGCTCGTTGCTAGAACAAAATGTCACTCCTACAGGCAGGTCTCAGTGTCAGCAAAGCCCCAGAGTTGCTTAATGGTATTCACGAAAGGAAAGTTACAGACTGAAATATGTCCATCTTGGACATAAATACGCCTGACCTACTTTGATGATGTATCTCTGAATGACAGCAAGCATTTCTGATGATGTAGCACTGTACTACATCTGCAGACTGAGCATTAACAGTACTTTGAGGCAGACTTGTTTTCCAGTACCTCCAGATCATGCTGTGCTTTGGCTTAGGAAACTGAATTAAATACTGTGTCATTGGGGTTGCACTATGCATAATAATATTTAATTCTTATGTGGCACTTTTCACCCATACAGCTCAAGGTGATTTATAGGAAAGCTAGATGTGGAAAATGGAGGGGAGGAAAGAGATTAAAAAACAAGTTCTCACTGAAAATGAACTCCCCCCACACCCCAATGGCCATTCAAATCTGAAAGTGATAGTCCACCATGAGTTCCACTTGATTATTTTGATTTTTTTTTAACCTGATCATACCCTCCTTAAACACTAGTTTGGAAGGAGGACCCTGTCACTATTTAGTAGCCTCACCTGTACTGTGCAGTCCACAGGGGAAAGCAATTTAATGTAATAGAAGCTATTGCTTCTAAATGAAGATATATTGATTGGGTCAGTAATGTCAGTGAGACTGAAAATACATCAAAGCCCATGTGTTTGAAATTAATCATTTTTCAGGGGAGCATCTGAGGGTGGTGCTTGTCCCGCAGTATTTAACCATTTTATGAAAAATATGTAGTCCCTTGATCTTGTTTAGCATACCTATACTACATTTTTGACCCGTATGTGGAGCGTTCTTGAAGGACAAAGCCCGTAAGTGGCATATTTCTTCCATCTTGATTTTTGACAAGCACACCCAGCATATTCCTTAATTTATGCCTTGTGCTCAGTATCACATTTCACTTCATGACTGTGAGAGCACATTTTCTTAGCCATTAATGATAGTTTAAGTTAGAAAATTATCTTTAGGGCGGATGCATTAAAGAACTGTAGTGACTGCTGAGAAGGAAGCACATTATTTTGACAGGTTTATTTTTATATCAGGTGCTTAAAATCACTTTCAGTTTTGACATTTAAAATTTATGGAAACTTCTACAAAATTTTCTTCTAATATTTGCAGTGAAACAGTGACTATTCACCACTGGATTTTCTTTTTCTACATAAACCCTAGATGATCTCATCTTTCCAGAGGAGGGAATAAAATTGATCAAAATTGGAGGGCTTGGATTTTTCATAATTCTGAGGCCAGAAAGGTCTACTGTGATCATCTAGTATTGCTAATCTCTATGCTGATGTTGTTCCCATAGGTCTACTGTGTTTTTGCTTTTTCAAAAGAGGCTTAGGCCTGGATCCACAACTAAACATAGGTGTTGTAATGCTGAGTGCCACAATATGTAACTTTTAGGTGTGTAGAAAATCACAGGAATAACAGTAAGATCCATAAAGTTTGGCTCCATATACAATGAATGGGGAGAGACAGGTACCTTAGAATGCAATCCACAAAAGCCAGAATGCTATGTGGGGAGCTACCTAAAATAGCCAATGGGAGGGGTGTGTCCCAAGCCCAACATCTGTCATGGAGTTGGGTGCCTAAATCTGGGCTGCAGGGAGGTGTCTAGCTCTACTAGCAATCCACAACTTAGCCCACCTAATTCTAGAAGATGGGTTACAAGTCCTTGGTGTGGTGGTGGGTGGGGGAAGGAAGAAGAAGGAGCTTCCCTTCCCATCCTGGGTGATGTTGGAAACCCTCTGCATCAAGTTCCCTCCCCCACCTGATGAAGAGAAGGGATTCGAATAGTTATCTGCCACCTCTCAGTTGTGTGTCCTAACCACTGGGTTTGTCGTTGTCTATCCTTTGATACGAGTATGAAGTCTGCCAGGGGGAAAAGACATTGATGAGACTTAAGATGACTGAAGATACCAATCTGTGCACTACAAGTTTTGTCACACATATGACAGGTGGTTGCATGGTGCGAGCACAACTGCTGGCTGGGATACTGTACCCTTTTCTTCCTCCTCTGCCATTTCTCAGCCTCTTGAGCAAGGTAATTCTCTTCAAAACAGGCTGAGGCTTGTTGTGATGCTGTTGGAGTCTATTGCCAGCCAGCTCTTCCCTCTTCATTAACCCAAATTCTAGCAAGTAGCTGATGAAGTTTTTGCATGAGTGCTATTCCACCAGCTTTGAAGACCTCCATGAGGATGCCATCTGGGCTTGGGGCCTTGTTGTTTCTGGTTATCCTCATGTGTGACTTCAGTGCAAGAGTTGGGTGACATCCTGAACTCTAGAGAGGTACCATTGGGAAAGAAGGAGTGGGGAAAATTAACTCACCAAATGTGTGAAGCATGATTTACTTATCACAAATACTATCTTTAAACAGAAGGACAAATATAAGATCACTTGGAAACATCCATGTTCCGAACTCTGGTATCTTCTTGACTATAACCACTGGATTATAGTGATCTCTGTGTGTGTGTGTGTCTCTCTCTCTGGCCCGATTAATATTTAGTTATTTAATTAAAATAAAACAACTTAAACAGGAGAGATTAAGGGAAATCCACATCAGAATATCCCATCCTATCCACTAAAGGTCATAAGAGAAGGCTTCCTTCTCCAGGTCTTTTGTTTGGAGCTAGGTGGCCTCAAAGCAAGCCTACTAGATTAGGCTCCATAGGCAAAGTAGGCAGCCAAATGCCTATCATCTCCTGGTTCATGGATCGCTCTGGGGCTTAAGCATGAGAAAGTGCAGCCTCACTTTAGAGGTCTGGGCACCTATCTCACCTGTGGGACCCTATCCAGTTGGCAAGCCTAGGCACTTTTGAAAATTTCATCCCCAGTTGCTTTCCTTTTTCTTCTCTGTCAATTCAGCATACACCAAATGTGCAGTTTATGGCTAGGGAGAGCACACACAGTTCCATTCTGAAGCTGCTATACTGTAGATTATTTGCTTAAAAAACCCCTAGTTTTTAAAAGGAAAAGTCCTAGCTCTCTTTTGGGAAAATAAAAACAATTGTTCCACCCACTGCAATCCTGCCATATATTGTTAAAGGTTTAAACCTCTTAATCCATAAATCTTTTCTGAACTATTCCTTCGTGCCCTTTCTCTCCTGCCCCCACTTTGAGAAAGGTTGGTGTAGATTTCTCTCATATAAGATTTTCTCTCCTTTCTTACGTGTTTTGATGTGCAGTGTAATTGTTAATTTGGATATTAAAACTATCATCATTGGCAGCTGGGATAGTGCCCACTGAAATGAATACAGCAGTTGTCGTAGCACAGCTATTGTTTTAGGCTGTCTGCCAACTCAGGCAGTCATGGTTGCACTGGTGACACTTGCCCCATGTTTTGAAGATTTTCTTCATAACCATAAAAACTAGAAACTTACTTTTTATAAAAATAAAAGCAGTGACTCTGGAGAGTAATTAAGAAATCTGTTCATGTCCCCAAAAGAGGGGCACATAACATTTTGGGAAACAGGTGTTAGATCTCTTTGGTGACTGATTTCTACGAGTGACGGGCAAACATCAAATGGTTTGCAATTTGGGCCTGCTTCAGATGCTAACTAAGTAAATGCTTGAATCAGCTGAAATCTAACTGAAAAATTCACAAAAGAAGGCTTTCCTGTGCAAGTTCTTGGACTTCTGTAACTGGTCTCCTGTGGAAACTCTGTCTGATCAGCCATCCATGGTATTTCAGCATTTCTGACATGCAACATTTCAAAAAAGTGACCTGAACACTTCAAAATCTCAAAAATTTATTTCTAAATATGTGCAAAGGCTGGTGCGTGCGTGCGTGTGTGTGTGTGAATGCTTTGTTTTGTTTTTGTTTTGGTTCAGACATCTCTAGTTCCTACTGGGAGTTCCTGTTAGAAATTATAGAGGCTGTTGTTGATTCACCGTGCTTCCTCCTAGAAAGAATGTACTGGGATTCTCTTATCCTTTTCCTGTGTTAAGGACTGGGTAGTGGTCCTTTAGATCCTAAAACTTAAAAATATACACATGGTATCAAGAGAAAAAAGCTTGTAATCTTTCGCAGAAGGTGTTCAGAAGCTGCTGAATGTTGATGTAAATGCAGATACACACACTAAATAATTCTTTTTGATCCTGGAGGAAAACAAACCATAGTGGCTGACAGTGAGCCCTCACTTTGCCAACCCAAGGGGATTTCTTTTCTCAGTATATATTTTTCAATAAGTTTTATTTAAATGGATTATTTATACAGCAGGGTTGCAGTGTGGTCTCCTGGCGAGGGCACTGGTCTGGGAGTCAGGGGACTTGCCTGACTTGTATTCTTGGCTCTGCCACCAACCTCTTGTGTTGCCTTTCCCAACCTTTGTCTGTCTTGTTCAGTTAGAAGGCAAGTTTTTGGTAGCAGAAACTCTTTCTTACCCCATGTCCGTTCAGTGCCTAGCACAACAGGGCTCCAATCTCATTTGGGACTTATAGGTGCTATGTGCTATGAAAACACAAAAATATATAATAGTACTGCCGAAATGTTTCTCACAAATCTGGATTCATATAGAGAGGTTTAAGGTCAGGGGAACCAGTCTTGCTGTTTTGAGATATGGTTTACATCATTATCTCAAGAAAAAATATCCATTGTTTATTTGAGGTGAGCAAGACGAGGTTCTTTGGATAGATAGGTCCTACTAACTTTTAAATTAGATTAGTGCCTGCAAGCCATAAAAGCTCATGAACAAGTCAGACTTTCCTGCCTGTTTGTTGAGTTTGTATTGAATATAATAGTCCTTGGTTTGCTCCAACCCTTATTTTATTGTTTAAGTAATTTTCTTCCTAATAACTGAATCTTTACTCATCCTTCTAAGGAAAAATTATTTGTATATAAATATTGTGACATCTTATGATTAGTGTGTATGACAGAGGTCATCATTTTTAATTTCCAGCAAAAGAGAGTAGCCTTTACTTCAAGAATGTAATCTATATGTTTTTTGATTAATAACACTAAACAATGCAATCTAAACGGTTTATAATCTCTATACAATAATTTTTAATACATGAAATAGGACAATGCATGATAACATAGTTTAATATTCTGCACCATTAGATCATTCACTTTAATGCAGTTTTTGCTGGGCTATTTACATGTAATTTTTTGAATAGTGTAATAACAACACTCTTCATTCATACATCACTTAACATAATAAAAACACTTCACAATAGTTATCTGTTCAATTAACCTTCATAATACTTGTCAGGTACGCAAGTAGTATAATCCTCATATTATCAATGCAGAAAAATTAAATTACTTACCCGAGAACTTACAAAGGTTCAGTGGCAGAATTAGGACATGGGTCCTTTTGATTCCTAAACCCCTATTTATTCCTCCAGACCATATTATGACCATTTTGATAACAGAAGATTTTTATTTTCACTTATAAATCTCAATGTTAAGACCCTCTTCCAAAAGATAACTGTCATATATTAGGTTTCAGAGTAGCAGCCGTGTTAGTCTGTATCCTCAAAAAGAAAAGGAGGACATGTGGCACCTTAGAGACTAACCAATTTATTTGAGCATAAGCTTTCGTGAGCTACAGCTCACTTCATCGGATGCAAATGCTTATGAAAGCTCATGCTCAAATAAATTGGTTAGTCTCTAAGGTGCCACAAGTCCTCCTTTTCTTTTTGTCATATATTAGAATTTCTTGTACCAAACACTTGCAAGCACAACACAAAATAAGAAATCACAAGTATGAATTTGCATTCTTCTATTGCCTTTGTTCTATTACTAATAGTTGGTGTTGTATTAGAATCAACAAGCCCTTCTTAAGACTACACACTTATTTTAATCATAGCAGACTTACAGAGACAGTTTCTCTGTCTTTCTCAGAAACTTGTATTTTGGGGGCAGGAATCAAAACACACAACATTTGGAAAGGCTTGCTCATGGAGACCCAGATCACAGGAGTGGCAGAAATCTGATTTTTCTTCATGTTTGACTATCCATCTATGTCTCCAGTTCTGTAATAAGCTCTATCCAATGCCCCCATCTGGCCCCATTGGCTTTAATGGGTTTCTATGCTAGGGTCATGCAGAGCTCATTTCAGGATACGTTCCTATTTCTCCTACCTCTCAGAGGAGGTAGCCACAGTAATATATTTATTCTTTTTTAACTGTTTTTAGATTTATAAAATGTACTGCTTGATGAGGCTTACTTCATGCACACAAGAAGTGTTTGGTAGACCTCTACCCTGGCCCAATTTGTATCACCAATAAATGCCTCACAAAAAATAGCTGGGAGAAGTAACTGAACAGAAAAGTTAAACCCCTCACAACTAAAAGGTAAGAAAGACATTAAGAACTGACCTCGGGATCAACACTTCTGAGGAAAACCGGGTGAGTGAGTAAATTAGATGTATTGCCCCTTACTCCCCAGAAGACAGAGCACAGAAATAATCTGGGAACAGTTGAGAGTAGAGCCAGTTGGGAATGTCATCAGCAAAGGCTAATTTGTCAAACCCAAAATGTTTTGTAGAAATTATCAGATTCCGCTAACTACTGATGAACCACAGGATTCTACCAGAAACATGTCTAGTTTTCTGGCAGGCTGCTGAAGAGTCTGAGCTTCCAGGCTCTGCAACTCTGGGGCTGATCCAACACATGGATTGCTGTTAAAAAAAAATTAAACCAAGGGAGAGATTTTTCAGTGTAACCATTGCATATCTAAATTATATATATATACACACACACACACACAATCCCCACTATGTTCAAAGAACATTAAAGTTACAAAGTCAAGCATTCAAAAGTTAGAAAATACCAGATTTAAGGTTGCTTTTGCATTCTTAATTTAATCCCTTTGTGCATATATGCATTATGATATAGTCTTTAATTACATGATCAAATACTACTTTTTCCACAGGATCCCTGCCTTATTCAGGGAACAGAATGGAATGTGCTCACTTAATGAGCAACTATTCAATATTTGTTTTATCCTCATTTGTTCAGTGTAGGGTCCCATGGCTTATTGCTGTACACTATTCAAATCTTGCTATGAGGGTATAATTATTAATTATTTAATGGGCTTTTCTATGGTACTCATCATCGTAATATCTGAGTGCTTCACAAACATTAATCAATTTCACAAAACCCCTGTGAGATGAATGGGTATTATTATTCTTATTTTAAAGATGGGGAACTGAAGCACAGAGAGATTATGATCAAATTTAACCACTAATTATGGGTGCCCAATATAAAACTCCTAGGATCTGATTTTTCAGAATATTTAGCATTATATTGCACTTTATATGTTCAAAGTATAGCTATAATTGGCTTCAGTTGCGGCTGTGAGTGCTTGGCACTTCTTATAAATCAGACTCTAGGATCTCAGGTCAGGCACCCAGAAAAGGAGGAACACACAATTAGTGATCACCTTTGAAAAGTTTGGTTTAAACTCTGTGGCAGAGACAGGGATAGAATTCAGTTCTCCAGGACAGCGTTCTTCCTTAACTGTCCACTCTTCCTGAAGTCCACTGTCTCATTCACTACACACCTTCCAAATTCTGCAACTAATAAGAAAGGGATCCCACAGACAAAAGTTTTGTTCACTGTACACCCTGATTCACCTCTAAAGAAGGTCCATCCTGTGCACTGAACTGGGACCTGTGTGTGCTGGGGGGGGGGGGGGGGGAGGGGAATAGAGTACTTCAGATTACATAGGCCCAAGGGAGCCAAATAAAGGTTGCACAGGTTAACCATTTTCTAAAAGTGCTTTCCACACTGATTTATGGACAAACTCCTTGAAATGTTCCAGCATGACTTTAGCTTTAGTAGGAGGTGCAGAAAGAGAGACTGAGCAATAAAAACAATAACCCACGGCTCAGTGTAATCCTTTCATCTTCAATCCATTAAAAATCCTTTAATAAATTTGTCTTTATTGAAATGAGTACACATGGCATATAAAACCTGTGCTACATCTAGCAAGATTTCAATTATATAAACGGTGTACAGGGGTAAACTGTTTGTTGTTATCATTAATTGTGACAGAAGGAAATGGTCCTACACTAATTGGCACAAATTGGTTTAACAAGAGAAGGTTGAACTGGAGTGCTGTGCACCACATGTTAAATACTGAAGTGAAAGTAAGAGAAAAATATAAATCTGTTTTTGATATATATGTAGCTCAGTGAAAGTTATAAAAGCAGAACTATAGGTAGTGTAAAGAGCGGCGCCATACTTAGATTTCTTAGGGTTCATCCTATTTTTTATGCTTTGGTGATTATCTGTAGAAAGACAACTGGAGAATTGCAGAAACAGAAAATACTGTTTAATGAATGGACTTTTCTTATTATTTGTGTTTCTAACCTAAGGCCTTATCTGAAGATTTGAAGGGACTATAAAATCATCAGAAACCCTAGTAGAATCAGTGTAGAATTCTAAACCCCACAAGATTAACTTTCTAAAGTATCAGGAGAGTAAAGATTACACAAGCATATTTGTTTCAAGCATATCATGGAGCATTAGAGCCAGGTTCTTTAAAAAAATATATATCGAACTCACACAAAGGTTATTTAGGTAAGAAAGATAACCATATAGTGTTGCTAGTAACTCTGACATAATCCAAAGAGTAATGGATCAGTTTCTCTACCTTTACTTTTAAAATTTGGCTTGTGCTATTTTGTCTTTTTACATATTACTAACAGGTAGAAATAGAGAATACTTGAGAAACCGTAAAGAGGTTCTGGAAAGTATTCTTATTGCATTCTCTAGTATAGATGCAGGTGATTACCTAAAATCCAAACCAAAAGCCCTTGGAACTGTGGCGGTTAAGTCAGATAGCAGATGAGATTTTTCATCCATATTACTGTAGAAAAATGCAGTCGTCAGTACAGAATGTGTAGGGTATAGTATGTGGTATAAAATTAGTAATTCCAAAAAGTTTACTGATATGATGCTAGATGAGTTATGAACCTTACCACCAGCATTGTGAAAATGAGACATTTTGGCTAGAAATTGTTTTTGGCCACATTTAGATCAAGATATTGAAAGAGAGGTTAGCCAATGGGAACTGCATAGTTGGCACCAAAACATATCACATCACCCCATAGATCCAAGCCCAGTAGAGCCCATTGGATTTAAGGGACAGGTTCCTATTGATTTCAGTGGGCATTGGATTCAGCCCTATGTCATCCATGGAAGTGGGTTATTAAGCTTTGGCAAAGACTACACCTTGGCATTGCAGAAAAGACTGAACAAACTCGCTTAAGTGTAGCTGAAGTTTATTCCCGCTGGCCAGAAATGGTGCAGAAAAAACACTACTGCTGATTAATATTGCTGAGGCACTGTGGAATATTTCTGCTGCATGTGGATTACAGGAGGAGACTGTTTCATATAAGGTCCTTGGATTTTCTGAGAAATTTTAAATTATTCTCATGAGAAACTTAAGTGCACTAGAGTTTAAAATGAGGGTAGAACTGTTTTTGTTCTGCAACACTGCAACTTTCTTTTACTGCTCATATCAGCACCACAGAAAACTCCGTCAGGTTCATCTCTTAAATGTCAGATTTTATGAGATCACTCTTAGTGAAAGAACTAATGAAAAAACAGCAGAGAGTAGGACACTCACAGATTTTTATGTCTAGATCAAAAGTCAGTTCAAAATTGTAGATGGGGAAGTAGGAAAAGGACACTGGAAGTAAGGTATTGGCTGGCTGAGATAAAGGGAGAAATAATGAAGAAACATATTGATCAGTTGTTACTAGAGAGAAGTTCAGAGAAAGAGAATGGAATTGACATTGATGATTATATACAACCTGGCTGTGTCTCTTCACTCTAAGGGTATGTCTTCACTACCTGCTGGATTGGCGGGCAGTGATCGATCCAGTGAGGATTGATTTATCGCGTCTAATCTAGACACGATAAATTGACCCCCGAGCGCTCTCCCATCAATTCCTGTACTCCAGCGCTGCGAGAGGCGCAGGCAGAGTCAACGAGGGAGTGGCAGCAGTCAACTCACCGCGATGGAGACACCACGGTAAGTCGATCTAAGTATGTCGACTTCAGCTACGTTATTCACGTAGCTGAATTTGCGTAACTTAGATTGATTCCCCCACCCCAGTGTAGACCAAGGCTAAGACTAATAGTCTTTAAGGCATTCAGCCTAAGTAAGTGAACTGATGTAATTCTAAATGTAAGTTCTGGCACACATGTAAGTTCATGGCACACAGGGATGGGTACCTAAGTATATGTATTCCAAATGCTTCTTTTATTTCTTGTCACTCTCTGATAGCTCTTTAGTTTATCCTTTTTTGTCTTTTTGTTCCAATGACACTAGATAAGTAATCAAAACTATAATAATGCTGTTTCCCGTGGAACAATTAGAAATCCTTCTACACTGTTGTATATCACAGTTATAAAGATGATACTGCTGCTGAAACTCTGGCTTTAAAGGCAGAAGTCCTCATCTTCCACTACATCTGCCACACATGGGAGAAGAACTCTCTTATTTTTGCTGATACAACTTTGTGTCCAGGGCAGAATTCCTGAGATAATCATCTGGTACCAAAGTATGTGCTGCCTTCAAGGTAGAACTACTAGCAGTGGTCTACACTAGGACTTTAGGTCCAATTTAGCAGCATTAAATCAATGTAAACCTGCACCCATCCACACGATGAAGCCCTTTATTTCGACTTAAAGGGCTCTTAAAATCGATTTCCTTACTCCACCCTGACAAGCTTAAATCGGCCTTGCCGGCTCAAATTTGGGGTACTGTGGACACAATTCGACGGTATTGGCCTCCGGGAGCTATCCCAGAGTGCTCCATTGTGACTGCTCTGGACAGCACTCTCAACTCAGATGCACTGGCCAGGTAGACAGGAAAAGAACCGCGAACTTTTGAATCTCATTTCCTGTTTGGCCAGTGTGGCAAGCTGCAGGTGACCATGCAGAGCTCATCAGCAGAGGTGACCATGATGGAGTCCCAGAATCGCAAAAGAGCTCCAGCATGGACCGAACGGGAGGTACGGGATCTGATTGCTGTATGGGGAGGGGAATCCGTGCTATCAGAACTCCATTCCAGTTTTCGAAATGCCAAAACCTTTGTCAAAATCTCCCAGGGCATGAAGGATAGAGGCCATAACAGGGACCCGAAGCAGTGCCGTGTGAAACTGAAGGAGCTGAGGCAAGCCTACCAGAAAACCAGAGAGGCGAACGGCCGCTCCGGGTCAGAGCCCCAAACATGCTGCTTCTATGATGAGCTGAATGCCATTTTAGGGGGTTCAGCCACCACTACCCCAGTCATGTTATTTGACTCCTTCAATGGAGATGGAGGCAATACGGAAGCAGGTTTTGGGGACGAAGATGATGATGATGATGATGAGGTTGTAGATAGCTCACAGCAAGCAAGCGGAGAAACCAGTTTTCCCGACAGCTAGGAACTGTTTCTCACCCTGGACCTGGAGCCAGTACCCCCCGAACCCACCCAAGGCTGCCTCCTGGACCCAGCAGGTGGAGAAGTGACCTCTGGTGAATGTACCTTTTAAAATACTATACATGGTTTAAAAGCAAGCATGTGAAAGGATTACTTTGCTCTGGCATTCGCGGCTCTCCTGGATGTACACCCAAAGCCTTTGCAAAAGGTTTCTGGGGAGGGCAGCCTTATTGCGTCCTTCATGGTAGGACACTTTACCACTCCAGGCCAGTAACACGTATTCGGGAATCATTGTACAACAAAGCATTGCAGTGTATGTTTGCTGGCGTTCAAACAATATCCATTCTTTATCTCTCTGTGTTATCTTCAGGAGAGTGAGATATAATTCATGGTCACCTGGTTGAAATAGAGTGCTTTTCTTCAGGGGATACTCAGAGGAGCCCATTTCTGCTGGGCTGTTTGCCTGTGGCTAAACAGAAATGTTCCCTGCTGTTAGCCACAGGGAGGGGGGAGGGTTGAGGGGGTAGCCACGTGGTGGGGTGAGGCAAAATGCGACCTTGTAACGAAAGCACATGTGCTATGTATGTAATGTTAACAGCAAGGTTTACCCTGAAAGAGTGTAGCCACTGTTTTATAAAATGTGTCTTTTTAAATACTGCTGTCCCTTTTTTTTTCTCCACCAGCTGCATGTGTTTCAATGATCACAGGATCTTCTCCTTCCCAGAGGCTAGTGAAGCTTAGAAAGAAAAAAAACGCACTCGAGATGAAATGTTCTCCGAGCTCATGCTGTCCTCCCACACTGACAGAGCACAGATGAATGCGTGGAGGCAAATAATGTCAGAGTGCAGGAAAGCACAAAATGATCGGGAGGAGAGGTGGCGGGCTGAAGAGAGTAAGTGGTGGGCTGAAGACAGGGCTGAAGCTCAAATGTGGCGGCAGCGTGATGAGAGGAGGCAGGATTCAATGCTGAGGCTGCTGGAGGACCAAACCAGTATGCTCCAGTGTATGGTTGAGCTGCAGCAAAGGCAGCTGGAGCACAGACTGCCACTACAGCCCCTGTGTAACCAACCGCCCTCCTCCCCAAGTTCCATAGCCTCCACACCCAGACGCCCAAGCACGCGGTGGGGGGGCCACCGGCCAACCAGCCACTCCGCCACAGAGGATTGCCCAAAAAAAAGAAGGCTGGCATTCAATAAATTTTAAAGTTGTAAACTTTTAAAGTGCTGTGTGGCATTTTCCTTCCCTCCTCCACCACCCCTCCTGGGCTACCTTGGTAGTCATCCCCCTGTTTGTGTGATGAATGAATAAAGAATGCATGAATGTGAAGCAACAATGACTTTATTGCCTCTGCAAGCAGTGATCGAAGGGAGGAAGGGAGGGTGGTTAGCTTACAGGGAAGTAGAGTGAACCAAGGGGTGGGGGGTTTCATCAAGGAGAAACAAAGAGAACTTTCACAACGTAGGCTGGCCAGTCATGAAACTGGTTTTCAAAGCTTCTCTGATGCGTACCGCGCCCTCCTGTGTTCTTCTAACCACCCTGGTGTCTGGCTGTGCGTAACCAGCAGCCAGGCGATTTGCCTCAACCTCCCACCCCGCCATAAACGTCTCCCCCTTACTCTCACAGATATTGTGGAGCACACAGCAAGCAGTAATAACAGTGGGAATATTGGTTTCACTGAGGTCTAAGCGAGTCAGTAAACTGCGTCAGCGCACCTTTAAACGTCCAAATGCACATTCTACCACCATTCTGCACTTGCTCAGCTTGTAGTTGAACAGCTCCTGACTACTGTCCAGGCTGCCTGTGTACGGCTTCATGAGCCATGGCATTAAGGGGTAGGCTGGGTCCCCAAGGATACATATAGGCATTTCAACATCCCCAACAGTTATTTTCTGGTCTGGGAATAAAGTCCCTTCCTGCAGCTTTTGAAACAGACCAGAGTTCCTGAAGATGCGAGCGTCATGTACCTTTCCCGGCCATCCCACGTTGATGTTGGTGAAACGTCCCTTGTGATCCACCAGAGCTTGCAGCATTATTGAAAAGTACCCCTTGCGGTTTATGTACTCGGCGGCTTGGTGCTCCGGTGCCAAGATAGGGATATGGGTTCCATCTATGGCCCCACCACAGTTAGGGAATCCCATTGCAGCAAAGCCATCCACTATGACCTGCACATTTCCCAGGGTCACTACCCTTGATATCAGCAGATCTTTGTTTGCGTGGGCTACTTGCATCACAGCAGCCCCAACAGTAGATTTGCCCACTCCAAATTGATTCCCAACTGACCGGTAGCTGTCTGGCATTGCAAGCTTCCACAGGGCTATCGCCACTCGCTTCTCAACTGTGAGGGCTGCTCTCATCTTGGTATTCATGCACCTCAGGGCAGGGGAAAGCAAGTCACAAAGTTCCATGAAAGTGCCCTTACGCATGCGAAAGTTTCGCAGCCACTGGGAATCGTCCCAGACCTGCAACACTATGCGGCCCCACCAGTCTGTGCTTGTTTCCCGAGCCCAGAATCGGCATTCCACAGCATGAACCTGCCCCATTAGCACCATGATGCATGCATTGGCAGGGCCCATGCTTTCAGAGAAATCTGTGTCCATGTCCTGATCACTCACGTGATCGCGCTGACGTCGCCTCCTTGCCCGGTATCGCTTTGCCAGGTTCTGGTGCTGCATATACTGCTGGATAATGCGTGTGGTGTTTAATGTGCTCCTAATTGCCAAAAGTGAGCTGAGCAGCCTCCATGCTTGCCTTGGTATGGCGTCCGCACAGAAAAAAGGCGCGGAACGATTGTCTGCCGTTGCTCTGACAGAGGGAGGGGCGACTGATGACACGGCTTACAGGGTTGGCTTCAGGGAGCTAAAATCAACAAAGGGGGTGTCTTTACATCAAGGAGTATTTCAGGCAGGACTTCACGGAGGGTTCCAATAAGAAATGGTGCACCTAAGTTATTGTTATTATTGGAACAAGGAGATTAGCCTGGCCTCTGATTGATACATGGCTAGATTTACCTCACTGCACCTTCTCTGTGAGTGATTGCAGTGTGACCTAGAGGAATGAGTCCCCTAGACAGGGGAGGGAGGGAAGCAAATGAGTACAAAACAAATCTGGTCTATTTCTTGTTTTGATCCATTCCATCTATCTTTTACATCTTTGGCTGGCAGCAGACGGTGCAGAAGGACTGCATGCCATCCACATCTCATGGCTGCTCGGCAGAAGATGGTACAGTACGACTGCTAGCCATCCTCATCTCTTGCCTGCCCGGCAGAAGATGGTACAATACGACTGCTAGCCATCCTCATCTCTTGCCTGCCCGGCAGAAGATGGTACAGTACGACTGCTAGCAATCCGTATCGCCTGCCTGCTCACCATAAGACGGTTCAATAGGACTGACTGCAGGACTAAAGAGAATGACCTGGTCAAGTCACTCCAAATTGAGTCCCTGCGTCCATGTCTGCCCAGGCGCTCCCAGCCGACGTGGCTAGGAGCACCTCGGACACTACGAGGACGGCTACCAGTCGTACTGCACCATCTGCTGCCAGAAGGCAATGGGTTGCTGCTACTGTGTAGCAATGCCGTACCGCGTCTGCCAGCACCCAGGAGACATACGGTGATGGTTACCTGAGCGGGCTCCATGCTTGCCGTGATATGGCGTCTGCACAGGTAACTCAGGAAAAAAGGCGCAAAACGATTGTCTGCCCTTGCTTTCACAGAGGGAGGGAGGGAAGGGGGGCCTGACGATATGTACCCAGAACCACCCGCAACAATATTTTAGCCCCATCAGGCATTGGGATCTCAACCCAGAATTCCAATGGGCAGCGGAGACTGCGGGAACTGTGGGGTAGCTACCCACAGTGCAACGCTCCGGAAGTCGACTCTAGCCTCGGTACTGTGGAAGCACTCCGCCGAGTTAATGCACTTAATGCACTTAGAGCATTTTCTGTGGGGACACACACACTCAAATATATAAAACCGATTTCTAAAAAATCGACTTCTATAAATTCGACCTAATTTTGTAGTGTAGACATACCCCTATTGTCATCATGAAGCAACTCTGCTTCCAGGCCAGCTTCTGCTTTAAGGAACATTCCTAACATTCTGGTTGCCGTAATACAGATTTTCCTCAATGTGGGAACTGCCATGAGGACAGGATTCCTTAAGTTATAATGTTTTAATGCTTTCTGCAGGGCAAAGAAAGTAAAGTTTCACACTATTAACTTAGGGGCTGACTGCAGGAAAAGTAGCAATCTCCTCATAGCAAAGATATTAATAACCATCAGTAGCTATTACTTCATTGACAAGTAAATCTATCTATTGTAGGTAGATATACAGTACAACACCAATGTGACTTAACCTGAAGTTCACAACGTGTTTAAGTGTGCAATGTCCAGAGCAAGAGTAAAAATTTCCCTTGTATGTAATTCTGCTTTTAGGACAAAAGCTGACTCCAGGGCACTATTTTTATCATCAGGGAAGATGCATGGGTAAGATGAAGCAGCAGAAGCTAGACTTTCTTTTAAAATCATTCATCGTTCTTTTCAAAACTATAGTACAACTATAGTACAACATAAGAACAGCCATACTGGGTTAGACCAATGGTCCATCTTCTGACAGTGGCCAATTCCACTGGTGCTTCAGAGGGAATGAACAGAACAGGACAATTATACAATGCTCCATCCCCTGTTGCCCATTCTCAGCTTGTGCAAACAGAGGCTATGGACACTTCAGAGCATGGTTTTTCATCCCAGCCCATCCTGGCTAACAGCCATTGTTAATTAACTCCATGAACTTATCGAGTTTTTTTTGAATCCTGTTATATATTTGATCTTCACAACATTCTCCAGAAAAAAAGTTTCAAAGGTTGACTGTATTGTGAGAAGAAATACTTTCATTTGTTCATTTCTAACCTGCTGCCTACTAAATTCATTTGGCGACCTGTAGTTCTTGTGTTATGAGAAGGAATAAATAATGCTTCCTTATTTACTTTTTCCACATCAGTCATGATTTTATAAATCTCTATCATACACCCCCTTAGTTATCTCTTTTCCAAGCTGAAAAGTCCAAGTCTTATTAATCTCTCCTCATATGGAAGCTGTTCCGTACCAATAATCATTTTTGTTACCCTTTTCTGTACCTTTCCCAACCAGATCTGCATGCAGTATTCAAGATGTGGGCATACCATGGATTTATACAGAAGCAATATGATATTTTCTGTTTTATTATCTATCCCTTTCCTAATGGTTCCTAACATTCTGTTTGCTTTTTTGACTGCCGCTGCACATTGACCGGATGTTTTCAGAGAAGTATCACAATGACTCCAAGATCTGTTTGTGTGGTAACAGCTAATTTAGACCCCATGATTTTATATATATAGTTGGGTGAAAAGTTTCCTGCTACTTCAATATATTATACAGAGAGTATAGTAAGAGAACGCTTTTTCCTCCCAAGCTGGTATTAATTTTACTCTGGGTATTGTGATGTGACAGGATTTACCCTATATTAGTATATCATAATATTAGGAGTCCTACTCTACATTGTAAAATCCCTGAAGATTACTTATGGCAGCCCCAAGCCCTCAGCTGCCTGTCCCCTTTTCATCCTCAACCCAAGTGTTCAAAACTGTGTATGGCCCAACCCATTCATTTAATCCCAAAGCCCGAAGAGGCCCACACAGTTCTACAGTCAACAGGCCTCTCACATGACTGCACAGGAAAACCTTTAACCTCACAATGAGATATTGGGTATTTCTTCAGATCCAGCCCCCATCAGCATAGAAAGTGAGCTGTGCCTTAATACACAGGTAAGGCACTTACCCTCTCTCTCAGCCTTGGCAGGTCTGGGAATCTAATCACCACTTCTTCAAGAGTTCTAAACTCACCATGGGGACTCTGAACCCTGCTGCCAGGGCAAATCATCCCAAGGTGTGATCTTGTGAAAAACATACCCAACAGTTAAAATAATCAGTAATCCATAATTGCATTTGTGCTCACACAATGCCTAAAAGTACCTGCACAACCTGATGAAACCACACTGCACCTGCAATTTTCTGAGGCACAACATCATAACCCCATCCAAACAAAAGCATCCATAGAACTCCACACTAACCATTGACTTATAAAGGATGGAAGGATGGAGGGATATTTGTAGTGAGAGGAGCAAAGGAGGAAAAAGTTTAGTTCCACGTGACACCATCTGAATTCAGGCTTTCTCACCCACTGATCTCCACCAGAACCCAATAGAGGTGCCAGAATTAACCAAATAGCAGCTACCCGAACAAGGTAGAGCTGCCATTGGTCCGAAAGAGCTGAAGTAACACCCCAGATTGGGGCCTGCCCAACTATCTTGTGCTGCCTGAAGTGACCAGGTTTTTTTTCCTCACTTCAGAACAAGAATGTCATATATGACAAAAAGGGCTGACTCCAGGTCACTGTTTGGTGAGCTAAAAATAAATTATGGCTCTCTGCTTCGAAGGCTTAGATGGAATTGCAGATTGGAAAATACATCACCCAAATGTTACATTTTAATAAATTTACTCTTTGAAATATATGTAACCAAATGGTGGCTTGAGTCAACTTTTACTGTGAAAAATAAAAGGAGGAAAATGATGATTTCCCTGAAGAAACTCTTAATGGGGAAAAATGCCTGATGGAAAAAGGCGTGATGGAAAACAAATGCATTAACTTGGTATTCCTTTGTCTGTATGCAGAAAGAAGAAATACATTATGATAAATTATGCTTGATTCAGAGTTTATCCAGACAATGTACTAAGAACAGAATAATTATGTCCATTAACACTGCATTCCTTTGAATACAGATAATAATCAGCACAACTTTGTTTTGTATTTTATTATATAGAACATACAGTACCAAAAGGAAAAGAGCTGAATTAATATCAAATGTATCATCACTTTCTGGTCTCCATAAGTAATTAAAAATGGGAAATAGGATTGCAAATGGAGTTTTTCATACTCCATCAGTAAATCTGCTGTAATAGAAGGATGATGGACAACAGAAACAGAATTTTTGTATAAAATATGATTGTCAATGAAGTTTTACAACTACAATAATACAGAGGAACTTACATTTAAATAAACCATAGTTTTTATGCATTGGAATTGACCTGTTTAAAAAAAAGGAATAGAGTCTTTTACATATGTCACTCTTTGATGGTGTAAAATCAATTTTATATACCACTGACTCTTAAATGAATAAGCATTTTGCATGCTATATGGTAAAAGGTAAAGCAACATTTCAGACTATGTCAGGTAATAAAATGAAATTGTGCCAAACAGGAAAAAAAAATCTCAAACCTTTTATTGATTCTTCCAAAGCTACTGCAGAGTCCCTGCTATTCTCTGAGCTAGAGCATACACAGATTTGGATGCTCCTTTTGGGGAGTATTTTTCCACTGAAAACTTGGAAGTAACTTTTCTTATAATAAAAAGTGACCACTCTTTATATAAAGGGTACATTTATAAGTAGTTTATACACTGTTTGAGGTAATTTCTCTATTTGTCAGACAAACCCAAATAACTTTGGGACACTGCACCCCATCAATTCCAAAATTTTAGGGAATGTTATAGGCATCACTAGATAGAATCTCAGTGATTTTGGTGAAAACATCCACTGATGTAAGAAAAAGCAAAACCAGGCCCCTCCCGAGTTTTCATTAGGTGCTGCAGGCAGAGGCCCCCTCCATGCACCCTGCTACTGCCTACACATATCCCAAGCAGCAGCTCAACATGCTACTCTCTCTCATTGGGTGCACAGCTGGGCCTGCAGAAAGACTGAAGCGTGCAAAAATCTAGTTACTCTTCCTTCAATAGTGCAGAATATAATTAAAGTACTTTTTACTGTGTACTTTTAAAAATTACTTGTATGGACGAACTGGGTTACAAAGAGTAATCTGCACTGCTACATGGTGGTCTGTATCTGTTGTTTTTCAGAAAAACAAAAGAACAAAACAATATTATATTGTATTACTTGGGGGATAGCATTTGATCATATAATTTAAATACCATCTATTGCATAACTGCCGCAGGGAAGATTTAACGTTATGGAATCAACCCTAACTTTTGCTTTTCCCAACTTGTGAGCAATTAATTTGTAATGTTCATTTTTATATTTTAATATCTTTCAGGGTGATCCATCCCCATTAATGTGAACGGCAAAACTCCCTTTGGTTTCAAAGGTTGAGCCTCATGTGTGTAATCCATATAATTGTATTTAATACAGTACATGATGATCACTATGCTTTTCTAGGTTATCAAAATAAGAGGTTTTGGTTTTTTTAAAGCTTGTTACAGTATCATATATCAAAGAGCGAAGAAGTTGAGAATTGGCAACATTATATTCAACAAATTAAATGTCAGTTAGCACTGACATTATAACATCAAAACTTGAATCCACAATGCAATTTCTGTTCCACATACTAATCCATGCAAATTTGTGTCTTATTTGTGATGTTAATATTTATCTTTTAAAAAAAGGAGAATAAAGTGTACATCAGCAGAAATACTTTGCATTTTCGTTTGTGTTTTTATGGGTTCCATTAATCTAAATTTTCAGACCCCACAGTTACTTGCCTCAACAACATTGTCAGTGGCCTAATTATAATTCAAGTCTGACAATTTCTGGGGCACTAGTGAACTTCCATGGAAGCTGAACAAAACAAACATTGCAGCTCACTTTTTCTTCCCCCTGTGCAGAGACTGAACTCATGCCTCCTTCCGTGACCAACTGCATGTAACCAAATTGCTTAGTATCCTGAGACCTAACACTTTTTGCTCAAGTCCATGCATACTATTTGCCACTAAGGCTGATTTCTAGCATTGACACCAGTTTCTGACCGGAAAAAAGAACTTCTATTTCTTCTTTCCCCATGGGTACTCCTTGTCCCACAGACCTTCTCCAGAAAGATGTGGAAGAGCCTCTTTCTTAATTGAACTGTCAGTTTGTGCATAGGTGCTGGAACTAGGGATGCGGGGTGTGCCGCAGCACACCCTGACTTGAAGTGGCGTCCATTATATACAGGGTTTACAGTTTGGTTCAACGACTCTCAGCACCCCGCACTATAAACATTGTTCCAGAACCTCACATTCTGTGGTGTTGATACTATCTCAGTGTTGAATCACTTCACTTTTGTAGTTGTAGCATAGTCTTAACTCTCAGTTTTGGAACAGATACCAATGAAAGGTGGTTGGTAATAAATGGGTTACATTAAAAATAAAAACTTAACTTACCTTCCCGATCAGTCACCTTGAGATCTGAAAATCAACTTGAGATGTTTACACATCCTCCCAATTAATAAAGGTCCCCAATGCCTGAATGATGCTACCAAAGGCAAAGGCATAGTTTGGAGACAAAAGGGGTAGAGGTGTTTGTTACTGTTGACAATGCAGAAAAAGTAAAGTCAGTGGCAATGGCAGAGTAGTCTTCTATGAGCAATAGCAACCATGGGGTAGATTTTTAGAGATATTTGTGCCTAATGGTGCAGATAGGTGCCTAGTGAGATTTTCAAAAGAGCCTAGACACTTATGGGAATTAGGTACCTAGGCCCTTAGGCATCTTTGGGGCCGGGGGGGGGGGGGGGGATGCACTATCTGCATCTTTAGGCAACTACATACTTAAAAAAATTCTGTTCCTAAGGGACCTGGTGGCTCCAGTCCACATCTGTTTGGACCTAATCAGGGTAGAATAATAGGAAGGTTTAATTCACCTGTGGACTATTTGTGCTCTGCTTGTACTTTCTTCCATGCTATTTCTCACTCTTGGGAGGAGCTCTGTAAACAGCTGCAGAGCTACATTGTTATCCTCCTTCAAGCTGTCTTTTGCTATGATGCGTACAAAAAACTGAACAATGGTGTTTTTGCTATGATGCTTACAAAAAACGTAACCACAGCCTACAGTGCTGAATAACATTGTCTCATCGTTTCCTCCTACTCCCCCATCAGTTTGTCTTTATCCATCTGATGACTCTTGTTTTATACTTAGATGGTAAGCCATTTGGGGGACAGCAACCAGCTTTTTTGCTCTGTATTTGTATAGCACCTAGCACAATGGGGTACTGGTCCATGATTAGGGCTCTTAAGTGCTAAAGTAATACCAATAATAAATAATAATATAAAACCCTGACCTTGGGAACTCAGAGCTAACAGTTTTTTGTTAAGAGAGGTAATTCTCAGAAATATTTTCCATGCAGGGATTTTATCTAGAGCATTCTCCAGCGGAATCCCTTGCAGGGATTATGACTAGAGACACATTCCCCAGAGGTTATTTTCATAGCAGTGGAACT
Source organism: Caretta caretta (assembly GCF_965140235.1). Lineage (NCBI taxonomy): Eukaryota > Metazoa > Chordata > Testudines > Cheloniidae > Caretta > Caretta caretta. The sequence continues at coordinate 94,275,494 of NC_134209.1, read as the reverse complement.
TATCTATAGTGTAATATTTTTGTGTTTTAAGAGTATATTCTATTTTTGCAAGACAAACACACTTTGGCACAAAGACCCAGATGTTCAAAGGTATTTAGGCATTGCAACACTTAACGCCTAGGTAACCTGTCACCTAGCAGAATTCTCAGACTGAAGCTAGGTGCCCTGGCTTCTCATACACTACATAGGGAGAGCTAGGAGCCTAAGAAAGGGCTCCTCAAAAGCTGGCAAGCTAAGCGGGGAGCATCTAAGCTAGCTAAGAATGGAATGCCAAGGAAAGGGTGGGGGAGAGGAGTGTGGGGCTTAGACACCAAAGCAGCCAAGCTGGTGTGCCTGGCACATAGGCCCGAGGTAGGTGTATCCTTCTGCTGGGGATCCCCAGCTGCAAACCCTGTCCTTGAGTGAAGCACCTAAGCCAGGTCAGCCATTTAGATAGCCTGTGCCCTAGGCAGCTGAAACCATCTCTGTCTTTCTCCGTCTTCTGCTCACACTCATTCTCTCTTTCCCACTCACCCTACATGTGCCCCCAACTGTCTTTTCATAGAATCACAGAATCATAGAATATCAGGTTGGAAGGGACCTCAGGAGGTCATCTAGTCCAACCCCCTGCTCAAAGCAGGACCAATCCCCAACTAAATAATCCCAGCCAGGGCTTTGTCTAGCCTGACCTTAAAAACCTCTAAGGAAGGAGATTCCACCACCTCCCTAGGTAACCCCATTCCAGTGCTTCACCACCCTCCTAGTGAAAATTTTTTTCCTAACATCTAACCTATACCTCCCCTACTGCAACTTGAGACCATTACTCCTCATTCTGTCATCTGATACCTCTAAGAACAGTCTAGATCCATCTTCTTTGGAACCCGCTTTCAGGTAGTTGAAAGCAGCTATCAAATCCTGCCTCATTCTTCTCTTCTTCAGATTAAACAATCCCAGTTCCCTCAGCCTCTCCTCATAAGTCATGTGCTTCAACCCCCTAATCATTTTTGTTGCCCTCCTCTGGACTCTCTCCAGTTTTTCCACATCCTTCTTGTAGTGTGGGGCCCAAAACTGGACACAATACTCCAGATGAGGCCTCACCAATGTCAAATAGAGGGGAATGATCACGTCACTCGATCTGCTGGCAATGACCCTATATATACATCCCAAAATGCCATTGGCCTTCTTGGCAACAAGGGCACACTGTTGACTCATATCCAGCCTCTCGTCCACTGTAACCCCTAGGTCCTTTTCTGCAGAACTGCTGTCTAGCCATTTGGTCCCTAGTCTGTAGCGGTGCATGGGATACTTCCGTCCTAAGTGCAGGACTCTGCACTTGTCCTTGTTGAACCTCATCAGATTTCTTTGGGCCCAATCCTCTAATTTGTCTAGGTCCCTCTATATCCTATCCCTACCCTCCAGTGTATCTACCACTCCTCCCAGTTTAGTGTCATCTGCAAACTTGCTGAGGGTGCAGTCCACGCCATCCTCCAGATCATTAATGAAGATATTGAACAAAACCAGCCCCAGGACCGACCCTTGGGACACTCCGCTTGATACCGGCTGCCAGCTAGACATCGAGCCATCGATCACTACCCATTGAGCCTGACAATCTAGCCAGCTTTCTATCCACCTTACAGTCCATTCATCCAGCCCATGCTTCTTTAACTTGCTGGCAAGAATACTGTGGGAGACCGTATCAAAAGCTTTGCTAAAGTCAAGGAATAACACATCCGCTGCTTTCCCCTCATCCACAGAGCCAATTATCTCATGATAGAAGGCAATTAGGTTATTCAGGCATGACTTGCCCTTGGTGAATCCAGGCTGACTGTTCCTGATCACTTTCTTCTCCTCTAATGGTTCAGAATTGATTCCTTGAGGACCTGTTCCATGATTTTTCCAGGGACTGTGTTGAGGCTGACTGGCCTGTAGTTCCCAGGAGTCTCCTTCTTCCCTTTTTTAAAGATGGGCACTATATTAGCCTTTTTCCAGTCATCTGGGACGTCCTCAATCGCCATGAGTTTTCAAAGATAGTGGCCAATGGCTCTGCAATCACATTTGCCAACTCCTTTAGCACCCTAGGATGCAGCACATTCGACCCCATGGACTTGTGCTCGTCCAGCTTTTCTAAATAGTCCTGAACCACTTCTTTCTCCACAGAGGGCTGGTCACCTCCTCCCCATGCTGTGCTGCCCAGTGCCGCAGTCTGGGAGCTGACCTTGTTCATGAAGACAGAACAATTCTTTTGTGTGCGTGCTGTGCACTGCCCCTGCCCCACCTATATATGTGGCCTGCATCCAGCACTCCTGCTACAGGGTTTGACAGGTAACAGGTGTTAGGCATGCTCAGAGCACACTTACTGGACTGGGCCCTGCTGGTGTTTCCCTGCCTACTTTGAAAATCCTGCTTTGGGGCCGCCAGCTTGAGAAAGAGCTCCAAGCTGTTTGTTTGGGGTTCTTGTTTGGGGCTGCTTGTTAGGCAACTTTGTGAATGGCAACTTGTGGAAGCTTAGGCACCTAGCAGCTTAGATGGCCACTGAGTGCAGTTTTGAAAACAGTGGTGTCTAAATGGTGAATGTAGGCAGGTCCTTGCCTAAGTATCTTAGAGGGTTTGGGCCCAAATGCCTGTAGGCTTAGGAATACCTAATTTAGCCCAGGCAACAAAGATCTGGGGGAGTTTGCAGGGCTGTTATCTTTGTCCAGTGCTTAATTTGTAATGAAAGAGGTGCCAGGGCTCAGGTAATTTTTTTACATTCATAACTGGTGCAGCAAGCCCAGAGATGCTGGGGCTATGAACAGCCAACCCTAGAGGCCCTGGGGCTCAGCCCTGGCAAATCATGGCACAAATTAAGCACTGTCTTTGTCAATTCAAAAGCATTGATAAGAGTCCCAAAAACATCAACATAGAACTGCACAATGCCATATTTACACAGTCACTTTTAAGAGCAGAACTTCACTTTAAGCCTCACTTGTTTAGTTTAAGACCAGTCTTAATGATGTGAGGTGTGTATCTTAGTCTATTACAAGATGGAAGTTCTGAAGAAGAAGCAGTAACCAGAAACTCTTGAGTTCTAATCCCGGTTCTGAGATGGATTCTTGCTCCAGCTTTGGATATTTTATTTCAGCCAAAATTTTCAAACATGTACATAAAACTGGATTTAGATTAACTAAATTTTTGACATCAAACTTTGAAAATTATGGCCATAGTCTCTTACTAATTCAAATTTCCTATCTGCAAAATAGGTTTAATACTATCTACCTCACAGGGATACTTTAAGGATTAATTAGTTCATATTTGTAAAGCAGTTGAAAGAGGTAAAGTTTGAAGAAATATAATAATGAGAAGTGGACTGAGAGGCAGGGTGCGTGAACATATAATTGATTGAGATTATCTTAGTCATAACTAACTGTTTTATATTTGAGGCACAAAACAAATATGAATTTTTTCCAGCTGGTATTATAGTTCCAATCAATATTTCCTCATAACATTTAAGTTGGTGTTACGGTCAATAAATAGTTTAATTTGTGACTAGTGCATTTATTCACTGTGTAAAATCTTTTTTTATTGATGTGCATGTTTAATTAGCCAAGAGTGAAGCTGAGTGCATGTTAAGTTGAAGAAATGGAACCTTATTAAACCCTGTGTGCTGCTATGTCCATGTGGCTGAGTTGTTTCCAGCATAACTTCCCAAATTCCTTGTTTCCATGGTGTCCCATCAATAACAGTCCCTCCAGGGAACATGGACCCTTTGACTCAAACAGGGCATTTCAGTGTTACTAACGGCAATGATCATGTGTATATTATATATATGAATGAATGAAAGTGCTATGACATTTCAGAGTGCCCCCACTTCAGAGCATATTCTAAACCCAACTAAAGCAATAAGCAGCTATTGACACTTTAGTATAAATAAAATAAATGGAAAGACATTCCAAAATTAATAAACAAACCTAAACCACCAGTTATAAAAAGCGAAGGGTCTAATTCATTAAAAGAAATCTGTTTTTTGTTTGTGTTGTTTGATTTATCATGGAATCCAAGTTGGGTAGAGAAGTGTGTATATTTGATATTCCTTGCTATACAGCTGTTCTTTGAATTGCAGCAGTTTGGTATGTAAATATGGGACACAGACTGAAAGAGACTTTGTTCCCTTAAAATATTATTTTAAAACAGTTTCTCTTCCTGTACATAGATTGCAGAACCCTCTTTACATAAATTAAAGCACAAGTTAATGAATATACATTTATGGGATTTTAGTGTCCAGGGACGGATTTAGGGGCAGGCGACCCAGGTGATGGATTAGGGACCGTTTTTATTGTTACCAACAAAAGGGAAAATAGAATGCTTGAAGTAAAATGTTTCAGGTATTCTGTATGTGGATTCATTTTTCACCAACCTCCTAGAATGTCATGGATCTTTGACGAAACTTGTTGAACCTTCCAGACTTTCTGAGAACTACATTTTCCTCAAACCTTCTAGAACATTATCAACCACAACTTTGTGGACATATAAAGGAATGGGGTGTCACCATTCAGTCCGTGAGATATAGAATCAAACTGAAGTGAAATGAGAGCCCAGCTGCGATATTGTGAACCTTCTTTTATTGTGAAAGTGTACTTGTGTTTTAAGACTTGAAGAGTGTAAGTAGTGACTAATAAAGGACAAAGTTAATGAGACACCAGAGATATCTAGTGAACCCCCATCTACTCAAAACTATCAAAGAAATAATGTTACTTCTTTTGCCATGCTTAACACATAATGTTTGATGACTTTCTAAGACAGTGGAACATAGACTTTTACTCTTGCTAATACTGCCTGTTTCCTCCTGTAGAAAATAAAAGATGCCCCCAAAGAAGCCTTCAGAAGCTCAGTATAGGAAGTAAAAGCTCAGTTGCAATCTAGTTTGCAGCAAGGAGCAAATCTGATGGTAAAATATCTGAAATAGAATAACCTGGCTTTAGGCCTTATTGAATTCTGGGAGGCAGGTGCAAGCCTGCCTGCATCTAAACCTGGCTTTAGGCAGTAGCGATTGACCGAGTGCAGAAGAAATTGAGGAGTGAAGCATAAATGATGGAAGTCCTATTACTAAGAAATTAGCAGATTTACCTGAAGGAATGAAAATGTGAGGAAAGCGATAGAGAATCCTCCAGTTTTCCTGACTGCATAAAGGAGAGAAATGATAAAGAGGAATCAGCCTCGTTTGATGACAGAAACCACAGGGAGAAAAATTGCACACCACAAATTGATACATCAGATCCTGCATTATGGCCAGTGATCCAAAACTCTGCTGATGTTGGTTGTACAATTTTGAATAGGGTGGGCAAAACTGAGGATATGACATTTCCAGGAAATAAGTGGAAGTGACACTTCTCAAAGTCACATTGTGAAAGAGTGCTCAAAAATAGTGAGAAACTGAATCAGCATTGGCAAGTTTACTCAAAGATCAACTGTTAGTGTTCTCATTTTGTTGCAAAATATTTGACAAGAATGCCAAATTGTTGCTTGCACTTTCTGGGTAAAATTACTGGCATAACTTAGCTGATGCTCTAAGCAATATGAAAAGTCACCCGAACATTCTACGGCCTACTCCAAATGGATGGAGGTAGAGTCCAGGCTCAAGCAGAATAAATGGATAGATGCAGAAAACCAGCACATTATTAATGCAGAATCCCAGCATTGGAGGAACGTGATTGAGTGTCTGACCTGAATTACCCTCTTCCTTGCAAAGAAAAATTTGGCTTTCTGGCGGTTGTTGAATAAGTTGTTCACTGAACATAATAGTAATTTCTCGGTTTGGTATAGCTCCTTGGGAAATATGACAATCTCATGCCTCGGCACCTATATTGAATAGTTTGTAAATAAGCTATGGAGCATTACTGCAGCAAAACCATTCAAAACAAAATTGATTGACCTATGGCAAGGAAGGTGTTTGATAACATATTGATGTGACTTGGCAAAGCAAAGTACTACGTGGTAATAATGGACAGGACTCCCAACATTAGTCACAGTGAAAAGATGTAATTTACAGTAAAATTTATTGATGACAGGGATGGTTTTATCCAAGTAAAATAACACTTTATCTGTTTCCAGTCTGTGGGTGACCCTACTGGAAAAGTCCTAACAGAAATGTTTATGAACATTTTGAATGAGAATAAAGCTTCAGGACTGCCATGGCCAAGGCTATGACAATGGCACAAACATGAAGGGAAGAAAGAGTGGTGTCCAGGCAAGGATCCTTGTGCTAAATCCAAGAGCTTTCTTCGTGCCTTGTGGCCTCGACATTGTTGTGTCAGATGCAGCATCATTGTCTTTAGATTCAGAATCTCTCTTTGGAGTACTGCAAAGGATATATATCCTGTTTTCAGCATCAGCTATCAGGTGGAAGATCCTCTGGGATAATGTTACGAATCTGACTGTCAAGCCACTAAGTGACATTCACTGGGAGAGCTGCATTAAACAGCATAAGGCCAGTCAGGTACCAAGTGACTGAGGTTTATGATGCCCCGATGGAACTGGCGCAGTTGAGTAAAGCAGAGGCTGGAATCCAACACGAGGTGCAAAGCCTGGCAAAGCAGATAGCTGACTTAAAATTTCTGGTCTCAGTTGTGGTTTGGGACATATTCTATTCCAAGTAAACGTTGTAAGCCAGGCATTACAAACTCAGTTGATGGACATCATGACCACTACTACTTTGATGAGAAGCTACCTTGATTTCGTTGTGGCCTACAAAGACAAGAAATTTGAAGATACCATCACTGCTGCCAAAGAAATGGTGGAAAACTTAGGAGTTGAGTCTGTCTTAAAGAAAACACATTCATCAGAAGAAAAGACAGTTTGGTTACGAAGGCAGAGAAGAGGTGATGGGAAGCTCAGAAGAAAAATTCAAGAGAGAGGTTTTTAGCTTGCTCATTGAGTGTCCAGTGAAGAAAGGTTTGGACAAATGAAACACCATGAAAAGATCTGGGTTTTTTTGGGTGACTTACTGAGCTCCCAGTGGGCTGGAAAACAGTCTTTAACAATCGTATGGACCTTTAGCAGAAGCTGACTAATGTTCGGACGTCAGTGATAAAGACCTCTGCGTTGAACTGGACAACATCCGTTACATTTTGCCACACAGGAAGCACTCTCCACTCCAAATTCTCCAGTTCATTCATGATGCAGAGCTGAAGTACACTTTTCCTAATGTGTGGATAGCTCATACTACCGATCACAGTTGCAAGGGGTGAGCACAGCTTTTTGAAGCTCAAGCTCATTAAAACATATATTTGATCGACAATGGCCAATGAGATGCTGACGTTGCTTGCTATCTTATTGCTTGAAAATGCCATTGACCAGTCTTTGGATCTCTCTGATGCTGTGCTTCAGTTCGTGAGGGTGACCTTTTGAACTAAAGGACTATGATTAACTTTCTCAGGCTGTTACCTACTGTAACACTATTTAATACTGGTCCACCCAATGTTGGCGCACCGTTCAATTTCTTGATGTTAGTACATTTCAGTTATTCTTAAAATTAAAAAGTTTCTTTAAGCTTACATATGTTATGAATAAAAACAGATTTATAGATAGTAGCATGCAAATTTATCATGTTATATGACAGGAATAAATCATGCATAAAATTGTGCATCAAAGCCATGCAATGGGCTATAAATGTAATTAATAAAATAAGGTATTAAAAATTTAACAAATGGAGGAGACTGCTGAAGACACTCCTTGTCTGGGGTAACATGTGGTCCAGGGCCGGCCCTGTCAGTTCCTGTCTCATTAGAAAATGACGTGCACATTCTTTTTCCCAGTTTGAAGTGCCAGGCACTTCTCCTCTGCTGTTTTTTGGTAGAATCATACCTCCAGAAGCCCATCTGACAGGACAGTCTACCAGGAAATCAATGAAAATTTTCAGCGGAGGATAAAGAAGATAGCTTATATTGCCATTGCTGACCTAGATGAAGAGCCAGATAAATTCGCGGTTGGAGTGCTTTAATTATGACAGAAAGAAAGAGAATTTTGATTAAAATAAACCACTAACATGCTGTGGATGGATATACAGATGTGAAGACCAGGCCCCTGGAAATTTCAGCACCCATTTTATTTTTTTCAAGTGCATTGGTGTCTGGGCGAAATTACAACTTGAATTGTAAATTCTACTTCCTTAAAATTCCTCCTTTAGTTTTTTTAAGTTGAGTACAATATCACTCACTTACTGTCTTAAATTATATAGTATTGCTGCTAAACAATTAGCAAATTTCACCCTAGAAGTGGCTGTATTCCAGTAGTAGACCTGAAATTTCAAAAAGATGGCCTCCTTTTTTTTAGATGAGTGTATCCCAGAATGTGTGAGAAATACCCAGCACAGTTAAGGCCAAGTCTACACTCAAAAGTTAACTCGATCCAGCTAAGTCACTCAGGTATGTGAAAAATCCGCACCCCTGGAGAACATAGTTAAGCCAACCTAACCCCCTGTGTAGACAGTGCTAGGTAGACAGAAGAATCCTTCTGTTGAGCTGGCTACGCTTCTGGGGGAGGTGGATTAACTACAGCCCCAGGAGAACCCCTCCCATCACTGTAGTGAGGGTCTATGCTGCTGCAGCTGTGCCGATGTAGCCGTTTAAGTGTAGACATAACCTTAGTGGGCTGTTCAGTTCCACAGCTGCATTTTTATTCCTGCAGTGGGCTAGCAATAAATATAATATATGTTGGACTAACAGTATTAATTGAAAACAATCCCATATAAAATATGTATGCACAATCTGTCTCTAGTCAAATAAGGGGAAAGGTATTTCCTATGCCTGTATAGAATTTCTTCTGAGTATTTTTTTTTAGAATCTACCACAATACTGTAGAATCCACACCTTCTTAGTTACACCTAAAAACCTTTTAGATAAAACAAGCCTTGGCTGCATATATATTTTGTTAAAAAATTAACTTTTATTAGACACCAGCTGGTTTTATTTTCCATGGAGATCAACGTTTTCTTTGGTTGTTGTAAAAGGATCATCTTTTTAAGAATGATTATTCTTTTAAAAGACACATGACCATACAGAGCAATTTGCAGCCATTCGTCACTGACGACTTTAGGTTTCCTATTTTTATAGTATTCCTGAAGCCAAAAGACATTTGTTTGTTGTTTCTCAGAGAGAAAATAACTCCCATAGAGCAGATGTACATAAAAACAATACTGCTCCATTTAGTTTTTTAAATGGAAATTGCTCTCTATTTTAAATAAAAGCCCATTAGGTTAAATACAGGCTTGCAACAGAAGTTAATTGAACTTCCCTTATATCCATCCACAGAAAAAGTGATTGTGAAAATTGATAGCCTGAAATGATTGCAGAGTAATTTCAAGTGTATTTCTTTCTTGCACACTGTTTTTTGGAAGAAGAATAAGCCTCAAACAAACAGTGTGTGGTACTAATAAACAAAGGTTTAGGTTTAAAGTTTAGTGTTGTAGAGACTGAAAGTTTATAGGGGAGAGAGAGATACAAAAAGATTTCTGGAAGAAATTCAGATACTACTTTAGCTTTGAATATGAGGACTTTGACAAGTCACATGTAGAATGCAACTTACAGAAAATATGATATCTTGGTAAAATCCTGCAAATGTTTTTTTTTTTTTTTTTTAGGATAGACCTGTGTGTTCCCTTAAATTACAGTTGGGCTAAACAAGAATAATTTACCTGGACACTTTCCTGGGGAATTAAACACTAAAGGGTGAAATCCTGGCCCCACTGAAGCCAATGACAAAACTCCCATTGACTTCAATGGGACCCATATTTTAGCCAAGGGTTTTGGATAAGATGGGACCCAAATTCAGTCACAAAGAGCCAAATTTGTTTCTAGAACCACCGCATTACTGTAAAATCCACACCTTGTTTTTCATGTAAAACAACACTTTAGATACAACAAAACCTGCTTGCATATATATTTTGTTAAACTGTAGCAATTCTTAGATACTTGCTGATTTTATTTTCTATGGAAAGCACAATTCCCTTCAGTTTTTGTAAAAAGTGTTGATTAGCTGACAGTGATTTCATCATTATGAAGTACCAACTTCAGGAGTGGGTCTTCCAAAGATAGCCCTGGATGTAATCAGGAAGAAAGCATTCAACTGTTATTTTGAACCTGTGAGATACCATTACAAAAAATGGTGCAGGATCAGGGAATGATGCAAGCCCCTCCTCACTGAGAAGAATGGTTCTCCGTTATAACAAGAATAACTGGGTTTGGCTGTTTTTTTTTTTAAATATTTTGATTTTCATACTTTTTCTTTACAACCAGACTGCAGCTTGATATTTATCTCCATCAAATGCAAAAAATGCAGATATCTGCCAGCAGATGGATGCAGGGTTTAACTTTTTATTACACAAAGAGGGCAAGTATGGGCAAAGCTTTCCTTCCTTTAACCATATTGTTCGTAGATAGATAGAGAGTATTTTAATAGACAACTCTAATGTAGACATGCATAGACTATTATAGTTGAAGTTTTAATGTGCCCAATGCAATGTGAAATAAATGATGGTGTGTTACCCACTGTGTAAGTGTTGGCTGGTATAAATTACTCTATTAGAGGAGAAGGGTTGGATTATAGTTGGAAAAGCAAGTATAAAAAGGTGAGCGATAAAGTAAGTGGCAGTGTCTATATTATCTTATCTTCCTGTTGGTTGCTTTTCTACAACAGCTCAACTCTTCTGTATCCTCAGAGTGTAACTGATCCCAACTTACCCTTATACACTTCCACATTGGGAAGTGAGCATGTTCTACACTGGGCAGCCTATGGCGTACAATGTAGGTGTTATTCATTGAGAAATGAGAGGTTTGTCAGACAGTGTTAGAGAGCTTATTCCTTCACTCTCCCACTTCCCTGGTTCTTCTCGCATGAACAGAGAGCAACAATACCCGAAGTCCGAAGGTGCAAACAATTCGATGTTTATTGGGGTGAACTTCCAGCAAGCTAAATACAAGTTCCTTTTTCCTTATTTTCGAATCCCAACTTACTTCCTGTTTGCCCCTAATTTATATAGTAATATTCTTAGCTATACATTAACCAATCATTCTACTAAAATTTAACTAACCAATCCTAACATGGATTAGCTAACCAATTATATCCCACCACCTTAATTAGTTTACACCCAGCAAAATTAATTATACAGCAGACAGAAGCAATCACAGAACCAGACAGAGACCATGCCAATAAACAATAGCAAAGTGGGAACTATAATGACAAAACAATACAGAAGTGAGGATTTCACAACTACATCTGTAAAGACATAAGAGTTTCCCAGCTGTGTCTATTGATAAGTGAATTCTTACCGGACAGAAAACTATCAACCTCAATTTCCTTTTACAGCTTCTAGGCACTTCCCTTTCTCTGGAGGTGATAGGCACAATAAGGACAGGATTAAATTCCTAACAGCCCAATAGCACCTTATTTCAATGTGACTAGTTTGGAATGTGAGGATGTGACCACTCACTTCCCAGCTTATGGCTGCCTCTGTCGCTTAGCCAAAGGCCTTAGCCTAAGAACAGGGCCTCAGACTGTCACAGTAAGAGAAGGCCCTTACACTGGCAGACAGTGATTTTGATTCTTTCTTTTATACCTCTAACTAGCCAAGTGATAGGAATACACCTAAATTCTTAGAGTATAGGCCTTTACAGACAGGCCTGAATATCTATATCCTAACAGACAGTACATGGATAAAAGATGTAGGCTGGGTCCATGGCAAAACTGGAGAGAATTGCTGGAGCATCCCTTCCTCATGTTGCTCTTACTAACTTCATTTCTGATATTTAAATTTTTTCTGTCTTCCTATATTATGTGAATTGTCTTTGTCCGGATGTATCAAATGCTTGAAAACAAAGGTGAGGGATACAAGTTAGATATTCAGATGGTAAAAACAACTTGTATACTGAAAAAATAGAAGTACAAATCCTATTTATCCACAGGACCAGTAAGTGGAGTTGGATAAAAATTCAGTCATTTTGTTTCTCATCATTTTGTGTAAATAAGTTTTTTTGGTAAGATTTCATTTCATAAGGTGATAAGTAACAGTCAGCATGAATTTGTCAAGAACTAAATGTGTCAAATCAACCTATTAGCTTTCTTTGTCAGGGTAACAAGCCTTGTGGATAAAGGGGAAACAGCTGATGTGGTATATCTTGACTTTAGTAATGTTTTGGATGCTGTTTTGCATGACCTGCTCATAAACAAAATAGGGAAATACAAGCTAGATGGAAATACAAGCTACTATGACACAGGTGCATAACTGGTTGAAAAATCATTTCCAGAGAGTAGTTATCAGTGGTTCACAGTCAAGCTGGAAGGATGTATCGAGTGGGGTCCAGGTCTGTTCAATATCTTCAATAACAATTATTTAGATAATGGCATAGAGAGTACACTTATAAAGTTTGTGGATGATACCAAGATGGGAGGGGTTGCAACTGCTTTGGAGGATAGGATTAAAATTCAAAATTAGCTGGACAAACTGGAGAAATGGTCTGAAGTAAATAGGATGAAATTCAATAAGGACAAATGCAAAATGCTCCACTTAGGAAGAATCAGTTGCACACAAAATGGGAAATGAGTGCCTAGGAAGGAGAACTGCAGAAAGGGATCTGGGGGCATAGTTGATCATGAGCTAAATATGAGTGAACAGTGTAACATTGTTCCAAAAAAAGCAAACACTATTCTGGGATGTATTAGCAGGAGTGTTGTAAGCAAGATACAAGAAGTAATTCTTCCGCTCTACTCTGTTTTGATTATGCCTCAGTAGGAATATTGTGTCCAGTTCTGGGTGCCACATTTCAAGAATTATGTGGACAAACTGGAGAAAGTCCAGAGAAGCAACACTAATGATTAAAGGTCTAGAAAACATGACCTATGAGGGAAGATTGAAAAAAATTGGGTTTGTTTAGTGTGGTGAAAAGACAACTGAGAACATAAGAACATAAGAATGGCCATACTGGGTCAGACCAAAGGTCCATCTAGCCCAGCATCCTGTCTACCAACAGTGGCCAATGCCAGGTGCCCCAGATGGAGTGAACCTAACAGTTAATGATCAAGTGATCTCTGTCCTGCCATCCATCTCCACCCTCTGACAAACAGAGGCTAGGGACATCATTCCTTACCTATCCTGTCTAATAGCCATTAATGGACTTAACCTCCATGAAGTTATCCAGTTCTCTTTTAAACCCTGTTATAGTCCTAGACTTCACAACCTCCTCAGGCAAGGAGTTCCACAGGTTGACTGTGCACTAAGTGAAGAAGAACTTCCTTTTATTTGTTTTAAACCTGCTACCCATTAATTTCATTCGGTGGCCCCTAGTTCTTATATTATGGGAACAAGTGAATAACTTTTCCTTATTCACTTTCTCCACACCACTCATGATTTTATATACCTCTATCATATCCCCCCTTAGTCTCCTCTTTTCCAAGCTGAAAACTCCTAGCCTCTTTAATCTCTTCTCATATGGGACCCTTTCCAAACCCCCAATCATTTTAGTTGTCTTTTTATGAACCTTTTCTAATGCAGTATTTCTTTTTTGAGAGGAGGGGACCACATCTGTATGCAGTATTCAAGATGTGGGTGTACCATGGATTTATATAAGGGCAATAAGATTCTCTGTCTTATTCTCTATACCTTTTTAAACGATTCCTAACATCCTGCTTGCTGTTTTGACTGCCGCTGCACACTGCAAGGACGTCTTCAGAGAACTATCCACAATGACTCCAAGATCTTTCTCCTGATTAGTTGTAGCTAAATTATCCCCCATCATATTGTATGTATATTTGGGGTTATTTTTTCCAATGTGCATTACTTTACATTTATCCACATTACATTTCATTTGCCATTTTGTTGCCGAATCACTTAGTATTGTGAGATCTTTTTGAAGTTCTTCACAGTCTGCTTTGGTCTTAACTATCTTGAGCAGTTTAATATCATCAGCAAACTTTGCCACCTCATTCTTTACCCCTTTCTCCAGATCATTTATGAATAAGTTGAATAGGATTGGTCCTAGGACTGACCCTTGGGGAACACCACTAGTTACCCTTCTCCATTCTGAAAGTTTACCATTTATTCGTACCCTTTGTTCCCTGTCTTTTAACCAGTTCTCAATCCATGAAAGGATCTTCCCTCTTATTCCATGACAACTTAATTTACATAAAAGCCTTTGGTGAGGGACCTTATGAAATGCTTTCTGGAAATCTAAGTACACTATGTCCACTGGATTCCCCTTGTTCACATGTTTGTTGACCCTCTCAAAGAACTCTAATAGATTAGTAAGAGATGGGACATGATAACAGTTTTCAGGTACATAAAAGTTTGTTTCAAAGAGGAGTGAGAAAAAATATTCTCCTTAATCTTGAGGATTGTACAAGAAGCAATGGGCTTAAATTGCAGCAAGGTTTAGGCTGGACATTAGGAAAAAATTCTTAACTGTCAGGGTGGTTAAGAGCTGGAACAAATTGCCTATGGAGGTCGTGGAATCTCCACCACTGGAGATTTTTAGGAGCAGGTTAGAGAAACCTAACAGGGATGGTCAGGGATGGTCTAGATACTATTTAGTCTTTCTATGAGTGCAGGGAACTGGACTAGATTACCTGTCATGGTCTCTTCCAGTCCTACAATTTTATGATTTAAGAAATAAAACCTTACATTGGCTATTTGCCCATTGTTAGTTAACAGAGTATTGTGTGCAAGGCCTAGCTCTTGTAGGTCTGTTAGACCCACCCATTCCCTAGAAAACAAACTGAAAAAAAGAATTATTTCAAGTTACCCAATAAAGTTGTAGGGTGCTAACTTTATATGTAGACTTGGAAGGATTAGATTTTTAATGGAGGATGTTGGTTAATGTTGATTTCACTGTACACACATAAACCAACAAAAAACTATTTCCATCAATAATAATCAAAACTTACAGATAGGCAAAGTAAGAAAAAATACTGCTTGAGAACTTATTAGGGTTTGATTTAACCATTTTCTTTGTGTAGTTTGACATGGGAACCGACAAGTATGGTTGAGCATTGCTTGCAAAAATTATTGAGGCTGCAGAAATTGACTCGTGACCTAAAGCACTATACCTTGTCTTCACAACCCATGGGTTATGACCAGATTTCTGGGGATCATAATCCCTCCCTTTTCTTTATGGCCAGATAGCAGGAACATCAAGAACCTATTCTCTGTTGTGACATGGCATCATGATACGGAAAAAGCTACACCTCACAACTGAGAACACTGTCTCGCTGGACACCCCGCTACCGTACTAAGGGTCACCAACAAAATGATCAAAAGACAGACACGTTTGAGGGTTAGTTGAATTAAACCTTGGGGCACACCATATTTTTTTCAAATTGTTTTTAGGATTTGTTTTCAAATTGCCTTGGATTTGCAACAGGCCGGATGTGACAGAACTTTTGCACCATGTTGAAATGGCCATTTTTGAATGGCCAAGTTTTTACTGCTATAAAAGTTTTAGGAGAAATAAGAATGATATTTACAGTGGAGACCCATTGTTCTGAAGAGCTTTACCCACTATCATTTATACTAATCTGTTAGCAAGGGAAACAATTTCTTAGATGAAAGTGGAAGGGTTTGCAATGGATCTTGTTCATTAATAGCTATTTTTAGACAGCCAAGAATTAACCAACCTTATACATAAGTGGCACTTCGTTATATCTACAGCCATTCCAATACTTGCAAGAAAAATGTAGCCTAACATTAGACACCTTTTGTTCTTTGAAGTGGTTATCTGTAGTCGCTGCAATCCTGCAAGCACCAGGGGCAGATGAGGGTTGAAACAAAGATAAAAAAAACCCAACACACTAACCTCTGAAACAGCTTTTCTTATATTTAGAAAAGAAACCTGACACAAACTGTAAGTGCTTGATACCATTCAGTACTGGAGGTGGGGGTACGGGAGACATGGAGAAAATAAAACTGACTTACACTTCTATATGGTAGGGCCTTTCATGTCAGAGAACTTTACTCGATAGCTAGGAAAAAAAGAAGACAATAAAGGTAGGAGTGAAGAAATCTGTGCATCATAAAGTATCTCTTCAACTGCTTAGGCACCTCTGACTTACATCGTATCCTCATCCTACTGGGTTGGAAGTGATATCACTAACATAAAGAGAATTGGGTTCAGAAACCACTATCTGTTTAAAACTGCTCTGTGAATGCCCCATGCTACAGGTTTCTGAATTACCGTATGGATGCACTAGAATACATTTTCACTAGAGACTGATTTCTAATTGGAGTCCAGTTTGCAGATCCAAGAGAAAATCCACCACAGGTCACCAGCTAAAGAAGAAGAGCAGGAAGAATGTGCAACCAAGAAAAATTTCTGAAGAAATTTCCACGTGGATGCTAGGGCAAAGAAAGAGTCAGAGAGCTGCCCTGAAAAACACACTACATAAGACCATGAGTAGCCTAGGCCCAAGACAGGTTTGTTGGTGAGCACTATCACAGAGAGGTTAATTTTTCTTTATCCACTGATCAGCTACCTGTTTGTGGAGCACATAATCTGACTTGAAGGAAACAAAAAACAGTGCTAATCAAATCTGTAATCTGATCAATTTCTTACGGGTGTTTTTTGGGCTTAGAATGAGCAACAATAGGATCTGAAGTTTACTGATACTTAAACTGAATATTGAAACATTGAGATGAAATATACTGTACTAATGATCCTGTCTATTGGCAATTAATACAATTAATTACATACATTACTCTTTGTCTAATATTTTTAACTATATAATTAATTCAGGCTTTAAGGATTCAAATAAATTGGTAACTGACATGGGGAAGTATCTCTGGAAACTGAGTTTGAACATTTGTTGATTAGGTCTTATTGAGAATTATTGACTATTTGGCTTTTCTGGATACAATATTGAACTCTTTCAAGAGCAAACTAGTAAATCTAGTGTGTTCTGATAATTCATCTATTAAGTACCTTTTAAAAAGTTCTTGGATGACAGAGCACTCTAGTGCTATATGTATAACTGATCCCTAAAGTGAAACACACTCTTTTTCTGAAATATTTCTTATGTAAAGGTACATAATTGGCCATTCAGAAATGGCATTGTCCCCACAGGTATTTTATACTTTCTAAGTTTTTCCCTTCATGCTTGTGATGTTAGAGCTAAAATAATAATCTTCGTTTCTACCTTAAATCACATTTGCCCTGTTTCTTGGCATGTGAAAGGAATAAAATAAAAAACAAAAATCATTCAGCCCCCTGGCTTGATTTACTGATCTGCAGCACACAATATTATTTATTCATAATACATCAGCCAGGTACTCAGTGTTGTACAAGACATTCCCAGGCAGAAAACTAGCCTCTATGAAATCAAAAATACACATCAGAGCATTCAGAAAACTAGTTTCCAGGACTATCAAAATATAGACAGGAGCAAGGAGAAAGACACAACAAAAAATCAACAGCAGGAAAGTGAAGGCAAAGAAATTCAAATTAGAATATGGCACAAAGTGTGGTTGATTAACCATTGGAACAAATTACCAAGGGATGCCTTTTTGGAAGTTTGGCATTAATCAAATAAGTTATTGGGCTCATTACAGGAGTAACCAGATGATATTATATGGCCTGTGATATGCAGAAGGTCAGACTAGATTATCTAATGGTCCCTTCTGGCCTTAAAATCTATGAATACTATAAACCAGCCTCGTTAGCTATTAGCTAAAGCACATTTTCTGCTTTGTTGGCAGCTGTTTCTAGCAAACTATCACGGTAGAAATGCACAGTTACACCAGAAACCAACCCCAATTATTTAATACAGACCAATTTTAAAATGTTATTGACCACAGAGCATCACTAGGTTTGGAGTTTGGTTGAGAGAAACATGCAAAAGTACATGGCTGGGTTATCCCTCCGTGTGAATGGTGCATATTTAACAAAATACGTTATACCAAAAGAGAAGGTGTTACCTTATGATCCTGGTGGACTTATGGTAGGCAGAATGGCACAAACAGAGCTTGCTCATATTTTAGGCATATTGTAGAAAAAAATGGATACGGCCCTCCAAAAAGGAGGTGTGGCCAAGTCCAAATCCCTTTCTCATTATGATCAAGCTCCTACACAACTAGGATTTTGAAAAGCAGAAGAAGGGAACAAATTAAAGCTTTAAGTCATACTTTTGCCACTACACACTCTTGACCATAGCAGATATTGATGCGTATGCAGGATCCTTGTCTTTGGGGGTTCTCTGAGGATCTGGGGAAAGCATTAGGAATTAAATATAAAAGAAGACTTGTATTGACACTGTGCATGGAACCTGTACACCCCAGGACATGTGTTCTTTGGTTCTTGGTTGTGCATTGTCTCCCTACAGACTTGTCTCTACTAGGATGGATGTCAGAAGATGCCAGAGTGGAGCTTTTCAGATTGATCACTTCTGGAAGAGCATTGCAGTCCAATGGGTCTCACCCTAGGTTGCTAGGAGAAGGTCTCTCATAAGGTTTGTTCTTGGGGAAGAGGACTAGTTTGTGTGAGGATTGCTAGAGCCTACACACTATAGGTAAGGAGCGTTTGTATAGCTAGATTTTTTAGGAGCTGGTTTACTGTGTGCCCTTACCCAGCATGTAGCTTAGTAATGTTGAGTTGTGGGGTTTTTTTTAGATACAATTTATTTATCTATATTTCCATCACAGTCCTAAAAGCAGGGCAATAATTACTTAAAAGTGATTGTTATTATAGCTTAATAGTGTCACAGCTAAGCAGGGGAAACAAGAGGGGAAAAATACCCCATAGTCAAATAGGCTGTGAATCCAACCCCCAAGCAATTGAAAACGGAAGACAGTGATGACTGAAGTATTTCAATGCAAAAGTCAAAACGTGGCCACCCAAGTCCATTTCTAATTGCTATTCAATCCTTGGCTGCTCTGCTGTGGTGGCCAACAATGGTGCGAATTGTACCAGTGGATTTTATGAAGTGAATATCTGTTGTCAGTTCATCTTCAGATATGACAGATTTGTCCTGAGAACCATTAACAATTGCAGCGAATATAGCTGAGGAGTAATGTATATAATTAAAAATATACAAGATATTATTGTTGAATCAATGGCTAGGGAGAGAGTCTGCCTGTCAGTTTGCAGAGGGGAGCTGTGATACACTACTAGGAATTTTTCAGCTAACTGGTTAAATGCTTCACTGACAATGTATTCTGTACTCACAATATTTCAGTTCACTTGCTGCATTTTTTCTCACCTTCCCTCTTGCTTTCTCAGTTTTATTTATTTCAACTGCAGCACTCAAGTGGCATTAATTGAGTAGTGGAAGCTTGGGATCAAGTCGTTCATGAATTGGACATTCTATGTAAAAGGTGTGAGAGCATAATTAATAATGTTCACAAGGGAGGTGAGTATTTCTAATACAACACCTTGAGACTATTAAGAAAGTAAACAAAGGATTCTACTTCCCAGTTGAGCACCTTTCATTGACCCTAAATTCACCTTCTTCTCCCTTCCCTCCTGAGGAAAAAAAAAAGTAATTTGCTAGGTTATCACGGCTGTTGAAAAAAGTCAGGGACTTTCTCTGTGCACTTGAAGTGTGTTTGTCTATCAGTCAAACACATGCTGTCATGTGTTGTACACTTATCAGAGAATAGGCAATTTGCTATAGCAAATATATTCCAGTAGACATATCTTTAAACTACAGCACAAGCTGTGTGTGTGGAAACCATACTAATATTAGACCAGCGTTTATCTGTATTTTTACAGGTTTTAAAGCAAACTGCTAGAAAAGTAGCTTTGGGGGAAATGGTGTAGCTACATTATCTAAGAATATAAGAAAGCAATATATATTTTCCCTTTATCACCATTTCCCAGTGCAATCACAAATGGAGACTTGATTCAGTCTTTCGTTATTAAAATTATGAGGAATTTCTACCCAAGAAATCCACCCTTTGTAAGCTTGTTTTTATTTGCACCGCCTCCTCATTTACAAATAGATTGAATTTTGAAAAAAAAAAATCTAATGTAATTATATTTCCCAGTATGCTGGTAAAAATATTTTTCTACATCAATAAAATAACGTATGTAAACAAAGCCCACAAGGTAGACCAGTAACAGAGAATACAGTCATAGGAATGACAGTACATGGACATTTTCATGAAGTTTTCACTATAAATAATAGACGAAAAATCAGATGTGCTATATAGGGTCTCTAAAATATCCACAAAAACAGACACTTTCTGTAGCATATATTCTTTGGCTGTCGTCTTCACATAGAGATATTGGTCTAGAGAAAACACTTTACAATATTAAAGTCCACATATGTGAGATTGGAGGAAGCATGAGTCTAGTTGTGCTCATTTAAAAGCCCAAAATTCCTCTATCTAAAATGGGAAAAATTAACTGATTTCTGCACTAGACAGAGTTAGTGTTTGGTAGGAAGTTAACAGTGACCTATAGTAGGTTGAAATTAAAATTGTTCAGTGGTAGATCTAAGGTGTATTGCAGGAGGGAAAAAATCAGCATTTCAGTTGCCTTGAAATATTTTGTTTATAAAGAACAAGGACTAATCTGAAAATGCTTAATGGAAAAAGTGGCTGTCCATATAGGTTTTATTCAGTTGGAAATAGAATTTCCTGTAGTTTGAAACTATTAGGAATGATTCCTCTACTTAGGCTACCAAGGACAAAATTGGGAATTTAAGCTTAGCCTTCTGAGAAATCAAACACTGTACTATGTTTTATGATGCAAATCCACCTCAGAAAGAGTTTATTACAAGTAACAAAAGTACAAAAAGTTTCCTTTGAGGATTTGAGATGAGAAGCTGCAATATCTGACACCTGCTTTCTGTCAGCTTGCTCCTTTCAGGTCTGTTATAGAGTCCCCTGAAGCAAATGGGAGATGCTAGTATTGAGCCCCCTTACATTCTGTCCCCACCCAGTTGGGTCATCCATTGCTGCACTGCCCCTACTCTCATTAGCAGCTGCTCCTTCACTGCCTGGATCTAGCAGATGGAGGTGGCAGAGGGGAGACAGACATGCAGCCTAGCTGCTTGAGGGAAGGTTAGGCAGTGGCCAGTAGGGGAAAATGCAGTTCCTGAATGCAGCTCAGTCCAGTGCATGACATTCAGGGTAAGATGTAGGAAGGCATAACAGGGCTTCTAAATGTGGGAGTGTCATACAAGATTTGCACCACTGGGCAGTCCTGCATAGGCCCACATTGGGAGCAGCATCAAATTATAATACCCCACGGGAGTTTAAAGAGTTATTTTTCCTCAGGTTGCACAACCCTGCTCCAAGATCCATGCTGTGTTCGGGGAGTGTATCATATGAACTATCCTCTGTGATGATAGAGCAGTGGTGGGCAACCTGAGGCCTGCGGGCCACACGCGGCTCATCAGGGTAATCCACAGACTGGCTGCGAGACAGTTTGTTTACATTGACTGTTGGCAGGCACGGCCACCCACAGCTCCTAGTGGCCACGGTTCACTGTTCCCAGCCAATGGGAGCTGCAGGAAGGGGCGCAGGCCTCAGGGACGTGCTGGCCGCCACTTCCCACAGCTCCCATTGGCTGGGTGAACCGTGGCCACTGGGAGCTGCAGGCGGCCATGCCAATGTAAACAAACTGTCTCGCGGCCCACCAGCAGATTACCCTGATGGCCTGTGGGGGGGCCCATAAGCCGCAGATTGCCCACCACTGTGATAGAGCTTTCCCCACAGTGATCCTAGCCAACTCTGTGGTCCAGTGGGGATGGGGGAGAAAGCATCCCTCCCACCACCTTTGGGCAATTGTTACCCAAGAGCTGCATGAAGAAAGACCCTGTGTTCCCCTGAACAAAGCGTGCAACTGTCTCATTATCTTGTTCAGAAGTGGAGGGAAAGCTTCCTATATGTTCCCTGCCCTATTTCTCTATACAAGGACTGTGATGATCTATTGCAAGTATGAAAAATAGCTACTTTTTATAGACAATTCTATCAGCTAATATCCCTTCAATGTTCGAGCAAACACATAATGCAACACATTCTGCTAGCTGCAGAATGTATTTTAAGAAAAGAAGGTTTAGAATAAAACTTGCATCTCAAATCATATGTTTTAACTACATTTTGGAAAATACACTAGAAAAACATCAGTGCTGACATATCCCATTAATTTAATTTGCGAATCAAATGAATGGTCCAAACATGGTTACAATATAGTTATGAACAACCAGTCCCCGGAATTTTGTGGCAGCACAATACACTAAATGGGGTGATTGGGCTAGACATTTCACTGTTCAGTTATTGGATTTGTCAGTAATTGAGACACTGGGTCAAATTCTGGTCTCAGCACACATAAGGCTGCATAAGACAAGATGTGCCTTTCATTGCTACTGCTGGACTAAGTCTACTGAATTCTGCTGGGGTGCATTCAGGTGACCAGCGCTTTTCAGCTGATGACATTGCAAATGCATCCTTTTATTCTAATTTTAAAGGGCACCAGTCCAAATTCTACCCTCCCCCTGCATGCCTGCATTTGTAAATCTGTCACTCATGTAAATCTGAAGCAATTCTACTAACTCTGGAACTCTGCACGCCCTCAAATTCCTGATGCAACATCCAAATGACAGATGAGACATTTTATTTGTATTTGACTCAGGAATAACATTATACATTCCAGTGTGTTTGTATTGGTTGAATAATCTGCCAAATAATTAATAGTTACATGACCAAAGAAATATGCACAAACATTTCAGCCAAAAACCTCAAACCCACTACAAAATTTACAAAATCTACAATTTACAAAAGTATTATCTCTCTTGTAAAACAATTATGAAACAACCAAACTTTCTAAGCATAGAGTATATTCAACCAAATATATTACAACTAAATAAACTCCGTCGACCATGTCCCCTTTAAAATATATGTAATCCAAAAAATCCACTCCAAACTCCCATTTCCTCTAAAACTAGAATATCTCTCTTCTCCATGGTAGATATCAAAACATAAAGCTGACACCACCACCTACTTCTTAACAAACCCACCCCCTCCCACCCGGTCCTTCATAGCTAGAGACAAAGTCCTTCCAACAAAGTCCCTTACCAAATGCAACATTGTTTTTTTTCATATTATGCTACCCCCTTTTGTAGCTCCTGGCCTTTCACTGTCACCTGTTGTACTGCTGAATGATGGGAACAGAATAGTGAGTGAGTAAAACAGTCATTTGTATGGGATGGAGACAAAAAAAGGGCATGATATTCTTTTTACTCCCCAAGCTATGCTACTTCTCCTGATGTATTTATTGGATGTATTCTCCTAACTCTCCCCAGTATTTGCAGAAAACATCCCAAGATAAGCGGGAGTAAGGCATAACCATCTACACTGCTGTTCAAGCTTGGAATTGTATAAACAGAGCAGCTAGTCTGCCATTTTCAAGCTGGTTTGCAGTCTTTTTATTGCTGGCACTGCGGTGCAGCAAAATATCTTTCTTCACTCCCCCAGGGAATAGCTATCTTCAGAGTCTTTTGTCATGCCAAGGAATGACTGTCCTCATTTTCATCAACTGTTAACATGCACTTATGCAGATGATTAAGGATTCCATGCCTCAGACGTCCATTCATTGGTGGACGCACCACACTAAGATCTCTCTGACAGAGTAACATTTGTATTCAGTAAGCA
Source organism: Caretta caretta (assembly GCF_965140235.1). Classification (NCBI taxonomy): domain Eukaryota; kingdom Metazoa; phylum Chordata; order Testudines; family Cheloniidae; genus Caretta; species Caretta caretta. The sequence continues at coordinate 94,251,907 of NC_134209.1, read as the reverse complement.
ACTGATACATAATATTCAGTATTAAATGCGATGGTAAAAAGATGGATTTGTCCCATATCTAATCTCAATAGAAGACTCTAGTTCAGGGTCATCAGCAGAATTTGTATGTCCAGGAAAAAAAAAAGTCTTCTGCCTTCTTACCCTTCTTTTAGCTTACATTGTATCTGACCCGCTTATTGCTGTATGTCTTTCTCACCTTCCACTTCTCTGCCATCCATCTTTTTGTTCTCCTTTTACATGTGATTCCTTCCCATTCTGTCACTGCAGCTTACTTCTTTTCCAGCTCTGTCCATTCCCTCTTCTTCTTCCCAAGATTGTATGTTGTAAGATTTCCAGCTGTTCCTTAAACCACATCCACTCCTAATGTGTTTGTTCTAGACAGCAATCTGTTCTCCATTTGGTAAAAAAATAAAAAACACGCAAAAAATGGATTTGGCGCATGAATACCTTGAGAGATCCTATTATCTTGCTACTAGTTGTGGCTTTCATATGTTTTAAAATTGCACAAACATAAAGATGTTATAGTTAGCTACAAGTCCCATGACTTTTAAATAAGTTACAAATACTAGCAGGGGCATAGTCATCATATTGCAAACTTCTGGCCTACCAATGAATACCACTGTTGGATTGGTATTCATCGCCAACACTGACACTACAGTGCAGAAACTGAAGAGGGGAGGTTGCACTGTTGGAGAAGTCTTGACTGGTGTGGAGAAAGTAAATAAGGAAGTGTTATTTACCCCTTCTCATAACACAAGAACTTGATTTCACCAAATGAAATTAACAGGCAGCAGGTTTAAAATGAACGAAAGGAAATATTTCTTCACACAACGCACATTCAACCTGTGGAACTCTTTGCCAGAGGATGTTGTGAAGGCGAAGACTATACCAGTGTTCAAAAAGAACTAGATAAATTCAGGGAGGATAGGTCCATCAATGGCTATTAGTCAGGATGGACAGGGATGCAAAACCACATTCTGAAGTGTCCCTAACCTCTATTCGCCAGAAGTGGGAATGGGCAACAGAGGATGGATCACTTGAAGATTACCTGTTCTGTTCGTTCCCTCTGAAGCACCAGGCATTGGCCATTGTCAGAAGACAGGGTACTTGGCTATATGGACCATTGGTCTGACCCATTATGGACATTCTTATGTTCTTGTTTTAATGAGACAAAATGAGGGATTATTTTATTATTAAAAAAGTGCCCACTGTGTGATTGGTGTCATGCTAGAGCAGACAGCACTAATAGAGGCTTGAGGAAAGCACTATGCTAATATTAAGTACAATGTTTCTTTCCCTCTTTCCTGTACTCCGCTTACTTCTCTGCACAGCACAGAGATTAGTCTTTTTCAGGACTTTGATATATGGAACATTTTCTGGGGACATTACTATCACAATTTCAAATGCAAAGTATATTTATGTCTGCACATATGCATACACTGTCCTAGGGCTCTTCTCTGGGAAGGTATACCCTTCTCAGTCTTTTGCTGAATGCTAAGCCAAACCCTCTGTGGGGCATGCCAGAGCTCCTTAAACTTAGGAAACAAGTGATAGTTCCAGTTTCCTTCCATCTCCCCTTGAGTCTCTGCAACAACACTTTGCACAATCTGCAGAAAATTCTAGCTCTCTTCTTTTCTGGTGGGCTGAGGGAGTCTGCAGTCTAATCCAGCAAAATTGGCAAAGTCCCGGGAACACACTATTTACAGCTGTCCCTTCTATTCCTGTGTTGCTCCACTGCTGAGTCCTCCAGTCTTGAGTTCCTTGAGTTCCCATTGGTTTCATTCTCAGATAATGACTGAGGTGCATGCTGCCAGACTACTTGCCCACAATGGAGTCATATAAGTAGTTTCCAACAGCTCAAAAACATGCCTACTGCTGGCCACACCCAATTTCTGGATGATTCTAGTCTAACCACCAGAGTAACCCTGCCTGGCTCCAGCAAGTCTGCAAACACACACACTCCCCCAAAATAAGAGACTCTGTATCCTCCCCATTATTTCTTCCCTTCGTGCCAGGATGCAAGCCTGTGGGTTACATTAACACAATGACTAAAGGTTATGGTTTTGTAATGTGATTTTGTGTAATGGATGGTTTTATTTATCTGTTTAAGGTTATTTTAAACATTTGTCAATAGTGTTCAAAGCACTGGATGGACACTCTTATTATAGTTTTTAAACATCTAAATAACTAAAAAAATACTATCTCAGGCTAATGGAAGATCAATCAGTAAGTGGAGAAAACACTTGGGAGAAAAAACTTTAGCTCTCTTATGTTCTGTTAGTGATTTCCATTTAAAAATAAAGAAAGAAAGAAACAATTGATCTAGTCATCATCACATATAGCAGAGAGTGCTAAAGACAAAAGAATGGTGTTTGGGGAATCAGCATTAAAGACAGAGGCTGAGTGACGGGGAACAAAGATGAGGTTTGGCCAGGAAGAGGTCATATGTAGAGCTGGTCAGGAAAATTTTGACAAGATGTTTTTAATCACAAAATGCCTATTCAGAGAAACCAAAACTTTTATAAAAAGAAAAGGAGTACTTGTGGCACCTTAGAGACTAACCAATTTATTTGAGCATGAGATTTCGTGAGCTACAGCTCACTTCATCGGATGCATACCGTGGAAACTGCAGCAGACTTTATATATACACAGAGAATATGAAACAATACCTCCTCCCACCCCACTGTCCTGCTGGTAATAGCTTATCTAAAGTGATCATCAGGTGGGCCATTTCCAGCACAAATCCAGGTTTTCTCACCCTCCACCCCCCCACACAAATTCACTCTCCTGCTGGTGCTAGCCCATCCAAAGTGACAACTCTTTACATAATCAAGTCGGGCTATTTCCTGCACAAATCCAGGTTTTCTCACATCCCCCCCCCACCCCCATACACACACAAACTCACTCTCCTGCTGGTAATAGCTCATCCAAACTGACCACTCTCCAAGTTTAAATCCAAGTTAAACCAGAACATCTGGGGGGGGGGGGGTAGGAAAAAACAAGAGGAAACAGGCTACCTTGCATAATGACTTAGCCACTCCCAGTCTCTATTTAAGCCTAAATTAATAGTATCCAATTTGCAAATGAATTCCAATTCAGCAGTTTCTCGCTGGAGTCTGGATTTGAAGTTTTTTTGTTTTAAGATAGCGACCTTCATGTCTGTGATTGCGTGACCAGAGAGATTGAAGTGTTCTCCGACTGGTTTATGAATGTTATAATTCTTGACATCTGATTTGTGTCCATTTATTCTTTTACGTAGAGACTGTCCAGTTTGACCAATGTACATGGCAGAGGGGCATTGCTGGCACATGATGGCATATATCACATTGGTGGATGTGCAGGTGAACGAGCCTCTGATAGTGTGGCTGATGTTATTAGGCCCTGTGATGGTGTCCCCTGCATAGATATGTGGGCACAATTGGCAACGGGCTTTGTTGCAAGGATAAGTTCCTGGGTTAGTGGTTCTGTTGTGTGGTATGTGGTTGTTGGTGAGTATTTGCTTCAGGTTGCGGGGCTGTCTGTAGGCAAGGACTGGCCTGTCTCCCAAGACTTGTGAGAGTGTTGGGTCATCCTTTAGGATCCTTAATAATGCGTTGGAGGGGTTTTAGTTGGGGGCTGAAAGTGACCGCTAGTGGCGTTCTGTTATTTTCTTATTTATAGAATTATAACATTCATAAACCAGTCGGAGAACACTTCAATCTCTCTGGTCACGCAATCACAGACATGAAGGTCGCTATCTTAAAACAAAAAAACTTCAAATCCAGACTCCAGCGAGAAACTGGACAGTCTCTATGCAAAAGAATAAATGGACACAAATCTGACTTCAGGAATCATAACATTCAAAAACTGGTAGGAGAACACTTCAACCTCTCTGGCCACTCAGTAAAAGCTTTAAGGGTGGCAATTTTTCAACATGCATCCGATGAAGTGAGCTGTAGCTCACGAAAGCTTATGCTCAAATAAATTGGTTAGTCTCTAAGGTGCCACAAATACTCCTTTTCTTTTTGCGAATACAGACTAACACGGCTGTTACTCTGAAACAAAACTATTATGAAAACATAACAATTTCAAGGAAACTTTCAATCAGGAAGGTTCCTAGGTCCAAGAAGGAATTTCTGGTCAAAATAGGAAAGAGACATCTCCCCTCTCCCACAAGCTTCTCTCAGAATAACCAATAGCCTGGTAAGTGCTCATCACCTAGACTCTGGGTATCTACGTTCAAATCTTTACTGTTAATGAATCAAAGCAAGGTGAAGTACTAGGCAATTAGCTATTTTAGGGTGGGTGTCTCTCTCACACCTTCTCCTCCTCCCCCGCCTTTCATGAAAAATGTCAAAAGGTCTCAGTTCTGTCCTGACGCAGAACAGGAAGATTTCCGACATCTTAAACATTATTGTGAAACAGAATTCTTGTTTTCCAGCCAGCCCTAGTCATAAGAAGATTTGGTGAGAGCTGTTTCAAAGGATTGTAGAGTGTGAAAGCCAGATTGGAAAAGTCTAGGGTAGGACTGGAGGAAAGGAACCTTGCACAGTCGTTGTGGACAGCAAATCCACTGACAAGTTTCCTTATGAAGTTACTTCGCTACTGGCATCCAATTAAACTGATTTTAAAAACAAAACTGAGAACATTTTGTGTAATTTGAGTCACAAAGTAACTTCTTATTACAACATGTTCAGAAACTCCCCGGAGTTTGCTCCATTCCATATTTTGTCTGGTTTCTGATTCTTGAATAAAAGTGAATACAGTAGCTGCAAATTCAAGCGTCCACAACAGTAGTGATTAGGTTTTTAATATTTAGTTGACATTTTAATGGCTTTTGTCATGTTCAATATATGAGAGAATCTTTGGCAAAGCAGCTTTTTAATGCACAGTGAGAAATTTTCTTCATAATATCATGTTTTATTGAGTCCAAATAATTAATTTTTCATGTTAAGAAAATGAAAGCTGGAGCCAGATAAACTGCAGGAAAGGTTACAAGAGAAATGTATTTTGCATTACAAGGGCCTCAGTGGAAAAAAAAAAAAAGACAAAAGCTAGGTGAAATTCTTGCTGAATTATTTTACATATGGTGTTTGTAGGACTTTTCCCTAGAGAAAAATCCATATTTTACATGGTCACATACCAATCTGTGGGCAGAGTTCAAGTCCTACCAATAATAATGAAGAATTTAAATGTGGACAGGGGGCCTTAGGATTCCCTGTTTACGATACCTTATTCATGATTTTTTTTTTTTAAAAGTGGCTGTTTGGCCCAGGGCTTTGAAAGTTTTTGTAAGAAAATAGCATAGAAATTAAAGAGAAAAGGAAAATGTCTTTGAAAAGAATGCATTCATGCCTAATGCTAAACAGACACTCACTGTGCCAGACTGAATGCAAACGCTAACAAGAATGCCAAAATGTGAGAACTGTGCAATACAAATGGCTCTGTGTGGAAAAAAAAATATAAATAAAAAGTAGATTCATAGACAAAAATTCCTTTCTAGTCCTTGCACTGAGCATAGAAGGGACCTCAGGGCTTGTGTGCTCAGAACAGGTATCAATGGAAAGTTTGCACGGATGTAAGCACCAGGCAGACTGCATAGCACCGAGTGGAAGTAAATCTCAAATCCCTTTGCTGGCCTCTGATTAACGTGGGTGAACAAGAATACACAATTTGTATGTCTGAGGAGACATGGATTTAAGTATTCTTTTCAGCTGGAAATGAGGCACTTAACTATGCTCTCTCATCTTTGGCTTTAACTGTTGTTACTAGGCAGAAGCACAAGTTGACATCTGAACTGCAGTGCTCTCTTGCTAATGCTCCATCCCCTGCTCACACTGTTTACCTTGTGCTTATACCTGGTGCTTATACCTGCAACACTCAAGCACCTGTAATGTGCAAGACTGAAACCCTTAAAGCTGAGAGAAGATATTTGTAATATATACCTTCCACAAAGCTCAATATTTGGCCTTCGGATGAACATACTGCACCATTCTTACTTAATACCTTGTACATTTTTTAGATGTAAATGTTCAAGGCTTGAAATATCTCCACTGATTCTAAAACAAATGAACAAACTATCTCACAATAAAAAACCCTGACACATTCTCTTGAATAGACTAGGAATGTGAGTAAAGAAGCAAATCATGTGTTTTTTGTAGGTGGGAAAAGTGTGCACCAGAGAGAGACAAAAACAACTGCAAAAAAGTTACATGGTCACTTCTCAATACACTCACTGGTCAACAGCAACAAAAGGCGGAGATCATTTTTGGGCCTTGGATGCAACTGTCTCTATTCCTTAATAGTTAGCAGGGACAGGTTTGCCTGAACATTCTGAATCCCTGCTCTCTGGATACTTGGGCTAAAAACAGAACTATTTTTATTTACAGAAATGTAGGAGCTATTTCTGTACTCCAGCCTCAGGGATTGTGTACAAGATATTTTGTTCATCATGTGCCATTTGTAACTGATCTGCTTAGTTAGGCAGAGGAATAAGTAAGAAAGGTTAATTAATTTTTGCCCTGAATTTTGCCAAACTTAACTAATCATGGGTTTGCAGCCACTAAAGGGCCCCAGACCAAACCCTGCTGCGGTGCTCCCCTGACTTCAATGGGCTTTGGATCAGGCCCTAGAGGACAGTAATATATCAGATGTGTGTGAATTCATTTGTTTGTGTGTTTATCGTCATTTACAGTAGTGAGCTGCAACAGAAAGTAGAGGGGAGGGACAGTGAGAGTGATTCTGAACCCAATCCTGTAAAGTTTACTCATGCTAACCTCCCACTACTTTCAAGTTTTGTTTATTGAAAGTCTGCAGGACTTTACCCTACAATAGTATGTGATGTTGGTTGAATCACAGCCAAACAAGGAGAGAGATTAGTTACCTACCTACTGGCAACTGTTTTAAAAAACCAACACACAACAAATATTATAATTATTTTGACAATAGGTTGATTAGATTGCAAAATTAGGACCCAAGCCTGCCAGGTATTACACACTCTCCTTTTGCATAGAAGTCAGTAGGAGCTCAGGGCGCTCCACACCTCAGGATTGGGCCGTTATTTACCTGTGAAAGCAGAAATGGGGATAACAGCTTTAACATTCACAGAGGGTAGTTATTATCCTGGTTAGAGCAGACAGTTCCTCATCCTAATTAGAAGTATAGAACAATGTTATTTCTGCCCACAAACGTACTTCTGTTTCTGTTCAGAACTTGAGAGAGGAAAAAAAAAAGCCTACAATTGTGCAACATATTGGAACATTTTCATTAGAAATGCGATGGAAATCAAAGGCTCTGCTCAGGGAGTGTCCAACCTCCCCCTAGTAAGGGCACGGCTATGGTATTGCAGTTTACAGGCACCAGTGGCTTCTCTGACTTTTTAAGAAGTTGCCTGTGATAATTACAAGAAGCACAACAGTGGAACCTACTGTAGCTTACTGCAAAAGGTTATATAAAATAACATCTCAACAAGAGTGCGCACGCCACCATCCAACACAACCTTAGAGAAGAATTTTTTCTTTCAATCCCAGAAGTATCAGAAAATTTAGCCTAAATAGCAGCGTTTGTCTCAGCTAAAATTACTGGTGAATATGATCAACCAACACATTTTCCAACTGCTGTCTTAATTATAGGTTACATTAAATGTAAGCTTGTAATTAATAGCTTTTGTCATAAATATAAAGGGAAGGGTAAACCCCTTTGAAATTCCTCCTGGCCAGGGGAAAGCTCCTCTCACCTGTAAAGGGTTAAGAAGCTAAAGGTAACCTCGCTGGCACCTGACCAAAATGACCAATGAGGAGACAAGATACTTTCAAAAACTGGGAGGAGGGAGAGGAACAAAGGGTCTGTGTCTGTCTGTATGCTGCTCTTGCCAGAGACAGAACAGGAATGGAGTCTTAGAACTTTTAGTAAGTAATCTAGCTAGGTATGTGTTAGATTATGATTCCTTTAAATGGCTGAGAAAAGCATTGTGCTGAATAGAATAACTATTTCTGTCTGTGCATCTTTTTTGTAACTTAAGGTTTTGCCTAGAGGGGTTCTCTATGTTTTTGAATCTAATTACCCTGTAAGATATCTACCATCCTGATTTTACAGGGGGGATTTCTTTATTTCTATTTACTTCTAATTTTTATTAAAAGTCTTCTTGTAAAAACTGAATGCTTTTTCATTGTTCTCAGATCCAAGGGTTTGGGTCTGTGGTCACCTATGCAAATTGGTGAGGCTTTTTATCCAACATTTCCCAGAAAAGGGGGGGTGCAAGTGTTGGGAGGATTGTTCATTGTTCTTAAGATCCAAGGGTCTGGGTCTGTAGTCACCTAGGCAAATTGGTGAGGCTTTTTACCAAACCTTGTCCAGGAAGTGGGGTGCAAGGTTTTGGGAAGTATTTTGGGGGGAAAGACGCGTCCAAACAGCTCTTCCCCAGTAACCAGTATTAGTTTGGTGGTGGTAGCGGCCATTCCAAGGATAACGGGTGTAATATTTTGTACCTTGGGGAAGTTTTGACCTAAGCTGGTAAAGATAAGCTTAGGGGGTTTTTTCATGCAGGTCCCCACATCTGTACCCTAGAGTTCAGAGTGGGGGAGGAACCTTGACAGCTTTATAAAGGTAAAAGTTTATATTTGATACAGCCTATAACTATAAACAGCAGTACGACAATTGTCAGTACAGTAGCCAAACGTACAGCACCATAATATCTGCAAACACAAATAAGCAGCTTTATTCCATTAACTTAAAAACAACAACAGTTTTTAATATTTTGCAGGAAAATTTGGAAATCCTGTTAAGTTAGTAACTTTACTGGAACAAATATCTGCAGGAAGACATCCACTAGAAGGGTTTAATATAATGTCCACTGCAGGAGATCTGGGTAATGGACTTGATTCACTGGTACAGGCACAGGGACCTCTACCTCTTGTGGTGTATTCCAGCCTTTGTAAGGGAAGGCAGAAGTTTCCCCTAGAAAGTCCAGTGAAGGAAACCAGGTTTAACCTGCAGCTGGGGATCCTATGGAGCAGGAGATGCTTTGTATGCAGCACCCTTGGGGCTGCACTAGCCAGCTGCAAGTCCCCCAGTAATAACATAAGAATGGCTATACTGGGTCAGACCAAAGGTACATCTAACCCAGTATCCTGTCTTCCGACAATGCCCAATGCCAGGTGCCCCAGAGGGAATGAACAGAACAGGTAATCATCAAGTGATCCATTCCCTGTCATTAATTCCCAGCTTCTGAAAAACAGAGGCTAGGGACACCATACCTGCCTATCCTGGCTAATAGTCATTAATGGACCTATCCTCCATGAATTTATCCAGTTCTTTTTTGAACCGTTATAGTCTTGGCCTTCACAAAATCCTCTGGCAAAGTGTTCCACAGGTTGATTGTGCGCTGTGTGAAGAAATACTTCCTTTTGTTTGTTTTAAACCTGCTGCCTATTAATTTCATTTGGTGACCCTTACTTCTTGTATTATGAGAAGGAGTAAATAACACTTTCTTATTTACTTTCTCCATACCAGTCATGATTTTATAGACCTATATCATATCCTCCTTTAGTCGTCTCTTTTCCAAGCTGAAAAGTCCCAGTCTTATTAATCTCTCCTCATACGGAAGCCATTCCATACCCCTAATCATTTTTCTTGTCCTTTTCTGAACCTTTCCAATTCATCTTTTTTGGATTCAGCCACATCTGCACAAAGTATTCAAGATGTGGGCATACCATGGATTTATATAGTGGCAATATGTTATTTTCTCTCTTATTATCTATCCCTTTCTTAATGATTCCCAACATTCTATTAGTGTTTTTGACTGCCGCTGCACATTGTATGGATGTTTTCAGAGAACTATCCACAATGACTCCAAGATCTCTTTCTTGAGTGGTAACAGCTAATTGCATATGGGATTATGCTTTCCAATGTGCATTACTTTGCATTTATCAACACTGAATTTTAGCTGCCATTTTGTTGTGCAGTCACCCAGTTTTGAGATATCCTTTTGTAGCTCTTCGCAGTGTGCCTGGAACTTAACTATCTTGAGCAATTTTGCATCATCTGCAAATTTTGCCACCTCACTGTTTACCCCTTTTTCCAGATCATTTATGAATATGTTGATTAGGACTGGGCTCAGTACAGACCCCTGGGGGACACCACTATTTACCTCTCTCCATTTCTGAAAACTGACCATTTATTCCTACCCTTAGTTTCCTATCTTTTAACCAGTTAAAAAAACATGAGAGGACCTTCCCTCTTATCCCATGACTGCTTACTTTGCTTAAGAGCCTTTGGTGAGGGACCCTGTCAAAGGCTTTCTGAAAATCTAAGTACACTATGTCCACTGGATTCCCCTTGTCCATATGCTTGTTGCGTCCCCTCCCCCACAATGAATTCTAGTAGATTGGTGAGGCATGATTTTCCTTTACAAAAACCATGTTGACGCTTCCCCAATGAATTATGTTCATCTATGTATCTGACAATTTTGTTCTTGACTATAGTTTCAACTAGTTTGCCCAGTACTGAAGTCAGGCTTACTGACCTGTAATTGCCGGGATCACCTCTGGAGCCCTTTTTAAAAATTGGTGTCACATTAGCTGTCCTCCAGTCATTTGGTGATTTAAATGATAGGTTACAGACTACAGTTAGCAATTCTGAAATTTCATATTTGAGTTCCTTCAGAACTCTTGAGTGAATACCATCTGATCCTGGTGACTTATTATTCCTTGTGTGGGAATTAGGGTCACTTTGGACTGCTGCACAATTTATGTCACTGAAGACTTTGCTTCCTGGCTGAGGCCACTGGTTGAATGAAGCCCTGTCTCTTGTTTGGCTAAATAAGTGCCCAATCTCGCAAGGTGTTGAACACCTCCTGTGTGGGATGAAGGTACTCTAATTCATTTCAACATCTTGTGTCTTCAGTGCTCTAGGTGTACAAGAAATACAGGCCATTTGTTATCAGTTACCTCATTTATTGTCTGATATAAAGTTCCTTTCAAATTTGATATGGAAAAATGGCTCCTTTTATTAAAATCCAGACAATCTCAAATTGACTTGATACTCTTGAGCATTGGGTAAAATCACTTTTTGAATGACTCCCATGAAGATACTTACATTGGGATTTTAGATGTGCTATTAGGATCAAATGTGCATTAAGAAATAACTTTGCTGGGGGTCTTAGCAGGACTGCTTTAATGGAGTTCTGAAGTTTGGTGCTATGTCCAGGTGAACTTTGTTGATGCTGTTGGTTCAACGCACAAGTAGAAAGTGTGTGTGTAGTGTACTAAAAAATAGACTTGCAAAGGACAGTCTTAGTTGGTGTTCCATTGTTTCTCTCCCACAGGAATTAGCCCATTCAGGAAGCCAAATGCTCTGTGAACACTGGGAAGCTGGGACAGTATAATAACAGCAGATACTTCTGATTAGAAAATAGATTTAAAACAATATACAATAGATTGGTCAAAATAGTTCTCATGACACTGACATGTAACTAGGTTTTGTTCTGCAGGTTTAGAAAATGAACACATTTATTAAGAATTTGTAATGAAATTTTTAATTTTTGAAGATGTTAGGGTGAGAAAGAAACCCACCTTCTTACACCCTTCCGCACATATTGCCACTGAAAAAAGGGGGTGAGTGGGAAACAAAAGCCAAAAAGAGTAAAATCAACACCTCCCAAAAATTAATCTTGATACTCCACTAGAGAATTTAAAACAAACTGTTTTTTTGTGTTAAACTTTCTATTTTATTAAAAGAAAACAAAGGCCTAGGCAAAATGCCTACTTTTTTTTATTTGAAAACTTTCAGTCAGATCTAATATACAGTTTTTTCTATTATATCTTTTTCTCCAAAATCAGCTGCCTGAATATAGTTTATTTACAGCATCAACAACATTAGTGGAGTCATAGTGCCTTTAATTACAAATAATTCATGGATAGAGTACTGGCTAAGGTCCTGGCATTGCAGAGAGTCAAGCATGTGCATAACTTTATGCATGGTGTGACAAAGTTCCTCCTCTGCCTTAGTGGGTCTTGCGCTTATTGGCAGATTTGCTAGCCTTGGAGCTTCACGGCAGCCCTCAGTTTGGCCGTTTTCATGAACCCACAGTCCAGGTCAACTCCTCCTGTGTCTGACCAGGAGTTGGGAGGTTTGGGGGGAACCTAGGCCTGCCCTCTACTCCGGGTTCCAGCCCAGGGCCCTGTGGAATGCAGCTGTCTAGAGTGCCTCCTGGAACAGCTGTGTGACAGCTACAACTCCCTGGGCTACTTCCCCATGACCTCCTCCCAACACCTTCTTTATCCTCACCATAGGACCTTCCTCCTGATGTCTGATAAGGCTTGTACTCCTCAGTCCTCCAACAGTATACGTTCTCACTCTCAGCTCCTAGTGCCTCTTGCTCCCAGCTCCTTACACGCGCACCACAAACTGAAGTGAGCTCCTTTTTAAACCCAGGTGCCTTGATTAGCCTGCCTTAATTGATTCTAGCAGCTTCTTGATTGGCTGCAGGTGTTCTAATCAGCCTGTCCGTCTTAATTGTCTCCAGAAGGTTCCTGATTGTTCTGGAAACTTCACAGTTACCTTACCCAGGGAACAGGGACCTACTTAACCTGGGGCTAATATATCTGCCTTCTATTACTCTCTTGTAGCCATCCGGCCCGACCCTGTCATAATGGGAATGGTTCCTTTATAATGAGCTCTCCTTCCAAAGATCCTCTTTTTCTTCCTTCTTTTCCAAAACCAACATTCCTCTCTTACCTCATTCTTCTCTCCCCAAATATCCCTTTCCTCTTCCACAAACCCCTAATTTCTTTCATTTTATCCCCAAAATGTCATCATACTTCTCCCCTTTTCATGATTGAGTCTGTGCTTACTGGTCCTATTTCTGGAAGTGATGATGTATCTTTATCGAAAGGTTTTCTTCTGTTTTGCAGGATTATCCCTTTATTAGGAATCCTTGGGTGCTTTACTGTATCAGGACTGCACTACTACATAGGAAGGAGCTGAAATCCATGTGAGAATGTAAACAGTTAGAGGATTTGATGCTTCTCAGGTGGAATCAGCTGATAGTCCCTGATGGAAAAGGTTATATTGCTAGATAAACTGAACTATAGAAAATTCTTGTCCAGTCATATGGCTGTACTTGTCTAATTTAAACTGGGACAGGAGGAAAAACAGAGAAACACATTTTAATGTTGTAATTATTCTTGCTTCCTCTGAATATTTAGCAAGGAGATCTCCTCTTTATCCTACCCCTTAAGCATTAAAGATGCATAGAAAGTCCATTTTCAAGATGAATTAAGTTCTGTATGTACTGTGAGGGTAATTACTTGCTGATTTATATTTGAAATTCTTTCTGAATGAAATACTTTGCAGGTGTCTTGTTTGCATTTGGGAAAATGACAAGGTATAAGGACATGTATAAATCCTGCGTCAATAGCAATTATTCATAAATAGGTGACACTATTAAAGATTCCTAAAATGACTGTTAAAATTAAAAGTTAAATTATTTGAATTAAATTATTCTTAATTGTTCTATTCTCAAGCATACAGTTGTCACATTAAAATATTGAATTCCTGTGCTTAAAAAATTAGGACATTTAAACTTCCATAATTAAAGTTTGCCAATGAAATGGACCATAACTATTATATATTCATTCATTAATACACAGAAAAGAATCCCACATATTTCCAATATTTGCATATCTAGAGTGTCAGAAAACATTAATCACACTACAGTCTGTCTACTTTATAGATGATGTAGAACCATTACTGGACTATTTTTCGTAATTAATCCTCTAGCTGCTCTGTTCCGTTTTTTTGGCTAGAAAGTTGGTGGCTGTCCAAGGGTTACTTATGGTGCACAAATTTAAGTATAAAACCATTGGGGTCTAGTACACTGGAGAGCATTGACCAGATCTACCTAAGATGCAAGCAGAGTTCAAATGGTTGTATCAAACGGTGCATTCTTTAACTAACGGGTCTTGCCTCTGTCTGCATGAAGTCAATGTCTCGCTTATCGATGCAAAAATGGGTTTGTGCTGAGAGGAAGTTCATGATCTATCAAACCGCAGGACTACTTATATTTCTATGCAGGTCAGCTACCTGGATCTTCTTAGGTAGACTTGGAGCTGCTAGATGCATTCCATTCATGTTGTTGGCGCCAAATCTTGAGCATAACGGGATCTGAAATTTTGCAAAATGTCATAATCATGCAGAGATCTGGCTTTCCATTCAGCTGCTCACTATGTTTAAAAGCATCATGGCATGCTCCTTGGCCAGGTTGTCAGGATGGACCAGAACACACAAGGACTTCATGCTCTCAAACTCCCAATCAACATACAAAGGGGTTCACATCCTGACTCTACTTGCAGCTGTCTGGGAGTCTGCCCCAGAGATTCGTGGATCCACAGCATTGAGGCAGATCTTGGAATGTCTCTACATAATGCCTGGTGCAATGCCATGAACAGTCATCACCCTGGTTGGCACAATGGTCCACAGTAGACTATGTGTGTTTGAAGATGATGATGATGATATCTATATGAGTGCAAAACTACATATATAATTGGTTTTGTTTAAGTGACCTGAGTATGAGTTTTCATGTTTGTGAATATATTCATTATAATTCAAGGTCTTTTAGGCTTCCATCTCCTCAACTGTCACCTCTCTTGGGCAGAGACCCACATCTCTCCCCATCCTGAGTGGGGTTTTTCCAGGCTGCAGTTCCCTGCCCATGCTGTAAATTCCTCAGCAAACCAGACTGCCTAACCAGGCCTGTGTCTGCACTTTGCTGTCTCTCTGAAGGCTACTAACCATGTAATAGCCAGCAGTTATAAGTTGCCACACAGCTCTTTCTAGGCAAGAGCATTTATTCTTAAGGAGAATGCATTACACAAAAAACATTTAAAACCTAACTAGCAGACTAATACGGCTGCTACTCTGAAACCATTTAAAACCAAGAGAACCTACATGCATGGTAATAAGTTTACCAGTGATTGCTGCCCCTACCCCCACAACCACCATCACCACCCACTCCAGTAGGACTCTGGTAGCAAGTAGGGCTTCATGCCCCATGAAGGGGTTTTCCTGTGGTTACAAGTGTATAACAGCCTCAGTTCAGAACAAGCACACCCATGCATAGGTTAGTCTTTCCTTTATAAGGCCTGGGACTTTGATCTTCAAATGTCAGGAACAGGTAAAGTGAAGTGGTCCGTTCCTTAGGACATAGATTCAAAAGGCTGGGTTTTTTTTGTATAACCTTGGGGAGGGGTGGATGTAAGGAGGAATTTTCATTCATTTCCCCCTAGATATTTCCCAGGAAATCCACTTCATACTTGTTGTCCCAGACCACCAATCTTGGTCCTCCATTGTTCAATATAGTCCTTTGATCATCTAGGCCCACAATAATACATAGCCCTTGCCTTTAATATAATGATATTAAAGTTAAAAATAAGAGTTTGTTTAAATTTAAAATAAGGATATTACAGGAAATTGCCACATCACATTTCAGACCACATTTTTTTGTCTCCTTGTCTAAGTTCTCTGCCTTTGCTACTCCCCTGAATAGCTGACCTACTGGTTTAAAAATTTTGTGACACACAAGACACCCCTAGGACATGGTGCCAAGTGCTCATTTAGGCACCAGTCAGGGAATTGCTTTTGCATGTGTGCTGGGGTCCACCCACAAGGAGTCAGTTGTAGCTGTGCTTTATACAGTTATAAATAATACTCTTGGCTTTCAAAATTCCTTCACACTCACTTAGTCCTTATCAGATTTCAAGGTCATGATACTGGCCACATCACTCCTTTGCATGCTGTTGGCTGATATGTCTTAAGTGGTCAGCCCAATGAGCTATTGGCTTAGGGCAACATTGACTTTGACCCTCTCTAGGCTCCTGTACTCTACTCAGTTCCCCTCCCACTCCCAACTTTCCACAGTGGAGAATTCCTTTTTCATTAGTGCTACCAATGTATCTAGAGCACACTCCTTTCAGACATAGAGACATGTCCTTGCTTTAAACCTTGCCTTAGAAGCCTCCTGACTCTCTTTAGCTTATGACTCACTTGCTCTGTAAAGTATTTTATGACCCAGTGTATTGCTGTGTAAAGAGCCAAATATATTGCATTGTGTATGCTGTATATATAAATATATAGTATGAAATCTGTTCCATACATCTTTTTATTGTTTCTTTATGGTGTTTTTTACAACAGACAGGTTTTCTATTGCCTATTTTATTGGTACTCATTTTTCCCCTATAGCTATATTTTGTAGGTTAAAAGGTGATCAAAATAAAAAGGACACATTTGTGCTACCAAAACAAACAAACAAATAAAAAGACCCCTCACACCAAGAGAAAACTGTAGCTCTTTTTCAGCAAGGAATTTGTGAAGTTTTATTAAAGTATGTAACAAAGTTATCAGGAGACAGATGTTGAAACTGATTCCTTGCATTCTTTCATTAATAGGCTGCTAACAAATATCAGTGCATTAAACAAAGTAATTGGGGCACTTAAGTGTATGTAACATTCATATCCAATGACATTTAATTCTAAAAAGGGAGGGACACAGATGGCTCAATCAATTATGTTTGCATTTTTTTCAAATGAAATCACTAGGAACAGGTGGGTGGGACTTGCTGTTTTCCAACTATAGTGAGCTCAGAAGTAACATGTTGAGGATGTTTTTGGTGTAGCTTGATGGCTACAGAGTGAGTGAGAGCCGAATCCTGCTTTATGAACTCAAGCAAAACTCCTACTGATGTCACTGGGAGTCCTGTTTGCCAAAGGATTGCACTATCTGGCTCTTTGTTACAGTGCAAAGTTATGAGGCATTTGACTGTAGTTTTGGTTATTTTATACAAGTGTAAGATTTTACATTTCAAAAGGTCACTGCACACAGAAGTTCTAAGAAAAGCTTCAGAAAAACAAATCGTCTTGCCTTTTCTTTGCTTTCTAAAGAACCAGGGAATGGCTTACCTTTCAATCAGAGCTAGAATGGGAAACTGAGGAAAAAGTGTGCAGTCCTTCCCCTATCTGCACAAATGCTTGCGGGATCTGTGCCTCCAGCTCTGTAGGCTGTGTTATGGCCATTTCAGCTGAACAATGGGGCAAAGGCTGCACTGACAATCTTCCCATCTCTTTCTTGCCTGCTGTTATTCATTTCAGAAGTGCTGGCTATATTTTACCTAAAGCTCTCCCAAAGCTCAGACAAATATTTGTGATGGTTTGTATTTATTGTTATGGCAAAAAAGTGTTGTGGTCTCTCCAAGCATAAGATTCAGACTATAAAAAGTTCAGCTTTGGCAATATCGCTCTGGAGAAACTCAGAACAATGTACCACCTGGTTCTGCTTAATCTGAATATCTCACTATGTGAATTTTATTTATTTACTTCCCATTATGTAAAAACTATTTGATATAATCTTGGTGCACCATCATTCCATTGTTCCAGAAAAAAAGGCAATAGGGATTTTTTGTCTGTGTGCTTGCTGTCTGCAGTTATATGTTGGTCCTCTGCAGATCCCATAGATCCAGGGTGACTAGTGAGACAGGAACTCCTGAGCCTACAATTCTTTCATTTCGATCAGGTATATATAGAGAAACCTTCTCTTCCTGACCTCCTCAGTGTAATTTTGCCCAATGGGTTCTAAGCTATTCAATCTGGGAAGATACATTGGCTTGGCTGGGGCTTTATCCACAATGGCTATTTGTTATAGGGCGCCTGCCCTGATACCAGTGTAGTATTATTTATTTACACAGCACTCAGAAGTCTGTTAGCTGTCTTACTGCACAGGAAAGTCATGTTTCTTGCCCCCCCAGAGTTTACAATATAATTTCAGAAAAAACACAAAA
The DNA here is from genome assembly GCF_965140235.1 of Caretta caretta. Classification (NCBI taxonomy): domain Eukaryota; kingdom Metazoa; phylum Chordata; order Testudines; family Cheloniidae; genus Caretta; species Caretta caretta. Next base: position 94,234,101 of record NC_134209.1, on the reverse strand, counting down.
GGGCAAAACAAGCAGATAGGAGGACATGGAGAAAAAAGGGGTCAAGAGTATGAAGATTATAGTATATTATTTGTGCAGACTTTAACATATGGTAAATACATCAAATTGTGTTGCAATCCGTAAAGTCTGTTAATGTAGTTATACGATTAATCAGCTATTGGAAACAAAGTTATATTTAGAAGGTTATATTTTAATCACAAAAAGAAGTTTGCAGGGCTATTACGTGCTTTACTCTATTTCTATTGAGTACATTCTGGCAACAAAAAATAATATAAACCCATTCAAGGCTATGTCAATGGATGTATTTTCAAGTGCGTATCCCCTTAAAAATCAAGTCCTGTTTTGTTCATGTGTTTTAAAACTTTAAATATTACAAAATACTGTTAGCTGAGGCTCTGGTTTGACTGCTTTGGAACAACCAGAGAACCTGCCAACATGTGGTTCACATGGATATTAATTTACCTTCCAGCCATTTTCTTGTGAAAAGAGTTACTGTATTTTGCAAATAACAGTTTGCATCTTCAGTGTTTGGGGACTGAAATAATGTGTGTATGTTTAAAGTTGTATTGTGCTGTAGTTTCCATACATATCTATTACCTAAATTGAAAACTGCATTTTAAAACTATTGCAAAAATATCTAAGCTTTTCACCCCCTTTTTGTATTTCCCTGGGCACATTTCTTTACATGTATTGGCCTTGAGCATCAGACTTCTAATGCAATATGCATCCACTATGAAACTCTGGAGTCTTCAAAAGTGAAGGAATACCTAATAAGTGCTTAATTTGGGAAGTTAAGGAAGGTCACTATTTCAGGGCACCATCAAAGATCTACTTCACTTTCTCCTGGATCCCAAGCCCATTACTTCTACAGAGAGCCTGTTATCAAAACACAAAGCCTCAATTTTAACTCCTGAGAGATCCCTAGCAACATTTCCCTCATTTTAAATCCATGCCATTAAATCTTGGAAGTGAAATGTGAATGGACTTCCTGACCTTGAAGAGAATGTGTAATTGGACAAAATTCATAATACATATTGGTAAACCTCTAGTCACTTAACAAGGAATAAGTTAATAAATATCTATATTAAACTTACACCTGATACAAACCTTTTTACTTTAAAAACTTGTCTAATATGGCAACATATGTTTCTAAAGTAAGAACACACAATGTGGCATATATTTGTTTGTGCTGGGTGGAACTGGCTTAGCCTGGTGGGCATTCAAAATTGCTAGGTATGGAAATATAGAGCAACACCTTGATGGGTACTTGCATACTGCTGAGGTTTGGGAACGTGTTTGACCATTTAATATAACAGTACATCTTGAATATTCTGGAAAGCAGATAGTTGTAGGTTAGTTGCATACAGAAATGTCCTGTTTGAAAGACACATGCCAAGTGGTACATGCCATGCATTCTTATATTTTAGGAACAAACAATAGTGAGTGGCACCACATTTTCCTATGTTTTGGAGCAAGACATATGGGAGAAATTTTCTATCTTATAAAATACTAATTTTAGGTGAATTGGATACATGACCTTCTGAAAGGATCCAGCATCAATATGAAATTCTAGGCTGCTGATAGGAACCTGCTAATGTGTTCCCTTATTCATATAAGGATGCCTGTCCATCCCTTAGTTCCCTTTCTTTAGTTAGAGTTCTACATCATCTGAAGTGGAGTTTCTTTTGTGCACAGTGTGACCTCCACATTTAAGCCAGAGTTGAGATGGATGAGATGGGGGGGGCGGGTGCACTGAGATGAAAAATCTCCCCTCTTTGGGAAAACACATTTTTAATACACTATAATCCCTGTATTTGCAACCTGGGTGCATTTAGAGAAGGATCTTTTTACACTGCAAATGAGAGTCTTGATTTCCAATGGTGATCACAGATCTGCACCACATGGCTAGATCTGTCTGGAGGATTGTTTCCATAGAATTCAAAATCTAGAGGTCTTTGCCTGTTTGTGTTCCTGCCTTTCCACCTCCCTCACTGGTGGAACTCATCTTGCGGTATCTGCATCCCAGAAGTCTTTACTCACAAAAATTATACTTGGATTACTTAAAGGTACAGTAGCTCTTTAGTACTGCATAATAATCTTGTACCCTGTAGACTATTTCCCCATAAATTCTGTAGTTTTAAGGACTAATTAAGCTACAGAATGCTATCCACATGCACAGTTACAGGGTTAACTACATCTCTGACCCCTCTCACGGGGGGTCAGGTCTCATGCCTTTGCCTGGTTTGGACAAATCATGCAATTATCCCACTCTTAGACTGAATCCCTGGTCTATAGTACCCTGTGTATCAATTATATTTACCCAGTAAGCCGAACTGGGTTTGGGGGGCTGACCAATGAATAACTAAACTGACCAAAACAGTGAATCAAAACAGCCTTCTTAAAACAAAAGTATTGTTTATTTAAACATAGAAACAAAGCATGATATGAAAGAAAAGGCATTTTAACAGCTGAAGGTCAGGGGATCTAACTTCTCTCAGAACCCACTTGGCCAGCTCTGGGTTTTCATCCTCAAAACAAATGAAAAAACACTTTTGATTTCCCCAGCCAGGGACCAAGTCCCTCCTGGGGGAAACATGTCTGCCAGGCCCAGCAGGGGGCCGAGCCAGAGCATTAAAGCGAATGACTCGTGGAGTCTCTGTCAAGCATTTGCTGACAAAGGTATATTAGGATTGACCTCCTCCTTTCAGAGTGCATTTCCTGAAAATGATGCTATTGAATCAATTCAATACATACATACAGTAATCACAATCTGCCAGCCAGGATACAGTATTAATAAATTACAGGCAAGTCCAAATCCATCAGTATCTATAAGTGATATTTATTTCTCTCCTGCTTTACCCCAGCCTCTGCCTCAGAAATGCCTTACCTTCCCTCATCCACTCAAACCTTTCTTAGTGCCATCCTCATCCTCTTGTGTCAAGTTCTTTTCCCATTACCTTCAAGTGTGCCATTATCTTTGCAATCCTAAAAAAACCCCAAACAAACAAACCCCATACCTCTTGACCTCAGCTGTCTCTCCAGATAGTATCCCACCTCCTCCCCCCTTCACCTCTAAGCCTCCTGAATGTAGTTTGTTCTTATACCTCCACTTTCTCTCTACTAGCTCTCCACTTGACCTCCTACCTGCCAGCTCCCATATCCTGCAACCAACACGGTTTTGACCAACACTCACATTCCCAGTTACCTCAAAGTCTTATAGCCTCTTTTGCATTCTTAACCATCTCAAACTGCTATTCGCAGTACAATTGACCACACCGTCCTACTGCCATCCTCCTTTCGTGACTTAGTGTTACAACACCTAGTCTCTTTATGCAAAGGGATGTTAAGAAAATAAAAGCCACACAATCACTTTTACTTTTACTTTCATTCTTCATCTGTGTTTTGCCCACAGAGACCCTGGCCCATAAAGGTAGTTAAGCATGGGACTAACTTTAAGCATGTGAGTAGTCCAATGACTTTAATAGAACTACTCATGTGTTTAAAGTTAGGCTGTTCTCATTCAGCTTGCCAAATCAGGGCCTCAAACTGTATGTCTTCAGAGTTTGGACCTTGTGCTTCTATGCACCTGAAAGATTAAGTGACAGTTTTGTTTAAAAGCTGCAATGCAGATCTTGTTCTGGGCAATTTATCTCAAGCTTCATTGGGTTCCTGTTTGCAGACATGCACATTTCCCTCAGGCTCAGAAGCTTTCAGAACACTCTTCAGAATGAGCCAATGGACACTTGTGGCTAATCATAAAGCACAAACATGGCAGGAAAATTGCAGAAAATTCCTAGGTGAACTTTACGAGGCATGTTCATGAGCTGACTGGTGCCTAAAATAGTGTTTGGAGGTCAAACTTCACTTATATAGGAAAATAGCATGAGGTCCTTGGGGCATAAGATTATACAGTGTGTAGAATTTACCGCACAGTTCATAAGTCGTCACTTGGTTATTTTTCCACTGAAAAATAAAATACTGTACCAAAAACCAAATGCTTCCTTGGTTAATTTTTTAATTTAAATGAAAGCTTTATCAAAGGATGGATGGGATATAGTTAGAAATATCTACTCAAATCTAAGGAAATTCTTCTTCTCTCTGCTTGTGATTAGATATTTCACTGGCAACACATGATTATTTGCACTTGCTCTGTCAAGGTAAAAAAAAATCTTGTTTGATATTAAAATACTTATTTGAATATAGACCATATATCCACAAGACTCAATCCAGACAGACTGTTGAGTCTGCAGGATGAACATTGTCTGATGTTAATAAAAAACATAAAGAAACATTCTTAACTGTCAGCCTCTGGAGCTGGTTTGTTAATTTAACACTTGAAGAAATATATTTGAAATCCAAGGCAATTTGTTGCACTGAAAGCTAAAGGAAGCACACTAATATTAGAGTTTCATATCCGTAGGAAATCAGAGGTATTAGCTTCTATATTTTATGCTTTTAAAGTTACCAGCATTTTGGTTAGTTTGAAACCTGTCCATACTTAGCACACATCAAGATTCTATGGTTTTTGCTGTAGATGTTGTGAGGCAAAGAGGTGATTATTTAATGTAACCATTTTTTCCATTAACACTTCAAATAACTGACCTGCTATTATAAAATTGACTGCAATCATTGTAGTTCCATGCTAGCAGCTCCTATTGTTGCAACCATAGCCAACTCATATTACCGTTCCTGCCTCCTTTCCCCATCACCTCTCTGTTGTGCTTCCAGGGGGCACCCAAAGTTGTGAGGCACCTTGCTATTACCTGCCCTTAACATGAGGGAGCCTTGTCTATGCCTACCAAAGGTCATCTCCCCAAGTCCACCAGCCACAGGCAACACAAGTATTCCCCTCTCAGGACTGGTACATGCTACACAATTAGGTTGACATAAAGTGCCTTGCGTAACCTAGCTATGGAAGTGTCTTCACCTAAATTTGGCTCTCAGTGTCAATGTCGACACTGCATTGCTTACATTGACTGTTACTGGCTTTCAGGAGCCACCCCACAATACCCACACGTATCAATTGTATTGTCAAAGTGCTCCTAATGAGCACGTGCAGTTCTGACACAAGGACCCCAGTGTGTATGTAACATGGCCTTAGACTATGCAAGCTCCACTGTCCCCCAGAGGCAGGTTAGCAATAGGCACAATCCAACCCTGAGTCCTCCAGGCATTCCACTTAAGTTTCCAGTTCCAGTGGACACTCACAGATCTGCAACCCCCAAAGGAACTGTACACACCAACTTAGCAGCTTCACCTCAGGATCACGGCCCTGCTTAACACAGTGCTTCCATTTGTTTACTGAGAAAGCAAAAGTAAGTTTATCTAACAGAGATTCAAATGCTAGCAAAGGGTTACATATTAAATAAATGCATTCTGAGCTTAAACTTAACAAGGTATCCTCTTTTCTAACAGAATACTGCTTAACCAAAGGGCTTCCTACCATAGGCACCAACTTCCTCTTTACCCAGGGGGCGCTCAACTGCCCTTCCACCCCAGGCCTGCCCCCACTCCACCCCTCCCCCAAGCCCCAACCCCTGTCCCACTTGTTCCCACCCCGCTCCATTCCAGGCCCCGCCCCACTCCACCCCTTCCTCCACCTCTTCCCACCTCCAGGTATGCCCCAACCCCACTCCTCACCCTCCCTCCCAGAGCTTCCTGCACACTGCACAACAGCTGATCCGTGGCAGGTGGGAGGGCCTGGGGGAGGAGAGAAAGCTTGGCTGCCGGTGGGTATGCACCCACTATTTTTTTTCCATGGGTACTCCAGCCCTGATTCTGCATTGAAGACCATTCATGCAGATCCTCTTAACACCTATGCTGAGCCCCACAGAAGTCAGGGGGGTTCTTCCACATAGGCACAGAGATTTATCCATGTTGTTCTTCATGCAGCAGTGGAGATAAGAGGCATTTCAATTCCAAACACTGACGTTACTATTTATGAAGTATAATCAGCGTGCATCACACATTATAGGCTATCAAAAAGATCCTTGTCCTAGTCTAATTTTTGGGCTCTTCTTGATATTTTCTGCCATTTTTCTTCTCTTCCTGGCAGAATTTTTTCTTTTTTAAATGTCTTTGCAGCTGGTGAGTAAGGAAAAAAAATGAAATGGAGTATGAAACTCTAAAAGCACGATTCACAACACTACGTATCTTAGAGTGAGCTGTAGCTCACGAAAGCTGATGCTCAAATAAATTGGTTAGTCTCTAAGGTGCCACAAGTACTCCTTTTCTTTTTGCGAATACAGACTAACATGGCTGTTACTCTGAAACACTACGTATAGCACTATTACTAACTACAATGATCTCAAAATGATATCACTTTCATTCTTGTGCTTCTTTATCTCCATTTCACTGGAGACGAGTTATAGTCACTAATCTAATAAGAGATGAGCATGTCCCTTTAAAAAAAAAGGGATAGGCAAAAAATTAGATGATAGAAAGTTGTTCTGCTGAAATTAATAAACTCCACATTCTGAGACAAATATCCTCAAGTCATTTGTTTAAACAAGCACTGAGTTTAGCAGTACTATGCCCTAACATGATACTCCAAATTAAACTTTTGCATCTCAAGTGACCTTTATAGCAGTTTTACAGTTCATAAATTCTTTACAATAGTGCTCTGTGGAGTAGTTTTAATAAATCTTGATTGTGCTATAACATTTACAGCACATACTTGAAATGGCATTTCCAGGCCTAACACACAAAAATATGAGAATGATTCTTCTATCCCATATGGAGACGTTTGCGATAGTATTCATGAAATAGAGGCAATTCCAGTAATGCGAAAAAAAGACTACACATTACTGTTACCACCACAGAGGAAACCTGATCAATATAGAAGTGAGATGCTCTTGATGTTTCCTAGTGTAGAATGCAATCAGGAGGATGCCAGCTCCTGACTGCCAGTGGGAAAATTCACTCTGGTTGTGGAGTTCTCAGACTACTCAACAAGGCTAGGTAGGGAAGAGATTATAGTATTTTATTTAAGAAACAAAGGTTAAAAAAAATGAGTCCCAAAGTGATAGAACTGTAAACCGTATGGTCTGTTTCCTACTTGTATATATTCTCATGATATTAGATTAACTATGTCAGTTGAGTCCGAATTTGTTCTTTTAAGTCAATTCATCTGCAATTTAAAGGTTTTATTAAATATATTGGTATTAATTTATTTAAGGTAATATTAAAGGGATTTCATTATGGCATCCAATTCAAAATTGCCGTCTGTTGTTTAAACCCTCTATGGATTTGTTCCAGCCTCTCTCTCTCTTCTCCCTGCTCCCTATTTATCTAACACAGTCCCCCTTTCCCCCCCCCCACATCGTCTTTCCATGTAGCCCTGTTAACTTAGATAGGACAATCTCATCCTCTGCAGCTTCAGTGCTTTGGAACACCTTCTGACCTTCTACCTCATCAGTGCATTCCACAGCAATATTTGACTGGAAATGTATCTTCCCAGACTCCTAGTTTCTCTCTCATCTGTTTATACTTGACAGCAAGTAGCACCCGCTCTAGTTAAGGTGGATCTTTAACTTACACTAATCCTTGATCCCTGTTCAAGTTGCTCATAACTTTTACAAAATTTCTTTGGGGCTGACATTTCCTATGCATGGTCTCAGGCCAGAGTTGATTTTTATTGTTTTTTTTTTATGAGAACAAGAAAAGGAGAAGAAAAATAACCTTACTCTTTTCACATATGGTCTGATAAGACATTGTACTCAGATAATTCAAAAGTGTCTGAAACTATTAAAAAAAAACTTTCCAGCTTGGCTTGCTCTATAAATCACTGATGCTAAAAAACAAGCTGATATTGAAGAAAGTTAGTTCAATGGTTTTAAAAGTTATGAAATTTAAATTCAGAATTAAGCACTTCCACAGATTTTACACATTGTTAAGTTGTTAGGAATGCAGCAGGTAAAGATGAATTTGTTAAGGACACCAGCAGTTAGGGGAGTTCTATTGTATCCCTGAAACCAGCGCAACCTCTAAGCCCTTTCTGCCAATCCCACCAGTTCACGGAATGTACCATGTTGTGTATAAATTGGGGCAGAGGCATGTATTGGTTTGTATGTCATCATGAACACCCAAGACACTATAAAAACGAAATAGTGATACTTAGGTGCAAAACATCCTTCAGGGAAAGTCACCACAAAGGATCTCACAGGAAAATATGCTAAGTAGGATTGATAAATTTGGGTGGAAGGCACTGTTATTGGCATCGGCACTGTTGTTCTATAGCAGCAGTTGGGCATGAAGTCTTAAAAGGAATTTTAAAAATGAAAAGTTGATATCAAAATATCCCTCTTTAGGGTGAAGATGCATAGATCAAGGCATCTTTCTGAGCAATTTAGAGAAGATGGGCTAATAGTCTCTCTCTAATTGCTAGAACCTGTGAAGAATTCTTAAAGCAAATAGACCCAACTCTAGGCTAAATATGTCGTTAGAAACAACACTGAAGTATTGGGTTTAGGAATAGATTAAAAATATTGTTTTGGTGGTTCTATCTATAGTTATACCATGTGATAATATGGAGAGAGAATATTTCTGAACGTTTTGCTTGACACTGTGGTTACACTCATAACCCCTTAACTCTGCTATAAAATTTCAAATGGACAATAGAATGTTATGTTGAGCAAAGGTAATACATTCAAGCTATCTTTGATTATTTTGTTTTGTTGCTAAAGTTTTTCCAAATGCATATTAATGGAAATTTGTTGCATTTTTCAACAAGTTAGTTGCCAATTCTATAATTTTTAGAACTTTTCAAAGTAAAGCTCTACCAATTTTAAAAAGTGAGTGGAAATTCTTCATTTCTTAATGCATAGAAATATATCTGGAACCTTCCAAAGCACTGTTTTGTTGATTCTGACCACTAATTAAGGTGTTTAGAAACTTTAGTGTTGTCCACATTGCATATTCTAGTAAAAAATAACTTATCAATAAAGTCATATGATTTTGGAATATGTAGTACATGAGTGATGGCTCAAATGGAAAAAGGATGACCTAAGTAAATGTAATCCTATATGCATTTTCATGCAGGATCACATCTACTTAGGTCATCCTTTTCTCATTTGAGCCATCACTCATGTACTACACATTCTAACATACACACAAAAGAAGTCTAGCAAATATGGATAGTCTACAATAATGTTTTTTTACTTGTACATACAATATATCCTAAGCCTGAGTGACAAGTGGTTTTTATTGTTTAATAGTGCAGAACTCGACATGTGAATAGCAGAAGATTTTACCTGATGGGTAGTAAATATTTACCCTATTTTATACAGTAAAATATTTTGAACCTGGATGTTCTGGATTTGAACCACTGTTTTGTGACAGAGTATGCTAATCACTCACCAGGAAAGAGCTCTAGGAAGACAGCTATCAGAAGGTTAATGTAGAATTATATCTTGATATTTTTAGTAAAGCTTTTGAATATTATCAACTCCAAGGAAAAGAAAACCCAACTGCCGATATGGTTTGCTCCTTCCTCTTACCTTTAGTCTATTAAAGAAGTCCATGTTTCTTGCCTGGGGGGGAAAAAAGGTATTTTCACCATTCTAGAGGCCATTCTCTTCCCCCCCACACACACACACTTTTTTAGCTAAACTTAATCTTAAAGTCTGCAACTATCCCATTTAGTGCTATTTCAACTTCCTGGCTCTTATGATGTCATTCCTAGAAGTGCTATTTTTGAAAGTGATTCTGCTGGGAAAGATATGGCAGCACTGGATATGCAGCCAAACCATGTTATAATTTACACTATATGTAAGATATTAACATTTTGGGGTTCAACCCAGACCAATAAGGGGCTGTGTCAGTGACTGCCCTGCAACCCTGGATGCCTTAGAGGTTCTGCTGCCACAGTTCACATCATGGACACCTACAGCCAGCAGACAAGTGTGCAGTTCCCTGAGTGCCTGTGTGCTATATATGGCCCTGGTTCAGCACTCTGACCCCAGCAACACAAGAGCCCCCCAGCCTTGGTTACTTCTTGCAGAGTGACCTCAAAACACCTGCAGCATCTAATTTCCCCAAAACTGCCTGCCCTGGAGTGTCCAGCCATCTCCTAGAATACACAGAAAGAAGAGGGCCCATTGCTCTTTTAAAGAGGCAAAAAGCACAACATGTTACTTTAATTGGAATTAACAATCACTTCAATTTCAATTTAGATTAAGTAAAACAAGTTTATTTATTCAAAATTATTCATAAAGCAATAGGTCTTAAGTGAGTTCTGGTGCAAGGGACAGACAAAAAGTTACAAACAAAAGTCAAATACACAATGGCTGAGATCTAATTTAAACTACAGTCTTTGTTCAAGGTAGATTTCTTACCAATTTTTCTTGTCTCCAGCTATGGCTGACTTCACCCCCCAGCCAGGACCTCCCACAGAAGTACAAGGTGCTGGTTTCCCTTCTCTTTCTAAGTAAAAGACCTTTGCCGAAGCAGGTTTCTCACTTATAAGCAGTTCCCAGAGACTTCAACCACCTTGGTAGAAGGGCACAGCTTTTTCAGCTTGCAAGAGCTCTAGCCCCTGGTGTCTGTCCTGTGATGGATGCCAGGATGGCTTCTCCTCATATCTTCCTAAACCTGTTTTGTCCCCAGACTCAGGATGACCTCATGCTGTTCTTCCTTTCCTGTGGCGTTCCCATCCCCCTGCTTATTCATATGTAAATATGGCTTCCATTGTTTTTGATCACACCTTGCTTAATTTCACAGGAGTCAGAAAGCTAGCTAGCTGCCTTCCCTCCTGTGTGGGAGAAAGCCTGTTTCGTCCTTTATTTGGTAACAGACTTTAAAGCATAATCAGTGAGTATTCATATTTTCTCATATAGTATTAATATATGTTTTACAGTAAAAAATCACCAATGTTATATTAGCTTTCACAAAAGACCTTGTTCTATATACTTTTGTGTACACTATTACTGTATTAGAAATCAGTTGATTAAATTACTTACCATTTGAGGTTCACCCCCCACCCCCATCGGGTCCAATAAACCATAGAAATGTATCAGGAAAAAGTTCCTTTTCTCCTCCTAGGAAGAGATGGTATGTAGTCTGGTGAAAATTTCATGCTGTTTCCTCCCCTACAGGTAGTTGCCGCATCATTACCTCTTCCCCTTGTTAGCTTGATGTTTTTTTTTCCTTTTTTGTAAGCGCACCTTCATTATCTCTGCCTGACAACCAGGCTAGTCAGACAAACAAATGCATGTTTCTTTGGCAAGCAATGCACAAGCCCAGTCTAGACAAACAATTCTAGCACATATCCATAACTTTGTACAAACTCCGTATATGCACATCATGCAAGAACATTAATGATAAGTGAGTTTTCCAATGACCTTACATGATGATAATGTTTAGATGTAAAGATGAGTACAACAGACCCGGCAAAAGTTGTTGACACAGAGTAAAGAACCCCCCCACCTCCCAATAGGCCTGTGTGTCACATATATTTAAACATATACCTTAAGTACAAAGCATATTCTAAAGGAAATGTTAAAGACCATACAACTAATATACTTACAGAAAATCTTGTTATTTTATTGTCCTAGTTGCTAGTGTTAGAAACCTGCTTAACATTGAACAAACTGTCCAGTTGAATCCTATCAATTTACTTGAAGACAAAATTGATCAAAAAGATATTTTTGACCAGGTTCCTACCTATTTGAGAGCCATACAGCACAAGTTGAGTTTGTGGAGTCATAAAGACAGAATAAAGCTTACCTTTTCACTCCACTCAGCCTTGGGCTGCTCACGAAACAGGTGGTTCCCTCAGCATAAGTTAATTCCCCCAGAGGACCAAAACTACAGCCAGGGATTTGCTTATTGTAGTCAAGTGTTGGCTACATCATCTTTCCTCTAACTACATACACTGGCAGCAGGGAGAGAAAATCACACAGGAGCCTCTACATCATGTAAGAATCCCCTTATGAGGTGATCCTCCCAGGGCCAATATGCCAGCCCTGTGGACAGACTTTATCAATGGTGCACTGCATTGGATGCTTTTATTTTAAACCACCAGTTTCAATTTATACCAAGTTCATCTTCAACCAGGTAGAAAGTGCTTACATATTATAACTTTTTTTGCAAATAACACAAGGGCATCTCTGGGAGGCAAGACCACTAGGAGATAATCATGTCCCTGGAATGTTGCAGGTATTGGTCTGATCACTGTGCCTCATAAGAGTACCCCAGTGTGATTATCTCATGACAACTGCCCCCATCATGGGTGATAGAATAAAGAAATATAGGCTTTATCAGACTCATTTTGTTCTAGACAGAATGGATGAAGTCTTGAGAAGTTTAGACACTGTAGCAGCAGTTAGGAAACTTTAAGATAATACTAAATAAGGCTGATGTTTTGTAATAAATTTGTCTTCATGGCATTTACTTCAGTAAAAGAGAGTGCTCAGCTCCTCACAAGAAGCATATAGCACCATGCAAAATTGGCTCCCCAAAGTTCTTCCACTTTTCACATTTAAATTGGGAAATGAACACATATGGAACAACAGAGAGTCATATCCTCTATGAATAATTCAGATTAAAGAGATATTCCATTGAGGTGATGTTATCTATCATACCAGGAAATCTGTCCAGATTTGACATGCATTTTCAAATGCAAGTAACACCCTTTACTGCATCATAAAATTTCCAAAAGCACATTGGAGCTAAACATAAATACTGTATTGCCTTCTTTCAACTGGGCATTTTATATTCATTGTGACAGTGGGTAATACAGTTTCCCCGTGTAGAAACACTTACTATTTTATTTCAAGTTTCCTTTCTCTTCCTTTTGAGAAGACAAACTGACTTTGGTGAGGACTTTCTCAGTACTGCAACAGATTTCAAAACACCAGATATTCCCTGAATATAACCATTACCAAGAACTTCAATTGCTTATTGCTGTGGGGCACCTGTTTCCCAATTCAAATGATTATACAATTGAAAGGTACTACTGTAGACTTTAGTACATATGAACAGTGCAAATGGGTCTGATCTTTCTGCCACTAAACTCTATTGGGATTAAATCCTGACCCCAAATGCAAATGTCACTCCATTGACTTCTGGGATTTCATCCTTGCAGTTTTGCCATTAACTTCAGTGGGGTAAGAATTGGCCTGTTTGGAGGAATGAAAGGATCATGTGAGATTTATCCCCATAAAAGTGGATTAGCTGGTTCCTTTCAAATTCTACTGATTAATATTCCAGAGCAGAATTCCTGAAGTCTTTAGTCAGACAAAGTTTCCATTGAAGTCAGTAAGACTTTTGTTTGAATATGGATGTAATAAAAATTGGAAGGGGGGTAGGGGGAGTGAAGAAACAAACCCAAGCACTAAACAGATCAAATAAAGATGTTTGAAACAAGTTTTCTTCCCTCTCAAGTATATTCTAGGATTTTTATGCGCCCATGTTCAGTAATCCATTCTTTTATGTGTATACCTTCAGCATGTGTTTCTTGTATGTTATAAAATATTTATTTATCTTAGGAGGAAACACTGACTGTAACAGGATGACATAATGCTAGCACCCCTTTATGGCTAGAGACTGCTTTGCAGGTATCCTGCCCCAGTTTTCTTCCATGGACTCCTCAAGAATACTATAGTCCAAGAGGTAATTAAAACACTCCGCTTCTGGAGGTTCAATTTATTCAGTCCTATGGGCCCATACTGGCCCTGCGATCCCCATCCCCAGTTCAGTCTCTCTCTGCGCCTTGGTGGGGCATCCCAGTTCTCCTTCCTAGAGGGGGGTCCCTTTGTTTCACCACCTTTTACCAGTTCCACTCAGGCTATCAGCAAGCTGTCAGAAACAAAACAACAAACTCTCTCTCCCTCAAGAATCCAGAACAAACAGGAAGTCTTCACACCAGTTTTAAATTAGACCTAGAATTCACAGGCTTTAGCTGACTAGAGTTTAGTCTTCTGACTTTCAAACACTTCTCACTGTCATAGTCTCTAGAAAGCATCTCTTGTTCACTACAGCTCCTCTCTGCTACCATTAACTCCTTATTGCAGCTACCTGCTGCTCTTATAGTGGAAAGCACAGGAGATCTCTCAGGTGTGCTCATTCAGTAAGCAGACTTAGCTAGCCCCAGGCCCTCTAGCCATGAAGAGACAAGCCACCCTGTTACACTGACAATAACAATATGTCAGTGTTAGTAACATTGTATTCCCCCCCCCCAGCTTCCATATTTCATAGATATTTAAGATCCTTTGAGTCCTAACCTGTTATAGTATATGTAAGGCTCATTTTCATATCATTTATTTGGGAAAGTGGCATAACATGTTTATGAAATCAGCATTCATTTACTAGGGTAATTAAATTGGAAAAGGGGAGGATATGGTCCAACAGGCAAATTAAACTTAGAAAGGGAAACCTAATCAATTTCTGAGGGGGGGGGGGATGGTGGAAATTCATAATAGATGTAGTAAACTTAGGAGCATTAGATGAGTGAACTCTGAGTAAGGGAACGATGCTTTTGAAGGATTTCCCCAATGTATTAGTCACCAATAGGCTTTTTCTTAAGTAGCAGGTATGCTCCAATTGTTTTCCTTGAACAAAGTGTGTGGGTAATTCAGGGAAAATTGACTTTACAGTTTTCTATGCTTGAGTTCCTATAAGTCCATCATGCAGTATGATGGGACAGTGATGCCATGCTGGCTTTTGTTCAAAACACTTCTTTATTTGTTTTTTAATTACCTGTCTTTTAGACTCCAAACTCAAATGCAAAGTGGATGTTTCATGGCCTGTGCAGCCATTGTTCCTTTGTTTTGGGCACTGAACTACAGATTTTCTTCCCTAGTCTTAAAATTAGAGATAGACCTGAACCAAAGATATAAACACTCCAGAACTTTCTAGACACTTGGATTTGACTCTGATTGGTTACTAGGTTTGTAAAGGGTTGGGCCAAAAACCCTAGATCTAAGCACCCCTGCACTTAAAGAAAGTGTGGATCTGAGAGGAAAGGTATTGTTGTTAAGGTAGTAACATGACTCAAAATATTTGCATTTAATTTGTTGCCTGTGCTTCTTAGGGACTTTGCCACTGACTTCAGTGAAGCTAGGATTTCACTCTAGGTGTCTCAGTTGCTGGAAAATGGACATTCCCGACTCACAGAGTCATAGGACGATATAGCCATTAATATTTGTGTGACATTCATATACTAAGTGAGGGAGGTTTCAGAGTGGTAGCAGTGTTAGTCTGTATCAGCAAAAAACCAAAAAAAAAAAAAAAAAACAAGGAGTCCTTGTGGCACTTTAGAGACTAACAAATGTATTTGGACATAAGCTTTCGTGGTCTAGAACCAACTTCATCAGATGCATGGAGTGGAAAATACAGTAGCAGGTATATTTATACATAGTACATGAAAAGATGGGAGTTGCCTTACCAAGTGTGAGGTGAGTCTAACAAGACAATTCAATTGACATACCAAGGGAGGAAAAATAACTTTTGAAGTAGTAATGAGAGTGGCCCATTCCAGACAGTTGACAAGAAGGTGTGAGTAACAGTAGGGGGAAATTAGTATGCTAAAATTAGGTTTTGTAATGACTCATCCACTCCCAGTCTTTATTCAGGCCTAATTTGATGGTGTCCAGTTTGCAAATTAATTCCAGTTCTGCAGTTTCATGTTGAAGTCTGTTTCTGAAGTTTTTTTGTTGAAGAATTGCCGCTTTTAAGTCTGTTTATTAAATGACCAGGGAGGTTGAAGTGTTCTACTGGTTTTTGAATGTTGTAATTCCTGATGTCAGATTTGTGTCCATTTATTCTTTTGCATAGAGACTGTCCAGTTTGGCCAATGTACATGGCAGAGGAGCATTGCTGGCATATGATGGCATATTTCCCCCTACTGTTACTCACACCTTCTTGTCAACTGTTTGCAAGCTCATGCATCTAGTTCTGCTTAAAATTCAAAGATACAAATCATATTCTTTGGCCTTTGAAAGAGAATATGGAGACCCGACAATGGTTAAGAGTTCATTCATCTATCTTTCTATCTATGAGCACTTCTAGAGTGCCCATCATTAAAATATCAAGTGTCATTAATAGGGCTGCTTGAAAAATGGGAAATCTTTTCTGGAAAAAAATGAAATGAAATTTGAAAAAAATGCTTTATTCTGATCTTTTTTTTAACCAAAATTTAGAAAATTTTAAACACACACACACGCACACACACATGCACATTATATATATAATTATTAAATCCAAACCTTTTATCCACATGTTTTTGAGCTTGCAAAATTTGTCTGGAAATCTCAAACAAACAAAAAACTTTCCCTTTTCAAATTTCCAGTGCTTCCCGCTTCTAGTCAGGCTGGAAATACATAACCTGTGTCATGGTACTTCTGCTACTGGGCCTGGAAAAAGGTAACCAAATATTTCAGAATTTTTGAAATGGTTCAGTTCTAGAAACAGCCAAAATTGTTGGAGAAGGTTTTTTTTTGTTTGTTTGTTTTGTTTTGTTTTTTTCTGAACTGATTCTCCCCTGTAGGGAATTCTGGCACCCACAGTAGTGGTTATGGAATCAGAAACTTTATGACATCAAAAGGAGAGTTATTGGGATAGGAAGACCAATAAGGGAAATCCCACATACTGTGCTGTGAAACAGTCAGAGCTCTTAAGGGATGGCAGTACTTGGTCCCTGAATATAATGTAAAGTTTTTAATTAGCATTTTCTTTGGTAGTCAAAAAGTGGAGGCCTCTGTCTGGTTATCTTCTATGTTCAAACATAGGACCGCACCATGATGCAATTTTGTACCTACGTATTAGTGAAGTCTATGTATAAAGTATAACTGTTCTCACATTTGGAAAATAGGTGAGTAAAGTTCTGCCAGCATAGATTAAGATCCATATGTAAGAAATACAAAATGGAAAGAACAATAAAACTTCAACTTGTTTTCAATTAGTAGGAAAGTTTCATGCTTCTTTATGAGAGATGCGAGAATAACATTGATCAGCTCATGCCTGGCAAATTTATGTAGTTGATAGGCAATAATATCATACTACCTTTGGAAAGAAAAAGGTAGGAGGAAAATGGGACTGTATTTGCATCAGTTACATGCTCCCTGACTGCAGAAACATTTTATTGGGAAGGTTATAATTAGTGGTTAATCTTCATTTTGCTGTGACTGTCTTGTCTTAAGGAGCAAGTGTTAATATAGTGTTTTAAAGATGTCTTTGTTATAGCTGAAAGACATTAAAGGGCCATTCCTATGCATCTGTCATTTGTCTAAGTGAATTTTCATGTCTTTATGTCTTCCAGACTCAACACGTAGCAATTTTCCTTGCATAAACTTGCCCTGCTTTTTGTACTTTTATTTTTAAATAAACTTCATCAATACAAGGTACTAATTTTTAAACCTGTAATGAATGAGTAAAAATATAGTCTAGAATCATCATTCACACAGAGAATAGGATTAGGCTCCTCAGCGAAAGAAAGAACTGCAAAATAGCCAGTTTCCTGAAAATCCTGTAGGGTTCTTATAGGATTAAGAATATCCTTTTGAAATAATATTTGTGATTACATGCAGAAAAGTATTCTGTAATTAGCACCTAACTAAATGTCAGCCTATGCTAATTATTGGAGAGAAAAAGACTGATAGTACTTGTGATATTGGACTCCCCTGATGTCATTATGAAAGCTGGCACTATTAACAAATCACAATGGGGTTAGGCAAGCATTTACTGGCACGTTATAATAATGGTCAGTCATGAAAGCTTTAGCTGCCCATCTGTGTAATCAGGAAGAATCAGGGTTGTACTTGTCCAGTTTGCATGCACTTATCTGATTTATTGAAATACAATTCAAGCCAATATATCCATCTAATCTAGCAAATATAAAGCTGCCTGCAGGATTGATGGGGTAAAAAAGGCTTTAACGCTTTTACTCAAGTGACTTTATCTCGCCAGTTTCAGTTTTTCTGTCACTTTACTCAAAAGGAAATTGTGTACAGAGCTGAAAAAAAACTTTCTGTTTTTCATGGCAAACCTTGGAATACTTTTGAAATTTGAAGTAATTTTGCTGAGTATTTTGAATGGTTTTGTAGTCATTTCACAAATATCAAAGTAATTTTTTTCCAACTGTTAACATTTTTACATTTGAGTGGCTAAAATCTCCTTTGCTTTCTGACAAAAATCTGATTAACATATTCATATATATATATTATTAAATAACTTCAGTTTCCTGAGTCTCATCCTGCAAAGACTTATTCATGTAAAAGCAACACTAACAGTTCAGTTGTAGGTTTCAGAGTAGTAGCCGTGTTAATCTGTATCCGCAAAAAGAACAGGAGGACTTATGGCACCTTAGAGACTAACACATTTATTTGAGCATAAGCTTTCGTGGGCTACAGCTCACTTCATCGGATGCATAGAATGGAACATATAGTAAGAAGATATTTATACATACAGAGAACATGAAAAGGTGGAAGTACCCAAGCCAACTGTAAGAGGCTAATTAATTAAGAGGAGCTATTATCAGCAGGGGAAAAAAAACTTTTGAAGTGATAATCAAGATGGCCCATTTCGCACAGTTGACACGAAGTTCAGTTGTAAACCATCATGAATGCTCACATGCAAGAGTAAAAAGAAAAGGAGTACTTGTGGCACCTTAGAGACTAACCAATTTATTTGAGCATGAGCTTTCACGAAAGCTCATGCTCAAATAAATTGGTTAGTCTCTAAGGTGCCACAAGTACTCCTTTTCTTTTTGCGAATACAGACTAACACGGCTGTTCCTCTGAAACCATGCAAGAGTAAAACACCCAATTAGTCCCTCTAGTGGGCCACCTGCATTGCCAGATTGTGCGTGGCAGGGCAGCAGATTCTGCCTGGCTACTGTTTCCCCACCCCATGCAGATGGAAAGACATGGCCGAGCCTTGATTATGTCTCCCAGTACCCTGGAAAGTATAGATAAGGGAGACAGAAATAATCTGTGCCAAGCATAAAGCTAGTGTGGATCATTTCCCCCTTGGAACAAGGGGTATCAATTGTTTGACTCCTGGAGCTGTGCAATTATGTTATTGATTGTGTCCTTCTCCTTAATCAAATCTTGTGGTAATACTGCACTCTAGCTCTCTGTGAGTAATCCCACTGACCCACATGATTGCTCACCTGATTAAGGCTTTGAATGATCAGGCCCATATAAAGTATCTCAATATACTTTGCAAGCTAAATCCCCAATCCTGAGGCACTGCATGGGTGCCACACTCCATGGACTTTCACCAAGTTGCAGGACTGGGGCTTTACTACAGACCACCACCAACCACAGCTACCTCTGAGAAAGAAGATAATTGAGTGATGAGAAACAGTGGGAGAAGGATAAACATTTCAAAATGTACATGAATAACCTTCTATTCTTGAAAAATGATATGGGACCTTTATAATGCTTACAGGACAAACAGATTTTTCACCTCTTAATGAAATGGAGAAAGCTAAAGATTGGGTAGCTGATCAGAGAAACTGCCAACTTCTCTGGGCAATAGAAATTCTATCCTATTTTAAAATGTAGGCATGCACTTGTCTGATTTATTAGACAGGCTTCTGAACTTTATGGGGAGTGTTCCAGGGGTAGATCCTGTGTGCTGCAATCTAACATTCAAGACTACAACTCCCTTGACACCTTGGGGAAAGGGTGAGAGACTGTCTTCCAGGCAGTGCAGGGAGAGAGGTGGTGGACTCCATTTTGGGAAAAGGAGTGAGATTTCTGGTGTGGAACTCTGTCCATATCAGGAGCTGCTGCTAGGTAGCCAGAAGCTGCTGCTGAGTGCCTGCAGGGGCTTTGATTGAGCAGGGAGCCTCAGAGGATGTTGGTGGCTTCACTGGAGCCTAGAGCTGACTGAGATGGGCCTGCAGTGAAGGAACTGTGAATAACCCTCACTCTTGTTTGGGAAAGGGAAGGGGCACAGCAGAGAGACTGAATCTGAGGAGTGGCAGAGTGATCTTCCTATTGAACCAGGACCCAGAGCTGCTGATAATTGGTGGACCCAATGTAACCTCGACAGACTCCGGTTGTGTCAGGTGGGATCGAACCTGTGACCTCTGGAGCTTAGTGCATGAGTGTTGTAGCAACCAGGCAAGGTACTAACAAACTTCAACAGGACTTTAAGTGGAAACCTCTTTACCAAGCTGCTGCTGCACCCTTGGTAGCTCTCACTCCACCTCCTCAACTTCCCTCCCACTTCCTGTTTCCTGTCCTTTCAGACTCCCAACAGCCAGTGCTCCCAGTTCTAATAATTACAAGCAGCATCTAAACACCACATTCCCTCCTCTTTTAAGAAACTCTCCCAATTAAAATGAACATTGTTGTTCTAACCATAGGAACAAATTTGAAACAAGACACTATACAGTTGGCAGAAATATGACACTGAAAACACTGTAGATACTACATAACGGTCTCTAGTCTAGACAGGTGGTCGTCTGGGTCTGACAGGCCATCTCTCAAGCCCCGGTTCCAGTGCTATATCTTGTTGTGTTGATACTACGGTGAAGTCATCCAATGCAGACTGGGTGTTGTCATAATCTCCTCTTGGTGCATAGTCAGGTGCAAGATAAGAAGCATTCCAGACCCACGCATCAGAAAGTCGATAGGTGTAAGGTCCCTTCTTCTCTATGATTTTGAGAGGAGCTGTGAATTTTTGGTCCCCTTTGCATAAAATTCCAGGTTTTTGTATTCTAAAGAAGGAACCACTCTCAAACTTTGGTTTCTTAGCACCCCACCACTTGTCTGTGAAAGCCTTATACTTTGCTTGCTTCTGTTCAACTGTTTTTCTCACATCATCCTTGGTTGGGGCATCAGGTTGTGCCTTTAACAATCCCGCAATGTTCAGTTTAGTATTCATCAGTTTCCCATGAAGTAACTCTGCAGGTGATCTTTGCATTGTGGCATGTCGTGTAGCCCAGTATGATTGCAAGAACTCAGTAGTGTAGGTTATCCACAATCGCCCTTCCAGTTTAGCCATTTGCAAACTCTCTTTCAAACTTCTGTTAAACCGTTCGATTTCCCCAATGGCTTGAGGGTAATATAGGAATGACCTTCTGTGTAAAATGTTCCTCTCTTCTAGAAAAGTTTCAAACTCCAGGGAAGTAAATTGACTACCATTATCTGAAACCAGTTCTTTGGGGTTACCTTTCCTGCTAAAAGCTGAAGAGAGGAACTTAATTACTGTAGCAGAAGAGATTTGCGATGTAAACACTACCTCAGACCAGTTACTGAAATAGTCTATGAAAGTGATGGTACAACGGCAGTCACTTGGAGCAGTATTAAAGGGTCCTACAATGTCAATTGCCACTTTTTCCCATGCAGATTCAGGAAGAGGAACAGGCTGTAATGGAGGGGTACATGTCACTGCTGTCTTATCATGCATTCAGCAAGTGACACAGGATTTTATGAGCGCTTCAGTTTGAGAGTCCATCCCTGGCCACCAATACAGACCCCATAGTCATTGTTTGGTTCTGACAATCCTTGATGAGCATCGTGTGCCAGGTGTATACTGTAATTCTTCTGGCACAAGTAGCTGGTGTGTACCTTGTAGCACACAGCCATCGAGCAAAGAAAGTTCATCCTGAACTCTAAAATAAGGCAGCAAAACTGGGTCAAGGTTTTAGGGTTACTGAGCCATCTCTTTCTCAGAAATTCCCACAGTTTTTGTTGAATTGGACATGCTGAACAAGCAGCTTGAAATTGTTCTTTTGTAACTGCAGTAAGAGTAAAAAGAAAAGGAGTACTTGTGGCACCTTAGAGACTAACCAATTTATTTGAGCATAAGCTTTCGTGAGCTACAGCTCACTTCATCGGATGCATGTTGAAAAATTGCCACCCTTAAAGCTTTTACTGAGTGGCCAGAGAGGTTGAAGTGTTCTCCTACCAGTTTTTGAATGTTATGATTCCTGATGTCAGATTTGTGTCCATTTATTCTTTTGCATAGAGACTGTCCGGTTTGGCCAATGTACATTGCAGAGGGGCATTGCTGGCACATGATGGCATATATCACATTGGTAGATGTGCAGGTGAATGAGCCCCTGATGGTGTGGCTAAAGTGATTAGGTCCTATGATGGTGTCACTTGAATAAATATGTGGACAGAATTGGCATCGGGCTTTGTTGCAAGGATAGGTTCCTGGGTTAGTGTTTTGTTGTGTGGTGTGTGGTTGCTGGTGAGTATTTGCTTCAGGTTGGGGGGCTGTCTGTTAGCAAGGACTGGTCTGTCTCCCAAGATCTGTGAGAGTGAGGGATCATTTTTCAGGATAGGTTGTAAATCTTTGATGATGCGCTGTAGAGGTTCCTTCTTTCTAATAATTTCTGTATTTAAATGTTCTTGTTCTTAATTTGTTTACTGTAGTGATCACAATGGTAAGGGCTGAGAAAAGGAGGGAAAATCGAACTGGAGCCCTGAGCTCAGGGATGCCACCAAAACATCTGTAATGTCTATGTAAATAAAGTGAAATGGGAGACAGTGGAGTCTCAGCAAACATGATATACCAGGGCCCCAAATTTCTCTTGATGGGCCTAACAATGTGCTAGGTGAAGAATCAAAGAAGGCATGCTCCCTGCCCAGGAAAGCTTACATTTTGTAAAGTTAATACTGTGCAGCTGGACATTAATTTCCTGTAATAGTTTTGAGCCAGTTTACCATATTTTAAAATATTTTGAGAGTTGTGATGAATGAGGGGGAAAAAAAGTGTTTCTTGATTCTAATGTGTAGTGTCATGTTTTATTAGGTATTGTATTTGGCAATATTGAATTACTGTACAGGCACGTACTCTAGAGGCTGTTAAACTTGTGTCAGCAGACTCAGCATTTCCATTCCAAAACTACTACTTTTTTTTTTTTTTTGAGATGCTAACTCAGCCACAAAAATTTGCTCCAGGCTAAAAGTTCTCATGTAAAGTCACAGCCCAGAAGTATTTTTACAGATTAAAAGATAATACCACCTATTTGGCCTTTTACATTTTTATGTGTTTCTGAAGAAGTGAAGATAGAAATGCACGGTTTGCTTTGGTGACCTTTTTGATCTTTTATGGTTCAAAAAAGTAGACAACCAATAAAATGGTTAAAATTAAAGTTTATAAAATGACAGTTTATGGGCCTCCCATCTCTATTTATTAGCACTTCATAAGAGGACTAAGTTTCCTGCAGACATTTTTTTTAATAATACCAATATTAATTTTAAAGTATTGATAATCTGTAATATGTATTGGTTAACTCTATACAATACACAGGTTAATACTGTTATGCATTTTAGAGTAACTAATTATATTCAGAGAGACATAGAAACATTATTAGTTCAAAATGAAAGCCCAAAGCCTCAATGATTATACACTCAAAACTCCCATTTTCTAGTAGTTTTGAGTGGACCTTGACTGTAAAATTTGTTCCTCATTGTCTAGGGCCATGCTCTGCCATTCTCAGTCACACTGAGTTACCTAGGGTTCGGCTTTGCTACTATTAATCACACTTTTCATCTTGGAAAAGGGACACTAAGGGGGGATATGATTGAGGTCTATAAAATCATGACTGGTGTGGAGAAAGTAAATAAGGAAGTGCTATTTACTCCTTCTCATAACAACACAAGAACTAGGGGTCACCAAATTAAATTAATAGGCAGCAGGTTTAAAACAAACAAAAGGAAGTATTTCTTCACGCAACGTACAGTTAACTTGTGGAACTCTTTGCCAGAGGATGTTGTGAAGGCCAAGACTATAACATGATTCAAAAAAGAACTAGATAAATTCACGGAGGATAGGTCCACCAATGGCTATTTGCCAGGATGGGCAGGGATGGTGTCCCTAGCCTCTGTTTGCCAGAAGCTGGGAATGAGCAACAGGGAATGGATCACTTGATGATTACCTGTTCTGTTCATTCCCTCTGGGGCACCTGGCACTGAGCACTGTCGGAAGACAGGATGCTGGGCTAGATGGACCTTTTGTCTGACCCAGTATGGCTGTTCTTATGTTCTGAGTAGAACCTGCTCACTGAGAAAGGTGTTGCACAACATTAGTAACTGTGGCAGAATCTGGTTTCTAACTACTACTAATTCCTTAGATATTTGTTATATTATTTTTAATCTTGATGCACTCAGTTTTAATGCAGATGCTATAAATGCTATATTTCCCACTATAATTTCGCTTTAATTAATGCCTCATTATGTCAAATTGCTTTCAACTGCTTTTTCAAAGCTACTCCAATCTTTCAAGAACACACTTGATGAAAAAGTGCCTAAGCACTTAAGCACTATTTGGCTCAGCTACAGGTGATGAGCATGGTCTTTAATAGTTTATTGAAAGAAAGAAGCACAGGGGAGCTCTTGGTGGGGTTCAGTAGTATCAGTGTTAGTGTTCTGAAACTCTTCCTTTCTCTAGAGCATAGTGGTTGAACTGAGTCTTGCAGTGAAGAGCAAAGCTACTGGACTAATAGCCATAAACTTGAGAGCAGTGAGGGACTTGTTCACCGGAGTTCAACAGACATGAAAACAGGTCACTGCAGCTCTAATTAGGACCCTGGTTGTGAATAAATATTTACATTTCTGATGGGTTGTCCAAGAGAAGGGACTAAGCTAAAAATAATACCTTTACATATTTACACTGGAAAACAAGTCTTGTATTTCTCTTGAATTATCAGCATAGAGTGAGCTTCATGTGGAATAACTTTCAGTGTGCCTGCGCAAGACTGACAGAAACACAGCTGAGCTTTGCTTTTGCTTATAATGAGACTTTGATGGCAATGATAAGTCCTGATAACATTTCTCTTTCCTCTGTGGCTATAATTATAATTTATTAATGTTGATTTGAGATTTCATCCTCCAGAGGAATATTGGTTAGCTGCTACAGTTGCAAAACACACATTTTCATGCAGTAATAGAAAATAAAGGACTTGTCTTCAATTTGATTGTTAGAATGGCTGTTCTTCCCTCTCCGTAACTGTGACATGTACGGCTGAGTAAGTGCAAATTGTGATGCAGGACATATGTATTTCTGCTTATAGTAGCTATGTTTCAGTCAGATGGGAACATTTAATTATTGTAATAATCTAATCACACAAAGCAGACATTTTACACTCACGTATTTCATGAGGCTTTGCAAATTAGATGATTCCTGTGGCTAAACTAAGCCAGGCTGTGTCAAAGATTTGTATAGTTCCCTAGGTTATCTTTTCCTTCAATTTTTTTGTGAATTTTTATTTCAGGGTTTTTAATATGTTTTGAAATCCTTTTTATGTATTCCTGGCTTTAAATTACTGTTCAACCTAGGCAAACGTCACACTGAAGTGGCAGTGATGCTTATCTGAAGATTGCAGGATGTGGGGGTCAGGAAGTGGAGGCTTATTAAGAAACACCAGAATGGTTCACTGTAATGGCAATATAACATGGCAAGTATTTCTCAACGTCTTCAGAACGGTGGTTTTCATTCATATGTTATTTATGTAGGGCTAGATTGTCAGGTTGTGATCTAGTCCAGGATAAGATGTAGCACATTGTTGTGCTTCCTGGAAGGAAGATTTTTGACTCCATGAGTCACAGTCTCTCTCTTCTACTCTTCACCTGGTGAAAGGGAACGAGTAAATGGAGACAGGTCTATTCCTATGGCAGTGTATGCCCCCCAATGTGCTCATATAGCTATGTTGCTGGGTCTGTGGAACCTGATATCTCCATACACACACAAAACAGTGGTAAAGGGCAGTGGTTCTCAACTGAGGGTATGCGTACCCTGGGGGGTACTCAGAGTTCTTCCAGGGGGTACATCAACTCATCTAGATATTTGCCTAGTTTTACAACAGGCTACATAAAAAGCACTAGCAAAGTCAGTACAAACTAAAATGTCATAGACAATGATTTGTTTATACTGATCTGTATACTATACACTGAAATGTAAATACAATATTTATATTTCAATTGGTTTATTTTATAATTATATGGTACAAATGAGAAAGTAAGCAATTTTTCACTAATAGTGTGCTGTGACAGTTTTGTATTTTTATGTCTGATTTTATAAGTTTTTAAGTGAGGTGAAACTTGGGGGTACACAAGACAGATCAGACACATGAAAGGAGTACAGTAGTCTGCAAAGGTTGAGAGCCACAGGTATAGAGCACAAGTGACTTATACCTCTTTATCCCCTTGTACTGGCTTTCAAGATGAACTACAATCTGGTCCATAGTGACCTATACCATTACAACTATCCAAGGATGTTTTCCATATCTAGATTTAATAATTTTAAATCCAGAAGGGACCATTGTGATCACAGCCTGACTTGCATTGCTGGACTACTGTGTCCAGTTCTGGTGCCCACAATTCAAAAAGGACATTGATAAATTAGGGATGGTTCAGAGAAGAACCACCACAATGATTAAAGGATTAGAAAACATGCCTTGCAGTGACTGAGCTCCTTTAGTATCTCTATTTAGCTTAACAAAGAAACAGTTAAGGGGTGACTTGATTACTGTCTGTAATATCTATATAGGGAACAAATATTTAATAATGAACTTTTCAATCTAGCAGAGAAAGCTATAACACCTTCCAGTGACTGGAAGTTGAAGTTAAACAAACTCAACCAGGAATTAAGGTGTAAATTTTGAACAGTGAGAGTAATTAACCATTGGAACAATCTACACACCAGAGTTGTCGTGGATTCTCCATTACTTGATAATTTTTAAATCAAGGCTGGATGTATTTCTAAAAGATCTGCTCTAGGGACTATTTTGGGGAAGTTCTATGGCTTGTGTTATATGGGGTGTCAGACTAGATGGTCAAAATTATCCTTTCTGGTCTTGAAATGTATGAATAACACAGGCCATAGAATTTCAACCAGTGATTCATCTGAGACGATGGAATGAGTGGAAAGGCTTGCACTACTGAAGTCACAATTTTCTGTAGTACTACTAAGTCTCCACAGTATTTTTGAAGGCAGACAATATTACAAATGTATAATGAAATCAATGTTTTCACTAGATCTTAATTATTCAGAATAATGACTCAGATGTTGATACTGACAATGAAGATGCCAGCATAACAGATGATGCAATTACAAGCTAATAAATGCCAGTGGGATTAAAAGGCAGGACACTTAGCCTCTGATAGTAATGAGACAATTCTTGAAAAGTGCTTATTACTCCAGATCTCATGACTGTCAACAGGAGTTGTGACCATTTGGCACCAGAGCTGGGCAAATGGTTCCCCCTGCCCCATTAGTTGGCAATTCTAAATAAACAAAGCAAAAATCCTTTTTGAGGGGTCAAATCAAAAATCAATTAATATTTTCACCAGATCAAAATGTAAAAAACAAATTGAGTCAAAATGAATTGGAATGATTTGGTAATTGTTAATTCACATCTGATGAAGTGAGCTGTAGCTCACGAAAGCTCATGCTCAAATAAATTGGTTAGTCTCTAAGGTGCCACAAGTACTCCTTTTCTTTTTGCGAATACAGACTAACACGGCTGTTCCTCTGAAACCAGTTAGGATATAGATATTCAGGCCTGTCTGTAAAGGCCTATACCCTAAGAATTTAGGTGTATTCTTATCACTTGGCTAGTGATAGAGGTATAAAAGAAAGAAAGAATCAAAACCACTGTCTGCCAGTGTAAGGGCCTTCTCTTACTGTGACAGTTTGTGGCCCTGTGCTTAGGCTCAGGCCTTTGGCTAAGCAGCAGAGGCAGCCATAAGCTGGGAAGCCAACGGTCACATCCTCACATTCCAAACTAGTCACATTGAAATAAGGTGCTATTGGGCTGTTAGGCACTATCAGGACAGGATTGTATTCCTATCACCTCCAGAGGAAGGGAAGTGCCTAGAAAATGTAAAAGGAAACTTAGTTTGATAGCATCCTGTCTGGCAAGAACTCACTTATCAATAGCTGGGATGTGAAATCCTCACTTCTGTATTGTTTTGTCATTATAGTTCCCACTTTGCTGTTGTTTGTCTGTATAATCTCTGTCTGGTTCTGTGATTGTTCCTGTCTGCTGTATAATTAATTTTGCTGGGTGTAAACTAATTGAGGTGGTGGGATATAATTGGTTACATAATCATGTTACAATATGTTAGGATTGGTTAGTTAAATTTCAGGAAAATGATTGGTTAAGGTATAGCTAAGCAGAACTCAAGTTTTACTATATAATCTGTAGTCAATGAGGAAGTGACGGGGTGTGGGTGGGGGTGGGCATGTGGGTGTGTGAGATGGGAACAGGGAATGGGGGTAAGAAAATTGGAATCATGTT
This sequence comes from Caretta caretta, assembly GCF_965140235.1. NCBI lineage: Eukaryota > Metazoa > Chordata > Testudines > Cheloniidae > Caretta > Caretta caretta. Next base: position 94,205,897 of record NC_134209.1, on the reverse strand, counting down.
TTGCTAAAGGGGGAAATGGGAACAGGGAATGGGAGTAAGGAAGTTGGAATCATGTTTGGCTAAGGGCAGGAATGGGAACAGGGACACAGGTGTAAGGCTCTGTGGTGTCAGAGCTGGGAAGGAGGATACTAAGGAAGGAAACTGGAATCATGCTTGCTGGAAGTTCACCCCAATAAACATCGAATTGTTTGCACCTTTGGACTTCGGGTATTGTTGCTCTCTGTTCATGCGAGAAGGACCAGGGAAGTAAGTGGGTGAAGGAATAAGCCCCCTAACAGTAATGCTGAAACATTTTGTTTTATCCTGAAAATCTTCATTTTGATTTTCAGGCATGTTAACAGAGGCAAAAGTAAAGGATTCATACAATGGCCAGAGGATGCTTGTGGCAGCAGTTCTCTTATAAGCAATAGTCCAGTGGTGAGGGCAGTTGACTCAGATGTAGGAAATGATGGTTCAATTTCTATCCCATGTAGAGGACAGTTTTGAACTCCTAAATTACAGGAGAATGCCCCAAACAACAAGACTATGGGGGCGGGGGTTGCAATCTCTCTTCTTGAATCAGTTCTACTTTTTATAAATAATTAAGTAGCTTTTGGTGCAGTGATTTGAACTTGGGTCTGCTACAGCCTGGGTGACTTTCATAACTACCAGTCACTCTTGTTCATGTTCCCTGACCCAGGGACTATGAATTGTCCCAGTGAATGACTATTAATCACCAATCTAAATGACCTGGCTCTTCCACATTCCACAGGTGCCCTAACTGCTGGGCTAAAGCTAGCGAGGGAGGCACGGTCACCTCTGCTTCCTCTTATGGTGGTTTTGTGACTCCTTTCTTTTTGTTTGCTTTTGTCAAAACGCCTGAAGAGTCAAAATGATTTTTTTTTTCTGGTCAACATAATACTTTTTATTGTGACATGGCCAGAATGGTTTGACTTTTCTTCAGTTTGGCAAAGTTGATACAAATTTGCAAATAGTTTAGGTGGAACCAAAGCCACATTTTTCAGCAAATAAACTATCCATCCAAATGCGATTTTGCTTAGCTTTACTCATCACTTACAAGGATAAGTGCCAATGCGGAATGCTGAGAATTGTTCTGTCACAGTAATCTGCCTCAATGACTTTACATTCAACACATGAAATTACTGAATATATAAATATCAAATGTTGGAGAGTTGAGAAGGAAGGCTGAGTGGCTAGTCAAAAAAACAAACAAACATTGTTTGTACTGCAGTAGTGACTAGGGTACAGATCATACACCAGGACCCCATTGTGCTAGGGGCTCTACAAATAAATAACAGAAAGATGAGCCCAGCCACGAAGAGTTTAAAACTCACTGAAATGATGGTTGCTTGGTTTGTTCATTACCTTTATTTTAAAACTGTTTCTGGATGATGGAAAAAAAATTATTTCAGAAGCAGCTGATCAAACCAAGCCACATATAAATTCACTAAAACTATTTAAAAGTCTATTTTTATGAAAAAAAATTGAATTTTATTTTTTCTAAACTCTATAAGTGAATAAGAATTAGCTATCCAGAAATTTGACTGGGTGACACAGATTTAATCAGTTAAAAAGAAGATTAAGGTTTTCTGGGTCAGATACAGAGGTCTTAGATTATTTAACTACCATGATTAATAAATTGAATTCACTCATTATGCTACACTTATTAACACTGAACTGCTTTTGCAAACAGAAAGACTATCCAGTAGTATGCATAGAAAATAGATTTAGAACACTTCCTAGTATAAAAATAAATTTCCAAGCTTTTTGTTCAATATGGAGCTATGCTTATGGGTTGCTTAGATATTTGATCAGCAAGATAAAACAAAACATTAAAAAGTCAATATTCTTCCTCTGTCAATTGTTCTCCATATTCAGCATGGTTTACAGCTGAACTTGGGGAGGAGAAATGATAGAGGTGAAGACCAGCATGGAAGTATATACGGACTTTGCTTGAGGGTGAGGATTCCACTGAGTTCATGTGTTGGGCATATCCAAGCCCAATGGGAAGCTGACATATGTTCTTCCACAGAGACTCCTTTATTTCTGTAACACAAGCTATTATATGGTAGAATATGGATACATGATTTTCCAGCTCAACTCAATGACATCCAAAATGGCAGATAAAGTTGCACATCAAGGCTCAACAGCTTTACAAGTCATATAGGAATGTTAAGTTTATTATTGTTGTCATTGTTCTTGGCAGCATATTAACATGCACATATGCATTACGAAGAATGAATATAAACAAACAACTCAAGCATGTCAGGACAAAATTAAAAAGGTGAAGGCACAAAATGTGATTAAACTAACTAAAGATAAAAAGCCTAACAAGAAAACATTCTACAAATACATTAGAAGCAAGAAGAAAGCCAAGGACAGGGTAGGCCTATTAATTATGAGAGGAGAAAGACAACAATAGAAAATGTGGAAATGGCAGAAGTGCTAAATTACATTTGTTTCCGTTTCAACCAAAAAGGTTAGTAGCGATTGGACTTCTAATATAATGAAAATGAGACAGGATCTGTGGCAAAAATAGGGAAAGAACAGGTTAAAAGTTCCTCAGACAAGTTAGATGTCTTCAAATCACCAGGGCCTGATAAAATGCATCCTAGAATACTCAAGGAGCTGACCGAGTAGATCTCCCAGCCATCCTCAAAAGATCATGGAAGACAGGCGAGATTCCAGAGGACTGGAAATGGGCAAATACAATGCCATTCTATAAAAGGGGACTAAAGACAACCTGGAGAATTATAGATCAATCAGACTTAACCTCAGTACTTGGAAAGATAATGGGACAAATAAACAATCAGGTGCAAACACCTAGAAGATAATAAGGTGATAAGTAAGAGTCAACATGGATTAGTCAAGAACAAATCATAGAATCATAGAATATCAAGGTTGGAAGGGACCTCAGGAGGTCATCTAGTCCAACCCCCTACTCAAAGCAGGACCAATCCCCAACTAAATCATCCCAGCCAGGGCTTTGTCAAGCCTGACCTTAAAAACTTCTAAGGAAGGAGATTCCACCACCTCCCTAGGTAATGTATTCCAGTGTTTCACCACCCTCCTAGTGAAAAAGTTTTTCCTAATATCCAACCTAAACCTCCCCCACTGCAACTTGAGACCATTACTCTTGTTCTGTCATCTGCTACCACTGAGATCCATCCTCTTTGGAAGCCCCTTTCAGGTAGTTAAAAGCAGCTATCAAATCCCCCCTCATTCTTCTCTTCCGCAGACTAAACAATCCCAATTCCCTCAGCCTCTCCTCATAAGTCATGTGTTCCAGTCCCCTAATCATTTTTGTTGCCCTCTGCTGGACTCTTTCCAATTTTTCCACATCCTTCTTGTAGTGTGGGGCCCAGAACTGGACACAGTACTCCAGTTGAGGCCTCACTAATGTCAAATAGAGGGGAAGAATCAAGTCACTCGATCTGCTGGCAATGCTCCTACATACACATCCCAAAATGCCGTTGGCCTTCTTGGCAACAAGGGCACACTGTTGACTCAGATCCAACTTCTCGTCCAGTGTAACCCCTAAGTCCTTTTCTGCAGAACTGCTGTCTAGCCATTCGGTCCCTAGTCTGTAGCCGTGCATGGGATTCTTCCGTCCCAGGACTCTGTGCAGGACTCTGCACTTGTCCTTGTTGAACCTCATCAGATTTCTTTGGGCCCAATCCTCTAATTTGTCTAGGTCCCTCTGTATCCCGTCCCTACCCTCCAGCGTATCTACCACTCCTCCCTGTTTAGTGTCATCTGCAAACTTGCTGAGGGTGCAGTCCACGCCATCCTCCAGATCATTAATGAAGATATTGAACAAAACCAGCCCCAGGACTGACCCTTGGGACACTGCAATTGATACCGGCTGCCAACTAGACATCGAGCCATTGATAACTACCCGTTGAGCCTGACGATCTAGCCAGCTTTCTATCCACCTTACAGTCCATTCATCCAGCGCATACTTCTTTAACTGGCTGGCAGAATACTGTGGGAGACCGTATCAAAAGCTTTGCTAAAATCAAGAAACAACACGTCCACTGCTTTCCCCTCATCCACAGAGCCAGTTATCTCGTCATAGAAGGCAATTAGATTAGTCAGGCATGACTTGCCCTTGGTGAATCCATGCTGAGTGTTCCTGATCACTTTCCTCTCCATTAAGTGCTTCAGAATTGATTCCTTGAGGACCTGCTCCATGATTTTTCCAGGGACTGAGGTGAGGCTGAGAGGCTTGTAGTTCCCAGGATCCTCCTTCTTCCCTTTTTTAAAGATGGGCACTACATTAGCCTTTTTCCAGTCATCCGGGACTTCCCCCAATCGCCATGAGTTTTCAAAGATAATGGACAATGGCTCTGCAATCACATCCGCAAACTCCGTTAGCACTCTCGGATGCAGTGCATCCAGCCCCATGGACTTGTGCTAGTCCAGCTGTTCTAAATAGCCCTGAACCACTTCTTTCTCCACAGAGGGTTGGTCACCTCCTCCCCATGCTGTGCTGCCCAGTGCAGCAGTCTGGGAGCTGACCTTGTTCGTGAAGACAGAGGCAAAAAAAGTATTGAGTACATTAGCTTTTTCCACATCCTCTGTCACTAGGTTGCCTCTCTCATTCAGTAAGGGGCCCACACTTTCCTTGACTTTCTTTGATGAGATTACTGGTTCTGTGGATGAAGGGAAAGCAGTGGATGTATTGTATCTTGACTTTAGCAAAGCTTTTGACACCGTCTCCCACAGTATTCTTGTCAGCAAGTTAAAGAAGTATGGGCTGGAAGAATGCGCTATAAGGTGGGTAGAAAGTTGGCTAGATTGTCGGGCTCAATGGGTAGTGATCAATGGCTCCATGTCTAGTTGGCAGCCGGTGTCATGTGGAGTGCCCCAGGGGTCGGTCCTGGGGCCGGTTTTGTTCAATATCTTCATAAATGATCTGGAGGATGGTGTGGATTGCACTCTCAGCAAATTTGCCGATGATACTAAACAGGGAGGAGTGGTAGATACGCTGGAGGGCAGGGATAGGATACAGAGGGACCTGGACAAATTGGAGGATTGGGCCAAAAGAAATCTGATGAGGTTCAACAAGGATAAGAGCAGGGTTCTGCACTTAGGACGGAAGAACCCAATGCACAGCTACAGACTAGGGACCGAATGGCTAGGCAGCAGTTCTGCGGAAAAGGACCTGGGGTGACAGTGGACGAGAAGCTGGATATGAGTCAGCAGTGTGCCCTTGTTGCCAAGAAGGCCAATGGCATTTTGGGATGTATAAGTAGGGGTATAGCGAGCAGATCGAGGGACGTGATCGTCCTCCTTTATTCGACATTGGTGAGGTCTCATCTGGAGTAGTGTGTCCAGTTTTGGGCCCCACACTACAAGAAGGATGTGGATAAATTGGAAAGAGTCCAGCGAAGGGCAACAAAAATGATTAGGGGTCTGGAACACATGACTTATGAAGAGAGGCTGAGGGAACTGGGATTGTTTAGTCTGCGGAAGAGAAGAATGAGGGGGGATTTGATAGCTGATTTCAACTACCTGAGAGGTGGTTCCAGAGAGGATGGTTCTAGACTATTCTCAGTGGTGGAAGAGGACAGGACAAGGAGTAATGGTCTCAAGTTGCAGTGGGGGAGGTTTAGGTTGGATATTAGGAAAAACTTTTTCACTAGGAGGGTGATGAAACACTGGAATGCGTTGCCTAGGGAGGTGGTGGAATCTCCTTCCTTAGAAGTTTTTAAGGTCAGGCTTGACAAAGGCCTGGCTGGGATGATTTAATTGGGGATGGGTCCTGTTTTTGAGCAGGGGGCTGGACTAGATGACCTCCTGAGGTTCCTTCCAACCCTGATATTCTATGATTCTATGATTCTTCTTGTTGCTAACATACCTGAAGAAAGCCTTCTTGTTACTCTTAACATCTCTTGCTAGCTGCAACTCCAGGTGTGATTTGGCCTTCCTGATTTCATTCCTGAATGCCCGAGCAATATTTTTATACTCTTCCCCGGTCATTTGTCCAATCTTCCACTTCTTGTAAGCTTCTTTTTTTGTGTTTAAGATCAGCAAGGATTTCACTGTTAAGCCAAGCTGGTCACCTGCCATATTTACTATTCTTTCTACACATCGGGATGGTTTGTCCCTGTAACCTCAATAAGGATTCTTTAAAATAAAGCCAGCTCTCCTGGACTCCTTTCCTCCTCATGTTATTCTTCCAGGGGATCCTTCCCATCAGTTCCCTGAGGGAGTCAAAGTCTGCTTTTCTGAAGTCCAGGGTCCATATTCTGCTGCTCTCCTTTCTTCCCTGTGTCAGGATCCTGAACTCGACCATCTCATGGTTACTGCCTCCCAGGTTCCCATTCACTTTTGCTTCCCCTACTAATTCTTTCCGGTTTGTGTCAAGAGGAGCTCTGCCCCTAGTTGGTTCCTCCAGCACTTGCACCAGAAAATTGTCCCCTACACTTTCCAAAAACTTCCTGGATTGTGTGTGCACTGCTGTATTGCTCTCCCAGCAGATATCAGGGTGATTGAAGTCTCCCATGAGAACCAGGGCCTGCGATCTAGTAACTTCTGCGAGTTGCCGGAAGAAAGCCTCGTCCACCTCATCCCCTTGGTCCGGTGGTCTATAGCAGATTCCCACCAGGACATCACCCTTGTTGCTCACACTTCTAAACTTAATCCAGAGACTCTCAGATTTTTCTGCAGTTTCATACTTGAGCTCTGAGCAGTCATACTGCTCTCTTACATACAGTGCTACTCCCCCACCTTTTCTGCCCTGCCTGTCCTTCCTGAACAGTTTATATTCATCCATGACAGTACTCCAGTCATGTGAGTTATCCCACCAAGTCTCTGTTATTCCAATCACATTATGATTCTTTGACTGTGCCAGGACTTCCAGTTCTCCCTGCTTGTTTCCCAGGCTTCGTGCATTTGTGTATAGGCACTTAAGATAACTCGCTGATCATCCCTCTTTCTCAGTATGAGGCAGGAGCCCTCCCCTCTTGCGCGCTCTGCTCGTGCTTCCTCCCAGTATCCCACTTCCTCACTTACCTCGGGGCTTTGGTCTCCTTCCCCCAGTGAGCCTAGTTTAAAGCCTTCCTCACTAGGTTAGCCAGCCTGCTTGCGAAGATGCTCTTCCCTCTTATCGTTAGGTGGAGCCCATCTCTGCCTAACACTCCTCCTTCTTGGAACACCATCCCATGGTCAAAGAATCCAAAGCCTTCTCTCCGACACCACCTGCGTAGCCATTCGTTGACTTCCACGATTCGACAGTCTCTACCCAGGCCTTTTCCTTCCATGGGGAGGATGGATGAGAAGACCACATGCACCTCAAACTCCTTTATCCTTCTTCCCAGAGCCATGTAGTCTGCTGGGATCCGCTCAAGGTCATTCTTGGAAGTATCATTGTAAAACCATTGTAAAATCCTGTAAAACCAATCTAATATCATTCTTTGACAAGGTAACAAGCCTTGTGGATAAGAGGAAAGTGATAGATGTAGTATATCTTGACTTTAGAAAGGCTTTTGATATTGTCTCACATGACCTTCTCATAAAGAAACTAGGGAAATACAATTTAGATGGAATTACTATAAGGTGGCACATAACTGGTTGGAAAACTGTTCCCAGAGAGTATCTATCAGTAGTTCACAGTCAAGTTGGAAGTGCATATTGAATGGTGTCCTGCAGGGATCAGTCCTGGGTCTGATTTTATTCGATATCTTCATCAACAATTTAGATAATGGCATAGAGAGTACACTTACAAAGTTTGTGGACAATACCAAGCTGGGAGGGATTGCAAGTGCTTTGAAGGATAGGATTAAAATTCAGAATGCTCTGGACAAACTGGAGAAATGGTCTGAAGTAAACAGGATGAAATTCAATAAGGACAAATGCAAAGTACTCCATGTAGGAAGGAACAATCAATTGCACACCTACAAAATGGGAAATAGGCTTACCATGGTCGCCTGCAAGCCGAATTCTGTTGCCTGGCCCTGCATGTGTGATCTCTAACACCAAAGCCGCAGGCACTCAATATAAGATGCAAAATGTGACCTTGTACCAAAATCACATGTGCTATGTAATGTGAATAGTGTTGTTCACCGTGAAAGAGTATAGCCATTGTTCTATAAAATGTATCAAGCCTCCCTCCTCTGTCCCAGAGGCTATCTCAGATAAGGCAGCGAAAAAACTCATGTGTGATGAAATGTTCTCTGAGCTCATGCAGTTGTATGGCACTGACAGAGCTCTGTGGAGGGACACAATAGCAGAGTACAGGACGGTGGTTGATGAACATGAGGAGAGGTGGTGAAGATCAGAGGAGGTATGAGGAAACGCTGGGGCTACTGCAGGATCAAATGGATATGTTCTGGCGTCTGGTGGAGGTTCATGAACGGCAGCAGGATCACAGACTGTCGCTGCAGGCCCTGCTTACCTGCCCTCCCTCCTCCCCAAGTTCCATAGCCTCCTCACCCAGATACCCAAAAATGTGGGGTGGAAGACTCCAGACACCCAACCACTCCACCCCAGTGGACAGCCCAAGCAACAGAAGGCTGGCATTCAACATGTTTTAAAGTGGCCTTTTCTTTCCCTTCAACCCTCCTCCCACACCCCACCCGGGCTACCTTGTGAGTTATCTCCCTATTTTTATAATCAATGAATAAAGAATACATGTTTTTTAAATGATAGTGACTTTATTTCCTTTGCAAGCAAGCTGTGATCGAAGGCGGGAGGGCGGGTGGCTTACAGGGAATTAGAGTCAAACAAGGGGGCGGGTTTTCATCAAGGAGAAACAAACAGAAGTGTCACACAGTACCCTGGCCAGTCATGAAACTGGTTTTCAAACCTTCTCTGATGCGCACTGCTTCCTGCTGTGCTCTTCTAACTGCCCTGGTGTCTGGCTGTGCACATTCAGCGGCCAAGTGATTTGCATCAACCTCCCACCCCACCATAAACATCTCCCCCTTACTCTCACAGAGATTGTAGAGCACACAACAAGCAGCAATAACAATGGAGATATTGGTTTCGCTGAGGTCTGAGCGAGTCAGTAAACTGCACCAGCGACCCTTTAAACATCCAAATGCACACTCTACTACCATTCTGCGCTTGCTCAGCCTATCGTTGAACAGCTCCTGACGACTGTCCAGGGTGCCTGTGTATGGCTTCATGAGCCAGGGCATTAAGGGGTAGGCTGGGTCCCCAAGGATAATTATAGGCATTTCAACATCCCCAACAGTTATCTTCTGGTCTGGGATGTAAATCCCTTCCTGCAGCCATTTAAACAGACCAGAGTTTCCGAAGACGTGAGTGTCCTGAACCTTTCCCAGCCATCCCACATTGATGTTGGTGAAACGTCCCTTGTGATCCACTAGTGCTTGCAGCACCATTGAAAAGTACCCCTTGTGGTTTATGTACTGGCTGTCCTGGTGGTCCGGTCCCAAGATAGGGTTATGCGTTCCTTCTATACCCCACCACAGTTAGGGAATCCCATTACAGCAAAGCCATCTAGTATGACCTGCACCTTTCCCAGAGTCACTACCTTTGATAGCTGCAGCTCAGTGATTGTATTGGCTACTTGCATCACAGCAACCCCCACAGTAGATTTGCCCACTCCAAATTGATTCCCGACTGACCGGTAGCTGTCTGGCATTGCAAGCTTCCACAGGGCTATTGTCTCTCACTTGTGAACTGTGAGGGCTGCTCTCATCTTGGTATTCTTGCGCTTCAGGGCAGGGGAAAGCAAGTCACAAAGTTCTATGAAAGTGCCCTTACACATGCGAAAGTTTCAGAGCCACTGGGAATCATCCCAGACCGGCAACACTGTGCGGTCCCACCACTCTGTGCTTGTTTCCAGGGCCCAGAATTGGCATTCCATGGCATGAGCCTGCTCCATTAACACCATGATCTCCAAATTGCGGGGGAATGCGTTTTTAGAGAAAAGTGTGTTCATGTCCTCATCACCGTGCTGCCGTAGCCTCCTCGCCTGGTTTTTCAGGTGCTGGTTCTGCATACACTGCACGATAATGCCTGAGGTGCTTACAATGCTCATAACTGCTATGGTGAGCTGAACGGGCTCCATGCTTGCTGTGCTTGCATCTACTCCTGCTCAGGCAGTCCAGGGAAAACGGCACGAAACGATTGTTTGCCATTGCTCTGGTGGAGGGAGGGGTGACTAACAACATGGCTTACAGGTTTGGCTTACAGGGAATTAAAATCAACAAAGGGGGTGACTTTGCGAGAAACAGAATGGCCCCCTCAAGGATAGAACTCAAAACCTCAAGGACAGAACTCAAAACTGGGTTTAGCAGGCTGTTGATTTCACGGAGGGAGGGAGGGAGGAGAAAATTAATACAAAACAAATCTGGTCTATTTCTTGTTTTGATCCACTTCATCTATCTTTATACATCTTGCTGGCAGCAGACTGTGCAGTACGACCGCTAGTCATCGTCATCTCCTGGGTGCTCAGCAGAAGACGGTGCAGTATGACTGCTGGCCATCGTCTTCTGCTGCCTGCAGATTAAAAGACGCTAAGTGCACTGCCGGTAGGACTGAATCGCCATGAGATGAAACTTAAAAGGGAAATGACCTGGCTGAGTCACTCCCATGTTTGCCTAGGCACCCCTGACCTCATCGAGGTCGGTTAAAAGAGCACCCTGGACTACGTCGACACGGCCACCAGTCATACTGCACTGTCTGCTGCCAAAAGGCAATAAACTGTTGCTGTGTAGCAATGCAGTACCACGTCTGCCAGCACCCAGGAGACATACGATGATGGTTAGATGAGCGGGCTCCATGCTTGCCGTGGTATGGAGTCTGCACAGGTAACTCAAGAAAAAAGGTGCAAAACGATTGTCTGCCCTTGGTTTCACGGAGGGAGGAAGGGAAGGGGGGCCAGACGATATGTACCCAGAACCACCCGTGACAATTTTTTAGCCCTATCAGGCACTGGGATTTCTACCCAGAATTCAAATGGGTGGTAGACACTGAGGGAACTGTGGGATAGCTACCCACAGTGCAATGCTCCGGAAGTTGACGGTTGCCTCAGTACTGTGGACACACTCCGCTGACTACATGCACTTAAAGTATTTGTGTGGGGACACACACAATTGACTGTATAAAAACGCTTTCTACAAAACCGACTTCTATAAATTCGACCTAATTTCGTAGTGTAGACAAGGGAGAGGATATAACAGTTTTCAAGTACATAAAAGGATGTTACAAGGAAGAGAGAAAAAATTGTTCTTTGAGGTCAGGAGAAGAAGCAATGGGTTTAAATGGCAGCAAGGGAGGTTTAGGTTACATATTCAGAAAAGCCTCCTAACTGTCAGGGTAGTTAAGCACTGGAATAAATTGCCTAGGGAGGTTATGGAAACTCCATCATTGGATGTTTTTAAGAACAGGTTAGACAAACACCTGTCAGGAATGGTCTAGTTATTACATAGTCCTGCCTTGAGTGCAGGGGACTGGACTAAAAACCCTATTGAAGTCCCTTCCAATCCTATACTACACTTCTGTGATATACTTTTAGTTCACTCTAGGAATACCTTTATTAAGGTGTAAAGAACATGTTACACCAGCAGCACCCACTGATGTTTATTGGGAAGACTCAGGAATGGCATAGGGCCATTGTCCCCACCCCTGCCCCCCATGCTGACCAGCTGAGCTGACCCATGTGGCTCCGCACATTAACCTATCAGAGAGTGGTGCTGCTGTTTCACTCCCTCTGAATTCCAGGAGGAATAGTACCTACCTGCCTGATGTGAAGTTACTGAAGGAGTGATGCACCTCCTCCCTGCCCCCTATTTCAGGATATTTCTTAAAGGCATAGTTCAGCCTAGTATTTTAAAAAAGGCAACTTTACAAAAAATAACATATATACAGTATGCAACAACAATTAAAAGTAAATTAAAAAAATATTAAGCGCCAAAGAAGAGCAAGAACATTGGGCTGGACAATATGAACAGATTTTTTTTCTCTGCGTTCTCACAAACATTCTCGAATATAGTGATTTTGGCCATACTTCTTAATTACATGTACATATTCTTTGGGGGCTTTGTAGTGGAACACCACTCAAGCATAAAGTCACTTTATTCCTGTATTGTGCTCGTAGTAAGACTTTATTTTGCCATTTAAATGCATGATTAAATATTCACTCTAATGGGCTTGATCACAATAAGTGTATGTGAATTTCACATTGATTTCTGTCCATAATACACTATAATTTAAGAGTAATTAATAGGCATTTCTAATAAGATTTTCCCCGAGGGACGATTGAGTCACAAGCAATATGGATAAATATTTTGTTCCATATGATTAAAAATGTGTTGTTTTGAGAGGGCTATGTGTGAGAGAAATAATACAGCAGTAATTCTCTCTTGTGAGCTATCAAGCCAGACGTCTGAATAAAATGTTTCCATTCCGATAGGTAATTGTTTCCAATGAATTGAAATTACTAATGGCTTTGTTATTTCCCCCCCCCCATAAATTTAATAAAAAAAAGTTTGCTTCATCAACCAGAGGGTTTATAATTAATTCAATATAGTGGACCAAATTAATTCCTGGTTTAACTCCACTGAAACCAAAAGGTACTGCACCAGGAATGAACTTGGCTCAAAGTGGCTATTATTCTGTTTGTGGATGAACAGATAATACAAGATAAATGCAAACCGACTCACTCCGCAAAGCTGAAGTTTTTATATTTGTAATTTGCCGGTACGTCTCAAGAAGTTACACACGACCTCTGGTATAAGATAGGGTATAATCTTGTTGTCACACATTTCCTTTGCTTTTACTAGCACTCTAGAGACAGAAATTGGTTTTTACAGAATTCATTTTGTTCTTCTGCATTTTCATGAATTCATCATTTAATGGAGTTTGGAAAGAATATAGAACCTGGAGGGAAACAGATACAATTTATTAAAGCTTCACTTAAACATATATTTACATAGGGTGTTTTTCACAGTGCAGGAAGATAGGGTGTTACATAGTTAGTTATTTAACACTAGTATGTTTGATGCTTTCAGTTAAAGGCTTGGATTCAACAAATTTCATTAAACAATTCTTATATAAAATGGAATAACAGAGATGATATTTTTTCAGAGCACAGGGACTCTTTCCCCATCTATGTAGTATGTTAGGCTTTATTTGCATACACTATGTAGTATGTGAGGCTTCTATGTTTTAACTTATCTATAAATAAATTTATTCTTTCAAGATGAAGAGCTTGCCTGAACTTTGTTTCTAAAAAAGAAAAGTCACACAGTTAAATCCCAACACAAATATAGCCCAGATTTTGCTCATGCTTATGCAAATGGTACACTTTAAGCATGTGAGCAGTCCCACTGAAGTCAGTGGGACTATGCATACTGTGTAGAGTTATGTGTTGTACCTATGTATTACTAGGGTCAGGGCCACCTGGCTGATTTGTTGGAGTTTCATAAATAGCCTGAGGGTCACGATCTGCCTACCTTCCCATATTGCTGAATAGAATGGAAGCCCTGGTATGGAAAAAGTTGAGAGCCACTAGATTAGGGAAAAAGCAAACTAAAATTATCTCAGAATAGCCTCTGTTGGTCACAAAATTTTTCATTAAGGAAGATTATGATTCTAGTGTATTGGACACAAATATGGATTGGCCTATTTTCAAAAAGAGTAACTTTCCTGATTTGGGGTTTGTTAGGAAACCAGAACTTGGTCTACTGAAAGGTTTGTGCATGTGGGCTGAGGTTCTAATAAACCTGGCTGACATGTTGAGTACCTGGAAAAGTGTTATGCTTTTGGGTACAAATCATGTTAATTTTGGTGGTTTTGCTCAAGTCTTGACCCGCAACCATGCAAAATACTAGACTTCAACTGCATATTGATTCATGTTTATAAGCTCATTTGAACGCAGTCAGAGCAAAGTACAGAGGGCAGGCCTACAAAGACTTGATATGAGCCACCTGTGAAGTGAAATGCTAAGATTTTCCCAGCTCTGCTCTTCTTCCATATATAGTCCTCTTTTAATTTTTTTTTCCCTTTTCTCATCCTTATCTTTATAATAGTGTTTAAATTTATTTTACTTTTCCTAATTACAATATTTAAGAAAAAAAAAGATTTTTCTTTTCAAATCTGTTGATATATATTAAAATTTAGAACATGAAAACATTTTGAGGTTCCTACTCTAAGTCTTTTGTAAACATATGAATAAACATATGAAACATATGAATAAGAGGGGGGAAAGCATTTGTAGAATAAATTTATCTTTAAATCACAAAAGTTGTAGAACGAATTTGCCAAATATTTAGACAGCTCCACTTGTTATCAATTGAAAGCATTAATAGGTGAATGATTTACATTCTGTTTAATCCATAGATCTCAAAGTGATTTACTATGAACAGTGAGTTTCATTAGCTCTGTTTTACAGATGGGGAAAACTCAGAAGCAAAGAGATTAAGTAATTTGTTATAACTGAGGGACAGTGGCAGAGCCAAGCATGGAACACAGGTCTCCTGATTTTGGCTCTGGTTCTTGATCGTGAACATGTAGTTACTGGCACCATGCAAAGTGCGCATTACAGTGTTATTATATCAGAATGGTAGCATTTTACAACTCCTTTGCACTGGTGTAAATGACTGTACAGGGTGCAGGGCAATAGAAAATTTAGGCCCTCTGATTTTCATGCCCTGTACAGGAGACCATGAAATTTCCCATGAAATACTTTAAGTAGAATATTATTGCAGCAAAGATTGAGTTGAGACAGAAGTATTGTTTTTCATTAGGCTATTAGGAGCAAGGCACATTAAAAATTACACTAATTAAATTTCAGAGTAGCAGCCATGTTAGCCTGTATCCACAAAAAGAAAAGGAGTACTTGTGGCACCTTAGAGACTAACAAATTTATTTGAGCACAAGCTTTCGTGAGCTTCCCTAAACTGTCTTCTGGTTTACTGACCTAAACTGTTAGTCTCGCAAGTAAAAGTAATGGGCCTCATTCTGTTTTCAGCTACTTCAGTGAATCCTTCTATGCCATAAGTATAATAAAAGAGCTCAATCTCCTATATATTTAATTTAATTTTTATTTTTACCATAGCAAATCACTGAACACACTTTCATTGTATCTACAATCAAATTGGTGAGGCTCTGCAACATAAAAGATGGCACAAGTGTTATCCCTAGACTTAATATGGTGCTTTTGCTGTACTTTTATTAATATCAAGGATATTCTAATGTAAACGTATTTCAGGTATGCTCAGTGCAATAGTGGGATTTTGTTCAGTTGGCCTATATTGACAGACTCGCTAAACAATAATGAACTGTTATGGAAATCACAATACATTGCTCAGGGCGAATCAGAAAATAAGGAGGAATCCTTTTAGTGTAGGATTGATCCTATAAGTTATGGAACTAATTTCCCTGCAGCTCTCAATAGACTCCATGGAACATTAATGTTAATTGGGCTGTGACTTTTTGTGGGAAAAGGAAGGTTGCTGTCATAGTGCAAAGCAGTAAATTTTCATAGGAAAGTTATCCAAGAAAACCTGTTTGGCTGCAGCAAACTTGAAACAGAGTATCTTACACAGAGAGCTAAACAAAGAGACCATCATTTCCTTACATGTTGTTGCACATGATTAAGGAGAAATGGTACACATCCTCCCCAGCTTCCCATTCTTTCCAAACTCAAATTCATAATTACTCTTCTTGTTTTTAAAGCTATCTAGGGACCCTTTCCAGCCCTCATCATGGCTCTATTCTGCATCATTCTTGTCATCTCTCCATCTCAACTTTGGGGAAATAGAGGGGCTAGGCGGTGGATGGGTTTTGGTGGTATTCAGTTGCATCATCAGTTTCCAGAGGGAGGTATGTAATACTTGCAGCAGGTGATTTACTTATGCCAGAAATAAGTGTAGGCTTGCCAGCATCGGTATTGACATGGTCCAGTATTTTATTGCAACTTATATATGAAAGCCTCAGACATGCCTTCTGTGCCAAGATGGAAAATATTCTACATATCAGGTGTCAGTACACTTCTGGCATGTAGAGACCACCTACCTTTGGTGGTCTCTCAATGACAGCAGCCTCACCAAATTATTTCCCTCCCCACAGAGAGTTTGTTTCTGCTGCCATAACAGACTCTCTCTCTAGGATACAAATCTTCTCTTTGTTTCATGGCTGTTTTTTTTTTGTTTTGTTTTGTTTTTTAATATTGCTTGGTGATTTTTAGGATATTTACTGCTTTGTTTTTTCTCCCTCACTCTAATAATGAGACCTAACTCCCTCCAGCATCTTTAACTATTCCTTATGCTTATCTGCTGGTTATCAGTAGTGACCATTAGTATGAAATATCCATGAATATTTATTAAAGACTCTGTAACCATAGGCCACATCTGTCACAACCTCACTTCAGTTCTCTAACTTTGGTTAGAATAGCTATAATTGGATAAAACAAGAATGTTATTGTGTGAAAGACAAATATGTCTTTTGACTATAAATTCTACTAATTAAAAAAAAACATATCCCAAACTGTCCACTAATATGATGACTACAAACATATACATAGAGGACTCAGGAAATGAAAAAAAAAAATGAAGCTGCCATAGTAACATATACGGAATATGGGTGAGTTAATATGAAATTTTGCATTTTAGTTAGCTGAATTTGTATATATATGCAAACAGGATGAAATAATGTTGCCATGAGAACAATAGTTTTTCCATTTACTGATTTTTATGCATGTAAATTTATAATCTTACCATTGTATTACCATGGTCTTTATTGTTATTGCCTTTTTTATTCTTAAAAAGGCAGAAAGAAAACCATATTTGTTATGCTTATGTCCTGATACTTATTTTCTATGTCTCTAGTTAATTTACAGCATCTCTATACTCTAGCGTGGTTAGGGCTGTAAATTCCATGCCTTCTGAATTTAAGGTACTACTAACCAGGCATTATAATGTTAGTTTATTTCAGTTTTTCATTGCTTTCTAAAACAATGTAGAAAGTGATCTGGCAAGTGAGACAAACAGTGGCAATTAACAAGATGAAGGATGGTCTTGTGTCTGGCATTTGGGAATAGAAATTGGGACTATGTTTTTGTTCTCCGCTCTGATATAGACATCTTGTGATTCCTTGAACAAGTCACATAGGATTAATGTCAAAAGCTTGACAAATACCAATATAATAACTTATTTTAGGGTGCAGAGATTCAGGGTGGCTGTTGAGGTGTTTGCCAATTAGACGACATGTACAAATGCATGATGGATTGTGTGTATGTGAGAGATGGGATTTACAGACTCCACACTAACCCAGAGCAAAGCAGCAGGCAGTACTGGGCTGGGAGGCCCCCACCCCTCAGGAGCTGGAGGGCATGCTCCAGGTGGAGGGCCAGTTTAACACCTCCTTCTCCTTGCCTCGGTTTTTTGGTGGGGTTGGGAACCCAAGAGCATCCCCAAAGGATGGGATGTTGCCCCCCTGGCAAACTACACTGATGCTGAAAATATTGTAACCACAACCCAAAGAGAGGAGCCACAGAAACTTAGGATAGACCAAGAAGTGGCCCAGACACTGCAACGTCCCTTCAGGGCCCTGGGTCAGGACCCAGTGGAGTGAGAGAACCCAGGTCTCCCTCCCCTTCTCCCCCTTCCCTTTGTAATGGCAGAACACCAAATATAGAAGAAGAGATACACAGGAGGGTGTGGGTCATTATATATGACTCGGGAGGGCCCCCCAGAACAAGCAGACTGACGAGAACTGTGAAGACACTGCTTGACCACTAGGACAGCCAGCAATTGGACTGATCTGCTTACAGTGCAACTTTACAAATAACCTTTTTTTAGAATCTTTAGACTTCTACTAGCCACTAGAACCATCTAGAATAATTCTAAAGAGGCAGGTTTCAGAGCAGCAGCCGTGTTAGTCCGTATCCGCAAAAAGAAAAGGAGTACTTGTGGCACCTTAGAGACTAACAAATTTATTTGAGCATAAGCTTTTGTGAGCTACAGCTCACTTCATCGGATGCATTCAGTGGAAAGTACAGTGGGGAGATTTATATACGTAGAAAACATGAAACAATGGGTGTTACCATACACACTGTAACGAGAGTGATCACTTAAGGTGAGCTATTACCAGCAGGAGAGCGGGGGGAGGGGGGACCTTTTGTAGTGATAATCAAGGTGGGCCATTTCCAGCAGTTGACAAGAAAGTTTGAGGAACAGTGGGGGGTGGGGGTGGGATAAACATGGGGAAATAGTTTTACTTTGTGTAATGACCCATCCATTCCCAGTCTCTATTCAAGCCTAAGTTAATTGTATCCAGTTTGCAAATTAATTCCAATTCAACAGTCTCTTGTTGGAGTCTGTTTTTTTCGTTGAAGAATTGCAACTTTTAGGTCTGTAATCGAGTGACCAGAGAGATTGAAGTGTTCTCCAACTGGTTTTTGCCCCTCTGCCATGTACATTGGTCAAACTGGACAGTTGCTACATAAAAGAATAAATGGACACAAATCAGACGTCAAGAATTATAACATTCAAAAACCAGTTGGAGAACACTTCAATTTCTCTGGTCAACAAAAGGTTCCCACCCCCTCCACCCCCACCCTCCCACCCCACTCTCCTGCTGGTAATAGCTCACCTTAAGTGATCACTCTGGTTACAGTGTGTATGGTAACACCTATTGTTTCATGTTCTCTATGTATATATATATATCTCCCCACTGTATTTTCCACTGAATGCATCCAATGAAGTGAGCTGTAGCTCACAAAAGCTTATGCTCAGATAAATTTGTTAGTCTCTAAGATGCCACAAGTACTCCTTTTCTTTCTTTAAAGAAGCAGCAGCTAAAGCTCATTGGTGTGCATAGTACTTGTCTACTTACATTGTCTCTAATAGCTCAGCAATATAGTGTTTAGATTATTGATCCCATGGATAGTTTGGGGCCATGTTTCAATTTATTACTGAAACTATCATTCTACGTGAGTGATTAAACACTTAAAATGAAAAGTATTGTGGTTTTATTTAATCTGTCAGGTATCTCCAGTTAAATCAATACAGTAGCGTTATTTGACAAAGACGGGGGAGAGAGGACAGAAATCACAAGAGTTGCATGAAGAATGTGCCCCTTCTTTGACCAGCTCTACAACGGAGTTATATCAGGATGAACTGCTTTTAGTATAAAGTATTTACTTAGTCAGTAATCACCTTCTAAACTGCAGGGAGTATAAAGATCCTGACACTTTTAGAAAGCCTATAAATAGATGGAGTTTTTTATTTAACTCGTTCAGGTCATCATACAATAGATAAAATTCAGTTATGGTATAACAAGATGAAACACCACTGCTTTCATTTACTAATATATCCAATTTTGACTTAGTGTCTCTTTATGCTGGGTTTAGTCATTTGTATTATTTCAAATATACCCAGGACGTCTAAATAAGAATGGCCTAACATCCCTGACTTTTCAAAGATAATGTGCAGTTTGGCTCTAGATCTAAACTGTAATCTTACCATTTTCTCATACAAAATATTTCAATTTCATGTTAGAGATTCCATTCATACTATGCCATAAATAATGTACTTGTGGCTTCATTAAATACAACGAAAACAAATTCTGTCTTGGAAATTATTCAAATTAGAGAGCTTATTAGGAGTGGAGTGCAACCTGCAGGGTATCTAAACTTTCATCCTACTAGATGAGCCTGTAGGGATACCCAACCTGATTGCCAGTTTAACCAGGTCCAGAAAACTCCTAAGCCAGTTAGGAAAAATTCACATTGGGAAGTTTAAATTGCATCTCAGCTAGCTAAGAACAACGTAGACTTCTGATGTCCTATGTTTTACACACACAGTGTGCAAACTTTTATGAGCTATAAAGATATGTTCCACCAGATAAAGACTGAGAATGATTACCACCACTGGAGAACTGGAAGGAAGAAATGTGATGTTTGGATACAGAGAAGGCAAGGTGTTTGTGGATTTAATATTCCCCTTTTTGTCTAAGGTTAGAAGCCAAGTGATTGAGGCAATAGTACCCATGAAGGCTGTTCAGAGCTTGAGGTGTGGGATTTTCAAAACTATATAAGGAGTTAGAAGCATAGAGTCCCATTAGAAGTTAATATAACGGCACTATGTAAAAGGAAACATTATTTTACAAGGGGGGTATATTACTTTTACTACCCTGTGCATCACTTGAAGGCATCTGGGCTGGTATCTGCTATGAATAGTGCGAAGAGAGCATGCTTAATATTCAACATTGGGGAACAGAGGAGATTGTGTACTCTAGGGGTGTTTTACTATTGACTTCAGTGGGGCCGGGATTTTACCTTAATATATTTCTCAGTGGTGACCCATCAGTTAAAAAAAATATTAGATTCTTGTTAACCAGTGTGGTGATACAGAAGTTCACTTTTGTCACTGGCTTGGTGTAGTCCAATGATAGAATAACCACAAGTTTGGGGTGAGTCTGCCCTATTTCTCATCAGTCTGTCATGAATTTGGCATCCTCAGCTGTGATCCACTGAGTCACTGTGACAGGAAGGAACACAAGCCAAAATAGGTAAAGAACAGGTAAAATAATATTTAGGTGATTAGATGTATTCAAGTTCATGGGAGATGGGTGAGGTCCCAGAGGATTGGAGAAGGGCAAACAAAGTACCTATCTTTAAAAAGGGGGGAAAGAGGAGCTAGGGGTTTGTTACAGGAGTGGGTAGGTAAGCTTCTGTGTCCTCCGTTGTGCAGGAGGTCAGACTAGATGATCATAATGGTCCCTTCTGACTGTAAAGTCTATGATTCTATGAAATACACACTAGTGTATACACACCTAATTTTGGTACTAATTTTGGAAGGATATTGAAACAAATAATTAAACAGTAAATTTGTAAGCACGCAGAGGATAAAGAGTTTAATAGCCAACATGGAATCATGCCAAACCAACCTAATTTCCTTATTTAACAGAGTTACTGTCCCACTAGATGGGAGGGAAGCTATAGATGTGATATCATGGTTTTTGTAAGGCATTTGATGCAGTCCCACATAACATTTCAATGGGCAAACTAGGGAAATCTGGTCTAGATTAAATTACTATAAAATGGATGTAAAACTGGTTGAAAGATAATTACTGAATTAGTAATTATCAGTGGTTGGCTGTCCAACTGGGCAGGACGTACCTAATGGGATCCTACAAAGATCTGTCCGGGGTACGGTAATACTGTAGTCAATATTTTCATTTGACTTTCATTATAAAATTTGTGGATGACACCAAGATAGGAGGGATTGCTAGCACTTTGGACAACAGGATTAGAATTCAAAGTGACCCTGACAAATTGGAAAATTGGTCTGAATTCAACAAGATGAAATTTAATAAAGATAAGTGTAAAGTATGGGGAAAATCATATATACAAGTATGAAGTGTGAAATAACTCGTTAGGTGGTAGTACTGCTGGAAAGGATGTGGGTGTTATAGCAGGTAACAAATTCAATGAGTTAAAAATATGAGAGTTGCTGAGAAGGCTAATATCATCATGGGATGTTTTAACAGGAGTGTCGAATGTTAGACACAGGAGGTAATTTTCCTGCTCTACTCAGCACTGGTGAGGCCGCAGCAGGAATACTGGGTCTCTTTTGGGGTGCCACACTTTAGGAAAGATGTGAACAAATTGGAGATAATCCAATATAAGGAAATGTTTAAAAAAACAAAACTAGGCACGTTTAGTCTTGAGACAAGAAGACTAAGTGGGGACCTGATAAGTCTTCAAATATGTTAAGGGTTGTTATAAAGAGGACTGTGATTAAGTGTTCTTTCTCCATGTACATTGAAGGCAGGACAAGAAGTAATGGGCTTAATCTGCAGCAAGGGAGATTGAGATTAGATAGTAGGAAAAACTTTCTAACTATAGTTAAGCAGAGGGAGGCTGTGGAATCCTTGTCATTGGAAGTTTTAAGAACAGGTTAGAGTGTAGACAAATACCTGTCATGGATGGTCTGGATATATTTGGTCCCTCCGTGCAGGTGGCTGGAATAGATGACCTCTTGAGACCTCTTCCAGACCTACATTGCTATGATTCCAGTATCATGAGCTGACAACTCTAAGTCTCGCTTATTTTTTTGGCTTTGCTGGTTCTGTTTTAGTCAGTGTTGGAAGTCTGTCAGTGCTAAGCCTGTTCAGAATAGGCATCATTACAATGGGGCCCCCAGCCTCTCTTTGTTCTGACACCTGAACTCCTGATTCTTCACATCATTTTATTGCATTTTGAAGACTTCATTTAATACAAACTGGACTGGAGGAAGTACACATGCTTTTATATATTGTTCTGCATGAAGAATTCCTATATCTTCGTTAAATGTTACTATTATGCATTCTGAACTCCAGCACTCTGTGCAGCTTTGTTAAGAGAGGCCAATATGTTAATGAAGAAACTGAATGATGGTCTCTTGTCAAAGGATGCAGCAAACCTACAGTGTCTGATTTGGGAATGAAATACTGTAGTAGGCATCAAAAATGAAATGGCCCAGCTGTATTACATTATGCCATATTAGAAAAATATCTATGAAAAGTTTTACGCTGTATGATTTAACAGCTGCTATCCCTAACAGAGGACAAGAATATTAATGGAAAGGAGATGAGCTTAATCTCATACATTTAGATCACTGAAGTAAAGTGATTTATAGCTTAGCAGGACTAAATGATTTATATTATACACCAAAGTTTACTATCCAGATTAGTAAGTATTGTTGAACTGTGTAAATGGAGAGTTAACAGAACACATACAAAGCACTTGAGTGAATTTTGTCTTTTGAACAGCTTCACTAGATCACAATAAGCAATTTGTGAAAAGCTAGCTAGATTTTTCATATGATCTCTTTATTATTTTTTTGTTAAACAAGCAGGGAAATACTTTAAAATAGGATATACATAAATTTACCTTTTTTTTTTTTTTTTGGTTTAATGTTCTTTTACAGACTAATGAAAGAATATTCCATGGCAAATCTCAATTCATCCACTTCTTCTGTTCCAAAGAGAGGGAAAAAAAAAACCTGCAGCCCTTACTCATGCGACTAATCCCATTGTGATCATTTGAATTACATGTGTGAGTAAGGGCTGTACAATTTGCCCCATAATGTAGCTCTGTCAAGGTTCCTCCCCCACTCTGAACTCTAGGGTACAGATGTGGGGACCTGCATGAAAAAACCTCCTAAGCTTATCTTTACCAGCTTAGGTCAAAACTTCCCCAAGGTACAAAATATTCCCCCCGTTGTCCTTGGACTGGCCGCTACCACCACCAAACTAATACTGGTTACTGGGGAAGAGCTGTTTGGACGCGTCTTTCCCCCCAAAATCCTGCACCCCACTTCCTGGACAAGGTTTGGTAAAAAGCCTCACCAATTTGCATAGGTGACCACAGACCCAAACCCTTGGATCTGAGAACAATGAAAAAGCATTCAGTTTTTTACAAGAAGACTTTTAATAAAAAATAGAAGTAAATAGAAATAAAGAAATCCCCCCTGTAAAATCAGGATGGTAGATATCTTACAGGGTAATTAGATTCAAAAACATAGAGAACCCCTCTAGGCAAAACCTTAAGTTACAAAAAAGATACACAGACAGAAATAGTTATTCTATTCAGCACAATGCTTTTCTCAGCCATTTAAAGAAATCATAATCTAACACATACCTAGCTAGATTACTTACTAAAAGTTCTAAGACTCCATTCCTGGTCTATCCCCGGCCAAGACGACTACAGACAGACCCAGACCCTTTGTTTCTCTCCCTCCTCCCAGCTTTTGAAAGTATCTTGTCTCCTCATTGGTCATTTTGGTCAGGTGCCAGCAAGGTTACCTTTAGCTTCTTAACCCTTTACAGGTGAGAGGAGCTTTCCCCTGGCCAGGAGGGATTTCAAAGGGGTTTACCCTTCCCTTTATATTTATGACAAGCTCCTTGGCAGTTTCCCCAGAAATTAGGCAAATTAAACTATATCATCAACTTTCTTGAAAACTTAAGGAAAGCTTGGCAGAATGTGAACAACCCCACCACATCTAAGGCATTTGTGTAGTTTCTGCTCTGTCTTCCTAGCCTATGTCTTAGTTTTATAACAAGATGGCACTTATTTCCTCAAGACAGAGAGCTATGCTTCAGCCCAGGAATACATTTTATTTAATAAATTTCAAATTCACCACATTTTTTTCTTCTGGAAAGTTCCAGAGTAGTCTGACTTGCACTATCTGGTGGTGGGAGTGTAGGAGTTATCCCAATTTTTCCACATTATCCCCATATTTTGAAGTTCTGAAAGATCAAAACAATCTTCAGAACCTATTGTAGAAGAAGGACTATATGGGCAGACCCATATTGAAGTCAACGTTTGCTGGATCAAGCTCTTAAAAGTACTCCAAATATTTGGATTAATATACAAGCTCCCAGTGTGCAATTCAAATGGTGAAACTTTAGACTAAATAATAGCCTTTTTCATGGATTTTTTTAAATGCATAAAGGTTGTTTGAATAGTGAAGCAAGTGATAGTAATTTTACCTTTTAAATTTTCTCCTATTAATATAAGTATTCTAAGCATAACAGTATATTTCCACTGTTGCTTCTTTTCCTATAAAAATAGGACAGTCTGACAGTTCAGAAGACAACAAAGTCTGGTGATATTTATAGATGTCTGCATTTCATGTATTTCTGCTTGGAACACCATATGTTGGCCCTTCAACCAACTCCTTTAATCTTTCATCACATCTAAGTTTATAGTGTATCATCAACAAGTCATTTTGAAACAGTATTTGACTGTTTGACAGGCAGGACTACACTTAATGTATATGATTTGGATTTCAACTGTTGCAATGCTAAAGTTCTTTGACTCTCTATTGACAGGCTGCCATTCCAGAGAATTTTGTAGACATGAAAGGAGCAATAGTTGGAGTGAGAGAACAAACACTCTGGCTAGTGGCAGCATCATCACAAAACTCAGCTTCTGAGGATGGAGAATAAAGACAGCTACACTGTAAGAGAAAGGATAAAAAAAAACATCAGCAAGAGAAGACCATGTCAAAGCAGCATATATTTCGTTTGGAAAGTGCCTTGGAAAGCTTTTTTGACAAATTTCTGGGCACAAAGAATCAGATCCATCCAGCAGTAATTTCCTGAGAAGCAGATACACATATGATACTGAGCAAGCAGTTGGAGTAAAATAGCATACACGCTGTATTCCAAGTCTGACTCTTGACAACAAGCATTTGTAGCAGAACCGTAAAAGATATACTGTTCATGCTATCAGATATCCATTGTGGGAGGAGTAGAGCTGTGTATCTTTGACTGAAATTGGATTTTAGAAGTAACACAAGGAATCACAAGTAACAAAAACATTAACCACATGGATAAAACAATGAAATGAAAGTGAATGTTCTCCTCCCTCCTCCCCTGTCCCTGAGTATTCAAGTGCCTAAGGACAGATGCTGATTTGCCACAGAAAGATCTGAGGTTGATTAACCTGAAATTACTCTCCAAGCTGTTATTAAATAAGGTTGTTGGCTTTACATTTTGGTTGCAGAACATTTAGCATGTGCTATTTGACCTATACAGTAACATGCAAGTGTTTATTGTGCTGTAAAAATGTCTTGGCTTACAATGACTATTTTCCCACTTTAAAAATAAAGTACTGCTACCAGTGAACTTAGTGTAGTAAACTGAGAATAGTAGCATTGTTTATAATGGAGTTTACATTTCTTCACAAGTTCCCTGAAATGTGGACACTTCAACAGTGCCAAGATACTTGATTTTTATTAGTTGAGAAAATGCTTTATTACTAAAGAATGACAGAACTGGAGGAGAAACATATAGATTCCAGCTATGGATAAGTGCGGTTAAAGGGGCTCAGAAATAGTTGTGTTGAATTCTTCTACAATAAATATTTTTTCAAACCTCAAAGCAAATAACCAGAAAAGCAAATACTCAATAAAAATGGAAATTTGAAAAAAAAAATCTTTGTCACTATCCTCATGAAATCTAGATTCTGGGTCTGGCTCAGAATCAGCTCAGAAGGTGTTCTTTTCCACAGGGGCCTAGAGATTGCTGAAGACTTGGTGCACCTATGCTAGTAGCATCTAGCCTCCATGGTGGTGATCATGGTAGGAAAACTCAGAGGCAAGTACTTCTGTACTCTGTGCTCAGTGGTAGATGTCTGGCAGGTAGATGGAAACCTACTGAGTGGGAGGAGGAGGTCATCCTTCTGAATCCAATGGAATGTGGTGTAAAGAATGTTTGAAGTTCTATGGTAGGACTTTGGGATAAGCTAAGAGTTTTCTTCTCCACCACAGCATCCTGCAATTCCTAATTATCAGAAAACTGCTAGGTGGAGGACAGCTTGGTAAATTCAGGCTGCCTTTGCTTGGCAATAGTGTTTGTTTTGTTTTGCTGTGAAGAACTATCCATCTGTTTTATAGAAGTGATTGACTATATATGGTTTAAACCAACCATTTCCATATAGGTCAAGAGACAGAAAAAACAACTTCTTCTCTTAAACCAGCCAAAACTTGTCCATTCATTGCTTTGAGAGGTTCTGGGAGAGCTGTGGTATGGCATCAATGAGAATTTCTCATACTCCTTATAACTAGTAGAACAGGGTATGGAGAATGTGGGGAATTTTCTAGTATTTTTATGGGAAAAATATGTATTACTCAGTTTAGCCTTTTCATAGTAATTCAGTGTGTGTGAAGGGGTTAGTTTCTTTCTTGGGAGAGGGGAACAGGTAAGAATCACACAGGCAGATCTTGTTTAGTGTGAATAAACTATCAAGATCTGTTTACATATGAATGAAGTTGTCTTGGAGAAACAATAGAAGACCCAACATCAACTTTTAAAGACTGGCAGCCAAGGGAAGGATAACAGAGGGAAGCAGCAAGACTGTAACTGAAACCTAAGGTCTGACGTGTCAGTCAGGAATAAGAGCTCTGCTGACCAAAGCAGGAGAGAGAGAAATGAAGTTCTGGAATCTTTGGCCAGAGGGGCAGATAATACTGTCAATGTGGTCTCTGATGTAAGCTTTGCTTTTTCATTCTAATCTAAATAATGCATTACAGGGGAGTAGTACAACGGCTATCCTATGGTACTACAAAACTGGTTGCATGTCTTCCCACAGAGGTAAAATGTCCAACAGGAGTTCCAATAAGTTCAAAAGAGTTTGAAGAGCCACAGCAAGAAACAGAACTATCAAAGTCAGTGACTCAGCCTTGGGGTAGTGAGGCCATGTGGCTTACTCTTGCAAACATGGAGGTTCGTGACCTAGCAATAAAAAGGGTACCCTCCCATAGAGTGTCTAAACGTCAAAGGCAAAGCACACACCTGTGGATCTGTGACATGGGGGTTAAGACCAATACTATAGAGACCTAATGCCTCTGTGGAGGAGAGAAGTTTGACTCAGTGTTGCAGGCTAGGGCTTTCACTCACTTCTCTTTGCTTAGGGTCAGATTCCAATAGCCTTTATTGATTGCAAATGATATCTAACGGAGTAATTTCCCCCTGAAGCTGATAAATCTAATCCTGGATTAAGGGGCTATTTAATATTAGAAAGAACATCAGAATCTCATTCCTAGATTGTAAACTCTTTGCAGCAGGAAACACATCTTGTATATGTTAATTAATAAATGCAGTGTAAATGTATAGCACTGTTCTATTTATATATTTCATCATAATAACAGGATATTGGATATACTACTGCATGTTTGTAAAATCTGAAGAAAAACAAAACAGCTAATATTTTATGTGAGTGAGTAGGAGTTCCAAAAGCAGAACAATGCATAAAAGATGGGGAAAATGTTGTTGATTTGCATTGTAGTTGGGGAATGAATTACATGTGCCTGGCCATCAGGTGAAGACTGCATTACTAGCAACTTAACTAGACATTAAATACAGTATTGGACATTTGCAGTGCAATTTTTCACATGCCACTTGATCTAAAATATTGGGAGGCAGCATGACCTAGCACATGTAGCCCTTGACTAGGACTCAAGAGACCAGGGTTCTAGTCCCAGCTCTGTCCTTGACCTGCCAGAAACCTTAGACAAGTCATTTCACCCCTTTGGACTTCCATTTTCCAACTTGTAAAATGGAAATAATGATAGTGCTCTTCCTTGTAAAGTGGCTTGAGATCTACTGATGAAATGCACCATGTAAGAGTTATTTATTATTAAGTTAATGGAAGTCTGGAGTGGACTTTGTGTCAAGCCCATGTATCACAACCACCACATTTTAAGTACATTATTGTGATTAAAATCCTTTACATTTATATTGTCTATAGGCCCAGATCCACAAAGGTACGTAGGTGCCTAACTCCCAATTTTAGGCACCACTGCAATTTACAAAACCCCTGCTTAGAAGCCCCTAACCCTGTAGGCACTTAAACTCACTTGATACCTAAATTGTCACTGTAAAAGTTCTCTAGGTACCAGTGTTTCTACCTCTGGGCATGTGCACTGCTGCCTCACTCTAGGTGTCCAAACACCTATCTCCCACTTAAGCCTCTGTGCAATCCATAAAGTGAGGAAAGGTAGGCGAATGCACTCTTATATTGCTTGCAAGGCCCAATCCAGTTGAGGTGGTCTGAGCATACCTACCAGATCTGACCCCATTCAAAATTAATTTGTCCAAAGTGTAATGGCTTCAACAAGAAACTGAGCTAAACCCACATCAGTGTATCCTATAATCCTGTGGTTAGGGAACTCTCCCGAGAGGCGGGAGACCCCCAAGTCATTACGCCGCTCAGGCAGAGGCAGGGAATTAAGGACATAAAAGCTGCCATACTGGGTCAGACCATGGTCTATCTTCCCTGGTATCTTGTCTGACAGCAGCCCGTAGCACAACTTCAGGGGGAATATACAGGGCAGGGCAATTATGGAGTGAACCTGGGCATCCCTCATTCTGGGCGAGTGCTTTTAATAGCACACTAAGAGTTAAGGGAGGTAGCACCACTACCACCCTGTTTTCCTCCTCCTGCCATTTTGTATTGTTAGCCAAGTGCTTAACTCCTTCCTGCAAGAAACAGCTTAAGCACCTAAGCCACCTGTCTCCAGGTTCCCAGCTGTGGATCCCAAGTAGAGATAGATGCCTCCCTGCTGCCCACACTTGATTTAAGTGCTTAATTCTGAAATGGGAAAGGCCTTGGACACAACCCACTCTTTGGCATCTCCCATTGGCTATTTTAGGCAACTCCCTGCCTAGCATACCATCTTTTGTGGATTGCATTCTCTCCCCATGCATCACACAAGGAGCATAGGCATCTAACCCAGCATTGTCATTCCCATTGATGTTCCACTGATTTCCTAGGGTCCTAAAAGTTAGGCATTGCAATGGTAAGCATTGGAATCCTTAAGTCCCTTTGTGCATCTGGGAAATCAGTGTTTTATAAACATTAATAAATTAAGTACCACAGAATCTCTGCATGGTAAGAAAGCATTATTTCTATCCTCTAGCTGGGGAAACTGAATCAGAGAATATGTGATTTGACCAAAGTCACATAGGGAGTCCATGGCAGAACACAAGTTTCCTGATTACAGCTCCAGCTTGACTCTAACTCCTGCACTTCTCCTCAATGTACTTCAATTCTTTTAAAATAAAAGTTTGCATTTTTAATATATACCTCTTGAGAAAAATATGAAAACAAATGTTAACCTTTGCCTTGGTGCATCTTCCCAGGACAAGACATAGCTGATGAGTGATGAATTATAATATACCCTGTGGAAAGGTTGGTCTTTACAATAAAGATTAAAGGAAAAAAATAAAGTGACTAGCAAGCAAATGACTAACACAGTTTTTATTGGTCTGCACTCTTTCCTCAGTTTAAGCTTGATTTCTTGGTATTGCCTTAACTAACATAGAACTAGATGTACACGTATAATTCCTCTGAGAAAACAGGAGATTTTAATGATTACATTTCCATGCTGAGAATGCAGAAGCTGGCCAGGAAAGGAGGGTGTAAGCCAGAATAGGTATGGCCTAGTTGGAAAAATATATAACCTGATTCCTATTAAAGAACAACTAGTCAGATTTCTTTACCTAAATTGAATAGAGGAATGGGATGGAAGGGGATACTCAGAGCATGACACTGAGTCATATTAGTACCATTGCATATCCCGGGTAACTACTGGCAGATGGGAAATCCAAAGAAAAGAAGAAATCCATTCTCTGTACTGCTGATGACTATTTCAGTGACCATATGTTTTCAATGTAGACACATTGTAAGTATATTTTTATACAGTTACTTAGATTTTAAATTCTATAAATGTTTATCTCCCATATGTCGTCATTCATCTAGCGTTTTTCATCCCCAAGGATCCCAAAACACTTTACAAAACTGCATACCCAACAAAAAAATAAAATAAAATAAAAAAATCACTCTTTGATCCACTTTGCATGCCTCATCAACAGGGTATATTCAGGACCTGGAATAAAGATCTAGGCTGTGGATGCTGTCCATACTGCTAGTGCAGCTACAAGAGCAGGAGTCTTTCATACACAAATTGCTTCTCACAGCATTGAAATGCAGCCACTTAGAGAAAAGGAAGTGAAGATTTTAAATGAAACTGAAAATCTAATGAAAGCTGTTGAGGAAATGTAGGCAGAAAGTAGTTACCCAAACCCGAATTTAGTGAGCACACCACAGCTAATACCCCTGTTTTTGTGAAAAAAAATCAACAAACATCTCATGGTACTAAGTGGCTAGGAAAAAGAGATGGTCTCAAACCAAAGGCTAAATACTAAACAGCTCCCACACCCCCAAATCTGAAGAGGTAGAGGTTCTGAAAAAAGTGTGCATACAATTTGGTTTGAAATTTGACTAAAAAAATCCAAGATGACACACTTTTCTGGATCCAGTTCAGAAGTCTTGAGAGACTTTTGACACCATTAAACCCAAACCTTGAACCAAAAAGTTGAACCATATCCTAAAACTAATCTGGATAGGATGATGATTTGGTTAGGATTTTAATTTTATAATCTCACCTTCTGGAAGATAAAGTAAACCTTGATCAGCAAAGATTACTGGGAGGCTACCACTTTCTTCCTCACCCCATCAAGAGCTCAAGATTCCTCTAATCATGTATAGTATTTGCAGTAGTTTCGTTAATTTAACCTGTCTACAAGATAAATTGGGTTGTAGAAGGGATATGTTTTTATATGAAAATAGAGTTGTGGTCTTTAAAGAATCAAACAATGGGTATAAATACTGCAACAATAGTGTGAGGCCTTAGAAGAGCTGAGCCAGGATATAATTTATTTTCTATAAGACACATATTTCTTTCCTTCATTTAAAAAAAAAAAAAGCACAGACACATTCATGCTGACTTACACCTTAATGCACAAACTCTTTTGTTGTTTCCCTCAGCTGATGAGGTCTAATTTATAGTTACCTTTTTTACTCCTCCATGACTGACAGTTATATACAAAGAATCAATCTCCTATTATTTTGTGTAATCTTGCCCATATGCTCAGGGTTTAGCTGATCGCCATATTTGGGGTCGGGAAGGAATTTTCCTCCAGGGCAGATTGGAAGGCCCTGGAGGTTTTTCGCCTTCCTCTGTAGCATGGGGCACGGGTCACTTGCTGGAGGATTCTCTGCTCCTTGAGGTCTTCAAACTACAATTTGAGGACTTCAATAGCACAGATATAGATGTGAGGTCTTTTTTAGGAGTGGTGGGTGAAATTCTGTGGCCTGCATTGTGCAGGAGGTCAGACTAGATGATCATAATGGTCCCTTCTGGCCTAAATATCTATGAATCTATGAATCTATGAATCTATGAACTTATTAGATATTATTGAATGTTTCAGGGTGTTCAGCTTCTTGCAGGGTTAACTATCTAGGTCCTAACCAAGTACTGGCAATCAAAGCAAATGGAAGCAACAGCTGATTGTAGACAAGAGCTTACAATAGATCAGCCCCCAGACATCAGCAAAAACCAAATAAAGGTTTTCTGAATACTTAAATAGGAGACCGTATAGGACTTTAGAGACTAAAATTTATTTGAGCATAAGCTTTCGTGAGCTACAGCTCACTTCATTAGATGCATGCAGTGGAAAATACAGCGGGGAGATTTTATATACACAGAGAACATAAAACAATGGGTGTTACCATACAAACTGTAAGGAGAGTGATCAGGTAAGGTGAGCTATTACCAGCAGTTAATTTGCAAACTGGACACCATTAACTTAGGCTTGAATAAAGACTGGGCGGGGATGTGTCATTACACATAGTAAAACTATTTCCCCATGTTTATTCCCCCGCACTGTTCCTCACACGTTCTTGTCAACTGCTGGAAATGGCCCACCTTGAGTATCACTACAAAAGGTTTTTTCCCCTCTCCTGCTGGTAGTAGCTCACCTTACCTGATCACTCTCCTTACAGTATGTATGGTAACAGCCATTGTTTCATGTTCTCTGTGTATATAAATTCTCCCCCACTGTATTTTCTACCGCATGCATCCAATGAAGTGAGCTGTAGCTCACAAAAGCTTATGCTCAAATAAATTTGTTAGTCTCTAAGGTGCCACAAGTCCTCCTTTTCTTTTTGTGGATACAGACTAACACAGCTACTACTCTGAAACGTATAGGACTTGACTCATTTCTAGAGAACCATCAGGCTGGACAGAGTAGGCTTCCTCCTCTCTAGCACCCTCTGCTGATGGTTGCTCCAGCCCTGTGACAGTATCGTCCCCTAACTCAATTCTCCAGACAGATCATGATTTAGTCCCACCCCTTTCAGGGTAACAGGAAGTCCAACAATTAAGAGTCCAGTGTGTTTACAGCTCATCTTCAGCCCTGGACTTTGGGACCTCATGGTCCGCACACCCTTCCCTTAGGGCTTACCATCATTCTTGTCCCCTTCTCTGGCCTCACAACACCTCACCAGTATTGGCAGGAGACCCCAGGCCCTCCCACTCCATTTGTTTCCAACACAGAAACTCTATAACCGGTAGCCAAGGACTGCTCCCTCTGACTCCTTTCAGCTGCCTTCCCAGACTTCTATATAGCCTTTCTCAAGGCCTTATCGCCATAACCTCTAGATTCACCTTTCTGTCTTGGCCAGCACTCACAAGGCTATCCCCTGGAATTCCCCCAACCAAATCCTAAACCAAGAATACTAACTTAAGCCAACTTCCACCTTTCATCTCTCTTAAGTTTTCCTTACTCAGTTCCTTATTTGAACACCTCAATGTCTCTCTTGCTGGAAGTCCTGATCCTTCCTTTTTCTCACGGCTGCTCACCACAGCAGCCAGCTTTATCCTGGGAGCTGCTTTATGTCAATCCTAGCTTCTTACCAATCTTCTATATTTACAAGAGGATCCTAGGGCTAACACTTTCCCCTAGGCTTCTGTCAAGGTTCTTTCCCCACTCTGGACTCTAGGGTACAGATATGGGGACCTGCATGAAAGACCCCCTAAGCTTATTCTTACAAGCTTAGGTTAAAAATTTCCCCTAGGGACAAACTTTGCCTTGTCCTTGAACAGTATGCTGCCACCACCAAGTGTTTTAAACAAAGAACAGGGAAAGAGACCACTTGGAGACATCTTCCCCAAAAATATTCCCTCCAAGCCCTACACCCCCTTTCCTGAGGAATGCTTGATAAGAATCCTCACTAATTTGTACAGGTGAACACAGACCCAAACCCTTGGATCTTAAGAACAATGAAAAAAAAAATCAATCAGGTTCTTAAAAGAAGAATTTTAATAAAGAAAAGGTAAAAGAATGACCTCTCTAAAATCAGGATGGCAAATACCTTACAGGGTGATCAGATTCAAAACATAGAGAACCCCTCTAGGGAAAACCTTAAGTTACAAAAAGGCACAAAAACAGGAATATACATTCCCTCCAGCACAGCAAATTTTACAAGCCATTAAACAAATGAAAATCCAATGCATTTTCTAGCTAGATTACTTACTAACTTTACAGGAGTTGGAAGGCTGCATTCCTGATCTGTTCCCAGCAAAAGCATCACACAGACAGATCCTTTGTCCCTGCCCCCGCCAGATCTGAAAGTATCTTGTCCCTTCATTGGTCATTTTGGGTCAGGTGCCAGCGAGGTTACCTTAGCTTCTTAACCCTTTACAGGTGAAAAGGTTTTGCCTCTGGCCAGGAGGGATTTTCTAGCACTGTATACAGAAAGGTGGTTACCCTTCCCTATATATTTATGACAGCTTCCATCTTAATCCTCCCTCTTTAATACCCAGAGAATGACTACAAAGTTATTTGATCATTCTCTGCAGTTGTCTTCTAGTCTGTGATTTCCTACTTTATAGTTATCACCCTGCTTCTTCCCCAGCTAGGCTTCATCCTTAATTAGGCCTGGTCCACTGTCCAGGTGCAGCCAGATAGCATAACTAACTGTTCAGGCCCACACTAACCTTTTAATTGCCTCCTGACCCCTGGGTCTCCTCTCACTATTGCTCTGAACTCCTTTCATGGTAACCATACAACTCCTCCCCAGATGGGTCTGACACTGAAATAAGCCTGACATGCCTTCAAATGCAACAAGGTGTCGTTGGCCACTGTGGGATTTATACACTCCATCAAAGGGTCACAGTATATTCAAATTGCAATATCTCATGAGATACAGTATCTAAGACATCAGTTACATCTGTCATTATCATGACTGACACCTGATGTTTGTCTGTCACCGGGAGAAGACCACTGACCAATGCAAAAGGTCCTTGCTCTGTGTCATATTTAAGTCTGAACTCTAAATGACAAGGGCCAAGAAAGTCAGAAGCATTTCAAGACTCTGAGTTGTATCACCACAACATTCTCCATAATCTTAAAACTAAGAGTATATTTCCTTGGTTTAATATTTTATGCATAACATTTTATATATATTATAATGTATTACATATACTAAATATAATAATATATGTACACATATTTATATATACAAAGGCCAAGATGCAGCATTCTCAATGGAAAGGATCCAGCTACGGAATATACTTCCAGAGGTCATTTAATTAGATTAATCCTGTCTGACCATCTTTAAGAAATATGTCAAAATGTTCCTCTTTGAGGAAGCCTGTGATGAGGATGACATTCACAACGTCAGTCACCTGCCTCTAATCTACTATCCCTTAAAAACTCCTCCAAAGAAAAGCCCAAACCCCTAATAAATAAAGTCCTGAGGCAACCAAATCAATGAAACAGCAATACTCCAAACAGAGTTTTTAATACCCTGAAAAGGGAAATCACGAGAAAGCCCAGGAAGTCCAGTTGGGACCTAATTATTGCCAATCCATTTTGTATAAAAGGTACTCAGAATTTACCTTGCTGGGTAGCAGTATATATTCCTAAGATACAAAATGTATACGCTGTAATCAAAGCATTGTATGCACATACATCATCCAAAGGCTAGAGGATCTGCCAAAGCATCCATCTCTTCCTCCCTCCACATCCCTTTTCTCAACTGTAAAGTAGGATTTCTTTGCCCTGGGTTCCTCTGTGATGAGACCCAGTGCACAGCATCAGATTTAGTCTATGCGCTTGAAGGGGGCTTAGGCCTAAAGGCCTGTTTCTGTTCCTGTTTAAGCAAAAAGGAATTTTGCCATTGGCTTCAATAAGTGTAGGAGCAAGACTTAAAAATGAAACAACCAGCAGCATAGTTCTCTATCACTAAACTAAGGCACTTGTTCTGTAGCTAGCCAGAGGCAAGAATATCTCTTGAGTTACTCACGTCACCTTCTCCAGGATCAGGGAGTCCCTTTGGAGATCTCCTATTCAGGAGATAACTAGGCCTGACCTTATTTAGTTTGAATAATATGATAAAATCATACAGCCCAAAGTGGTAAGGCTGTCAGTCTTTTTACCACTCTATTTACATTCAGAAACAACATATCCCTTCTCAAGATTCTGATGTACAATGAAAGCCCTGAGTTTGCTATTTCACTCTCAAGTCTTACTTCTTGTGGTATTGTACTTGTTTTCAATTTGGACAGCCTGTTTTTCTGGTTAGATGTAATTTTTTCCCCCTAAGTTGCGTGTGGGTGTGTGGGTGTGGGGGGCAGTAATGTGCAGAGAAGAGGAAAGGTATCATTTTGGGTATTTGTATATTATTCAAAGTCCAAATACATATATCATGGAGAGTTCATGTTTTATTTCTAACAGTTTTTAAAATTGAACTCAGCTGTTGAGTTATCCCAATAGAAATGAATCCCTTGAGATCAGAAAGAATTTTAAAAGCTAGGTGCTGATTGTGGATTTACCATGAGCCCTGAAAAAAGGCAGTACATAGCTGCTCTGCCCAAGAGCAACCAAGGACATTACAGTCTCTGGTTCCCTATTTCCTTCTGAGGGAAAGCAATCTGTGGAAGCTCTTTGGCTGGTTCAGATTACTCCCCATTTGTGCAGGCCCAGCTATGCTGGCCAATACACTAGGGTCAAAGTAAAGACTCTGTCCCCTGGCTGCTCGTACCTGCTCATTCTCCCCTCACCTTTGTGGAAGGGGAGGTAGTGGCCCATGGAAGCTGCTCATCTCCTATGTGCTGTGATCTGGAGAAGTGTGGGTAACCTGCACAGGAGAGTTAGGACATGCTTTACCCTTCTTGCTCCCTATATGGGTGCATGGAGGAAGCCACATTCTTAATACTTAGACTGAATATGTAGGAATATGTTAAGCTTAGTCTTGAATCATTTGGACCATAAAATTAACTATTTTTAAATAGCTTTTCTTTTCACGAATGGAAAAATTCTTGGTAGACAAACTCAAATCTTAATCCGTTTTGGGGATGTTGATCTGAGATGAACATGTGGTTTGATGTAAAAAGAAATCAGTGATCCTAGTTCTGTCTCTAGAGGCTTGTAACCCACTGTAAGGAAATCTGAGTTAAATGTTACACGGTTTCGTCTGGGCAAAGTGGTACAGTACTAATACTATTCCTTTAACTTTATAATAGAGCACACTGCATAAAAACTGCAAGTCGCAGAACTAATCCACCAAGCAATGCCTTCTTTGATAATGAATTAACCGTTTTTGTACTCGGGTCCACCAAGAGATGAGTAATTTAGCTGTCTGCCTTTGTTTGCTTTGTTTGGAGCTATCAGCCTCTCTGAAAACCCACTCACAAGTTATTTTAATTTTTGTGTGTGTGGTGTGAGAGGGAATGCGATAAGATCCAGATGTGAAGACATATTCCGCTTTCCTAGAGTGTAAACACTTCAGTGTAGAGATTGTCTCTACCTCTCTATATGTACAGTGTGAGAGCCCCTAATCTTGATTAGACCTTCTTGGCAGAACTGTGATATGAATATTAATGGTAACTTAAATTACTCCTGCTGACTAAAACTGCGATGATTGGCGAGAGGAAATGAATCACAGTATGACGAAACAATGCACCCATTTCTGACTGTAATAGCTGCAGGAGGACGAGGACAGTATTGATCTTAAAGAAACAAAATGACATTTTCCAACAACTAAAAGTATCTCCATTTTATACAGAAACTGCCTGGAAGCACATGGCCTCCTTTTCTCATTTGGCTGTGTGTTAGATAGGCTTGTGTGGATTGCAACTTTTTAAATAGCAGTGCAGTAGCTATAGTTAAAATTCAGCAGTGACAGAACTGGTGCAGTTGTATGCACTAGAGAGCAAGATTCAGGAAGTGCATACTCACACTCCGAGCTGAACTTAGGTTGCAGGAGTTTCCTGTGTAGCAGCACACAGAAAGGGTTTGGCTATCAGGTGGGGGCTGAAGAAGTCAGACCTACACCGATCTTTATCACACTCATGAGACCAGATGCTAAATCTGCAGTGGCTACTCCAGTCTTTAGAATGGAGTAGCCTTTCTGTAATTTGTGAGAAGGATGTTTCGCTGCCCTCGCCAGAGATCTTCCAGAGCCTAGCTGAAGTACTCAGGGTATGCACTATGAATTCACCCTTAAAGAAGAGATTCTTTATTATTAACAATTACACTAGGATGAACATATCTCTACAGTATACATTTAAAACAAAACAAAACACTTTGCTACAGAGCATAGGATTTTGTCCACACACACAAGTGTATCTCCTCATTAAAACTCTGAGTATTTAGGAATCCTTTACAATTGCAAGGTATAATAAAATCAAAGTATATAAATGAACAAGAAGTGGACAAATGGTGAAGAGGATATACAGCTCACAACAGTCCAATGAGAGTGCTGTCAGAAGAACCCATGTCAGGTACTGCACTATGGCTTCTTTGCACCACAATGCTGGCTGAAAGTAATCCTTAAACTGGATTATCTGACTATGATAGATTCACCCCATTGTAGGGACATCCTCCAGTAGTGCAGAGTTAGCATGTTGATGTTGCCAGGGTAAAGGTGGGATGTGGCTTGCTTTTCCCTACCTATGCATACGTTAATGTAGTTTGAAGCGTTCTTTTAAATGTGCATTACCATCCACTTTTCTATGTGGAATTTCATCTGCCGTAATGTTGCCCATCTTTGGTTGTATGATTCTAGAGTTCCTCACAAGTTCTAGCTTTGGTCAACCTAAATAGTTTAATAGTCACACATTTATGTCCCCTCATTATCCAATATTCTTCCATGCCATTAATAATAGAACTCAACACCACAAGTCCTAGCACTTTCTATGATAGCAATTGGACATATTTTCTACATTTTTCCAGCCAGACCACCCTAGGGATCTAGCTAGAATCAATCCAGGTGGCACTTGATCTGCAAAGAGGCTACATTCTTTTCAAATTTTCTCTAAGGATGATGATGACTTTTTCCACACCACAGCTCCTAACAGTCAGCAGAAGTTATGTAAAATCATTAATCTCGAGTGATTTCAGAGTTAGCACAGAGTAAAGTTTAGTGCAAGGGAAGCTAACTAACTAGTGGGTGGGGGATAGTTCATAGTATCAGTATTACAAAATGAAGAAACATAATTGTCCGCAATTCTCATCCTATTCTACTCATTTGACATTATTTTAAGAGTATTAATGTTACTGATATATTTTGTTAGTATCAGTAAACACTTTTGTTTCAACTTTTAATACTACTGTACATTGTACCTGTGGCAGAATGATATATGTGACCCTGAGAGTTTTGACTCCATCATATCTAATACCTCTCTCTCAGTGTAGTTTTACAAGTTAAATCTTGTGCAAAGTAAAGTTAATTCCCTTGATATATAAATAGAGGCAAAGTTTCTATTGCTTAAAATATCTGAGAAACTTGAGGGAATTGAAAGATTTTACAGATGAAAGGTCTGGGCTTTTTTTAGATCTTAAAAGTGGGTAAAGAGGTTGGGAGCTTGTTCCACTTCAAATGGACTTTTAAATGTAATACTGGGTCAAGTGGAATGGCTTTTCAATGAACGACATAGGATTTCATCTTCCCATGCATCCAGCAGATTATGCTGTCCATTGATGTTACCATATAAATTTTCATTCTCCATGCTGATCTTTCATGGTCTCCTTGAAGATTTTCATTTTGTGAGGAAGAAGTTGCATAAGATTTTTCCAGTTTCAGAATTGCTTGTTATTTAACACATCCCAGAAAAGTATTTTTCTTGCTTACTTCAGCTTCATAATAGCACCGGCAGTGTGATAGAAATACCTCTCTATCATTAAAATTGCTCCAGAGAATCAAGGTAAGCTTCTAGGCAGGTATTTCTTGTACTTTCTTGAATTTCATGCATATAGTAGTGACATCACTGACGCAACAACAAACAGAATAAACATTTCATAAATGGTAAAAGTGCCATTTCCCACTTTAAATGTGTAATATTTTCTGTACATATTATAGGAAAATATGAGAGCTGCAGATACATAGATCATATGATCTAAAGAGCTCTCAACTCAAAACTGTCTCTTTTTGATATACTGTTGTCTACTTATAGTTATCCAATACATAAGATTTGTAACAACAAATAGTAGTGAAAATAGTGTACTATGGACTAAGCTGTACAATGATTTAACTCTTTACTCTTTTCAGCTCTTAAATTAAACCCATATTTTATTTATATAAATACAAAAGAGCCCTAACCTGGGATTTTTTTCTTAATATATATAGATAGATATAGATATATATTTTAAATTAGGTAAGAAACTAAAAGCTCTTAAGGAAAGATGTATTGTGTGTCAAGTTTCAAACTGGAGTGGTTCTGAGTTATAAATTGAAGAAAATATCTATAATGTAATCACATCACAATAAACTTTCACCCAAATTCATGGCTGTGTTGCTAGAAAAGAGGCAAAGGCCTGAACAGGTATGGAGGCATATTGTCTTGTTCTGTTCCTGTCCATACTGTGTCTGTTCTATGGATAAACTGGTTCCATGCTATGTAGCAACATATGCAAATAATGGGTGTTGGAACCTCACTCCTCTCTGCAAAATGAAATACCATGTACAGTAAGCTGGTGCTCCAGGCAGTACAACTACATTTGTCTACTCACCATATACATGGAAAATGGTATCTGGTGAAATCTGCAAAAATAGTGGTCACACTCAGCTAAAAATAAGTCATTCAGCCTGTTACCTTTTAAAACTTGCAATATATGCACAAAGCCAAATCACAAGAAAGGCTAGAACAGAGAAGTATCAACCAACAACGTATTTACATATTTAGGCTCAGATCCTCTGATCAGGGCCTAATTCAAGTAGCTGGGGCAGGTGCTAGGTAGTGTTGGGAAGGAAACTGTCTGCCCATCCCATGTGATTCTAAGATTTCAGGTTTTTTTCCTCCTATTATATCAAGACAAAAAGTCAAAACCTTGAAAGTTTCATGAACTGATAATCCAAGTTTTTGAGGTGAGTGAGGGGAATTGAGTCAGCTGAAATGTTCCATTTAAATAACGTTGAATTTTTTTTTGTTTCTGTTTCAATCTTTTATATTTTTAGTATAAATTAACTAAAATTTGAAAGCAAAAAAAGTAATTTTGAAACGTAACGAAGCCTTTCATTTCAAAAATGTCAAAATGGGACATTTTGAGAGTTACAAAACTTTCCCAAAACCAGTGGTTTGTCAAATTTGACCCTTTCTTGCAACCAATTTCAGTTCAACAAATCCATATTTTCTCATTAAAAAATACTGTATTGGAAAATTCCCAACCAGCTCTAGTACTGGGTAGATAGATATAAAGGTGCCAGGGCAAGGCATTCTCCCTCTAAGCCGGAGAGACTATGAGGACAATTGGCAGAAGCTATTGCAGCCCAGTGGCTGGAGTAACCTCTAAGGCAGTAGTTCTCAACCAGGGGTACATGTACCCTTTGGGATAAGCAGAGCTCTTCTAGGGGGTACATCAGTTCATTTAGATATTTGCCTAGTTTTACAACAGGCTACATAAAAAAGGACTAGCAAAGTCAGGACAAACTAAAATTTCATAAAGACAAAATGAGAAAGGAAGCAATTTTTCAGTAATAGTGTGGCTGTGACACTTTTGTATTTTTATGTCTGATTTTGTAAGCAAGTAGTTTTTAAGTGAGGTGAAACTTGGAGTATGCAAGAAAAACTCAGACTCCTTAAAAGGGTACAGTAGTTTAGAAAGGTTGAGAACCACTGCTCTAAGGCTTTACATGGTTTACCCCATTTTGCCTTCGGGGAAGGACTGGAGGATCAGTGCATCAATTACTCTCTCATTCTCTTCTCTTCCCCCACACTGCCAGACCTTTCAAAGCTCTGCACTATGCCGGGGGTCCTCTCTATCCAATCAAATAGCTCTTAATGTAAACTAGAACCACACTGGTTGCCATGCAAAGGGCGTGGGGGGGAGGGGCGCATCATGGATGTGAGGAGGGAGAGCTTGATTTAATCCATGGTGGGATACATTAAAGCATCATAACAATTGACTATAACAGGGTTCAAAAAAGAACTAGATAAGTTCATGGAGGATAGGGCCATCAATGGCTATTAGCCAGGATGGGCAGGGATGGTGTCCCTAATCTCCGTTTATCAGAAGCTGGGAACGGGCGATGGGATAGATCACTTGATGATTACCTGTTCTGTTCATTCCCTCTGGGGCACCTGGAATTGTCCACTGTCAGAAGAGAGGATGCTGGGCAAGATGGACCTTTAGTCTGACCCAGTATGGCCGTTCTTATAACAATGGATGTTGGAAGGTAGGTAGTCCATGATTGGTTCTCAAACTTCTTGAAACTGGTCAAAACCCACCAATTCTCCTTCAAACACTTTTTAATTGCAATTTAAATTTACATCCAATTCCATCTCCCCAGTTTGTCTGGTGGCGGTATCAGGTTCTGTCTGAGCTTTTATACAAGGTGTCTTTCGGTAACTACAAAGTAGCCTGAGAAGTCTGATTTCGTCATGCTGTTTTCCCCTACAATAGCTGATGCCACATTAGCATTTATGAGTCAGGGGAAAAAATAATGTTACATACTCTATGCAGTAGGTGGAAAAGATAATTTATCTGTATGTTTTTAACCCTAGAAAGCATTCATATTGCAGTGATGGGCATGATACAAAACTGAACAGATTTAAATCTGTTTACAGAAAGGAGATAACAGAAGTGTCTGGTGGCAGTGATCCCTGAAAATTAAAAATATTTCTAACTTGGTACAGCCTGGCAACAAAAACTGTGCTCTAGGAGTATCAGGGGAGAAAAGTAATCTCTGCCAGCATTGGTGGATTCCAAAAGAGACAGAATAACTCTATCTGTTGCTTTCTGACCTGTTAACTCATTTCTCATTCATTATATATTTTCTATGTGTGATTAGGAGCCTAAAAACAATACATTTTGTAGGAAGGAACTCCTTATTCCCTGTCTTTTCATGGAAAAGTCTGAGCTAGGCAGGATCCATATTTCTTACTTCAATTAGTCTTTTTAGAGGTTGAAGTCCTTCATCAGTTTATGATGTGTTATATTAATTTAGATGCAACCAAGGAGCCCAGAGAGTCAAAGGTGTTAACATGACTCTGAAACTGTCCAACATTAAACAGTTTTAAACAACGTTCAGGAGTGGTTTACAGAGATATCAGCCTGCTTAGTACCAGGGCAAACACACCATTAAGAATCTATGAAACCTTTTATTAAAGGAAGAAGGAAAAATAGTTAGATTTTGAAATGTGAAATATTAAATAAGGCTTTCATTGTAACAGCATCCATTGTTCCCTTTTACTTTAGCTGGAGAGAATATTTTGAAGGGGGAAAAACATCTGTGATAGTCTTTTAGATGGTAATGACTTTCCTTTGTGAGAAAAAGAGAAGTTAGTTAAGATGGGCTGAAGCTTTTGTCATTGCTGTTAATATTGAAGTCTGATCCCATTTCAGAAGATAAAACAGGATGAACACATGCAGAAGGGGAAGAGAAAAGAGCAACAAAATTAGAAAATGCAGCTTCTGTCTCTCACCTTGATTCTCACTTGCAGCCTTACTGCTGGAGGAAAACAGGTGCAGCAAACAGTCTTATCAGCTGCTCCAAGACATGGCAAACTTGTACCCGCATTGGGTTATTTAGGGCATTGCATTTAGCTGCCTCTTTCTGGTCACAGACTAGCTCCAGTGTTGCAATATCTGCAGTTTGGCCAGCTAATCAGACTCTTATTAAATAGAAGGAAAAAAAGAGAGGCTAGGAAAAAGAAGAAATAAGGTGGGGAAGGAAAAGAATGCATGGGATGGGAATACACAGTCTCACATCACAGGTAGCGTTGGGATTCATCCAGAGCCAGTGGAGGAGGCAATGTCATTTGTATTCCTCCCTCTAGCCCAGTCTGGTCAGGACGTCTCTCAGGATCAGTTAATTTTTCTCCAGATATTTCTTGTTTTAAGGACCCCAAAAGTGACTGATTAGTGGAGTAGCACATCCCCTCATTTTTTTTGGTCCATCACTAAGATCTAATATCTGACACACACATTTTGGTTAATTGATTTCTGGTCCTTTGCTTCCAAGATCACTAAGGACAACACAAACAACGACAGAGCAATGGGAAGAC
Source organism: Caretta caretta (assembly GCF_965140235.1). Classification (NCBI taxonomy): domain Eukaryota; kingdom Metazoa; phylum Chordata; order Testudines; family Cheloniidae; genus Caretta; species Caretta caretta. The sequence continues at coordinate 94,162,071 of NC_134209.1, read as the reverse complement.
ATGGGTGTGGCACTATAAATAAAAACAGATAAAGGCTTTTTGATTTCTGTAATATGAATGACCTAGTCATCGGTGGAACCCTATTTGAACATCTTGAAATTCAGAACCTGACATGGTGTTCTCCAAATGGCAGAGATAAAAACCAGATTGACCATATCACGATCAATGGCAAATGGCGACGCTCACTGAGAGATGTGAAAGTGAGAAGGGGTGCAGATGTTGGCAGCGATCTCCACCTTGTGACAGCCTCCATCAAGCTAAAACTGAGAAGTGTGGGTCCACCAAACAAAGCACATAGACATTATGATATTGACAAGCAAAGGCCCTTGAAATACAGAAAGCCTTCATTCTGCAGTTAAAGAACAGGTTTCAAGCACTTGCAGACCTTGATGAAGAGGAGGGGAATGCAGATGAGGAGATCAACAAGAAGTGGGACAAAGTAACAGCAATTTATAAACAGAGCAGTGATGCCTGTCTAGGCTACAGGCAGAAGAGAAGGAAGGAGTGGATTCCACCCAGCACATGAAATGCCATAGAAACCAGACAAGCCCTGAAGAAAAGTTTTAGACACAAAGTCCTAGAAGCCAAAGGACAAATACCACGAGCAGTATAGCAAGGCACACTGGGAAGTCAAACGCCTTGTGAGAGTGGACAAATGGTATTATATTGATAATCTGGCAACACAAGCAGAGGATGCAGCTGCTCGTGGTGATCAAGGAAACATCTACAAAACGACTCGGCTTATCAGTGGTAAACAGCAGACACCAACAAACACTCTCATCAGGAACAAACAAAGACACCTACTAACAACTGAAAAAGAACAAGAAATGCGCTGGACAGAGCATTTCAAAGAATTGTTGAACAGGGAGCCACCTAAAGAGGAAGCGAACATCCAGGAGGTCGAAGAAGATCTTGATATCAACACAGACACCACAACTAAGGAAGAGATCATTCAAGCCACCAAATCCTTAAAAAATGGGAAAGCTTCTGGCAAGGATAACTTGAATGCAGAATTGTTCAAGGTAAATCCTAAATTAGCAGCATCTATCCTGGCCCTTCTAGTTACATCAGTCTGGGAAAGGGGAAAAGTGCCAGATGAGTGGACCAATGGGGTTATAGTGAAGATACCAAAAAAAGGAACTCTCAGTGATTGTAATAATGGGTGTAATATCACACTTTTATCTGTGCCAAGTGTCATAAACTCAGGACAGACAGCTGCAAGGGTGGGGGGGGGGGTAGAAAACAGTCCCAAAAGGTTAAAAGGCCCTCCTCCCTGTCAACTGAGGAGGGGTAACTACAGGTCAATCAGGTTCAGCTGAGAAGGGGTTACCAGAGAATCAATTAGGATCATCTGAGAGGGAGTTACCTGAGGCCAGTTAGGATCAGCTGATTCCAACTAAGGGCTGCCTGAGACCTTTTTTAAACCTGCCCCTGTTGGGAGAAAGGGGGGGCGAGAGAAGGAGTCAAGCTGCCAGTAGGCTAGGAGCAGCAAGACAGCGAGCCTCACCAGGAGTGGAGACTGCATTCCGTCCCAGAAGGGAAGAAAAACGAGCCCAAGAGACTGGCTGAGAGAAGGAACGGACTGCCCCTGTGCATCCTAGAAGGACTGTTTTACCCAAGCCTGTTTCACCAAGGCTAAAAAGAGCTGAGGCTGGTGAGACAGAGAAGGTACCTTGCCACAGAAGCAAAGTATTATGTAAGATCATAGTCCAGGTGTATATGATACTCTGGGCAGTTGATACTGTTCTCAGAAAAGAGCAAGCTGGTTTTTGGAAAGGGTGTGGATACACAGACCAGATCTTCACTCTATGAAACATAATAGAACAGTGCTTAGAACAGCAACGGCAATGCTACATAAAATTTCATAGACTTTGAGAAGGCTTTTGATAGCATTCACAGGACCAGCCTATGGCACATTCTGCAGGCATATGGAATTCCTTTCTGTATAATCAACATCATCAAAAGCTTCTATTTCAACTTTACATACAGTGTTGATCACAGTAAACTCAGTTTTGAAGTCAAAACAGGAGTACGTCAGGAGTGTGTCATGTCTGCAATCATCTTCAACATTGGCATCGACTGGGTAATGTGGCGTACAACTGAAGACCTGCCAAGAGGCATTAAATGGACACTCTTCTCATCCCTTGAAGTCCTGGACTTCGCAGATGATGTCGCTCTCCTATCACATACTCAACACCATATACAAGAAAAAACAACTGGACTAAACACATTCAGCCAGCAAATTGGACTGAAAATCAACCAGAATAAGACCGGTATTGTGACCTTTAATATTGCCTCACCATCACGAGTATGGATAGAGGTTTATGTTCTCACCAATGTAGAAATATTCATATACTTGGGCAGCACCACCAGCCAGGACGGTGGAACAAGCCAGGACATCTGGAACAAAATCAATAAAGCCAGGAACACCTTCAGGAGCTTAAATAGAGTCTGGAAATCATCAAAATACAACACCAAAATCAAACTCAAGATTTAACAGAGCTGCATACTTTCAACACTACTTTATAGTTCAGAATGCTGGAGAATGAGAGAGTCTGACATGTCCAAACCCTTTTCATTCCATACAACCTGCCTCAGAAAAATCCTCCATATCTTTTGGCCCACAACAATCTATTGAAACAGTGCAGCAAGAGGATCTGTGCACCATCATTGCCAGGAGGCACTGGACATGGATTGGTCATGTGCTTCGAATGTAAACTGATTGCACCACCAGAGTAGCAATAAGATGGACACCTGAAGGCAAGTGAAAACGAGGCTGCTGAAAAAAAACATGGTGAAGAGCTGTGGAAGATGACCTGAAAAACCTGGGGCACAGCCGGGGAACCACTGAAAGACTTGTCAGAAACAGACAGGAGTGGAGGAGCTTTGTCACTGCCCTAAACACCAGAGGCATAATAGGAACATGATGATGATGATGATGACTTCTCTTGTTTATCAGTCATAATCTTAACACAGTCCTTGAGTGGTATTAGTTAAACTCTTTTGGTTTAAATGAATTCAGTCTGTCTCCTTCTTATATCTTTTCTTAAACAATTTATAGAACAACTCATTGTGACAATTTAAATGAACTTTCACTCACTTTTTACAGTTGAACTTACAATTAGGGTAAGTTTGTAGGCCCACTTATCAGAGCAGATGTCCTGTGTGAAATTCCTAAACAGCTTCTTGGGCTATAGTAAAACCAACAAGTGTAGATATGTAGAAAACAATATAGCATACATGACATATCTGGTTTTCAATTCTATAGAAGCCAGCTTATATAGACAGAATTTGGGAGGGTTACAGTACAAGAGGCAACATCTTATATCGCTAGAGTTCCTGTGCACTTTCCTCAACTTGCTATTTTTTCTCTGACCCTCTGACAGAGTAGTGATTCAGCCTCCTGTCTGAGGTCATTCACTTCTTATATCACGTACTCAAGTCCTCCTCCTACTTCTTGTGTCCCTGTCATCTTGTGATATTTTCCAGGTTATTTTGATAAGTCCCATTGTGATCCATGCCTACAAAACTATTTACAAGGTGTCTCTGAGGAGGCTATAACCACCAGTGTCATATGCAATGGCTTATTTTATGTTTCCCAGATCCATTGAGGGATTTAGGGCAGAGTCTCACCTGGTGTAAATTGGTAAGTCTGGTGTAAATTGACTTAAGTGGAGGCATACAGATTTACAGCAGGTGAGGATCTGTCCCTATATTTGTTTATTTAGATAAACACTGTTGGTTTGCAATTTCTTGTACCCCTGTTCTTGTCATGTTTCCAGATATGCATCCCACCCACCATGGGCCATCTGCTATTCCTTCTACGCTAATGAGTATGCTTTACGATATTAATTGTCTTGGGGGAAGTGTCATTGTGAATCCAGCTCACTGTGTGAGACAGGGTTCATATTTTCTTATAATTCCTCCTTCATTTAATTTCTTATTTATATCATATGAATTATGGACAAATTTAGTCACTTCTACTCCACCATGCACACAGATGTAAACTATGGGTTCACAGAGGGAGCTTTGCACACTCACAATGGGGTCTGTGGACCTCACTTTAATGACTCCTGTTCCAGAGTACACATGTACCCGAAGGTGCAGTTGTACAGTGATCACATATAGTTTATTGGCAAATGGTAGCATTTTTTTTTGGTATTACTAATGTTTGCTGCCAAGCAATGTTATCTGTGATTAGGGCCTATTAACAACAGGAAAACAAGTCAGGACTGTGATGAATTTGTAAACATGTATAAAGAAAGGCATGTTTGCAGAACTGTATGACTAAATGTTTTCAAAAGATACTGAAACATTGGAGAGGGCACAAAAAAAGAGCCACAAAAATTATTCAGTAAAATGCCTTACAGTGAAATAATTAAAAGAGCTCAATCTGTTTAGTTTATCAAAAAGAAGATTGAGAGGTGACTTGATTACACTATATAATTACCTTCCTGGGGAGAAAAGAACGGTTTCTTTAATATAGAGGAGAAAGGTGCAGTAAGAACTAATGTCTGGCTTCAGTTTCCAGACAAATTTAGATTAGAAATAAGACACAATTTTTAACAATGGGCGTGATTAACTGTTGGAACAAAGTACCAAGGGAAGTGATGGATTCTCTACCTCTTGATTTCTTCAAATCACAACTGGATGTCTTTCTGGAAGATATGACTTAGTTAACCACAAACATTAGTTGTGTTTTACTCAAAGGCAAGTTATTTGGCCCAATAAAGGAGTAAGTGGGTGAAATTTAATAGCCTGTGATATACAGTAAGTCAGTCTAGATAATAAATTGGTCCCTTCTAGCATTAAAAAAAATCTATGTAAATATTTTAGAGGTCACACAAATAGCTTTCTCATTTAAATACTATGATGTTCCCCAGGACTTCAAACATAATTTCCCAAACAAACATTTAATAACATCATTCTAGATGAGTTTGCAGGTCTTATTATAGTTATGTTTTCAAATTATACTGATTATATGTCATGGCTGAATTGTTTAGCTGGACATCTATAAGATATAAAATAGTTACTTGTCACTGAAAGCTCAGAGAAGAGTTATGCAAAGGTTGATGAAAGACATTGCCCATCATTTGTAGTATGCTCAATTTAAATTTACAAGCCTTCAATTAAAATGTTAGTTAAGGTGGCTAAATCTGGAGGAAAATAACTCATGTTTAGCTTTACCAGCATCATGAGTTTTTCTCTAATAGGTTTTGATCTGAAAGTGCCTCCTTTTACTCTGATCAGTACAAACGATCTGGGCTTTCTGTTACATGTTGGAAGCTCACCATGTGTGCCATCAGGCAGGAACCATGGAGAAGTGTAGTTGGTTTCACAAACTGAATAATATTTCAGAGCTCAGGAAAAACTAATTCACAAAGCAGTGTTTGACTCGGAAAGAAAAGTTCAAGAGAGGTAATGGAATCTTCCTTTTCCATCAATCGTATTTAGTTTAGTCATTGACAGTGGAAATTCATAGTAATTCATGATGACAACTGATAGTGGACCAGGAGCAGAAAATAAGAATGACTCTATAACCTGGTGGTGAGAGCACTCATCTGGTAGCCACAAATTCAAGTGCCTGCTCCAAAGTTTCTTCATTTATAAGAATCAGAAAAGATTGAACAGACAGATTGAGAAATCCCAAGTAATAATGAAAGGTTGAGAATAGCACACTGACTATGGGCATGTCTACACTTGCCATTTAAAGAGGAAAAAGTCCCTTTTTTTGCTCAAAAACCATAGAAGCATCTACGCTTGCCAATGACTTTTAGCAGTGAAACTCAGAAGTTTCACCTCAAAAAGAAAACCACCTCCATGAGAGGCATACAGCTCTTACCGGTGATGCTTTTGCGGTGATGTGCAAGTGAAGACACATTCTTCCTGTTTCCACAGCTTTTAGCCTCTGGAGGATATCCCACAGTGCCTTGGTGACCACTCTAGTCAGCAGCCCTCCTGCTCTGAGGCCAGGTAAACAGACATCCACCCTCCCCCCGTAAAGCCCCACAAACTTTGACACTCCCCTTCCTGTTTTCTTGGCAAGTGCTCACTTATCTGGCCAGGTGACAATGCCTGCTCCACAGAGCAAAGGATCCCCTGCCTGGAGCAATGCTGAGCTACTGGAGCTTATTAGTGTTTGGGGAGAGGAGGCTGTGCAGGGACCCAGGATGTCCCACAGTCTCCCCTCCCCCCCTTCCCACAAGACCCATTGTCAAACTGGAGAGAGCTGCACTGTGGGATAGCTGCCCTAGAGCGCTGCTCTCATAGGCGGTGGAAGTGCTGCTGAGGTAAACTCTCTGCCACCTGAGGAATTGAGTGAGTACACAAACCAGCGCTTTACTTTCACAGGTTCCCTATCACTGGTGAAACTTACAGCGCAAAAACTCTGCAAGTGTAGACATAGCTTAAGACACTCTCCTGCAATGAGGAGACCCAACTTCCAATCCCTTCTCCATGTCAGATAGAACAGGGAGTTGAACACAGATTTCCCACTTCCCATGTGAGTCTTAGCCCCTAGGCTCAAGCTTATAGGAGAGGTGGCAGCAGAGCTGCCTCCTCCAGCTGTGTTGTGATTTTTTTTTTTTTTTTTTGCTTTTGTCAAAATGCCTGAAAATTAAAATAAAATGTTTCAGGTCAAAACTAAAAAAAAAAAAAAAAAATGTTTTACCATTGCTGACCCTTTTCAATTTTTTCAGTTCAATTGAAACTATTTGGTGAACATGACACAAACTCACAGATAATTTTGGCTGAGCCCAAACTGTACTTTTTGGTAAATGAACCATCTGTCCAAAGGATTTCACCCAAATCTATTCCTTTCTAAAATGAACATGGGCCTCCAGGATATTGCAAGGAAGATGGAGAGAAAAAATACACCCCACACCTTATCAGCCTTGCCCTTGGGAAAAATTCCTTCCTTCTCCTAAAAACTGGGATTGGTCAAATCCACAGCATTTTGCAAACACAGTTCAAACACCCCCAACATAGGGCAGAGACTCACATAGAAGACGAGGGGCATGAGAGACAATCAGCTCTCCCTTTTCTCCCCCACAGCCTAGCCTGTTGCAGCAGGAACAAATGGAGAAATCTCTCCTCTTCCGCTGCTCTGCCTGTGTTTGATCCCCAAGTGCATTCTAAAAGGTTTTGTTTGTTTGTTTTTGCGGGTGGTGGGTAGGGAAACCTCAGAGCAGCTTTCCTCTTCCTCCTCCTCAGCCCCGTATTACAGGGATTGTCTTTCCTCTGCTGGTCCAATTAACCCAGCTCCTAATCCCCAATGAGAGGGGGTGAATATTTTAATATTGGAATGTAGTCTGAGTAAGTTCCTAAGTGAAATATTGGAATTTTGCTTCATTTAGGAAGCAATAATCCTTGAAATGTTATTTTAATATCTATTTTGTTTGACATTGTTTCTGCACACAGAACTACACACACCACGAAATACACATTTGTCAAATTCTGTCCTGGACAAGAATTTCTCCTCAATAGCTTCTTAAAATATAGTTTAATGGTTCATTGTTATGTAAGTTACTTATCTAAGAATAATTTGTTTTGATATTTCTATTATAGCTAAATTTCCATTAGTAACAGAATGAAAAATAGCATTGAACAGAAGCACTTTGAAATTGCCTTAATTACTATGCATCAAATCCTGCCTTTTGAAGAGCTATGTTGTAGAAACTGAATACTTTAATGTGAACACCAGAAGGTCAGCAAAATTTAACTGGCAATGTACTGTGACTTTATTTTCTCTCTACACTAAAAAAAGGTGTCATTTTAACTCAGATTAGCTAACCTGTAGTTAGGTAACTTGTGTTAAAATAACAATGAAGTCACAACTTGTCTTTTTAACTCAGGTTAGTAGCTCAAGTTCAAGTCTGTAGGATAACCTGGAGTTGAACCCGAGAAGCTAGTCTGAATTAAAAGCAGAGTTGCCATGTCTTCACTGCTAATTTAACCAAGTTAGCTAATGAGGGTTAGCTAACTAGAGTTGAGCGTACCTTTTTTTTTTTTTTTTTTAACAGCGTAGACAACCTATTTTTATGTATTTTGGTTTACTCTACAGCACCCTATCTTTCTTTGGAACTGTTCTTGAGCATCTGGTTTTAGGTGGCATTGCTAGCCCTGCAATTTTGACTAAGATAACATGGTCACTGTTTCAACAATACATTTGCCCTTATTGTGTTTTCTTGGCAACACTTGGGACAGATTCTCATTTACACTAATGTGTTATATTACACTGTGTAAACTAACTGTCGTGAAACTAGATTTGGGGTATGTCTACACTGCAATTAAAAATCCACAGCTGGCCTGTGCAGCTGACTTGGGCTTACGGGTTGGGCTTAGGCTCTGGGAATCTGTGAGGTGGGAGGTTCCCAGAGCTTGGGCTACAGCCAGAGCCCGAATGTCTACACCACAGTTAAAAGGCCTTTTAGCCCGAGCCCCACAAGCTCAAGTCAGCTGGCACAGGTCAGCTGCAGGTGTCTAACTGCAATGTAGAAATACTCATAGTTACTATGAATATACTCATTTATATATGAGTATACTCATTTAGGTTACTGGTGAACACTGCTCTTGCCGTGTTACGGGGCATTAAACTGGTTGTAATGTAAAAACATTTACACTTACTGTAAGGCCCTTTTATATTCCCAAAGTGGTGTAAACAGACCACAGTAGAAATAAGAACCAGGCCATTTTATGTCTATAGTCTGACTCACTTTAGCCATCCAAACCACAAGAGGCATAACAGATGATCACAGTAACTATGATCAGCTTAATAAGAAAAATAAACATAATTTGGCCCAGTATCTGGGCATAATAGAGTGAGGGGAAAAAAACTATCAGTTTTGATTAGGGTATGTCTACAGTGGCACACATACCCAAGTATTGCATTGGGTTCATGCTCGTGCACATTCTCCTTATGCTGTGCTGAATATGGGTATAATGCTATGTAGACGTGCTACCCATTTCCACACTGTTATACGAGGGTAGTGCTATCATTTCAGGGTTAGTATCCCAAGGGTCTGTGTGTCACAAGGAGACACTAAAGGAACACTTTGTGGTGTGTTGTTGGAATTGTTCCTTGCCTTCACACATCTGCTGATCACATTGCCCCTCATTTTTATTCCCTGCAAAGGTGGGTGAAAGACTGGGATGATCTGGTCCTTCTGCTCCTTATTGTGGGACAAAAGTTTGTACAAGGGACTTGACATGATACTGGATGTAATTTGGGCAGCATATTCTGACATGCCAAAAATGGCTGACCTTAAGAGTCAATGGCAATCCATTCATGTCACAGTGGAAAGATATGTTGAATATCAATATTCTGATGGTCAGTATTGCCCTTTGACTGACTGTCACTTCTAGTGCAGGAGAAACACCACAGTATGGTGGGATCATAGCAGCTTGAAAACATGGGATTACCGTCAGTGACTTCAGGACTTCTGCATGAAGAAACAGACATTCATGGAGCTGTGTCAGGAGCTTGCACCAATCCTCTAGTGCCATAACACTCTGTTCAGGCCATATCAGTTCAGAAGACGGTTGCTATTGCCCTGTGGAAGCTGGTTCCCCCAGACAGCTATAGGTCCATTTCAAACCACTTTGGGGTTGGAATTTCTACTGGTGGAGTCATGGTTAGGCAGGTTTGTGAGGCAATTAACACTGTTGTTTACCCATGGCTGGCTGGCATAAGAAAAATTCCAGAAATAATAGCTGGTTTTCAGAGGCTAGGGTTTCTGAACTCTGCAGGGACCATTGAGGTGCTCATATCCCAACAGTTTGCCCTTTGCAAGGGGCAAGTGTGTATGTGAAGCAGAGTTAATTGTTTTATTTTAAGCCTTTTTAACAAAACAAAACAAAAGAAAACAATATCTCACACCCTCTTCTCTCAACAGTCTGTGCAGGCTGAGTAATCCTTTCCCCAAGTCTATCTCTCACATCAGTAACTTCACCAACTCAAAATTTCCTGGCTCTTACCTTACAGCCTAAGCAATAAAGTACTTCACACAGTCTTCTTTGTGTCCATTGGGTTTCTGGAGCAGTTCCTCTCTGCAGATACAGTAATAGAAGTCCATTGGGAGCATGGCCCCTGGCCGCTCAGATTTCTGGAGGGTATTGCAATCCCGCTGCCCTCTTTTTAAGGATGTATAAGCCCCACACTGGGGAACTAAGGGTAAAAGAGCAACCCTGGACCCAGAAGCCCCCACCCAGCTGCACATGCTCGGAATGCTCACAGTGGAAGCAGGTCTTGAAAGGGAGTGGCACATGTCAGCCAGGGTAGACAGAGCAAAGGAGAAGACCTACGCTGTTAGCTCGTGGAGAGAGAGCACAGGAGCTCTACACCATCCAGACCAGACCCCACTGCTGAGCCACCAAAGGTCCTTGGGGAGAACGGTGGGCTATGACTGATGGAGCAGAGCCTCCAGATCACTGCCAGGAGAACACCACATTTGGTGAGTCCATATGCTCTGGTGACTTTGGAGGGGCAGAGGCCATGGTAAGAAGTGATCCAGAGAGCAGGTTTGGAGAGCAGGCATCCACCCTAGGATGCATATATGACCTACCGATCACAGGGCCATGGGGTGAAACCCAGTGGAACAGGGAGGGCAAAAAAGGTAGGACTTGAGGTAGGGCAGGACAGGATGGGAGTAGATGGGAGAGGATGACAGAAACCAGGAGCAGGGAGGGAAGGAGGAACTGGGAGTAGGCAGGAATGCAGGGCTCAGGCGTCAGGTTAGCAGGAGGGATCCATAGTAGCAGCCAGTCATGGATTCCTCTAGTTGGTCACATAACTTCCTTTTGTTACTTTCTGTTTGGGGACCCATGAGATGAGTTCAAGGCCCACAATCCCTCTCGTGGTATCCCTTATATCTTCACAATGCCACAGTGGGAAAAAACTTTCATGCGATCATCACCTACTGGGAACTGCACAACATTTGAGTGGATAAAGAAGAATATTTCCATCCTGAGTGGACTCAGGACAAATCTGGTTTGTAAACTCTGTACACGTATCCCACACACATGTGTGTTGGTCCTGGGTCCCAGCTGGCACGGGAAAGTAGGGATTCCATATGCGAAGTGAAGTCACTGAGAAGAGAAAGCATCAAGAATCTTACAAAGTTGTTCAATTATATTCTTAAGAAGGCAAAATGCCCAGTGAATAGCATAAAAGCTTTGTGATGCCTATTTTAAAACATAAAGGCAATATTACACTGTGTGCTAGTTATTGCCCTATGAATCTGATGTCACATGCTATGAAAACATGAGAAGATTACTGAGAAGTGTCTGCATGGACTGGTTGAAATGTGGAAACATCAGTATGGATTCATGCCAGGAAGGTGCACGCTTGATATTATACATGTGATACAAATCTTCATGGAGAAGTTTAGTGAAAAGAGACAGCAACTGAATGAGGTCTTTGTGGACCTGGAGAAGGCGTATGATCATACACCAAGAGAATTAGTTTGGTGGAGCTCGTGACAGAGAGGTGTGCCCGTAGGATATATTCATCTTATCCAGGATGGAGGGACTACTGTCACTAAACTAAATGGGGTTAGAGCAAAGAATTTACAGTAAATGCTGGCCCATGTGAGAGGTTATCCTTGATAATGAGATGGGTCATGATAATGGAATGCCTTCAGCACTGCACTTTACACACACAGACCAGAGCAAGGCTCAGCATATTATCCAGGGAGGAAAAATAAGTGCACATGAATTCAAATGTCCTCAGTCTCAACATTGGGAATTTATCACTACAACAAGAAGAGGAGATGTGTGGGGAGTCTGGGATTCTGGTTCCTGCTGTGGTGTGGGGTTCCTCAGTCTCATCATCAGGGCTTTTACAACCTCCGGATAAAGGTGTAAAATAACTTTCTCCTTACTTTCAAAGTCTTCTGGAGGTCCTCCAGGGTCCTTGCTACTTCCTGCTTCCTTGTTCTTGCCTTCCTCAGTGTCCCGTTGGACAATGAAGCCATCTGGGTTTATGAGAAAATTGTGAGTCACTTCAGCCTCAGTGCTGTGGGCTCTTGACAGCACCTGGTCAAGCTCCATGTGGAAGGGACATATACAAAGAGCCCAGTGAGTCTTTTGGTCTTCCTGATCTCAAGTACTTTATGCACCCTAGCACTGGCACAGGCCTGCTGCAGCCTCCATAAAATGTCCTGGAACAGGTGAATATTCTGGCTGCTTCAGCCAAAATCATGGAGGATGGTGAATTCTGTTCAGACATTGATCAGTCCCTGGATATACTTAGTGGGGCAGGCATCCGTTGTCTTGGAGCTGTATCCATAGTCACCTGTATTGATCTGTAAAGACTGCCGTGGAAAGCTGCTCTGATGTGGTCTATGCAGCACACAACTACCAATGAAAACAAGGGGAGAAGGACGTTTATTGATCTGGGTAAAGGTCATGCAGGAAAGGGTTCCGTGCACTGTGGGAATGAGGGTGTCAGTCTGTTGAAACTCAAGACTTGGTACCCGCCCTTCGTTCCATCCACTCTGCAGACTGGCAAGGATACAGGGCTATACCACTGCCACACCTCAGGTATGAACTTTCACCCCTCAGGCATACTGGCTTGCTTGCCCTCTAATCACCTTTGACATGTGCTTCAGGGAATTCAGTGTGAACAACATGCGGGTTATGGCACGAACCCACACATCATCAATCATCAATGTAGATGTGCTCTAGAGTCTCATGGATTTTATTTGCCTTTTTGGATAGATCTTTGAATGGAAGTTTGTAATGTGCAGCTCCAAACACCCTTCTGAACTTGATAACATAAGTTGTGTGACGGGGCAAGGCCAGATGCTGCAGAAAAGTAGTGGGAGATAGATATATTAGCTCCAGGCTAAACAAATCCCTGGTACCAGGATAAGTGAAATGGCAGCTGCTCCAGGTCAATTAAGACACCTGGGGCCAATTAAGAATTTTCCAGAAGGCAGGGAGAACGCTAGGTTGATTGGGACACCTGAAGCCAATCAGGGGCTGGCTGAAACTAGTTAAAAGCCTCCTAGGGTGCGCATGTCAGGAGCTGTGGGAGGAAGTTGCGCTGTTGGAGAGACTGAGTAGTACACACCATATCAGGCACAAGGAAGGAGGCCCTGAGGTAAGGGTGAAGTGGAGCTTGAGGAAGTGAGGGCTGCTGTAGGGGAAGTAGCCCAGGGAATTGTACATGTCATGTTTCTAAAAGGTCAGCTACCATAGCTGATACTATTAGGGTTCCTGGGCTGGAGCTGGAGTAGAGGGTGGGCCTGGGTTCCACCCTCCCTTTGCCCCCTGATTAATCACTGAGATTGGGAGACAACAGAGACTGTGCAAAGAAGGATAACTTCTCCTCACCTCCCTTGCTGGCATATGAGGAAAATGGCTCAGTAGACTGTGACCCTTGTTTCTAGAGAGAGAAGGGTTATGTGGAGGGTCACAGTGAGCCTCTGAGGCTAGCGAAATCTGCCAGGAAACGTGGGACCCACAGAGGCAAGGACAGAGCTTTGACACAGTTGGTAATAGAAAATTCTCATACCGTGCAAAAATGTATAATTTCTATTATCTTATGTACTTTTGCATGTGCTTGTTAATGGAAATTCATATTTCTTTTTCAACCTTTGATCTGATGAGATACCTTATCCAGCGAGAGACTGGCTTACAGGAATAGTCTATATGTACTAATTCATTACCAGTTAATTTCCTTTTTCATTGCCTGTGCAACATTGTGGAGTAAAAATATTTGTCAGATGTACCCATATGTTGATAGATACAGTTAATCAGAAACATAATTAAGAAGTGTTGAGAATTTAAATAAAATGAGCTTTTGCTTCATAAAAGCAAATGATAGGCAGTTCAAAGTATGAGAAAAAAGCACTAGAGGAAGCTAAAGAAGCTGAGCTGAATGATTTTTACCAGGCTGTAAAGCATAAAACATTTATTTTATATATTGTACTTTGGAAAGAGTGAAAAAGTGATCTCTCTACAAATTGACAATTCTTCTATTGCGGATGAGAATTGGGTATGCTGCCTGGGTACTTAGAAAGGACACTTTGCTCAACTCCAGAGATGTTTACATCAATTCAAGCTCTTCCAGTAATATGTAGTAACTTATATGGGTTGATTGATGGAGCAATAGTGTTCTTCTCATGGCATAAGACCATTGTACGTAGCTCAACTCTTACTTTCTTTTACATAAAGAAAACATTGAAAATAAAATTCCACTTTTAAATCAACTATGATTTCCTTCTTTTTAAACAAAATGAGAGATGACACCAGATTCAGAAGGAGGAGGGAGAGTAGACCAAATGCTCGTGGGGGTGAGTCAAATCCAAGCCCCACTGAAAAAAGTAAAACTCCAAATTTACTTTAATAGAACCATAATGTGGCCCTAAATCTTTAGTAAAAATAAACATATCCGTTGAAAGGTTTGCATTTTATTTTATAAAGGAAGCCAGATTATCAGCTGGTGTAAATCAAAATAGTTCCATTGACGTCAACACCACACCAATTTACACCAGTTGAGAATCTGGTCCAGTGATGGGTGAGTGAAAACCAAAGAGAGGTAAAAAGTTAATACTTGATACAGTATAGCTCTGCAAGTTTATATAGAAAAGAATGTTCTCCGCTTATTTATATAAGGAAGTTGTAAACTATTGTATCTGCAAAGTATAATGTAACAAAGTCATACATGGATTAAACTATTTTAATGTGATTTGTTTAAAATGATGTGGTATGAGAGAAGAAGACTATTTAATAGAGAAACTCCGCTCTGTTACACCAGCATAAGTCCAATGTCTACCATGGAGTCTCATGGAACTTAATGGTTTGTTGAGAGAATTTCATCTGTCTTCCATGTCTCATTTGCCTTCCAACTCACACTTCGGTGATCAGGAGCTAAAACATATGAATGGGGTTTGTAGGCAAGCAGACAATGGATAAGCTTCCATGGGTTATTTAGTTAGATTTTTCAAAGTTTGTGGGAAATGTGTGATCGTGTGCATTTATGTATGCATATAATCAGAAATATAACCATATTTTAGCAGGAACTGCAGCAACCTCTATAACAGAATAAAGATTTCCAATTTGAACTCCACATACCGGTTGTTCTTAACTTCCTGGAAGTTTCAGTTTTTATGCTGAAAATCTTTGCTTTCTTTCCCTTTTTGGGAAACTTTGAGCAAAGACGGTACTGCCATTTTGATTCCAGGAGAGGGAAACATAAATTTCCTATTACAGAGATGTCTTGTAAGCAATTCTACAGCTGAACTATCTGTGGTAGAAACTAGCATGTAAATAGCCCAAACTGATCAGAAGTCCCTTTGAATGTTCTATATGAAAATTAATCTTGATGTAGCTGAATTATGAAGCTTTGAATATTACATGTTCCACAGGCAAACAGAATTTACAATTTTATTTAAATTTGTAAGGACCCCAATACAGGAAACCACTTAAGCCTTTTAAACCTATGAATAGTCCCATTTACTGGGAGTGAAATGACCAAAGAGGCTATCCAAAATAGGCATGCAATAGGGAGGCTATCCAAAATAGGCATGCATGCCTAAGTTAGTTGATTTATGAAAAGTGTGCTTAAAGTACACATATGCTAAGGTAAGGGCAATTCAGGAGCTCAACCCCTATAGGCTTTCTGAGCTGTGAAGGGTTAAAATGGGGGTGCAGCATACTTTGTAAAGTGCACAGATGCTGAGCCAAGAGTTCTCTCTCCGCAGCACCTATTCAGATGTCTGGGGCATGAGAGTACAATTATATCTAGACAAATAGCTTCAGAGTATGGAGTTCACATGACCTGTTGCTTATTTATTTATTTGCAACCTAGCAGAATATCAGAATCTTGGAGAAAGATACTCTTTATCTGACCTATTGGTAAGTGGGCCCTCTATCCAGGTCATGCTGTAGTCCCACCCATTCTCAGATGTCCCTGTCCTTGGAGTCCCAAATAATTCCCACATATACCCAACTGAAGTATCTTCTGACCCTCCTGGGGTTTCTCGTCAGTCCTAGTCTCTCTAAACAGTGAACAAGAAAAAAAATATATAATCCGCAAACTACTCCCACCTCCAGTCCTCCACAGGGCTTGATATTTCAGTCTCTCTTCCTGTTCTTCTCAGTCCTCCCTCTTTATTTACAAGACACTGACAAGGCCATTCCCCTCACATCCTGCCCCTTCCCAGGGCACACAACAGGAATTAATCCTCTCCTGCATTTTTTTTTTGGGGGGGGGAATCCCCTTATTCCTGGTTCTTGCTCTCCCTCTTCTCCACGAGAGGATACAAGACCTTCTCACTCCAGGGCCATCTTCTCTTAACTGCCCAATATTGCCCAATTTAAATTTCCTCCCTCAGACTACCACACCCTCTCCAGATGTACTAATGGAGACTAATGGAGCTCTGCAGTTCTACAGTTAACCTGTTTATAGCCTGTGTGGGGTTTACAGTTCCATCACAAACATTAATAAAACTTTATTTACAAAAAGTAAAGAAACTCCTCACCCTAACCCTTTTGTCTGTATGCTGTATTCCTTCTCCCCAAGTTACATCTTTTTTTTTTGCCTTTTTAGACTGTAAACTTGTAGAGGCTGGGACTCTGTCTTCCTGCATGTGTCTGTAATATAAATAATACAACAAACAATTAATAGCTATGCCTCTGTAGAAGAACCAATATATAAGAAGTGTACAAATATAAAATCATTCCAATCTGATGAAGGATCTCAGCATGGTACACACAACTGGAATTTGGTGATGGATTAAAAATAATTTGCCTTGAGAGTACAAGGCCTGGATAAACATTAAAGCACATAATGAAGGAATATATTCAAGAAAATGAGGACTAAGGGTGAAATCCATTGCACCCACATAAAACCTGAGTATTTGGGCTCTATGTAGGTGGAGAGTGTAGGGGTTGGGAAGGTGAAATCCATTCTCTGATAAGAAACAGTGAACTGGGCTCCTGTTTAGCCCTAACATGGCTACAGTTCAAATCAATGGACTGGAATTGTTATAGGAGAGTTCTGTAAATAGTTAACTAATAGCTAAAATGCCAATAGATAGCACTCAAAAATACATAGCATAGTTCTTGGGTTTTGCAGGACAAATAAAACTTCTTGTTGCGCATTGCAAATGGCTTCCTCTCTGCAGCTCTTAACATGGAGCTCTTAAAAGGAACAGCACTCTTTTCCTTGGCACATCCTCATCCTCCAGCATCACATTTTGAACTCTCCACAGTGCCTACAGAATGCACAGTTAGATATCCCTCAGTCCAACCCACACCATCCCCTGTGCAGCTTATAAATGGTAATGGGGACCTTGAACTGGCTCACCACAGTTAATTTTCTCCATCTAACTTCTTTTTTCTTTTAATACTGATTAATTGTGTGGCTCATAAAAGAGCAGTGTGCTGACATACAATTGAGTGGCCACAACACAGCATTGCTGTAAACAATTAATTTGGTATGAAATAAAAAATAAGTAAAGAAAACGAATTTTAAAAACAAGGAAGAAAAAAGTTATATGTATATTTAAGAAACATGGAAGTTGAGTTATTGTTTACTTCTACAAATGGGAAAAGATCCAAGGAGTTTCTTAATTTTTTTCCCTCAAACCAATTCACCCATCCTTAGTTAAGTCTCTCTTCCCTCACCCCCTTTTACATTAGTTCTTAATCTAAAAAGGAAGATAATCTGGTTTGTTGCCCTCTCTATAGATTTACTGAATCAACCCTTTGTCCTTTGATTTTGTATTCAGAAGGGCAGACTCCTCCTTCAGCTGAATCTTTTCTGAAAAACAATCAATAATTCAGAAACTGTTAATAAAAACCAAGATTTTAGAATATACAGTATGCTGACTCCAACAACTGGCAAATAAATTTTGTTTCTGCCTTACCCCTTTCCATTTTCCCAGTATGTGTGTGTGTTAAACTCTGTTAGCGGTTTCTAATGAAATTAAAGTATACATCAACGTTCATGTTCAAATGCATCAGAACTGATTAGTGTGTATTATGGGCACATATTTCACTTTGTCAATGGCTTTGTTGTTGTTTTTTCCTGTGTAAGAACTATTTAATTTACAATTATGAAACAAATAGCCTAGAGTTAACTCATCCCCTGAATTTTTCTGAGTTTGCCAAAAGAGCTGGAAGGCAGAGTTATTATTAAATGCTAAGACTCTGCCTGTTTCAAATAATAATTTCAAACCGTGAGATCACATAGCTATCTAAAAAGCAAATTAATTGAAATGAAGAAAACAGCATACACTTAACTATTCCTCCGTGTAACATTCTTATATGGTGCATACTCATTCTCTTAATTTCCTCTCTAGTTGAAACCTAACAGTCAACTAAAATTACCTTCATCAGGAAGTGGAAACTGGCCCAGATGGCAGACTTCTCTTAGTGTCATCTGAACTAACTTACTCGTGTTGTTTTTTCCTGTTAAATTCTTTGGCTTCGAACTTTACTACTGTAATTCTCTTTAATTATCTAGCTTAGTACTTTACTAAGCAAAGAGACTGGAATAGCAGAAAACAAGTAGGTGAACTTTAAGCAGACTTCTTCCTAGGTTCTGCAAGACTTTTCTCTGGTTTCACATCTCTGGGAGGCACTATAAACCCAGACTATAACACTTGGTCAGAACTACTGGAAAAAAAAAGTGTTTTGGTAGTAAGCAGTATAGTAGTAAATTACATAAGAACAGCCATACTGGGTCAGACCAAAGGTCCATCTAGCCCCGTATCCTGTCTTCCAACAGTGGCCAATGCCAGGTGACCCAGAGGGAATGAACAGAACACATAATCATCAAGTGATCCGTGCTCTGTCACCTATTCCTGGCTTCTGGCAAACAGAGGCTAAGGTCACCATCCTTGTCCATCCTCGCTAATAGCCATTGGTGGACCTATCCTCCATGAATTTATCTAGTTCTTTTTTGAACCCTGTTAATAGTCTTGGCCTTCACAACATCTTCTGGCAAAGAGTTCCATAGGTTGACTGTGCGTTGTGTGAAGAAATACTTCCTTTTGTTTATTTTAAACCTGCTGCCTATTATTTCATTTGGTAACTCCTGGTTCTTGTATTATGAGAAGGGGTAAATAACACTTCCTTATTTACTTTCTCCATACTAGTCATGATTGTATAGAGCGTTATAATACTCCCCCCCCCCCCTTAGTAGTCTCTTTTCCAAGCTAAAAAGTCCCAGTCTTATTAATCGCTCCTCATACGGAAGCCATTCCATACCCCTAATCATTTTTGTTGCCCTTTTCTGAAACTTTTCCAGTTCCAATATATATATTTTTTTGAGATGTTGCAACCACATCTGCATGCAGTATTCAAGACGTGGGTGTACATGGATTTATTCAGTGGCAATGTGATATTTTCTATCTTATTATCTACCCCTTTCTTAATGATTCCCAACATTCTGTTTGCTTTTTTGACTGCCACTGCACGTAGACAGGATGTTTTCAGAGAACTATCCCCAATGACTCCAAGATCTCTTTATTGAGTGGGAATAGCTAATTTAGATCCCATCATTTTATATGTATAGTTGGGATTATGTATTCCAATGTGCATGACTTTGCATTTATCAGCATTGAATTTTAACTGCCATTTTGTTGCCCAGTCACCCAGTTTTGAGATATCCTTTTGTAGCTCTTCACAGTGTGCCTGGAACTTAACTATCTTGAGCAATTTTGCATCATCTACAAATTGTGCCACCTCACTGTTTACCCCTTTTTCCAGATCATTTATGAATATGTTGAATAGGATTGGGCCCCGTACAGACTTCTGGGGGACACCACTATTTACCTCTCTCCATTCTGAAAACTGACTATTCACGCCTACCGTTTGTTTCTTATCCTTTAACCAGTTACCAAACCATGAGAGGACCTTTCCTCTTATCCATGACAGCTTACTTTGCTTAAGAGCCTTTGGTGAGGAACCTTGTCAAAGGCTTTCTGAAAATCTAAGTACACTGTGTCCACTGGATCCTGCTTGTCCATATGCTTGTTGACCCCCTCAAAGAATTCTAATAGATTGGTGAGGCATGATTTCCCTTTACAAAAACCATGTTGACTCTTCCTGAAAAAATTATGTTAATCTATTTGTCTTACATTTTTTTTCTTACTATAGTTTCAACCAGTTTGCCTGGTACTGAAGTCAGGTTTACCGGCCTGTAATTCCTGGGATCATCTCTGAAACCCTTTTAAAAATTGGCATTACATTAGCTATCCTCCAGTCATTTGGTACAGAAGCGGATTTAAATGATCTGCTTCTGTACCAACTATTAACTACAGTTAGTAGTTCTGCAACTTCACATTTGAGTTCCTTCAGAACACTTGGGTGAATAACATCTGGTCCTGGTGACTTATTACTGTTTAATTTATCAATTTGTTCCAAAACCTCCTCTAATGACACCTCCATCTGGGACAGTTCCTCAGATTTGTCACCTAAAAAGAATGGCTCAGATTTGGGAAGCTCTCTCACATCCTCAGCTGTGAAGACTGATGCAAAGAATTCATTTAGCTTCTCCACAATGGCTTTATCGTCCTTGAGTGCTCCTTTAGCATTTCGATAATCCAGTGGCCCCACTGGTTGTTTAGCAGGCTTCCTGCTTCTGATGTACTTAAAGAAATTCTTGCTATTACTTTTGTCTTTGGCTAGCTGTTCTTGAAATTCTCTTTTGGTTTTCCTAATGATATTTTTACACTTCATTTGCCAGAGGTTATGCTCATTTCTGTTTTCCTCACTAGGATTTAACTTCCACTTTTTAAAGGATGCCTTTTTGCCTCTCACTGCTTCTCTTACTTTGTTATCTAGCCACAGTGGGACTTTTTTGGTTCTCTTACTATGTTTTTTAATTTGGGGGTATACATTTAGGTTGAGCTTCTATTCTGGTGTCTTTAAGAAGTTTCCATGCAGCTTGCAGGGATTTCACTTTTGGCGCTGTACCTTTTTAATTTCTGTTTAACTAACCTCCTCGTTTTTGTGTAGTCTCCCTTTCTGAAATTAATTGCTACAGTGTTGGGCTGATGTGAGGCTTTCTCCATGACAGGGATGTTAAATTTAATTATATTATGATCACTGTTACCAAGTGGTCCAGCTATATTCACCACTTGGACCAGATCCTGTGCTTCACTTAGGACTAAATGAAGAATTGCCTCTCCTCTTGTGGGTTCCAGGACTAGCTGCTCCAAGAAGCAGTCATTTAAGGAGTCAAGAAACTTTATTGCTGCATCCTGTCCTAAGGTGACATGCACCCAGTCAATATGGGGATAGTTGAAATCCCCCATTATTATTGAGTTTTTTATTTTAATAGCCTCTCTATTCTCCCTGAGCATTTCACAGTCACTATCACCATGCTGGTTAGGTGGTTGGTAATATATCCTTACAGCTATATTCTTATTATTAGAGCATGGAATTACTATCCATAGAGATTCTATGGTACAGTTTAGTTCATTTAAGATTTTTACTTCATTTGATTCTATGCTTTCTTTCACAGATAGCGCCATTCCCCCACCAGCATGATCTATTCTTTCCTTCCAATATATTTTGTACCCTGGTATTACTGTGTCCCATTGATTATCCGTATTCCACCAAGTTTCTGTGATGCCTATTATATCAATATCCTCATTTAATATGAGGCACTCTAGTTCACCCATCTTATTATTTAGACTTCTAGCATTGTATATAAGCACTTAAAAAACTTGTCACTTTTTAGCTGTCTGACACTACATGATGTAATTGAATAGGACTTTTTTTTTTCATTTGACTGTTTCTCATCAGATCCTACCTGTATTTTATCATCTTCCACCCTCTCCTCCTTACTAGGACATAGAGAATCTCCATTAATAGATCCTCCCCAAGGGATGCCTCTGTCTGTATTGGATGCCATCTAGCCTGAAAAGGCTTCAGTAATTGAAAAATACAAACTTTTGGTCCAAAGACTACAGGAAAGAGGAAAATTGAAGATATGAAAATTATTAATCAATAGACAATACAATTGTGACTCAGACTATTTTGGACTTTCGAAATATAAGAAAAATACATTCTGACTAAGCAAGGAAAGATAGGAATCCCAGAGTCATGGAAGTGAGTGGGTAGGATTACAATGGTCCCAGGGTCAGAACATATTTAGAAATAAGAGTACTCAAGGAAGTTCATGCAATTAACAGGGTCATTCTTAAAAAAGACATTTTCTAAGGCCTTATTTACACTGCTGATTTGTCTCAATTGTCAGTCACCAGTGTAACTGCACCAGGATAAACCCCAAGTGTAGAAAAGCCATCGCTTAAATTGGTGCATCTTATCCCTGTTTAAAGCAGATAGAAGTGCTGTAAATGATTCTTGGAAGGTATTTTGGCTCCACAGTTCCTGCCTAACCCATCCCACATATTCCATATGGAACCCACTAGATGTGAAATTCAAACCAGTCATCCCCACATGGATCCTTTCAAAGCATGTGAGGAAAGGAAAGGGAGTAAAAGCTGGTTATGTTTCATAAGCTTCATATATGCCGCATGCTGAGTCCAGCAGATGTGACAGAGGTCTGCACTTTATTTCACCAGTCACACTGGTTCCTGCATTTTGAACACTTTACATTTCCTTTTGGCTCAGAGTTTACAGTTTTAAGGATTTCTCCAGATACACTCTTTAATGAGATCATAACTCATACAGTCACACTAGCTAAGAAGAGTGACCTTACAAGACATGATCCAACATTTAAAGGGCATTTCAATGGAGTTGTACATTAAGATTCCATCTGATGTACTTGATTTAATTTCCCTCTGCAATTTATTGGGAC
Source organism: Caretta caretta (assembly GCF_965140235.1). Lineage (NCBI taxonomy): Eukaryota > Metazoa > Chordata > Testudines > Cheloniidae > Caretta > Caretta caretta. The sequence goes on along the minus strand of NC_134209.1, from coordinate 94,139,288 downwards.
ACACCATATCCCAGTCAAACACCCTATGTAGAACTTGTGGAATGTGAAACTCTTGAATCAAAAAATGATGGCAGGAAGGACATCACTGTGGAACTTGTCTCCTACATGGGTTATTCCTTGATAGAATTACATGAAACGCACTAGTTTCTGTGAATTGGAACAGATGAGTTTGACACGGCTTGGCACAGTGCTTGTTGGAAAAAAATTGTATTTTTTTCCATTAAAAAATGTTGAAACCAAAATGTTTTGCTGAAGTGTAACAGTTTAGATGATGATTTCACCAGGAAGTTTTCTCAGGTCCAATATGGGGGAATAAAAAGAGAATGAGAAAGAGATCAACCCCAGAATAGCCAATAACCCAGTGGTTAAGAATACTCACCTGGGATATGGGACGCTGAGGTTTGAGTTACTGCTCTGCCTGATTTAGAGTGATAGGGGATGAAAAACTCTGCTCTGAATCAGAGCAGGGACTTGAACCTACATGCCAGGTAAGTGCCATAAACATTGAGCTATTCGCTATTCCAGTCATTCTCTATTGTGCTTTTTTCCCCATGAACAAGACTGGAAGAGAACTCAATAGGTGATCTAGTCCAGTCCCCTGCACTCAAGGCAGGACTATGTAATAACTAGACCATTTCAATCTTTTCTCATAGGTCATATTTTTGAGACGGTTAATCTTTTTTTTTTTTTGGTCTCCTCTGGACTTTTTCCAGTTTGTCCGCATCTTTCCTGAAATGTGGCACCTAGAACTGGACACAATACTCCAGTTGAAGTCTTATTGGTGCAGAGAAGAGATAAGAATTTTTTCTCATGTCTTACTTACAACACTCCTGCTATCACATCCCAGAATGATGTTAGCTTTTTTTTTGCAACAGTGTTGCACTGTTGACACATATTTAGATTGTGATCCATTATAACCCCAGATCCCTTTCCACAATACTCCTTTGCAGAAAGTCATTTCCCATTTTGCATGTGTGCAAATGATTGTTCCTTCCTAAGTGAAGTACTTTGTATTTGTCCTTATTTACTTCAAACCATTCCTCCAGTTTGTCTAGAGAATTTTAAATTTTAATCCTATCCTATGCAACCCCTCCCAGCTTGGTATTATCCACAAACTTTATAAGTGTGCTCTCTATGCCACTATCTAAATCATTGATGGAGATATTGAACAGAACTGGACCCAGGACTGATCCCTGCAGGACCCAACTCGATATGACCTTCTAGCTTGAGACTGTGAACCACTGATACCTACTCTTTGAGAATGGTTTTTCAATCAGCTTTGCACCCACCCTATAGTAGCTCCATCTAGATTGTATTTCCCTTGTTTGTTTATGAGGAAGTCATGCAAGACAGGTATCAAAGTGAAGATATACCACATCTACCTCTTGCCCTATGCACAAGGCTTGTTACCCTGTCAGAAAAAGCTAGTAAGTTGGCTTGACATGATTTGATCTTGAAAAATCCATGCAGACTCTTACTTATCACTTTGCTATCTTCTAAGGGTTTACAAATTGTTTGCTTGATTATTTGCTCCACTATCTTTCCAGGTACTGAAGTTAAGATGACTGGTTTGTAATTCCCCAGGTTGTCCTTATTCCCTTTTTATAGATTGGCACTATATTTGCCCTCTCCCAGTCCCCTGGAATCTCTCCCAGTCCCCTGGAATCTCTCCCATTTTTCATGAGTTTTTGAAAATAATCACTAATGGCTCAGATATCTCCTCAGTCATCTCCTTGAGTATTCTAGGATGTATTTCATCAGGTCATGGGGACCTGAAGACATCTAACTTGTCTAAGTAATTTTTAACTTGTTCTTTCCTTATTTTAACCTCTGATCCTACCTCATTTTCACTGGTGTTCAGTACGTTTGATGTCCAACTGCTACTGAACTTTTTGGTGAAAACTGAAACAAAAAAAAGCCATTTAGCCCTTCTGCTATTTTCACATTTTCTGTTATAGTCTTTCCCACATCATTGAATAATGGGCCTATCCTGTCCTTGGTCTTCCTCTTGCTTTTAATGTATTTATAGTTGTAATGTATCGAATTTCAAAAGGTGTCATTTCCCTTCTGCATCTAAATGAAAACAAATTTCAAAACCTCAAAATATATTTATGAAACAGAGTTTCTGTTTTGCTGGAAATACAAATACAAATACTTGTACAAATACAAGTGAACATCAAGCAAACCACAGAAAAAGTCACTAGTTTCATAATCAGTCAAGTTTTGAGTGGTTTCTAGTTTTGATCCCAAAGCTTCACATATCCTATTCTTGCTCCAGTGTTGGAGTGCATTTCTTACTATTAATGATAGGCCCTTTGAATGTTAGTGGTTTCTTCTGAAGTCCGTACACATCCCTCCTTCATTCCTGTGGATGGCCTTGTTATTTTGGGGCTAATGATAAGCAAACAAACATCTAAGCATATTCAGTGTAAAAAAATGGTCTCATAGACACATTTAGGGAGCTTTTACTTCTGATTTAAAACTTTAATTGTTCCTCTTTGCTCTATTTCATTTATAGGATATACTATCATTGAGTTTGTTTTGTAATCCTTTTATATTTTGGTCTACAGTGGAAGGTCTACCTAGAAGCATGACTGCAATTTGTTTTATTCTCTTCATGTAGAACAGTATGCATGGTATATTATCATCTGAGTATATATTATAGTTTGTTTTTAAGGTATGATGGTATTGACAAGAGGATGAAAGGGAATCTCAAAGAAATGGAACTGGAGATTTTAAATTAAAGATGCAATGCAAAGCTTCTTGCATTGTTCTATCATTTGTGATGTCACAATGCTTACAAAGGAAATATTTACCCTAAACACTGGATATGGCCTGAAAGTAAAGGATGGGCTGATTTCAAAATCAATTGTTTTAAAATGTAAATGTTTTTCTAAATACTTTTCTGTTAATGACTGGGAGCTTTATATAAAGCTTTCTTCCTTGCATCTGAAGAAGGATTTTTTTCCTTGTGTCCAAAGAAGGTTTACTGTGATATATTATATCATGAGTAGTTTACATTTTCCTTTTAATTTATGATTCAGGTCTTAAGAAATGTCTGGAGCCATGGAGTCCAGAGAACTGCCCTAGATATATACAATAAACTATAGTCTAGATTCTGTATTAGTAGCCAACTGTCTAGAGGCCCACTTCTGAAGAATTTCTAGACTATTTTTTCTTGTTTTGTTTTGGTGTGATCTTAAATGATATACACAAAGTCAAGGTTTATATATTGTATCAGGATTTCCTTTGAGATTGTACAAAGACATCCTATGGCTCCGTTAATTTAGACTCCATGGAAAGGTATTACACAAACTAGCTCAAGAGGACTGACTAGTGAAAGATACTTCTTACTGAGAAGTACTTGTGGCACCTTAGAGACTAACAAATTTATTTGGGCATAAGCTTTCGTGGGCTAAAACCCACTTCATCGGATGAATGCAGTGGAAAATACAATAGGAAGATATAATATATATACACACAGAGAACATGAAAAAATGGGTGTTGCCATACCAACTGTACTGAGACCAATTCATTAAGGTGATCTATTATCAGCAGGAGAATAAAACCTTTCGTAGTGATAATCAGGATGGCCCACTTCAAACAGTTGACAAACAGTGTGAGTAACAGTAGGAGAGAAATATTAGCATGAGGAAATAGCTTTTACTGAAACTTCTTACTGAGAGTTATTCTGGTGTAACACTCACAACTTTAACATACTCTTAATATGAGATTTTCGTAATCAGAAAATGTAATGAAAAGGTTAGCTTTAAGATGTTGCGTAAATGACCTCTCAAGATCCCTTCCAGCCCAACATTTCTACAGTTCTCTAAGAAAGATCTCCGGTACCAGAAAGTATGGCTAATTTCAATATTACACTTAAAAAACACAGAGAAATCTTTCAAATGAACAAAATATCTTATATACCAGGAAGCAACCCAAGCCTGTGCCTCTCCAGCTCGACTGTATGAAAGGCTCTTTTAAAACAGAAACATGTCATGTCCTTTAAATAAGTCAAGTGTCAATTTTCAAAAGTGACAGCTAGGAGTCATAACAATATATTGTAGGGGTTACACTGGAAATGCCTAGTTACACAGACAGATTTGAGTTTTTGTGGAAAAAATATTTCCTCACTCTTTCTTTCTCATTAGCTAAAAAATAATGACATGTGTTGATGCCCAGAGCTAATCCAATTCTGGCATGAAATGAAATGCTAGTAGCAGATCATTCGATCATATATAATGTACAAATTATTTTATGGTCACATTTACCATCTTGCAACACAGCTGAAATCCATAGCTATCTCAAACCATTTGAAGAAACTATTGAAAGTATTATGCTGTGTCTGAATACAATTAATATTTCATATCAAGTTCCTCTAGTGAGATGTGCAGTAATATGCTAAAAAAATCATTATTTGCAATTAAGAATCATGAAGAGTAGCCAATATTTCATGATATCTTTGTTTTTGTCTTTCACAAGATATCTTTGTTTTGATGAGTTTATACTAGTATTATTTTAATGATTATCCCTTCAAAGAGTACAGTAATTTAAGAATGACTATATTTTGTGTCTCTTGATGTACTTAGCCAACTGTTGAAACTTGTCCAGATTTAAAACTGTATCATTATTCGGGACAACACTTAGGAATGCGTTTAACTTTAAGTATATGCTTAATTTCTGTCCTGAATAGTGAGGTACTTAATCACATGCTTACATGTTCGCCTGAATGGGGGACATAACAAATATCACTGTGGATATCATTCTGCATTTGATATCCTCTTATTTGGAAACTATTGATGAACTTGATGCCCAGTCCTCATTATCTCTCAATAGTTTAGATCAGCCCAGGTTTCAGTAAAGTATCATAATACCTAAGGTTACACTTTTTGAACATTTTACCCTCTTTTTTTGTTTTTGTTTTTTGCCTCACAGACCATCTCTGCTGCCTTGTCTTGGCCCAGTGAATTGAAGTAGTGCTAGGTTATCCCCTTTGCGATATATACAAGAACCTACTTTTCTAATTTAAAAGTGGAAATCTAAATTAATAATGTGGGTATTCACTGCCTGACTTGTTTTGCAGAACTACACCTTCTGTGTCTATTTGTATTAAATGAATATCCTACCTCTGGTGGCACATTAATGCCTTTCAGACTACCATGAAATCCTTGCCGAGTTCTAAACCTTCACTTGTAAGTATAATCAACCATAACATAATACAGTGCTTCAGCTGATAGCCTGATATGAGTTAGAACAAACATGCATTTTGGAAATGGCTTAGCTTGATTCACCTCCTGAAGACTAAGCAAAAAAATAAATATCCTGCTGTAATGCATAGTTTTACTGATGCTAGGACAGGGCTTGACCACCAGCTGACACTGAGCAGCACAGGGATGAGTCTTCCAAGTAAAAGGAAATATAAGTTTTATTGGAGAAATAAAATAACAGAGTAGAGTAATGGCTTCTGTCCCTTCAAATTATTGGTAACATGAGTTTGCTGTAACTAGGCTTTCTCAATTCTCACAACACATCAGCTTTACTTCAGTTACCATAAACTTCAGCTGACTCCTCCACATCACTTTGCCTCCCACCGTGTCTTCTTGCATCATACAGCATTTCTCTTTAGGCTTTTTGTCCATACACTACCTCCAGCTAGACTTTTGTTTCAAAAGTCTAGAAACGTCACAGGGGATGTAGCACATATTAGGACTGACTCTGTTTCTTATATGTTATGCCAATTCCTGCAGCATGTTCCTTTTGTTTTTAGAAAAAAACTAGAAACTTTTGTCAGACTTAAAATGTCTCTTTGTAGATTAAAAAACAACCAACCAACCACCATATGTCTAGATAACTATACTGTATGCATGTGGTCTGATATTTTCAGTCCTTTTTTCCCCCTCCAGTTTTGGAGCTGAATTACAAATGTATTCTCCAATGATTGTCATTATTCTGCATTATAGGAGCATTAGGATATTTGTTTCCAACATTATAGATGGGATGACTTACCTCTTCATTTATTTAAGATACAGCAACAATTAGATTATATGATTTTCATCACTGCAAATGACATTGTATCATCAGTTCTGAAAAAACTTGCCATCAGTTCCTGCAAAGAATAAGTGACCTTACCATGTTTTCAAAAGCTTATTTGTTTCACATAGTCACAAAACAATTAGTACAAATAACAAACTGCCCCAGAAGAAGAATAGTTTTATGGTTAAGGCACTGAATCAAGACTCAGAACAGCAGAATCTGACCTCTGCTCATCTGCAAAAAACTCTTCTGTCCTCCAAATACACCCATTGTATACATCACACCCAAAAGATATCCCAAAACAAAGCAGAGTTTACCAACTATAGATAGAATTATTAAAACACTCCCAGTCAATGTGGACCCATTTTGGGGTATATAGTAACACTGCATTTGGGGAAAACACTTCCATTGACATTAATGAGAGTTCCACATGAGAGTGATATACATTTAATAGGCTTTTGGAAGAATGCATTGGTTCTCTTGATGTAGCCAATAAGTTGCTGTCTGATTAAGCCTGTTTAATTTCTTTCTGTCGGGAGACTGGAAATGACTGTGAAACGTGATAATAAATATATCAGGTATTTTATGGTTTTGATTATTAGGATCAAAATAGGATATGAGGAATTATGACAAATATTGTAAGTTAAGTGTTATGTGGTAAAAAATAAACACATCTTACGTCACCAGAGTCTAGGGAAACATGAATCTTGTTAATATTTTGATGTAGCTCACTAAAGATGAAGTCCTTATATTTTTCTCTTGAAATACATGTACATTGCAGTCCAGTCATGTGGCCCACATTCATTCCACACCACCCAGGTTGCAAGCCTTGGTCAACGTAACTCCACATGGAGTGGAACTCCAGGGGGAGAAGTTGCCAGTAACCTTTACCCTGCCATAGGATCTGGAGCTGGGACTCGGTGGGAACAGGCTAGCTAGAAGAGAATGGAGCCGCTGCTGGCAGTTCTCCTTTGGCACACTGGCTGAATTTTAAAGCTGCTTTCTCCTGAAGGAGGTCAGGTGCAGGAGCTTTACCACATGTGAAGTCCCTCTCCATTGTAGTTCCCTTTATAGGTGCGGATGTGTGAAAATTGTGCTCCTTGCTCTGTGCCTGCAAGGGTTGAATTCCCATGTGTTCAGTCCCCGTGTGGTAACAGCCACTTGACTGACTGTAAATAGCACAGTTGCAGTGGGATTTTTAAAAAGTGTTCAACACTGGCCTAACTGCTCCCACTGAAATCAATGGTAAAACTCCCATTGGTTTCTATGGGAGTAGTTCTGGGCCACGGCTGAGTGCTTTTAAAAATATTTCACTGAAATTCCAGGTTCCTAGGAATCTAACTGTCCCAAAATCTTACACTTGATACATAATTCTCCCATAAGAACGGCCATACTGGGTCAGACCAAAGGTCCATCTAGCCCACTATCCTGTCTTCCAATGCCAGGTGCCCTATAGGGAATGAACAGAACAGGTAATCATCCCCTGTCACCCATTCCCAGCTTCTGGCAGTTTGAGGCTTAGGGACACCTACAGCATGTGGTTGTATCCCTGACCATCTTGGCTAGTAGCCATTGATGGACCTATCCTCCTCCATGAATTTATCTAGTTCTTTTTTGAAACCTGTTATAGTCTTGGCCTTCACAATATCCTCTGGCAAAGAGTTCCAGAGGTTGACTATGCATTGTGTGAAGAAATACTTCCTTTTGTTTGTTTTAAACCTGCTGCCTAATAATTTCATTAGGTGACCCCTAGTTCTTGTGTTATGAGAAGGAGTAAATAACAATTCCTTATTTAGTTTCTACAGACCAGTCATGATTTAGTAGACCTCTATCTTATCCCCCCTTAGTCGTCTCTTTTCCAAGCTGAAAAGTCCCAATCTTATTCTTATAATCTCTACCTTAACATACATTTCATACTGTTCATAGTTGAAAAAAGTTAATGTAATCTTCTCCCTGATTTCCTATTGAGTTACCATACTTAGTAATTAGCTGTTCCAACACTGGAGTTTCAGCAAAATATTAATTATTCTTCAAATAATGCTATTGTGAGCTAATAAAATGGAATATCCTGCAACAGGAAAATAATGTATGAGGGAGAATGCTTTGAATTTGAAAGCCAGAATGAGGTCATTGAAGGAACAAAAATGACAAAGGAAGCACTAGTGAATGGACAAAAGAATGGGTTCATACATGATTATATTCATCTGAGTATGACAATGTTAGCAGAAGATAATTCTGTCCACAGTTAGATATGTCAGTTTTGAAAACTAAAAAGACAGTACATCATGTAAGTCACACCACTCTTTGTGCACATAAATCCGATCCCAAATGTTACAATAGACATTAGAAATTAAAATGACTGATCAGATCATCCAGTTTATCTCACTACCAATGAAGGATTATTCTGTATAGTACTGTACATTTCCTTGTGCATTTTAGATTTTGCTGTGTCTGACTTCCTATAAGGGAAAAAAAAATGTGCTAAAAGCTTTGGAATGAAGATGAGAGGCTTTTTTCCCCGAACAGTTTTGAAGTAAGAATGTAACATGATCATTTCACTAACTAGCTATAATAACATTGTAATAACCAAACACTAGTTAGAGCATTTGGAAAGTTTTACAATGAAATCTGGAACTAGCATGGCTTTTGAAAACCAAGTATGTGACAATTAAAAACTATGCCACATCTGAAGGCAGATAGAAAATCTTGGTAAATGACAGTGCTTTCTTCCTCTATTCATTTCTCCTTTATCTCTTGCTGTTCACAAAGATTATAGGAATGGGTTCAGAAAAAGAAAAAATCTTGCCTCAAAACAAATTTTTATTCTGTGTTATCTTGACTCTGATATTTAGCAAAACTGAGGATAATTATGGGTCAGCATTCAAAAGGCCAAATTTCCAAAACATATGCCTGCCTATCTTGTGCACAGGCATCCCCAGATTTGTATGAGTGTGCACACACAGGTTTTTTATTAATATATGGTGAATGGAAAAATATAGATTTTTAAAAATTATTTTCCTCTGATGCAGGGACATATGATGTAGCCAAATAGTCAATTCCAATAAATCATGCAGGAAGTACTGGCAAATATAGAGCTTGATTCTGTTCTTGATTGTGCTGGTATAAGTCAGAAAAAAAAATTGAAGAGATTGAAAATACGCTGGCTCAAGTAATAGAAGAATCAGGCAATAGAATACCAGTTGAAATTTGTTAAATATTTCGGATGTTTTTCTACATTTTCATATATATTTTATTGTGTGTTGTAATTGAAATCAAAGTCTATATTTTTTATTGTAAATATTTGCACTGTAAAAATGATAAACAAAAGAAATAACATTTTTCAATTCACCTCATACAAGTACTCTAGTGCAGGGGTCGGCAACCTATGGCATGCGTGCCAAAGACGGCACGTGAGCCAATTTTTAATGGCATGCTGCTGCCTGCCGGGTCCCAGCCGGCAGCCCTGCTCAGCCAGCTGCTGAACCCAGGCCAGCAGTGGGCTGAGCGGGACCGGGGCCAGGACCCCAGCAGGTAGCAGCGGGCCATTAAATATCCTGCCTGTCCCAGCCTGCTCTTCTCCCCCCCTCCCCCGCGGGGGCAGGGTAAAGAAGCTTGGTCCTGCCGGCCACTGCTGCAAGGCAGGCAAGGTCCCCCCTCTCCTGCCTCTTCCCCCAGCATGCTGGGTTCCTGCCCCTCCTCCTCTCCCTCCCTGCCGCCGATCAGCTCATGGCCCTTGCGAGGGAGGGGGAGAAGTGGAGCCACAGCGCACTCGCTGATTCGGGAAGGAGGCGGAGAAGAGGTGGGGCTGGATTTGGGGAAGGGGGGTGGAATCAGGATATATCCCCTCCAGCCCCCTGTTGTGAGCCGCTCTGGGCAGGGGGCTGGGAGCACCCCCATGATCTAGCCCATGCCCCCAGCACTCTGCCCTGACCCCTACACCCCCTCACACTCTCCCAACCCTCTGCCCTGACGCCTGCACCCCCACACATACCCAGCCCCCCCACACCCCATGCTCTGACTCCTGCACCCCCCACACCCTATGCTCTGACTCTTGCACCCCCCACATTCACACCCCCACCTAAGCACCAAACGGGAACTCCTGAACACACACACCCACATTCCCACCTGCACCCCTTGCACCAAATGGGAGCTGCCCAGGTAAGCACTCCACACCCAAACCTCCTGCCCCAACCCTGAGCCCCCTCCCTCATTCTAGCTCTTGGCCAGGCCCTACACCCCAACCCCCAGTCTACTCCTTCACCCCCAGCCCTGTGCTCAGTGCACTCCCACCCTCAGCTCAGTGCAGAGAGAGATGAAGAGAATGGGCTAGAAACAGGGAGAAGGTAGGTACCTACTCTATGTGGGCAGGGCCAGGATCCCAGACCAGCAGCAGGCTGAGCTTCTCAGCCCACTGCCGGTCTAGGGTCCCAGTGGCTGGCCCCGCTCAGCCGCTGCCGGTCTGGGGTTCTGGCTGCCAGCCCCTTGCCAGCCAGGTCCTGGCCGCAAGCCCCGCTCAGCCTGCTGCCAGCCTGGATGAACAGAACCCCAGGCTGGCAGCGGGCTGAACTGGCCGGCGGTGTAAGATCAACATTTTAATTTAATTTTAAATGAAGCTTCTTAAACAATTTGAAAAGTTTGTTTACTTTACATATGACAACAGTTTAGTTATATAATATATAGACTTATAGAGAGACCTTCTAAAAATGTTAAAATGTATTACTGGCATGCAAAACCTTAAATTAAAGTGAATAAATGAAGACTCATCATACCACTTCTGAAAGGTTGCTGACCCCTGCTCTAGTGCAATCTCTTTATCTTGAAAGTGCAACTTGCAAATGTAGATTTTTTTTTGTTAAAGATAACTGCACTCAAAAACAAAACAATGTAAAATTTTAGAGCCTACAAGTCCACTCAGTCCTACTTCTTGTTCAGCCAATCGCTTAGACAAACAAGTTTGTTTACATTTGCAGGAAATAATTCTGCCCTCTTCTTGTTTACAATGTCAACTGAAAGTGAGAACAGGCATTTGCATGGCACGTTTGTAGCCTGTATTGCAAGGTATTTACATGCCAGATATATTAAACATTTGTATGCCCCTTCATGTTTCAACCACCATTCCAAAGGACATGTTTCCAAGTTGATGATGCTCGTTAAAAAAAAATGTGATAATTATATTTGTGACTGAACTTCTTGGGGGAGAATTGCATGTCCCCTGCTCTGTTTTACCTGTATTCTGCTATATATTTCGTGTTATAGCAGTCTCGGATGATGACCCAGCACATGTTGCTCAGTTTAAGAACACTTTCACTGCAGATTTGACAAAATGCAAAGAAGGTACCAATGTGAGATTTCTAAAGATAGCTAATGCACTCGACCCAAGGTTTACGAATCTGAAGTGCCTTCCAAAATCTGAGAGTGACAAGGTGTGGAGCATGCTTTCAGAAGTCTTAAGAGAGCAACGCTCCAATGTGGAAACTACAGAACCCGAAAGACCAAAAAAGAAAATCAACCTTCTGCTGGTGGTGACACAGATAATGAACATGCATTGGTTCACACTGCTTTGCTTTGTTATTGAGCAGAACCCGCAACAGCATGGATGCATGTCCCCAGGAATGGTGGTTGAAGCATGAAGGGACATATGAATCTTTACCGCATCTGGCATGTAAATATCTTGCATACCAGCTTCAACAGTTCCATGCGGATGCCTGTTCTCACTTTCAGATGACATTGTAAATAAGAAGCGGGCAGCATTATATCCTGCAAATGTAAATAACTTTTTTGTCTAAGCAATTGGCTGAACAAGAAGTAGGACTGAGTAGACTTGCAGGCTCTAAAATTTTACGTTGTTTTGTTTTTAATGCAGTTTTTTTGTAAATAATTCTACATTTGTAAGTTCAACTTTCATGATAAAGAGATTGCACTACAGCACTTGAATTAGGTGAATTGAAAAATACTATTCCTTTTGTTTTTTTACAGTGCAAATACTTGTAATCAAAAATAAATATAAAGTGAGCAATGTACACTTTGTATTCTGTGTTGCAATTTAAATCCATCTTCAGCAACAGGCCCTGTGACAAACTTTCATCTGTCAGGCCTACACACACTCTCTCTTTCATTGCAAAGAGGGGTGGATAGTAGGACTCTGGTAATTCACCCCTGTTATGTGTATGAAAGATCAAAGCTGCTTTCTACTGCCAATTGAGGGAGATTTAGAGCAGAGATACACAAATAAACCATATGGAGCATCTGTTAGGGAACCACTGTAACCTGCCCTTCATGAATGTTCTTATATAGACTCTCACTATAAACTGAATAAAGTTTGAGTAAAAAGAAACATGCATTTTATTGTACTAGAGTACCCAGTTTTGGCATGGTTAAAGCCGGAAGTGGCACTCATTTATAGCAACATCTCAAAGACTTCCAACTCAGTAACCAATGTTATTGGAAATCAATTAATAAAGCACAAGCTGTACTCTCAGCTCAAATTGGTATTCAATATTAACATGTCAATGCACTGTCAAATATCATTCAGAGGAAGAATGCAGCAGTACTTCAAAGTAAACAGTAAATAAATTTATTGGACGGAATTCATGCCTAATGTAACTTCATTGACTTTAGAAATGTCTCAGTATCTGATGTTTCAGGAGTGGTGCAAGAAACCTCATAAATTCAGGAACAAAGTAAGCTATTTCTAGTAGAGTTTCTTCCAAACCCCAAGCAGTTATTGTTCTCTCTAGAGTTGCTAGGCAATTTTCCCCAGGAGTAGGAGCCAATTTGTTACACCTTTAAATTCTCACAAAAATAAGTCAGAAGATCTTGAGATAAAGCATAGGGAGGGTTGTGGCAGAACCTTGTCTGTGAGGCCAGTGGTAGATTAATGATTTTGCTGCCCTTAACACCTGAAATAATTGCCGCTCCCCCCACAGCAGCTCCCTACCCCAGCTCACCTCTGCTCACCTCCTCCCCTGAGCGCGCCCCCAGGTCCTGCTTCTCCCCACTCCCTACCAGTGCTTGTGCATGAAACAGGTTCGCCAAGGAGGGGGAAGAGGGGGGAATGCAGCACGCTCAGGAGAGGAGGCGGGGCCGGAGTGGGGATTAGGGGAATGGGACCAATAGGGGCGGGGAAGGGGTGGAGTTGGGGCAGGGCCAGAGGCTGCGAACCGGCGCTGGGGGAAGCAGCCTTTGGCTGCTATTATAAATTTGCCACCCCTGCAACTTAGCTGCCCTAGGCCTAGGCCTTGTTGGCCTAGGCATTAATACACCGCTGTGTGAGGCACATTTCCATCAGAAACCTGCCTTGGTTCCTGCCAGCTCCCCTGGAAGGCTGCTGAGGAGTCTTGCCATATGGCGTGCCCTGGGGCTGGGGACACCAGGCTTTTAGATCCACAGCTCTGGTGCAGCCTGTCATAGGACTGCAATTATCAGCTAACACCCCAGGAGAATATAATGTTTTGCAAATACAATGTGTCAGTATCTCCAAAACAATTTTTTCCCGGGATTTCTGGTTCATGATGAATTTTGGAAAATTTGGTTTTGGTTCAATTCTGAATGAAACCCAGTTTTGAAAATACTGACATTTCTCACAACCTAGAAATTCAAAGTTTCAGGTGGCTCTGGTTTTGTCTATCCCTGAAACATGAGCGTTTATATCATCAGGTATTTTTTCATCCTATTAAATAACTGTGGGTTTTCTCATTAGGTGTGTAAATGTGTAATCCTTTTATTACCCTCCTAAACTCTTGGTCTCAATCATATTTTATGTCAATGGTAATCACGTTGCTGGGTGCCATGCAAGCAACTTGGTTACAACATCAAAAAATCCACTTACTCAAGATTTGGGTTTAAGCAGGACTGAACATCTCTGGGTAGGAGTGAATTCCATGCTGTGCGAATGATCTGTATACTGGGAATTATTGTCCAATAACATTTGCTAGGAATTTTAAATAACTAATACTTGAAAAGTTTTTGAAATCTATTTATAAAGAACTCAAATTGGGAAAAGAGGCATTTTTTGTGAAATTAAGCACTGAATTATTTGCTTGGCTTTAGTGGACAGCTCTGTAAGTATTATTGTACTTCTTAGTTTGACCCTAGATTTGCATCATTTTTTCTCCAGGTTGCTAAATGTTTCTGATCTCTGTCTGTCTTAGTTTCCAGGATGATAGCACTGGATTTAAACACATCTTATTTTAGCAGGGTTAATTCCAACTGGATTTGGTTTTGCTCTTGGTCACCAGAAGCTGACTCTGAGAAGATTGTAGGAGCACTGAAAGGGGACATGTTCTGCATCTGTGCAACCCAATGTTTAAAGAGATTGGTCCAACCTAATTTGATTTTATTTTGCACAACTGTGTCTTTCAAGGCTTTTAATTAAATCATTTACACACAAAAAGTTGAGAGCTTTTACAGTTAAACAGGAGCTACAGTATAATGTCTTGCTCTGCTTGTAATAGCCAATCTTCAGCTAATTCTGATTAATCTGTTTTTAATTTTATGTGAATTATTATACCTTAAGGTATATGAAGATCACTGTAAAAAGAAAAGGAGTACTTGTGGCACCTTAGAGACTAACAAATTTATTTGAGCATAAGCTTTCGTGAGCATCCGATGAAGTGAGCAGTACCTCAAGAAAGCTTATGCTCAAATAAATTTGTTAGTCTCTAAGGTGCCACAAGTACTCCTTTTGTTTTTGCGAATACAGACTAACATGGCTGCTACTCTGAAGATCACTCTGTATACACTCTCTCATCACAGCATATTTCAGAGCTAACATAAAGCATGTTGACACTCAGCTGGCGGTTCTCAATGTTACTCTGGCAGAACAAGAGACCCATCATCATACACTCTTCATTTATATAAAATACTGGAGGCTTAAGATGGCAAATTTTACAAATCTCACAAAATAAAGCAGTTTAAGCATAATATCTGTTTATCTTTTTATTCAGAGAGAAACCTAGGTATCACCTCTGTTCTATTTTAATGCAGTACATCCACTGGTTAGTGAGATACTAATGGTTCTCCCATCATTGTTTCCAAATAAAACTGACTTCTTGGTAAAGATTTCCAGGTTGCCATCCTGGAGAATGGGTTAGATTGGCATTCTCTGTATTCGAATGCATTAGATTTTCATTTAATACCTTGATAGTCTACAGATAAAGATCTTCCACTAAAAACATTTGGGATCAAATAATTTCATCCACCATGCCATCAAGACTGACTCTTTCCAGTTTCATTTGACATCTTAAACTATATTTTACCACCTGTTTCCGAGCAATCAGCAGTTTCTCATAATTTTAATCAAATTAGACTAAAAGATAAAGTATCATTAAAACAGTAGGTGTCCTGAAGTCAAACCATAATATGAAATGCTGCCACTGTTTCATGTGACATTTTGTGAAATCTCAAGGTAGTGCTCAGCCGTGATAATATTACATGGCTCACTGCCTAAACTGTCACATTAATAAAGCACATTAAAAGAATGGTTCTATTTCATGTCACTTGTGGTTTTGCACACTACTTTTTTGAAACAGCAACATTTACTAACTTAAGATCCTGAGGTTTACAGGTATTAAGATTCGTTTATCACTAAGGAGAACATTTTACACAGAACCTTGTTATACAAAAATCAGAGACTCTGTGCCAGCACTCTATGGAAAGCCATAAAGACATTCATTATAGATAATCAGGAGTCTTCATACTAACTTTCCTTTCCAGAAAGCAAGAATTCTACTGATATATTTAAATACAAGTTTTATTTTTAAAGAGAAACATATGCTTAGTGTTCATTTTGTTAAAATATGTTATTGGACTACATTTGGCTTTTTTTTTAACATACAGTTATCAATCAAGACACCCCAGCTAACACAAAATAAATATGTTCTACCCTAACTCCTCCTCACACCTCCTGAAAGAAATAAAAACTGCATGTAATACTAGTGTAGTTAGGTCACTAAAAGATCAGATAGGCAAGCTCTGAGGAAATAGACTCAAAGATAATTCTTCTAATCATCTTTTCCAAAGCTTGCCTACATTGCCACATATTCTTGTGAGTCCAACAGAACAGGGAGCACCTGCAACATGTGGCTACTTTTGTTCTTTTAGATATGATCACAGTACAATATATCCAGCTAAGTACTGGCTGCCTTGAACAGATGTGCTACACGGAGAAGCCTCTCCCCCAAATTAATGCACTCAGGAAGCAGCCATAATTTGCACTCCCAGAGCTCAAAGAAGGAGAGGGAGAACAGCCAGTGCTATCTGCAGGATCCCAGAATTTTATCTGGCTATGGAAGGAGTGTGGCCATAGCCACATCTCATATGCACTAGCTTGTGGTTGCAAGTCATAACTGGAAGGTGCACCAAAAGGAAGGTGCAAAAAAAAAAAGAAACATCTGGAGAACAGATGTGATAATTGTTGCTGCTGAGCACCAATACACCTGCAGGAATTATGCCTCTGTAGATACAATTCATGCTGCTTTCTCCTCACCACAATGTGGCTATCATGACCCACAGGTCTTAAGCATGGGGTCTATAGGACCAGCCACACTCCAAATGTCCATCTGGCAACCAGCTGATGCTGGATTACCTGCAACCCATGAAGCCCAGCCCAACTCTGAGGCTCCAAGTCCTGGCAGAGTCCTGGAGCAGGTGCTTGGCCTGCTGGCCCTCCTTAGGCCAGCAGCAGGAACAGGAAGCTGTCTGATCAACTGAGCTCCACCCTGTCTTGGGCTCTGTGCTTTGTGCTACCTGCTCCCACTCCCCTGGCTTGATTTCCTGGCATATAATTTGGGGTTCTGACCCCCAGTTTGTTTCCTGACTCTGCCCTCCTGTTATTCTGATCCAGCTGATTCCTGTCTTGGGACTGCAGATTCTGAGTCTGAGTTCTAGCTCTGGTCACCCACCACCCAGCTGTGACAATGGCTTATACATGGAAGGCTTTAGCATTGTAACTACAATGGTCAATATTAGTCAACATTTACCATTTTTCCCAGGCAGCTAGTTACAGATATCCCATTTCTCCATTAGAAAAACATTACCATTGGGAAAAAAAAAGAAACAGAAGGCTATATTGAGTCAGATAAAACATTATTCCAAAATTACAAGGCACTTTACATTGGTCATGCCACGCTGTTGACATTTAAATTAAAACTCTAACAATACTGGAAGGAACTTCTAGAGTTTGTGTTGGTTCAAAAGACAGTAAAACTTTTCAATCAATGGTTCTCCATGACTATCAAACAGACTGAGTAATCACAACATTTAGTTAAATTATGTTTTTTCATGTTCAGTTGGATCCTACACTTGGCTCTAAAATAATTTGGTTTTATGTGTTTTTTTTTTCAAAAAGGAGGAAACCATATATTTGTTCTTTACAAAGCAAATTTTCTTCAAAAGTTTAGGATCATTATATTCAGAATACATTTTAAGTGTTCTACATTATACTTAAAATGTTTTCCCTACGACTTTGGCAACAGAATTCAAAGGTTCATTTTTTTATGAATAAAAAAATGCATTACATTTTAATTTTATACCAGTATTTTACATATATTTAGCCTAAGTTTTTTCATAATTAATCCCATTTGTTCTCTATCAGAATAAAAAGGATTTTATTGTGTCAAAAAATGGTGTCAGAGATGTGAACTATCCTGCAATAGAGAAATATAGCTATGTTTATCCTTTCCTGATCTTGAGACATTTTTCTAACACATGTCAAAAATCCACTCCAAATCCATTCACTGGGTGTCTTCATTCTTTATACAAGTTAACTTTTTGTACATCCTTTCTCCCTCTGTATGCCTCCTCACACTCAAGAACCCCAGTCATTCATGCCACATTACATACTAATCAGCAGGTACTGTAGCTGACTCCAACTTAATCACATCTCTCATCTCCCAGCGTCTATTTATAATTCAGAGTTTTCTCCTGAATTCAAAATTAGTCATTTTAAACTTCATTAAGCACTTTGAATTTTAGATTAAACTTCTTCCAATTATTATGGCCAAATTTTGTGCTTTGCAATATAGGGATCTTAGACCACATACAATCCTACTGACTTCAGTGGATTGCATGGATTTTATATTAGCGCAAATAAGTCCAAGTGTCACTTACAAGGCTCATTTTAAATTGCCTTTTTACATGCTTTTCATATTTAATTTAAGCATTCTTTAGTACAATTTACAGACCCATCATTTGTCCTGTTTGCAATCTAAAATTTAGGCTATAAACAACATTTCCTACTTACTACCTGATCATTCACTCAGTAAAATCAATGATTCCCAACTCCCATTGACTTCAAAGGAAGCTGAAAAGGGCCCTATTTAGCTATATTCTGTTCCACTAATATAAAGAATGTTTACATTTCAATTGGTTGTCCAACAGAAAAAGACATCTTCCTTTGTGATGACAAGATGTTGACAGCTCTTGAAAGTAGCATATTCAGGGTGAAATCCTCACCCTTCTTCTGCCTCTTTATGCCAAGGAAAAGGTCAGAGCAGCATAAACAGGTCCTAAAAGCCCTGGTTACAGCCTGGGACGGTTTTTCCTGGCACAGGGACACCAGAAGACATCCATAAGGTTGCTTTCCAAGGACTTCATCATATGGTCTGGTGTAGGCGTCCTGTCATAGGTAGGGCTATAGATGAAACTGTAACATAATACTGTGGAGATTTTGGGTGGCACTTTGGCCCATAGGGCAACCTTGGGAGGCTGTTGTAATTAAGACAGGCCAGGGAGGCCTCTCCATTCCCTAGAGCAGCCTGGGATTAGGAAGGTGCAAAGGCTTAAAGCCTCCATAGGTCCATCCTATACCCTTGTCTGGGTTGCAAGTTCCATACTGCACTTCCTGGAGTTGCAGCATATAGGCTATGTCTACACGTGGAGCTAGGGGTGTGATTCCCTGCTCATTCAGGTATAGTCACACTACTTCTCATTGAACTAGCTAAAAATAGTAGTGTAGTTGGGATAGCATGGGCAGCAGCATGGGCTAGACAAACAAACCTGCCTGGACCCTATGTATACATACTCTGGTTGCTAGCTCCAGTCACTGATGTGCTACCATGGCTACACAACTATTTTTAGCATACTAGCTCAATGACACCTAGTGTGAGTATGTTTATGCTATGTGGGAAATCACAACCCCAGTTCACAGCGTAGACATAACAAGAAACAGTTTAAATACTGAAGGTGAGAGTCTGGCTATTTGCTAATTGGAAGCAGATAGATTTAATTTGGCTCTCTATACTGGTAAGGAGCTAGCTTTTAAGAGAAATAGACTATATGGAGTGAGAGACGATATTTTCCCACTTTCCCCAGGATTACAATCAGACCTAATGTAATTGCTAATTCTTTTCCCATTATCTTTTAGAAAATGTTCTCCAAAAGGAAACATTCTTTAGAGACAGTACTGATCAGTTTAGTGGAACTGTGTGAACCTTCAAAGTTTAGAAAGTTTACAACAATACAAATAATTCTCAATTATTTTTCTCAGAACTCCTTAGCCTGCAGTTTTAGGCCTTCAAGTTAATGAGTTGGAGCAATCCATGTTTATCTACATATCTGAATCATGCTGAAAATCCACAGGCAAATGTCAGACTTCAAGGGTTTAATGCTTGTTTGTCACACAGGTCACCAAGAGCAGAAGTGTGATTAACTCTTTGGTCTGATTCAATAAACTTTTGTCTCAAGCAAATAAAATTCCCTTAGAAAAATTGGGATGTAATAATTTTGTTTCTAAAACACAGAATACTGACAATTTCCATTAAATAGATGAATCATGAAAGGAATATGTGGTAGCATATAGAATGACCCTGAGGTAAATGCAGAAAGCATGTACCAGGATTCACAAAGATTGCCCTCAGTGTGCTACAACAGGAGGAATCAGGTGTCATGGGAAAAAGTTATTGTAAACCTGGATTCTAACTAGGTTAATACAAATACTAAACGATAATACCAACAAGCCTCCAATAATCTGAGGGATTTACATGACTAGATATGGACTGTGTAAGTGTCTGTCTACTTATACACTAATGTTAAATGATTGATAAAATACCATGCACAGCACCTATAGTATCTAATTTAACATCCACAGTGCTAACATATATGGCCTGGCTTCTCTGCTGGCTAGGCTGTTGTTTCGAGCTCTCTTTTTGCATCCCTCTTCTGTGTTTAATAAAGATTGAACATTTTGTTAAGGATATTTACGTGGTTGCTTTGTGATTCTTCAGTATATATGGATGAATCCAGTTGAAATTGGGTGAAGAATTTCCAGTATGCTTCCAAAAAACCCACCATGGATTAGATCAAATCCACATAGAAATAGTGGACCCAAAAAGAAGTATTTGCCAGAATTTTCTCCCAATTCACGGAACCATGAAGATAATTTTAAGTCTTATCTTAGCTAATGAACTATTGAAAAATATAGCAGAAGATGTTTTGGACCCTAATAGTCTAATGGAATTAGAATTAAAGTCACCACACAACCCACATAAAAATGAATCAAGGACTTGGTTAAAATGTTAAGGGGATATTATGTTCCTACAAGAACACTTTATTACTGAATGTGACAAACTACAGTTGTGAAAACTGAGAGAAAGGGAAATCCAGTATCTTTTAAGTGCCTGATGAGTTCAAGAAGTACTTGTGGCACCTTAGAGACTAACCAATTTATTTGAGCATAAGCTTTCGTGAGCTACACGAAAGCTTATGCTCAAATAAATTGGTTAGTCTCTAAGGTGCCACAAGTACTCCTTCTCTTTTTGCGAATACAGACTAACACAGCTGTTACTCTGAAACCTGATGAGTTCAAGTATGTGTGAGGAAAGTGTCATTTCAGGGCATTTATAGATGAAGCATTTTTGTCAGATTAGTTTATTGCATGCATGCCCTTGAGCCAAGGAGTCTGCATGTCACTCTAAGGCCCAATCTAAAGTTTATTGCCATCAATGGATAGACTCCTATTGATTTAAGTGGACTTTGGATAAGGTCATAGGAGACTAACCTTTCAGAATTGTGGACACATTACAGGAACTTCCAAGGAGCATGACGATAACGGGTGCACAGAAATAGTTGTTTCATGGTAGAGACAGAAACAGAGCACAGAGGCTCTTATGATCTGTCATGACAACACCATTAATGACACCCTGAAAACGTTTGAAGCAAAAAAAAGTTTCCAAAAAAGCTTCAACAGACTAATCTTGGAAACAAGTAATGTTTGAGCCAGCCACAGCTGAATCACAGGTAGAATCATAGAATATCAGGGTTGGAAGGGACCCCAGAAGGTCATCTAGTCCAACCCCCTGCTCAAAGCAGGACCAATTCCCAGTTAAATCATCCCAGCCAGGGCTTTGTCAAGCCTGACCTTAAAAACCTCTAAGGAAGGAGATTCCACCACCTCCCTAGGTAACGCATTCCAGTGTTTCACCACCCTCCTAGTGAAAAAGTTTTTCCTAATATCCAATCTAAACCTCCCCCACTGCAACTTGAGACCATTACTCCTCGTTCTGTCATCTGCTACCATTGAGAACAGTCTAGAGCCATCCTCTTTGGAACCCCCTTTCAGGTAGTTGAAAGCAGCTATCGAATCCCCCCTCATTCTTCTCTTCTGCAGGCTAAACAATCCCAGCTCCCTCAGCCTCTCCTCATAAGTCATGTGTTCCAGACCCCTAATCATTTTTGTTGCCCTTCGCTGGACTCTCTCCAATTTATCCACATCCTTCTTGAAGTGTGGGGCCCAAAACTGGACACAGTACTCCAGATGAGGCCTCACCAATGTCGAATAGAGGGGAACGATCACGTCCCTCGATCTGCTCGCTATGCCCCTACTTATACATCCCAAAATGCCATTGGCCTTCTTGGCAACAAGGGCACACTGCTGACTCATATCCAGCTTCTCGTCCACTGTCACCCCTAGGTCCTTTTCCGCAGAACTGCTGCCTAGCCATTCGGTCCCTAGTCTGTAGCTGTGCATTGGGTTCTTCTGTCCTAAGTGCAGGACCCTGCACTTATCCTTATTGAACCTCATCAGATTTCTTTTGGCCCAATCCTCCAATTTGTCTAGGTCCTTCTGTATCCTATCCCTCCCCTTCAGCGTATCTACCACTCCTCCCAGTTTAGTATCATCCGCAAATTTGCTGAGAGTGCAATCCACACCATCCTCCAGATCATTTATGAAGATATTGAACAAAACCAGCCCCAGGACCGACCCTTGGGGCACTCCACTTGATACCGGCTGCCAACTAGACATGGAGCCATTGATCACTACCCGTTGAGCCCGACAATCTAGCCAGCTTTCTACCCACCTTATAGTGCATTCATCCAGCCCATACTTCCTTAACTTGCTGACAAGAATACTGTGGGAGACCGTGTCAAAAGCTTTGCTAAAGTCAAGAAACAATACATCCACTGCTTTCCCTTCATCCACAGAACCAGTAATCTCATCATAAAAGGCGATTAGATTAGTCAGGCATGACCTTCCCTTGGTGAATCCATGCTGGCTGTTCCTGATCACTTTCCTCTCATGCAAGTGCTTCAGGATTGATTCTTTGAGGACCTGCTCCATGATTTTTCCAAGGACTGAGGTGAGGCTGACTGGCCTGTAGTTCCTAGGATCCTCCTTCTTCCCTTTTTTAAAGATTGGCACTACATTAGCCTTTTTCCAGTCATCCGGGACTTTCCCGGTTTGCCACGAGTTTTCAAAGATAATGGCCAATGGCTCTGCAATCACAGCCGCCAATTCCTTCAGCACTCTCGGATGCAACTCGTCCGGCCCCATGGACTTGTGCACGTCCAGCTTTTCTAAATAGTCCCTAACCACCTCTATCTCCACAAAATCTCTTCCCCATTTTGTGATGCCCAGCGCAGCAGTCTGGGAGCTGACCTTGTTAGTGAAAACAGAGGCAAAAAAAGCATTGAGTACATTAGCTTTTTCCAAATCCTCTGTCACTAGGTTGCCTCCCTCATTCAGTAAGGGGCCCACACTTTCCTTGGCTTTCTTCTTGTTGCCAACATACCTGAAGAAACCCTTCTTGTTACTCTTAACATCTCTGGCTAGCTGCAGCTTCAGGTGCGATTTGGCCCTCCTGATATCATTCCTACATGCCCGAGCAATATTTTTATACTCTTCCCTGGTCATATGTCCAACCTTCCACTTCTTGTAAGCTTCTTTTTTATGTTTAAGATCCGCTAGGATTTCACCATTAAGCCAAGCTGGTCGCCTGCCATATTTACTATTCTTTCGACTCATTGGGATGGTTTGTCCCTGTAACCTCAACAGGGATTCCTTGAATTCAGACTTGAAACAGTGCTTGTCTCAAACACTTTTGTAGCTGTCATAAATATAAAGTGAAGGGTAAACCCCTTTAAAATCCCTCCTGGCCAGAGGAAAAATCCTCTCACCTGTAAAGGGTTAAGAAGCTAAAGGTAATCTCGCTGGCACCTGACCAAAATGACCAATGAGGAGACAAGATACTTTCAAAAGCTGGGAGGAGGGAGAAAAACAAAGGGTCTGTGTCTGTTGGTATGCTGCTTTTGCCGGGGATAGAACAGGAATGGAGTCTTAGAACTTTTAGCAAGTAATCTAGCTAGGTATGTGCTAGATTATGATTTCTTTAAATGGCTGAGAAAAGAACTATGCTGAATAGAATGACTATTCCTGTCTGTGTGTCTTTTTTGTAACTTAAGGTTTTGCCTAGAGGGATTCTCTATGTTTTGAATCTAATTACCCTGTAAGGTATCTACCATCCTGATTTTAGAGAGGTGATTCCTTTACTTATATTTACTTCTATTTCTATTTTAAAAGTCTTCTTGTAAGAAAACTGAATGCTTTTTCATTGTTCTCAGATCCAAGGGTTTGGGTCTGTGGTCACCTATGCAATTTGGTGAAGATTTTTACCAAACCTTTCCCAGGAAGTGGGGTGCAAGGGTTGGGAGGATTTTGGGGGAAAGACGTGTCCAAACTACGTTTCCCAGTAAACCCAGTTAGAGTTTGGTGGTGGCAGTGGATATTCCAAGGGCAAAGGATAAAATTAATTTGTACCTTGGGGAAGTTTTAACCTAAGCTGGTAAAAATAAGCTTAGGAGGTTTTCATGTAGGTCGCCACATCTGTACCCTAGAGTTCAGAGTGGGGAAGGAACCTTGACACCACTCAAGAAAGAGATCTTGGAGTTATTGTGGATAGGTCTCTGAAAATATCCACTCAATGTGCAGTGGGAGTCAAAAAGGATTGGGCCCTATTGGAACTCAATCACTACTCCGTCCCAATATTTCATTTCTGTTACAGAGATGGTATGTGACATTTTGCTATAGGGAAGTTGATTTACTGCTCTATGCTAAAGGGGATTTTTTAATTTTTAAAAATCTGTTTTGCAGCTTGATATACATAGTATTAAGCAACACTAAACATCAACTGGCACTACTGTTAATGCAAACATTAATATTGTATGGATATTTTACAGTCATATCATTTATATAAACAATGGATACTCTAAAATTATCTGTTGAAGTAGAGATCTGATTTACTGAATGGAAGGTATCCAACAGCCATAGAAGAAAGGATTAACAGTGGATTCTTGAGATCAGGGCCCAGCATTTGAAGAATATTGCCCAGTCAGGCCAGCAACTGGATGTAGGTCAGACCAAAATAAGAGTGTAGCAGTAGGAAGTACACATTATGGATGATTAAAACTGATTCACCATTTTGTTGTAGGAGACAAGAGTGAGGATCCAAGGGAGGCGGAGAGGTACATCTCACCTCAATGTCAGCCTGTCATGTCTGGTCACACTGCAATGTACAGAAGGGAGGGGAGAGGAGTACAGCACACACAGTGCCTCACAATTAATTGCTACTGCCTGGTCAGCTGCTAGAGCAGAAGCATAAGGAAGAGCCAGGATAACAGGAACAAGATAGAGAGAGTGGGGATGTTACCAAAGCGTTCTATGACTGAGACTTTTTGGAAGAGAGACAACTAAAGGGGGGCATGATAGCGGTATATAAAATCATGAATGGTATGGAGAAAGTGAATCAGGAAGTGTTATTTACCCCTTCACATAACACAAGAACCAGGGTTCACCCAATGAAATTAATAGGCAGCAGGTTTAAAACAAACAAAATAAAGCACTTCTTCACACAATGCACAGTCAACTTGGGAACTCTTTGCCAGGGGATGTCATGAAGGCAAAAACTATAAAAGGATTAAAAAAAGAATTAGATAAGTTCATGGAGGATAGGCCAATTAATGGCTATTAGCCAAGATGACCAGGGATGCAACCACATGCTGTGGGTGTCCTTAAACCTCAAACTGCCAGAAGCTGAACAACATGGGATGGATCACTTGAAAATTGCCTTGTTCTGTTCATTTCCTCTGAAGCATCTGGCATTGGCCACTGCCAGAAGACAGGATACTGGGCTAGATGGACCATTGGTTTGACCCAATATGGCCATTCTTATGTTATAGGTGCCCACCCTAGAATGAGCCCCACAAATATAGAAGTGACTTACCAGCTGTAACCTCCTCCTGGCTGGGTGTGGAGTTCCTGGGCTTTCCCTTTGGTCACTTCCTGAGATTGTTTGAACCCTGTAGTGATCTGGTTTTAAGTGTGATTTGGCTGGAGGACAAGCTCTTTCAGAAGTACCCAAGTCTAGCTGTAACTGGTCAAGCCCCAAGATGGCTTCTCCTAGATGGTGTCTTCAGAGGCCCTTCACCTGGCTCTCCCCTGGGCCAACAGCGAAGTCCTTCCAAATCAAGCAGAATTTCATGGAATCACGGTCTTCTTTCACACAACAGAAGGTCCCAGGACTTCTTCCCACCCCCTCAGAAGTACTCAAAACTATAAACAAAACTAGATCCTACCAAAGCATCTTCTTCCCCTCCCAGCAAGGGAAACATTTGCAATGGGAAAAGGGTATGCAGCTGTCTCTACCTCCTCACCCAAGACCTTAGTGTGTCCTCCTTTTGACTTTCCACAGGTCTTTATGCTCCACTTTTTGCCCTTCCCCAAACTTTGCAGGATATAATATAATTACAAACAACATTCTACACACTGACACAACTTTGCTTTCTCACCCCAGAATTTTTCTAAAATGATACTTCAGTTTTCCAGGTTTAACCTTTCATCCCTGTGGGGTTCCTCTTCCAGAACACTAGCCCCAGAACTGCCTTGTTTTAGGGCCTACCCACAGTGCTCCACTCCTAGGGCTCAGCTCTCCAGCACAACCCAGCTCAACTGCCCTCTTCTACACCCAGTTCTGCACTCTGGCACTTCCTTCCTTTTTAAGTCCTATACCAAAGACAGGTGTGACAGGACAGGGCTAATAGAAGAGGGCTGGCTATTCCCAGGGCTCCTGACTCTTAAAAGGTCAGGCCACCGTGTTATATATGTAAATAGTTAATTAAAAAAGCACTCATAATATGTAGCATTATTTATGGGTTTGGAAGTAACAAACAAGTTTGCTAACCTTTTGCATTGAAAATGGCTTCCTTTATGCATCTCTTCACATTGTCTCTTAACGGGAACCATGGTAGGTGGTTTTCTAGTGCAGCAGGTGCACCTGTGTGCATCAATGTCAGTAACTCTGTCATATGACTAAGTCCATCTGTTGAATATACCCTTCCACGGCCTTACTTGATCTTTCATTGGACCCTGATGCAGCTTCAGTTTCCCCTTCTTAGCCTCCTTCCCTCCAAAAACTGGGTGTAGGTTCTCATTCAGTGGGGTCTAATTTATTAAAACAGCTTAATTTGATGTTAACATAAATCAATGCTGACCTTCCTCACCTCTACAGTTTCTTTAGTTCCTCGCTGGGCTTAACACTCACCCCTTCCCAAATGCCACCCTGAAGCCTAAAATTTCCTAAAGCTTCTCCTCTTCATGATTTTCCTCCCTGCCCCTGCTCCCAGCACATAAGTCTAACCAAGCCATTCTATCTACCCCTTTCCTGGTCCTCTCTGACCCTTTTTTATTAAAGGTATTTATAAACACCATTCACAAAGCTACCAGTGGAGTCGGTGGTACTCCCTCCGGGATGTGGGACCACTCACCTGGGATGGGACTTCTGGGTTCAAATCCCAACTCTTTCTGCTTTGAAGCAGGGACTTGAATTTGGGTCTCCCATATTGCAAGTGAGTATCCTAATCACAGGGCTGTAGGGTATTTGGTGGGAGCCACTGTGTTTTTTGTGAATAGTACCTAAGTCCTCATGTCAATCTGGCCTGAAAACTTATCGGGGCTGAAACTTAAGCAAATTTACGTCAAACTTGTGAATAGTTTCAGTTTGCCCCAAACTGCATGTTTTGGCAAATGAACTATTTGATTGAAAATATCACCCATCTCAATATCCAAGCAACATGGAGGAAAGCACACCACACCAGCAGAATTAGAGACAAGTAAGACTATTAGTGGCAAAAGGTAAGCATAGAAACCTGTGGTTTGATATTGGATGGAGCCAACAATGCGATGCAGTTGCAAAAAAAGGCTAATATTATGGGGTGCATTAACAGAAGAATTGCATATAGGACACAGGAGATAATTGTCCCACTCTAATCTGGACTTGCAATCCAACAGTTGGAGTACTGTGTCCAGTTCAGGGCATCATACTTTAAGAAAGATATGGACAAGTTGGAGAGAGTCCAGAGAAGAGCAACAAAAATGATAAAATGTTTAGAAAACCTGACTCATGAAGAAAGGTTGAAGAAACTGGCTGTATTTAGTTTTGAGTAAAGAAGACTGGGGGTGGGGGAGGTAACAGTCTTCAAATATGCAAAAAGGTTGTTATAAAGAGGACACTGATCAATAGGTCCCCATATTCATTGAAGGTAGCACAAGAAGTAATCAACTTAGTCTGCAGCAAGAGAGATTTACGTTAGATGTTAAGAAATGCTTTCTAACTATGAGAAAAGTTAAGCTCTGGAATAAGCTTCCAACAGAGGCTGTGGAATGCCCATGGTTGGAAATTTTTATGAACAGGTTAGACAAACACCTCTCAGGGATGGTCTCGGTATACCTGGCCCTGCCTCAGTGCAGGAGGATAGACTAGATGACTTTGAGGTGCCTTCCAGCCCTACATTTTTATGATTCTATGACCAGGGGTGAGAGACAAGAGGTAATCCCCGACTGGTCTTTGGACACAGAATGTTGTGCAATAACCAGTCTATATAGGGTGGGCTGAACTAGACACCACTAGACTGCCTTGGTGGAGAAAAGTCAATGATTCTGTTTGGGTTGGGGGAAGCAGGAGGAATAGGCTTTTACTCCTGGAACAGGAGAGTATAGTACCAATATATTTGGGGTACAGTGGGAGATAATGGTTGTGAAGAAGAGCGCTTCAAATCTGGGATGGGGGAGATTTGGTGGATCTGTTCCTTTGTGAGCCTTAATCCATTTAAATTGTGGAAGTCTAGTATAAATTATGCATCTCTTTAGAGTTTAGACTGTCTCATAGGTTAATTTAGGGAGTTCTGCATATAATAGACTTTTTTTTCCATAGCAGAAGATACAAACAGTTTGATTTATGGTGGCTGTGAATTTTATTCATAATTTTATTTTCCTCTATGATTAATTCCTAGCTACATTAATGCCATTTTATGGTGCTGTTTAAAAGTAATCATAATGTCATCTTATTATCTATTTTGAAAGGTTTGCCATCTTGCAATCTGAAGTTTATAAATTAGACATGGCTCTGGTAGCCTACTGGTAAATACTGTACTTATAGATAATGCACACACAGGAACTAAATGATAAAGCAGCAGTTTCAACATATGAGTAAGAAATACACTGCGCCATCTTTGGGAAGCATGGGAAGGGGAAATAATTTTTCAAGATGGAAGTCACTACAAAAAAAGAATTTATGCCAAAGGGAAGGATATGAAGGTTTGGGAATTATGCAGTATACAATATCGTGGGGGGGGGGAGGGAAGACTAACAGTTTTTCTGATAACACATTTATTATATCAGTCATTATCCTTAAAATACATTTCAATCAAAACACTCATGACCTAACTCTGCTCCCATTGAAGGCTAATGGAAGTTGATTGTAAAGAGAGCAGAGCTAGGCCTGTACAGGGTGCTTTTGAAAATCCATCCTTGAAAAATAAAGAGAAAAACACATATGCATACACTGCAAATTTGAAAGCAGAGACCACCAAATAAAGTCAAAGTACTATGAAAGAATGAAGTTACTAACAATGAGTTAAATAACTCTCTTCTGTAGTTGGTATTATTTAATCCTTCTGAAGGAGTGCCCTCTACAGTTAGCAGGTGTTTGCTAGATTAAAGACTTGGGGAAGGGCTTCAGGATGTGGCCTACTTTATGTTATTGCATAAAACAGCATTTTCTTCAGTGCTAGTTGATCCACTGGAAAAACTGAGATTTGGACAGTTAATTTGCAAAATATATTGATGATGTAAATATCCTAATAAATTATCTCCATTTACAATCCAAGTTAGTTGATCTTTAAAGATCAACTGTTCATTTACATGAAAGCTTCCAATCTAAGAAGTCAAAAAACGAAGAAAACCAGACAGAGGACGGGGAGTGATGCAACAGGCTAATAGTGGGCACACTTGCTATTTCCAGGCTTATGTTTCTGGAACAGGACTAATTGCACTACCCTCTTGCAGAGATAAATGCTGGGGAAGGGTGCAAGGAACAATTATTTTGATAGTACATATTCTAAAGTGATAACGGCAAAGAGAGGACCCCAAAAGGCAACAGCTGCTGGGCAATACACTGATTCCGTTAAGGTCTCCCTTCCATTTCACTTACTCACCACATACATGATTAATCTAACTTGCAGTTGCAATAATTCTTTGTGCACCTTTGCTAACTTGTGAGCCTAAACTACTTGCCCTTGTCATATCTGTGAAGCTTCCTTGTGAAGAACAGTTGGATTCTCATCTGATTTGTCATACATTGTGATCTGCTAAAAAGGATACCTGGCAACAGGGTTTTACAGGTCATAGAATCATAGAATATCAGGGTTGGAAGGGACCTTAGGAGGTCTTGATCTCCCCATAAGAAAAGAAGCTGTCAAGTTTCTCTGTAAAATAACATGATTCAAATGTTACATATGAACAATGTATTATTTGTTTTTATTGGACTGCAAACACCTTCCATACCAATTCTGTAGTGATATTACCATGAGATAACTTCCTGACAGCGCCAAGATCCCCAGTGGCTCAGGGCCAACCCAGCTGACTTGGCCACAAGCAAGAAAATTATTTTTTATTCCAAAGTGCAAATATTTTCTCAGAATGTTGTTCAGTGCCAAAAAAAGCATTTATTCAGAGTCTGTGCAACTCCATTTCCAACCTCTGATACTTACTTTAGCTATTCATTTGGAATGGTGGTCATATTACATCATCAGCTGTTCTTAACCCACAGCAGCGTGAAGGACTCTTCATTTCAGTGGCAGAGGGGGGAACCCAGAAGCTCCCAGGAGATTCCGCACCATCCATGATGTTGATCCTGATGGAATTATTCAATAATTCTTTGTCAGTCTGCTTTTCCATAAGGTAGGCACCTGGCATAATGAATTGAATGCAAATTGTGAGAAATCTCTAATGCCATGGAAGAACTTGATATTTTAAGAGGTAAAGGGCCTGCTTACTATTTCAAAAATATAATCTGCAGTAATCTTCCATAGTCTTAAAAAAGTTACTTTCATTTTAGTTTAACTACAATTTCATTAGGTAGATTAGAAACAAAATCTGAGAAAATGAAATAACAAAAGTCAAATTATCAGAATGACATGATCTGTTTACAAGCCACATACTTTCCCACTGCATTCTTAGATTCAGTCAACAACCTGCTTCAGATGCAGATGCTTATAGCTGTCAAATCTCTCAAAATCGGAATCCAGAAGATTCCAATTATAGAGGTACATACAGCAAGCTGGATACAGTTTTCCACAAGAGATAAACAGAATAACAAGCAGCTGCAGCTGACACAAACAGAGAGATGGAAGAGGAGACCAAAGAGTCTTCTTCTGAAATTCTCTGTTTTAACTATTAGAAATAGCATCTTGATCTTTGTGCCTGTTCACTCTTCTTTGGAGATATCACCAAGAACACAAGATTGTATATAAATGAACTAATTGAATATAATTGAATCATCTTATTTATCAGGCAATTATAGATTACCTTGTTTTACGCATGCTAAAAACTTCAAATATTAATCACCACAAAGTCTTTGCATCAAGTGAGCTGGGCTAATACTTAAAGGCTTTGTTTTGTTTTGAGAAAAATTATGATTTCCCGAAGTTCTAAATGTAAAGGCACATTCTAAAAAGTGGGGTGTTTAAATTTCCCTTTCCTGTGGCTTTCTGGGGGCTCAGAATGGTTCCAGAGGCAGTGTCTTCTTTCAGGAAGTCCTATATTTAAATCTTCCTCACTCTTGATGTATTTTTGTACACTGAAGAGCCCCTAGCAGCAGTGACACTTGGGGCTTATTAGTCTTTTTGTATGACTGTCACAAATCTTGGCAATTGCTACTTGGAGTGTTCTTGTTGGCAGACAGCTATGAAGTAGAAATAACCAACTGATTCTGGAGAGGCCACAACATCATAAAGATTTTTAATCTTAACACTCTGAGTCAAAGAGAGACCAATGACTTAGAGTTGAAAGACTGCATATCCTATGAGCCTGGACTCATGGAGATCAGGCTAAGGGGCCGTTTAATTGCAGTGTAGACATTCAGGCTCAGGCTGCAGCCCAATTCTGGGACCCTCCCACCTCACAGGTCCTAGTGCCCAAATGTCTATACCACAATTAAATAGCCCCATAGCCCAAGCCAGCTGGCACAGGCCAATTGCTGCTTTTTAATTGTAGCCTTGCAATGGTCATTCAGGCTCAGCCATGCCTGCAGCTCAGGAGGTGGGACAGCAGAGTGCAAAGGTGGCTATAATCCATTTTTGTGTGTTCTGATCTTGGGACCAATGATTACTAAACCAAGCCACAGGCACCTGTGTCAGGGGAGGAGCAAAATAGGCCACTAGAATTCAACAGCACCTCTTCACTCAGCTAAGGGCTGGAGAAACTGCAGCTCTGGTATGCACCTATTGGGAAGGCATTATCCCCTTTAATTTTCCAAGAAATCAAAAAAAAAAAAGTCAGAACCTGATATTCTGATATAAAGAGGAGGGGAAAATTACATGTCTTATGGCACCATCTCGGGAGTTCGAGTGGCACATATTTAGAATTCATTCCTCCTCGGGCCATGTCAAGGTTCCTTCCCCACTCTGAACTCTAGGGTACAGATGTGGGGACCTGAATGAAAGACCCCCTAAGCTTATTCTTATCAGCTTAGGTTAAAAACTTCCCCACAGGACAAACTTTGCCTTGTCCTTGAACAGTATGCTGCCATCACCAAGTGTTTTAAACAAAGAACAGGGAAAGAGACCACTTGGAGATGTCTTCCCCCAAAATATCATCTCCCCCGCAAGCCCTAGACTCCTTTCCTGGGGAAGGCTTGATAATAATCCTCACTAATTTGTACAGGTGAACACAGACCCAAACCCTTGGAACTTAAGAACAATGAAAAATCAATCAGGTTCTTAAAAGAAGAATTTTAATTAAAGAAAAGGTAAAAAGAATCACCTCTGTAAAATCAGGATGGTAAATACCTTACAAGGTAATCAGATTCAAAACATAGAGAATCCCTCTAGGCAAAACCTTAAATTACAAAAAGACAAAAAAATAGGAATATACATTCCCTCCAGCACAGCGAATTTTAGAAGCCATTAAACAAAAGAAAATCTAATGCATTTTCTAGCTAGATTACTTACTAACTTTACAGGAGTTGTAAGGCTTGCATTCCTGATCTGTTCCCGGCAAAAGCATCACACTGACAGCCCAAACCCTTTGTTCCCCCCAGTGGCAGATTAATGATTTTGCCTGCCCCTAGGCCCAGAAATAATTGCCGCCCTCCCCCCACCAGCTCACCTCCGCTCCACCTTTGCCTCCTCCTCTGAGCGTGCCGCCGGGTCCTGCTTCTCCCCGCTCCATGCCAGTGCTTGTGCACGAAACAGCTTCGCGAAGAAGTGGGGAAGAAGGGGAATGCGGCGTGCTCAGGAGAGGAGGTGGGGCTGGGGCGGGGATTTGGGGAAGGGAACCAATAGGGGCAGGGAGGGGGTGGGGAAGGGGTGGAGTTGGAGCAGGGCCGGGGCGGAGGGCGCAAACCGGCACCGGGGGAAGCAGCCTCTGGCTGCTATTATATATTTGCTGCCCCTGCAATTTTGCCACTCTAGGCCTAGGCCTTGTTGGCCTAGGCGTTAATACGCCACTGCTTCCCCCCAGATTTGAAAGAATCTTGTCCCCTCATTGGCCATTTTGAGTCAGGTCCCAGCGCGGTTACCTTAGCTTCTTAACCCTTTACAGGTTAAAGGATTTTGCCTCTGGCCAGGAGGAATTTTATAGCACTGTATACAGAAAGGTGGTTACCCTTCCCTTTTTATTTATGACAGGCCATAACAGCCTGAAGTTGATAAGTTTTAGGGGATGCTACAAAGCTACTCTTTCCCCCTAATATTTTGAAAGGGAGGGGGAGGAATTATTGAAGGGGAAGGTGGTTTTGACCTTTAACTTGTCCGGTTTGTTGGCTGTGGGTAACATAGATGGAGTTGCTGCAATCAAGTTACAATGAAATCAGCTTTTGGTATCTTAGTTTTAAGTTATGTTAGGTGTGACTGGAGTAAATAGACAGGGGCTCTTTTTATTGTGTGTAAATCCAAATAAATCAATTTTCCACTTTGTGAAAGAGCAGCAAAACTAAAAACTTTTCCCCTTTTGCAGTTCCCTTTTAGAAGGCACAAATGTTATATATTGAGCATTATAGTAGAGTATAGTATAGTATATTATTTAATATCAGCAAAAATACATATAGAATTTCTCAGTGTTTGTAGAGCATAGTTTTGCAGGCTCAGCCAGCTTTATGATATAGCAGTGTGGAAAAACTGCTGGCTCCACTGAAAATACAAAAATACAAAAAAAAAAAATTACATAGATTTATTGTCAGCAGGACAAGGCAGTCACTCTTTCCACAGCAGCTTTACCACCTGGAGGCTTGCAATAAATAAGCACATTGCAAATATCCACAAACCCAAAGAGGTAGGTAATTAGAGCTTCAATGCATCACTAATACAAGAAGTTGGGATTATAGCAGTTTTACCATTGATGTATTGAATCATAA
The DNA here is from genome assembly GCF_965140235.1 of Caretta caretta. Lineage (NCBI taxonomy): Eukaryota > Metazoa > Chordata > Testudines > Cheloniidae > Caretta > Caretta caretta. The sequence continues at coordinate 94,105,077 of NC_134209.1, read as the reverse complement.
CAGGCCTTCACTTACAGAAAGCTCGTTGATTTTGGTTGTACCAGTTCAGGTAATACACAGTATTCTTTTTTTTCCCCATTGGATTTATTCAGCATCTTTTATCATGATCTTGACTGTCACCTGTATCAAGAGTGGCATTTATGCTGCTTTACAGCCCTATCTTTCAGATCACATGAAGGCAAGACTCCCATTCACCTGGGAATTTTTCCTGCATAAGGACTATGGAATTGGATCCTTAGGGTCTCCTTTGTACTGCTTGTCTGACTGCCTTTGGCATAAAATCTGCTAGATACTTGGAATAACTGTTTTTAAATATCTCCTTGTTTTGCTTTGTTTCTTTCACTAGTTTTCCAGTTACTTTCTTTTAATTTGCTCCTATTCTGTTTAGACAAGTGTCTGAGACTTTCCTGTAATTATCACTTCACCCTTTTTGTGTGCCACTGTTTGCTTTGCTTTGTTTGTCATGCTATTTAAATTAACTAAAATACAACAATTAGCTTTCTTCAGGTTGCTTGTGCTGTTGTCACTTGACTCATCTTCATGTTCATTTGTGTAGCTAGAGAGGTGATCAGTGAGCTACTTTGTTTAGCTCCACTCTTGTGAAGGGTAATGGCTCATTATTTTAAATCTGGGCCTCAATTTCCAATTATTTTTCAATTGCTGCCTTTATTTTCCTTTTCTTGCAACTTCCCCGCTGTTCCTTCTGTCTCTGCAATAAAGGGTAGCTATCATTGCTGTTGCTAAATGAGACGCAAAAATCTGTCCCCCGATCAAGTCTTTATAGCATGATCCTAGCTCTGGTTTGGCTTTTAGTTTTATGTATGTTTGTCTTCACTGGTCTCATTTTCCATATGTTTTGAAGATTAGAGAGTTTAAGAAAATAATCCTGGATTTTACTAATTTTAACTAAACTTCAGTACATAGATTATGTAGCAACATTATGGCAATGTGCTATTATTAAAAAGTATCAGTTACAGACATTTATTGTGATTCTCCATTGCCTCACACCTGTGCAAAGTGAGTGTCAAATGCTACCAAATGAGAATGATAGCATTTGATACCCACTTAGCACAGGTATAAACAACTACAAAAGATGCCAGGCAGTGGCCAATTTATTGTGCCTTCCACTGTCTTATGTTTGGACATTAGACTTTCACATAATTGAAAGAAACAGTAGATGCTGGTCAGCAGCATTGTTTTTCTGCAGAGCGAGATTAAGATAGCTGTTGCCTTTCCATAATTTGTAAAGCAGATTGTTATGGTGTATCTTTAATACTGTACAAAGCCACATGGACATATTTCTTCCCCAACATGTTTCTATTAACATGGATGTTAACCAGTGGTTAGAGCAGGTCAAAAACAAAAGGGAGAATTGTATGTTATTATTGGTGTTGATGTAATGTAGTGAAGTAACAGAGCATCTGTGATGCTGCTGGTAAACCAAATGCCAGCTCTGGCTAAGGCAGTAGTCATTTGCTAAGAAGTGACAAACTCATAGCTAAAAACCAAACCCGCTCACCTGTATGTTACTTTTGTTCAAAATAGGTATGAGTCTTATAAGAATGTATTTAGAGTTTAGACTCTGTGAAATGCTTGTAAATTGCTGCGTGCATTAATCTCACTTGTAATGTCTGTATTCCGTGCTATAAGGAAAGATGTAAGTTTTGCTCTATAACATTAAAAATGTTTGCTCTAAATTTTTGAACCCAGGCACAGGAATTAAGAAGTCCTATCAAGATTAAATGTCATTAAGGAACATCATGATACAAAGGATTGGTGAATGTCTCTATCACACTTTGGAAATGCTATGTGCAAGGTTGTTCATCTCATGGACTGGAAGAGGAAATGTAAAAGATGCAACAGGGTCACAAGTAAATGTATCTTTGCTGTTTAAACTCTCCCAGGGCCAGAGACACTAAACTAAAGTAGAGATCCCTAGGGTCAACCTGGTTCTGCCCTGAAAGACATTTTGAATGGACACATTACTACATCTCTTGTACATCTCTTGTACCTTTAGGAACCATAGATGGTAGGTCATTTGTGCGTATATATTTGCTTGCTTTAACCTGTAAACAGCTCTCTTATTCCTTTTGCCTAGTTAATACAGGATTGGCTACAGGTGTTGTCTTTGGTGTAAGATCTAGGGTACCAATTGTTCTGGGGTAAGTGACTGGTCTCTTCTGGGGACTGGAAGCAACCTGAATATTTTGTGATTTTTGGTGTAAATGACCTTTTATCACTAAAGACTTGTCTACACTGGCAAGTGAAAGACAAAACTTTTGTCATTCAAAGGTGTTAACACCCCCCCCCCAAAGACAAAAGGTTTGTCGACCACAAGCACTAGTGAGAACAGCGTTTTGTCAGCAGGAGCACTCTCCTGCCAACAACGCTATTGCTGCTCATTGGGAGTGGAAGCTTTTTGTCAGCAGGAGAGCTCTCTCCTGACGACAAACAGCAGCTACACTGCGTGCCTTTTAGCGGCACAGCTGTAGCAGCACAGCTGTGTCGCTAAAAGCTGGGTAGTGTAGACAGAGCCTAAGCCCATCTTGCCTGGGAGGCAAGAGAGACTGGGAAGCCTAAGAGCGTTCTCCACATCTACAGAAGAGGGGAAGGGGGTAAATACAAGTAACAAAGTGAACTTTTAGCAAAATAGAGAGCAGATATCGACCAATTTATTCTTGTGAATACAGTTCCTTTCAAATGAACCCTAATAGTTTATATGTTAATATAATTACCTTATAGTAGTTGAAGAGCTAAGTATATTGTGTTATTACATTTCATTAGGGTTTTTGATAGTACAATCAACATTAATATCTCATGATCACATAAATTACATCAACAGCAGAATAAACATAGTTAGACTGCTTATACAAAAATAGTTCCAAATTTGTCAAGCAGCTGTTTCTTAGTCACATAAATTCCATATAAATTTTATAAGACAAGTTACCAATGAAAACATTTGGATGAAATGAAAGATTAATATAGCTATATAATAGAAAATGTGTGTGAGCATTTTTAACACAGTATTTAATAAGGTTAAACATGGGGTGGCCTAGAGGGTATCATATATCAGAGTAACAAGTTAAATCACAGATTTGTATTTTCCTGGCAGATATAGCAAAGACTTTAGTTAATTGTCTTTCCTGGATACAAGGCTCTTAGAGAGGGATTAATTCCCCCACACACACACACACACTTTCCTCTGATACTGTCTAAGCAAAAGATTTTGTATAGCCAAGACTTCAGGTATTTTTTCAAAGTTATTGGGCACATTATCAGATCTCCAGCATATAATTAAATAACTGAAAGAAGTTTCTCAATTTTCTTTGTGAACATTTTTTGTCCCAATTTCGGAAAATTTGGCAAAAATAAAAGTCTCATCACAAAATTTTGTCTGCATTTTGGGGAACTATGCTTTCCTTTCAAAGCTTACAAATGTGGGCTCTGCTCCTGTAAACACTGACCCACTGAGGTCAATAGAAGTTTCAGCTGAAAAAAGGGATGCTTTGTCATCAGCAATGCAGTGGCTATCCCTACGATATTTCTAATTCTACCTTGCTTAAGTAAGTGTTGTTATGTCAGAATTTTGTAAATAATCCCGTGCAACTTTAAGAAGGATGAAACATTGCAGCAGTGAAAGAGAAAAAGGATGTTCAGTTACTTGTCATTATTAGTATGTATAAAGTACTGGATGGGGACTCAGGAGACCTGGGTGACCTTAGGCAAGTTCATTTCTCTGTCCATTAGTTTCCCCATCTGTGAAATGGAGATAATGATCCTGACATCCTTTGTTAAGTATTTTGAGATCTACTCATGAAAAGCTATATAAAAAGGTAGGTATTATTTTTACTGATGAGAAGGGGAAAACATATTATCCTTTTACGTGTGCAGGGAGTAAAAAGTAAGAGAACTGTGAGCTCTTGCACTCCCAAGATGAAAGTAAAAAATGGTTGGAACTTAGATCAATATATTAGGCAGGGAAGGGGGAATTTGCACAGAAAATGTTGATTCTCTGGGTTAAAAGCAAAGCAAAAATGCTTTGGGTGCTTTTTTATGAAAAATAAACATTTTCTACAGACATTTTCTGTGGAAAGTTTCATTTAGTGGAACCCAGTTTTCCATTAAAACTATTTTTGATGGAACATTTTTAATCAGCCATAGTTAAAACCAAAATTAGAATTGTTTTACCAACTCCATTATGAGTGGGAGCTCAAAAATGGTCACATCATCCCCAGGAACTCCATTGAATGAAAGTATTGTTTTATTTCCTTTCTCTCCATACTTTACTTTCTGATTTGAAGTGAAAAGTTTGGCCAGCAGATACACAGTGCATCCAAACATTTGCTTTCTTTTGTCCTTACAATTTTTTTTTGTTACATGTTTTGTTGTATTTTGTTTAAACCTTTCCTGTTTCTGGCTACTTCTGTTTCAAACTTCAAAAGAAAGTATCTAAAATGAAAGACATATTATTTATAGGGCTCAGGATCGATTATGTTAATTTGGGGCATGGTCAGGGACCTACTTATTCACATCTAATGTTGAAACTACTCAGTCTGGGCTAACGCTGGTGAAACCCATGTAAATTATAAAGGTTACCTAATGGTTTCTAATCTAATCCCTTGTTTTCAGCCACTCATAACTTTCTGAAACTTTTTGGTTTAGAATTTTCCATGCTTGGTCTCTGTCTGAAGGTGAATTTAGAAGTTTGCCTGCGTAAAGTTTACTTAATATAAAATAAGATGCTGCTCTAGATAACATGAGCAGTAGACATCTGAAATGGAATCATTTTTACATTAACATGTTAAGGGACCTATATTCTTGTTTTACATAAAATCATCAGAATCTTTGAGACACAAATTAGAAAATGGTCTCTTTGATATTCAGCACTTAGTTGCACACATGCTTTTAGTATTGTGTTAGCATCTGGATTTAGACTCTGACTCAAAAATGATACTGCCATAGTATTTGGCATCAGAATGGTGAATGAGTGAGGTTCTGAAAAGTTTTGTTAAGAATGAAAATATATCTTTACTGAACTTTGAGTGAGTGCTTCCACTCATTCTCAAATAGTTTAGCATAGCATGACTTACTCAATCTACCCAGATGACTATCACATCTCAAGACATACCCAGAAGTGATTCTGTTTCTCAAAACTCAACTGCTCCAAACTTATTCCAACCCAACTCCTTTTCCCTATGCAGAGCCAGACCTTTGATTAGCCTGTCCTCGGAAAGCAATTCTTAAATAACAGATTCCTGGTTTCCATTCAAGCCTTTTGTTCTTTTCATACAATTATTTAAAAGATCTGTCGATCAAATATTTGCCTTTCTATCCTGTTAGCTATTAAATCTAATTTAGCTATTCTAATTCTAGGTAAGAGAGGTTTGAAATCTGGTTTAGAGAGGAAAAATATAGTTTACATTGGCCAAGATTCTGCCTAACATTTCTTCAGATGCGCAGTCAGGGGGAAAGAGGGGATGTAAAGAACACAGCCTGTGTAAGGGACCCCTTGCATGATCCACATAAGGACTGATGAGAACGGCAGTCTGTGTGTTCCAGGACTGCTCCCTAGCTACTCCCCTGGGCATGGAGGCTCTAAAAGGTGCTCAGATACTCTGAGAGTAGATGGAATTATGATTCCAAGCCCCATTGCATGCTGCACAGCTGGAGTATGCTGCATCCCTTAAAAGTTTGTAGCAGTTTTTTGTGCTCCCTGCTCTAAGGAAGAGTACATACAAGAGCATCTTGGGGCAGTACAGAACTTCATCGCCTCCGACGAAAAGGACTGTGTCACAATCTAAATCAATAGTTCTCAACCATACATCCCCCTCAGCACTACCACCCAGGCAGGACTTGGCTCCCAATTAACCATATTGAGAAAGAGGTCATGATCCCCAACTTGAGACCTCTGATCTGGGATATACTATTAACATATATTTCTGTAGTTCCTGAGACTACAACAGGTTGCCTCTCCCCCCATTGTGCTAGATACTGCACAAACAAATGACAGTCATAAGACATAAGAAGGGGATAAGACAAACTGGGTGAGGTGGGTGAGAAAGGACGACCAATAAATAATAGGAGGTTCGCTACCCTCAGCTGATGTTTAGGTCATAGGGTGTGACTAAATCAGAAAAGGCTATGTAAGTAAGGACAAAAAGCTTGTATCTGATGTATTGGAAGTGGAGAAGGAGCCAATGGAGAGACCCAAAGAATTAGCAAAAAGAAAAGGAGTATTTGTGGCACCTTAGAGACTAACCAATTTATTTGAGCATAAGCTTTCGTGAGCTACAGCTCACTTCATCGGATGCATACTGTGGAAAGTACAGAAGATCTTTTTATATACACAAACCATGAAAAAATGGGTGTTTACCACTACAAAAGGTTTTCTCTCCCCCCACCCCACTCTCCTGCTGGTAATAGCTTATCTAAAGTGATCACTCTCCTTACAATGTGTATGATAATCAAGGTGGGACATTTCCAGCACAAATCCAGGGTTAAACAAGAATGTCTGGGGGTGGGGGGCGGGTAGGAAAAAACAAGGGGAAATAGGTTACCTTGCATAATGATTTAGCCACTCCCAGTCTCTATTCAAGCCTAAGTTAATTTTGTATCCAATTTGCAACTGAATTCCAATTCAACAGTCTCTCGCTGGAGTCTGGATTTCAAGTTTTTCTGTTGTAATGTCGCAACTTTCATGTCTGTAATCGCGTGACCAAAGAGATTGAAGTGTTCTCCGACTGGTTTATGAATGTTATAATTCTTGACATCTGATTTGTGTCCATTTATTCTTTTACGTAGAGACTATCCAGTTTGACCAATGTACATGGTAGAGAGGCATTGATGGCACATGACAGCATATATCACATTGGTGGATGTGCAGGTGAACAAGCCTCTGACAGTGTGGCTGATGTTATTAGGGTGACTTAAAGTAATGAGCAAAGAAAATGATCTTAGCAGCAGTATTTTGAATGAATGTTGGAGGAGAGAGAGGGAGAAGGTTGCAGTCACTGAATTGAGAGAGGATGAGATGACAGTTGTTAAAGGCATGGAGAAGCCAAGGCCTGGAATAAGAGCTTCTACAGTAAGGGCAGAGAAGAAAAGTCAGAGTTTGGAGAGGCTATGCAGAAAGAAGCAGCAGATTTAGACTTCTGGAATGTGTGGGTCAAAGGAGAGGGCTGAAGCAAAGAAGAAGCTAAAATTATGACTATTTCATTAAGGTCAAGGAGTAAACTAAAATAACCTTAGAAATGTGAAGCCAGGAAATAACAGAGTACATTTAAAATAGATAAAAACAACATTTAAATGGAGGCAGAATGGAATTATGTCCTCAAAGAATGAATTAGGCAAATCTATTACAAGTTGTTTTGTTGTATATTTTAAATTTGTAAGATGAAATATTTGCTATCTTTTTAAACTCTAACAAAACAGTCTGTTGATGGATTGGAATAGCTAAAGAGAGGCTTTCAAAGGAAACTTGTTAAACAGTGTAATTGGCAAGAATATGCCAAAGGTTTGAAAACATAACTCAAATGCTGGGGTTTTGCCAGGTACATGAAAGAAGTTTTTCTGATGTATCTTGTGAATTTTTCTTATAAGCACATTGCATTCTATATTATCCAAACTTTTTTTGTGTGCTTTCTGTAAGCAGAAATGTTCACAAAGAGACGTTACTTCAATGAAATCTGACTTAACCCAGCCGGAAGGAGGGACAGACTCTTCAGCTCCAGCGTATGCTTCTGGGACTTCTAATCCACATCGTCAGCATCTCGCTACTAGCTACTGAAAAGTCTGAGAGAAAGGGCATACGTGGCCCATTGCTCCTTGATGACATGGGGTTTGGCCCTTGTGCATTGGCTATTTGTATACCTACTAGCCTCACCCCTAATACTCCTACTTCCCTTCCTCCCTCCTTTGCAGCATATCCCCTCTAGAGAGTATGAGTTTCTGATACTTTGGTTATCACTGTAGCAAAAATGCTTGAGTAAGCTTGGGATATGGGCCTGTTTTTTTTTTCTGAAAAATTAAAGCTATGTCTGATTGTACTTTTGGAGTTAATTCATAAAATGTGATAAAAGTCAGCAACAGCTTACATTGCAACACTTCTTAGAGTCTGCAAAACTTTGAAGACTTTCCCAGTGTTTTTGAAAATATTTTGGATAGGAATATTAGATGTTCCACTCAGTCTTCATAACTAGAAGAGATATTCATTCATGGGATTTTGATCTTTCTCAATCACAGCTACAGAGGAGGGTCAGTTTTTCTATGCAGATATTTCTGTGGGAGGGGCCCCTGTACTCCTATATAGAGCTTTCCTGCAATTGTTCCATTGTGGGTGGTGTTTCCTTTCTGCAGAGAGGACAGCAGCTGTACTCAAATTGAACATGTTGTGGGCGAGGGGCTATATCTATATAGAGGTCCCTGTGAATTCCTTATAGTTTTGGAACTCTCTTAGCCTTGCCCCCTAGTATTGCTGCTCCAATGCAGATATAATCCATCAAAAATGATGGGCCAGATTATGCAACTCTTACTCATGGTGCATAGTAAATTGCTTTGCAAATAGTCCCCCTGATTTCACTGGAACTTCTCACAAAGTAAAGTACATGCAGTGTGAATAAAGGGTGGCAAATCTGACCCTAAGATTTGCAAAATGAAGCCACATAATGCTAAAGTAATGTTTCCCATCCCTTTCTGAATATGATGTGTAACTAGTGCACTGAATGAGTGGGAAGCTTATGGACATACTAGTATGCAATCAGAGATTTAAAGTGTATTATAATGCATATATGGAAAAACTCAGTGTTAAGTTTAGTAGCCAGACTTACTTTTGGCATTTCCTGACTTTCTGTTGCTTAATTTTGCAACATTAATGTTCTCATAAAGTAGCCTGTTTCTGACTGAATAAATTAATATGGTGAAGGAGCAGCAAACTCCACTATTCAGTTTAAATTAATGTTTCCTTTCTAGCCCTCATTTTAAGTTTTAATCTTTCAGGCTTATCCATACATCTGAAAGACCATTTATATACAGCCTGCTAACCCTACTACATGTTCTCAAGTGCCTGCTTCATAAATTACAAATAAAACATCTAAACTGTCAAAAGAGAGAGCGAGAGGGAGTGCAGTGAGTCTTTGGAAGAAAGATTTTATATGTTGAGTTTGAAAAGATACTCTCAGTCCAGATATATTTTATTGTCACCAAACACTTATCAGTGAGTTTATTTCATACTCTGAATAGACACTCAACATACTGTCAGCACAACAGGATGCAGATGAGAGAGCAGAAGAAAATTATGAGCAAAATTAACTGGAAAGGGGAGTGAGACAGAAACAAGAATTAGAAACAAAAGACATTTAAAAATACCTTTTAAAAAAATTCTTTGACTGTTTTTGTTGTAGCCATGTTTGTCCCAGGATATAAGAAAGATAAGATGGCTGAAATAATATATTTCATTGAACCAGCTTCTGTTGGTGGAAGAGACAGAGACAAGTTTTCAAGCCATTTAAAAAAAAAACACAATACAACCCCAACAACACTAGAATAAACTATATCATGGGCACACTTGCAAAGTCTATTCTGGCTTTTGAGTAAAGATTTCAGAGATAATCCAAGTACACAAAGTGTCGAATAGCATTAGAACTACTTATACAACTTAACTTTAAGCACATGCTTAAGTATCATTGCCGAGGGTGCTTTCCTGAATCTGGACCTAAAATATGGATAATGATACCATCTGTGCCTTAGTGGAGCATTTTGATATGCTCTTATTGAAAATGAATGAAGAGGGTATATACATTCTTTTGTAAGACTATCATTAGCATTCTCGTCACTTTCATATATAAAACCAACACTTGGTCATCACAGTGGTGGCATGTCCTGAATGTTTACTTAAACAGACTGCTATAAATGCAAATCTAAATCTTAGTAAATAGTAATAATAATATTATTAAAATTTCTCACATCAATTATAATTCTACCAGGAATGAATCTGTCCTGACTATTGTAATAAAACAGGTAAAACAAACAACATAGGGCTAATAGTAATATAAAATGGGTCAATAATTGTGTACAACTATTTTGATATACTTCAGCACTGCAAAATTAGCATTAACATATTTCTATTGCAATTAGTCAGTCAAGTCCTGTAACAGCTAACGTGAATGTTTACACTCTCAAGCAGACTAGCACAAAATGTAAATTGGCTTAATCCATCCAAGCCTGGGGAAACACAATATAAAGCATGTGGCATTTACTCATTTTACAGGGTAACAAGTGAGAAGTATAAAGCAAATTAAAAAAAAACCAAAAACATATACTCACATACAGAAAGCATAATTGAACTGTTAAAAGGCATTTGACTACATGAGAGTTCAAGCTACAGCACATATATAGAATGGTTCATGGAAATGCATTCTGTTTAATACAGCTCAGATCCAGATTATTAAAACGGATACATATTTTAAAGGCATTCAAGCAGGGAGCTAAGGGTGATATAAAAGACTGGGTTCAAGAGTATGAGGATTGAAGAGGAACGTAAATCTACAAAACACCCGAATTAAGCAAGCAAGTAATAATAATACTATATCTAACGAATCATATGTATTGCACAAGATGATTCCAAGGGAAGATCATAATCAGAATGCTTTAAATTCACAGTACATAAAGCAAGGGTCAGAGAATTTACTTCTTTTTTTCCAGATTTTGCTTCCTGCACAGCTTCCTAGGTGCTAAAGAACAAATGTTTAATTCAGAGTTTTCAAGCCCCAAATAGGTCACCAGAATTTGGGACAGGAGTGTAAGGCTCATAAACCTGTTTTCATGAGGGTGTTTCAGTGGCTGGACCTCCCCTCAAAATATATAGGAAAAGAGAGAGTTGGGATATTCTTTGTAGGAGGAAGATGAGGCACTGTAGAGTGGATCACACAGCACACTTTTGAGGGCAGGAGGGCAGAGCTATTAATATCAGAAGTTTCAAATAAACTCCAACTGTTTATCCTAACCAAATCTGAACTCTAAACTTTTTCAGATTTGCCCATTAGTCATTCATATGTAGAAAAAAAATAAGAAGTTCAGGAGCACTAACTTGACTAGAATAGACCTATCCACTTCAGAGGACCAGTCAGAGATAACTCTACAGCCAAGCAGGTTAGGCACCCACCTAGGAAATGGGTTCATATCCCTACTCCATATCAGACAAAGTGATGATCTGAATTTGGGTCTCCTGTCTTGGGTGAGCACTCTAACTGCTGAGCTATAAGATATAGAAGGGATGTGGCACCTCCTCTTTGATATGTTTTGTGTGAGGCTTGATCCAATAGGTGGCCTCTGAGAATGCCTACCAGATCGGTCCAAGCAGTTGAATTATGCAGAGCAAAGCCTAGCTGGAGGATCCTGCCAGGTCTCAGTGATGTCAAGTAGCTTTGCAGATGCTCACTGACAGAAATGGATGTGCCTTGTTGAGTTTACTGGCAGGAACCTAAGTGCCTACTGGATTAGGCAGCAGCTGAGCAGGGGTTTTAAGATCTAAATTTTGATCTTAGGAATCTAAATTACCACTTTAGGGACTTAAATCACTTTGACAGGATTCAGAGTAGCAGCCGTGTTAGTCTGTATCCACAAAAAGAAAAGGAGGACTTGTGGCACCTTAGAGACTAACAAATTTATATGCTCCAATAAATTTGTTAGTTTCTAAGGTGCCACGAGTCCTCCTTTTCTTAAATCACTTTGAGACTCTAGACCTTTGTGTTCAATCTATGTTTAAGTCGACATCTTGCTGTGGTGCCAACCAACATTTTATAACTGTGTATTTAGGTTTTGGGGACTTGCAAATCCGAGGGCAAATTAATCAGTTTGCGGCAGCATCTTAATATTGATATTGTATCACACATATTGGATAATTTTGGCAGTCTTAGAAAATCTAGCTGATACCATCAAGCAAATTGCAATTCCCAGGAATACATCCGATGAAGTGAGCTGTAGCTCACGAAATCTCATGCTCAAATAAATTGGTTAGTCTCTAAGGTGCCACAAGTACTCCTTTTCTTTTTGCGAATACAGACTAACACGGCTGTTACTCTGAAACCAGGAATACTGTGTTTGTTAGGCTGGAAAAATAATATGAGGTTTTCAGTAATGTATTCTGTTAATGGGATCTCTCTCTTAATCCAGTTTCTCCAAAATGGTCTGTTTAACTGGTCATTAATCATGAGTGGGAATCCGTTTCACAGTATTAAGGGATTTTACAATACATTTTGTCAGTCTTGTCCATGTGTTAAAGAATACAAGATGCCATATCAAGGGTTCTAGGACCTGCATGGAAGCAGTAAAGGTGGACTCGAAGTTGTAACTTAACAAAGAATACATTAAACCTAAATCTCATGTTTTAAATTAGACTAGCAACTTTGATCTCAAAACTATATTTATAAGACTAGTGTCACAATAAATCAACACTGTTGAATACTGTAACATCATTCCCTAGCATCTTTTGGTCATACCTAATAATAGGATTCCCCTACAAATGTGTTTAAAAAGGGTTAATAAATATCTTATTAAATGCATCATCAATTTGAGTCCAATCAGTCAATAGGTTGCTTATAACTATAACTTATAACCATGTATATCCCCTTCTACTTATATGCTTATAACTATCTATAACACATATGTCAATAATATACTTTTAACTATAGCGGACTGTGAATTTTCCATAGGAATGACTTTGAAATAGAAAATGCAATGCAGAGAGCAAGGTGTTTGCTGCTTCATGGGAATCACATGACTGGGTGCATTATGGGAAATGTAGGCCATGTTTCAGCAACAATGCATCCCCATTGCATATCTGGATGCAGCATTCCTCCCCAGGGTGGTGCATATATCCATCATCTCAAATGGGACATTATGCTGAAATCAAAATGCAGTCCTCATTAGTATTATCCTGTGAAGTGAATGGCCATTTACTTTTTAAAAATAAATAATCAATATAAAGCAAAGAGGAAAATCTTTAACTAACTGTTAGCTTCATATTTAAAATATAGTTAAAATTTAAATACCCAGTCTCTGTCTTTACATTATACTTTGCATTAAATGACAATTAATATGACATATTAAGCTGCCATAGCCCTGGTAAAGTTCCCCCTCCTGAATATTCTCGAGGTTGCTGTATTTGGGTCCCACACACTGGGCCCATGTGCTATTAAGCCTCCGTGGACCTCAGTAGGCTTCAGCTACTTTCTTTGGCCTCCCTGCCACATTTCCTTGGTACAGATTCTCTCTGTTACCCCTTCACAAATGTAGATTGTCTGCCCGCACACACCTCCCTAAGACACCCCAGTTGCTTAATCTCATCTTTCAGGCACTCTGGGTTCCCACTTACCTCTCGAAGGTCACATGATAAAACCCCTTGCAAAGCAAGTTGCAAATTAACACACTTATTCTTTCTTTAGGTAAAACAATAACACACCTGTATGCATTTCCCTGCCTCAGTTTCCTCACCACTCTTGTATGTTTTTTGGGCTTAGGTCAGACTCTTTTAAGAAGTCCAGGATCCTTCCCGAGTATGGCTTTGCAAGAATATTGAGTCTCCTCTCATTACTGCAGACTGCTTCTGATATCTCAGTCTCTCTCAAATGGCCAGTGCTGACACCTTTTCTTGTATAAACACCCATTCCCTTTGTCAGGGGACTCTATAAAAAGGTAAATAAGGACAACGTGGGGAATTACAGATCAGTCAGTTTAACTTCTCTACCTGGAAAGATAATGGAGCAAATAATTAAGCAATCAATTTGCAAACATGTAGAAGATACTAAGGTGATAAGTAACAATCAACATGTATTTGTTAAGAACAAATCATATCAAACCAACCTGACAGCTTTCTTTGTCAGGGTAACAAGCCTTGTGGATAGGGGGAAAGTGGTAGACCTGGTATATCTTGACTTCAGTAAGGTTTTTGACACTGTCTCACATGACCTTCTCATAAATAAACTAGGGAAATGCAAGCTAGATGGAGCTACTAAAAGGTGGGTGCATACCTGGTTGGAAAACCGTTCCCAGAGAGTAGTTATAAGTGGTTCACAGTTATGCTGGAAGGGCATAATGAGTGTGGTCCCGTAGGGATCAGTTCTGAGTCCAGTTCCGTTCAATATCTTCATCAGTGATTTAGATAATGGCATATTGAGTACACTTATAAAGTTTTCAGACAATACCAAGCTGGGAGGGGTTGAAACTACTCCATTTAGGAAGGAACAATCAGTTGCACACAAAATGGGAAATGAGTGCCTAGGAAAGAGTACTGCAGAAAGGGATCTGGGGATCATAGTAGACCACAAGCTTAATATGAGTCAATAGTGTAACAGTGTTGCAAAAAATGCAAACATAATTCTGGGATATATTAGCAGGAGTGTTGTAATCAAGACACGAGAAGTAATTCTTCCGCTCTACTCTGCACTGATTAGGCATTAACTGGAGTATTGTGTCCAGTTTTGTGTGCCACATTTCAGGAAAGATGTGGACAAATTGGAGAAAGTCCAGAGAAGAGCAACACTAATGATTAAAGGTCTAGAAAATATGACCTATGAAGGAAGATTGAAAAAGATGGGTTTGTTTAGTCTGAAAAAGAGAAGACTGACAGGAGACATGATAACAGTTTTCAAGTGCATAAATGGTTGTTTACAGGAGGAGGGAGAAAAATTGTTCTTCTGAACCTCTGAGGATTGGAGAAGAAGTAATGGGCTTAAATTGCAGCAAGGGAGGTTTAGTTTGGACATTGGGAAAACTTCCTAACTGTCAGGGTGGTTAAACTGGAATAAATTGCTTAGGAAGGTTGTGGAATCTCTATCACCGGAGATTTTTAAGAACAGGTTAAACAAACACCTGTCAGGAATGGTCTAGATAATACTTAGTCCTGTCATGAGTGCAGGGGACTGGACTAGATGACCTCTCGAGGTCCCTTCCAGTCCTATGATTCTATGATCAGCCTCAACAGGTGATCAAACTCCCCCACCAGGTGATCTGTTGTTTAGCTACTTCACCCCTTAAGTTCAGACTTGGAAAAACTGCCTTTCCCTGGATAGCAGCCAACTCTTTGCCCAAGGGATTTTCACGTGAACAGAGGACCACCAAGGTTTAATGACTCTATTATTAGCTCCGCTTGTGTCACCACACCTTAGAATTTCAATCCCACATGGAGTTAAAAAGACACAGAAAACAGGCAAGTCCAATATTCAAAATGAAATCTGACACAGATACACATAGAGAATCCCCAGTATCAAACAGAATTCATAAGATGTACAAACACAGATTCCCCAGATCATCACAAAAATATATTAAATAACTGATAGATCCCTAACTATCAGTAAGGAGGAGTATATATCAGGTTGATTTTTGGCTTGAATTTGTAAGTTTCAGTGTAAATTACTAATAAGTCAAGTACGAAGAAAATTAACTAGAATTTTAAAATTATCTGTAGAGATGATTAAATAGTTTTAAATCACATTTTAAATATACAAAATGCTATATTAGTTCTAAGCATTACTGTTTATTTATTAAATATGTACGTATCGGGAAATGTTGACAAATCAAGTCCTAGTGTATGGCCTAAATTTCACTTTCTTCCCATTCCAATTGTAAATTGAATATTTTAATAAAATATTGCTCCTATTTCTTGTCACCCAATTACATCTTTTTGTTCACCAAAAAAAATCTCCCCTTCCCTATCCTTGTTTTATTCAAAACTATCTGAACTTCTGTATTCTACTCTGCACCTATGTGACTAACTTTTTTCTCAGGAGACTATCTCAGCTACCTAAAGAGATTGAAAAGAAACCATCAGGGGTTCCACACTATTCCTGATTTAATAGAATAGAAATGTAATTAAAATACACCTGCTGTCGGTAGTCTGCCAGGATTTAATCATTTTAAATGGCAGATTCTTATGGATGAGAATGGCTAGTCTCCTTACTTTTGAACTGAGTAAATCATAATAATTCAAACCTATTTATTGCCTTTTAAAGTTCAAAGCTTCACCATCAGTCAGAGCTGGGCATGGTAACAGTGCTATAACACAGTAGTATGCGTTGAGAGAGCTTCATTTAGTATTCTCTTTATTTCAAAGATCTCCTCCGTGCTCATTCCTAAAACACAGATAGGTTAAATTAATGTCCATGTCTCCTGGAACACTGAATAAAGAGACTCTTTGGCCATTCTGAGCATGACATCAGCAACACTAAGAAAAGAAATACAAGGAACAATTCATTACTTTCTTCTTTCCTTTAGGGGTCCATTTTCTTATCTCCCTTTCTATTCTCTAGGGGCCTGACTGCCTCTCCTTTTTGGGTCAGAGGACAGATCTTTAATTCTTATGTTACTGAAATGCAACAAGCACTGATATCACAAAAGAATCATTAACTTGCTCCCTCACTGGCAGATTCAGCAATGTGGTAAAGCACTGAATGGACCACAGAGACTGAACTCCCCGCTGGCTGCTAAAAGGTTCTCTCCATGTGGAGTGCTGAGGCATAGAGGTGTGGAGAGCTTGCCCTGCTACTGTCCAGACTGCAATCCCTCTGGGGGATACATGGCACAAACATAACAGAGACACTGAACCAGTGCCATCCAGACCTACAACATGAGGCTCTATTGCTTCAGCTAAAAAAATTAGGCTCTGAAGCTGTAAGACTCACATTTTCTAATGATTAGGGATATGTAACACACACTGACATATTTCCTCTGGAGAGAGGAAGCTCATTCCGAACAGCTGAGGCACACAGAAGTTCAAATCCCAGGTGAACCCCCACATTTTTGACAGCTGCCATTTTGGTTGATGTTCCGGCTAATGAACTAGGAACCTCCACGGTGTGTTCAGGGATCACTCCGTTCTTCATGTGCTTGCAAGAGTTCTGCTCTATTCTATAGCTGGTTCTAACTGGCCGTGCATAATAACAAGAGCTTCTAAATGTCCTGCTCAGGCTATGTCTACACAGCAAAGACAAACCCGTGTCTGGTCCATACCAACTGACTTGGGCTGGGGCTGGGGCTGGGGCTGGAGAGGGAGGAAGGCTGTTTCATTGCTGTGTAAACTTCTGGGCTTGGGCTGGATCCCAGGCTCTAGGAGCCTGTGAGCAGGGGATTTTTTTCTGTGTCTCGGACTCACTCATGTCATCTTTTGATTAGGCACAGATGGAGGCACACAACACGTGCACTGACCAGTCATCTTTAGATCCTCCACTTAATCATAGAATATAATATAATACAAGGGTTGGAAGGGACCCCAGAAGGTCATCTAGTCCAACCCCCAACCACTTACCCACAACATCTGGCCCAAGCTCCCTTCCAGCACCATTCCCTCTCTCCCTCTCTTTCCCCTTTCAAATGAGACCTTTTCTACCTTCCTGATCCCTGATATGACTTCAGTGGAAGTTGGATTGGGATCTAAATAGGTCAGTTTGAGACAAAAGGGTGGTTCCCTAAAGCGTCATGCAGGACAGGGTGGGTCTCATGAAAGTACTGGCCCCAGTTCCTTCTTTGTTTCTGGCACAATATTCCCTAGTGATCTTACAAAGGGTACAATCCACTGAAGTCAAAGGTAAATGACCAATGACTTCTATGGTGATGCATCAGAACCCAAAAACTTGAAATTAACCATTCTCCATATTAAATTTATCTGAGCTCTCTAAGGGCTAAAAGAAAGAAAATGATTATGTGAGAAAAAGGTATAATATGTTAGTTTAAAAGAGGTATTATTCATCCTGTATAACACAGAATATTTCACTGATGGGTAATTGTGGTAATGTTGAAATATTTTATATGTACAATGTTTAAATAAAATATGGTGAAAATTTAAGAAAAAAAGTTATCAAGCTATAGATCTTTGAAGCTAGCTGGTTGTAATTTAGATTTGTAACCTCTGAACTATAAACAAACTTCAGTGTAGAAAAATGCAATTGTGAACATTAGCATCTGCAACAACTTTAGTCATGTATAAATGAAGTGTCAGCTCACTATATAAACAATATAAATGAGATCATATAACTCCTGTGATAATACCAGGAACAGGTTAATTTCAAATATCTCTCTTTCAACACTTAAAGACATTGGGCTAAATTCACTGTAGTATCTATATCAAATGAAACTCTGAGGGAGGATAGGCAAAGGGTGCATTGCCTACCCTCACTGGAGTGAATCCTTCCCTGTAGATACAAGTGGCCATGTTCACTGAGGGAGGTGTAATTTGGCCCATGTCATGATATGATGACTTGAGATCAGTCTGTCTGAAAGAAGCATTTATTAAATTAAACAACTACAGACACAAATGGGCTTCCACAGGGCCTGAGTTCCAACTTTCTCTCCTTTCTTTACCAGGTACCACTTCCTGTCTGGAAATCTATGTAGCCCACAGAGACATCTAGTGCTGAATAATAGAGTCCAGTTCAAGATATCATTGAATTTAATGGGCAGTAATGAATTTCAGACAATAGATACACCTCTTCACTAAAAAACATACAGATATTTGTGTACAGTTCTTTTCAGTTCCACTACCTGAGTAGCATCAAGTTAGAATTCAAATTAATTTCCCGAATTAAAAACTCTTTGATACAGTCAAATCTGACAGTAATCTCATCTTTAAAGATCCTTCACTGGGCTGAACAGATACTGGTGTAATGATGTGGAAATGGAATATTATACTTTTAATTAAATCTTGATACAAATTCTATTGTCTAAAGAAAATCCTTTAGAAAACGTATTATTTATTGGCTTCTTCTTCTTCTATTAGCTGTTATGATCCTAACTATGAGCATTCCACACATGCTTGTTGAATTTGTTCAAAATTTCTCTTCATAGACAAAACAACCAGCTGGAGGAAGATTCCCAATGAAATCTTGCGCTCATCTTTATACATTGTGAAGTATAGCTGCCTTCTCATCTCTGGTAAAGAGGAAACAGATTCTAAGCTTGGAGAACAGGACAGCACATTAAAGGAGGTTCTGTGTAAAGTTAACAAGTGTATGGAACAGATTTTCAGCTGTGCCCAAGGAGCACTAGGTGCACAAGAGGGCCTGTCTTCCCCTGATCAGGGGGTCAGTTATGAAATGGCACAGTAAAGATTAGACCAGTTGCAGAGTTGCTATAAATGTTGCCAGTGCTCAAAGGCTAGCAGGTGCCATGTTGACAGCTAGTGGTTGCTAGGGCATAGACAACCTGGCCATATCACCTTCTTCTCAGACATGCTCTCTGTACTGGGAACTGGGAGTGTGTGATATAGAAGCTGCTAAAGAGCCTCTACACCACCCAATGATCCTCTGTACAGAAGGGACTTTGTAGAGGTCAGATGCACCAGCTTTAGGGCAACTGTACCTCAGGAAACTATTATGGCAGTACCATAACAGACTCAAGGATCAGGCCCTCATTTATTATTAATTCTTATCTATTCCCCATTAGGAATACTTGGCCAATCCTCAGCTGGCGTACAGCACAGACTGCAATGGAGCGATGCCAATTTACACCATCTGAGGATCTGGTCCAATATTAAATAATATATTTTCAGATATCTTTATCTTCTTCCATGTGTCCAGTTCAAAATCAAGACAGGCAAGCTGTGCTTATAGAGAAGTCAAACTACAAGTTCTGGCATGAGGATCTGCACAAAGGCCTCACCTGACATAATTTTAAGGGCACTGTGAACATTATAAATATAGAAAAATAATGTGTTGTTCCCCCTCTGGAAGAACTAGAATTACCTGTTTGAAAATCAAAGGCAGTCTGTTTGTATTAATGTATTATAGAAAGAAACAATACATGTAATATATCAGGTACTGTACAACCTTTACCAAGGATGAAGGGCTGTAGATATCCACCACTTTTACACAAACACCTCACCAGATATATTTTATCAATCAAAATTAGGATAATTAAGTCCTAATCCTCCCTCATCCTCAGGTAGGTATCCTCTAACTAACCTTTTTGTATTAAACAGACAAAGCAATATTACCTTATATATTAAATTAATATTAATCTAAAACCTGAATTTCTGATGTCTTCAGACCTGATCACCAAACATCTTGACTATATACAGTAATCATGCAGGGCTCAGCCATGCCCTATAGGGACTAGCCCATTATGGGAGAGATGTGGAAGTGAACTGCTCCAGGAAAATCTCCAGGTTTCTCCCTGATGCAGGATCTCTCTTGGATCTCTCAGCACACAGGAGGAGTGCATCTTCTGCTACACAGTTTTAGGGAGAGCAACTTCCTTCCCAACTCACTCAGTCAGCTTTGCTGGCTGATGCAGATTGTGGGAAGGGACACTAGGAAAGAGCAGTCCCAGAGATAGCCTTTGTGCCTGGCGGATGTGGAGGGGCATGGAAAAAGGGGTACGTTTCTCACTTTCTCCTTGTATCCTTTTGTACACCCAGACCCCAGTCCAGGAAAGCACTTAAACACATGCTTAACTTTAAGCATGTGAGTAGTCTATGTGACTTATGCATATGTTAAGTGCTTTGCTGGATATGGACTCTTGGGAGTATTTTATTAGAAATTGATCCATAATTACATATCCAGTACACACAAATATTAATATATACAAAACCAGGAGTCTGTTATGCGGAAGGACCCTACATTTCCTTAAAAACAGTAGTGGGCTAGATTTTGATCTCAGTTTCATCAATGTAAATCCCAAGTAAATTCAGTGAATCTAATTCACTAGCTGAAATCAGATCCTGGACCTTGAATGCAGCTGTTCTGCATGACAGGTTCAAAGGGTATGTCTATACAGCAACTCAGAGGTGTAATCCCCAGTTCAAGTAGATACACACACATTAGCTCTGCTTTAGCTATTGCACTAAAAATAGTGGCATGGCCACAGTGGTTTGGGCAATGGCTCGAGCTACCTACCTGAATACATGCCCAGGGTGTGTGTGGGGGCGACTGTATATTTACCCAAGCTGTGAATTGCACCTCCCAGCTACCTGTGTAGACATACCTAGGAAGGAAAGGGCAAAGAGGGACAGGGCACAACATAGATCAGTTCCTACAGTCAGGCAAAACTCACACTGAAAGGAATGGAAATTTTGCCTGAGTCAGGATTAAGTAGGACCTGCATAATATGATCCACAGTAATAGGTGGTGAACAAAAGTATACCATTTTATAAACGTGTAATAGACTTTGAGGGTGACATCTAAAATGACTTATCTAAGCTGACACATCCCTTATCAATAATGCATCATTTTAATATTCAAAAATAGTATCTCATTAAATATAATTTATCACCTAATCTATGGTAAGTAAAAACCAGCATCCTTAAACAGCTCTTTTCTTCTTCATAAGAGAATCTTTAGACTCCATTATCAGTGATATGGAATTTCATTCTCTGAGCTATCCAGAAATCTCTGTGTTGCTTTTTCTGTAGCTGATAACTTAGAAACAATTTCTGTTCACTGCAAGCTTTCCTTTTCATGTCAAATACCCACTTGTCTCTTGCAATTATGGTGATTTCTTGATTGAAACTCCTCTGTTTCCTGAAAATACTAGGCACAACTCTCCCCTCAAACTACTGAGAAAGTGACTTTTGTAAAAAAATTAAAATGGCAATTCGTATCCTCTGGATTTATGTTCTACGTGGCTCGTTAAAATACCTTCTCTTGCCTTCATTTGTCATGATGGCAAAAGCACAGTTGAATGATTTTATATTTCAAGGCCTACGTTTTCAAAACCCGATTATCTGAAACTACAACTCTAAATTAAAGTCATAGGGCAAGACTGCATTCCCACTGCTCAACATAGCTGTGTAGGACACCGCATAACACTCTTACTAAGCTTCAGGCCCTCACAATGGGAAAGCAGACTCCACAAGGCTGTTACTCCCTCTCCTGTACAGGTGGGCAGGCAGAGGTGGAGACTAGGCACAGCCTCGATTTTAATATCGAGGGTGGTGTCCAGCTTTGTAAGCAAGTCACGGCCCCAAATATTGAGGTGGACAGGGAGCACAAAAGGACGGATTGTAGCAAGGGCACAATCACAATGGGAAAGCAGACTCCACAAGGCTGTTACTCCCTCTCCTGTACAGGTGGGCAGGCAGAGGTGGAGACTAGGCACAGCCTCGATTTTAATATCGAGGGTGGTGTCCAGCTTTGTAAGCAAGTCACGGCCCCAAATATTGAGGTGGACAGGGAGCACAAAAGGACGGATTGTAGCAAGGGCACGGCCTCCCGGTTTAGAGACTGTGACCCAAGACAAACTTTGGCGCCCGGGTTTACTACCCCCAAACCCCCACAACTCTTTAGAAGGAACTGTTGGCCAACTGACCGGCCACTCCAGATCACGAATCACCGTAACATCAGCTCCAGTGTCCACCAGCCCTGTAAAGGGAACATCATTTAAGAGAAGTGTTAACTGAGGTTTCGAGGGGCGGACCGACATTGTTAGAGCAACAAGTGGAGAGGACGTGTTGTGAGATGGCGACTGAGCCAGCGTCGATCCAAAGCCGCCTCCGCCCCGGTCTCGATCCTCTGCAGCTGGCACCTGATAGGGGACTAAAATCAATTGTGCAATTGACCGTCCACGCAGGAGCGACTGTGGAAGATGAGTCCACACCTGAACCTTAACAATGCCTGTGTAGTCAGCATCAATGACCCCTGGAATGACAAAAAAGCCCTGTTTCCCAGCATGTGAGCGAGGGAGAACGAGACCTACAAAGCCGGCAGGGAGAGGTCCCGTTACCTGTGTAGGTATGGCGCAAACCTCCCCGGCAGCCGAAAGTCAGTGTCCTCCTGCATGATCAAATCAAGCCCTGCACTTCCAGCAGTCGCCGCCCTCATAGAGTCTATGGATTTTAAGGCAGAGGAGCAGTTGTCTGAGTGGGAAACACCCCCGTTTGGCCCTGGGTTCGGGGGGGACCCGTCGCACGGTTTCCCGACCCACTACGACACTGATTAGCCCAGTGATAACCTTTCCCACACTTGGGGCACTTCTTGGAGGGTTGGGCTGGTGCCTTAGATGAGCGGCACTCCCGCTGAAAATGACCCTCCTTACCACAGCGGTAACAACGCTTCCCCTCCTTCCCGGTTTTTCTCAGGGCGGCAGCCAGAACTCCAGCCTTATGGGCTTGTGTGCCGATGTTCTGGCATGCCCGCAGCATGTCTGAGAGCTCTAAAATACCAGAGGCTTGCGCTGCCTGGAGAGCACGGCGGCAATCCTCATTTGCATTTTCAACTGCCAATTTTAACAGGAGCTCGTGAGCTGCCTCAGTGTTATCCACCTGTCAGAGGACAGTCTCATGCAATCTGTTGGTAAAATCCAAAAAGGACTCTGAGGCACCCTGACGGATACTGACAAAGCTTTTGGTAGGCTTGCCTGAATCCGGGACCTTCTTGAAAGCATGCTGGGCACAGGTGGAAATAATGGGGAAGACGGCCTGAGGGAGTTGAGACTGCATCTCAATAGTAGCAAACGGGCCCTCCCCTGCCAAATGCTCATAAATGATACCGTGCTCTCTATGTACCTGAGCTTGGCGTTCTGCCATCTGCCGATACTCACTAATCCAAATAACATACTGACTGGGTGATAACATCATGTGCAGCAGCGTTTTCCAATCCTCAGGGATTAGGGAGTACCCAGTACCTATCCCCTCAATGATACCACGCACAAAGGTGCTAGTCAGGCCAAACTCACAAATTGCTTTCTTTACCTCTCTAACCACCGAGTATGGCAAAGTGGTCCAGGTGCCCACGGGGTTGCCCTGGTCATCATTCTGCCAGGTCACCGGGCAAACTGAGACCAGATCAGCCAGCTCCTCCGCTGTAAGATCTGAGCGAGTCTTCGCTGCATGGACCATTCGTTGCACCAGCGAAAGCCCCTGAGCAGACGCGGATGACCCTCCGGGGGGCCCCACGGGGAGAGGGTGATCACACACCGGCTCCGGTGGGGAAGGCCAGGGAGGCGGTGGTAATAGAGGCCCTGGGGGCGAAGCAGGGGGAGGGATGGTTGCAGGAGCAGACGGGGGTGGCAAGATCACCAGCCTCGCGAGGGAGGGTCTGTCTGAGGCGACACGCTGTATCGCGTCGCGGCAGAGGTGCCAGGCATGTAAAGCCTGCACGGGCGCCCGAGGCTCCTCGTGCAATGTCTGGCCCAACCGCTCCCAGTCCGCTAAGTTAAGGGTTCCAGCTTCAGGGTACCACGGGCACTGGGCACACACCTCCTGTAGCAGGAGAGTGAGCTCTCTAGGAGGACAGTCATGCTGAGCCTTACGCAACAAATACTGTAGCTCACAGCGGTGTTGCACTTGCAAAGCAGAGAGGGAACTTCCCATACTTACCACAATGAAAAATACTCACCGGGATCCGCGAAGCGGATGAGTGACGCGTCTGAAACCCTTGCCGGGCGAGGTGAGTGCTGAGGGCCCCACGTTTGGGCGCCAGTTGTGGCGGTTCAATACAAGACAGGACACGGCTTTAGGCAAGCAAGCAGGCTGGTCTGCTGATGGGATCTTTCCTGTCAGCTTTTCCACCTCTTTTATTTCTCTCCCCCCTGCACATCACATACCCCAACCGACCGCAAAAGGCATCAACAAAGGAAATAATATGACTTTGATTAATATTCCTATTTACTAGCCTCTATCTACTACAATCTTTATTCTCAGGCCTTGAGCTTCGGCCGAGGAAACTTCCCACGGCTGATGTCCTTATTTTGACTTCCCAGATGGTCCATGTTTTCATGGTCCATGTCCTTGGACAGAACAGAGCAATGTGTGCATTGCTCCTACACAACAGTCAGGGTGTGCCCTGACTGTTTCCAGGTGCATGAACGCTACATAAACCCTTCATCGGTCTATTCAACAAACTATTTTTCTCCATTATAATTGTGCTAATTCTAATGAAAGAATCTTTATTTCCTGTGGTGATCTAAGAGAGAATACAGTTATTTTTTTGAGATTTTTCCATGGTACCGTATTGGCAGTTGTTTTTTTTTTGGCGGGGTGGAGGGAGGGGGAGGAATCTTTTGCCTTATAAACTGAGCAAGTTCCAATAACAGAGAGAGAATAAATATGAAATGCCACTGTATCATTTTTTTCAGTGTATAACCATACTTTGAGAGCTATCTAAACATACATTCTTCAGAGAAGACCACATCCTCCAGGCAAAACTGCATTTTCTCAGATCAGTATTCCCATATGTCAGAAAGAAAGCCTGGAGTCATGACACATATACTCAGAGAGCACATGAAGTCTCTATGGCACATGAGTGATGTATTATATTGTACCAATATGTGTTACTATTAACCCCTTATGTGCCATGCCCAGACAGCAAGAATTTTAATTCTCCCTTGTGGAATAGCATTATAGGAAGTAACCATGTGGTTTCAGAACTGTTGCTATTTCTTTTGATATAGTTTTTAATTCCATGTGCCCTAAGGCACTTATGATGACAGATTGTATTGAACACTGGGGGCCTTCATGATAAAGTAGGCTTTATTAAATGACTATTTGAATCTCTAGATACCTTTTCATACTGGCAGTTCTTATTTACTCTCATAAAACAAGAACATTCAATGACAATGAAAGACAACAGATTTAAAATTGATAAATGGATTTTTTTTTTTTACATTATGTACAATTAACCACTGCATCTCACTGCCACAGGATCACACTGAGGCCAACAGCTTACTAGGATTCCAAAAAGCATTAGACTTTTAGATGGCTAATGAGAACAACCCAAGGGTTCATTAGGTTGGACACATTTTTAGAGAGCGTATAATGCCATTCACTAACAGTCCAGGGCTAGAAAGGAATTTTTCAATATGCATAATTAATATATAATTGTCCAGTTTGGTGGATTTTGCACCTTCCCCTAAAGTATCCAGTACTGGCCACTAACAAAGGACAGCTACTGGGCTAGATGGACCACTAGAGTGCCAGATCCTGCGTTCCTACCGCATACATATTTTTTTTTGGCCGCTTTCCTTGTTTGTATGCTGAGATGTGGACGGTGTCAAGTTTTTACTTATTAATTTATGTACTTTTTGTACTGAAAGCCACAAACAGTCCAAACCATCTGTTACTTAATACAAAAGGTTTTAAAAAAGAGAACACCACAATGAGCACTGCTCCCAGGCAAGTACCTGGCACCAGTCTGCTTCAGAGAAAATGGACCCCATTACTCTGAGGCACAGACACTCCGGTTCAACTACGTCCTAGAGTAGGTGCCTAACTTTAAACACATGAATAGTCTTCATGAAATTAATATATCTAGTCATATGCTTCATCATGGGCTTTAGTACCAGAGCTAGACGTAGCGTATCAGCTGATATACTCCTTCATGAGATATAGCTCACTTTCCACATCCAGAGCTAGCTAGCTGTGATGCTCATTGTATGGGGAACATGCCTTCCCCACAGGAGTAGGGAGGGTCTATCTCTGCAGTGCCCTAGCTGCAGGAATGACAACTATGGTGGGTATTTACATCTTCCATGTACATAAAAACTAGGCACAACCTGGCTCAAAATAAAAAAAAAAAGACTATTTAGATTGTATAGTATACAGCAAACACCATATAAGGATCCTTCTTTTTTACTTTCTATTTTACAGGTCTTTACCAACAAATGTCTTGCTGCTCTAGCTTTGGGCCGAATCTTGCTTGTCTCTTATGCAAGTGAATAGTTTCACTGAAATTTGTGGAATTACTTGTGTGAGGTAAAATCAGAACTAAACCCTTTGCTACCTTATTTTCTGCTAGGATTTTTGTTCCATTCATAGTGTGACGGGGCAAGGCCAGATGGCTATGGAAAAGTAGTGGGAGATAGATATATTAGCTCCAGTCTAAACAAATCCCTGGTACCAGGATAAGTGAAATGGCAGCTGCTCCAGGTCAATTAAGTCACCTGGGGCCAATTAAGAACTTTCCAGAAGGCAGGGAGAAGGCTAGGTTGATTGGGACACCTGAAGCCAATCAGGGGCTGGCTGAAACTAGTTAAAAGCCTCCCAGCCACCCAGGTGGGTGTGCATGTCAGGAGCTTTGGGAGGAAGTTGTGCTGTTGGAAAGGCTGAGTAGTATACACCATATCAGACACAAGGAAGGAGGCCCTGAGGTAAGGGTGAAGTGGAGCTTGAGGAAGTGAGGGCTGCTGTGGGGGAAGTAGCCCAGGGAATTGTACATGCCATGTTTCTAAAAGGTCAGCTACCATAGCTGATACTATTAGGGTCCCTGGGCTGGAGCCTGGAGTAGAGGGTGGGCCCAGGCTCCATCCCCCCACCTTTGCCCCCTGATTAGTCACTGAGACTGGGAGGCAACAGAGACTGTGCAAGGAACGATAACTTCTCCTCACCTCCCTTGCTGGCTTATGATGAAAATGGCCCAGTAGACTGTGACCCTTGTCTCTAGAGAGAGAAGGGTTATGTGAAGGGTCACAGTGAGCCTCTGAGGCTAGTGAAATCTGCCAGGAAATGCAGGACCCACAGAGACAAGGACAGAGCTTTGTCACAATAGCCATCTTACAGATGCAGCTTCCATCCATTTTACTGTACCCTGTGAATGTGAAAATGTCTTTATGTAAAGAAAAAAATATGGTTGTCTTCAATATGTTGCTGATTGCCCCAAAAGTCACTGGGATAATAACATGGGTGTTCACAAATCATTTGCAAAAAGAAAAGGAGTACTTGTGGCGATGAAGTGAGCTGTAGCTCATGAAAGCTTATGCTCAAATAAATTGGTTAGTCTCTAAGGTGCCACAAGTACTCCTTTTCTTTTGGCAAATTCAGACTAACATGGCTGTTACTCTGAAACCTGACACAGATCATTTCTAATTATTGATAGTACATAGCACACATTCCTAATTTCCAACCTGTTTGCAATATAGCAAAGAAACCTGGCGTAAGTTGACTCTAAGGCTTGAAGTGACTGTACTTTTCTTTGTAAGAAAAACTAGTAGTTCTTGCTTACTACTTATAACTCTGCTCTAAAGGAAATGAAGTCATATTCTCAAATGAATAAACTGCAAGGATGAAAAGTAGCTTTTAAAAGGTATTATGTTCCACCTTATAAAACAGTGCACCATTTTCACTTTTTTTAACCAAAGACCTGGCGAAAACATACAGGGAGTGAGCGAACTTTTCTCGAGGGGTAAGTTAAGTCATTCCTTTTATAATAATGGGCCCCATTATATGGAATACAAGTCACAAAACTGAAGAGTTTTTGTAATAATATGAAACAAAAAGTACCTATTGTGCCATTAACAAGGATATTTGGTGTTAGAAACATAAAAAGTCTCAAATGATATTTGATGCTAAGTAGCTCATTTACTTTAATTAACCTTTCTGAAAAGGTTTCCAGGAAAACCAAGTGCTGCTGGGATACAGCTTAGGGTATCAGAACAGGGTAGTTGAGTGTTTTTGATTTTTTTGTATGAATTCAAGGACTTCCCTTGCTTCCCCTATTGTGCTATAATCAGTGATTAGCTTGCTTAAACAAATTCACTTTCTAATGAATGATTCATCAAAAATGACATTTAGTTGAAGATGATTTTAAAATTTATACTTATTTTTAAGTGTTTTCTGATTGTTTGTAATCCTTTTTGGCTGAATAAGATATTGAACTAAATGAAGGCTAATTTTTCTTTGGCTTTGCTATTTAGTCTTCTGTGCTAGGGTCTTTCTATCTTGAGGTTGCTTCTCTGTGTGTCACACTGCTTCCTGTGTAGCCCCCCAATTTGACATTCCTGCATGTACCCCAGAACTTGACAGTACTGCAGTCAGCCATTTTGTATGTTCAACCACTGCCAATTGAAACCCAAACATCAAATAGCTAGGGATAATCTTAGGCTCTGGGATGCAAGGCCATGCAGCTGTATGTTTGCAGCTTTGCTGTAAGAATGGGAGGTTGGGACAGGGAATTAAGATTCCATGAGAATAGAAGGAATGTTTGGGCAGCCAACCTTGGTTTTAGGTGCCTTTGATAACGTATATTTTATTGTTATGATTAGAAATTCTTTGTTGATAAGGAGAATAATGAATTGTTATTGGATGTTGCTAGAGAAATTGTTAGACTATTGGGGCTATTATGAGTTATGTGCTTTGTTTGGAGAAAATTTATAAAAAGTTTAGTTAGAAAATGTGCTTTGGAGCAATCCAAGGAAGCTTTCTTTGGGCAAGGATCTGACACTTAAGTTCCCCAGCAGCTAGATGGAAGGAGGGCCCCCCCAGACTACTGATTTCTTGAAACCATCTTAACTTTGGTAAATATTAATTTTAAGATAAACCTATTGCTACAACTAATGTGTCTGTGCTTGAGAACCTAATAAAAAGTAAAGGATTATGATTGATACAAACCAGAGTGCTTTTACCTAAAACTACTTTTTATTAGGTTTCAGAGTAGCAGCCATGTTAGTCTGTATCCACAAAAAGAACAAGAGTACTTGTGGTACCTTAGAGACTAACCAATTTATTTGAGCATGAGCTTTCGTGAGCTACAGCTCACTTCATCGGATGCATACTGTGGAAATTCCACTGAATGCATCCGATGAAGTGAGCTGTAGCTCACGAAAGCTTATGCTCAAATTGGTTAGTCTCTAAGGTGCCACAAGTACTCCTTTTCTTTTTGCGAATACAGACTAACACGGCTGTTACTCTGAAACTTGTTACCATGGACAGTTACAAAGCAGGACTTAGCTCTGAGGAATGAACATTGCATGCTGGAATTACACCCCAAAGCTAAGATGGTACAAACAGGTTACAAGCTGAACGTTTCCACAGTATGCATCCGATGAAGTGAGCTGTAGCTCACGATAGCTTATGCTTAAATAAATTGGTTAGTCTCTAAGGTGCCACAAGTACTCCTTTTCTTTAAGCTGAACTCTGTAACTCCTATACCAGACTTAATGAGTCAGACCTTTAGAGTTTGTTGTTCACCTATAACATCATTTTAACACCGGGGAACTAATTCATTTTGTCTTAATCTGAGCCTTTTGGATAAAATGACCACAAGCCAAACACTGACAATATTGTTTGATTTTGTTTTCTTCCATATAATGCCACTTGGTGAAATCCTGCTTTTGTGGTAAATTCAGTGGAGGCACAAGTTATGAGATATTTATCTGAAAAAACTATATATGATACTTAATTGAAAATACCTCTGGAAGCACAAGACTAATTAGAAACATTTTTTCTGCAAGAAAATTATATAAGCTCTAAAGAGGAAAGGGAACCATGGTACTGAATGATCCAGAAAGACAGGAGAAGACTTACAGTAAACTGGGCAGATGTAGTAATATAGGTGGGAGTTATTTCCTGGTATAAAATGTTCTGCCAGTGATACTGGTGATTGCCGAGAGCTATTTAGTTAAAGCTATCAGTGGAGATATGATACTGTTGCCAATGGTCAAAGTCTGAGGCTGGTGTACTTTGTTGATAACATCGAGCCAATATAATATATTAATTAAAATATTCTAAATGTAAAAAATTATTGTAACACGTAGTGACCAAAACTACTAATGAGAATATGACTAAACTTTTTTTTCACCGAGCCTGGTGGTATTTTTCCTTCAAATGATAGCTGCAAGATTTCCAGACAAGCCATTCCATCTCTTTGCTCAATAAAATTTGTCAAAAGTAGTGCAGCTTGATTGATGTTAAATACTGGTTCAAGTACTAGAAGATGTCAAAACCCATGAATGTCCTAGAACTCCAACAACCAAATTATGAGTTCTATAAGCTCTCATGCCCATCAGCCTATTACACAGAACACAGGTAGCACATTGTTTTATAACTTGATGTTTGCCATTTCTGCAAGGAAAAGAAAAAACAGTACTTTACTCTAAAATATGTTAAGAATATCCCTTCATACTCCATATTGTGCCATTCTATTCAAACAATTATTCAGTGTTCTGAAATAAACATAACTTAATTTAAAAGGTGAGATGGCTGGCATGGAATAAAATAATTACTAGATCTATTTAAAAAAATGGGAAGCTGTTTCACAAAAATCTTTGTGATTAATTCATCCCATTTTTGCATCTAATAATTGAAATTTAGAAAATTGTGACCATCTCTAATCATGGCCCAATTCACAGCCTTTACCTAAAGAGTACCTGATGCATTAAAATTAGGCCCTAATTTAGTAAAATTTCTCACCAGGAAATTGCACATAAATGACAAAGTATCTAAGACAATTCCCTGTCACCAAATCAGATCTAGTTCAGGTAACTAGTGACCAACAGCCATTACTATCTGACAGATGTTTAATGATCTGCTATATGCAAAATGTGTTTGTTATGGTTGTCTCAGACTGGATTCTAGTAACATGTTTCCACATCACAAAACCACAGTCACAACTGGTGCTACTTTGCATCCTTGTTGACATTCCTAATGTGGCCAATATTTCAAGATGATTGAGGAATGAACTATCTCAGATATGGCCCAAATAGACAGGATTGATGCACATGGGCAGGATAGTTTGGGTAATGTTGTAATAGAGTATAAAACAGAATTTTATTTCCAGAGCTATCAATCCAGCACATATCAAGGAAACTAAATTTATAGAATAATTAACAAAGAAAACAAAATACAAAACCTCATCTGGGGGAGCTTATGCCACAAAGATCTCTTGTTTTTTATATTTAATCAGTAGATGGTGTTACTGATGTGGAAGATGACATAGTGAATATAGCAAAGGATTTTTTTTTCAGATTGAGCTGTCAGTACTGTGTTTCTCCATTTTTGTTTCATCTTATTATTTCCCCCTTATTTCGCCTAGGATTTTCTGTAATGTGCTGCCCGATTTTAGAGAAAAAATCTCCTTTCCAGTTTATAGTGTAGTCAGATTTCTTATCTATCTGTACAAAACAAATACTCAAGATATTGGGGAAAATTCTGCCATTGGTTACACCCAAAGAACCATCTTATTAGTGCTAAATTATAGGGAAAAGTATGTAAGTAAACCTCCCATCTTCCCACACTTCCATTCATATACCAGCCATTTGAACACCTGTTATCAAGTACTCCATTTAACCTAACTGCATATAGAATGTGCCACACTGAACCTGTTTAATGTTGGAATTGTAACGGTCATAAGCTCATTTGAACATACTTGAGGGAACTGTTCTAAGGTACATCTCTTGAGCTGAGTAAAATAACAAAGTCACATATTGGATCTCACAAGAGAAGTTAGTGTGTCCATTACTATACTAGGTACCCTGTTGATCAACTTTATTGATCTCAGTAACAAAGTAGCCCCGTCTTTTCATTTCCTTTTGTTTGTACTCAGATACCACAGAGCTGAGTGGCATGACCCTAGATTCTTTTCAGAGGTACTTTGCTCAATAAAGTTTAGAGTAGGGTTCCTCAACCCATGGGCCAGGACCCAAGATTAGGTTGCCAGAATGTTTCAAAGTGTTGTGTAGCATCTCCTGTGGCTCCTGTCCCATGGAGCTGGCTGGGCTTGCCTCCCTGCTCCAGGCACTGCAACCTCTGGGGTCCCAGTGCCACTCAGGTTTAGCACAGTTTTCATGATGATGGGAGTTTGGCTAGGCCAAATTTGAGTGAGTGGCACTACAACCCCATGAGCCATGTCACAACATCACTTACACAAATTTGGTCCCATCATGGGGGTAGGTCCAAACCTTAACAGCGCTGAAGATTGCAATGCCCAGAGTGGAGAGCCAAGCCCAGCCAGCCCCACAGCACAGGAGCTGGAAGAGCCCACCCTGTGGGGTGAATGCCAGGCATGGCCTAATACCCCACCCCTGGGGGGCAAGATCTGACCAAAGCCATCCCAGGGCCTCCACCCCCAGATTATTTACTAGGTTGCGACAGGCCATAACATTTACAAATGGGCCCTGAGCCCAAAAAGGTTGAGAACCACTGGTTTAGAGACGTCTTACAGTAGAAAAACTTGAAGCACTGCATCTGTGTCCTTGTAGCATTTTAAATTTAGACTTATCCTTAGTATATTAAAAGACATGAAAAGTCTTCATTACTTCTCTATTTGGCTGCCATTTCTAACATACCAATATTCATTTTTACATGGTATGACACTGTTAAACTGGATTAATAAGATCTATCAGCAAAGGAAAGCTCCCAACTCCTTCAACTTTCTTTTGTTCCTACTGCCAAAATAGCAACTTTTTTTCCTTTTGACTTTTTTCCAGTGCTGTGAAACTGCTTGTTTCAGATCTTGCCTTCATTCCCTTTCATTGCCTTTGTTTTAGTTTTTTTTCTGGTCCTACCTTTGTTTCCTCTTTTCAGGTTTCTCCATGCTCAGTTCATGAGTTACTCATTGTAACTTTGTTTTTGGAGCAAATGTAAGCATGGTCATGAAAAACAATTTGATTGTCAGTTTTTATAATAATCTTAGTTACTTTCCTCTTTCCTGCTGAAGGGTATGGGTGGGTTCCTTGTGGGAACAGTGAATTCAGATATGTGACCTATTTAATTTCAAGATGAAGGAATGGTTTGTTTTCCCCTTTGTATCTTTTCTTTCAAGCATATTTTTCTGAAGCAGCTCTGAGATCAGGGCTTAATGCAAAAGAAAAAGTTTGTGTAAGTGTTTCAAAGGTGAATGTACAACTTTTAGTTATTTAATCTCTTACAATTTCCAGTCAGTAATACAATACGGTT
Organism: Caretta caretta; assembly: GCF_965140235.1. Lineage (NCBI taxonomy): Eukaryota > Metazoa > Chordata > Testudines > Cheloniidae > Caretta > Caretta caretta. The sequence goes on along the minus strand of NC_134209.1, from coordinate 94,071,491 downwards.
GCATTTCATGTATGTGCAGTCCCTATTACAAGCACATTTAATCATCTCTAAGGCAACCAATAACTATTACAGAAATGGTCTCAAATGAGGGAAAAAGTACCAGGAACTGGTGGACTATTAAACAGAGATTCTTGAAATGCCTGTTGAGATACAAGTATATAAATATACCTAAGAATAAAAAAACTGGGAATAATCAAAATTATCTCAGGAGACAATTGATGATTAAGGCTGGTTCAACAAAACGTTTATGCATGGGTTGAGGTCCACCACTATTCAGCAGTTTACTGAAGTGCCTAGTTAAGTTCTATGCTGAATTGGGGAATACTATCCTATGGATCATGTCTGACTTTCGGATCCTAATTCCCATATACATTCATTTAATTTGCCCAGAGCAGTTTTGCCAGTGATACCTGCTTTTTGGCTTGATGTGAATTAACAAAACGGTATTACTGAAAAGTATTTTTTTCTCCTGCATTGTTTTAAAAGTAGAGTGAAGAATTCACCTGGTTAACTGCATTTGGGACAATTTTACTCACTTTTACCTTAGTATGATTACAGTGAAAACTGATTGTTACACCCTTGACCAGTACCACACTGTATTGACACCAGTCTGTGAAAGCAGACCCAGTCGTTGGTTCCAACATGCTTCCAAGTCAAGCTCTGGGTAGACTCCAGTCACAGTTTCTACATCTGGGATTCTAGGGCACATTCTCAGGTTCAGACCTCTTGTCTGAGGCATGTCCTTGGGTCATGGGACTCCCCAGCTGCCTAAAACCAGTGCCTCAGACCCCCAGCTTACTCTTTCCCCCTCCCCCAGTCGCTTATACATGTTCCCTCAGTTTCACCTAAACTGTGGGAACTCTGGCTTCTGATTTAACCCCTTTGGGGACAATATATCAGAAAGACAAGAAAACACAGGCTTAGCAAAGGAGTTTTTTAACCACAGACTTTTTTCTTAAAGCATCTTGAAGTTACAGAAATTTGAAAACTTCAGAAGTTCTAAGACACACTTTTCCCTAGACTAATCTCACCCTGATTGTGAGCCTCAGGTTTGTCCATGTTTCAGGCTGGGCAGAGCTCCTCCTGCCCCCTCTCTGTCACATCCTTCTTATGTATGGAGATGGACAACCCCATGCACAGAGTGCCACCCTTTAATAGAATCTGTCTCCTTTGCTTTGTGCTCCACTGGGACATTCCAACCACCTCACCAGTCATGCTTGCCTTACCCATGGGCCCTTGTGTAGACACCACAGTGTAAGCCCAGGATTAGTAGAACACAGATTAGAACCCTGGGTTTGTTAACCTAGGAATTAAGCATCTACACTAACTTTTAATCCCAGGTTAGGAATTGTTGGACCCTGGGTCCCAACTGGGGCTCCAGCATCTACACTGCATTAGGCCCAAGTCCAATCACCCATATCCTAGACTTCCCAGCACCTTCCCAAAATGTGCCTCTTGTAGCCCTTTCTTTATGGTGTGGTGTGGGAAAATTTTACTGTCCATAGGACAAAGAAAGTCAGTCTGAGGGATTGTGGAATACTTTTGGCAGATGCCCAGAGCATGAGTCCAGTGGGTCTGCATCAACACTGCAAAACAACAGTGCTTGAATCCTAGATCCCCACTTAACTCAGGTTGGGACCCTCCACCCAGTGTGGTCTTGGGACCCTGCATTCAAGCCCTCTGTGCAATTTTTGTGTATATGGAAGGGGGGGTTAGGCTTGAGCCTGAGTTTGAACCATGGGCTTACATTGCAATGTAGACATACCCTCAGACTCTATGACTAGATTGGAGCCTTGACTTTTCATTGATAGTCTTACAACACGGTATGAAGCAAAATTTCCGAGATAGGGTAGCTGTCTGGAATGCTGTCCTAATGTAAGTTTAGACTTCTGTTCAGCACATAATACAAAATGGAGACATATCTCCCTCTGTCACACTGATTATAGTTCAAGTCAATTTAAATTAGAGTAAGAAGTGGAGTAAGAATCCTCAGTTACATCATGCATTTCTGTAAACTTTCATTGAGAGACATTGTCCACTCTAAAAAAAAAAAGTGTACTGGCTTTCTAGTAGCAGTACAGCTGCATTGGTACTAGCAATAGAGTAAGCACTAGACTAGACAGTGATGATGGAGAGTCTCTGAACAGCTGATCAGCAGGCCAGCCCCTGAAGAGCTGCTGGGAGCTTAGGGCCAGCTCCTAAATAGCTGGATAGCTGATTAGCTCCTGAATCGCTGGTTGGTGACTAGCCCCAGGGCCATCACAGTAGCATCCCTGGCCAGCACCATGGATGCTGAGCATCCCCTGTTTTTTCTCTGTCGGTGCTTGAACCCCTGAGCACCAACAGAGTCAGCACCTACATCTCTTTCAAATTATCAAACCTGCAAGTGCTTTCAGAAGAAACTTCTTGACTATCTTGGCAGGTGGCATCTACAGCCAACCAGTGGTGCTCAAATAATTTCTTAACAAACACATTGTATGGCAGAGCTAAATATTCTAATTCTGTTCCAAAGGAAGATTTTCAAGATGGTGAATGCAGACAGCTGAGAGCGAATTCTGGCTCTTTCATGTTACTGTGTGTCACATACACTAAATTCCATGGTAAAATACAGTCAGTCAAAGTTTTGCTAGGTGTATAGTAATTATTGTGGTGACACAAAAGGCATTTTTGTTTTAATCTCTGTCTCTTCCGTATATATGAGTACTTTAACTTGTGATAGCAAGAATCATTTCAATTTAGATCCACACTTCCAGGCCATGTCTAATTCTTGCTGCTTCTCCCTGACATCTCTAAGATATGGTCTTTCCTCTCTGCACACTCTGCCAAGTCCTGCTCTCCAAGTCCTGATCATCTCACACTTTGAGTACTATAAACTCCTTCTCTACTTACTATGCTGCAACCTCATCCCTTCAAATCTATTCAAAGTGGGCTGCTTAGATCTCTTCCTCACTCATTGCTCTACCTATATCACTCTCCTCTTTAAGTCTCCCCACTAGAAGACAGTAGGGTATTGTGTTATTATAACCATGTAATCGTCTTCCCTTGGGGTTTTGTTGGAAAGCATTGCCTCGTGGCTAAGGCCCAATCAATGGCAGGCATGGGGGTTGTTGGTAGGGAAGCCTGGGCCCTCCCCACTCCACTGGGCTCTGCCCCAGGTCCCTTTGGACTACCAGTGGTCTGGCAACTGAGAAGGCTGTCATCCCTGGGCCACCTCCTATCTTCCCTGCCTTCCCCAGGTCATCTTAGCCCAAGGCTTTCCCCTGCTGGGAGAGACCAAATCAAGAAAATAAGAGGGGGCTACCAATGTCCAGGGTCTACATGTCGGACAGAGGGGAATACTTCCCTCTGTGATTGTTTCTGGGGTGGGTCCTCCCTTTCCTCGGGAAGGCCCCTTTGGGGCAGTTGTGTCTGAGACTTCAGCCTTACTTCTGCCCTGGGCTGCTGGAGCTCTGGGCTGCAAGTCTGCCCCCACATGAATTGTTTCTCTGTATTTTCATTCCTCTACCAGATGGAACATCTGCACACCCCATCACAAACTCTGGCACATTTATTTGGATTTTTAGACAGATCACATGACTTTGTGCTTCAATCCATCCTGCTGTAAAATTAGAACATTCTTGAAGTTAAGGAGTTGCATTAGATTTAAGATTTCCTTCTGAGATGTACTACAGTATGGTCCCTGTGTTAGTCTTCTCTGTTCAGGATGTATCCCGTGTCTCATAAAGGAGGCTATTACATTTATAAAGTTCAACTTGAGTGCTTCATAAAGGACCATATTTGGCCTCCATTTATACAGATGCAAACACAATAAGTTTAAATTGCTTCTACATATATTAATGTAACACCCTCGGGATTAGTCATTGGCAGTAGAACCTGAAACCTTTGAATCTTAATATATGAACCTCTCCTTCCTGAGATAAAAGCCCTAAATCTCTTAGCCAAGGCTTTCATAGGATCATCAATTTCCAGGTGGTCTAAGCCACCACCCGAAGGGGACAGATCAGCACACTGAGGGGACATAACTGTCACGCTCCCCCTAGCCAGTATGTTCTGTATGTGGATGGAAATTGCTGCTTCCTTTGTTACATTACAGTGCCCTACTGTACTCTGAGCAATGCCTTGGTACTATGGCAAACTATGAAAAAGAATTGCACTAGTCTCCATTGTGAGCACTTGTTTTGTAAGGCATGAGGTTTCATAAGAGATCTGTTTGCCGCTTAAAGTCCATACTTACCAAACGTCTGTGTGCCCTTAAGTAAACTTTTCCAAAGCACCTTTGTCACTTAGAAGCCTAAGTCCCATTCACTTTCAATGGGACTTAGGCTTCTAAGTGATATAGCACATGGGAAAATTTTACCCATTTTTCTACACTAGGAAAAGATGAAGTGTTCACCACCATTGGACCTCCTTGCACACTAATAACACACCTTGTGGCCACACCACCACCTCAGTGCCACTGGAGCAAAGATATTCACAGGCCAGAGAGGCCTGTCAGATTCTGGCTTTACAGGCTATGCGCTCGCTCACTGCCACTCATGGAGAATAAAAGTGAAGAGTGAATCAATCAATCATAGAATATCAGGGTTGGAAGGGACCTCAGGAGGTCATCTAGTCCAACCCCCTGCTCAAAGCAGGACCGATCCCCAAATAAATCATCCCAGCCAGGGCTTTATCAAGCCTGACCTTAAAAACTTCTAAGGAAGGAGATTCCACCACCTCCCTAGGTAATGTATTCCAGTGTTTCACCACCCTCCTAGTGAAAAAGTTTTTCCTAATATCCAACCTAAATCTCCCCCACTGCAACTTGAGACCATTACTCCTTGTCCTGTCATCCGCTATCACTGAGAATAGTCTAGATCCATCCTTTTTGGAACTGCCTTTCAGGTAGTTGAAAGCAGCTATCAAATCCCCCCTCATTCTTCTCTTCTGCAGGCTAAACAATCCCAGTTCCCTCAGCCTCTCCTCATAAGTCATGTGTTCCAGTCCCCTAATTATTTTTGTTGCCCTCCGCTGGACTCTCTCCAATTTTTCCACATCCTTCTTGTAATGTGGAGCCCAAAACTGGACACAGTACTCCAGATGAGGACTCACCAGTGTCGAATAGAGGGGAAGGATCACATCCCTCAATCTGCTGGCAATGCCCCTACTTATACATTCCAAAATGCCATTGGCCTTCTTGGCAACAAGGGCACACTGTTAACTCATATCCAGCTTCTCATCCACTGTAACCCCTAGGTCCTTTTCTGCAGAACTGCTGCCTAGCCATTCGGTCCCTAGTCTGTAGTGGTGCATTGGATTCTTCCGTCCTAAGTGCAGGACTCTGCACTTGTCCTTGTTGAACCTCATCAGATTTCTTTTGGCCCAATCCTCCAATTTGTCTAGGTCCCTCTGTATCCTATCCCTACCTTCCAGTGTATCTATCACTCCTCCCAGTTTAGTGTCGTCTGCAAACTTGCTGAGGGTGCAATCCACACCATCCTCCAGATCATTTATGAAGATATTGAACAAAACCGGCCCCAGGACCGACCCTTGGGGCACTCCACTTGATACTGGCTGCCAACTAGACATGGAGCCATTGATCACTACCCATTGAGCCCAACAATCTAGCCAACTTTCTACCCACCTTATAGTGCATTCATCCAGCCCATACTTCTTTAACTTGCTGATAAGAATACTGTGGGAGACCGTGTCAAAAGCTTTGCTAAAGTCAAGGAACAACATGTCCACTGCTTTCCCTTCATCCACAGAACCAGTTATCTCGTCATAGAAGGCAATTAGATTAGTCAGGCATGACTTGCCCTTGGTGAATCCATGCTGAGTGTTCCTGATCACTTTCCTCTCCTCTAAGTGCTTCAGAATTGATTCATTGAGGACCTGCTCCATGACTTTTCCAGGGACTGAGGTGAGGCTGACTGGCCTGTAGTTCTCAGGATCCTCCTTCTTCCCTTTTTTAAAGATGGGCACTACATTAGTCTTTTTCCAGTCGTCCAGGACTTCCACCGTTCACCATGAGTTTTCAAAGATAATGGCCAATGGCTCTGCAATCACATCTGCCAACTCCTTTAGCACTCTCGATGCAACGCATCCGGCCCCATGGACTTGTTCACATCCAGCTTTTCTAAATAGTCCTGAACCACTTCTTTCTCCACAGAGGGCTGGTCACCTCCTCCCCATGTTGTGCTGCCCAGTGCAATAGTCTGGGAGCTGACCTTGTTCGTGAAGACAGAGGCAAAAAAAGTATTGAGTACATTAGCTTTTTCAACATCCTCTGTCACTAGTTTGCCTCCCTCATTCAGTAAAGGGCCCACACTTTCCTTGACTTTCTTCTTGTTGCCAACATACCTGAAGAAACCCTTCTTGTTACTCTTAACATCTCTTGCTAGCTGCAACTCCAGGTGTGATTTGGCCTTCCTGATTTCACTCCTGCATGCCTGAGCAATATTTTTATACTCATCCCTGGTTATTTGTCCAGTCTTCCACTTTTTGTAAGCGTCTTTTTTGTGTTTAAGATCAGCAAGGATTTCACTGTTAAGCCAAGCTAGTTGCCTGCCATATTTACTATTCTTTCTACACATCGGGATGGTTTGTCCCTGTAACCTCAATAAGGATTCTTTAAAATAAAGCCAGCTCTCCTGGACTCCTTTCCCCCTCATGTTATTCTCCCAGGGGATCATGCCCATCAGTTCCCTGAGGGAGTCAAAGTCTGCTTTTCTGAAGTCCAGGGTCCGTATTCTGCTGCTTTCCTTTCCTCCTTGTGTCAGGATCCTGAACTCGACCATCTCATGGTCACTGCCTCCCAGGTTCCCATCCACTTTTGCTTCCCCTACTAATTCTTCCCAGTTTGTGAGCAGCAGGTCAAGAAGAGCTCTGCCCCTAGTTGGTTCCTCCAGCACTTGCACCAGGAAATTGTCCCCTACATTTTCCAAAAACTTCCTGGATTGTGTGTGCACCGCTGTATTGATCTCCCAGCAGATATCAGGGTGATTGAAGTCTCCCATGAGAACCAGGGCGTGAGATCTAGTAGCTTCTGAGAGTTGCCAGAAGAAAGCCTCGTCCACCTCATCCTCCTGGTCTGGTAGTCTATAGCACCACAACATCACCCTTTTTGCTCACACTTCTAAACTTAATCCAGAGACTATCAGGTTTTTTCTGGGGAGTGGGAGGATATGTGAAAATGTAAGGAGAAAAATTAGGCCAAAAGACAATTAAAGTGGCAGATCAGCTGCATGTCTACTTCACAGAGCATAAAATACAGAACAATCTTGGCTCCTGAAACCTGCAAGAACTTCCTGTTACAGGGCATTAAGCATAGATCTTAATTTGCTTAAAATAGAGTAGACATTTATGACAAAAAGAGCATTTTCAGTTACCCTACAGGTAGGTGAATAAAGTACCAGAGTGATCAATCCTCACACTTCAGGGAAACTGTAAGAAATCTCCCCTCCCCTGTATGGTTAGACTCCCATCCTGCAAACACAAATAGTCCCATTGAATTTAGCAGGGCTGTTCACTGCATAAAGTTATTTATGTGCATGAGTGTTTCCAGAGTAAGATCCTTATGTTTTGCATTTTCCTCCACGGTATCCAAGTTTGGCCACTTCCAGAGACAGCTCCATGGATTCAGACTCCATGGACGGTGGTCTGCTCCAGCAAGACAATTCCTATGATACAAGTCACCTTGTATTTATTTATTTGGAGTCTCACATGCTTCTAAAAGGTGTAATACTGCATTTGAAACCGTTCAGACCAAGGGAGGAGGGAGAGCTCAGTGGTTTGAGCATTGGCCTGCTAAACCCTGGGTTGTGAGTTCAATCCGTGAGGGGGCTATTTAGGGATCTGGGGCAAAAATTGGTGATCGGTCCTGCTTTGAGCAGGGGGTTGGACTAGATGACCTCCTGAGGTCCCTTCCTACCCTGGTAGTCTACGGTCTCCAGGAATTATGCGGATTTCTCTCTGCTCTCATTTTGTCTAATATAAAGTACCAAAAGAGCAAGGCTCCTTTGTGTGTTGATTAAAATACCTCATCAGTTTATGTGACTGCTACATGCTTGTCCTTCCAGATAACCGGTTTCACTTCTCTGTTCAGAGGTTTAGCTATAATAATAAAAAACAAACACTGAACATTCTGTTCTTTGTGGGAAACTCTTGAATCTTGGCAGCAATGATTACCTGTATCTGTTCTTTCTAAACTTTTTTAGAATCCCAACACCTTAAAAGAAATGTGGCTCCAGTCTTTCCACACACATTCTTCTTGGTCTTTGACAATTCTCTTTATCTCTAAACAACTGACTTTGTGGCAGACCATTAGTAATCTAGGATGTGAGAATTACAGTAGCATGTTGCAGGTTCATCTTTGTGAACTAAGGCTTTGCTTATTTTTTCCTCTTTCCCTTATCTCATCCTTTCCCAGGTGCTGAATGATGCTGAAAACTTAAATAGCACATTATTCTTCTATCCTAATTGGATTCCCCTTTCTTTCTAAGTATCTGGCCTTCAGTTGAATTATGGGGCTGAAGATTTCATGTCAGTGAATAGGTCCATTCTTTCTCATTGCTCCTCAAGGTGGTAGAAGGTGACCTAGCAAGATCTTCTGACCCGCGCACCACACACATAATCATTCATGGGCAGAATGCTTGTGAAACCCATTTAGGTAATCTACAAGTGTCTTTACCTGATGTCTCAGTTACAGGACTAGCTGCCCCTGTGTTCCCCTCTCTGATCTTTCTGAGTATACCTCTATCGACTGCTATGTCTCCACCCCTTATCTGTTTCAGGGTGGAATCTTGCAATTCTTCCACTTTTAGACCAGGACCCAGATACACTTCCATGTGTATACTAAGTACTTATCATTTTGCAGGCCTGCCTAGGTTTTTGGACCTGCATTTCCTCCCTTCAGAAACCCGGGACCAGTGATATTAACCAACAGCCTTCTTAAAACAAAATATTTTTATTTAGCAGTTTGACTAAATCATCAGGTGAAAAATAATAAGCAGCCTGCACATGTATTTAGTCTCATCTAGCCTTTCACTTCACTATCTGCAAAATTAGATAAACTTACCTCTTAACTTATAGGAACAAAACTAAACAAGCTCACATTCTCTTTGAAAGAAAAGGTCCTCCTGTGACCCACCCTGGTCACAACTAACAGCATGACCCACTGTCCCTTTCACATTTCTTGACTGTGAGCCTCTCTTCAATATAAGAGAGATCTTCCCATTCCAAAGTGTTATATTCATGACACAGACAGAGAGAGCTAGACAACAACCATTCAACCCAACAAAACTTCCTGAAAAGTTACACCATCAAACTACTTTTTTTCTAAGAATCCAGAACTCAAACAAACCGTCAAATAAGAGAGAGAGAGCAGGCTGCTACCTAAGGCAGAGAGGCACAACTCACTGCACATTGGCCCCGAGTTCTTGCTTGCAGACTGACTGCACGAAGAGCCAGATCACACATTTCCCTTCAGAGCCCCTAGTCTGCAAGCAAGACCAGGATACCCCTTAAAATGTGATGTGATAGCTTGTAATTTTAACATAATTTTCAATATAAAACACAGACTAAATCCATTGCCATATGGCGCAATCACTTGCTTTGTTTCAAGGCCAATATGCAAAATCTAGTGCTAGGGTGGCCACTCATGCATTCCCAGAATACTGGACATTCTGGGACTTCCGGGAGTGGCATAGGCCCACTCCTGCCAGCGGGCTATCTGTGAGGTCACACCACATGGAGGATGCCATTATGAGGAGCATGCCACTCTGTCTCCCCTAGCGTGACCTCATATGCACATTATATGCAAGGTGATGCTGTTGAGACCAGAGAGGCAAGTTCTTCAAAATGGTGAATCCCACCCCCCGCCCTCCTTATACAGGACAAAACCACATCCATTTTTTTCTCAGTACCATACAAGGGACAAACCACCCAAAAAGTTTAAAATTGGATGAATGGCCTCCCTTGGTACCTCAGTTTGATTTTTTCCAATCAGTTAGAGCATCTAGTAGGGTCTATCAAAGAGGGTGCTGTCCTATCATGGCTGCTCTATTGTTTGAAGGGTTAGACTAAGTCATTCTTAATGGATTGTAATCACTGGTCTGATGGCTGTGTCTGCCCTCTAGACATGGCAGGAGCATAGCCACTGAAACTATCCAAGTAGGCCTCTTCTGCCCCAAGCCTCTTTGTTAATTTAACCTACAATCTTCAATATCAAGCACATTAATCACATTTTGGATACAGATAAAAATATATAATTAATACAGACACCTTTGGTCATATATTGTCACATTTGGGTAATGAGTTTTAATGTGTGCTATTTGATACATTCCAAAGTACAGGGAAAATGGTCTTCAGAGGTATTTCCACATTATCCTCAAGATGGCTGGTTTATAGCATTATATGTGTGAATACAACAGACAACATTTTTTTTGTTATCTTGTGACACCTGGCTTCTCCCTAAATTAAAACAAAATTCACCCAAAGCCCTTTAAAGTTGATGGTAAGACTCTAATTGATTTCAATGGACTTTAGATCAGGCCCTATGTCTCACTGTGAAAACTACAGAACTCTGTGTCCACTATAATTTTACAGTGAAATAAGTAATATGTGTTAGGTATCTGTCTGTAAAAACATAACTTTATTTGGCAGTGAAATTATTGCTTCCAGGGTTTCTGTTCTGCCTTCTTTCCCTTGCTTCACTGAACCCATTCTTTCCCTTTCTTGCATGTTTTTCCTTCCATCTTTTAATGTCTATTTGTAGAGTTGGTTGAAACATATCCATTGAAATAGAACTGATGAAAAATGGAAACAAAAGTTAGAATTTGTGTGTGTGGAAAAACTTTTTCCATTGAGACTGCAGTCTGTGTTCCATTTTTCCTTCTACTACCATCCATTCTCAATCTTTCTTCCTCTTTTGGGATAGACTTGGACCCAAACAAGGACTGCAGGATCTGGATGCTGTGCATTCTCAAATAGACTTTTAGGCCAACTTTTTCAAAACCTAGAAGCCTAAAGTTAGGTTCTTAAATCCATATTTAGGCTCCTGCCTGATTTTAAAAAGTATAAGCACCCAACCATTCCCATTCAAGTCAAAGGAGTTACATTAGCAGAGAATTTGGCTCATAATTTCAATACAGAAAAATATAGTTATAACTTTTATATTTTGTTCCTTCATTTTAACTTTTGATAAAATTTAATATTTCACATGCATACTGGTACATTTGGATGCATTTCATCGCAACCATCATTGATACTGGAGTGCTTTTGTGTGAAATCTCCATTTGTAACTCCAAAAATAGTCACTTTTAAAATTTGTATTGCACAAAGAAGGTAGAAAAAGACTTTTAAAAAACACAAAGCCTGTGGTTGGACTATTTTTTTCTTTAAACTTCCTACAATAACATAGTGTGTACCAGTCATCACTTCACCACAGCAGCCCTCCACATGCAAATAATCTTGCATTCACAGTGATTGCACTTTACATGTGGATTCAGCACCAAACTACAGTTGGAAGCCATTTTGAGTTCAGAATAAATTCAGCTTGAATACAATTTTTAGCACAGAACATCTGCAATTATAGAACCACTGTGTATTGCAAATAATTGCAGATGGACTGTGGTTCCACTCTAGATACCAGGTGTAATATGTAGAATTGCAATTTTAATATGGTTTCAGATCAGAAGAACTGCAGCCACTTTCCTTTTTGTTTTCCTTTACAGTAGTCTTTTCTTTTTTTAATTCTTATGCTTCTATAGTGTTTGTATGGAAGACACAATCTAAAAATAAAGTTGCATTCAAAATCAGTTTCCTTTGACAGATATTTTCAAACTTTGAATGGCCTGTGTAGCTAAAATAAATTTAAGCAAACAAATCAATAAATATATGTGAAGATTAATAATTGTAAAGACCTATCTCTATTATCTAAAAGATCATACATATATACGTGTGAATTTTTATGTGACTCTTCATTAAAATTATTTCCTTAGAAAATGAGAAACAATGTGTAGACATTTACTATATCTCCTGTAAATACTTTTGCAGACTTACAGAAATCAAAATATTTAGGGAGCACCATTCAGCAGACAACATGGAATCCTTATTCTGCAGTAACACTTTTGTATAAGTTCTGTTGTGCCTAAGAATCACAGTTCTGAGAAATGGGAGATACATAGCTACTCCATCCCAGTATTGTTCCACCCATGAGGATGCAATCTGGCCAACTCTACTGGCCTGTATGGAAAGGTGGAAACAGGGACACACTCTCCCTTCCCTGTCTCCTTTGGAGTAGCTAAGACCTGCAGGGATATTATGGAGGAACAATCTCTGCATTTGGGAGAATACAGAAACTGTAACTGTGCCTGACTGATTTACATTTTCCTTCCTTGCACATGACAGCTAGGCACAAGCTGGCCCTATTTCCTTCGTTAGCTGGTGCCTTGAGCTGGCCCTGCAGAGGTTTATCACACTTTTTGCTGTGGCAACCCTAAGGTAGTGGAAATCTCTTCTCATGAACCTCAGCCTATCCTTCTTCACTTAAGAACATTCTGAAAACTTTACTTTTTCTGAGGCTTATTTTGATTTTCATCATTGCTGGCCCAAATAAAGGACTCTTTCCACATCACATACTTTTAAATGATGCCACTTCGTCTGGCTTTATTACATCTTATTCAGTTTTTATATTACAATATTTATTGGATGCTTTTCATTATGCTGTGTTTTATCTTTTTGTACAGAGGCATGTGTGAAATGAGTTTGCTCTAATTCTAGTGCCCAGTGGTTTTCTGTCTAAAGCTGCTATCTCAGTTGGCACCCTTGTTGGCAGTCAAAACAGAAAAAAATAATGAATGGAAACACAGCTTAAATTACCCTCAGACACCAGGAGGTGCTCCTTTTATGGCTCAGTGTGGGGAAGCTTGTACGTTTTCTGTGATTGAACGGAGAATTTAAATCAACACAGTAGAGTTGATTGACTTTTCCCAACAGAATTTTCCACAGGAAAAAGTCCCCTTTAAAAATATTTCTGTCAAAAAAGTTGTTTGTTTGTGGGACGTTTTTTGTTCTGAAACCTCAATTTAAAATGAAACAAAAAATGTTTTGTTTTAAAAATGTCATTTTGGGTTATTGGAAACAAAAAAAAGTTTTCCTTTTCAGAATGTTTTTCCTTTTATTTTTCCTCTTTTTTACATCCCACCCTCATCCTGAAAAAACTATTTTGTTCCAAATACAGTTTTAAGATTCCCATTTAGCAAATAAAACAAATCATCTAAGTTGACAGTTTCCCTTGGGTAATATGTCTTTTGACAAAAATCACATTTTCACACAGGATTCTTTATTTCAGTAGAAAATGTTCAACATGCTCTATTCCATGGCAGCATGCCCAGTGCAAGAATCAAGGATGGGACCTTTATTGATCACAAAATGTACATGAAACATATTTTTTAAACTTGTTTGTGTAGCAAAGTACCTTTGTGGGAAGGATTAGAGGGAGTTTATGCACAATTATGATTATTAATAATCAAAATTAATTATATAATTCACCAAGTCTCTTCACCTTATTCTATTCCTTTGCACCTTCATAATTTCCATCAAAGGTAAACAGTTTGGTAATACTATGCAAATCATAAGATAGTTTTCACTCACTTGTGGACACTGAAGGTTTTAACTGTTACCTAGTGTTAGTTTCTCCACTGATCCGGATTACATTCATGTGAAAGTTTACTACTATGTCACTGCTATACTATATGAAAGGCCCTTTGGTTTTGTTTTTTAGTTTGTTTAAAATTTCCAGGAATTTATTAGTGATTTTTTGAAAATTGGTGCAAAAATTACATCACAGTTTTCTGGGTAAATGCTAATAGTGGGAGATGAGGAGGACAGAAAAAAACCCAACAAATAGAGTAAAATTAAGATTATTCAAGTAAAAGCAGTTTAATGCTGTGGTTTGTTTAATGAACCATGCATTAACATTATATACACATATTCATTCTCATGAGTGTGTATATACCTTCTACTACATTGCTTTATCTTAAAAAAAGCCTCACATTTGCACTTAAACTAATTTATTATTAACAAAATCATATCAACCTAATATAGTGAATTGGATTTTCTTAACATAATCAATATTTTCATGTATTTTAGTGGTCTAAAATTCAGGTGAAAATCACTAAAAAAAAATAGGTTTTGTGAAACTAGGAAATTTTTTCAGTAAAAATCAATAAAAAGAAAAATGAATGGCCTTAAATGTAGAATACAAAGTTAGAGATAGAGGTTATTGAATTTCATGACTATTTTCTATAATAGTGCCCCAGTCCTTCAAACACTTATACACATGGTTACTCCTACTGATTTGAGTGATTCCTGCATGTAAATATCTTCAGAATCAGTCCCTTATTTTCTAGTGTTATGCATTGTTAGTGTCAGCACTTAAATCAAGGTGATCAGATGTTAATTTTTGTGTTAATTTTTGTGTTAATTTGCCTTTGATTATTAAAAGAAATTAAAATGAATACACTGAAACAATGTGTTTTTTTACTTTTTCCTTTAAATTATACTAAACTCTTTTAGGAGGGAAAAAAAAAACAATTAAGAGCAAGTCAAACTAGTTAGCCTGCATTTCAACTAATGCATTGCACAGGAAATTACACTGCTGAGCAAGGAAATATTTGATTTATCAATTTAATAATCATGCAGCAGCATTCAAGGATTAGATTTCCTTCAAGCTACAATTATAATTGACAGGTTTCAGAGTAGCAGTCATGTTACTCTGTAGGACATGGAGTACATGTGGCACCTTAGAGACTAACCAATTTATTTGAGCATAAGCTTTCGTGAGCTACAGCTCACTTCATCGGATGCATACTGTGGAAAATACAGAAGATGTTTTTATACACACAGACCATGAAAAAAATGGGTGTTTATCACCACAAAAGGTTTTCTCTCCCCCCACCCTACTCTCCCGCTGCTAATAGCTTATCTAAAGTGATCACTCTCCTTACAATGTGCATGATAATCAAGGTGGGCCATTTCCAGCACAAATTCACGTTTTCTCCCCCCCCCCCCCACCTTGAATGGTTCCTTGAAATGTGTTAACTACTTATGCTAAGCAATCTGTTCCAACTTGTGACATTCTGAGGGCTTCTCTATACTACAAACTTAGTTCCACTTATTTTAGGTCAACCTACAGCCACTGCAGTAATTCTATCAGTTGTTGGTGTCTACACTGAACTCCTGCTGGTGGTGTTCACCTTCACCAGGAGCACTTGCACCAAGTGAAGTGGGGCATTGTAGGGCACTGACATCAGTGTGGGGCATTGACAACCATGCAGGGCTCACAGCTGGAACCCCTCCCTCCCCCTGGGATGGCAGCTTGAGCTGTCCATAGCCCTCACAACACACCTTTCAAGCTCCATGGATCCTACGCTTGCCTATCACGTGTGGTTTACCTCATCCAGTGCATCAAATGCCCCAACAAGTAGATGATTGAAAACCGACAATCACTATGATCTTGAATAAAAACAATTAGGAGTCCTTGTGGCACCTTAGAGACTAACAAATTTATTTGGGCATAAGCTTTTGTGGGCTAGAACCCACTTCATCAATGCATGGAGTGGAAAATACAGGAGCTGGTATAAATACATAAAAAGATGTGATTTGCCTTTGTAGTTTTAAGAACACTTGATAGAGGTCCTGTAGGTGTTTGTCTCTGTCTGAAGGATCGGAGCAAATGCAGTTGTATCTTAGAGCTTGGCTGTAGGCAATGGATTGTGTGATGTGGTCTGGATGAAAGCTGGAGGCATGTAGGTAAAATAGCGGTCAGTAGGTTTCCAGTATAGGGTGGTGTTTATGTGACCATCACTTATTAACACTGTAGTGTCTAGGAAGTGGACCTCTTGTGTGGACTGGTCCAGGGTGATGGTGGGGTGGAAATTGTTGAAATCTTGGTGGAATTCCTAAGGGTTTCCTTCCCATGGGTCCAGAGGATGAAGATGTCAGCAGTGTAGCGCAAGTAGAGCAGGGGCGTAAGGGGACGAGAGCTGAGGAAGCGTTGTTCTAAGTCAGACATAAAAATGTTGGCATACTGTGGGGCCATGCAGGTACCCATAGCAGTCCCGTTGACTTGAAGGTATAAATTGTCTCCAAATCTGAAATAGTTGTGGGTGAGGACAAAGTCACAAAGGTCAGCCACCAGGTTTGCCATGATGATATTGGATATGGTATCCCCAATACCATCACGGCAAACCTGGTGGCTGACCTTTGTGACTTTGTCCTCACCCACAACTATTTCATCATCTGGACCCATGGGACCCATCCACTTCCTAGACACCTCAGTGTTAATAAGCAACGGTAACATAAACACCACCCTATACTGGAAACCTGCTGACCTACATGCCTCCAGCTTTCATCCAGACCACATCACACAATCCATTGCCTACAGCCAAGCTCTAAGATACAACTGCATTTGCTCTGATCCTTCAGACAGAGACAAACACCTACAGGATCTCTATCAAGTGTTCTTAAAACTACAATACCCACTTGGTGAAGTGAAGAAATAGGTTCACAGAGCCAGAAGGGGACCCAGAAGTCACCTACTACAAGACAGGCCCAATAAAGAAAGTAACAGAACGCCACTAGCCATCACCTACAGCCCCCAACTATAATCTCTCCAGCTCATCATCAAGGATCTACAACCTATCCTGAAGGACAATCCCTCACTCTCACAGACCTGGGGGACAGGCCAGTCCTCACTTACAGACAGCCTCCCAACCTAAAGCAAACACTCACCAGCAACCACACACCACACAACGAAAACACCAACCCAGGAACCAAACCCTGCAACAAACCCCGGTGCCAACTCTGTCCACATATCTATTCAAGGGACACCATCATAGGATATAACCACATCATCAGGGGCTCATTCACCTGCACATCTACCAATGTGATATATGCCATCATGTGCCAGCAATGTCCCTCTGCCATGTACATTGGCCAAACTGGACAGTCTCTACGCAAAAGAATAAATGGACACAAATCTGACATCAGGAATCATAACATTCAAAAACCAGTAGGAGAACACTTCAGTCTCCCTGGTCACTCAAGAACAGACCTGAAAGTGGCAATTCTTCAACAAAAATCTTCAAAAACAGACTCCAACGTAAAACTGCAGAACTGGAATTAATTTGCAAACTGGACACCATCAGATTAGGCCTGACTAAAGACTGGGTGTGGTTGGGTCATTACAAAACCTAAACCTAATTTTCCCAATACTAATTTCCCCCTACTGTTACTCACACCTTCTTGTCGACTGTCTGGAATGAGCCATTCTCATTACTACTTCAAAAGTTATTTTTCCTCCCTTGGTATCCTGCTGTCAGTTGAATTGTCTTGTTAGACTGACCTCACACTTGGTAAGGCAAATCAATCTTTTTATGTATTTATACTGGCCCCTGTATTTTCCACTCCATGCATTGATGAAGTGGGTTCTAGCCCACAAAAGCTTATGCCCAGATAAATTTGTTAGTCTCTAAGGTGCCACAAGGACTCCATATTGTTTTTGCTGATACAGACTAACATGGCTACCACTCTGAAACCTATGATCTTGAGTGAATTTACACAGAAAAATGATAAAGGAAAAAAAAAACACCTTGGTCTAAAGAAGTAACAATGTAAATCATAAACAGTAAGTGGGGTATTGTGGCAGAGTCAACAATAGATCTTAGCTAGCTCTATTCTATACAGCTTGACCAGGGTCCATTTTAGAATACGTGTAGGGATGTTCCAACCCTGCTTGCTTACAGAAAACCTTAGTTTGATGCATACATTTGGTAGAAGATACACAGGACTGGATCCAAGGAAGCAACAGTATTAAATATTCTGAGAAGTGGTAATTCAGTGTTCCCGCAAGCAAACGTCTGCTGTTGGTGTGATAGATATGATCTGATGCAAGTAACAACTTTGGATGACATACAATCTTCTTGGAACTTATTCAGCACATAAACCATCATCATTAACTGTGTAAAAAGATTTCTTTATATCCTCCAAAATAACATACGATAGTATCATATAAATGTCAAAGTAAATTCCAGCAAGACATTTCCTGTATGGGAATTACAGAAGGTTTATGAGATATATTCTCTGTTTGATTCATGTGTGTCTTTCCGTTAATGGTAATAGGAGCTCTGAGCATGCATCAATGGCAATATATACCCCTTGGGTCTACTGCAGTAATTCTACACAGGAAAAAATCTCACTGATGTCAGTTCTCTTTTCCATGAGATTTTTTATCAGTGGACACATCTTGCTTGCATGACTCATGTGACTAATTCCCACGGGGACTAATGTGAGCATGATCTCGCCCTAGGTGATTTGATAAAAAGATTGCACATTGCAGGCAGGCAGGCAAGTTGTTCCAAAATATATTGCTATAAAACAAAAAGTATAAGGAGGAGGATCATTGTTTCAATCTGTGGCTAAACCACTGTTCTGAGCTGACATAATATTGTAACCCATCAATGGATTGATGATTGATTAATTAATATTGATTAATATCTTAGATCACAGTTGATCACTAAAGTTTCACTCTCCTGAGGGTTACAGCATCAGGAATATTATCAATATCATTAGAATGAGAGACCCTACAAACACAGGGAAACAATTGCAATTTATCACAAGTCCCTTTATTAACAAATCCACCAAGCAGATAAACAATCCCACAAGCACTGAAATACCATAGTAGTTAAAGGAACAGTGCAAAGTGTTTAGCCCTATGACTGACGCCTCTCACATCTCCTGTTGGGAGATACTAGAATGTCAATCATTATCTTCTTCCTCCTCCTCCTCCTCCTTTTTCCCTGTGGCTGTCATCCTGGCATCTCCCTGCGAATTTCCCCTCCTACACAGCACACAGGCTGGGCACCATCTTTTTACCCTGAGTTATGCTTAAGCCTACTAAGGCTCATACCTATGCATAAGGGTTCCAACCCCTTTTTCCTTATCTAAACTTCCACATCCCACTAATTTAGGGGTGCCCCATTTCTCATTGGCTATCCCCTTAGTTCCCCTTATTCTCATTAACATCTACATCAATGCATTGCTATAGTAACCTGAGGATATTACAGGATCCCCCCAAAAGTTACTAATATCTTGCAGTATTAACTGCAAGATTGTACATATTTTCAAGTCTATTGCTGCATAATTTCCAGAACACCAACACATAATTCAACTTTTACTGTAATCTTGCACTTCACTGGTACAGGGTTATCTTTTGGTCAGCTAAACATGCCAACCTGTTTCAGGCCTTTTGTAGCTAAGCTGAATATCTTAGAGGCATGAGGCCTGTAGACCCTGTGTTACAACATTAATACATACTTACCTTTATATAGCCTAATTATATATATACCTATATTTATCTATATTTTACCTCTATATAGCCTAATTATACTTAATAGCTTTTATTCTACAATATTTACCACTTTCCTTGTCGCAGAACATACTCTTTAGTTAAATAATTGATTATAATATACCAGTGATTTGACTGTCGTGCCTTAGAAATTTCTTGTATTTTTTATTTGCTCAATAACTAGAAATAATGGCATCATATAAACCAAGAAGGAAAAAAAACCTGAAGATCAAGATAAATTGTCATTAAGTTCTGTTAGTCCATTGGATAGTCTTCAGTGGTAAATAAAGGGAAGCCTGCTGTTTGGGTCATTTAAAACCAGACTGGGCAAAGCACCAGAAAATATATTCTTGGAGAAAATCTTTTATTGATATGGGATTGGACAATATGGTCTAAAAAGATCCATTACCTCTGCATTATTAAGGGTAACAGTAGGAATGAATTAAAGCCTCTGCTACTTGTTTTAATCTATAAATTAACAAGAGTAATAACATAATTCTGGGCACCCTAACCACAGCATAACAAACAAATATTAAATAGATGAAAGATTATCTTAGGTCTGGATGATATTAGAAATCACAGTGTAAACAGTGAGGCAGTGGCTGCTGGTGCACAGTAGGATGAAGATAGGGAGATAATGAATGGAGAAAAAGTAAAACAGAATTACCAGCACTTAGAATGTCAATCAAAAATTTCCTAGCTAACCTTCCTGCACATTACTGGGCTGCTGTACATGGACAACGGGAATATTTCCATTTTAGGCACCATCTATTCAGGGATGGTGTTGGCAAGCAGGGCAATTGCCCAAGGCCCCACAACACAGGGAGCACCACCCGGTAGGGCTCAGGCTTCGGCTTCAGAAACGTTGCAGAAATTCAATGTGTGAGAGGTAAGGGAGGCGGGCTGGGAGCCCACTCCTTAGTTTTTGCCCTGGGCTCCAGTGTGTCTAACACCATTCCTGCATCTATTATCTGGGGCTTATCTTAAAAGTCAGTTACATATAATAGTAAATTAGTAATGTTATTCTTGTCCATCTTGGAAAATTGGGGATATTCCTTCCCCTCTGATTCTCTGTTTTTTCTCTATTGAGATGATATTTAAAAGCATCCCTGCTGACATTTTGTTTAAAGAATCCTGATCCATTCCAAACATACAGGTAAATGGCCTTCTACTGATATCTAATGAAGTAACACGAGGTGGACTCTCTTTTGGGAATAAAGATGTTAGCATTGTCTAGTTCTTTTGTATCTGTATGGTTACACAATGATAGAAGAAATGCTTGGGTTTTCATTTCTGTTCATTTATCTTTTAAAAGAGACATCGATGTTTTATAAATCATTTTGAGTACATTTTCAAAGTTACTAAATCCTTTCACAACACAGAAATTCACCTCCATTATCTATTGCAAAGTCACAAATAGCAACTTCTAAGTGACTCAGCCATTTGAGGGGAAAATACTTACTTTCTACCTCTGATTATTTTTGCATTTGACAAGCATATAATTCTATAGTAAAACATGGGTCTTGACAACTCTTCCTAAGTAAATATTCTGGGTCAGTTCATCAGCTGAGAAGCACAGAGCCCAGGAATAGTGGGGCGGGGGAGGTTGGTGGTGGTGCAAAGGCAGCACAAAGTTTGCCTTTTAATTCTCCTAGTTCTGGGGGTGGTCTCCTGATGTAAGTTAGAACAGCCCCAAAGCTTTTCTACATTATTCTTGCTGTCAATTACTCAAAGGGGCTGAAAGTAACCACAAAGATGCCCAGCCATCCTTCTTTGCCCCACTCACAGCTCGCATCTAGTAATGCAAATGTGTGTGACAAATGAAAGATTACACCATCTCAGTCCCTCTACATGGGGCTGATCATCCTGGTAGGATAGTATTGGTAGACTTTTGTGTCCATCTAACACAGGGGTTCTCAAACTGGGGGTCAGGACCCCTCAGGGGGTTGCAAGATTATTACATGGGGGGTCACGAGCTGTCAGCCTCCGCCCCAAACCCTGCTTTGAATCCAGAATTTATAATGGGGTTAAATATATAAAAAAGTGTTTTTAATTTTTAATGGGGTTGCACTCAGAGGCTTGATATGTGAAAGGGGTCACCAGTACAAAAGCTTGAGAACTATTGATCTAACACAAAATGGCTGCTGTGCATCTGGGAATCTGTTCTTCCAATTGTATATGGGAGCGGCTAATGAGAACTTAGTTGAGTTCTTCCCTGTATTAAGTGAATTTAGTACTTCAGAAAAGTGACAAATTGACAATACTGAAACATGAAAGCCTTTATTAGTCCACAAATATAGCCATTGGCTGGGTGCCAACACGGCACACTTCCCTGCCTTGCCAGGTCCATGTACTTCACGCCTATTCCTTAGTGATCATCTATAATTATAACTAAGGGACAAACTGCTGAGTGATAAAAGGCAGTTCAGTCTCTAGGCCCATTTAGTCTGGAGCCACAGTACTGCCAATGAGGTTGCTAATCATGGTTCAGTCCAACAATTTTATAAAACCATCAAAATCAATGGGAGTTATGCCATGGACTCCAATAGAAAGTGGATCTGGCCCCTCGTGTGAGAGAGAGATTTTTAATTTCAGGAGTGCATATTCCGATATTTATGAAGAACAAACTGACATTAAAAAGGGGAAAAATAAGTTGAGCTATTGTTCATTGAGCTATTTTATGAGATTTTTAATTGTAGAAATGTGTAAGAAACTCTGGTTTACTTTTACTTGGAATCTGTTACATTTTGAATAATCCTGTGGGTAGTGAATTGATTTAATTTCAAGTTCTGGAACTCAGGAGAAGGTTAAATGTGCATGATTAAACGCCTTTAAAATAGTAACTCAGTTTTACATCATTATAGTTAATTAATCAGATGGTGTTATTTTTTGACACTGATGTCCTCTCCTACACAAAAACAATAACATTTCTGGAGAGTTTCCAGTCAAATTTAATAATTTATATCTTGGCTTCACCTGGTATTCCAGTTCCTCACACCAAGAGAAGCTCATTTTCTTACTTATCAGTCTGGTACCTTTTTTTTTTTTTACACAAATAATTTATTATTCATTATCTGGAATTAATTAAATACCAACAAAGACTGATTGGCATTAAATATGTATTTTGGAGCCCACTACTGCAGCTGATGGTAACCTTCCATCCCTTGGTTCAAAAACATGATTGTTATCTCTTGGCATCAAATGAAACATTCAGGGAGTTTTTATTGTTCATGTTAAGTCATGTTGTAGCTGACTTTGCTGTTTCTATCATCAAACTCAGTTAACAAATCACACCATTGTTTAAAAAAATGCAAGATAAAGCCTGCCTTACTATCTTGTGTTCTTCATTAAAGCATTGGAATAAAGTCATTATACTATTCAAAAATATGAAACATTTTAACAAGTGAGTTCTATTGAAACTGCTGATTATATTTGTTTGCAGGGGTGTAGGTCATCTGGTATTTCTGTAAACAAGCACAGAAAGGCTAGCTCCTGTGCGTGGAAACGGCATCCATGCTTCCCTGTTTGTTTATTTTCTCTATATATCTCATATGGGGAGAGGGGAATAAAATAAGTACTGTTGTTGAGCGAAAAAGCACATTGTTTTCTACTTTAAAATAATGTTGTGATGAAAATAATGGAATAGCTGTGTGCTCCCTTATTTGCAGTATATGGATGCACAAACGATAAAGCCCTGAAAAGGAAAGCAGGCTATGAAGTTGTAGGTGAGTAAAATGGGGGACTGAAATTAACAGTAGGTAAGAATACAAACAGTCTAGTGGAACAGCTGCTGCTTGGGGAGACTGGAAAGATGCAGCCATGTGAAAGGAGAAAAGGTCATTAATAGGGTCAGAGCCACAGTGGTCCCCTCCCAGTGAACAAAAGTTAGTTTTGGGGGGGAGATTCTTCTGTCTGATTCTCCTCTACACCCACCCCTCAGACAGGAGAGTTTTGAGGCTTCAGAGTGGGGAATAGACATATGGCTGGATCTGTTTGAACTATTTTTGATCATTGCATCATTGTTTGTGATGAGGTAACCATGTGCCATCATATCTAGAGTACTGTATCTTGGCTTGCATGCTAACATGGTTTAGTTTTTGTATGGTAGAACTACTGTTTCCTCATGAACCCGGTTAATTTATTGCCTCTTTTTTGTGGTTTCTTGGCTATTGCACCACATCCCCTAGTGTACAATCAGTTTTCTTGTTATGATCCTTGTTTCTACAACTCCATCCCAACAGAAATGACTCATTAGCTAAAACCTTTTATTTTCTTAAAAAAAAAAATGTTTCAGTTTTATCTGAAGGTTCCGAATTTTTCAAAAATTTCCAACTCACAAAGTTCCAAGTTATTTATAGAGATCATAAATCCCTTTGCCCCTTCGGACTATTATTGTTGGTGTTGTTGCAGTACCATCCGAGGGACCCTAATCTAGGATCAAAGTTTATTGGACTAGGTCTCCAGAAACAAGAAATAAGAGATCCTGCTTCAGAAAGTTCATAATCTAGGTTTATGACAAGACACAACTAGTGGATAACACCTGGAAACTTTGTGGCCTGAAGCCCCTAGAAAATAGGGAGCTTGCTATTGATACCGGTTGTGAACAGTGAGATGAGCACCCTGAGCTGCTTGAGTACTCCAGATGGACAAAAGCTCCATAGGGGAGGGAGCTCTCTGCTGGCATCTGTTGGTGAGCAAGGGAAAATGGCTGAATGTCCCAGACCTCATTTTTATTTCTGTTATATGGCAGTCTGGGGCATTTTGATCAAACCTCAGTTAAGTTTTAAGTCCGGGGGTAATAAAACATTCCTATAAACGCTATAGGACTTGAAGACCTCTACATTCAGGTGTTGCTTGATGAGACCAT
The DNA here is from genome assembly GCF_965140235.1 of Caretta caretta. Classification (NCBI taxonomy): domain Eukaryota; kingdom Metazoa; phylum Chordata; order Testudines; family Cheloniidae; genus Caretta; species Caretta caretta. The sequence goes on along the minus strand of NC_134209.1, from coordinate 94,047,234 downwards.
ACAGTGTCTGTGGAGGAAGGAATAAACCTGAATGTTGCACTGTCCTAGATCTCTGTTTTTTAGACTCAAAACCAATCCTGATATAACTATGCCCACATTGTGGGGGATTGCATTTCTTTAACTGTACTGGTATATCAGAATACTATACAGATATGGTTAAAATGGCACAACTTTCCGGTTTAGACTAGCCCCTAGTAACATGACAGCTCAGAATCTTGCTCTTCCCCCTGCCTGAAAAATCACAATTTTGTTTACTTGAGCTTTAGATTTTAGACTGCTCTGGGGAGGAACTATCTTCCTTTGGGTCTTGTACAGCTCTAAGCACACTGCTGACACTTAAATAAATACATAAATAATAATAAGAATAAATAAGAATAAATAAATTCCATTATTGTTCACCCTTCTGTTATAAATACAACGTTTTGTTTTTCTCTTTGATGGGATAGAAAAGCTGATGTGCCTGAGATTCCAGAAGCTCAACAAAACATTAAAAAGGGAAGAACACACAGGTGGAAGTGCTGGAGTATGTTGGTATAGGAAAGTTAGCCTTCAGGACTGTTGATCCTTCACCTGATCTTCAACCTACTAACTGGCCGTAAGATTAGGCAGTTTATAATCAGGGTTTAGGTAATAGCCTATTCCTCTAGGAAAAGTTAAGACGCTCAAGAAATCAATAATAAATCACCATTATAGCTGTAATGCAAGGAGGAGTACACAAAGTGAAGGTTTGTCTTAAAACAGGTTTGATAATAAGGTTGAGGCTTACTAGTCAGCAAAAGGTTTCAATAATTAGCATGAGTGATTATAAGATTTAGCAATATGTATCTTGTAATAAACAGTCTGGATGTAAAAGAGCATATTTGAAACTGCTCTGATGTGTCAAAACCATTGTGAAATTCATTGACCCAATTTGACCACACAAACATCTGAAACCCTAAGACTGGTCCCCTGGGATACCAAACATGGGCAGGTGTCTGAGACTTAATCAGATATAGTCCCAGACATGTGTGGGTATAAGGGAAAGAGGTGTACACCGAGCCCTTAATTGGGAATTTGGTATGGTTGGATAGTGGAAACCTTATCACCAAGCCTAGAGAAGATGGACTCCCTCTTCAATCCTCATTGCAGGTGTACCCCATAAAGTTTGTGATTATACATAATGCAGGTTATTCTCTCATACTTTTTGTGCCTTAAAAGTGTTCTGGTTGTGCTTATATTAATCTGGGATTTAATAAAAAAAAGTCTATGTTAAATCTCTGAAACAATTTTTAAGTAGCCACCTAAGAGCTCAAACCAGGTATTAGTAATTTGGATATTTTGCATTCCAATTAACTAAATGACTATGAACAGAATAGGAAAGTCAATAAAAGGGGCAGAAGTAAGGTCATTCCTGACTACTTTATTGGGGGTGCAGTGAGTAAGAAGAAGAAATAAGTCTTGGTGTCACTTGTGTGGCTGTGGTGGAGGAGAGACTTGGCGAGGGAGGGGAAATGACTCATGAGTTTGTGTCCCCATATCAACGACCACAGCATTTTGGAGGGAGAGGGGGGAGGAGAAGGGACGTGATGGGAAACAGGGATTGCTTCATTGTCTGTGCTAGCGAATGCTTGACTGTGTTTCATAAAAATGCTGTAGATTCTATTATCTTGTGAGCATTACCATGAAAAACAGAGCATGGCACATCCCTTGTAGAGTCACATGTCACAGTTCAGGGCAGTTGAACATGTTTTTTCTCCCTCTTGGTTCACCAAGGGCACCCAGTATAGGCTTCCAGGTCCTCAGCTGTCAGCCCTGTTGGGCAGAAACTTGTCTCTATCCCTCCTGACCAGGGTTTTGGTATTTTTTTAGATTATGCAGCTCCATTTCTACACAGTGTGATATCCCCAACATGCCTAAAGAGGACAGCATCTGTGCTTCGGTTTCTTTTTGAGGGCTATGAACAGCTGTAATTGTCAGTAGTCACAAGTTACCATGCAAGTACATTTAATCTTAAAGTGAAAGCGTGACAGAGAACAATATATGAAAAGCAAACAAACAAAAAAGAAACTATCCACATGCTAGAAAGCTTACCAGAGGTCACTCCAACTCCAGCCTCTGACTCTGATAGGTGTCAGTCTGTCAAAACCCACAACTGGGTTTTCCCCAGTTACAAGTTCATATAACTCTCTGATTCAGAATCAGAACAACCAGCTGTGCAGTTCATCCAGGTTTTTATATAGATTGGTCCTTTCATGTCCAATCCCCAGAAACAGGTCATCAGAAGACAAAGACGCTCTCCTCAGTGCATAACTTCAAAAGGCGGAGGTTTTGCAGAACCAGAGATGGGGAATTTGCATTAACCTCTCCTTAGGTATTTCCTAGGAAATTCATTTGACGCGTATTGTCCCAAAAGTCCATTCTTGTCTGGCACATTGTTCAATATAGCCCTTGGATTTTCCAGATCACACATCACATCCTCCTGCTAGAAAGCTTGCATTTGCTCCTAGCCCACAAAAATTCTTACACTTTGTACTTAGTATAATGGGCCCTAAAGATAATTAAATTTAATTCAATAAGGTTTTCAAGGATATTGCAGGAAATTGTCTTATCTGTCACAATATGGGTCCCCCAGTGCTTAGCAAGCCAAGCATGAGCCAGTGCTAGATAAGACCAGGAACATGATGTATTTTCTTGAATATACTTTGAGTAATCATCTCTCAGTCTCTCTGAAGACTGCTGAATGGCCCCGTAAAGCTCCATGAGCCATCCTCTCCATAAACTCACCAAGAGGCATCTTGTCTTGTGTGTGCCAGTGGGAATTGGCTGTTGGGGATTGTGTTGAAGCACAATCTGGGCTCTGGTTGGCTTTGTGGGGGATCTCTTTCCTCCTGACATAAATTTATTCAGATTAGATGACTGGGTTGATGATGATCAGATGTTATGCTGATGAGGGCAATGCAAATACAGATCTAGACTGAGGCAGGGGAATAAGAAGGTGACTAAAATGAGAATTCTTGATCCCTCTGATAAAGCAGGTGATGATGATATTTAGGGTGGGACTATTGCTGTCATCTGGAGGGGCTGATGGTGATATTCCAGGATGGTGATATTCTCCTGTTCTGATACCTGAGTATCAGGAGGATTTGCCATTGGCCAGCTTTCCCTCAGTGATGTAGATGGATCAGAAGTTCCACTTGTGAAATCAGGACACAAGCAATGCTGAACAGTCACACTTCCCATGCAGACAATGGTGGTGTAAGTGTTCTCCTTGAATTAATGTAGCAGCAAAGTGCAACACTAGGTCTGGAGAATGTAGAAAGGAGATGTAGGAAGATATCCTGAAACACACCAGAGGCAGGAGAGAGAGAAACCTTGCGTGTGTGAGAGTTTGTGCACAATGCACAGTGTAGCATGAAAGGTTCGGTAACGATTTGCTTCCTGGTACACATTGGCAGCGTGTCCAGTTTAACCGTTCCTGTCATGACGTACATGAATATGCCTTGCAAAAATTTATTCTGAGAGTTCAGCACAGGACCTGCACCAGATGACCTTGATACTTTGCTCCTTAACACCTTCATTCTAGTATGGGGTTTACACACCCCATCATAAGAACACAAAGTCAGTCTCCATCCTCCCTTTTCTACCTACCCTCTCTCCCACCCCTCTCAGCTCAAAAGGGGGCAGATGGGGCAGGAGGATACCCCTACACAAAGAGATCCTGAACAGGGGTTTCATGGAAGCCCTCACAGAAAGCCTAACAGCTGATCCTGGATGAGCTGAAGTTTCAGGGGGGTGATGGGTATACGGATTTTTTTTTTTTGGGTGGTGGTGGTGGTTTGTGTGTAGGATTTTATTGTTTTTTGGTCTTGTTTGCTAGTTTATGCTATGCTCTGAGACTTTGGGGGAAGGCAAATCGCATGAAATGGCCCACGGATGCAGTTTAGGGGCACTTAATATTGTTGCCTCTCATAGGGCCCCGAGGTGGAATGGTCTCCCCTACCAACTGTGGTCAGATGTTTGGCTGCATGCGTGTGTTCTTTTTGCATGCTGTACTGACTCTGGCCCAATAGCCTGTACAGAAGGCTCCAATCAAACTGCCCAATAAATCCACAGACTCAGTTAATAATGTCCTGACTCTATGGTTACAGGTACACTAACTCATGTATCCCTGTTAATGGCGGGACTTTCCATTATCCCCTAGGCCAGCCAAAGATATTCCCTCTGAGATACATCTTCATACACAGATACAAACAAGTTATGTATTGCCCCTCCAGCGAATTTTGGTGCCCCCTCTGATGTATTTGGGTGCCACCCATTACCTCGTACATGTTGGTTCGATCAAAACATCTATATCCATCATGCTTTCATCCTGACCTTATCTTTAGGATGGGTCAGTGTGTTCCTGTTATCTTTGGGGAATGTGCTGGTAGCAAGGTGTTTTGGTACCACCTTTCTGGAATGTATTTGCATATATATTGTTAAACCTAGCACTACTTAGGAATGTGTGCTTCTGCAATATTAGCCCTGTTCTTGCCAGATTCTGTGAGCAGGGCCTGCCTCTTGCTCACAACTTAACTTTGCTTTTTATTAGCAAGTTTTGGTCACTACTTTAGCCCAGATTTCATGCCTCTGGTACAAGGGCTTATTTTTCAGGCCCTCTTCCTACTACACCAGCCACTCTTGTGGCAGCAGGGGCATAACACTCCCTTCCACAACTTCTCTTGCAAGTAAGGAGAGGATAAAGACTCTGAGAGCCTTGGAGTGAGCCATCTGTAGGGGATGGAAGATGGGTTGAAGGCCTTTCCTGTTGTGAGGGAGTTCAACTCTATATATTTCTCTGAATTCTGCTATCCTGGAAGGAAGCGAACTAAATTGGTGACCCAGCCAAAGGGTCAAGTCATCACCCACCAAAAGGGAGGACTTCACAGTACTGGAGAGTAGTTGCTGGTGAGAAACACTGGAGAAGGGGGAAAGTGGAGGCCCAGCTACCTCACTACTAGGCAACGCCACCAGTAACCCAGCCTCCTATCACAGTCCTCTTTACAGAGCCTGTAGAGTTGGCTCAATTGACTGGGGATTTCCCCTTATAGCCACAAGGTATAGAGACAACAATGCAGCTCTTGCCAGCTTCTTTCACCACACTGGTGTAGGGGATATGGCGGGGCAAAAGGGCACATGGCCAGGTTACTGCCTCTCTGGCTAACGGAATGGCAACTTGGAGTCTGATGTAGCCAGCAGAATTTAAAGCTCCCAGAAGGTTGCTATAATTTGTTTTAGGGTGACCAGATGTCCTGATTTTATAGGGACAGTCCTGATTTGGGGGTCTTTTTCTTATATAGGCTCCTATTACCCCCTATCCCCTGTCCCGTTTTTTTTCACATTTGCTCTTTGGTTCACCCTAATTTGTTTGTTAAGGCTGAACCTGCCAGAGACTCGTAAAGGCGGCCTCTTCATCTGTGCTAGGCACCAAATGTTTGGACCATAGAGCCTAGTTTCTAGTGACTACTATTTTATTTTTGCTTTTTGTGTTTTACTCTATTATGCTGAAAGATTTGTACTGTGCTTCCTTTAAATGCTAATATTGTGTTTTTACAACATAAAGTGGCATCCAGGAACGTGTGTTCAGTTATGTGACTGCCATTCCGGAGCAGACTCCTTTGAAGGATGAGCACTGAAACTGGGATACACAGTGTATGGTTTTTTTTTAAAGGTTAATATCATTTCCTGTCACACATATTCTAGGTCTTCGCAAATTTAGTTCTTGATGCAAAATGCCAAACAGCCATCTCAAATGTTAATGAATAGCAAGCAGCAGGTCACGTTGGCTTTAACTTAGGTAAAGTGCAGATCTTTAATTTGTGATTATTAAAATGTGTCCCTATCACTTCAAAAGGCTATTTTAGAAAGCCAATATATTGTGATGCAAAAAACATTAATTTCAGTGAAATATTATTAAGAAAAAGTTGGACAAGATCCCTACCCAATTGATTGTGTGACCTTAACAACAGATCTCTTCTTGTAACATGCAAATTCTGCACCTTGCAATGAAAAGTTTAAAATACACTCTCACACTGTGGCTGGGCCCCTTAACAGGAAATGGTTCCCAGCCCCACCTGTTACAAGCTTCCTCCCACTTCAAGTAGGAATGATGAAAACAATGAGGGACATGATGTGACAGATGAGTCAGGTGGCTGAATCAGGGCTATGGTAGATGCCTGCAGACACTGTAGAGAGTAAAAAGGTTCCTATAAGGTCCTGATTCAGTGGGGGAAGACACCAGTAATGAAAGATGCCCTGTGGAGAAGACAAACAAGGGTTCCAGACTCCAGGGGAAACATCCTAGGAGTTACTGCCAGGAGAGTAGGATGACTGACCTGCCCAGAGCAGGTGAGTGGGGTGAAGACTCTGAGCTCTATTTTTAAAGACTCTGAAAGCTTTGATAAATTGGACCCTAAGGGGGAATGTTTTATTATTTAAACAATGTGATTTAAGTGCCCTGAATAGAATGGGTAACTGAGTCCTAATGCTGAACAGCCATGCCAGGCCATAAGGGGGCACTCAGGAGGCAGCTGACCTGATTCCATATACAGAAAGAACGTTTCCTAACCAAGGATAGGAACACAGCCAAATTATATCAATTTAAAAATTCAAACCACTATTCATGGATTTTATTTTGTTTGCCTTTTTCACCCAGCTCTGCTTCTAGAAGAGGATTAATCTGTAGGCTGTATGTCACCCTACTTAACAATTTTGAGAATGCCCTTCTATAAATTCATAAATTCTGCAAGCCAGTGCCATAGGTCTTGTACACAAGTGCTATTCCACATCTGCATGACTCTCTGAAAACACGTGTTGCATGACCAGAATATGTCTGAAGAAAGCTGTATATGTGTTACATCATATATAATATTTGTGAGCCAGAGATAAAGTTCCCATGTTTGGCTGCAGAATAGGCAATTTTTAAAAGTTATATTTAGGCTGCAGCACTTCAATGACTGAACAAGACCCTATCTCAAAAAAACTCAGCTGTCTGTACAAAGAAGTATGTACAATATAAAATTAAGGTATAAAATCATCTCTAATATGAGAAAACCAGGGTGGTTTGATTTTTGAAAATTCAGATTCACAGATTCTGGCTCTGCTTTCCATTTTATCCACTCCACTAAAGTTTGGGGGTGGAAAGGCATTCAGCTAAAAATATCCAGTTTTAGTAAGATTGTATTTTGAAGTATGGTGTAACACACATCTATTTTGTCTGTAGTTTAAATATGGATGCCAATGAATTCTTTGAGAATAGATAGCCTGTAACAACTCTATTCTGACCAGCTGGGAAGGTATGTCTCAATTTCCTTGTTTTGAAACCTAATGTTTCAAATGCTCTGTTGATATTGCCTGAAGTACTGAAGTTCAATCTGTCTTTAAAGTGGCAGGATTTTTGTGTAGTTTTCTCTTACCAACATTTCTGCTCAATATCATATATATCTATATTTCTGATTAGAGCTCAATATCGTGATGTATACAATATAACACGATACCAAAATAACCTATAAAATACACAAACCAACAACATTTTACAAAAGCAAACTTACAGAGCTGATAGAAAACAAGAAGAAAAAATGTGTAACATAAACCTTTATGTCAATGTTTGTCATAAAATAAAGCTTTTGGTCTAAATTCTGATCAGTTTGCACTGATATCAATCCAGTATAGCGCCATATGAATGGAGTGTATCTTGCTTTCATGCCAGAAAGTTCAGCCTCTGTCTCTTTCTATGATTGGAAACTAGCAACTTTATTCATATGTTATCAGGAATAAATGTGTAATGTCATTTGAGGTGTTTATTTTTGTTTATTGACAAGTCCAACATTTTCAATGTTTAAAACAAATGCATTTGGTTAGAATTATTCTTTTCAGCATATTTTTGCAATGTATAGAGATTAGTCCAGCTGTTTTAATGAGTTCAGTATTATCCTTCCTGTTAAGGATAATTGGCTTCCACAGATGTTAAGTTTATCAGATAATCTTTTGATACACCTCTCAGCAGCATTTGGTAATACTAAAGATTTAAATGCTAACTGTTAGATTAAGTCTCAGTCTGGATTATGATTTTGAATATCTGTACATAATTGATATACATTTTGTCAATCTGGGCATACCTTTTAAATGCACTTATATTTTTCCAATATGGCATGCACTGGTGAGGGTCAAGGTCATAGGATTTGTGCAATTTAGCAGGTGCCCAGCACTCTTTAGAAGAAAAACGAGGTCTGAGTAGAACTGATTGAAATCTATTTGATAAATACAATATTAAATGAGTTTTAGTGGGTTTGGGCAAAATTTTAATAAATTAATACCTCCTTTTAATATTAAACCAGCTTTTTAACTTGTCAAATGCCACTAGTCAAAGTATTCATTGACTGATAACAACTGTGTTGATATACAGCTACATTTAGGACAGAGTGGCTGAAATTGATCAATCCTTGTAACACATTAATCTAGACTTTCTCCTAGGCTGCTCCGGAAAGTCAATGGAAGTTTTGCCATTGCTTTCAATGGGAGTGGGACCGAGCCTCTCGTCTTTTAGGAAAATGTCAAACATTACATTTGTATTCTGTACCTGGGGCATGCTGGCATGTGATTTTTAGGTGTGAGATTTGTCTCAGGTTGTATAGCTTGGAAACATTATGAGCTAAACTGCCAGTAGTTTTAGCAATGGCATCTCTATCAGAACTCCCAGTGCCTGGAAAGAGAGGTAATATCATGCTTGCATTATATACGCTTAAAAGTGTGTTCTTACTGAAAGGCTCTTCACTGTAGGACCTTTTACTGCAGATAAGGATGAGTTCATTATTCTTTGTAGTGTGTAGGTAGAGCTTGGCAACTAATCATATACTTGGACCTCACCATGCCAAGCACTATACAAACACAGAACAAAAAGACCCTGCTCTGAGGACCTTAAAATCTAAATAATGTGCTCTCTTTGCTAGCGCACCAAGCAAGACCGTCTGTTTGCAAAGGGCTTCCCATACTAAAGACAGCCACCTTTAGACTAACAAGCTGCTTTTCCTGAAGTATAAGGATTTAGAGAATATAACCCTCATGGAGAGTGGCACAGAGACTATAGTTCTTTGGGCACAATGGAGAAATAATCATTATTTTAGTTAGTGTCCCAATTCAATGGTAAGCATGCACTATAAATGCATAGACAGCTAAGAAGGGGACTGCATATCCTTTTTAGTTATCAAATTATTTCACATCTCGCATAGTATAAAGAATGAGAACTTTCTTACTATTGCATTTTAGATTAACTCAACTGATACATTCTGGGAGCAGGAGTTTTTCCCTGAAAAACAATCATTAAAATGTAATTCCATAAATATTGCCTCAGGAATCCAGTTATTTGGCTGTATATTGTATATAAAAAGAGAACTGAAGCTTGCTTGGTGTTTATGGCAACAAGCGTTACTGTCAGGTACATTACAGGTCATTGATTTATAAACAGCCAGGATGAAACTCTCACCACATCCAACTGTTAAGGGAATTGTGGCTATGTCTACACTAGCACTTTTGTTGGTGAAACTTTTTTTTGGTCAGGGGTGTGAAAAAACTACCCCCTGATTGACATAAGTTTCAACGACAAAAGCACCAGTGGGGACAGCCCTATGTTGGTGGGAGACGCTCTCCTGCTGATATAACTACCGCTGCTCATTGGGGATGGTTTAATTATGTCAATGGGAGAGCTCTTTCCTGTTTGCATAAAGCAACTACACAGGAGATCTTACAGTGGTGCGGCTGCAGGGTACAGCTGTGCTGCTCTAAAGTCTGTAGTGTAGACGCAGCCTGTATGAAATAAAGTACCCTCAGAGAAGTACAACCTTCTCTGCATCTGCACAAAAGTAATGCTAATGGCCAGGCCATCTTTCCAAAGCATGCAATCCTAGATGAACAGCTAGGACACAGGGGATTCTCAGACAGAAAACTCAGGGCCTGAGAAACCAAGATGGGTCAGTGTGTTTTAACAGTTAAATTTGAGTGAGAGGCCAAGATAGATGGAGAGACCAAGGCAGCTGCTTCTTTGTGATTAAGTAAATGGTGCTTTAGCTGAGATTTCGGAAAGACAGAATTATCTATGTGTATTTGATAACTGTGACAGAGCAACTTTCTATTATATCTTTCGGAGACCATTTTATATTAAGTATATGATTGGTTTATACATCAGTGTGGGCCAGGGTTTGTATGCATTTCCCAGCAGGGAGGGATAGTGAAAACAGGTGCAGAAGATTAAGGCAAATCACTCGGGTTATAACAATTCCAGAGATGTACCATCTCCCGGGGAGGCTTGCATATTCTGGTTCAAACTATATTCTTCAGAGACCACCATCCAAAGAAAGGACTTTTGGATAAATAGTCCAAGCTTAAACTGGTGCGGGGCCTTCATTCTGGTTCCTGATCTAAAGAGCAATATGAACTTGTAGCCAGAAGGAAAACCCAACTCTGGCCTGTGAAGGATCGACACTTATTGGAGTCCTATGGTGGAGTTGGGGGTGACCCCTGGTAAGCTTCCAGTGCTGTCAGCACTTATGGCAATTCACACTGTCATATGTCCCACACATGCTGCCACCAGACATGTCACAATAATATCTCAGTTCTTGGAAATCGACTCATGTCCATTCTGTACATAAACAAGTTACTCTGGAAAATGTTCTCAACGAGTTACTGATTTCTGCTCAAATGGAAAACTGATCTTCAAGGCTCAGAAATATGCTACTGCTTGGCAAAGACAGAACAGTATCATTAGAGGTAGGCTAATTATTTTCACTTTTTAAATGCATTCCGACAAATCATATTAGATTCAACAACTGCCTTTAAGGCCTCACTCCTACAAAGTGCTCAGTGTGAGGAGATCCCTGAGTCAATGCAGAACTTGTTGCAGGATCATGAGCTTAACACTATGTTGGACAAATTAATAGAAACAATATCTGGTGGATATTTGACCTCTAAATAATTTATTCCTCTTGGCCTGAGTTTCACAGGAAGATACATTGTGCATTCAAAGGAAAAACTTATTGAAATTTGAATTGCACGTTAACAAGAGACTCTTGAAGTTTCAGATGGATTCAAATCATAGGATATTCTGTTTCTGAAATAAAAATAAACAGTTAATCAGCATATCATCTGTGTATTTTATTTAGAGGAAACCACACAGTATTTTAAATGACTCTGGCTAATAGCTAAATGACAGGCAAAAATACTAATCTCAAGTGCCAGAGTGAGGGGCACTGTGAAATGAGTATGGGGAGTGTTGACGGCATGGAAATTTCATCTCCATTTCATTTGAACCTTTTACACTGAACTTGAGGATTTAAACCATAATCTTTATAATTTAAAAAAAAAAAAAGGCTGGAGAGAATGGCAACCCTGTGCAATTGAAAAGACTGGGGGATAGTTTATCATTTTCTCTCTAAACCAAAGGTATGCAAAGCACTTAATGGTACAGGAGAGGTAGACTTGGGGCTTCTAGTTAACCTTCCTCTTAGCACAAGAACAAGGAGACATTCAATGATATTCAAAGGCAATATATTTAATACTGGCAGTAAACCCTCAAGATTCTAGGCATAAACTAACTACTGAGTGACACTGGGAAGGTTATTTAATAATTGTCCGCTACAGAGTTTCCTACACTTACATCTGAAAGCAGTTGCCACGAGCTACTGTCACAGATAGGGTACTAGACTAAACAGACTGCTGTTCTGGTCCAGTCTGGCAATGCTTATGTAAAGACAACCTGATTAAGTGCATTTCTGAAACACTGATTAGAGCTGGATGAATTATTCATGTATAAGTGATACTATTTCATACTCACTACAATTGCTGACTTGCTGCGAAAGGCATTCGTTTTTCACAGGATAGCATTAGATTGTAGCTGGTGGAATTGGTTGACTAATACAGAAAGTGATTAATGTTCAAACAGGAAAAAATGATGCTGACTAGTTCAGCTTGCAATTCGTGCGGTCATCCTGGCCAATATTTTCAGAACAGGTAAAGGATTTAGGAACTTAACTTTAGGCATCAATTTTTAAAAAGCTTGGATATTACTTATTGTTAATGAAAAATTATTAGGTAAGTGTCCCAATTTTTTGCAATAATAATTATTTCTATGAAGATTCATGCCATATGTGAGTTACTTGCTATTTTTATTCTCCTAATTTAAAGGTTTATTGTCCAATCATGAACAGAAACATCATCTATTTTAGATGATTAGTTATACACCACAAATAATAAATAATGAGCAATTTTCAAAGAAACAAATTGGGAGTGGATGCACATATGTGTAAACAGTGAATTGAATGTTTACCAATAGTGCATATATTCACATACATTGGGAACATTTGGGAATAATTTGTAAAGAAAAAACTGACAAAATTCACAACAATCAACTTTCAACAAATAATTTAGCAAACTGTAATTGTGGGTAAATTAGTATCTATTTCTTTAATCCAACTGTTATAGATTTCAGACTCTTTTCACATTTCAGGAACAGCAACCCTTTAAAGACTACAGCAACTGTTTACAATCCTACTTATTGCATTGTTCAAGAAAATCATTATAATACTCAAACTAGACTTGGAGCCACAGCATTAGAAGGATTTGTGGATAGATCAAGTGCTACAGTGCAGGCAACCCAATTTCAGATCATTTTTTTCTTTGATCTGAATACTGCCATGTGGATTAAAAACTGGTTGAAGGACAAAAAAGAAAAGGTGATGATAAAAGGCAATGGACTGAATTTTGGGTAAGTGATATATAACAAGGGTCAAGGTTTGATCTGGTCTTACAGAAACTTCATTAATTATCTAGATGAGGGAGTAAGTAGCACATTTAACAAAAATCATAGATGATACCAAGTTAGGGAAAGGTAAGAAAGACTAGTGAAGACAGATAAGTGATGCAAACCGTGATTGCAAACATGGATAGGAAATGTAATGAGATTCACCTTGAAAAATGGAAGCTATGCTAGCTGAGGAAAGATAATCCAAAATAGAATTATTCAGTGGAAAGCAGTAATGTTGCAAGAAATGTAGGGCAAATAAGCTGATAAAAAAATTGACTTTGCAATGTGATTTGACAGCAAAAAAAGCCAGTGCAATCTTGGACTGCACCATATCATAGAACGTGGTGGTAATATAGGTCTAGTTCAAAACCAGTGTAGTATTATCTTTCATCCTGGGTATCTTGTTACTGTAAAGATATTGTTAACTTGGAGGAAGGTATTAGGAAAGATTAATAGAGTAAAATAGGTGTAGCTAGGCTAAGTAATGATTACAGGAGGACAAGATAAAAGTCTACAAATCTCTGAATAAGGTGTAAACAACCTAAAAGGGAAAACATTGTTTAGGGAAAAACAAGGAGATAGGAGTAAAGGAATAATATCAAGAAAAGGAAAATAGGGTCTGAATATCAGAAAAATCTTTCTGATAATGAGATTTTTCAGGCTAGGGAATTTAGCTCTCGAGCAGCAGTGTAAGCTCCATTGCTTTGGACTCTTAAGACTAGATCAGTAATTATGGTATCTTAGAAATGACGTTCTAGCCCCATTATAGTAAATGGTAAAATTCCCATTGACTTGAAAGGGGTTGGTCAGTATTTCACCCTAGGAGTGAGTCCTGCATTAGCAGTGGAATGGATTAAATGATTTAGCAATTATTTTTCAGTTGTAACTGTTTAGGGTGACATTCTTCTCTTCTACCTGTATAAATCTATAATAACCCAACTGAAGTCAATTGAGTTACTCTGGATATATATGTGCGTAAATGGGAGTAGAATTTAATCCTTGGATTCTTCTTTACTTCCTTCTCTTCTTCCGAAAATTCTGTATACAGGCCAAATAGTGCATCACAAGTAATAAGCATAAAACCCAAAACATAACTCAGCCACAATATCAGAGGCTCGTTCACTTGCACATCTACTAATGTGATATATGCCATCATGTGCCAGCAATGCCCCTCTGCCATGTACATTGGTCAAACTGGACCGTCTCTATGTAAAAGAATAAATGCAAATCAGACGTCAAGAATAACATTCAAAAACCAGTTGGAGAACACTTCAATCTCTCTGGTCACTCGATTAGACCTAAAAGTGGCAATACTTCAACAAAAAACTTAAAAAACCGACTCCAACAAAAGACTGCTGAATTGGAATGAATTTGCAAACTGGATACAATTAACTTAGGCTTGAATAGAGACTGGGAGTGGATGGGTCATTACACAAAGTAAAACTATTTCCCCATGTTTATCCCCCCCCCACCCCCCACTGTTCTTCAGACATTCCTGTCAACTGCTGGAAATGGCCCACCTTGATTATCACTACAAAAGGATCCCTCCCCCCCCCCCACTCTCCTGCTGGTAATAGCTTACCTTAAGTGATCACTCTGGTTACAGTGTGTATGGTAACACCCATTGTTTCATGTTCTCTGTGTATATAAATCTCCCCACTGTATTTTCCACTGAATGCATCCGATGAAGTGAGCTGTAGCTCACGAAAGCTTATGCTCAAATAAATATGTTAGTCTGTAAGGTGCCACAAGTACTCCTTTTCTTTTTGCGAATATAGACTAACATGGCTGCTACTCTGATAATTCTTCCAGGAACCCATAAGTGTACAATCCACATTTTTATGGGCAGTATAGAGCATATGGATGACAGCATGTGGATTTTGACAAAAGCTTATAGAGAAGCTCATTATGCTGGAAGAATGCTTCCCAAATAACGCATACAGAGGTCCCAGGAAAGACATCATACTATACTGGCATATGCGAGAATGTCTGTAACCATAATCTATAGAAGACTCTGTTCACCACCAGGCTATTGTCTGCCTTCAGATTTGTACTCAGAGTATGTTTCATCCTATTCAGTGCTGCTGAGGGACAGTGTGTCCAAAAAGAGTATTACTCCTTTCATATCCATATAATACTGATTATTTTATTCTTATTAATGTGAATCTAGAAGTCTCACACAGTAACCTTTAACTTAAATGTTGTGCAGAGAAGATGATGCTGGAAGCAGTGAATCAAGTAAACTAGTAGATCAAGATCAGTGTCACTACAAATAATAAACTACAAGTATTGGAAGGACTGTGCAGCTTTCGTTTTGGGAATCTCAGTACTGAGCCTTGCTTTGGAAACAAGGAGACCAGACCAGAACAATAGCTCCTATTATGACAACTGGGCCTATACATTTACCATCATTGTGAGCTCAACTGTGAAAAGTGAATGAAAGTTCATTAAGTGTCACAAATGTTGATTTGGGAAACGACTGAATTAATACAAACAAAAAGACCTAATGATATAATTCAAGGACTGTGTTAAGATCATGAACAAGAAAATTGTGGGACTGGAAATCAATGTATCAAAATTAGTTCATCAGAAATTAGGCCTAATTATTGGACAAAATAATGAAGGGATGGGATATTCTGCCCATCACTTCCTTTTGGGGTCCTTAAAAGAAAGGCTTTGGCTACCATGACATGGCTCCCTTAAAGAAGGAGAAGGAATGAGCTTCACTGTCATGCAACTCCCATCATCTCTTGGGACCCCAGACCTTCTTTGTCATAATCCTGAGAGATGTCCTGACCAGATGGGGCCAGAGAGAGAGAATCAGATGACATCTCTATTGGCTAGATCCTGAACACCACCTGGGATGTGAGACTGTCTCTCCTTCCCCTGTTTCCTCATTCCCAGTGTGTCCTCTTCCTATTTCCTTTGGTCTACTAAGAATCTGGGTTAGCCAGCCAAAACATTTTATTTTTCCCCAGCCCACAAGGGCTGGGGGGGAGATACCAGTGAAAGGAGGACTCTCAGGCCTAAGAATAGTAAACTATGCTTTATTGAAGGAAGGAAGGAAAGACTTATGCTCCAATCTGCCCAGGGAGCTCCTAGGACGCGCGGAGGGGCTGCAGGGGACTCTGGTCATTCGGGACAGCTGACCAGGCAGGACTCCGCCGGGGGGAGTTCTCTGCAGTGCTATATTCTCCGTGCTTATCTCGGAGTTACATGGGGTCAATAGCTGGTTACATTGTTATATGTATGATTTATGCTTATTAAATAAACTAACTTGTTTACAGGCAAAAATATGCTGAGCTATGCTACAATATCTTTTGGCAGGGTCTGTCGGACAAAGTTCATTGAAATTGCCTGCGTCCCCCGCTTACAGTCACGTACTCAGTCCACCACTTAGCTCCTCGCCAATCTTCCACAACCTTGCCCCTACAGGCTGATAGGACTATATGCTGTGCCTGAGTTTCTCCTGCAATGAGATTGCAAGTCAACAGTAAAGACAGAAGCTGCATTTTCTATCTCTGCCGTTCTTTTCTTTCCCTTTTTGTGTTTGTCTTCTAGAAAATGGGATCCAAATTGAACAGATCCTGCCCATCTCAACTGTTCCCTTTTCCCCAAAAGGACAGTTATTACCATCTTTAATACCATCAAAAAACCTGTCAGACAATTTGTTTTTCCTTTTTATAAAAACTGTCTCTAGGTGGAGAGAAGGGAACAAGGAATGTTTTTTTTTTTTTTTTTTTAGAATGAAAGTCTTACTTAAACAATTTCAAATGTAAAGTGTTTTTCCTTGTCTATACCTTTAATAAAAAGAATTTTTATCTATGTTTACCACAACACTAAGCAGCCTGAGTTCTCTGTATAACAAACCTTGTTTAATGTTAGACAGTGATAGGGTCATGTTAACATTTTTAACACTTTGAGCCTTTCCTCCCACTTTAATACAACAGTCCCCTAGCTTAAAATAATGCTAATGCAACCAAACAAGTAGAAAGACAAGGGCTCAGATGATCAGCTGTGGTAAATCAGCGTAGCTCCATGGATTTAGAACAGCAGAGACCCTGCCCAAGATCCCAGAAGTCCATTTTAGCTAAGCAACATATTAGACCTTCCTCAACCTTGGAACCCCTTCATTACCTGTGGCACTATATACCAGAGCCCTTATCTTCCTCTGTGGCCAAATCAAAATTGGCAATGCAAACCATCCATTTGTCCTAAGGAATGAGACCCTAACTTTTCTCCTAAACAGTAGTGTGCCGCATTGTAGATCATAGGACTATCCACCAGCTCATCAGCCTGCTTGCTCTTTTTTTAAAATATGCTGCTAATAAACAGTGAAAGAAACGTTTTACTTTCTTGCCATATAGTTGAGACACTTTTCTGTTTCATGACTACAATAGTTCATGAAACATAATATATCCATGCCCCTTGACTTCAGCAGGCTTTAGATCAGTCCACTGAAAGGAAGGATAGCCTTAAGTTTAAGGCACTGGACTGGGACTCTGAAATCTGTAGTCAGTCCCTTGCTCTGCTGCAACCTTTCTGTGTGACCTTGGGCAAGCCACTTAATCTCTTTATATAATTCAATTTTTTGTTTCTAAATTAAGGATAATTATATTTCCTCTCTCACACTCTTTGCCAGTCTTCTACTTAGAGTGTGAGTTCTCTGGGGCAGGGGCAGTCTCTTACTTTTCGTACACAGAGTGCTTAGCTCAGTAGGGCCCTAGTTTCAGTAGGCATCTCTAATTGTTACTATTAAACTGATTTTTTTTTTAAACATCTAAATATTTGGCAACTTACCTTGCATTTGAAAAATGATTTGATGCCTTTATATACAAGTACTATCTGTAGCTAAAGATCTGGTATTCTGAAACAGAATAATCTGTTTTTCAAGCTTACAACATTTTATGTAGATTTTTAAAAAATCTAACCTAAATTTGTTCATTAAAGCACTTTCCACACAGATTATTCATGTGGAAACAATTACCATATACCACTGAGGTTGTGGTTTCACAAAGTACCCACAAATACTTTTTTGTGACTGTGTAGTGTAGGCATAATACACAGGCTTGGATTTCAATGAATGCAGCAATATATTTCACTTAGAAGAAAATTACTACCTCTCATTTATTTTAAGCCCTATACTAACACACATTCATTGGGAGAAAAATAGAAACTCAAATACAAGACATCTTTTGAGGAAGCAGGGCCCTTTAGAAAGCCCATAGTTTCATAAAATAATAAACCCTATTTTATAATGTTGGTTATAGTGCTTGGACCCTAAGTTTGTTAAACTCATTGATGGTTGTTGAAGGTTAAACATGTATGATAGTACTGACAGTTTATTATAGGAATCAGAGTTACATCCAGACATAGGCCAGGGTTTAAAATTCAGATGTGTCTTGTGTGCATGTACATTTGGATTTCATGGGGCATTTCATGACTCTATCTTTCTCACATACACTTTTTGAAATAAATTATAATTGCACAGCTAACATTTTTACTGGCATAATTGGTTTATATTTGAAATAGCAAAAAAAAATCAAAGTTCCATTTGCTTTAAACCTGGACATTATTACACACTGATAAAAAAAAAAAAATATGCAGAATTACCAGTGGAAACATAGCCTTGGGGTTGCCTGTGGTCTTTTAAAATGTTCGCCACCCAGAGTAATAAATTAGGGAGAACAGATGCTAACAACTCTCCAAATACACTTTTTTTAAATGTTACACACTAAAAGATGCGGTCCCTGATCCTTGATCAAGTGAATATAGAGAGTACATGTAGACAAATAATACTACTGAGGGGAAAATAGATCTTCTGCTTCTTAATGGATATATCTTAGGAGTTAACTTGTGCCATTTAGTCCTGAGCATAAGGGCACTGCCTCAAGGGAAATAAGTGAGGGGTTTTGCCTCAGAGGGTCTCTTCATGGACTAATATAGAGGGAGGGGTAAGGCCATAGCTTTCACTCTCTCCTATCCCTCCTTTGGGGTAACATGTAGCCCATGGGCAGATGGAGAAAGCAGTCTTCATGCTACCCCTAAGTTCTGGGACTGCAACTATGATAGTCCCTTGTGTGGCGCATATAAAGGGAAAAGTGGCCCCTTATGTCCCATTAACCCATGCAGAGGCCAATCAGAATCTGGCCCTAAATTCATAGTGTCCCCCATCCATTTTTACCTGCTCCTAACTTTAGCCATATAGCGCTGCAAAATAATATTAACTAATAATTACTAAGCATTTATGTCACATGTTGCATCTTCAAATCACGGTACAAAACAGTATCTATTAATCCTCACAGTATTCCTCTGTGGCATGTAAGGAATTTAACCCCATTTGAGAGATGGGTAACTTTAAACATAGAGAGGTGCAAAATATGTGTGTACTGCCCATTTTTCTCAGATCCAAAACTCTAGATCTGAATTCCCCTGAACTTGAGAAGTCTGGTTACTGGTATAACTTTGTGACTCGGGAGTCAGGTTGATTGGAGAGAAGGCATCATTTAGAGCTTACTTTCTATGAACACAATATGCTCTGGTCAATATCTTTAATATTCCATGTTCACAATGGATTGTACCTTTGTAGGCAGATTTTCAGTATACCCCAATAGAATAATATTGAAGTAGTTAAAGGGATTTAATTCATTCTGAAAAGAAAATGTAGCTTAAATATGTTTTCCCAAAAAGCCATTTTCTGTCTGATAAAGAGGTAACAAATTACAAAATGATTCTGTGTTGGTTCAAAGATTGAACTCTTCAGGCTGCTTTCTCAGAAGTTATCTTCTAACATGTCTTTCCAGTTTGTTCTGCTAAGCTGGAAATACTAACAGTAAAGTCAAATCTCTGTGATAATGGGACTTTAATAATAACTAACTTCATTATACAGAAAGGTACAAAAACATGGCTACCCAGTAGCATGCAAGTAAAATGAAACTAGTGAAAATCTAGTTTCCCTGGGGGAAGGGATAGTTTAGTGGTTTGAGCATTAGCTTGCTAAACCCAGGGTTGTGAGCTCAATCCCTGAGGGGACCATTTGGGGCAAAAATTGGCAATTGGTCCTACTTTTGAGCAGGGGGTTGGACTAGATGACCTCCTGAGGTCCCTTCCAATCCTGATATTCTATGAAAATAGAGGGAGAGATTCTTTTGTAGATTTTGTCATAAGCAAGTTTTTGGATTAGTAAATAGAAAATTTGTAGAGCCCTGCACAGATACAAAATTTATATCCGCGGATGTGGATGGATATAAATCAGTGTCAGCGGAGCTGCAGGACTCTACCGGGAACAGCAGTTGTGAAAGCAGCAGCCTGATTGGCTGCTGCTCCCAGGAGCCAATGCCCGGCACAATCAGCTCCCCTGGTGTCGCTGTTCCACCCCCAGCCCCACCCACTGTGGTGGGCACCAGGCTCACCAGCAGCTGTCCCTGGTTATGGTAGTGCAGTGATTGGGACTGGGGGTGGTACAGCCATGCCAGAGGAGCTGCTGGCATGGGGCACTGGCTCCTGGGAGTGGCTTCTTTCACCACTGTGGTTCCCGGTAGAGCCCTGCAGCTCCACGGATACTGATTTATATCCGCGGACATCCTCATCCGTGGATATAAATTTTGTATCCGCGCAGGGCTCTACAAATTTGAGACTGGCATCACAGGGCCTGCTTGGTCCTTGAAATCACTTAAACCTAATACTTGCAGTCTTGCTATATCTAGAAGTAGTGCCAACTGTCTCTGAGGCAGTGACCATCTTTTTGTTTTGTGATTGTACAGTGCCTAGCATAATGGGGCACCAGTCTATGACTAGGCCTCCTAGGTAATACCCCAATACAAATAATATTACATCTGTGTTACTTCCAAATTACTATTAATATAGCATTTAACTCAGTCACAGATGCCTGTGTGTGCTCCTTGCTCCTGCCTTCACCACATTTCAGTATCTTGTCAGAGCTGGCTAGATTTCACCTGCAGAGACAATGAGGATAGAATAGGGAGAAGATGAATGAATAAGTGAAACACCTCTGTAATGTGAGGGAATGGAGTGTTCTCCTCACCCCCCAAAAAAGGCATCTTTAAAATTAACTTTCAGCTTCCACTTCCAGTCTTTCGTTAGCAATAGGACTGAAACATGTTAATGGTGCAGTACAACTTTTAATTAGATATTTTTAATACTAAACTGAAAGAAAAAAGGATGCCTGGTTTAGCTTTTCAGTGATTTTAATTATAAAGCACCAAATAGCGGTCAGCCCATAAAGTCACTGTTTGGTATGATTAACTCTCTAATAAATAAGAAAAAAAGTATGTGGTAGGGAAGTGAATGGCTTTCAAGTAATGAGATTAAAAAGTCTTCACTTTTCACTCATTAGATCAAATGTGGCCTAGTTTGACAGCAACTGAAAAATCATTATTATCTCAGCAGTTGGTTGCTTTTGAGAAGTTGCCAGTGGCCTAAATATTACCAGTATACCTGCAACAAGGGAATGATGCGCAGGAGGGCTGCTAAGAGACAGATCTTTTATTCTGACCCCCATCAGGGTTACAAATAGCTATATTACTGTCACATGGCAAATGTCAATCTACTGAGGCCAATTGCTACTGTTTCCATGCCTATGATGATCAGCATTTGAGAAAAAAATCATACGTGGAGAAAGATCAAGTCTCAGCTAGTAAAAGGGTACACATGTCACAAAAAAACACAATCACACTTATCACTCACTGGCACTCTTGTGGCTTCAGATGCTGCCAGTTACAGAGTCAGAAGGGAAACTGAATTATTCTGTCCATATTAGAGGGTCCAACAAGGCCAGGGATGAGCCACACTAAATGGGGAGAACTTGGGTGAGTTTGCTTTGCTACTACTCATTCTGTGCTTGTACCGTGAATGCAATATCCTTCATAATGTACTTATAAACTCCTGCTCACCTCTGTGGGAATTAGCCTCATGCACAGTTCAGACAGCTCTTCAGCTTCTTTTGTGCTATTATAATCTGAAGTCAAAACTGCTTACAAAGGATGTCCTGATTACAGTATATGTATCTCAGAGCATGGGCTAAAAGAGAGGACGTAATAGAAAACACATTTTAATAACTATAGGAAGGTATCAAATGTTTACATTTCAAGTCCTGCTCAGTACACGACAAGTTTTTTTTTTCTTAACTAGGTCTGAAAAATATAAACATGCTTATAAAGACTATAGGGTTCTGTTGGATGACGTGCATTGGTGTTAATAATGAAATAGGACTTCTGGAAATTGCTAAAGTTCAAAAATAACATGCAGTGCCAGTGGCAAGTTAGCAGGATAGATGATCTTGTACTTTACCAATTAAAACAAGGTCAAGGACCCAGCAATGCATCCAGCAGGAGCATTTATCATTGACAGAGGAATAGAAAATATGGAAGCTAAATAGCTTTCATTATTTTAATTTGAAAAGAAGAAAGTATAGGTGAACTTAATTTCAAATGATAAAAGCAACCTTATTGTTTGGTTCTTCTTTTCTTTTTTTTCTTTTCTTTTTTTTTTTTTACTATGTTTTATTTACTCTGCAATCCTTACGGATAAATGAACTGTTGAGAACAAAATACCCACACAACCTAAATGAAATCTCTAACTTTACAAAGATTTGGATAACTACCTGTTAGCTCCCTAACTTTCAACTGGCAACTCTGCCTTCTATGACATACTGTCAAATCCACAGTGAGGATTCAGCTCACTATAATAATCTCTACTATGGTGTCTTCTGGCCTTTGAATCTTACATACTCAACTGCTACCTGAATCTCAAAGGCTCACAATGTGTTATGTAGAGCAGTGCCACTCAAATGGTGGTCCGCGGACTGGTGCCAGTCTGCGAACCATTGGCTGCCAGTCTGCGCGCACATTGGAAAAAAAAATGGCCAGTCCCCCACATCAGATAGCTTGAGAAGCACTGATGTAGCGTGTCTCTTAACCAAGGAAGCTTTGGAATGCATGAGATTTCAAGAGCAGGGCTGATACAACAAAGACCCTGGAAATCTGTGATTGTATTGATGGAATACCAATACAAATATGACAGGGATGTTGAGGGTAAAGAGGAAAAGGAAGCAAATGGGAAAAAAATGAAAGATGTGGAGTTATAATTGGTTCAAGAAGTTAGCATTGGCTGAAGAGATGAATCATGAATAGGGTGACCAGATAGCAAGCATAAAAAAATCGGGACAGGGGGTGGGGAGTAATAGGTGCCTATATAAGAAAAAGCTCCTAAAATCAGGACTGTCCCTATAAAATCGGGACAACTGGTCACCCTATTCATAAGGTTGGAGACTGGATCAGGAAAAAAAAAGAGGGGAGGTCTTGGTCTTCTTAGCATATGTGCAACGTGCTTCAGGTGGAATGTGACCAGGATTCATCACCGAATTTGGTCCATTGGTTGGATCATTAGCTTCCCCGGTCTAGGCCAGGTACTGACAGGGAGCATGACATGAACACTGATCCATGCCCCTCGAGGATTTGATTTGACTGTTGCACAGGGGGATGGGATGCAGAGAAACTGAGTAGAGAGAAAATCTCAAAAGGCTTGGATAAATTATTTTAAGCATTCACATTTCAGGGGCTTTTCTGAATTGAGCTTCCAAACCCCTTGACGTTTGCTGATGATGCCTTACACCCTAGCCTAGTAAATATTGCTAGTTCTTATACAAATGAAATTTTGAAAATGTTCTCGACTAAGAAAGAAATCTAAGGAGGTTCTGAGAACCATAATATGACCATTGAACTAGAAACAGAGAACCTTGCTAACTAGGAAAATTCCAGGAGGTTCAACTTTAGGCAGTAATTTAATGTAACGAGAATTGTTTTGCTCACAGTAAGCATCAAATTATAAGTGATTAAGAGTGGAACAGCATATACATGATGTATCATAATAATAAACATTGAGAATGTATACTATTATTGATAAAACGATACTATATAACATCTCTATGTAGTACTTTTTTATCTTCAAAGCGCATCACATGCATTAACAAATTAATCCTCCAAACACTCCAGTGCAATAAATATTTTTATTCCTACCTTACTGATGAAAAAACAAGCAGAGAGGTTCAAATGGAAAATGTTCAGAGGTGGCATCTTATTTTGGGTGCGTTTGTGTTTACTTGCCTATCTTGAGACACCTTGTGACTGATTTGCAGAGGTGCTGAGTACGTGCAACTTCATTTTAATGTGCTTCTGCAAATCAGGCCCAGTATATTGCAAGTTGGGTGCCCAAACTGTAACTTACTGATGGTATCTCCATCAGAGCTATGATTTGAACTCAGGGGTTCCAGGCTCCCGCTCACTTAATCAGGTCACTAGACCACACCTAGTGTGGGAGGAGGTCAGGGCTCTGGGCTGGGGCTGGGGCTGAGGGGTTTGGGGTGCAGGAAAGGGTTCCAGGTTTGGGGGCTCAGGGCTGGGGCAGGGGATTGGGGTGCAGGGTTAGGGTGCAGATTTACCTCCAGTGGCTCCTGGTCAGTGGCACAGCCAGGGTGCACTGTGGACTGCGCTTTGCCCCGGAAGCAGCCAGCAGCAGGTCTAGCTCCTAGGCAGAGGCATGCAAGCAGCTCCGCATGACTTTGGCCTGCAAGCACCGCCCCTCCCCCCAGTTCCCATTGGCTAGTTTTTTTCCCCTGCTGATAATAGCTCATCTTAATTAATTAGCCTCTTACAGTTTGTATGGCAACTTCCACCTTCTCTGTATGTGTATATATATACATATGTATGTATATATATATACATATATAGTCTTACTATATGTTCCATTCTATGCATCCGATGAAGTGGATTGTAGCCCACGAAAGCTTATGCTCTAATAAATTTGTTAGTCTCTAAGGTGCCACAAGTACTCCTGTTCTTTTTGCGGATACAGACTAACACGGCTGCTACTCTGAAACCTTTCGCAGAAATACTTTGATAAGTCCTTTTTTGTTATGTAACCAAAACAATACCTGCCAAAATGTAATGTGGTGGGGGTTTTTCAAGCCACATACCTTTTTCTCAGATGGGATATTTAAGATGTGGATAAAAGCAATTACATTAAATTCTTCTCTGTAGTACAGCTAATCTCTCTGTGTAGAATTATTGTATCTTAGGGTATCAAATAGATATGACATAGAATCATAGAATCATAGGACTGGAAGGGACCTTGAGAGGACAGCTAGTCCAGACCCCTGCACTCATGGCAAGACTAAGTATAAAGTATATAAGTATTATGTACATAGTAAGATGAGGAGTAGAATAGGGGGCATCTGTAAAGTGGTACACAATAAAGAGAAACATGGAGGTGTGTAGCATATACTGAAGCAAATAAATAATATAATAGCAAAGATCATTGGTCTCAATCAATAATTTTTAGGCATAATGAATGAAGTTTTCCTACCTCTTGAGGTTTAAGTGGTTATCAGAAAGAGCGCCCCTGCAGATTTAAACTATTCTTATTTACTCCCTTCACAGCAGCACTCAGCTCTTTTCTCCACTTACAGTATATAACAAAGCTTAGGTTACAAGAGCACTTTAAGAAGTTTAATTATATTCTTTATCACCTGTAGTACTTTATGACTACAGCTGGCAGGAGAATGACTATTCTAGTTTGCAGCAACTTTTGAGGTTTCAAAATTTGTTTCCTTTGTGCACTGGAAAGAAAACAAAACCTTTCAAACATTTTTGTGAAATACAATTGTGTCAAAAGATCATTTTTCAATCTCCCGCTTGCTCTGTGACTAGAGAATCCACCCTGGACCTGAGAAACTTTGCCTTCAAAACTTCAAAAATAGATACATTTCTGTTCAATATTTTGGCATCAACAAAACAGCATACAACAGAGCCTCAAAGATATGAACATCAGAGTTATGCACTGATTGGTCAACTGGACACCATGTGAAACTGGAAGTAACCAATCAGGCAGCAGCAGAGACAAAAAGAAGAAGCAAGTACTGTATTGCATCTTAAAGGTAGGCACATCTGGGCTGCCTGTCCCCACGCCCACTTGCGGGACAGCCACTGACAGCAAGACGCTGGGGCTGCCCACCCAAGGCAGCCAGAGCCAGCTGAGCAGGAGCAGCACTGGGGTCTGCACAGCTTTCACTCCTCCCTACCCCCCACCGGGAGGGGGATGTGCTGTTTTTACCTCCCTCCCCCAGTGGGGGAGGGGGCGGTGTTACTGTTTTCACACACCCTGCAGAGAGGGACAAGCTTGCAAACTCATGCCAGGGCTGAGTAGGGAGCTCAGCTGCTGCTGAATCCTGGCCTGGAGCATCAGTTGCTGGATCTGGAGCCCAAACTTTGCTTTGTTCAGCGTTATAAACATTTCAGAGTTATGGAGACAACCTACTCCCGAGGTATCCGTAACTCTGAGGTTCTACTGTATTTAGATGAACAAATGTTTAGCTGGAAGCTTTTGGACCAGTTCTAATCATGACATTGTCAACAAGGTGACATGGGGAAATAATATGTAGGTTGATTGAACATCAACTTTTTATAACTATTGCATCACTTTATAAAATGAAATTTTACTTTGAACTTGCCTAAATTATGATGAAGATGAAATGTATGGGTGGTACTGATTAAGAATGGACTCAACCAAAACCCAGACTGGAACACTCAAACTCAAAATCCAAATCTAGATCTGATTTTTGTTTTCAAATGGTCTCCATTTTCATAATGAGTGAAACTAAACTCAAGATCAAAACATACTTTAAGTTGGGGTACTGTGTATGCATGTTTAGTATGTATGATGACTATTAATGACCAGGATTAGCTATCAGATTTATAGGAAGAAATTGCAAAAATCCATGGGGGCATGTGTTCTTCCTTTACAACATGACCATAAGTGTAAACAGGTCAGGACTAGAAAAGGTAGTCATGAAGTAACATGAAAAATATTATCAAGTATCAGGGGGCAGCCGTGTTAGTCTGTATCCACAAAAACAACAAGGAGTCCGCTGGCACCTTAAAGACAAACAGATTTATTTGAGCATAAGCTTTCGTGGGTAAAAACCTCACTTCTTCAGATGCATGGAGTGAAAGTTACAGATGCAGACATAAAAATATTGTTCTGCTTGTATTTCTAGGTCCAATGTAAGGATAAGTTCCACATATTTCACAAGGGGACCTTCAGTTATCAGTGAATATCAATTTCCCTTAAAAAATAGTCCTACTTTCAAGCCAAAACCTGTAAAATCCATGGATTTTCTCAATATTGAACCAATTTTAACGAGAAAAAAATAGCACTCCCGCTCCCCAACCTCAAAATCTTGACCAAATCTTTTATGAGGTTTAAAATAACACTGGTAATATTCTAATTATTTTTCATTAGAGTGGGAAGGGGTTTTGGTGTCACTTCTGGGTTATGGCTAGAATAGTAAAGGAAGCTGAGGAATAAAATGGGGAAGTGTATTCTCATAGTATTTCCTGCTCCTCTGTTGTCTTAACGTACTGGAAATCTCAGAGGTAATCCTGTATTATTCATGAATATTGGATTCAGTGTTGGCTAGTTTGTTAATTTTTTTACACCACCAAAATTATTCTAGAATTCACTTTAAAGTACTGGAAACATTTTTAAATTAAATGCTAATTGTTTAGTTTGTTCACATTCAGGTGGAAACTATATACATTATACAAGGATAGGTCTGATCCTGCCAGTGGCTCATTGTGCTTCCTGTGACGAGCATCCTCAATTGCCTCTGATTTCAATAACCACTAAAGTTGCACAGCAATTCACAGGAGAAGCTCAGCACCTGGCATGGTCAGGTTTTAATACTTTCTTGCTGGATTTATAAGATTAAATTCTATTTAGTCTTGCTACTGGCCTCCCTAAATGGTCATTCAGTAAGACCTGTGTGTCTGGGTTTGGGGATATTGGTTTGCTTATTCCCCTGTTCACTTATGTTCTTGTAAAGTTACACTCCATGGAGGAGAACTAACAGAGCCTTTTACTGAGATTATTGTATTTTTTCCTTTTTTAGACTCAAACCCATAGACTTTAAGGCCTGAAGGGACCATCATAATCCTCTAGTCTGCCCTCCTGCACATCGCAGGCCACAGAGCCTCACCCACTCTCTGCTGTAATAGACCCACAAACTCTGGCTAAGTTACTGAAGTCCTCAAATCATGATTTAAAGTTTTCAAGTAACAGAGAATTCACCATTTACTCTAGTTTAAACCAGCAAGTGACCATACCTCATATTGCAGAGGAAGGTGAAAAAAAAAAAAAACCAGGATCTCTGCCAACCTGACTCTAGGGAAAATTCCTTCCAGATACCAAATATGGTGATCATTTAGACCCTGAACACATCAGCAAGACCCACCAGCCAGGGAAATAATTCTCTGTAGTAACTCAGAGCCCTCCACATCTAGTGTCCCATCTCTGGCCATTGGGGATATTTGCTGCTAATAGTCACAGATGTGGCTACAATGGCATGAGGCCATCTCATCATACCATCCTCTCCATAAACTTGACAAGCTCAGTCTTGAAATCAGTTTTTTGCCCCCACTTGTTTTATCCCCTTGTGACAGAAGACACCAATCTCCTCCAGGATCTTTTTCATTAAGGGCCAAGTTCATATACCCTTACTCACACTGAGTAGTACATTACTCTTGATTTCAGTCCAACTGTTTGAGTAATAATTTACTACGCAATGTGAGCAAATGTGGCAAAATCCGGCCGCACATACTCTGATGTTGTATATGTATATCCCTTTGTACCTTATTTTATACAAGATCTCAAACAATGAAAATATTAATAAAACATGTTTAAAAGATCAGATTTCTTCAAATAAAACTGTGTTATTTGTGCAAAAACCCCAAATGATGCAATATAGTACATTGCCCTCTTAACTGGACCCTTATCTTGAAGTAATAATGCTGACAAAAATAATACTTTGGGGTTATAAGTTTGAAGTTTCTATAGTATCTGTTTCTGTAGGGAAAGCCTGGAATAGCCCAGGGTTTGTTATTGTGCTAGCAATGTAGTAATTATTACATGAAGGAGGATGTTAGTTACTTCCAAACTACTTTTGGTTCTATCAGTCTGGACTTTCTAATGCTTAGTGTGATGTCCTCAAAGAGTTAACTGCAGAGGTCATTGGGGAATAAATCATTACAGACATTTTCTAAACATCAGCATGCCTTAAAGCAAATGATTTTTGTATGTAACAATAATGTGAGTGAGGCCAAACAGCAAAAATTAAGATGTTTGTACACCAATGCAAGGAGCCTAGGTAATAAAATGGAGGAACTAGAGTTACTGGTGCAGGAAGTGAAACCAGATATTATAGGTATAACAGAGACCTGGTGGAATAGTAGTCATGACTGGGCTACAGGTATTGAAGGGTATGTGCTGTTTAGGAAAGACCGAAATAAAGGTAAAGGTGGTGGAGTAGCACTGTATATCAATGATGAGATAGAATGTAAAGAAATAAGAAGCGATGAAATGGATATGACCGAGTCTGTCTGGGCAACAATTAAATTGGGGAAGAAAACTATTAGAGCCTCCCCTGGGATAGTGCTTGGGGTGTGCTATAGACCGCCGGGATCTAATTTGGATATGGATAGAGCCCTTTTTAATGTTTTTAATAAAGTAAATACTAATGGAAACTGTGTGATCATGGGAGACTTTAACTTCCCAGATATAGACTGGAGGACGAGTGCTAGTAATAATAATAGGGCTCAGATTTTCCTAGATGCGATAGCTGATGGATTCCTTCAGCAAGTAGTTGCTGAACCGACTAGAGGGGATGCCATTTTAGATTTGGTCTTGGTGAGTAATGAGGACCTCATAGAGGAAATGGTTGTAGGGGATAATCTTGGCTCAAGTGATCATGAGCTAATTCAGTTCAAACTGAATGGAAGGATTAACAAAAATAAATCTGCAACTAGGGTTTTTGATTTCAAAAGGGCTGACTTTCAAAAATTAAGGAAATTAGTTAGGGAAGTGGATTGGACTGAAGAATTTATGGGTTTAAAGGTAGAGGAGGCCTGGGATTATTTTAAATTAAAGCTGCAGAAGCTATCGGAAGCCTGCATCCCAAGAAAGGGGAAAAAATTCATAGGCAGGAGTTGTAGACCAAGCTGGATGAGCAAGCATCTTAGAGAGGTAATTAAGAAAAAGCAGAAAGCATATAGGGAGTGGAAGAAGGGAGGGATCAGTAAGGAAAGCTAC
Source organism: Caretta caretta (assembly GCF_965140235.1). Taxonomy (NCBI): domain Eukaryota; kingdom Metazoa; phylum Chordata; order Testudines; family Cheloniidae; genus Caretta; species Caretta caretta. The sequence continues at coordinate 94,017,263 of NC_134209.1, read as the reverse complement.
CTTATTGAGGTCAGAATATGTAGGGATAAAGTGAGACAGGCTAAAAGTCAAGTAGAGTTGGACCTTGCAAAGGGAATTAAAACCAATAGTAAAAGGTTCTATAGTCATATAAATAGGAAGAAAACAAAGAAAGAAGAAGTGGGACCGCTAAAAACTGAGGATGGAGTGGAGGTCAAGGATAATCTAGGCATGGCCCAATATCTAAACAAATACTTTGCCTCAGTCTTTAATAAGACTAAAGAGGATCTTAGGGATAATGGTAGCATGATAAATGGGAATGAGGATATGGAGGTAGACATCACCATATCTGAGGTAGAAGCGAAACTCAAACAGCTTAATGGGACTAAATCGGGGGGCCCAGATAATCTTCATCCAAGAATATTAAAAGAATTGGCACAAGAAATTGCAAGCCCATTAGCAAGAATTTTTAAAGAATCTGTAAACTCAGGGGTTGTACCGTATGATTGGAGAATTGCTAACATAGTTCCTATTTTTAAGAAAGGGAAAAAAAGTGATCCAAGTAATTATAGGCCTGTTAGTTTGACATCTGTAGTATGCAAGGTCTTGGAAAAAATTTTGAAGGAGAAGGTAGTTAAGGACATTGAAGTCAATGGTAAATGGGACAAATTACAACATGGTTTTACAAAAGGTAGATCGTGCCAAACCAACCTGATCTCCTTCTTTGAGAGAGTAACAGATTTTTTAGATAAAGGAAACGCAGTGGATCTAATTTACTTAGATTTTAGTAAGGCGTTTGATACTGTGCCACATGGGGAATTATTAGTTAAATTGGATAAGATGGGCATCAATAGGAAAATTGAAAGGTGGATAGGGAATTGGTTAAAGGGGAGACTACAACGGGTCCTACTGAAAGGTGAACTGTCAAGTTGGAGGGAGGTTACCAGTGGAGTTCCTCAAGGATCGGTTTTGGGACCAATCTTATTTAATCTTTTTATTACTGACCTGGGCACAAAAAGTGGGAATGTGCTAATAAAGTTTGCAGATGATACAAAGCTGGGAGGTATTGCTAATTTAGAGAAGGACAGGGATACCCTACAGGAGGATCTGGATGACCTTGTAAACTGGAGTAATAGGAATAGGATGAAATTTAATAGTGAGAAGTGTAAGGTCATGCATTTAGGGATTAATAACAAGAATTTTAGTTATAAGCTAGGGACGCATCAACTAGAAGTAACGGAGGAGGAAAAGGACCTTGGAGTATTGGTTGATCATAGGATGACTATGAGCTGCCAATGTGATATGGCTGTGAAAAAAGCTAATGTCATCTTGGGATGCATCAGGAGAGGTATTTCCAGTAGGGATAAGGAGGTTTTAGTACCATTATATAAGGCACTGGTGAGACCTCACCTGGAATACTGTGTGCAGTTCTGGTCTCCCATGTTTAAGAAGGATGAATTCAAACTGGAACAGGTACAGAGAAGGGCTACTAGGATGATCCGAGGAATGGAAAACTTGTCTTATGAAAGGAGACTCAGGGAGCTTGGCTTGTTTAGCCTAACTAAAAGAAGGTTGAGGGGAGATATGATTGCTCTCTATAAATATATCAGAGGGATAAATACCAGAGAGGGAGAGGAATTATTTAAACTCAGTACCAATGTGGACACAAGAACAAATGGATATAAACTGGCCACTAGGAAATTTAGATTAGAAATTAGACGAAGGTTTCTAACCATCAGAGGAGTGAAGTTTTGGAATAGCCTTCCGAGGGAAGTAGTGGGGACAAAAGATCTATCTTGCTTTAAGATTAAACTCGATAAGTTTATGGAGGAGATGGTATGATGGGATAACATGGTTTTGGTAATTAAATATTCATGGTAAATAGGCCCAATGGCCTGTGATGGGTTTTTAGATGGGGTAAGATCCAAGTTACCCGGGAAGGAATTTTCTGTAGTATCTGGCTGATGAATCTTGCCCATATGCTCAGGGTTTAGCTGATCGCCATATTTGGGGTCGGGAAGGAATTTTCCTCCAGGGCAGATTGGAAGGCCCTGGAGGTTTTTCGCCTTCCTCTGTAGCATGGGGCACGGGTCACTTGCTGGAGGATTCTCTGCTCCTTGAGGTCTTCAAACTACAATTTGGGGACTTCAATAGCACAGATATAGATGTGAGGTCTTTTTTAGGAGTGGTGGGTGAAATTCTGTGGCCTGCATTGTGCAGGAGGTCAGACTAGATGATCATAATGGTCCCTTCTGGCCTAAATATCTATGAATCTATGAATCTATGAATATGATCCTCAGACACTATAACCTCAGTAAATGATGTGGTGGTACATGCAAGCACAAACAGTACTAATCAAAGTGACAGAAAAACTTCCCATAAATTTAGATTCCTTTTATATTTAATTTTTAAAAGGTGTGGAAGGATTTCTATGTTTTTGTTTTTTAAAGCATGGATGCCTTCTTATGTCCTATCAGGGAATGATTTGTGGCAAAAGACTAACAAAGGTACATATTTTATAATGGCTTATTAATAGTCTCAATTCCTCCTGCTCAACACACCTCTTCCCCCCGCCCCACCAGTGAAAAGGCAATGTAAACAACTTCAGGCATAGGAGTCCTCAAGAGCAAGAAATGTCTGAAAGCAATGCAGAAATTCTAGGACTTTGGAGAAGCAGAAAATATAATTTCACTCATGAAATATGCACTTGCTGACACATGCACAGCTCTCCTGGGGCTATTGCCTGTGTGTTACTTCCTTCAAGCCTCGGCATTGCTGTTCCATTATCTTTCAGCATTGGGGGGCAGAGGGGAGAATCTTATTTCTCCGTACTGAAAAATATGAAATTTGATTTTAGACATAGTGAGGCATCATATACAATCCACATGTAAAGCCTGAAGACAGAGGCTCTGTGCAGAGTCTACCCTATGATTTGCAGGAGGACTGTCAGTCCCTTCATGGACTCTCTTTCAACACCTGGGGCCTGAAATTCAGGGCATGCTTTCATGCACTCCTATTGGCCATAGACTTGTACTTCCCACAAAATTCCTTCTTCAGAGTGACAGGTTAGAACCCAGTTCAACAGTATTAACTAAGTATGGATTCTCTTTACTTGCCCACGCCATATCCACACACCCTGTGTAAAGGAATGAAGATTGTTCTACTGTTTTGCGGGCTTCTTATACTGATGGGTGAATTTCACCAGCAGCAATTTGATAGGATTTACTGAATTGCGAAAGGTTTTCAATCTCTTCCTCTTATTCTCTCCCCTGTTAAAATGCATTTTGTAAGACTGATTTTTTTTCTCCCTGCTTTTATTTCTTCTCAGTGATTTATTACTATATTGCTCTGGAAGCCTTATCTTTCCTGTATTCTTTTTGACATCTCCCTAATATCTCTCCAAACTAGTTTAATGCTGTGTCTACCTGATATTCTCAGCACACTTATTATCAATGATTGGTCTAATAGAAATGGTATTACTTTTGAAAAATGGTTGAACATTTTTTGTACTGTATTTTTACTGACAAATATGACAGTTGTGAAAAAGTTTTAGCAGAAACAAAAGAGCCTTTTAAGGCAGGGGTGCACAAACTTTTCCAATTGCCCCCGTCCCCCATTAACAGAATCAGTCTGCCTCCCATTACTGAACAGCCAAGGCTTCCTGAGCAGCAGAGCTTGGACTAAAGGTGGAGCTGGGGGTGAAACTTGGCATGCAGGGAGGAGCTGGGGCTAGTGGAAGAGCTGGGTTGGGGGTGGAACAGGGGGCAGAGTGGACCTGGGGTTGGGGGAAGAGTGGGGCTGGGGACAAGGTGCTGCCTCCCTGCCCCCTGTGGGGGCTGACCTGGGCCCCGCTATGTGCCCACCTGAATGTTCCTCAACACCCCACTATGAGTACACGCCCCACAGTTTGGGGACCACTGCTTTAAGGGATGACAAAGCAAACCAGACCCTTCCCTTTGCCCTCTCTCAGATAATAGAGCAGGCTCCTTAATATAATTTAATCAATTACAGCTTTGTTGGATGAGAGAAATTTGTATTTCTTTAGCTGAAAGTTTTCCTTGCAATTCTAGACAATTATTGATTTCAGTAGCATGAGAAGACACTAGACTTGCTCAGTGTCTTGAAGCATACACCCTAATGCATTCCTCCTTTGCAGTATGACTTTTCATAACCATCTTTGGATTAATTTTACTTAAACTGCTGGTGGAAGGAACTCTTGCCATCCCAGTCTCCACATGACCTCAGAAGTATAGTTACCAGCTCTGCTCATTAAATATAGATAGTAGCTGTCCCTTCTGAAGTGTAATAAGTGGAATTATGATTATAGTCAAATATTTTGTGTTTATCATGGGGAGGGGCAATAGTCATAGTAGCAATAATAACCACAAATAGAATTTTGCTGCTTGATGACCATATTATCTGCCCTAATCAGTCTCAGGATAAGCTCAGGTCCTAGAAAATAGCAGAATGTGGGTGGTGGTGGTGGTGGTGGGGAATCTAAATTCAGAAGATTAAGAAATGTATGTGTGTACACCAATATATACACAAAGAGTTCAGTGAGCTCAGCTTCACAGTATGGAAAACACAGGATTGATTTTTTAACCTTCTCTCTTCTGCCCAAAGCTATCTGATTTTCAGAGTACTGACGAGGGAGGTAGTGTTCCAAGCCCTTCGGAGAAATACCCATTAACATTGAACCTCAAGACTAACTGGATAGAGAGAATTCTAGCTAAATAGTTGAAAACTTACAGTCAAAAGATTATTTTCAGAAGGGATATTATTTATGATCACAGAGTATAAGCAAGAAAAAATAAATTAAGAGGGAAAAAGCATTCCAGCTGGGGGGTTCAAATAAACCTTAACTGTGACCACCTAAATTCCCCCTCCATCATCCCAAAGGAGAACCACTCTTAGAACCTTCCCCTCAACACCTGTGCAAAGGAAGCTGAGCTGGAGTTAACCCTTTCTTCACTGGGAACCAGCTGGCATCCGTTCACCTTGTTCCTAGTTATAAAATGAAATCTGACGTAAGGTTAATCAAAAAGTTTGCTTTGGGGCAAATTTGGGCCTGTTTGTGAGTGGACCTGAATTAATTTATTGTTTTGTGTTCCTCTTTATGAAATGTTCAGTTCTGTATGATTTCACTGTGAAACCAGAAGGAAGTCAGCAATTTAGGCTCAATTTTACTTTGAGTTGCTGGGTTTGTCCAAAGTCAAACTTCAGAGTAAATTAGGGGCTGTGAAAACTCTCAAACCGTAATCAGTAAGAGCATTCGCATGAGTTCCTAGTAAGTGGAACTATTGAATTTCACAGCACTGTAGTCTACACACACTTCATATTCCATTAATGATTTGGAAAACAGCAAGGCTGGATCCTCAGCTGCTGTAAATCAGTGTAGGTCCACTGAGTTCAACAGAGTGACCTTGATTTACAGCAGCGGAGGATCACAGTACTGTTTAAGAGGGTTTTATGTTAAAATGTTCTCACTTCACCTAGCAGCAGGCACAATGCATTTATATAACTTCAGCTGTTTGTTAGGCATTTGCTCACCACACCATTTGTACTAGCAGTGGTAGAGTTCCCTTGATGACATTTCATTTTGTTTTGATTTTATTTTTACATGGACATGCACACTTGTTAAATCTCTCCAAACCTCTCATTAGGGCATTTATTTTTTTCCATGAGTAGAGTAAACTGAAACAGTAAATAAGTGGTGTGAGACTGGGAGGCTGAAACAAGAGAGGCTTTAGTTTAAATTTATATGAAAACTATGTTAATTTTTAAAAAAATGGTAACAAATCTGTAGAGCATTTGAAGAGATCATAGTAAACAGCCGAGCTACATACCTGCCCGTGTGGCTTTGGGACTCCCTTAGAAGCTGGGTTCTCTGTGCCTTTGTGACCCTCAGTCAGTGAGATGTTAGCCAAAATCACGACTGCCAGTGAAAAATAGTACCAATATTCACTGCCATCACCCTATACTCATACCTCTGGAATGGGGGCCAGAATTTTATATCTTCACGCAACAGAAAATTGATTGCCCCCATCCCCACATGCCAGGCCATACTCACTAATGGTTGGGATTGGGGGGGGGGGTGCTGTGCTGAGGCATTCCAAAGCTGAAGTGTTAATAAGCATTTCTTATTAAAAGCATTTATGGGAATAAGGGAAAGAAATTTTAAATGTTTGTTTTCTTTTCCTTTCTGACTGTAAATCTAGTGGGGCCTTTGTCTGTTTTTATCATCAGCTTCTGGCATGGTGGTTTTAAGGGGTGCTCCCTCCACACCATGGAATGCCTGACCCTGCTGAGGAGGAGGAAGAGGACGAGGGAGCACATGTTTTCCAAGAGCATACAAGCCAGTGCTGCATCGGACTGTGAACAACAGGCTTGGAGGGCCATGATGACTGACAGCATGGAAAAAAACAGAAAGGTCAGGTAAAAGGCCTGGTAATCCCAGCAGGACAAGGAGTGGGAAATGCACCAGGGTGTTTTCTGAGGCATCAAACCAAAACGTTGCAGACCCTGGTCGAGGTACAGGTGCAAAAATCCCAGACTCATTGGCCTTTGCACTCCTTGGAGAACTCTATGATTGCTGCTCCCTATACCCCTCAGTATATCACATGGCATTGCAGACTCAATCCTTATACCTACCACACCATGCTGGGGACAACAAGGAAAACCTAGATTTACATACACTGACCATGCTGTGGACAACAAGGAAAACCACAGATTTGTTTATGTGTAGCCACAATAGACACTGAGCTATCTGTTTGTTAGATAGGAGATAAATGTTGAATTCTTTTTTCAACAGGAATTTTAAAAGTTTAACCGTGTTATGTTTGAAGTTTGTATGGCATTGTATGTGTTTATTTGCATTTTGATTCTGTACACTTTGCATTTTTAAACACAAAGAGAATCAAAGTATCTTTATCAGTTCCCAATAAATATTACAGAATGCAGAGTGACAGTCAAGAAATCAAAGAATATTTATAAATGCATGCCGAGTACCACAGAATTCATCGCCTTAGGAAAACATCCAGCCATATTTATAAATGTACAGCAAGCACCACAGAATTCATAGCGTCAGGCCCAGCTGTATTTATAATGTGCAGCAGGCATGACAAAATGGAAACCAGCAGCAAAAAAACAACAACAAAAAAAAACCCACAAGACAAGCATTATTTCAAGACACCAAGCCAGAACACTGTTGTGGCTGACTGTGAAAATGAACACCTCAAACATATAGGTCCACATTGTGCTCTTGTAATAGCCCTGAAGTCTGGATGTTAATTCAGCAGACAGACAGACTTTTGTGAAGTACACAAAATTCAGCTATAGCATGGAATGTTTTTCTCACTGAGCTCCAATCTAATGAGTAAACACTGCCAGCAATCAATCTACCAAAAGCACATTCAACAGTCATTCTGCACCTACTGAGCCACAAGTCGAATCTTTCCTTAATGCTGTCAATATGGCCAGTGTACAGTTTTATGAGCAAGGAGTTAGCTAGGTCCCTGAGAACTACTGCTGGCATTGCCACCTCACCAATGGTAATCCTCTGTTTGGGAAAGAATATCCCTGCTTGCAACTTTCTGAACAGTTCTGTATTCTTCAAAATGCAAGTATCATGCGCCTTTCCTGACCAACCCAGACTGATATCAATGAAACATCCCCAGTGATCCACTAGCACTTCCATAACCATAACCTTTTGGTTGTTGTACTCAGTATCAAGGCAGGTGGTTCCAAAATAAGAATATGTTTGCCCTCTATTACCCCACCACAGTTTGGGAACCCCATTGCTGCAAAGCCATCCACTGTTTCTTGCATGTTGCTGTGAGTCAGAGTCAGATCCTGTGTAGCAGGAGATGATTAACTGCATGAGAATGGCCTCAAATGTGGATTTTCCAATTCCAAAATAATTTTCCATGGATTCATAGCAGTCTGGTATTGCAAAATACTCAGTTTTCCCCTGTAGGGCTGGGGCAAGCTTGGAACACAGATCCAGGGAAGTGGACTTTTGTTTCCAAAAGTTCTGAAGCCATTGCTCATCATCCCAATCTTGCATTTGATTTGATCCCACCAATTGGTGCTTACTTCTCAGACTCAGAAGTGGTACTCCACCATCTGCAGCTGCTCTGTGAACATCTTAGATTAACCTAGATCAGCCCCCCCCCCCCCCCCCCCAGATATGTCCATCACTGAACTCGCCATGAAGATATGCACATATTCCTCTTTGTGATTCTGGTTGATGCAGTAGTTCCTAAAGTTCTGCAAGTCTAGGAGAATTATGCGGCCTGTGTTTGCAATGTTCATGAGAATAGTGCTGAGCTCTGCGGGCTCCATGCTGTTGTCAGAGATGGCAGAGACTGACAAGCACCTCACAAATTTGTGGGATTTTCAAAAAAGATTATGGGATGTAAAGTATATTATGGGATGGAGAAAGTTGCATGCTGGGAACTTGATCCCTAGCTTCCCAAAATACCTGGGTGACCTGTTATTATCCCATAAAAAAAGTACCAAAAGCCATTGCACTGGAAGGTGGCGCGTGGCACACTGGGATACCTCCCAAAGTCCAGCACATTTTTCATCTACACAAGCACTCGTGGTGAATATGCACAATACTGACACAAGCAGACAAGAATGCCCAAGCAATATACAAAAGTGTGTGGCTTTACGATGACATAATTTGTGTTGATTGAAGTTTGTACTGTAGCCATGGCCTAAGTCAGACCTTCTAAGGTAATCACTGTTGACATATAGGTCACTACAGTCAAGGAAATGGGAAAATTATGTGAGTCAAACCCGAAAATTGAGGTGACAGCTAGAGATATAAAATCTGAGGGAGTTGCACTGGAGGAGACCAGGTAGAGGCAGAGGTGCAGTTTGCTCAGTAACTGTGATATGTAATACCTACCAAAATGTATTTTTATCACATCCAAGCTCAGTAATTGTCATTATTCATAAATGGCATAGACATTTATATAAAACAGGGCTTTTTAAGATGTTCCTTGGATTTTGTCAACCCCCAGAATCCTGGGGTTCTGAATGACTGCTGAAGGGCATAAGAACATGTAGATATTCTCATTGCATATAATGTATATCAAATACCTAAACATCTCTGGTTTACAGCTATTCTAGGGGAGGGATAAATGAACTCACATATATTACATCAACATAAAATCTGCGTTGAAAATAGAGATGAGCCAGAAAATCCTCAGATCCCAGCACCTTCAAATTTGAGAAGGTTTGGATTAAATTTTGGATCTGGGATTTGGTTTAGTTTATTACAGATTGGGGCCAGATACAGATACCCTGAATTTTCAGAGAGTTTGAGCCTGGATCCATAGTCCAACTCTGGTGCTTGGGCCCATCCCTGATTAAAATGTCATAGAAACACAAAAGGAAGAATTTTACAGTTGAATAATAAATGCACAACATTTAGGAATAATTCTGTATGGAGTAATAGGATAATATTTTGTGATATACCATTAGTTACTATAATGGGGTAATTAAAAAAATAAATTATATTTTGTTTGCAATAAACCTTTAGAAACTTATAAGTGAAATATATTCCTTTATTACATTTTTTAAATAGTTTTTTTAAAATATTCTAGGGCAGTTCAGGAGCACTGGTGCTGATAGTACTTGTATTAATAATTTTTAATAACAAAAATTACTGGATGTGTCTAAAAAGAGATATTAGCACAGATGCTGTACTGCACACCGGATCCAAAGGGCCACAACAGGTCTGTTGGGGACCCTGATCCTTTGACTGGTTCTCCAGCCCCTGAGGACTTAAGAACAGCCTGGCAGCTGCTCCAAACTTCACCAGCTGGTAATAGTCTCCAAGGAACGATGCACCAAACCAGAACGTATTGCATTGTGGCCTTGCTCCCTCTCTCCTCTGACATACCCGCTAAGCAATGCCTATGACAATGCTGAAGATGGGTGTTGTAGGAGCTGGAGCCAGGTACATAAACTCTAGGTACATAAACTCTCTATACCAGGCTAATCCATAATCTGGGATATAAAACCAGTTTCTCACTCTCTTTGTGTCATCTACAGCATTTTTGTTTTGTTTTGTTTTGTTTGTTTCTGTTCTACAATGGAAACAGAGCAGTTAAGTGACTTGTTTAAGGTTAAGGAGTGGATCCCAGATCATCTGACTCTCAATACTGTGCTTTACCCACTAGACAAACCTTTCATTCCCCCTCCCCCATGATTATCTGTGATTTTTCAGATTCATGCTTCTTTTACCTGTCTCCTCATGCATAGTCCTAAACTCAGATACAGCAAATCTTGTGTCTTTAAAGTTCTTGTAAAAGTGTGGTGAAATCTGAATGTTCATTGACTAACTACAAAGGTATGCTAGGATTATCAGTATCTATTAAAACTTTAATTCTTTATTCCTTCTGCCAAGCAAAGAAATTTCTAGGAAAAGCAATATATACATTGTATGGTAGCTTGTCACTGAACATTTTTCAAGCTTTTTCCAATTCTTTCACTAAACACCTCATTTCCAGATTTTGGTCTCTTTAACTCCACTGTAACAGAGGAGCAGTGGTTGAAATCCTAGATTTATCATATAAAAGAAAATGTAATACCCTCTTCTCATGGTACTCTCTTCAGCAAGTATTAAATATTTTGAGATATCATTGCTTTGTATTTATAAGGCTTTTAAGAGCTGTGACAAGATCTTATGGATTCCCAGTGATATATAGCTTATAGAAGCCAATATTTCACTATAATAACATGGTTTCATTGCTGGATTTCTCAAAATTAGATTCTGTTGTTTAAGAATTGAGAGAGCTGTCTTAGGCCTTGTCTATACTACACAGTTAGGTCAATATAAGGTACCTTATGTTGACCTAATTATGTCAGTGTGCACACTGCAGCCTTGTCCCGCCGATGTAAGTGCCCTACAACATGGACATAATAACTCTACCTCCACAAGAGGCGTAGGGCTTATGTTGGTGTAGTTAGGGTGATGCAGTGTCTGTGTAGACACTGTGTTCCTTACAGCAGCTGTTGGCTGTCTTGTCAATTTCATGGCTATGAAGCCCTGAAAATGACCAGAAAGCTGGGCAGCTACAGTCCAGCTGCCCCGGGCTCCCCACTCTTAGCCAAGCTGCTGCCCAGAAGCTTCCTGCTCAGGGAGCTGAGAAGACTGGGTGGCTGACCCCCGGCTCTCAGCTTGGAGCAGGAAGGTGAGAAACCCAGGCAGCTGTTCCCTCTTCCCCGCTCCCAGCTGGGAGTGGGGAGCAGAGAGCCCTGGGGCCAGCTAGGTTGCCAGTGGCAAGCTGCACAGAGCTGAGATCCCTGGCTCTCTGCCCCTCACACTGCCCCTTTTCAGTTGGTGAAAGTGCTTCTGGTGAGGACGCACACTACCGACAGAAAGAGGGCATTGTGGACACTATTGTAGTGGCTGTAAGTCGACCTAACATAGGGTTGCAGTGTACACATACCCTTAAATTCTGGTTTTAAAAACTGGTTTAGCAGTTTACTAATGGAGGAATTTTCCTTCAGGGCAGATTGGAAGAGGCCCTGGAGGTTTTTCGCCTTCCTCTGTGGCATGGGACACAGGTCACTTGCTGGAGGATTTTCTGCTCCTTGAAGTCTTTAAACCATGATTTGAGGACTTCAATAACTCAGACATAGGTGAGAGGTTTATTGCAGTGGGTGGGTGAGACTCCATGGCCTGCATTATGCAGGTGGTCAGACTAGGTGATCATAGTGGTCCCTTCTGACCTTAATATCTATGAATCTATTAATCTATAATGCAACTTCCTCTGAGTATTAAATATTCCACATTGCTCATTTTTTTTACTCTTGGGAAAAGCTGCTGTGCCCTTTCCAATGGCCTGCCAAACCTCATCCACTTGTCTCCTCAAGCAGGAGAGAGAGAGAGAGAAAGATTCTTTCTCAAATGGGTCTTGAATATATCTAGGCTTTCCGAGGACTGGCTACTGTGCTGTGTCAGGAAGAGGGTCACTTTGTATGGGGTGTGTCCCTCCTTAAAGAGCTGCAGATGGAATCTCTCCAAAGGCTGTGTGTTGGACTCTGCACAGGTGGATATTTCCTTGAGGGGATGACCTTTTGCAGAGTCAGGGCCTAAGATTGACAGACATTGGAGTTCCCATTCTATTGTTCTTCCACGAAGTAGTGAGACTCCTAAGAAAATGTAGACGAATATTTAAGTTGCTTGGGTAATATTGGAGTATACATTCACTGTAGATGGGGGAAATTAAGTCATAGATTTAAAACTATTGTTGTTAAAACAATTTTACAGTCAACATGACACGTGAGCTGAAAAATGTGCTTCACCACAGAATGACATTTGCTGAAGAAAAAAAAAAAAAACATTAGCTAGATACTGTAAATTATAGACTTGAGTATTTTTATTGGGTAAGGCTGGAAAGACTTTCAAATGATCTTTATATATTTTCATAGCCCAGAATGCCTCCTGAAATTGTTTCATTGCTTCGAAACAGTAAATTTGTCAACTTACAAAATGATCTTAAAGATGATTTTCTCTTAAGGAAGAATAATACATGGCTATTTTTCTTCGTAGACCTCTCAGCTCATGATAAAAAAGTAAATAATTTGTATTCTAAAAAATAATCCTACTAGCTCAATTGATTCATATGGTCCTGTATATTTTAAGACCTGCTTTGTGCTTAATCCCTTTAGTTTTCCTCAGCATGAAGAACATAGATTTATAGAAATTACAGATGGAAATAACTTTGTAGGTCATCTAGTTTATCCTTTTTCTAGTGAAGCAAGATGGATTAGGAAGGTAAAACTAAATTAAATATGTAGAGTTTTCAGGCACATAAGATCCATTACAACTCATTAATAATTGACTTTTCAGAACTATCCTCCTTAGAAGGGCTCAGTGAACGTTTGCATTAAGGTGAGACTAAAAAATGTGTTCACTTGTACGAAGTTTGGATTTATGCCAAACTTGGGAAAACAGCCTCTTTATTATTATGTTTTGCAATACAGCTAGATATTTTTGTTTTCCTTCATAAAAATCTCTCAACAGGTCACCAGTCTTGCAATTACAACTGGGATCTCAGCACACGTGCATACTGGCATGAAGACTGAAGTCAAGAAGAGGCTTATGGCCAGTGATGAGCTGCCAAAATCTTAACAACTGGTTCCCTCCTCACTTCACGAGGGGGTCATTGCCCACCGCCACCCCCGGGACTCCTGCCCCATCCAACCCCCCGCGTTCCTTCATGCCCCCCCCCGGACCCCTGCCCCATCCACCTCCCTACCCTGTCCCCTGACTGCCCCCAGAACGAGGCAGGAGGGTCTCGTGGGCCACCATAGTGGGTGCTTACCCTACCCCTAAGAGCCAGAGGGACCTGCTGGGGGACGAGGTGGGGAGTCCCGACGGTGCTTACCTGGGGCAGCTCCCAGGAAGCATCTGGCAGGTCCCTCTGGTTCCTAGGGGTGGAGTAGCATAGCTAGGGGGGAAGCAGGGGGAGCAGCCGCTCCCCCCACTGATCACATCAAAAGTGGCACCTTAGGCGCCGACTTTGTGGGTGCTCCGGGGCTGGAGCACCCACGGGAAAAATTTGATGGGTGCAGAGCACTTACTGGCAGCTCCCCGCCCCATGCCTGGCCGCAGCTCACCTCCACTGAACATGTTGCCTCCACCCCTGAACGCGCCTCCCCGCTCTGCTTCTCCGCGCCCCCCACCCCCCGCTTCCCGTGAATCAGCTGTTTGGCGGGAAGCCTAGGAGGGCTGAGAAGCAGGCAGAGGCTTTACACTCAGGCCGAGAGTGGCAGAGGTGAGCTGGGGCAAGGAGCAGTTCCCCTGCCCCCCACACCCGGGGTTACCTGCTGCGGCGTGGGAGGCCTTCCTCGCGTCCCCCGTCCCAGCTCGCCTCCACCTCCCTGGGCCTGAGTGCGAAGCCACCGCCTGCTTCTCAGCCTGCCCCGACTTACCGTGCAAACAGCTGATTCGCGGGAAGCCTGCGGGAGCGGAGAAGCAGAGCGGGGCGGCGTGTTCAGGGGAGGAGGCGGAGCGGAGGTGAGCTGGGGCCAGGGGTGGGGTGGGGCGGGGAGCTGCCGGTGGGTGCTCTGCACCCACCAAATTTTCCCCTTGGGTGCTCCAGGGCTGGAGCACCCATAAAGTCAGCACCTAAGGTGCCACTTTTGGCCGGTTAAATTTAGAAGCCCTTTTAGAACCAGTTGTCCCTCGCAGAACAACCGGTTCTAAAAGGGCTTCTAAATTTAACAACCGGTTCTAGCAAACGGTGGGAACCAGCTCCAGCTCACCACTACTTATGGCCCATTCTCCCTCTGTTCAGGTTTGTTTGGATTTTTTTCCCAGTTGTTGGCAGATTTCTCGACAACTTGCCTTTAACTAGACATCATTATTTTCCCCTTGTGCTAGAATGCAATTTGAAGGATGATTTTCCTTTACCTTTTATTTCTTTTTAAATGGTTAGTCTTCACCTTGGTTTATAGTGTTTTTTTTTTTTTAAGCAATTGTTCCTCAGGCTTTGTTGCTGTCTGCCATTACATAACATGTATTGCAGACACACAAAATGGGTGTTAGATCAGCCCAACTTGTGTTTAGTGTACTTTGAATGAGTTACGTTCACACTGTTTATTCTTTGGGCTCAGGGATAGTAAGAGAGACTTTTCAGGGTGGAAAAGGCATCTCTTCTCATCTCATGGCAATGATGCTGGCAGCCTAACGGTTCCCAACTCCTGCTTTGGATTCAAGACTGCCTTTACCAATTATGATACAACCGAACTTGGAAAGGAAGTCCTGGGACTGTGTCACACTGGAGATTACTTCAGAGTCCTTAAAAAGAAGCACTCAGTTCTGACAGCTGCTTAAGCACATAACTGCAGACTGTGACCTTGCAGCAATGGTACGCTGAATTATCTCTATCACTTCCCACTCCATTTCTTTTCATTCCTATAGCGGGGGCTGGACTGATTTGAAACCGAGGACCATATGTGGGCTTATGTCCACCAGCTGCCTCATCACTATCAAATTCCTCAAATCATATGTCAACATCTACAAATCTGTTTCCTCAGGGATGTCTTCTTTTTGGCAATATTGGACCATTTTTTCATTGTCAGCAAAACCACTGACACCAAAAAAAGAATAGATTTATCTCTTTATCAAGCTCTTTACCTGAGCTAGACAGTTGTTTGCAAATTTATCATTTCAAGTCAACTATTCTTCCTCCAGTTATAGAGGAACCTATGCCCATTCATGGTACCTGTGCATACCTCAGCTCTATGTTAAATAATTCCATATTCATGGCAAATAATCAGGTACACATGGTCTTATATGAGGGGCTTGATGGAAAAATTATTGGACAGAGTTCTATGGCAAGAGGTCAGATTAGATTATCATAATGGTCCCTTCTGGCTATAAAGTCTTTAACTTTGTTTATAATACAGTTTATAGTCCAAATACATGATTTAGAGAAACAGGCGGTTAGGTTGCATTCAGTAAAATGAATAACTAGGGATTTCATGTCCAGGGTAGTAATAGTGTCTCTTTGAAAAACTGCCAACTGTCTTCAATTGTTTTTTCCCCTTAAACTTGCTTCCCATGGAATTTTACCTACCAACTCCCTGAGTTTGCTAAAGTCTGGCTTCTTGAAATCCATTGTCTTTATTGTGTTGTTCTCCCTCCTACCATTCCTTAGAATCATGAACTCTACCATTTCATGATCACCTTCTCCCAAGATGCCTTCCATTTTCAAATTCTCAACCAGTTCCTCCCTATTTGTCAAAATCAAATCTAGAATAGCCTCTCTACCTTCTGAAATAAAAAAAAAAAAACTGTCTCTAATACGTTCCAAGAACTTGTTGGATAATCTGTGCATTGCTGTGTTATTTTCCCAACAGATGTCTGGGTAGTGGAAGTCCCCCATTACTACCAAGTCCTGTGCTTTGGATGATTTTGTTAGTTGTTTAAAAAAAGCCTCATCCACCCTTCTTCCTGGTTTGGTGGTCTGTAGTAGACTCCAGCCATGAGATCACCCTTGTTTGTACCCCTTTTATCCTTACCCAGAGACTTTCAACAAGTCTGTCTCTTATTTCTACCTCAACCTCAGTGCAAGTGTATATATCTTTGATATACAAAGCAACACCTTCTCCCTTTTTCCCCTGCCTGTCCTTCCTGAGAAAACTGTATCTTTCTATACCAATATTCCAGTCATGCATATTACCCCACCAAGTCTCCATGATGCCAACTATGTCATAGTTGTTTTTATTTACTAGCATTTTGAGTTATTCCTGCTTATTCCCCATACTTCTCGCATTAGTATACAGACGTCTAAGATACTGATTTGATTCCTCCCCCCCACCACGGTTTTGTCTTGTCTCTCTCTTATTTCTGCTATAACAGCCTATGCTCTCCCCAGATTCTGACCATTCTCCCAAGTCTCCATGTTTTTGACTTACCTGTGGGCTTTGGTCACCTGCCCCCCTTCGAACCTAGTTTAAACCCCTCCTCACTAGGTTAGCCAGTATCTAGCCAAATATGCTCTTCCCCTTCCTTGAGAGGTGGACCCCATTTCTGTTTAGCAGTCCTTCTAAATCATACTTAATCAATGCCTTGCCATTGCAGGGGCCTTGGGCACCGGTGCATTTTGGCTCCTCATATTCTCTGCTTGTGGCACATAGTAATTTAGTCTCCTGAGGGCTGTAAAATTTTAGTTTAATTTTGGCTGCTGTCAAGTACACAATGGTTTTTGTTCGAGTTATTTGTATAGTGCTGTCAGCATGCACTGCACTTTACAGCATACACGATGTACCATAAATCAGGAAGATGCAAGGGAGATTTAAATTAGCTATTAGGAAAAACTTTCTAGCTCTAAGGGTAGTTAAGCTCTGAACTAGGCTTCCAAGGGAGGTTGTGTAGTCCCCATCATTGGAAGTATTTAAAAACCAGCTGGACTAACACCTGTCAGGGATGGTCTAGGTTTACTTGATCCTACCATAGCGCAGGGTGGCTGGACTGATGACTTCTCAAGGTCCCTTCCAGCCCTACAGTTCTATGATTCTAACATATCTAACTATTAGAATGAAATGGTGTATGATGCTTCTGATGTGTTTATCATCCACAGGAGGGAGATTCAGTTTTAAAATTAAACACAGTTGGATCAGATGCCATTTCAGTCCCAGTAATCTGCTTTATTCTTGTTCATGTATCTTCTTACGGTAGAAAAATAAACCAAAACCATAAATTGTAGCAGAATCTCCTAATCCTCTATCTCCAAAAGCATATGTTCATTTGACTTTCTTTTCTCTCTCAGAAAAATGATTTCAAAGTTCTTTGGACCAGACACTACTTGAACTTTTCATGTATGCCATTGAGTCTATTGGCTTAAAAGAAAGCATTCAGTACCTGGCATACCCAGTTTTAGGCCAGCCGTTTGAACATCATGCCTATGCACCCATCCACAAGTTTAAGTTCAGGGAAAAGTATGAGGGGAACAAGCTAGCAGTTGGGGTGGAATGGAGTGAAGCTCATGGTGCTCTGCAGTTCCTCAGTTGGCATAATATCTGGGTATAGAGCATATAGACCTAAAGCTGCTCTAAATCAGCAAGTGGCCATTTGAGTCCCTGGCCAGATCAGGGTCAGGAAAGTGGATACTAAGGTTGATAGGAATATTTTGGATAAAACAAAAATTGTATCCAAGCCTAAACTTTTTGTGGTTTCAGTGAAAAAGTTGACTGTTTTCATCTGAAGGGTTTTTTTTTTAGGGTGAGAGACTGAGGCTGGCCTAGCATGTCTGAAACCTTCTTTCACGTCCCTATTCGGCCTGACTGAGAATGATTTGGTATTTAAAAACTTTGCCCTGAACCACTCAGCAGAGATTTAAACTGTGATCTTCCATATCCCAGCCAGTGCCCTACCTCTTCATCACACTTTCCTGAATCATAGATGAGTAAGGGGACAGCCATTGGAGCTGGTTAAAGGATGACTTATGTTTTGTGGCTACTTCCAAGGTTTTCAGATTTGGTTTGATTCCAATCTGGAATGAAACAAGACCTTTAAAACTTTTTTGTCAATGAAATTTTGTCAAAATATCCATTTTCAGATTAAACTTGAGCTTTTTGATTCAGGAAGGTCAGTGGGGAGGGGAGCCACTGGTCTAGGATATGGTACTCACCTTTCCCAGACCTGACCAAGAGCTCTGCGTAGCTTGTCTCTTTCACCAACAGAAGTTGGGCCAACAACAGATGTTACTTCACTGGCTTTGTCTCTCTAATATCCTGGGACCGTACCAACATTGCAATATGCTCATTGGCATACAAGAAAAGTTCAAGTAGTATCTGATCCAAAGAACTTTTATTTCAATGGAAGTCAATAACATAAAAGAGGAAAAAAAAGTCAGATGGTCAAAAGCTTTTGGAGATCTAGGATTAGGAGATTCTGGTGCAATTTATGGCTTTGTTTTTCTATCATTCTAGGAAGATATAGGCACAAGAATTATGCAAATTATTGGCACTGGAATGGGATCTGATTCAATTGTATTGAATTTTAAAACTGAGTCTCCCTCCTGTGGATGATGAACACATCAGAACCTTCACACACCATTTCTTTCTAATAGTTAGATAAGCTGTAAAATTCGCTGGTATTGTTCTGTCCTGAAAATTTCAAAAGCACTGGTTCTCAGAATGCACAATATTCCTAATAGCACCTTGCAAAAGCTAGGCAAATTTTATTGAATGTGGATTTTAGTCCCACAACACTTTGATATATTTAACTGCATACAATTCCCTTGATAAGGCACCTTTAATTCTGATAATATTTTTGAAGTAGTACTTTGGCTCTATTTTAATGCACTGCACATGATAACACCTTGCCACTTTGGCACCAGCCTGCATTTTGTTTTATTTTGTATTGTAGTATATTGTACCCTCTTTTGAGTCAGAGTGCAAGCCTATTGGCATCTACCTGTTTTATGGCGTACCTTGTCTCTTGTAAAGTGCAGTGCATGCTAATAGCACTAGATAAATAACTAGTAATAAAACAAACAAAAAAACATTGTCTCCTTGAAAATCTTAATAATTTAAACAGGCTTTTCAAACAAACAACGCAAGCAAGTACAAGCAGAAACAGAAAAAATGGAGTAGAGGAAAGGGCCTCATTTCTAGAGCAATGCAGAGGTTTAAATGAGAAGCAAGATTCAGATATATAACAAACAATAAGCTGTTCTTTGGCTGAATTGTATTAAAGCAGGCAAATATAAGTCCTTGCAATCTACAATAAATGGACAGCTTGCTACACATCTCGTAGCACTAAAAATGCCACAGCAGAAGGATGGTCAGAAATGTTAATTTTACTTTAATATGAAATTTTCTCTGTTCATGACAGTTGCTTCTGACCTTGGAAACTTTTGTATTGTTTTCTTTCTAGTCCCATGATTCTAATTTATGTAGAAAACATAATTTAAAAAAATAAATGTTGAGAGCTAAGATATTCATTTGTTAAGAATGGAACTGTAAAGGCAATCTGGGTTTGTGTTCTCTTTGCTCCATAGGGACAACCGGGGTTATCAGGGCCTAAGTCTGATTAATAGCTCTTCAGAGGTCGGTCCCACTATAGAGACAAGGTGGGTGAGGTAATATCTTTTATTGGAGCAACTTCTGTTGGTGAGACAGACAAGCTTTCAAGCTTACACAGAGCCCTTCAGGTCTGGGAAACTAATTCAGAATGTCACTGCTAAATACAAGGTGGAATAGATTGTTTAGCATAAGTAGTTAACTCATTTCAAGGGACCATTTAAGGTGAAGTGGCCTGATAGCACCCTTCCAGTCACAGGGAGGAAAGGAAAGTGGTGGGGGAAAGCAGCTGGGGGTGAGGGTTCATTAGTGGGTTACAGATTGTTGCAATAAGCCATAAATTCAGTGTCTCTGTTCAGTCCATGATTTTTGGTATCTAGCAGAGTAGTGAATTTAAGCTTTCTTGGGTCATCTTTTAAAGGTCTCCTTTGAGGATGAGGACTGCAAGATCAAGATATAGAGTGTTGCTTTATGAAAACTGTTCACCCACAGGCGATATGGTGTTTTTATCTTTTATCACACTGTAGAGTCTAGACTAGAGCCCTGCAGTGGGACTGGGATCCCATGGGTCCCGCAGGACCCGCTGCTATAATAGTGTGAGGTGGTAAAATGTACTTTGTTACAGACAGGATTGGGTAGGCAATCAATCAATAAATTAAATAAAAGACTCTGGTATTTTGTGGGACAACAAGATGCAAGTTTAGCTTCACCTACGATTATTAATCATTTAGTTTGAAATTCTTTTTAAGATTTATTTCTATCAAAAACCTAGTGCAGTGAGCAGCTTTTCCATTAAATATTTTTCAGAAATCAATAATAATCCTGACATGTAAATAATTTGAATGGTATGTTTTAAAGTTCTAAAAAGAGTGCTTAAGCAATTTAAAAAATCCAGTTTTTTTTTAAATAACTTACTTTTTATAACCATGAAAAAATCTGCATCTTTTAAGGCAAAATTGTGGTGCAGTTTGTTTTGACATTCCACGTGATATACACATTGCATTAGTTTGTCATAAATAGAATTTCAGCAATGTAAAGCAAGTTTTTATTTTTATTTTTTAAATAAATATTTTTCCTACTTAAATTTAAGTGAGGGATAGAAATAGATTTGATGTCTATTATAACAGGAGTTCAAGTATTTGTACAGGGTTTAAGCAAGATTTGTTTTATTCTTTTAGTGGTAAAAATTGTGTCTGAATTCCATATATATGTGTGTGTGAGCTGGGAATCACACACCTCGCTCAAAGTGTAGATGTAGCCACAGAGGCAAGCTGTGGCATTTCCTGTACATGCTTTTTGCTGCTTGCTGATCTTTATTCTCCAAATCAAGCAATAAATAAGGGGTGTTTTTGAGATGAGGGCCAGGAGATAGAATGGAAAAGGGAAAGATTCTCTGTAGATTTGGCAGAAAATTGTATTTTTCATGGACAAATCTTTGAAAGAAAGGGGAAAAATCCTATTTAAAAATTTCCAGCTGAATATTTTGTATGTCAGTGAAAACACTTTTTTATTCTGTTTTTTTTTAAACAAAACTTTTTCCTGTTTCAGTTTACAGTGGAAAACTGAAACATTTTGAATACAACACATTTTTACATATTTTAAGTCATTATATTGGTGGGGAGAATGGGGGAGGTGTAGAGAGGGAAAATGTTTTGAACAGTTCTATTTCTGAGCTTGAGGAAATGTCTTCTGACCCTGGAGGACAGGAGAAATTTCTGTGTCTGAAAAGTAGAGGGTGGAAATGAGTAGCAAGAATTCTCAGTGTATGAGAAGAAAGTTTTTGAGCTAAAAGAGGACATTTTCAGTCAGAGAAGTTTTGAGTTTGTAGAAGAAGGAACTGGTAGAAGGGGATTTCTGAGCAGTGAATGTTGACTTCAGGTCAGTTGAGATGCCTTGAAAGTTCCAAGCCAGGAGACGGTAGGGTGAGGTTGACAGAGCTGAGTGTGAGTGAATGGTTGTGTATGGTGGGAATGGGATGAATTAGTAAATGAGGGTGTGAGTCCATGTGAATTGCTATTTTGCATGAAACCAAACATGTGGGTGGCAGGAAGAGAGTAGTGGGAGATAGAAGAGGAGACAGAGTTGGAGGATATGAAAGGCAAAAAACACCATGATGATGAAAAAACAGTAAAAGTGTTGTAGATGGTTAAATACTATTTGTCCCGCTTTGCTCTGTATTGTATTGTGTTTCAAAATCGCACTAAGGAGAAACCAAAGTGGGCACTCCTTTGCCTCCACTTCTCCATCAACCTTACCTATCACCCAGCCCACCTCTCCCCTGTAACATGCAGCACTCCCAAACACCTCCAGCATTCCAGTTTATCACTTTGAAAACCTAATCAATCTGCAGGATGGAGCTAGGAAGAGACAGCAGAACAGCCCCATCATTTACTTCATGCACCAGCCTCCAATTATGTTTCAATATCAGATTCCTTTTGTTGTATCCTTGGGGACAACAGTTTTCAGAAGAAATCACTTGAGATGCAAAAAGCTGTAAAACTTGAAAAGCAGCCATTTATTGCCACACACTGAACTAACCAAAGACCAGCCAAAACCGGCGGGAGTATCTCTAATAATCTAACTCAGTTGCCATAGCAACAGCAAGATTCTATTAATATGATAACCAAATACACAACACCTTTCGTTTAGAAGCACATAGCCAAGCCATTTCTTTTGCTAATAGCACTAACTTCTCAGTGAATTTCCATTAAAACCGAGTATCTAAGTCTTCCTAGGTTCAGTTCTTGTGCATCTCACAGGAAGGCTCCCCAATTTAGTATTTTTTATTTGCCTGAAACTAAGAAAAGTTTATACACAGAGCATGTAGATATTATTTTTGATAAAGTAGATAAGAACTGAATCATTTTATTTCTAGCTACAATGCAATTCCTTCCAATAAAACATCTGGTAAACCTCTAAAGCAGGGGTTCTCAAACTTCATTGCACCGTGACCACCTTCTGAAAACAAAAATTAAGACACAATCCCAGGTGGGGGGACTGAAGCCTGAGTCTACTTGAGCCCTGCTGCCCTGGGTGCGGGGGCCAAAGCTGAAGCCCAAGGGCTTTAGTCCTGGGTTGAGAGTCTGTAGCCTCAGGCCCGCTGCCCAAGGCTGAAGCTGAAGGCTAAGCCCCACCACCCAGGGCTGAAGCTTTTGGGCTTCAGCCGCAGGCAGTGGGGCTCGGGCTTTGGCTTTGGTCCCAAACAATTGTGCTTTGGCTTCAGCCCTTGGAGTCAGCAGTCTAACACTAGCCCTGGCAACCCCATTAAAACAGGGTTGCAACCCACTTTGGGGTCCCAACCCACAATTTGAGAACCGCTGATCTATAGTATGCTCTGTTTAGCAGAGCAATGCGTTTGATCATAGATGTCTTGGTGGCTACCTGAGAAGAGTTTTCCGCATCACAAACATATGCTACATGAGACAGCTTTGGATACTCAGAAACTGGTCACCCCCTGAAAAAGACATACCTTTCACTAGCAAATGCATTCTCTCCTTTGCAGTTGTTATAAGTTCAACCTATTCTTCTAATGCCAATGACTTACAATCATCACAAGAGAATGCAAATTATAAAAGGATGGGAAAATGGTAGCAGAACATGGAATATTGGGCTCTGATGGGGCTTGAGTAAAATCTCATGTGAGCTTTTCAATTATTTTAATTTGAACCCCATGCAAGATTTATGAAATATTTCTGTGGGCCATGCAAGTAGTCACTATTTTCTGATGGACCATACTTCGGGCCACATCCTCAGCTGCTGCAAATCAGAATAGCTCTACTGAGTTCAGTGACATCATCAATTTACATCCACTGAGGACCAGGTGCTTTAAATGGTGGCTATTGTACATGCACTGTACTAACTCCAATCAAAAGTGCTACATACATGCAATGGCTGTTTGTTGGCTAAATATGTAATTTTCTAGTGTTCTGCAATGGCTGCAGAACTGTTAAGGACTACCACGAAGTACAATGC
The DNA here is from genome assembly GCF_965140235.1 of Caretta caretta. NCBI lineage: Eukaryota > Metazoa > Chordata > Testudines > Cheloniidae > Caretta > Caretta caretta. The sequence goes on along the minus strand of NC_134209.1, from coordinate 93,993,776 downwards.
AAATCTTTAAAGGAATTCTCAATATTTCTCATGTGTTATAAAAATAGCAAACAAAACTATGTAAAAAGAACTTTTGAGTTGCAAAGTTGAGCATTAAAATTTAGGAACCTTTTTACATATGCTTTATAATACCATCTTTAATTACATGCTATTTTTTTCCCACTGAACTCCTGCTTCATTCAGTGCAAAGGGAGCGCAGTGCTCACTGAATGAGAGGCTAGTCAATATTTTCTTCACTCTTTGGCCTCCGTGCCTTGTGTGCAGCAAACTGTTCAAGTCCTGCTCTGAAGACAGAATTATTCATTTCCTCATGGGCTTTTCTGTGGTGCTCATCATTACACATTACTGATGCTTCTCAAACATAACTAAATTTATGTTTACAATGCTCTTTTGATGAGAGGAGGTAGTATTCCCCTTTTATGGAAATGGAGAGAGAGAAAGATTAAGGTAAAAAAGTGTCCATTAATTTGGGTTGCCCAATTTGAGATGCCTAGGACATGATTTTTCAGCGTAGTAAGCATTTTATAGAACTTAATATGTTCAAACCACAGTCCCCATTCACTTCAGTTGCAGCTGCGAGTGCTTAGCACTTCTGCAAATCAGACCCCAGGAACACAATATGGTCATCCAGAACATGAACATCACACACTTGGTGGCTACCTGTGAAAATCTGGGATAAGAAATTTACCTAATATTACATGAGACCTCTGTGGCAGAGGCAGAGACAGAATCCATTTCTCCAGGGCTACACTCAACTACCTTAATCCGGACACCACCTTTTTTCCTTCCTTCAAGCTCCTGTCGTACTGGCTACATTACTTCCAACTTCTTCAACAAATAAGAAGGGGGTCCTGGAACCAAAAGGCTCCTTCTCTACATAATACTGAATCATCCACAGAGCACAGTGCATCTTGTACACTGAATGAAGTAAGGATCCTGCAAGTCCCAGCCCTCCATGGCAGGTAATTAAGGACTGTAGCATAACGCATACAAACAGGGGGATGAATTAAGTTTGCTCAGGCAACTTTAATTGTGACAGTTCCTAACTTTTAAATGATTAACTTGGCAACATTAATGTTCTTCTAATATAGAGTATTTTTTCTTTTAAATCTAATTTCCTTGGTTTTAAAAAAGCAAACTGAAAAAAATGGAAATTCCATCACCCAGCATCATATTGACACACACATGGCTCATCAGCAGGGCTGGAATCTTTAGAGCCACAGCACAGACCTCTGCTGCTTGTGCTAATGAAATAAGTCATAGCAGTTGTAGGTCACCATCCTTTGTGTGGACCAGCCACTAGACAGCGTTGGAACACAAACTTTGCTAGGGAGTTTCACAGCTGTTTGCTGACAGTAGAGGACTGGCAAGGCTTAGGTCCTCATTTGATTTCAGTCTTCCCCAGTTCCAGTCTCCTTCCTCAGGTCTTTACGCCAATCTACTCCCTTCTTGTTCCGGCCTACTCTTTCTGTCTCTTCTCCCTTCTCCCTGCACCCCTTTGCTGAGATTTTCCAAATGTTTCTAATTTAGCCAAATATGTTTTTTTTTTCTTCTACAGGGATGGCAAAGCATATATCCCTGACACCAGGGCAGCCTCCCCAGCCAAATTTACAGTGTCTGGTCCAAAGGATGGGAGTGCCAGACATTCTCAAGAAAATGACTATATGATTTTCATTTAATTATTTATTTTTACTTGGGCAAAACAGTGTATTATTTCCTAATCTCATTCTCAGAAATGGCTAAAACGTTTTTGCTGAAACTTTTGAAAAACATTGAGACTCCAGACTCCAACACCTGGCAGGGAAAATAGCCCAAATAATTAAAGGTAGATAAAGTTTTGCACAAGTTTAAACAGCGTCTTCCAATGGGAAGTATCAGACGACGCATCACTAGCACTGTCTATAAAAATAAAGGAAAGGAAACTTCATAAATTCTGCAAATACTTAGATAGGTGACTTTGCTCATCAAGACTTTATCAGAAATAAAGTTATGCACGTGTGGAAGTTGAGACAGATGCTTTGGAAATGTGGAATATTCAAAGACTATTGTATCAACTTTATAGGTGTTATGTGTATCTGGTTGGAAGTCTGGGTGGAAGATTTGTTTTTGTGTTTGGAACTTTGTATTAATAAAGAAACCAGATTGCAAGAAGGGCTTTGAGTGGACGAGCGGAACTGAATGGATTTTGTTGATAGAGCCCTGAAGAAGGGGGAAACAAGCAGGGCATAGTGGAGGCACCCTGGCCATGAGGGGGTGCTTGGGTGGGATAGGCACTGGAACTAAGGGTGCTGGGGAGCTGCCCCACCCTCTGGCTTGAAGTGGTTTCCATCGTATACAGGGTTTACAGTTTGGTTCAATGACTCTCAGCACCCCCACTGGAAAAATTGTTCCAGCATCCCTGCTGGGTGGTAGCTACCCTGTTACAGGCCTGAAGCACTTTAATCCTTGAAAGGTCTCTTTGTAGAATATGGGTGACTGCCTGGTAAGCTAAACATGAATATAAGCTGTTTATTGGGTTTAGGATGTTTTCTCCAAAATGTGTTTGTTCTGAATAAATAGTACTTCGCTTTATGAGAGCTGACTGGTCACCGGTTAATCCTGAGAGAGAACAGGACTGCAGGTACTGCACTGAAGTCAGATCTAGTGAGATAATCACATTGAATTGCAGGAGCCTGCAGTCTAAGTCCCTGGTCTGGAGGAAGAAAACCGGAGAATCCTGCCCCCAGAAAGGTCTCAGACCTCTGGCCATGACCTAAGTTGGGTGCCTTCAAGGAGGCCACAAAGGGGTCAGAAGTGCAGTTAACTTGAGGTAAATTCAGCACTTGAGAAGTACTAGAATGCAAGTACCACAAGAGGCCATTCCAGCTCCTTCCAAAAAAGTGCTAGAACAGCATTCTGTAGCATTCCGGCCTGACTTGAGCACTGAGTTATTCTCTAACCTGTAACACAAGTATTCTCAGGATCATGCCCTAAATCTGTAAACTTCCTATAGGAAAACAGTCTTGCTGAAGGATCTGTTATCTTCTGGGTTAATACTGAGTGTAGTTTAAAGAAAGTTTTAATCACATGTATATCAAATGAGGGTATATTAGTATACATGTTAAATAAATTAGAATGGAACAGCTTGCCACTTTTAGATTAACCTTTTAAATTTTTCATTTAAATTAATAAATATAACCACCCTCTACATTTAAATAAATATGTTTAGACAGAACCCAACATAGGAAGGATTCATAATTAAACTGTTAGGCTCATGCATTTGTGCCTTTATTTTCAACAGCTCTATTAAAGAGAAAGCACCAACCTAATTCTGAATACACTAGCTCTTATCAGTTTGTTTCAGAACCTTAAAACTATTGAAATATAGGTTGTTTTGTACTCAGTTCAACTATACATTACCACACTGTAATGCTGTAAGAGACAAAAATTCCATTGACAAATTTTGTACTGTGATTGGATTATATATTGTCATCAAGAATCAATATTAATATTTAGAAGCATTGAAATAGCTGCTAGATAATCCAGCCTTCAACTGAGCCAGTATCTGCTGCTGCTTTGTGTAAGCTGTCCATTGGCATTAAAGGAAGAAACATCTGTTGTTTTAAAGAGTGGTTTGTTGGCAGAATTTTTTAACACAGGAATGAATTGTCTGTTAGTCTTTCAAACCTTGCTAGATGGGGAGAAGATCAGGTCAACCTAGACCATACAAAACTGAGAATAGCTCCAATTCAATAAAGCTTTTTTTATTCAATTTAGTCCCATGTTGGAAATAATCATCACATTTTACGTTATGTATTTCTAATGTCAGTGCTCATACCATGTAATTATTCTGTATAATCAAGCATAACTGCTGGTTTGTTACTTTGAGCTGCTGAATGCATATCCTGGCAGCAAACCTAGTATTTAACTATTTATTTGAAAAATGTGCAGACCCGTAATTGTAGAAATTTGATAAATCTGTAATTACCATGTGTTCGTGTCTTTAGCATTTTCCGTCAACTGCAGTTTCAGTCAAAACCAGCATAAAGAACCCTGTAACTACTAAGGGAAAGCCTAGGATGACTTAGTTACAAATGCACAAAGGGCTTTTAGAAATATGAGGTAAGTAAGGTTTATATACAGTAAAAGGAGTTTTAAACTTCACAGGATTAACTGGGAAATGTGCTGAAAGAGGAAATTCAAAGAGTTGGAATTTCGGTTTCAGTTAGTTGAAGAAATATTTCATAAATTAAGATCTGATTTCCAGGGGTGCTGAGCATCCATGCTGCCATTGGCTCAGCTGGAGATATGAGCGCCAAGCAGAAAAATGCACAGTATAATTAAGGGTGAATTCTGACCAGCTACTGTCTGAGATGAACTCTATGCTCACAATCCAGATACCATCTGGGTCCGATAGTCAAAATGATTAATGAGCTTGAGTAAGTCAGAACCATTCTTAGTTCAAAGCCCATAAATCTTTTAGAATTGAGAAGATTTAGCCAGTGCTGTTAAACAACAGAGGCAAAACTTCTAATAGCAATTTTGGAAACTACACTTAGTACAAATGAAATTTCAGTAAAGTTCTGAGACTGGCTCCAAGTAGATGAGTTTCTCTCAAGATCCTGTACATATCTATCACTTCTTAAATCTGTAAATTTTGCTGCTGAAATAATGATCGTCATGTCAATGGCAAACTTTTTCTCCATGTCTGGTATCCCATGATGATGTTTTTCAAGACTTGTTGAGACATCATATTCTCCAAAGGACCTTCATCTTTCTTTAATTCAGCCTTTTTTCACCACTTAAATTTAGAGCAAACAAAACTCGGAAAGCTCATCTACTATATTCTGCTATCAAGGGACCTGCTGTACTGTATTTGGTGATGGACCTATCTGTAGAGGATAGGGACATTTTAACAAACCTAGGAAAATAGGTTTGGTTTGGATTTGGTGGCTGATACACATTCTTACGCTAGTTCACTAATTCTTGGTGTGACTGCGGTTGCTGGGGCCCCAAACTGAGATTGCTCAATCAGGGCAAACTGCAAAAAATGAGGCAGATGATCTCCAAAACTGGTGATTATTCTAATAATTAGATTCACCATGCCAGGAAACAAAACAGTATCTGCTATACTTTACTAGTTACCCGGAAGCCAAAAATACAGCTCCCTTAAAGCAGCCCAGCCTTGGGCTCCCACACAGACAGCTAAGTCAAATATGGTGAGGATTATACATACAGATATGAGTAAAGTTCTTAGGTCAGTTTCATAGTAGAAATGGTGAAGATGCTGATTTATTAAATCCTTCTGGAATCAACTTCAAAGTTATAATCTAATAGGCAGTCCATATATGGAGTTGTTCAAAGTCTTCTTTGAAAATTAGCAGGGTGATCCAAACCAGCGCTGGAGGCCTCAGTCTTGTGACTCAAACTTTCCCTGACCATTCATAAGCAGATCTAAGAAGACAGGATCTGGGCCCTAGAGTTCTTTTTTAGATCTCTGATAGGCTATCAAAAGCCTCCTGACAGCAGGTATTCCTTGGGTGAAGAATAGGGAATACGCATTGTGGCTTTGAAGTAAAACCTCCTATTTCCTATGTATTCACAGGAAATTAGTTGTGTTCATCAGAATAACGTAATTATCCATTATGCGGTTCATAGACAGTTTACTACAGACTTCAAAGAGAAATACAGACAATGACATTAGTACACCCAAGTTTCATCTAAATGTTAATATTCCCTTTTGATCTCTGAATCAATAGAACATAGTAACAGACAGGAAAGGCAGTTTACCATCTACACGCTAATAAAATCACATTGTTAATATCTAACAAGATATAGGCAAACACAGGCAAATATAATTAGTATTTACTTCTAATTCTCTACAATACAGTTTTACATTTCAAACATATCTAACATGGCTTTGTTAGCTATTTATAACAAATGGCTCTAATTACCATTTATATACTTTTCTAATATGTTTTAAAGGTTGGATTTGGGTCATTTAACCTGCTAGTTACTTAACCCTTTCTGTTGTTATTATAATTTTATTTACTGTCATCCATTGTTAAAATAAAAAGTGCCTGAGGTTCAATAATTGATTATAACACAAATGAAAAGAATGGGTTCTTCTGAGACATCATGCTTGCTTTCTCAGAGTGGCTGCTTTAGTCTGTTGTACCTATTAGATCGGTTTTATAAGTTAGTTCCAGTAAGTGGGGCTAGAGAATAAGAACACTCATTCATTGTACTAGGAGTTCTGAAATAAAACAAAAATGTGTTCATCAGCTAGGAGTGCATGTAATTTTTGGAAAAAACAGAGGCCGTAGCCCCCTTTACAATCATCCCAAATCTTATTTGTTTTTAAGAGCACTAAGAGCTATTGGCATATTGCATAGTTATTGTCTTTACTCTCAAGTTTAAATTCCTGTTTAGGACTTTTTTTATGCTAGAAAATATTTTACTTGAGGGATTCTTCAGTAAATATGAATTGATCACAATGTGATCACAAGCTGCATTTAAAAAAATGATGAGTGGTTCAGTTTATTTATGTGAAGAGTAAATTTTTTGGATAAAGTCCTACATAATACACAGTGCTTTTGTTCAAAGTAGTATAACAGGTAAACTCAGTGCTCTGAAAACTATTTTGAGATCACTGCAGAGTTTCACACATTACTCCTGTAAATTTTAAAATAAGCAGAATATTTCTTAATCAACAGGGAGAAAAATAAACTTGATTTTTTTAATGTGAATATTATTTATTATGTGTATTGCAGAAGTGCCAAAAATCTTCAGAAGCAAGGATCCATCTTCATAAATTGATATTGAGGAAGTCACAGTCCCTGGTTTCAAATATCAGGATAATGTGAAATGTAAATCTCCAATATTTCTATCTTCCCAGTTTAGTTTACAAACAATCCCGTCTAGTCCAGCTGCAAAGGACTATGGGAAGATGACAATGTCTCCTTGTCATGCATGGCCATATTCTATATCTCCTGGTTTTTCGAATACTTTGTCTTATTTTTCTTAATTCTTCCCTTTCCTCAACAGTTTGAGGACTAGATCCTTGTTTCTAGTTGTGGAAATAACCTAGTGTCTGAATAGCACTACTGAAGGCAGACAAATACAAAGCACAGACTATGAAGATACCTTTTCTCTCTTCAGCCCAGTCAAGAATTGTTGCTAGAGATGTGTGGAGAAAGGTAATTTTGTTTCACAGAGGATTTTTGTTTGTTCTGATTTGGAATGGAACTCAAAAAATTTGAAATTTTACATTTTACATTAAAGGGAAAGCCTTGGAATCTGCAACTCTGGAGCAGTCTGCCTGGGTGTCTGCCATGGAACCATGAACCCTGGAAGCCCTGATGTACCTGGCTTGGGGACAGTCTGTCTGGTGCCCCCAGAGCTTCCAGGCTCTCAAGTCCCTATAAGTTTGCCAGGTGATCTGTGGAGGAGCTGAAGATCCATGGAGCTGGTAAACAGGGGCTTCCAGGGATTCCAGACTCATGACTCCCCATCAGCCTGTTAGGTGGGCTGCTGAGAAGCCAGCAGGGTGAAGTGACAGGAAGCTAGATAGATTGGAACCCTGCCTAGTTTCTGTCAGACCTTTGTCAAAACCAAAATGTGTCCACTGAACGTTTGGATTCTCTCAAAGAATTTCTGACAAGCTTTAACTGTTACTGCTTAAAAGTTCATATCAATCCTTCATCAGAAACATTCTTATTTCTTCTATAAGGAGCCCTGTACCACATTTTTATTACAGTGGTAGTTCAGACAAAAAAACGCTCTGTCCAACATTCTTTCATACAGATGGGAGAGACTATTAGTGGTTTAAAGGGCAATGACCAGTGAAATTGTCAACTCCACACCCAACTTCTTCTGCTTTTCAAGGCACACAGGATTGAAGTCTCATTGAAGTGTGACATGGTACACTGGGCTACCACTAGTTTTATATTAATAAGCTTTCATTTTATTCATACTGTACCTCTTAAACAGTTGAAAGTTTTGATTATAGATACAAGGACATGGGAAATTTTGAGAAAGAGGAAGTGATTCCATGAGTAAGAAGTGTTTGTGAGGAAATCTCATTGCTGTTTCTTTAAGGGCCTGGGACCAAGAACCTTGCAGAGAGGGTGGGGCTAGGGTCTCATGTCATCCAACCAACTGGGGTTGATTTGAGAGTAGGGGACTAGCATAAATGCTGCCTCCTCCCTCATTGCAGGGCAGCTGTCGGCTAACAATGAAAAGAGTAAGAAGGCTCCTGCATTAGCAGGGAGCAATACTGGCAGGAGAAGACTGCAAAACCTTCTGAGTCTGAGGACTAAGTGTGGTCAGCAGAGGGAAATTGTAGCCTAACTCCAGGAGGAGAGATGGGGCTTTTGCCATAATGAAAGATATAAAGACTGAGAGCTAACTGTGAGGGGACTGGGAACAAAGTTTAGACAGAAGGCTTCAGCAGAACCTGAATCACCTTTTGTTTATGTGGCACTATATGAATTTCTGTGATAAACAAGCCCTACCTGATGACAAGGCATACCTGATGACAAGCACCTCTAGAAACCAATTACCTACTTGAAAATGTAATAACTTGTGGCATAATTCACACAGCAAGAGACTCAAAGTGATGAGCATAGCAAGGCGGGCAACTAAAAAGAGGGTGTGAGAATTTGCAAGTGAAAATAGGCCAATCCGACTTTAACATACTCATTCCTTCCCCTTTGCCTGGCTTCCTCCAATGTGTGAATGTAAGTAGTCTTAAGCAAGGTGACAGGTGTGGTAGTAGGACCTGAACACAGTATAATATGTGCCTTCAGAGTAACTGACAGGGCAGATAACCACCCCTGTCCCCATGAGCAGTCCCTATCAGTCTGAATGGATAGCACCTGTGTAGTTTGTCAAGCCTGGAGGTGGGCCCTTACAAGGGAGGAACTGCACCTAGTTGGCTCTCTGAAACAAGTAGAGCTAAATGTCTCAGACTACGACACTGAATTATTTGCTGAGAGTCAGGTTGGGGATACTCCAGCAGAAGCCCTGTGAGGAAAAAAGGAGGGCTGCTTTGTTTTTTTGTCAGAATACCCAGAGCTAACTTTTGGCCTTTAACTAAGCAGAAAGGTGGGAGTCGGCACTTCCTACAGAGCCTGAAACAGTGCCTGGATCCTTGTTGGCCTGGAACTATGTTCCTCCTTTTTTGTCCTGCCATACTCATGCATGCTAACAGGCACAGATGGAGGGCTATATCCTGGGACCAGACTACAGAACTGTCATTGCCCAAGGAATGATGGATGAGGTAAGCAAGGTGCCTGCCTTTGCCCCAAGGGGGTGACCTTGAGATATAACCTTTGACAGTAAACTTACACATCAGTGCCACATCTGGCCTCAAGATTCTTAGAACCCACCGGAAAATGCCTGAGTGGCAAAATGGGGAGGCTCATTGTAAACAACATTATTAGGGTCTGGAAACATATTTTTGCAGAAAAACTATCATTTTGTAAATTCAATTGGAGGTTAAACTATTACTTTTTTGTAATAACTGAGGCATTTTAAGTGGTGAAATGGTATAATTTCCCTGTAAAATATGCTGTTTTGATGTCTGTGGACTAGATCTTGAAACTTTCATTGACTAAAATGGAAATGTTGCTTTCTGTTACACATTTACATTTATGTTATATTGCACAAACTCTAATGAACAAGACAAGATGATTGAGGTAATATCTTTTATTGGCCCAACTTCTGTTGGTGAAAGACACAGGCTTCTGCGCTACACAGAGCTCTCCTTCAGGTAGCTCAAAAGCTTGTCTCTTTCACCAACAAAAGTTGGGCCAATAAAAGATATTACCTCACCCACCTTGTATCTCAAATATCCTGGATCCAACACAGCTACAACAACATTGAAAACAAACTCTAACGGTAGATTTGATTACAAAATGCTTCTATAGCTCCAATCCTGCAGACATACATGATTTTAATTTCACTATTAACTTCAGTGTTTTCAAGACCAGACCCTATGCCTGACACACACTGATGAAAATCATAAAAGGCAAATTTGTATATTTGACTTCAGAAAAATCTGAGGTTTTGCATGTGAATTCTTATGAAGTAAAACTTTGTAGTTTAACGCTAGACTAGCCAATGGATTAGGTGGCTGTTTGCTATCCACCAGCTTTTTCTTTCTTTTTTTTCAAAAATAGCTCTTTTTGGACTCTGTTCCCATCTGAATATTTTCTTGATGGTGGTTTTGTTGTCAATACTGGAACGGTTGATTACTCGATTCTGTGAAGTTCAAGAAATAGTTCTGCACCCTCAATAATATTATAGCACAGAAGGATCAAGATATTATCACAAATCTAATAGAGGCTAGTAAAGGTTACTGTTAATTCCAAAATGTCTTTACCTAATAAGCTAGTGGAAAAAAATAGCTTCAGGAAGGATTAAGTATGAGACTCTGTTTGAAACTGAAACCTCCTGAAGGTACTTCAGATAGAAAACATGTCAATTTGGAAACATCCTTGTTAGTTTGGACTTAAACCAAATACAATTAATGTACACAAGACTGCAAGAACTAATGTAAAGATAAAGAGTATAATATATTGTTGATCTCAATGGAAGTTGTGCTTGCAGCAGCAGGATATATTACCACTTATTATGTGCTTTTATGATGGAAATTGCCCAACATTTGTGAAACAAAAAGGAAATGTTGATGCCATCAATGTTAATTTTTTATTAACTTCAGGAGGACCAGGATTTGGCCCATTATTTTTAAAACACTTCTAATAATATAGTGCCCTCCACATATCTGTGTCCTAACATATCGTTATTACAACAGCTACTCCTTAAAGAACTGTATTTTACAACTTCCCAGTTGACAAAGGGAATGTAACTAATAGGTTTTCCCAGTTTTGTTGTGTTACATCATCCAAGGTAATGTAAACATTACCAGTATGATTTAAATTAATATGAAAGCCTGTAGATGAATATAATTATATTGGCAAAAAGAACAGGAGTACTGGTGGCACCTTAGAGACTAACCAATTTATTTGAGCTTAAGCTTTCGTGAGCTACATCTGATGAAGTGAGCTGTAGCTCACGAAAGCTTATGCTCAGATAAACTGGTTAGTCTCTAAGGCGCCACAAGTACTCCTTTTCTTTTTGCGAATGCAGACTAACACGGCTGTTACTCTGAAACCAATAATTGTACTGGCAGATCTTTATTAAATGAACTATACTTGTTTGGGGGGGGGGGGAGGAGCAAGACTAAATTCTGTAAAATAAAGTCTAGAAGATTCTCTACTATTTAGCCATCTGTGTAGTCATCTACACCTGTGAAAAGTGAATACAAAATGGTTATAAAACACTTCACAGATATAATTGACTGCAAAAGATAAAGGCAGTAGATGAACTGACTGTTATATACACATTACAGGCCTAAATCTTTGCTCTGTGGCATTGGTTTTTATGTCAGTGTACTTTTTGTAAGCTGGAGGTATGATTCCCAGCTCATGTAGACATACTCATGGTAGCTCCCATTGACTTCACTCACTTAAATAGTAGCATGGCAACGTTGAGCAGGGGCACAGGCTAGCCACCCCAAGTATGTACCCTTGGGGTCTAGGCAGGTTTGTACTCTGGGTGGCTAGCCCACGCCGCAAGGTACACGAACCTGTGCTAATATGGCTATACCACTATTTTTAGCACACTAACTCAATGCAAGCTAGCACGAGTATGTCGACTGGAGCTGGTGTAGATGTGGTGCAGTGTAGCCTTTGCATAATAATTCCATCACAAAGTAAAGAATCAATAGTTACAAGTCTAAACTAAGTATGTTAGTGGAGCATAAACTTATCTGGGTATAGCGACTCTTCTTCCTCTTGCACAGTAGTAGCTTTATTTTATACCAAGTGTTTTCAGTAGTCTGTATGAATTATGTAAATTGGTGAAATAGACATTAAGGGGTTTCTCTGTAACGTTACTGCACTATTTTAGGATAAAGATAATTTTGTCTGATTTATTTTACAAATATACATGGGCCCAAGATCCTGCAGAGAGGCAGACTGTTTGACTGCATGGTAGAGCAGATGGGGCCCATTTGGACCATCCACTGTATTATTCTGTGAGTCCAAGGGAGAAACCCTACAAACAAGCCAAGCTCAGGCGAAAACTTTGTCTGCCAAATCCCAGGATGAGGGTATTTGTGGGATATTGAGAGTAGAGCTGTGGATATTTTATTTTGGTCACCAGTAAAGCCATTGAAAAATACACTTTTTTTCAGGGCACTGAAAGAGTTCATGATTTTTTCACAAATTTGCTGAATAGTTTTGGTCAAAAAATATTCTGGGGTGAGGGGGGGGAAGAGACATGGAGGTGGTATTGCCAGCCTTAAAAACTTTACTCCAGCAATCATCTGAGATTTGGGAGACCTGGGTTCAATTACTTTCTCTGCCTGTTGGGGAAAAGGGAAGTGAACTGAAGTCTCCTGCATCGGTGGAGAGTGCCCAAACACCTGGGCTATAGGGTAGGCTAAGGTTGCCTCAGTTTTTCTTATTGAAGCTGTTCCACTTTGTATAAATAGTCACTGGGACTGAGCAAGAATACAATCTATTAGCTTGGTGGTTAGGGAACTCACCTGGAATGTGGGTGGCTCAAGTTCAAATTCTTGCACCCCTGACTAGTTAATTATACACAGCTGAACAAGAGGAAGATTGAGAGGAACTTACATCAAGCTATCCTATAGCCTGATGGCTTAAGCAGTCTCTTTAATGTGGGAGACCCATGTTCAAATTCACTTTTTGCCTCAGACACAGGGGAAGTGAACTTTTGTCTTTGGTCAAGATACAGTTTTGATTTATGAGCCAAATTCAGACAACATAATCACTTAAACATGATCTCGATCATTTCTGAGGTAAGAATTTAACTTAGGTGTAATGTGAATTTATGAGCCAGATGCAACCAACATCACCTTTTAAACATGACATGGCAAATCTCTGAGGTAAGTGATTTTGAGTTAGACATAGCCTGGAGTTTTCAAACACCTTTGTTACTAGAAGACTGATGTTGATATAATTATAAACAAAATATTACCTAAGGGTTGCCAGATGCTTTTGGTTCAGTCTCAAAGAAGAAATAAATTCAATTAAAAGCTGTGTTGAAAGAAGACAATGAAGTAATAGAATTAGGTAAGAAAAATTGCAAGTCTCCTGAACCCAACATTTCACCTGACCTTACTGTGCAAGAAAAAGGCAAGCAAATACAAGGGAGGTTATTATACCGTTCAGAAATATATGTCTGATATTGCACTTAAAGCAAAAATATGGTCTTGTTCTGTGTGCAAGAATGAAAAAAAAATAGACTACTTTTGTTTGCAGTTTGTGGCAAATTGCTGCATTTGGGACCATTGTGTTGAAATTACTTGCTCAGATGTCATAGAATAAGAACTATGAGAAAATAAAGGCAATTGCAGTCATGAATCCCAGGTATAGATTCAAATATGTATATCTTACAGTTTATTGAAACTGAAGCTGTTAGTATCTGGAATTCATTATAGCTTTAGTCATCACTGATTTAAAAGTTGTCAATAGTAGACACTGCCTTCACTATTTAATATCTGTGGAGCTGCAGAGCATACTGATCATAAGCAATATCTCAAACACTTTATTTAAGATCAGAATGATCAGTGGAATAATCCAGGAATGTTATTAGGTTTTCACTTGTAGTTCAGACTTAAAGAGCAAACAGTCTCTCTCTCTCTCTCTCCTTAGTAATATTATATGCCACACAGGCACAAATGTAGAATTTTGATCCTTAGAAGCTGATGTAATAGAAGCTTAAAAGCTGTTCAAGAAATGGATGAATTCTAACCAAATACCACATGATGTAGGCTCACGGTCCCAGATAGGATCAAATCAGAAAATTAGTGACCGATCTTGGGTAATTCAGAACCAGTCTAATTTCAAAGCTAATAAATCTTGAAGCTCCAGGAAGATTAATCCAGTGCCATTAAAGGGGAAGAGAAGCAAAATTTGTGGACTAGTGACAATAATCTTAGAAAATGCATCAAGTATGAGTATAGTTCAATACAACTCTCAGGAGCATTTAGGCTAAAGGTTCTAGAATACTTTAGAACAACTATGAAAAACAATACATTGAGGCATGAAGCACATGTTAACCATACTTCAGAACACAAGAATAGAGAATAGCACTAATAATTAGCATCCGTATAGTACTTTTCATTGTTAAAGTATTTTGCAAACATTAGCTAACTAATCCAACACATGTCAGTTAGATGAATAAATATGATCTCTGTTACAGATGGGTAATTGGAGACAAAGGGTACATCTACAGAGTGAGGGAGGAGGGGAGGAAACAGCCCTGAGGTAGCAAGTCTAAGAGCCTGGTCAACTGAGTCGTCCTACTCACGGGGCTAAAAATAGCAGGGTAGCTGCTCGGGCTGGAGCCCAGGCTCTGAAACCTCGAGAGTGAGGAGAGTCTCAAAACCCAGGCTCCAGCCTGAGTCTGAATATCTACACTGCTATTTTTAGCCTAGCAGAGCAAGTCCCATGAGCCTGACACAAACTCTGACACTAGCTGCTGTGGGTCTTTTTTTTTCTTTTTCTTTTTTCTCTGTGTAGACATGTCCAAAGAGATCAAGAGTGAGATTTCTAAAAGCACCTGAGGGATTTAGGAACACAGGTCCCTTTTGAGGCTTCACTGGGAGTTGTACTTCTCAATACTTGAGGTGCTTTGGAAAAAATCTTACCCTGTGTCACTTGCCCAAATCCACTGAGAGTTGATGTCAAATCCAGCATTAGAACTCTGTAAATGTTGGTTCCCAGTCGAGTGTGCTGACACTAAACCATTCATCTTTCAATAAAATGTGTCTTAAGGAACTGAGATTATTGAGTTACTTCTGACAGCAATAAATATAGAAGTTTTGACTGTAAATTTTTTTTCAGGGTTTAAAAACATCTACCATTATTTTTCTAAATTACTTAAATTGCAGTAAAGCCTACTTAGGCCCTAACCAAGTTCAAATTGAAGTCAATGGGAAATATTAATGGGCTTAAATGTACATACATTCTTTAGTACTCGGTTGGGTCTATATATACATTTCTTCAAGTTTTGTTTCACATATCCAGTATCTTGTTCATAGCGCATGACTCATATGTCCAGCATCCCAAAGTGCTTTATTTTTTTTCTCACGTGCTCATACCTGAAATTTTATATAGGAAGGAGGAAGAAGGCTAAGCCCTTCATTATTATTAGTAGTAGTAGTAAACTAGCTTTGATATCTAGACTTATCAGCATTCCCCCCCCTCATATATTTCATTATATGACGTTAAATAAATACAGCACAACTAACTTACTTCAGTTAGTTAGTTTAACCTACTGCCTGAAATCACTCTCTATATCTACAGCAAGTAAGTAAAGGTATTTCTCAGTTATATTTTAACAATTCATCTTACAATTTGCTAAACTTTGCCTGCTTTCTTGCATAGCATGTTAGTCATGCCAAAGTGTAATATGTAATACAATAGGATGCATCACATTTGCTTAGGCTCAGATGATATCTGACAATGAATCACACATGCTATCTAATGATCTCTACTGGATCAAGATATCCTGACAATTCTGTGTGACAAGTGGGAGCATATAATGAGAGTGCAGCTTGACAAATGACCAACCACCCACTAGTTGTTTAAGTCATTTACAAAATACAGGATACGACAGTGTAGACATGGAAAGTATTTCT
Source organism: Caretta caretta (assembly GCF_965140235.1). NCBI lineage: Eukaryota > Metazoa > Chordata > Testudines > Cheloniidae > Caretta > Caretta caretta. The sequence continues at coordinate 93,978,058 of NC_134209.1, read as the reverse complement.
TTCCTTATCCAAGTATTTCTTTCCTGATCCTTACTTTTTCTTAGGAAAACTGTTCAAATTAGTCTACAAAAATCAAAGTTCTTTCCAGTCCCAATATTTCTTTCCACACTAAAATCCACTGATAAGAAGCATTTTTTCTCTAGAAGCCAGTTAGCCTTGTCACCTTTAAATCTCATACTGATGCATATATTGCTTTTGATGTGATCTCTCAGGATGCACAAGGAGCATTATTTAGAGCACAACTTATCTAACGCATCTCCAACAACTTTCTTTATAAAGTGGTCAAATACTTCTAAAGTGGATCAAGAAAATGAAGTCCCAGGATAGAGGACATCATTTGAGATAAAAAGATCAAGAAATAATGGGGGATGGGAAGGAATCCGTGAGTAACTTCAGAACTGCAATAGAAAGCCGGTTTGGAAGACCCACTCTATTACATCAGTTCTCCAGAGCTGATAACTTTGTTCTATTAACAGTTTCATTTAGCTCATTCAGGACTCCGAGCCAGGTGGCAAGCTTTCCTATACTCAAGGATAGTAAGTGATAAACATTGCATTCTTAAGGGACGCACCACCTTCAGAGTCAGAATACCATTTTTATTCTTAGTTTATGGCATTATGTTAAATGCTAATCTTTGTCTGCTGAGGGAAAAGGGTCTGATTTAAGAGCCTGTGTCTCCATATTAGACAGCAGCTCTAGCTACTGCAGCAGCACATTTGAGTATTTTATAAATAATGTATGAAACGCTTTGAAGCCTGGCTGCGGGAGATATTCCCCATTCCTCAGTCTGCACATGGAAGCTCATTCATCATAACTGAGACCTATGCATGCTGTTCTGCCTCTGGGGAGATGGGGAAATCTTTTAAAACTAATTGCAAATACCATTGGTCTGATTCTGCTCCGCAGCAGTCCATGGTCCGCTCACAGCAGTGGCCATAGCCAAGTGTTTGTAGCATGAACCATGGCCATCTGTATCAGGTGTGTGCTGGATGTTGCAGAACACAAAACCTGTTATGGTAGAGAGTAATAAGGGCGACGATTTCTAGACTGGGATTTTAAAGGAAACTAGGGGAGTTAGAGATGCAACTTCCATTTTGAAAATTAATGGGATGTGGGTGCTTAATTCCTTTAATCTTCTTTGAAAATCCCAATCTTGATTTCTAATCTATCTAAAAAGTCTTATTTTTGTACCCAAGTACATAAAGAAAAGCTCAACTTTTCACAACTCTTTGCATACAAATGGTTTTATTGACATCTCCATTACAAAAGTAATGTCATTGAGTGGGCAAATTATTAGTTAGGCTTTGGATTCTTTGACCATGGGATGCTGTTCCAAGAAGAAGGAGTGCTAGGCAGAGACGGGATCCACCTAATGAAGAGAGGGAAGAGCATCTTCACAAGCAGGCTGGCTAACCTAGTGATGAGGGCTTTAAACTAGGTTCACTGGGGGAAAGAGACCAAAGCCCTGAGGTAAGTGGGGAAGTGGGATACCGGAAGGAAGCATGAGCAGGAAAACACAAGAGGGGAGGACTCCTGCCTCATACTGAGAAAGCAGGATGATCAGTGAGTTATCTTAAGTGCCTATACACAAATGCGAAGCCTGGGAAACAAGCGGGGAGAACTGGAAGTCGTGGCACAGTCAAGGAATTATGATGTGATTGGAATAACAGAGACTTGGTTGGATAACTCACATGACTAGAGTACTGTCATGGATGGATATAAACTGTTCAGGAAGGACAGACAGGGCAGAAAAGGGGGGGGAGCTGCATTTTATGTAAGAGAGCAGTATGACTGCTCAGAGCTCTGGTATGAAACTGCAGAAAAAACCTGAGAGTCTCTGGATTAAGTTTAGAAGTGTGAGTAACAAGGGTGATGTCCTGGTGGGAATCTGCTGTAGACTACCAGACCAGGGGGATGAAGTGGACGAGGCTTTCTTCCGGCGACTAACAGAAGTTACTAAATCATAGGCCCTGGTTTTCATGGGAGACTTCAATCACCCTGATATCTGCTGCGAGAGCAATACAGCAGTGCACAGACAATCCAGGAAGTTTTTGGACAGTGTAGGGGACAATTTCCTGGTGCAAGTGCTGGAGGAATCTGGCTAACCTGGATTAATCAATAGTGTATTTGGGGAAATGGAGTGTGAAATTGTTTTCCAAAGTCCTTTTCCATGGGACACCACTCCCTATCCTCTAAAAAGTCCATAAAACTCATAATGCAATGCTTTCAGCCGAGAGGCCTAATGAAACCTACAATCGGTATGTGCTGTGTAAGAATGCCATGTACATTTGCAGTAGTAAATAAACTGCTGTTATTAAAGTGCTTTTTGAAATAAACCTGGAAAAATATAATTTCAGACACATTCAAATTGCTGGATTTTTACCTGCAAATCCTTCATTGTACTGGATTTGGATTTCCGTGTAGTGATATTTAGCTAATACTAATTGCACCATGTTGAATGTGTCCTAAAGGAACAAAACTAATACTTTTTAAACAACAGTTGTTTTTTTTCCATTGAAATCTACTTCCTATTGCAAACAGCAACAGTTGAATACTTGCACATCTAGGCTGCATCAGAAAGTGATGAAGCTCATGCCTGTTAGCTGGGTATTTTAAAAGATTATTCCCTGCAATGAACTAGATTAAGACAAAAAGAAAAGGAGTACTTGTGGCACCTTAGAGACTAACCAATTTATTTGAGCATAAGCTTTCGTGAGCTACAGCTCACTTCATCAGATGCATAAAGTGGAAAATACAGTGAAAATACTGTATTTTCCACTTTATGCATCCGATGAAGTGAGCTGTAGCTCACGAAAGCTTATGCTCAAATAAATTGGTTAGTCTCTAAGCCCTGGTCTACACTAGGACTTTAGGTCGAATTTAGCAGCGTTAAATCGATGTAAACCTGCACCCATCCACATGATGAAATCCTTTATTTCGACTTAAAGGGCTCTTAAAATCGATTTCCTTATTCCACCCCGACAAGAGGATTAGCACTTAAATCGGCCTTGCCGGGTCGAATTTGGGGTACTGTGGACACAATTCGATGGTATTAGCCTCCGGGAGCTATCCCAGAGTGCTCCATTGTGACTGCTCTGGAGAGCACTCTCAACTCAGATGCACTGGTCAGGTAGACAGGAAAAGAACCGCGAACTTTTGAATCTCATTTCCTGTTTGGCCAGCGTGGCAAGCTGCAGGTGACCATGCAGAGCTCATCAGCAGAGGTGACCATGATGGAGTCCCAGAATCGCAAAAGAGCTCCAGCGTGGACTGAACGGGAGGTACGGGATCTGATCGCTGTATGGGGAGAGGAATCCGTGCTATCAGAACTCCGTTCCAGTTTTCGAAATGCCAAAACCTTTGTCAAAATCTCCCAGGGCATGAAGGACAGAGGCCATAACAGGGACCCGAAGCAGTGCCGCATGAAACCTAAGGAGCTGAGGCAAGCCTACCAGAAAACCAGAGAATGGCTGAATGGCTGCTCCGGGTCAGAGCCCCAAACATGCCGCTTCTATGATGAGCTGCATGCCATTTTAGGGAGTTCAGCCACCACTACCCCAGCTACTACTACTCAATGGAGATGGAGGCAACACAGAAGCATGTTTTGGGGACGAAGAAGATGATGATGATGATGATGAGGTTGTAGATAGCTCACAGCAAGCAAGTGGAGAAACCGGTTTTCCCAACAGCCAGGAACTGTTTCTCACCCTGGACCTGGAGCCAGTACCCCCCGAACCCACCCAAGGTTGCCTCCTGGACCCGGCAGGCGGAGAAGGGACCTCCGGTGAGTGTACCTTTTAAAATACTACACATGGTTTAAAAGCAAGCATGTGAAAGGATTACTTTGCCCTGGCATTCGCGGCTCTCCTGGATGTACTCCCAAAACCTTTGCAAAAGGTTTCTGGGGAGGGCAGCCTTATTGCGTCCTCCATGGTATGACACTTTACCACTCCAGGCCAGTAACACTTACTTGGGAATCTTTGTACAACAAAGCATTGCAGTGTATGTTTGCTGGCATTCAAACAACATCTGTTCTTTATCTCTCTGTTATCCTCAAGAGAGTGAGATATCATTCATGGTCACCTGGTTGAAATCGGGTGCTTTTCTTCAGGGGACACTCAGAGGAGCCCGTTCCTGCTGGGCTGTTTACCTGTGGCTGAACAGAAATGTTCCCTGCTGTTAGCCACGGGGAGGGGGTAGCCACGCGGTAGGGGGAGGCAAAATGCAACCTTGTAACGAAAGCACATGTGCTATGTATGTAATGTTAACAGCAAGATTTACCCTGAAAGAGTGTAGCCACTGTTTTATAAAATGTGTCTTTTTAAATACCGCTGTCCCTTTTTTTTTTCTCCACCAGCTGCATGTGTTTCAATGATCACAGGATCTTCTCCTTCCCAGAGGCTAGTGAAGCTTAGAAAGAAAAAAAAAACGCACTCATGATGAAATGTTCTCTGAGCTCATGCTGTCCTCCCACACTGACAAAGCACAGACGAATGCGTGGAGGCAAATAATGTCAGAGTGCAGGAAAGCACAAAATGACCGGGAGGAGAGGTGGTGGGATGAAGAGAGTAAGTGGCGGGCTGAAGACAGGGCTGAAGCTCAAATGTGGTGGCAGCGTGATGAGAGGAGGTAGGATTCAATGCTGAGGCTGCTGGAGGACGAAACCAGTATGCTCCAGTGTATGGTTGAGCTACAGCAAAGGCAGCTGGAGCACAGATTGCCACTACAGCCCCTGTGTAACCAACTGCCCTCCTCCCCAAGTTCCATAGCCTCCACACCCAGACGCCCAAGAACGCAGTGGGGGGGCCACCGGCCAACCAGCCACTCCGCCACAGAGGATTGCCCAAAAAGAAGAAGGCTGGCATTCAATAAATTTTAAAGTTGTAAACTTTTAAAGTGCTGTGTGGCATTTTCCTTCCCTCCTCCACCACCCCTCCTGGGCTACCTTGGTAGTCATCCCCCTATTTGTGTGATGAATGAATAAAGAATGCATGAATGTGAAGCAACAATGACTTTATTGCCTCTGCAAGCAATGATTAAAGGGAGGAGGGGAGGGTGGTTAGCTTGCAGGGAAGTAGAGTGAATCAAGGGGCCGGGGTTTCATCAAGGAGAAACAAAGAGAACTTTCACACCGTAGCCTGGCCAGTCATGAAACTGGGTTTTCAAAGCTTCTCTGATGCGTACCGTGCCCTCCTGTGCTCTTCTAACCGCCCTGGTGTCCGGCAGCGCGTAACCAGCAGCCAGGCGAGTTGCCTCAACCTCCCACCCTGCCATAAACGTCTCCCCCTTACTCTCACAGATATTGTAGAGCACACAGCAAGCAGTAATAACAGTGGGAATATTGGTTTTGCTGAGGTCTAAGCGAGTCAGTAAACTGCGCCAGCATGCCTTTAAACGTCCAAATGCACATTCTACCACCATTCTGCACTTGCTCAGCCTGTAGTTGAACAGCTCCTGACTACTGTCCAGGCTGCCTGTGTACGGCTTCATGAGCCATGGCATTAAGGGGTAGGCTGGGTCCCCAAGGATACATATAGGCATTTCAACATCCCCAACAGTTATTTTCTGGTCTGGGAATGAAGTCCCTTCCTGCAGCTTTTGAAACAGACCAGAGTTCCTGAAGATGCGAGTGTCATGTACCTCTCCCGGCCATCCCACGTTGATGTTGGTGAAACGTCCCTTGTGATCCACCAGAGCTTGCAGCACTATTGAAAAGTACCCCTTGTGGTTTATGTACTCGCCGGCTTGGTGCTCTGGTTCCAAGATAGGGATATGGGTTCCGTCTATGGCCCCACCACAGTTAGGGAATCCCATTGCAGCAAAGCCATCCACTATGACCTGCACATTTCCCAGGGTCACTACCCTTGATAGCAGCAGATCTTTGATTGCATGGGCTACTTGCATCACAGCAGCTCCAACAGTAGATTTGCCCACTCCAAATTGATTCCCAACTGACCGGTAGCTGTCTGGTGTTGCAAGCTTCCACAGGGCTATCACCACTCACTTCTCAACTGTGAGGGCTGCTCTCATCTTGGTATTCATGCGCTTCAGGGCAGGGGAAAGCAAGTCACAAAGTTCCATGAAAGTGCCCCTACGGATGCGAAAGTTTCGCAGCCACTGGGAATCGTCCCAGACCCGCAACACTATGCGGTCCCACCAGTCTGTGCTTGTTTCCCGAGCCCAGAATCGGCGTTCCACCGCATGAACCTGCCCCATTAGCACCATGATGCATGCATTGGCAGGGCCCATGCTTTCAGAGAAATCTGTGTCCATGTCCTGATCACTCACGTGACCGCGCTGACGTCGCCTCCTCACCCGGTATCGCTCTGCCAGGTTCTGGTGCTGCATATACTGCTGGATAATGCGTGTGGTGTTTCATGTGCTCCTAATTGCCAAAGTGAGCTGAGCGGCCTCCATGCTTGCCTTGGTATGGCGTCCGCACAGAAAAAAGGCGCGGAACGATTGTCTGCCGTTGCTCTGACGGAGGGAGGGGCGACTGACGACATGGCTTACAGGGTTGGCTTCAGGGAGCTAAAATCAACAAAGGGGGTGGCTTTACATCAAGGAGTATTTCAGGCAGGACTTCACAGAGGGTTCCAAAGAAATGGTGCACCTAAGTTATTGTTCTTATTGGAACAATGAGGTTAATCTGACCTCTGATTGATACATGGCTAGATTTACCTTGCTGCACCTTCTCTGTGAGTGACTGCAGTGTGACCTAGAGGAATGAGTCCCCTAGACAGGGGAGGGGGGAGAAGCAAATGAGTACAAAACAAATCTGGTCTATTTCTTGTTTTGATCCACTCCATCTATCTTTTACATCTTTGGCTGGCAGCAGACGGTGCAGAAGGACTGCATGCCATCCACATCTCATGACTGCCCGGCAGAAGATGATGCAATAGGACTGCTAGCAATCCATATCGCCTGCCTGCTCACCATAAGATGGTTCAATAGGACTGACTGCAGGACTAAAGAGAATGACCTGGTCGAGTCACTCCAAATTTAGTCCCTGCGCCCATGTCTGCCCAGGCGCTCCTGGCCGACGTGGCCAGGAGCACCTCGGACATGACGAGGACGGCTACCAGTCGTACTGTACCGTCTGCTGCCACAAGGCAATGGGTTCCTGCTACTGTGTAGCAATGCAGTACCACGTCTGCCAACACCCAGGAGACATAGGGTGACGGTTACCTGAGCGGGCTCCATGCTTGCCGTGGTATGGCGTCTGCACAGGTAACTCAGGAAAAAAGGCGCGAAATGATTGTCTGCCCTTGCTTTCACGGAGGGAGGGAGGGAACGGGGGCCTGACAATATGTACCCAGAACCACCCGCGACAATGTTTTAGCCCCATCAGGCATTGGGATCTCAACCCAGAATTCCAATGGGCAGCGGAGACTGCGGGAACTGTGGGATAGCCACCCACAGGGCAACACTCCGGAAGTCGACTCTTGCCTCGGTACTGTGGAAGCACTCCGCCGAGTTAATGCACTTAATGCACTTAGAGCATTTTCTGTGGGGACACACACACTCGAATATATAAAACCGATTTCTAAAAAAACGACTTCTATAAATTCGACCTGATTTCGTAGTGTAGACATACCCTAAGGTGCCACAAGTACTCCTTTTCTTTTTGCGAATACAGACTAACACGGCTGCTACTCTGAAACCTAGATTAAGACGCTAATAAGCTTATATGTTGAAGGATCATAGTGACCCACTTCAGTTGTCAATTCAGAAGTCTGGGTTTTCTGGCTGAGTTTTTCTTGTTCTAAATAATGTAGTTTGCTTTATTAAGTTAGTATTGTGACTTGTTACAAGGAGTGAAATGATGTATAGCAATTATGGACAGCCAAATCTCTGCTGGCAGAAATGTTGAAAATATCACTGAAGACAACAGAACTCCACCCATTTTTCATCAGCAGAGAATTTGGCACATGGTCTTTTGGATACCACATGTTGGTTGAATTTACTTGTGTGCTGGGCCTGTTTCAATAGCACAAAACGGACCCTAATGCCAGGTTAACTGGCCAATTAACTGGCCAAGGAGAAGTTTCAAGTAGCATAGAGACACTCTGCCAACTTCTACACCACCCCAGGTCAGGCTAAGGGAATGTGATTGGAAATTCCCACGGGTACATACAAAACCTTGGAGCACAACCTTTCTGGGCATGAGCCCTGAGGCCAGACAGCATCAGGATTGTGCCAGGTGCTGCTTAATAACGGTCGAAGATCTAGCCTGGTGGGGGTGTATGTACGTACGTACGTACGTACGTGTGTGTGTGTGTGTGTAAAATATCAACATACACACAGTATACATCACTTTGAGAGAGAGGAAACTACAGACAATAGCACTGGGCACCCTTAATGCCTACTGACTTCAATAGGAGGTGAGGGTGCCTAGTAGCACCTCAAAGGAGAAGCTCAACCTTGCAGGATCAGGCCCTAGGTAAGGACAACCTTCCTGAATCAAAGTATCTGCATAGTCATACTTTAAGTTGAATCATCATACACGGCATTGCAATTCCTTAATCTTGTAGGTTACCTGAGATTAAAAGAATATTGCCATAATCACCTCCATCCCTCTTTTGCTTGTCAGAAACTTCTTACCACACACGTACAATGCCTGACACCCATGAATTGTAACATGATGTATTTAAAAAAAAAAAAAAGATTTTTTATGCTACCACAATAGTTTGCAAATATTCAGACATTTGTAAATGAGTTCACTTTGCTACTCTTTGTTGAAAGCAACCCCAGGGGTGGGGCAAATACCCTAATCAATGACTTTATTTGAAAATCTTGATCGGTTCGTGGAAAACTTGTTCATGGAAAAAGATTACATTAATCTTAAATTATTCACTGACATCTAATGTTGTGTGTATTGGGCATTCAGATTGACTTCAGTGGGACTGTTCCCATAACAATGTGATATTAGCTTGAATATTGCATTTGATCATGCTATTCTGAACAAACAATTTGGTAGTTTAATTTAGCTCCCTCTTTTTTTCTTGTAAACAAAATTCTGTTTACTTGAATTTTCATTAAAAAATAGTATAATGTATCCAATACTCTGTATCATCAAAGCAACAGTCTATTAAAAATTGTTTATTTATAAACTCTTATTCACCCAACACAGTGTTGCAAGATCTGGTGCTATTTCGGTAACTATGTAAGGCTGTTCTTGGGACCCAATAATATTAGAGATGGATCTGATCAGAAAAATTTGGATTCAAATGTGACTCCAAACTTCCTCAAAGGTGGGGCTTGTTTGGGTTTTGGGTTGGTCCAGTCTTCGTGCGCTGGCTGCAAAGTTCAGAACAAAATCCAAAGTGTGGGTGTTTTTTACCTCCAATATAGAACCAAAGGAGAGTTGCCAAGTTCACATTTGTCTACAGATTCAGATCTGAGCTTTCTCAAAGACTGGGGAATGTTTAGGTTTGGGGGGTTGTGTTTTTTAGAGAAAATATTGTTTTTATAAGTAATAATTAGCAATGAAAGGAATACAAGAGGGAACAAAATAAGCAAGAAAGCAAGAAAAGTGATGAATAAGTAAAGCAGGGCTATACATTTTGAACATGAGGGCTATAAGGAAAGTCCTAGTCCACTGTTGTGAAGATGTGTTTAAACATTAACTGACAACTCCTTACTAATTTTCAGAGTAACAGTCGTGTTAGTCTGTATTCGCAAAAAGAAAAGGAGGACTTGTGGCACCTTAGAGACTAACCAATTTATTTGAGCATAAGCTTTCGTGAGCTACAGCTCACTTCATCGGCTGCATTCAGTGGAAAATACAGTGAGGAGATTTATATACACACAGAATATGAAAAAATGGGTGTTTATCATGCACACTGTAAGGTGAGTGATCACTTAAGATGAGCCACTACCAGCAAGGGGGGGGGAGGAGAAAACCGTTTGTAGTGATAATCAAGGTGGGCCATTTCCAGCAGTTAACAAGAATGCCTGAGGAACTGTGGGGGGGAAGGGGAGAAATAAACATGGGGAAATAGTTTTACTTTGTGTAAGTTAATTGTATCCAATATGCAAATTAATTCCAATTCAGCAGTCTCTCGTTGGATTCTGTTTCTGAAGTCTTTTTGTTAAAGAATTGCCACTTTTAGGTCTCAGAGTAACAGCCCTGTTAGTCTGTATTCGCAAAAAGAAAAGGAGTACTTGTGGCACCTTAGAGACTAACCAATTTATTTAGGATATTCTTTCGTGAGCTACAGCTCACTTCATCGGATGCATTCAGTGGAAAATACAGTGAGGAGATTTATATACACACAGAACATGAAAAAATGGGTGTTATCATACACACTGTAAGGAGAGTGATCACTTAAGATGAGCTATTACCAGCAGGAGGGGGGCGAGGGGGGAGAAAACCGTTTGTAGTGATAATCAAGGTGGGCCATTTCCAGCAGTTAACAGGAACCTCGGAGGAGCAGTGCAGTGGGGGGTGTGGGAAATAAACATGGGGAAATAGTTTTACTTTGTGTAATGACACATCCACTCCCAGTCTCTATTTAAGCCTAAGTTAATTGTATCGCAGACTGCTGAATTGGAATTAATTTACAAACAGGATACAATTAACTTAGATTATCACTACAAAAGGTTTTCTCCCGCCCTCCCCCCCATTGCTGGTAATAGCTCATCTTAAGTGATCACTCTCCTTACAGTGTGTATGATAACACCCATTTTTTTTCATGTTCTGTGTGTATATAAATCTCCTCACTGTATTTTCCACTGAATACACACCATGAAGTGAGCTGTAGCTCACTGAGAGCTTATGCTCAAATAAATTGGTTAGTCTCTAAGGTGCCACTAGTACTTCTTTTCACTTTGGATATGTTTGACTTTCACCCTTTTCTCCCACTCTGTTCTTTATTAAAGTGTTTGGTATATTATTTGAGATGTGTATTTTAAAGTCCATTTCTGGAGCAGATTTTATCAGAACACATTCCTGAGATTAGACCCTGCAACAGCTAGTGTTTTGGTTTGGGTTTTTTTTTTTTTTTAACAAAACAAAACATGCTCCTTTCGCAATCAATATTGAAAGTGTTAATGGTGGGTTTCCAGCACAATAGGGATTAAAACCGAACTGTCTCCTTTTCCGCTAGCATTCCATGTTTGTGTCTTTTCAAGCTGGCACTTGAAAAAGTGTAAAAGGAAACACTAGATGGAGATGATTTAAAACACCCAGAGCGCTGCGCGAATACCGAAATGTGGATCTGCAGCCTATCCACGATCCGCCAAAACTGGGAGGTGGATATCCACAGATATCTGCAGATTGGCAGGGCTCTAAACCGTTCCGCAGGTCACCGTGCAGCAGTGACCAGTGGCGCGGGAATTGCGCGGGGGGGGGGGGAGTCCACTTTTCACAGGGGCGGATCCTCCCCCTTCCCAACCCCCCCATCCACCCCCAGGACCCACCTCTCCTCCCCCACCATTCAGGCCAGTGTGGAGCCCAGCCGGGAAGCCCAGGCAGCTGTGGGGAGCCGCGGCGGACCCTCCACCTGCCCACCGTACGGGGCAGAGGGAGAGCTGAGAGCAACTCCTGGCCGTGTCCCCGCCCCGCAGGCTCCCCGCCCGGCTGAGGGCAGGGGGAGGCGCCACGGCTCCGCTCCGGGTCCCCACAGCTGCCCACATGGCTCTCCGCAGGCTGGCTCCGGTGCGGGCGGGAGTGCCTTGGAGCCTCAGCTCGGCCGTGGGAAGAGCCAGGCGGGCAGCTGCGAGGAACCGCAGCGCGGACTCTCCACCTGCCCTGGGCAGAGAACCTGGGGGGCAGGGACATGGGTCGGGGGCTGCCCGTGCCCCCCGCCCAGGGCAGGTGGGGGGTTCCCCGCGGATCCCCACAGCTGCTCTCCCAGATCTCATCACGGAGTCGGGGTGGGGAGACCTGCGCTGGCAGCTGTGGGGAGCCTGGGTCTCTCCATCTGCTCTGGTGAGTCTGGGCGACAGCTCCAGAGCCCTGCGCGGATACAAAAACGGGCCATGGATATAAAGCAGATACCCGTAGATTTTCCGGGCTCTGGGGATAGATAGTAAGAAGGAATGACTCAGCTACTCCTCCGCATTGCTGGGGTTTTTAATCAGCTGTATCAGAGACGTGTTTGTATGAAACAAATGTAAAACCAATGTTCTGTGATGCACATTTCCGATCTTCTACCCACAAAGAGAAAAAAGAGGAAAGCTGAATTCTCTGTGGGGACAGAACTAAAGTAATTGGGCTGTGTCTCAACTGTGAGTTTCCTTTTATTTTTCAAAGTTTTGGGTTCCTTACAGTTTATCCTAAACTCTGAATTTCTGGGATTTCTAACTTAAAAAAAGAAAGTTCTGCCTCTAACATTATTACAGGGTAATAAACATTCAAATCACAGATCTATGTCTGCATTCTTCACTGCCCCTTAATAAAGCTTTCATACGTGTATTACTAAGTATCTTGGGAAAGCTGCCATTTTATACAAAATATGCACATTGCCATATTTTTCCCCGCCCTCAGGTTAAAATCTGAGCAATAATGCTTCAATAAGGCCCCAGTATGGCACAGAAAATACATTTCTGAAGACATTTTGCAGGGTGGACATGTTTTGATAGTTACTTCATGGTGTCTTAAATACTCAACAGCATCTAGAACTTGCAGGGATAGGAAGAGAGAACTAAAACTGCACCCACAATTCCAACACAGAGAACTTTGATTTGCTATAAACCTCCTATATTTAAAATCCATTCTGTTTATTTTTTCAATATATTTTTGCTTTCAAAATGATGTAATTTTTATTTTTCTCTACATTGTCAGCTGCTCTGAAATTCTTTTACCTCCTCAAGACAGAGAGGGGGAATCGTGACTTTGAAAGGTTGAATCTCCTTATTGTGTACCTCCTTCTTGCACTGGTGAATAGTTATATCCACTGTTGCTGAATTGTGTATGTGAAGATTTCTAGATAGCCCTGACCCTGAAGTGTTTTCCTACCTGTTCTGATAGTCCAGATAAATGAGACTGAGTAAAACAGAACTTTAAGAGGAGTAAGTGCTCAGTCTCTTATTAGAGGGTACCATGGTAAATAGTCAGAAGCAGCATGTGATGCTTATTTGCTTCATCCCTTTAAAACAAGAACAGTAAGACAGCAGCAGTAGTCAGTGTGTTACTCTTAGCAAATTGCTTTGTTGGTTTTCCCCTCACCAAAATGTATTTCTGTAAACAATGTAACACTGACTTCTATAATTATCCTTGTCCATCTAGAATTGTGATAGAAATAATCTGGCTCTGGCATGGACAGTAGAAATGGATATTAAATAAATTGATCCAAGTTCTGATACTTGAATGCTGTACCTGCACAGGATACCACGTACTTCATTGGGGCTCCATGCAGGTGCAGGGATCAATCCATGTGGAGCAACTTGGGGAATCAAGACCATATTGTGTTCAGAAGTGCAGCACAGAAAAACAATGAACATACATCTTCAGCCTCTGTTATGACAAAGCTGTTTTACTGAGCCATCCCAATTCCCCTTAGTCAATGTGCCACTGTCTGTTTTAGCTGGTATACAAGGAAATTTTAAACCATTCTGCAGATCCTACAGTATAGTTTTTATGAAGATATTTGCACTCCCAGAAGTCCTGCCGCTGAAATGACAAAAGCAGAAAAAATGTGGATGGACACTTAGGCCTTGTCTACACTACGAAATTAGGTCGAATTTATAGAAGTTGGTTTTGTAGAAAGCATTTTTATACAGTCAATTGTGTGTGTCCCCACACAAATGCTCTAAGTGCATGTAGTCAGCGGAGTGTGTCCACAGTACCGAGGCAATCGTTGACTTCCAGAGCATTGCACTGTGGGTAGCTATCCCACAGTTCCCAGTCTCTGCTGCCCATTTGAATGCTGGGTAGAAATCCCAGTGCCTGATGGGGCTAAAACATTGTCACGGGTGGTTCTGGGTACATATCGTCAGGCCCCCGTTCCCTCCCTCCCTCCCTCCGTGAAAGCAAGGGCAGACAATCATTTCGTGCCTTTTTTCCTGAGTTACCTGTGCAGACGCCATACCACGGCAAGCATGGAGCCCACTCAGCTAACCGTCACCCTATGTCTCCTGGGTGCTGGCAGATGTGGTACTGCATTGCTACACTACATACTACTACTTTTGGCAGCAGACAGTGCAGTATGACTGGTAGCCGTGTCGACGTAGTCCAGGGTGCTCTTTTAACCGACCTCGATGAGGTCAGGGGCGTCTGGGCAAACATGGGAGTGACTCAGCCAGGTCATTTCCCTTTTAAGTTTTGTCTCATGGTGATTGAGTCCTACCGGCAGTACACTGTCTTTTAATCTGCAGGCAGCAGAAGACGATGGCCAGCAGTCATACTGCACCGTCTTCTGCCGAGCACCCAGGTGTTGACAATGGCTAGCGGTCGTACTGCACAGTCTGCTGCCAGCAAGATGTATAAAGATAGATGAAGTGGATCAAAACAAGAAATAGACCAGATTTCTTTTGTATTCATTTTCTCCTACCTCCCTCCATGAAATCAACAGCCTGCTAAACCCAGTTTTGAGTTCTATCCTTGAGGTTTTGAGTTCTATCCTTGAGGGGGCCATTCTGTTTCTCGCAAAGCCACCCCCTTCGTTGATTTTAATTCCCTGTAAGCCAAGCCTGTAAGACATGTTGTCAGTCGCCCCTCCCTTCGCCAGAGCAATGGCAAACCATCATTTCATGCCCTTTTCCCTGGATTGCCCGAGCAGGAGCAGACACCATAGCACAGCAAGCATGGAGCCCGTTCGGCTCACCATAGCAGTTATGAACATTGTAAAAACCTTGCACATTATCATGCAGTGTATGCATAAACAGCACCTGAAAAACCAGGTGAGGAGGTGACAGCAGTGCGGTGATGAGGATATGAACACACTTTTCTCTAAAACCACGTTCCCCTGCAATTTGGAGATCATGGTGTTAATGGGGCAGGCTCATGCCCTGGAACGCCGAAACTGGGCCTTGGAAACAAGCACGGAGAGGTGGGACCTCATAGTGTTGCAGGTCTGGGATGATTCCCAGTGGCTCTGAAACTTTCGCAGTCGTAAGGGCACTTTCATGGAGCTTTGTGACTTGCTTTCCCCTGCCCTGAAGCTCAAGAATACCAAGATGAAAGCAGCCCTCACAGTTCACAAGTGAGTGGCAATAGCCCTGTGGAAGCTTGCAACGCCAGACAGCTACCGGTCAGTCAATCAATTTGGAATTGATTTGGAATCAATTTGGAATCAATTTGGAGTTGGCAAATCTACGGTGGGGGTTGCTGTGATGCAAGTAGCCAGTGCAATCACTGAGCTGCTGCTATCAAAGGTAGTGACTCTGGGAAACATGCAGGTCATACTAGATGGCTGTGCTGCAATGGGATTCTCTAACTGTGATGGGGCTATAGATGGAACCCATATCCCTATCTTGGGACCGGACCACCGGGGCAGCCAGTATATAAACTTCAAGGGGTACTTTTCAGTGGTGCTGCAGCACTGGTGGATCACAAGGGACATTTCACCAACATCAATGTGGGATGGCCGGGAAAGGTTCATGACACTCGTGTCTTCAGGAACTCTGGTCTGTTTAAACAGCTGCAGGAAGGGATTTACTTCCCAGACCAGAAAATAACTGTTGGGGATGTTGAAATACCAATAGTTATCCTTGAGGACCCAGCCTACCCCTTAATGCCCTGGCTCATGAAGCCGTACCCAGGCAGCCTGGACAGTAGTCAGGAGCTGTTCAGCTATAGGCTGAGCAAGTGCAGAATGATGGTAGAATGTGCATTTGGACGTTTAAAGGGTCACTGGCACAGTTTACTGACTCGCTCAGACCTCAGCGAAACCAATATTTCCATTGTTATTGCTGCTTGTTGTGTGCTCCACAATCTCTGTGAGAGTAAGGGGGAGACGTTTATGGCGGGGTGGGAGGTTGATGCAAATCGCTTGGCCGCTGAATGCGCACAGCCAGACACCAGGGCAGTTAGAAGAGCACAGCAGGAAGCGCTGCGCATCAGAGAAGGTTTGAAAACCAGTTTCATGACTGGCCAGGTACTGTGTGACACTTCTGTTTGTTTCTCCTTGATGACAACCCACCCCCTTGGTTGACTCTAATTCCCTGTAAGCCACCTGCCCTCCCACCTTCGATCACAGCTTGCTTGCAAAGGAAATAAAGTCACTATCATTTAAAAAACATGTATTCTTTATTCATTGATTATAAAAATAGGAAGATAACTCACAAGGTAGCCCGGGTGGGGTGTGGGAAGAGGGTCGGAGGAAAGGAAAAGGCCTCTTTAATACTTGTTGAATGCCAGCCTTCTGTTGCTTGGGCTGTCCACTGGGGTGGAGTGGTTGGGTGCCCAGAGCCTCCCACCCCGCGTTCTTGGGCGTCTGGGTGAGGAGGCTATGGAACTTGGGGAGGAGGGAGGGCAGTTAAGCAGGGGCTGCAGCGGCAGTCTGTGATCCTGCTGCCATTCCTGAACCTCCACCAGATGCCGGAGCATTTCCGTTTGATCCCGCAGTATCCCCAGCATTTCCTCATGCCTCCTCTGATTTTCCTGGCGCCACCTCTCCTCACGTACAGGCCACCATCCTGTACTCTGCTATTGTGTCCCTCCACACAGCTCTGTCAGTGCCAGACGACTGCATGAGCTCAGAGAACATGTCATCGTGCGTGCGTTTTTTTCGCCACCTTATCTGAGATAGCCTCTGGGATGGAGGAGGGAGGCTTGAAACATTTGCAGCTGCTGGAGGAAAAAAAGGGAGTGAAGTATTTTAAAAGATACATTTTACAGAACAATGGCTATACTCTTTTACAGTGAACAACATTATTCACATTACATAGCACATGTGATTTTGGTACAAGGTCACATTTTGCATCTTATATTGAGTGCCTGCATGTTAGAGATCACACACGCAGGGCCAGGCAACAGAATTTGTCTTGCAGGCGGCCATGGAAAGCCATAGTCTTTGGTCTTCTGCAACCTTCATAACAGCAGCCCCTTCCTTTCCCATACCAAGCAACGCCCGTTGAGTTGGCCATTTATTGGTGCAGTTTTCCTGTTAACGTGCAGCAGCAGAAACCAAACTAACCCCCTCCCCCGATCCAATTCTCTGGGATGATCACTTTCCTCCTCCCCCCACCACCTGGCTGGTATCAGGGAAGATCCCTGCTAGCCAAATGCAAACAGCTCAGCGCCAATGGCCCCCCCTCTCACCGCGTGGCTAACTGCGGAAGGGGATTTCTTTTCAGCCACAGGCAAACAGCCCAGTAGGAATGGCCACCTCTGAATGTCTCCTAAATCAAATTCCCCTATTTCAACCAGGTTACCATGAACAATATCACTCTCCTGAGGATAACACAGAGAGATAAAGAATGGATGTTGCTTGAATGCCAGCAAACACAGGGGCCACACGCTGCCAGGCTTTGTCATGCAAGGATACCAGATTACTTGTTACTAGCATGGCGTGGTAAAGTGTCCTACCATGGAGGACGGAATAAGTCTGCTCTCCCCAGAAGCCTTCTGCAAAGTCTTTTAGAGTACCTCCAGGAGAGCTTCATGGAAATGTCCCTGGAAGATTTCTGCTCCATCCCCAGACACGTTAACAGACTTTTCCAGTAGCAGTACTGGCCATGAATGCATCCCAAGGCCTCAGGGCTACTTAATAATTAAAAAACTCTTGCTTTTATAACATGTATTATATTTTAAAAGGTACAGTCACCAGAGGTCCCTTCTGCGACTTCTTTGGGTTGGGAGGGTATTTCAGTCAGGGTGATAGAAAGATCCTGGCTGTCGGGGAGAATGGTGTGCTGTGTGCTCTCCCAAAGCTCGTCCTCCTCCTCCTCATCTTCCCCATCTGCAAAATCCTCAGCCATGATGGAGAGTATCTCATCCTCGGAGTCCACGGACGGGGGGGTAGTGGTGGCGGCCCCCCCTAGAATTGCATGCAGCTCAGTGTAGAAGCGGCATGTCTGGGGTTCTGTCCCAGAGCATCCGTTTGATTCTTTGGTTTTCTGGCATGCTTGTCTGAGCTCCTTAAGTTTCACGCAGCACTGTGTTGCGTCCCTGATGTAGCCTCTGTCCCTCTTGACCTCTGAGATTTTTTGAAATGTTTTGGCATTTTGTCTTTTGGAACGTAGTTCTGATAGCACGGATTCCTCTCCCCATACAGCGATCAGATCCAATACCTCCCGTTCGGTCCATGCTGGAGCTCTTTTTCGATTCTGGGACTTCATGGTCACCTGTGCTGATGAGCTCTGCATGGTCACCTGTGCTGATGAGCAAGCCAGAGCAAACAGGAAATGAGATTCAAAAGTTCCCGGGGCTTTTCCTGTACACCTGGCCGGTGCATCCGAGTTCAGAGTGCTGTCCAGAGAGGTCATAATGGTGCACTGTGGGGTAGCTCCCGGAGGCTAATACCTTTGAATTGCATCCACACTAACCCTAATTTGAAACAGTGATGTCGATTTCAGCGCTAATCCCCTCATTGGAGAGGAGTACAGAAATCGGTTTTAAGAGCCCTGTATTTCAAAAAAATGGCTTTGTTGTATGGACGGGTGCAGGGTTAATTCGGATTTAATGCTGTTAAATCCGACATAAACTTGTAGTGTAGACCAGGCCTTAGTGGGATTTTCTATTGATTACAATAGGAGCTAGGTGCGTAAAATACATAGGAATTTCTGATGAATCCCACTGGGTGCCTGTCTGCATCTTTGAGCATCTGAACGTCCTTAGTAGATTGGCCCTAACTGGTTAAACTACTTCTGGGGGTGGGAGGTGGGAGTTTTTGAAATTTTTATCCAATGACTTCTCTATAGATTGTATTAGGAGTCAAGCTCTGAGTGTTCAATCCTCTTCCCTTTGCATAGATCAGAAAGAAGGAATTAAACCTATCACAGTGTATATGTATAAATATTCATAATTATATGTCCGTGCTGGTAGTTTGAACAATTAATGTGATGTTTGAAGCCATTATCATTCTGCTTGTGTGCTGTACCTCTTACTCCTACCCCTACTCTCTCTTGTCTACAAGGTAAGCTCTTTGGGGCAGGGCCTGGCCTGTCTCTTGCTGAAGCATCTAATATGATGGGGCCTGTTCTTGGTTGTCCCTGGCACTACCCTAATAATAATAAAATAATAATAATAATAATAGGTTGCATATTAATTAATTTTCCTGCCAGCTGGAGTCAGCAGCAACAAGAGCCGGGTTCAATATCTACAGGTTCTTCTTAACAATACAACACAGAACCCACTTGAGCCTCCACCTGTGAGAAAATTAAACAGCACCTCTGGGTGCCTCTAGGAGGCAATACTTCCCCTCTTGAAAGCACTAAGCCTCTGTCTAACAAAGAAAACTTTTAATTTAAAAAAAGGGAAAAGGAACCCACCATTGATTTGGGAAAACACCACACTCATGATTCGAAAGCATATGACCGTGAGCAAAAGACCCACCACAGCGTATGTTGGGCTGCGTTTTTTGCCTCAGTTTTTCACTTTGCAGTGTGAAAGTCCGACAAACAAATTTTCCTTTTACATGTCACTCCCTTCTTCCTCCATCTCAGCCCACTCACAGTTGCTGTCCTTAGTCAGCAAAGATCCAGAGTTCAGAGGTGCGTTCACCTCCTGCCTTGGGGCAGTGACAGAGGGAAGGCATCATGCAGCACCTCAGCTGTTGCTGCCATGTTGTTCACTCTGGTTTGCTGCCTGCTGTTGCCACCATGCCATGGCTCTCTCCACTGCACTTGGCCGCTGTGCTGTTGCTTTCTCTGCTGCCAGCAGCTTCTCTACTGCTTTTTCTGTAATGTGCCGTGGTCTCACCACTTAACTCATCTCTCAGGGATTTCAGCAGTTAGTGGGGGAAAGAGGCTTGGCAGTCTCTTTCACTGAAATACTGTCCCCACAGCAGGTCTAAAGCTCAGCACTAGTGATCATTTAGCAAAACAAAAGTCTCTCAGTGGAGTCTAATCAGCTCTGTCTGTACATTGGGTGGGCGGGAGAGTGTCAAATGTGTCTAGGACTCTTAGGGAGAGCCCACACTTCCAGGTAGGAACACCTGTCCCCAGCTTCTCTCTCCTTCTGACTGGGATTTCCCATTCCAACCCCTGCTTCACGAGTGCAGTTTGGTAGAGGGTGACCCTCCTCAATCAGGGCAGGCTAGGCCCAGATCTGCTGCCCTCTACTCATACTGTAAGGATATTTGTAAGTTATTTGTAACCAAACAGCAGCCAAAATTGACCACTTTGGCAACACAGCTCTGTCTGTTGAATATCTAGACATAATAGGTATATTCATTGTGAATACAGTCTGGTCCTGAAGTCTTTTTTCACTGAGGTCATTACTAGATGCCAAGGGAGAGCTCATTCAGACCCTGCTTACAAATAAATAAATGTTTAAGTGAAATCACAGCTATCTAACAGATTCATTTAAATATTCATTAAAAAGTAGCTGGCTATCTAAATATGAACTTTCACACTTAGTCATGTAATCCAACTGATTCCGTCATTTTTTTCAGATGATTTCTGGCTATATACTCTTTACTCAGCAGTAAATGCTTATTTATCATATATGAATGTTCCCCTGAGTTTAATGCGGATGAAAATATAACATCTAATTGTTTTGTTACAGGAAATGCTGCTAAATGTGTATGCAAAAGTCACTGACTCTGTTTATTCACAAAGGCATTGTTTGAAATGATACTTCAGTTTTGTTCTTGGTTTTCCAAAGAACATTAACTTTGAAGCTATGTTGTAGTATTAGAAAATTAATTTCTTTCCAATTGTAAGACTCAGTACATGTAAAAACAGCAATACATCAACTCACATTGACTAGTACCTGACTCCACAAATAGTCCCACATGGGACTGTTTGTGGAGTAAGGTGCTACTCAGTTTGAATAACATGTCAGAATCTGGTCCAGGTTTTGCAGTCCTGGAGTTTGCAGTAACATAATTTGTGAGATCTCAAAACTAGGCAAGATTGCATTAGATCATTAGCCTGTTGGGAGATGTATAAGAAAATCCATAGTGATGTTTGATTCAGTAAATAGCTCTCTTTCTTCTAAGTCAATGGTGAGGGAATTTTCCAGTCTGATGTTCAGTGCTGTATGAGGTTCTGCTACTCTCAACTGATGCCTATTTTTCTTTGAAATCAATCTTTTAACCAGTAAATATTTTATCTAAAAAGATGAAATGCAACAACAACAACATATATGTAAACTTCAAAAAGTTTGGATAAGCAACTGCAAAATTTAAAGATGGGCAAATTCACTTTGACAAATTCTGGGCTCATAAACTGAATCTCAGTTATCATGAAATGAAATTGATTTCAGACAGTAGTGAAAGTAATTTATAAAAGTGAGGCACTTTCCTCCTCCCTGGTTGTCAGAGTTATGTGACTTAGATGGCCAGTCTCAGTACGGATACCAAATTCTTGGAGGAACATTTGCAGTAAACAGTTTGCAAGTGTAAGCAGTGTCAGGATGAGCTCCACCCTGACATCTGGTGGTGAGGTGTGGCAAGTTGTGGAAAAGAACTTCAGGGGCCGATCTCATTTGCATAGGCACACCCACCCCGCCTAGAATGAGACCATAGCTGCCCAAATGGTCACTTTGGCTGCTGTGGGATCCCCAGTGTCTCTGTTATTGGGGCAGGAAGAATAAATTGTTATTACCCTGATTATGGGAACTGTGCTTGGAACTGTACGTGGCCTTTTGTTATGATGGAGGGATTCACCATCAACTAAGTAGCACTCGCTAGGCAAGGGTCATGGGTTCCAAAACTGTATGAATAGAGAGAGGCTGGGGACAAGTACTAATACTTGGTGGCATGGGCCCCTTGGTGAGGGCCTTACATGCTAATTGCACTTCCTCCTCTCTCCACTGTGGAATATCAGAGCTAATTTTGATTTCATTAGAAGTCTAGTTATAGGCTGCTGAGCTCATTTTGGGCTGACAGTGCACCAGCACTGGGGCTCCCCTACTACAAGCTGAATTCACCTAAGAGCTGAAATCACTGAGTGTTGTGTTAAGTAGTGGGGGAGCCAGAAGATATATTGTGGCGCAGTTGGCGGGCTGGCTGGAGTGCCTTGCGGACCGGCTGGTGGAGCAGTTTGTGGATGGCAGGAGCTGCTTGTGGGCCGTGGAGCCGAGCGAAGGAGTTCGTGGGGCGGCTGGCGGAGCGGAGCGCAGCCGAGCGAAGGAGTTTGTGGGGCGGCTGGCGGAGCGGAGCGCAGCCGAGCGAAGGAGTTCGTGGGGCGGTCAGCTTCAGATCATGTAAGGTGCCTCTTACCCCCGTCCCATTTCCACCCAGGTTGGGAGGTAAAGCTCCACAGATAAACTTTCGAACTCTGGGGCGGCCCTGACCAGGGACAGAGACTTTTGGGGCATTGGACTTTTGGGACTTTGAGTGATTTGGGGTTGCTGGACTCAAGAACCAAAGGGAAAAGGGCATGCCCCAATTTGCTTGGGGTGGGTTTTTGCTCATGGGTTTTGTTATGAATCCTGTTGGTGGTGTTTCCCAAACATAATGCCACATTGTTTCTCTCTGTTATTAAAAGGCTTTTGCTACACTCAGACTATGTGCTTGCGAGAGGGGAAGTATTGCCTCTTGGAGGCGCCCAGCGGGGGTGGTATATATTTGTCCCAGGTCACTGGGTGGGGGCTCGAGCCGGTTTGCATTGTGTTATTGGAATGGATCCCCTAGATATTGAACCCGGCCCTTGTTGCTGCCAACTCTGACGGGCAGAAGGGTTACACAAGGAATCCATTTGTTGCACCAAAAAAATGTCTGAACAATTTTGAATAGTAAACCAATTTAAAACACTCAGCCTGTAGCTGAACAACTCACTAACGTGAGGGATGTAACCATTAAAAACATTATTTTGTGAATTGTTCATACAGTTCTAAAAAATGACTCACCTGCTTCTTTAATCTTTGGGAAACATTTTCCTTCTGCTTTCTTGCTACTTCTGTTTCACATTCAGATTTAGTGGCTATGACGCAAATCACCTACTTATGCGGTTGTGTATCACCTTGTTCAGTGTTCCTGACTCGTGGCAACCTTGAAGTTTTATTTCTTTTGTAGCCAGGAAACACTAATTTTGTCTTTAAAGCAAAGCACAAGGTGATGCTTAGCTGAATTGACATGAATATCTGAAGCTAAAAGTTTGCCTAACTGTAAAGCCAAAAAGTATCTAAAATCAATGGACCAGATCCCAAAGTTCTCCCTCAGGTTTTACTCAATCCTTATTCTAACAAACTCCTATGGAATACAATCTGTAATTAAACTTGATACTTGTTATTTGGGGATGACCTGAATAAACTCATTGTAGAGAAAGAGAGCTGGTTGGGAATTTTTCAGTTAAACACTTTCATTAGAAAATACTAATTTGTCAGAATATTTTTTTCCCAGCAATATTAGTTTTTAACAATTTTCATCAGGAAGACTTCCCAGATACACGATGGAATTTTTGGTCAGTGAGAAAAATAGCAGGGACTTGAACCAGTATCTCCCACATCACAAGTGAGGACTCTAACCTCTAGGCCTCTGGCTATTTCAGAGTATTTTATCTCTTGTGTGCTCTCTCAAGTTGTTTTTTTTTTTTTAATAAAAAACTTTGAAAGGTCAGTTTCATTCTAATTCAGAACAAGAACAAATTTTGAAACTTCATATATTTATGAAATGGAATTCTTGATTTCCAGCCAGCCCAAATATAAATTAAGTATCAAAGAATAATGTCTGGAAAATAAAGGTGCATTCATGAAATTATATATTTAAACTTTTTCTAGCATTTAGAGATATTAAAATAATACCTTGTGACAGATCTCCTATACAGGTGATCTCCAATTCACTCTTGTATAAATTTACACTTGCCTTCCAGTTCCAATTTAATTTAGAGAGAGTTAGCAAATAGAATTCCTGTCTACCACAGTGGTTCAACATCTATCAGCTTTGACCAGAGATAACTTATGAAAGAGTATTTATCTTGTAACCTTTCTCATTCTGGCAGAAAAGGAAAGACTGTTTTTCGCCTTTTCATTCCCATTGAGTACCTAGTTGTCTTACAGAAGATTGCACAGGTTGTGGGGCACATATATAGAGAGAGATTGTCTCATAATGAGAATTTTGTATGGGGAGAAAGTGCATCTGTGGGCTCAGAGTGCCTCTTTGTAGTGGAAGGAGTATTTATGGCATAAGGGTAGTGACAGTTTTCTTACTATGGGGAGCAGATAAAGGCAATTGTTTGACAAGAAGAACATGCATGGCCGAAGACTAAGTGTCATGTGGGCATGGAGCACAGACAGTCGTTTGCACCTCATGGGGCACTTACCTGAATCAGTGTTTCATAGAGGATGGGGCATGGTGTGGAGTCAAGGCTGTGTCTCATGGTGGATCACACATGATGTGGGGGAGGCAGTTCTAATATTGAGGAAACATGCATGGTGTAAAGCAATACATTGGAATTCAGAGTATAATGCAGGGGTAGAAAGAATATTTATGAAATGGGGGATTATGTAAGGGTCTTAGGTATTCAGCGTGTACAGGATTCATGGGAGGACAGGATTCTCAAAGGGAGAAGGAGAGGCATAAAGTAGTGCTGATGTCATACATGGGGAGGACACATGAACACGTCTCATGAGGGAAGTAAACATTCTCAGGAGTGTTTCTGGGAGGAGGTGATGTCCATGGGGAAGAAGAGAATACGTAAGTAGATGTCTCTGAGGAAGGAATCTCCATAGCAGAGCCAGCCATATACAGCTCACCCTATGCCATGGTCTTGCTGACTCACAAGCAGAGTATAGGGTACCAAATAGCAGTGCCCTTTCCTTTGAAGCCTAGTGGTACATTACCTTATTTCTGTCTGGTTTTAATAGTAATTCTACAGGGCATACCTATGTCGAGGAGAGCAAGGAAAAAGGGAGGAAAGGTTAACAAGGAGCTATGTGGTGACATAAGGTTAGTGAGATTTCCTGTTCACTGGGTGTTTAAAGCAATGAGGTCTGTGAGCCTTATGACTAATCTATTCTCTCTGCATTTATGTGAATCTATCATATTAGTAATGAGAATGCCCCTTGGATATTCTATTTGGCTGGTTTCTGAAACTGAATCTACTAAATCTTGCTTAACTAAACAAAATCTCTATACATTCTACAGTTTGTCTGACTTGTCTTGGGCAGTGACATCAAAGCCTGAGGTCAAGCCCATTTAAAGAATGGAGAAATTGATGGAGCCAGCAGAGGTAGAACGCCACATGGAACAGACATATGATCATTCACAATGCAGAGAAATTTCAGCTTTTGACTAGTCCCAAAGAAGATGAAGTGGATTATATCTTGTTTCTATGTCAATATACCAACACTAAATATTATTTCCTTCTTAGAATGTTTGATATTTTCCTGTTAAATTTTTTGCACACACGAAGATCAATTCCAATTAAAAAAAATCAGATTTAATGAATGACTTCAGGCTAGTTTAATCAAGTAGAAACTAATGTCTGCTATGTTAAAGTAGTTCTTATTCTAGAGATTTCATATCAATTGTACAGTACTATGGTAATGATAAGACAGGTTGTTATGCAGTGACCGATTTGCTCTGATTCTGAACGTAGTTTTAGTATTAATTATTATTTTAAGGTTGTGTGGAGGAAGTATTTTTTTCATCCAGTAAAATATCACCAACCAATTGGGTCAGGTAGCAAAAATTCATCCTGAATCTTTTATTATGCCATTAAGACCCCTTACAAAGAGACAAATATTTCTTCTTCCCAAAAGCTGTAGTTCCTTTGTGGATGACTTCTGAAAATATTTTACATTATTTTAAATGTATTGTTCTTGCTGAGTCTTAGTACAATGCTCTCTTACTTAAGAGTTGTCTCATTGCTGGTATTCTCCACTGGCTGTAAAAATATAGGGTGAAATCATGGCCCCATGGATTTCAGTGCGGCCAGGATTTCACCCATAGTCTCAATACAGTGTGGTTGAAAGGCGAAGGAGAATGAAGGGGGTCTGAGAAAATGCAATGAATAATTTTTAAACAATTGCATAATCTTCCACAGAATTAAGGCCTGATTCTTCCCTTACACAGATCTGAATCAATAGTATCTCCACTGAAGTGAATGGGGTTACATATGCTGAAAATTGGTGTACGGGAGATCAGAACTGATCCTTTAGTGCATCTCTGCCTTCCTTGCTGGTAAAATCCAGTCTGAATTAACGATAGCATTTATGTGATTTCCACCAGTCTATCAGGAAAGAGAATGGTCTCTTTAGAGACCAACCAACTAGACTCCATTTAATGTCAATTAATTGACAAGAGCAATTAAACAGGCATGGACTGGCTTTTTGCCCTATGGAGCTACATAAGGCACCAAGGGATTCAGTCAAAAGAAAACTTCCACCTTTGGTTACAGATGTTACACGCCACAGTTTAAGCTTCAACATGCAGTGTGAAATCATCTGGGCAAACATTTAAAATGCCTGTAAGTCTGTAAATATCCCTATCTTCCCTTCCTCCTTTGAAAATGATAGTGAAGACATCACACCTACATAGTATATTTTTCATAGTCCTCACTCCCGTACTACTATGATGGGCATCAGACATATTTTAAATAGAATAATTACAAAGGATTTTTTACCTTAAAAATTTTGAACTTCTCTTTTTGTATCTAAATAAAATGAAGAACCTTGATAACCTGACCTCTCGTTATTTTTAAGAAAAACACTTTGGCAAAAATGTTCAAACCTGGGTGTCTAAAGTTAGACTCCTAAACTTACATTTAGTCTCCATATTAGAACTGTTTAAACAACTGTTTTAGAGTGGTTTTTTGTTTTGGTTTTGTCTCCAAACTGAAAAATAAAAAAAATCAGGTCAACCTGAAATTTTTTAAAAATATTTTTGGTGAGCTGAAAAAGTCAGAAACACTTCATTCTAGGCAAAGCAATGGGTTTTTTTTCTTGAGATTCTTTTTGCCCTTTTATAAAATTGAAATAAAATTCAAAATGAAAGTAATTTTGAATTGAAAAATCAAAACAGTTTCAAAAACATTGAAATATTTTAATTTTCTTGGGGGCAAGGGGGGAAATAGTCCGAAACACTTTGGCAAATTCAACACAAATTCAGGAAATGTTTTGTTGGACCCAAATCTGCAGTTTTTATGGATGGGGGGAAAGGTTTGTCCAAATAACTTTGCCCAGCTCTGTTCCTAAGGGCTTTTCTACACAGTGCTGCACTCTGGACTACATAATGGTGTATTGTAGAGCACTCTAGTGTGTTGCTCTCTAACTATCCCAGCTAGACTCTGCAGGTATGAACTAAAAGGCACCAGGTTTGTGTTGATGTAGTCTCTTTTCAAACAGGCCTATGTTAATATGACCTAGGTACCTTTTAGTTTGCACCTGCAGGGTTTACACTAGGCAGTTAGAGTGCAACACCTAGGCCTGGTCAGGGTTAGGTTGGCATAAGGTATCTGTAGGTGTCTATACTACAATGGTGCTCCCGCCAATGTAAGTCACCCACTACATCGACTTCCACCAGAGGCCTAGCACTTAGGTCAATGTAGTCAGGATGATGCAGTGTCTGTGTAGACACTGCATTATTTACATCATCTGTTGGCTGTCAGCCCCACCACTGCAGTCCCACCACTGGAGCGCTGCTGCTGCTTCCCAGTGAAGGACTGGTTGGGGGAAGGGGATCCCAAGCCCCAGCAGTGGCTGGGCCCGGTCTTTCTTTCCCCACACGCCTCAATCCTTCACTAGGTGGTGGCTGGACTCAGGCTCTCCTTCCGCTCCCCTCCAATCCCTCACTGGAAGGTAGCATCAGGCTCCAGGCTTGTCAGTGCTGCACAATGCCCCACACTGTCAGTTACATAGGTGGAAGCACTCCTTGTCAGGACACACACCACTGACAGAAGGAGCTAGTGTGAACATAAAAAACGGTAGCAATTCCTGCAGTGGCTGTACATCAGCCTAACTTAGGTTGACTTAATTTTGCTGTGTAGACAAGGCCTTAGAGTGTTCTACAATAGTTCAGACTGTGGCGCTATGTAGACAAGCCCTAAATAAAAATAGCCTGATCTTCAGAAGTAAGGATCTGTTGCATCCCCGTTGACTTAAATGGGAAACACATGGATATAATGACTGTAGGACTAGGCCTACTTTGGATAAGGGCCATATTCACTATGAAAACATATGGCTTTGAAGATATGTGAAATTTTACCATAAAGGATTTGATAGAATTCCTTTGAACAGGAGGATATAACTGATTCAGAAAATACTTGCTTGATATAAATAACACAAACAATATGGCTCAGGCCATAAAAGAGACAGGCAGCTGTGCAATTAGCATCCATCTAGCAATGAATGTCTATGAGAAGCAGGGTAATACGCATAGATGGCTGGTGCCAATCCACATACATCACTGTAATTAACAAGACTCCTTTGATGGAGTAATACATACAAAAAAGTTTAAACTATAAAAGTGAAGATTTAACAGATCTTCAAGTGCTATTGGATTCTGAAAAGTGACCGTCTTCTTCAACAGATCAGCACATTCTGTGTGTATTCAGATTTATGCTGTTTTTAAAAAATGTTATTCTATTGTACCCATACAGCCAAAAACAGCTATAGGGGACAGTAAGCTGCATTCTCTTCAGGCTTGTGAATTGGCACAAAACAGTTAAGTCCCAGTGGCAGAGATATTTTTTCATCAGTAACACCTGTACACCCCCCACTGAAGCCAATAGAGTTTACACAGGTGTCAGGGCACAATTTGGCTTATAGAGTTTGTGTTATTGATTGTAATGATATGAGTCAGAGAGAACACTGCTTGACTTATACCTGCTAGGTTGAAGTTGGACAGCTAACTAGGCTGCGGGGGAGGGAGAGGAGTAGATTTAGCTTTCAGTTACGCTATTGTAAACCTGGAGTGACTCTACTGATATCAGCTGAATTTGATCCGACATCGTTATATTTACTAACTGTATAACATTTATGTGGAACAGTTGAGAGACAATAAATATAGAACACCAAGCTGGCTCTCTGCTGAGTTATTTTTCAGAACGTAAATGAATCGTATTTGTATTATAGTAACACCTACATGCTCAATCAAAATAGGCCCTGATTATGCTAGGCACTATACAAACATGCAGCAGGAGATCACACCTGATTTAGAGTTTACAGTGTAATTAGATGAGAGACAAAGGATGTGAGGGAAAATGGTAGCAGAGATATGAAGTGACTTGTCTAAATTCGCGTACCGGATCAGTGGTGGACTAGGAATAGAATCTAGCTCCCTGATTCCCAGCCTAGTACTTCACCCACTGGCACCATATGCTGAGTCCTGGGAGTTGCTCACTGGGAGCTTCGGCCCAGATCTCTCTCTCCCCCTCAGCCTGGGAGGGATGGTCCCATTTGGTGCCCAGGTGTGGGGGGTGGGCTACTAGACCATGTGCTAGGTCCAAAGTGCTGGTGAGTTCCTTGTGGTGTGCTCACTTTCTCTTTGTTCCTTTCTGCTTGGATGGAAGGGGGATTTCCTGCTCTGTTTGGTGCCACAGTAGGAGAGGTTGGGCTGCTAAGGCAGTTTGAGGAGAGAGGTGCTCAGGGAGGAAGCCTGGCTTAGCTTCCCCTCAACCAGCTACAGCTGTTTCAAAGCTTCCAGGTGTTTCCACTGCAGTGACAATGGTGATATGTTGGAGCAGCATGGGTGCAGCCTTAGAATGTTCATGTTCTGTTATGACTTTGGTATGCTACCAAACTTTCTTGAGGAATGCATGCAGCAGTAGGGAAATGACAACTGTTAAGAGTTTATCTCTCATACCAAACATGAATAAAATCTCATGGAACAAAGAAAAGACAGTTCCATAGCCCAAGAGATTCCTCCTTCTGAATTTCAAAGGCTGGCTGCAAACACTGGAGATGTTAGAGCCTCTTAAATAACAGTCTCAAGAATCTTTGAGACTGAAAAGTTTTAGGAAACCTAAATATAGGGATCACTACCAGTTTCCTCCTGTCATAGTAGAGTAGTTGCAAGGGCAAGAGAAAACAAGCATCAGCTTCAATGTGATCTGTCAGCATATTCAACAAACATTTGGGGGAGATTTTCAAAAGCATCTAAGCTACTTAGGAAAACAAATCTCATTGATTTCCAATGTGGACATATGCTCCTAAACCTCTTTGGTAGACTTGAATAATTTTTAATTTTAATAAATTTGAGGAAACCATGATTCTAGCAGGACAAAACATCTAAATAAGTGGGACAAATAACTTGCTGTAAATTATTGTTTTCAGTGTTCTTGTAGTTATGTTGATCCCAGCATATGAGAGGGACAAGGTGAGTGAGGTCGTATCTTTTACTGAAACATCTTCTGTTGGTGGAAGAGACTGAAACAACTTGTAAATCACTGCAAATTATTGTATTCAGTGACCCTAAACCAGTTTAGGTGTCCTCGTTCTCTTTGGGGAGTATTAGTGCAGAGAGTCATCAGTTTTGTATGTGAATTGACTATAGAAAGACCAACACAGCTACAACAATACTGCAAACTGACTATACATTTGTCTCTTGTATGATATTTTGGGCTGGCATCTATTATCCCTTTGAGAAAGGAATTAGCACTGGCATTCAGTGGATATATTTAAATTGGCTTAATTGGAGCCTTAAGGCAAAGGAAAATGTATTCAGTTCTAAATTTTAGCCGTAGTATTAAAGCTCTGAACAAAGCTGATTTGAATTTAGTTTAGGTAACTATTAGGGCAAACTGAAAATTCAATCAGTGTGTGCGCTAGCATACACTGAGCACCACTGCTGATATCGGGAAGGGAACTCAATCTATTATTTGGGTGTAACTCTAGATTATACTCCTTTGAAATTAACAAAATTACTAGCACATTTTTGATAGTATCTCTCCAAAGAAAGATCAGTCTCGTTTCTCAGAATCTCTTTACATACACAAAATCCTTTTCACCACAAATGTTTATCCATCTATCATTCTATAGATTTAGATGAAACATCTATAGTATCTATAGATCACATTTTTTTTTTATAAAAGGAGGAGGCAAGATCCTTGTTCTGGTCAAGGATCGCATTAATTAACTTTAGTTGCTTGGCGTCTGAATCCACGTTTACATTAGAGTAGTATAAACAATTGTGAATTTGTCTTTCCTATCTGACCACACAAATAGTTGTACATTTTAGGGAATGTTTTAAAGGCAACATATCTGCAAGAAATATGTATTTCCTTCCCTCTGCCCCTAAGCAAAATACTCTCAGAAGCTTTTTTTTTAGATGAACTCTCTGACTTCATACTAATCAACTTCAAATACAAATGACTGAGTCTGCAGACTTGCCCGAGCAGAAAGCATGTGAAATTGCAGTAAAAATCCCTATTACTCTTTCAGCAGTAAGACAGAATGAAGAAGAATAAATTGCATGGACGTGTAATACACTTTGCAAGATACTTTGTTTATTTATACAGCTTAATAGTCCCTAGACAATTTATATCTTTTTACTTGTGTAATTAACCTATTGACATCACAGAAAAAATATAAACAATACATATATCTGTTACTAGTTAACCTTGCAATGGAATGTGACTATTGATTTTTCTGTCTGAAGTTCTGAACAAAAAAGTTTCCAATTTAAAATGAAAAGTATAGTTCTCCCTCAGTAACCCTGAAACCCTCTTCTGTGCTTCTCCCTTTATGATCATATGTGAGGGGTTCTTGACATCAGTTTTACAAAACTTTTTTCCTGATTTTGGGGGGAGAGGGGTATTTGTGAGGGTGGGTGGAGGGCTTGTGTGAGAGACTCTTTAGGGGAAGCAAGACAAAATCTGAAAATTGATGCATTGTTTAAAGATGAACCTGAACCTGAATCACAGGTCCGAAGAGCCTTGAACATGGGAACTGCTCAGATCTGGCTCCACACATCATAGTTTGAGCCCATCTCCATCTTCTATTAAATAATTATTGCTGGATGTTACACTTTGGTAATAATATACTTTTACTAACCCAGACTTTTAATAACTGATTTTCATATTTCTTTTCCATGAAGGCAGAAGAACTATAGACACTTTACCACTTTATGAGACAGGGATAGCTCAGTGGTTTGAGCATTAGCCTGCTGAACCCAGGGTTGTGAGTTCAATCCTTGAGCGGTCCATTTGGGGATATGGGGCAAAAATTGGGGATTGGTCCTGCTTTAAACAGGGGGTTGGACTAGATGACCTCCTGAGGTCCCTTCCAACCCTGAGATTCTATGATACCTATCTAACTTGGTTAACTCCATATTAGTCAATAACCTTCCTTTACAATGGGATATTAATTGATTAATTGGCTTTCCTCATTTTTTCACTCAAGCTTGCCCTTGACAATTTTGATCAGCTGCCTGTGATACTATTGCTTTTTGGATACTAATGACAAAGCTGTGACCACTTGTGACAATGGATGTGTGTTCTTCAATGGTGATACTCGTTCCTGGAGATGAATCTGAAGAGTACTCTAGGTACTCGATCATCTTCACCTATGGGTGTCCCCTATGAGGTGATGCAAGGATTTACTTTGGGGACATCAGACAGTGCTATGGGTTGCAGTACTAGCCAACCAATGCTTTTATGAATGAGGTGCACCTGGATTAAACTCAGTCCAGACCAGACAAAATTTTGATATTCATAGGGAATTGGAAAATTTTCAAGTCTTTTGTGTATGACTGTTATTCAGTTTGTATTTCAGGCACCAGTGAGACAGGTTTATAAATGTATGGGGTTGTGATAAATGAAGAGGGCAGGTAGCTCCCTTTTATGGATAACCAGCCAGCCAGTTAGCTATAAAATCCCTCTTAGTAGCTGTTCTCTACTTGCTTTACCTGTTAAGGGTTAAAAAGTCCACAGGTAAAAGAAGGGAGTGGGCACCTGACCAAAAGAGCCAATGGGAAGGCTAGCACTTTTTAAAATTGGGAAAAACTTCCCGTTGTCTGTTCTGTTGTTGTTCTCTGGAGAGAGGGGACAGAGCAGAGACAGGGCTGGTTATGCTGTAAAAAGCTTTTTGTCAGGTCTGGAAATAATCAGATCATACCTAAAACTGCCTCATACATTAGAAAATGTCTACAAATATGTGATTAGATTTATTTCTGTTTATTTCTTATTGGCTTGTGGACTCCTCTGTGCTAAGCCCAAATGCTTTTGTTTTGCTTGTAACCTTTAAGCTGGACCTCAAGAAGGTTATTCTTGATGTTTAATTTTTGTAAGTGGGTTTTTTAAATCTAGCAAAAGCCTAATTTCCAGATGTATTTTCTTTCTTTTTGTTTTTAATAAAATTTATCTTTTTTAAGAACAGGATTGGATGTTTGGTGTACTAAGAGGTTTGTGCATATGCTATTTAATTAGCTGGGGGCAACAACTAATTTCCTTTGTTTTCTTTCTCAGCTCTTCCCCAGAGGGGGGTGTGATGGGGTGGGTCACAGAAACCCCCTTGGGACTGCCACCTGATGTGCTAGGACTACCTCTGAGCCCGTTTTCCCTGACAGCTTGGGACTTCAGTAGCCTGCCTTGTTGAGTCAGACACACTTGCCTGCTACAAACACAGCTCCAGGTCTGAACCATGTCCCCCAAAAGCTGCAGGCTTAACTGAAAACAGCTTAAGAAGTGCTCCTGTCTCCAACATCCACATACACAGTTCTCAATGGGGTCCAAACCCCAGATAAATTTGTTTTACTCTGTATAAAGCATATATAGGGTAAACTCATAAATTGTTCGCCCTCTATAATACTGATAGAGAGATATACACAGCTGTTTGCTCCCCCAGGAATTAATTACTTGCTCTGGGTTAATTAATAAGTAAAAAGTGATTTTATTAAATATGAAAAGTAGGATCTAAGGAGCTCCAAGTAATAACAGACAGAACAAAGTAAGTTACCAAGCAAAATAAAATAAAACATGCAAGTCTAAGCCTAATACAGTAGGAAACTAAATGCAGATAAATCTCACTCTCAGAGATGTTCCAATCTTTTACAGACTAGACTTCCTTCTAGTATGGGTCCAGCAATCACTCATACCCCCGTAGTTACTGTCCTTTGTACCAGTTTCTTTCAGGCATCTCTTTGGGGTGGAGAGGTTATCTTCTGAGCCAGATAAAGACAAAATGGAGGGGTTTCCAGGGTCTTTTATATTATCTCTCTTGTGCAACATCACAGCCACAAGATGGGGTCTTTAGTCACCTGGGCAAGTCACATGTCTATGAATGATTCAACTTTTTGCAGGCTAATGCCATTGTTTACATGTTAGTTTGAATGTTCCCAGGAAACCTCAGGTGTGGATTGGCACCTCCCAAAGTCCATTGTTAGTTAAGTACTCCCAATTACTTGAACAACCCCTTCACACTATCTGCCTTATGTGCTTCCTACAGGAAACACTTTAAATACAAGCATAGAGCCAACGCTCATAACTTCAGATATAAAAATGATACATGCATACAAATAGGATGAATATATTCAGTAGATCATAAGCTATGCAAAGATATGTTACATGGCATATTTAGCATAAAACATATTCCAGTTATGTCATATTTACACTCATAAGCATATTTCTATAAAGCATTATGGGGTGCAACATCCTAGGGGGGTGAAAGGGCTTGAGGGTACCCCACAGAAGGGAATTCCCAAGTGTGCCTTCCTGGGTTCCAAAAAGGGGGGAGTTGAATTTGGGTGGTGGAAGCACCGTCAGAGAGAAGCTGTAACCTTGGGAGTTTAATACAAGCTTGGAGTGGCCAGTATTAATTTTTAGAATCCTTGCGAGCCCCCCCCTTCTGCATTCCAAGTGTCAGAGTGGGGAATCAGCCTTGGCAGGGGTGGTTACTTCTTTTAGGCTGACTTTAAATGTTTTGCTATTTGGTATTAATAGGAGATCTGCAAACGCATTAAGAAAATTAAAGCCATGTGATAAAATATTAATTTCTACCTTTTACTATCAATTAATTGACTGCTCCAGGCAGATTACCAGAACCCAGTCGTCACAACGTTCTTTTATGTTACTACCAGGTTTGATGGTACTTAAGTGATTTCAGAGTTCAGGAAAGATGTTCTCAGAATGTTTTAATGTGGACAGCAGTTTAATAAAGAGACTGTCTCATGGATCTCTCCTCTTCCATCCATAATCTTATAACATCTCTGTGGCAACTACATCAGTTGCATCCTTAGTTGTTTTTTACTTTCCTAATTTTCCTTTTCTAACAATACAAAACAGTAATCTAATTTAATAACTAGAAACAGAGAGAAGGAACTAGCACCATGGGTCAGATATGCAAGGTGTTTAGATGTCTAAGAAGTCATATAGGCACCTAGTGGGATTTTCAGAGACCGTAGAGTTGAGTGCCTAATTCCCATTGAAACCAATGTGACCAGTGAGCTTTGTGCAGACAACCAGTAAATTCTTCATGAGCCACCTCTTTATTCTGGAAGCTGTACTTTGGGAACGAAGGATATGCAATATGGAAACAATGTCACTAGTGACAATCTGGTGGGACAAAGCCCCTTTTCTTCCTGGTGTGCCAATCCTCACAAATAATCTAACACATCTGGCTGAACTCTTGTTTTGCTGTTTGAACTATAAACATGCAGTCAGCATTTCATTGATCTAGAATGGAACAGAGGAAATGGACCAGATTATCTCCTGCATCAGGGAAGCTTTATGCAAAACTGCCCTAAAGCTTGCTTAGCTGCACTCAGGAGAAATCTCCTTATGTAAGGAGATTCTTGCATGTTTCTACACCACTCCCCTCCTTGTGGCTAGAGCAGGAAGTATCATTGCTAGAAGTGGGAAATGGACAGAACAGCCCTTCTTTGGTAATCCCTCACTACTTCAGTGGGCTCGAAGACTAGTGCTATCTGGCACATAGAGTGGCCTTGAGTTCTGGACTGGTGCAGAATGATTCCAGGATCAGACAGTGCTAAGGTGGCTCAGTTGCACCAAGTGGAAATGATGATTAAGAACAGGGTTACGAGTAAGGAAATATGGGTTCAGTGGCTAGCTCTATCATACATGCGTTCTTCATGGGTAAGTCATGTGTTAAGCTCTTCCCGGCTTACTTTCCCAGCAGTAAGATGTGGATAATAGTACTTACCTACATCATACCCATGTTGTGAAGTTAAATTCAACAATGTTTGTTAAATGCTTCGATAACCTATAGATAGATAACCTATAGATAAAATATCAATATAAAGGTTGATATTAATTCTTGTGCTGTCTTTTAAAATTTTGTTAGGAGACAAAGAAATTCTTCAATCTGAAAATATGGAAAATTAGACAAGTTACAGTGTTTGCTTAGCTTTTCAGTTTGCTTTCTGGGATGTTTAACTATGTCAGAGGTTTTCTCTTCCATGCTTTTTGTAAATGTTTTGAATAGACTAGCCTACAGAAAAATAACCTAACAGGTGAAAAAAATGGTTGTTTAAGAAAATAGAACTTACAATCTTATTTTAATGAAAATTCAGCACCACCCTTTGCAGAGGTCATGCTATCATAAGGGTTAGAAATTTGAGCTGCCAGTCCAGCAGATGTGATTCACTAATTGATTTTTCTTGACTCATATGATGAAAATTGTATTCAGCGACTGGTCAATTTAAAAATCTAGAACTCAGTTGTCTCTGAAAGCGCTGAAGATGTGGCTAAGAAAAAAAAAATCAATAAGTGGAGGGAAGCAAGTCTGTCCACCATCCAAAATAAGCCAACAATGGTTTTTAAAAAATCATTTTTGCAATCGGAGCACTAGCAGCTATAAAAAGGCAGTCCAAGCTTCACTACTGTCAACTGTGATTGAGTGATTAAATATAACATATATATTGGAGAAATATTGCTAGATTCAGAAATTCCCATTACAGGGAGACATGTAATTATTGCTATTGTATAGATTTATTTTACACAACAGCTCTATGAGATGCTCATCTGAATTGAAGCTCTGGTTAAATTTTCCCAGATGTAATGAGGTCAATTTAAAGTTTCAGGAAGGCTGATGATTTTGACGCATAACTCAGACCTCAGATCTAATGTGGGCAGAATTTGTTATTATTTATTTCCAAGATGTGAATAAAATACATGCTTTAGGTATAAAGTGTTATTTAAAACACATTATAAGTTCTTCAATTTGCCTTTGTATGTTCCTCTAAACCTAATGTCAGCGATATCTCTGGAATGGCTGTCAGAGGACCACAGCTATAATTTTCAGAGGAACTCTGAATAAATAGCACAATTAAATGCAGTGTGAACTTTACAGGATTTTTTTACCAAGGGAATGGATTGTAAAAACATTTGGCTCTTTATCTTCTAAAAAAATAAACGTTTGGAATCATTTTATATTAAAATTTCTTCACACAACTGAAAACTGGTAAAGGATGCAAAACTCTCTTATCAGTGCTGCAATGATGTAAAATGATAGCAAGCACAGCTTACTCATGAAGGCCAAGATGGTAACATATCTGACAACCCTACACAGGGGGCTGTTCAGATATGTGGAACTACACTAACCTCCTCCTCAGGCAAACAGCAGGAGGGATTCTGCCGAAAGGGGTGTGGGGAGGGGATGA
Source organism: Caretta caretta (assembly GCF_965140235.1). Lineage (NCBI taxonomy): Eukaryota > Metazoa > Chordata > Testudines > Cheloniidae > Caretta > Caretta caretta. The sequence goes on along the minus strand of NC_134209.1, from coordinate 93,940,505 downwards.
CCTGAGCAGGTAGCAGCAATACACCCACAACTGAATCTTTGTAAAGGGTGGAGCTCAGTTACTCCATGCAAACCAGCCAGCAGTTCTTGCTGAAGAGTTGACAGAAAGTGAAGCCAGGGTATTGCCTTTTCCCTGCCCCTCCAAAACCCCTTTGGGACAGTGTGTGCTCCTGGCAATTTGGGAAGGAGCCGTAGTTGCACTCCTAGAGACATCAGAGGGCCTGGTGAGAACTGCACAATCATCTCAAGAATTCTGTGACTACTGAGGAAAAGCTGTAGCAGGAAATTGAAGGTGGGAAACACTGTTGGTGTTTAATACAGCAGCAACTTCTACATTTCACACTATATCCTGGTAAGAGAAATCTGCCATTTCAAGATGATGTTTAATGCTTGGGAGACAGACAGACTGGAAACTTCCTTTGAGTGACTGAGTTACTGGCTAAGTATGATCATGTTTTAGCAGGTCATTTGGATAAAGAGAAGGGAAGTGCAAATGTGTGATACATTAGTAAAGGCATCCAAAATAAGTTCATTAAACTATTGGGTCAAAGAAATTAAATTCTGATGGAAGTAAAAATTGAAAAATATTATGCATTGTTGCTTGACTATACACCAGATTGTTCACATATGGAATAAATATCTAAGTCTTTGGCATATAAAGGTGGACAAAGCAGCATCTATTAAAGAGTCTTTTCTGACATTCCTGAATGCCATCTCCACAACTGGAGCACAACTTGCTGAAACTGTTTTAAAGCAGCTAGAAGACTTGAGACTTAAACCCATGGACTTTAAAGCCCAATGTTATGATAATGGCTCAAACATGAGGGGCAAGCACAAGGGTTTGCAGGCAAAAATAAGGCCTTGTTGTAGTCACAAATGGAACTTGTTAATTTCTGATGATGATGATGCGTCTTCCCTTGAGTCCAAAAATTTATTTGGTATACTGCAAAGACTGTATATGTTACTTGGTGGATCTGCTAAAAGGCAGGATATTTTTAAAAAGCCTGTGGATATTTCCACAAAACTTTTGTCTGTAACAAAATGTGAGGCACACATAGATACTGTAAACACTGTTCAGCTACAGCTCCTACAGATTTGAGGTGCACTCCAGGAGCTATGTGACTCTTCCTCAGACAATATTATTTGCTCAGAGGCAAAATCATTGCAAGAGAAACCATCTACTTAACCCTTCATGCTAGCTCTCCGTGGGTGGTGCATGGTGCTGAAAGAAATCACCACAATCAACAGGCAGCTTCAGGGCAATGATATGGACCTTAGTATGGCATGCAGATTAATAGAAACAGCAACAGAAACCTTCCAGAATTATCGTGAGACAGGTTTTGTTCTAGGACTTGAGAGAACCAAAGAAATGGCTCATGAGTTTGAGATAGAACCAGTATTTCTAGTTATTTACTCAAGGGGACAGAAGATGTTAGCTGCATATGGAGGAACTCACAGTGAAATGAATACAAAAGACAACTGAAGCAGAATTATCAGCTGACCTACTGGATGAACTTGTGACATTCAAGCATTCTGAACACAGATGAAGTAAAAACTCCACATGGGATGGAGTTTATCATGGAGAACAAACGGCATTTAATATTTTCCAGTGTTTACACGACATATCAGATGTATTTAATAATTCCTGTTGTTGTAGCTACAGCTGAATGCTCTTTCTCCAATTTAAAGCCTGTAAAGAAAAACATTTACAGTCTCAAATGTCACAGGAGATTGGCTGCTTTAGTCATATTGTCTATTGAAAATCAAGTTGGGAAGCAGTTGGATTTCACAGAACTGATCAATACATCTGGAGCCACAAAGGCAAAAAAGACTGTGTTGTTGTGATTCTACCTATATATTGGGCGAACTTTCTTTTCATTTAAAGATAAATTGTTCATTTGCCTGTTCCAGATCAGGGACTGATTTAACTCATCAGTTTTATGTAAGTGGTGACCTGCACTGGAGTCTACAGTATAGAATTCAGTGTTTTGTTTCCATGGACATATAATTTCGGCTGCTACCATCACCAATCAGGATTTAAAGAATTTAAGGATTTCTGTACTGTAGTGATTCAGTGTAGACACTACCTATGCCAATGGGAGGGGTTCATGTATGTAATCCGCCTCCCAGAGAAGTGGTAGCTAGGTGGATGGGAGAATTCTTCCACAACCGAGAACTGTCTACACAGAGACTTAGGTTGGCTTAACTGTGCCACTCAGGGGTGTGGATTTTTCACACCTGACTGACGTAGTGAAACCAACCTAATTTTCTCATGCAGACCAGGCCTAACTGAGGCTAAACACTGAGTGGATATTGGAGGTCCCTTGCATGCCCATTCCTTTATATTTTAGAATGTAATGTTAATAAAAGGGGACATTGGGTGGGCAGAGAATGGGCATGTTTAAAGAGACATGGGTTTATATATGCCATGGCATACAAACAAGTTGCTTAGTCAATCACTCCCTTGCTACTCGGCTGGTGTGTCTTGGCTGCCAAGGAGCTGCACGCTCTTTAATGCAAAAATCAGATTCCCCTTTACTTCCTGGCCTGCTCATCACTTTTTAATTTTACACATATAAGCCCTGCCCTGCGCAGCATCTTCAGGTCTGACTATAAGCAGGTCTGGAAACATCATAAGAACTAGCTAAAGAATACAGATGTAGTGAAGCTGCAATTAAAAGCTGTTCATAGAAATTTAAAGTATATGCAGTGTCTGATACTAATCATGTAAAGTATAAATTTACCACTCTCTATTTATAAAGTCATAACTCTTATAATGTAAGTGTAATTGTATCTGAGCTATTAATATATTAAAATTGAGATGGGTAAAACTGGAGATCAGTAGTCACTTTTTGGCTTTACAGAACCAAAACCTGGAGACGTTTGGGTGTAATCTTCATTTTGTCTCCAAAGTTCACAGTGGGGGATTTGGCCCAATGGTTCTAGGTTTTTGCTGTCTCTAGCACTGTATCTTTTGGTTTTAGCAATATGCATCCTTAGTCTAAACCATGGTAATTCAATTCATAACTATTACGGTTCATCCTTGACAATTAGTATTTTTGTGTTGAATTTAATCTCTCCTAAGGTCATATTCATTTTTCAAAGGGAAATAAGAATACTCTTGCACTGTACCAACAAAGAAACGAGTTGGAGAAAAAAAATAATCTGCCTAAGGGATCATTTTAATTTTCAGATACTGAGATAGCCAGACAATTATTATAGTTTATATTAAGGAAAACATCCCATAGAAGAATTTAAACTATGAAAGGAATTAGGATTTTTCTGAAGGAGAGTTTCCAAAGTGAGGGACACATTAGTGGGGAGGGGGGAAATCACAAAAGATGACGGATTTGAAAGCAGGGCTGTCTCCATGGGATCCTCCAGGGCTATAGAGCAGAGCAAGATTGATTGTCACTCACTGGTGTAATTAGGGCAGGCAGAGAAGTATCGTTTAAAGGTTGAAGAAGGAGATCTTAACCAGACAGCAATTGAGAGAGAACTCTAGTCACACAAGAAGTTCAATTTTTCACTTCTATGTCTCATGTCCCTAATTAATGCCAATTAGACTTAAATTCAGTGCTATAGAGCAACTCATTTTCTTTACTGGAAAAAGTACTGTACAAAAGTGCAGATAAGGACATGCCCACTACTCATGAATATCACAGTTTAAATTACTAGATTGAAATATAAATTTTTTATGCCAGTGCATCAGCATTTCCTGCACTGAAGGGCTGTTTTCAGAAGTACTGCATCTGGTTAGCTTTAAACCACATTGGCTTAGGTCTTATGCAAGAGGGTGCTCCATTAATGCATTGAGCATCGTGCTTTCTTCGCATGATGAGAAATATTTCCATGGTGCCTTCAATGTACAGAAGTCTTCAATGTCACCGATAAGGTTCTGAGAATCTCACTTTGCCCCCCAATTAAATCATTTATCCAAATCCCTCACAATGAACTGCAGGTAAGATGAGGCCAAATCCTATACCATAATGGCTCCTTTGGTGCAGAGTTCTGATCCAGCTCTGTACCCTGGCTGAGTTCCATGCCCATGGAGAACCATTGGAAGCCTAGAAAGGAGGTGCCACCCACACCGTCTGCCCATCTCTTTCCTCTCCTAGAGATGGAGTCCCAGACTGCATCCCCACAGCAGACTGAGGTTTTGGCAGAGGGATCACTAGGAAGTGAAGTCAAGGATGGACTCCCTGGATACTCCTGCCTAGAGTGCAAGTGTCCCCTTCCATCCCCCCACAATAGACCTGCCACTGGAGCAGCTGAAAACTGAGAAATTGAGCAGTTAAATAAGGGCACTCGTGGTTTCTGAATATTCCTTCTCCCCGGGAAGTGAAAGGAGAGGAGGCAGCACACAGCACCTCCTTGCAAATCCCATCCATTACTAATACACCAGGTATAGTGATGAAATAACATAGGGTTCAACCTGTGTAATCTGAGAGAGAAAACCCTTGGAGAAGGCTAAGGGCGTATCCTCCCCTGGGATTCTTTTCAACACTTGGTGCATTCAGAACTCAAGAATGTGCTCCTCAAAAGTATTTTTGTGATGGGGTAAGTTATTCCTGACAGGGAGGATTCAGCAGTTTCCAGAGACCGTGTGAACTCCATTATAGACATGGAAATCATCACAACCCTCCCTTCAATTTGGTGGCAGGATTTTAACATGAGTCTTTTCCAGCACATCCATGTTTTACTTCCCTGCTATGTTTATCAAAACTCCTGGTCTATATTTATTGCTCCTTTGCTTTAAATCTAGCATCATAAATGGAGACATTTTGCTCTGTATATCTTAAAAGCGAGAAGCCTGTGTCTGTGATATGTTAAGTCTACCCCCGGCTCATACTTTCTCTGTTATATGAATCTTCCCATGTGTATTTGTATATTTCAGTTAAAAGCAAGGAAAGTATGAATTCCATTGTACAAGGGACTAGTAAGACTTCATCTGAAATTCTGTGGACAATTCTGGGCATCCGTGTTCAAGAAAGATGAATTCAGACTGTAACAGAGTGCAGAGAAGAGCTACTGGGATGATCACTAAAAGAGCTTGGCTTGTTTAGTTTGACAAAAAAAGAGAGTCTGATCTATAAATACATCAGGCAGGTAAAACACCAGGGAGGGTGAAAGGCTACTTAAGCCAAAAGACAGTGGCACAAGAACAAAGGAATATAAACTAGCCAGGAACAAATTCAGGCTGAAAACCATCAGAGGAGTGAGGTTCTAGAAAAGCCTCCCACTAGGAGTTGTGGGGGCAAACAACTTAATTCGTTTTGAGAGATCTGAACAAATTTATGAGTATGATTGTATAACGTGGCTGCTTGTGATGGTGGGGGGCAGGGCTCAGCTGCCCTGAGTGTCAATTCTTGTTTATGTCTGGGGGGGGTCCTAAAAATGCTTCAGGTCTTGAGCTATTACATTCAGGGGGCAGAAAGGGATTCCTCCCCATGTATTCTGTGGTGGTTTTTTTGTCTGTTTGCTTCCTCTGAAGCACTAGAAATGGCCACAGCTGGAGATGGGACACTAGATGGGGTGGGTCAGTACTTTGCAGTGGTACTGAGTACAATCTCACACTCTGGTGCTTGGCTGGCTGCTTCTTGTTCACATGCTCAGGGTCTAACTGACCACCATATGAGGGGTTGGGAAGGAATTTTCCCCATGTTACCTGAGCAGTGACCTTAGGGGAGTGGGGATGCCTGTCTTCTTCTGCAGCATGGGGTGCAATTTGCTTGCCAGGATTATCTGGGTATATCTCACTTGATATTTTCCCTGCTATTGCAGGGGCCTCACACATTGGTGCACGTCCATCTTTCCTATTCTTTACCTGTGGCACATAGTAGTTTAGTCTCCTGAGAGATGTAATACTTTGATCTAACTTCAGTTGTTTGGTTTAGTGTGTGGGTGGTGTTGGTGGGCTCTGGTATATAGGGTGATCTGGTGGCCTTGAACTTTATGACTCTAACCCACAATCATCTCCGTTTTTTTAATACCTAATTGTTTAGGATAGTTTCACGGAATCAAGTTACACAGAGCCTAGCTAGTTTTTGGCCTAGTGTTTGTGAGGGAAAAGTATTAACAGGTGTTCAGTCACTGAGACTAAATGAGAAGGAGTACAGAGTAATGGTTTGAGATAGGCGAGCCTCAAGAACATCCAGTATTTCACTTCTTAGAGAAGCCTCACAAAAATGTAGGTGTTTATATGGAGGTTTTCCCTATCTTTTGAGGTCATCCCTTTCCCTTCCATTCTACACCCTACCTTTCTCCCTCCTGTCCACACCAAGATTCTTTTATTTTTTCCCCCAACCTCATGGTTTTTTGCTCACATCCAGTGAACCTGTGATCCTTTTAAGGCTCATTCAGCACTAACTGAAACATGATTTAGAAACAAAACAACAGTCCTGATTCACCCACAGACTGTGCTGACAGAAAACCTGCCCAGAGATGGCTCACAGTCAGGCAAGGAATCCACAAACTTTGCTCCACTGAGGCTCTAGAGCTGTAATTACTGCTCCCAATCAGCAGCACTGATTAGGAGGGTGGCCAGAGCATTTCCCATATATTTTTGTTATTTCCCCTATTGTCCAGGGACACAAAATAGCATCTTAGAGATGCTGAGCTTTGTTGTAGGCCCACAGTTGCATGAATGCAGGCTTTCAAAAGAAGCTGTATGCCTGTTTGCATGGGCGTAGTTACACGTAGAAAATGTGAAGGTGATTAATTTGATGGTTTCAGAACATCAGGACAGATTGACTAAATCATTACCAAATGGACCAGTGCAAGGGGACTGAATTCAAAGAATTTCAGCTATTCAGTTAGTGTTGGGGTGGATGCCATCGTGTAGTTTATTTGCCAGATACACAACCAAAAGATGGAATTTGGTAAGCCAGTAAAGGGTGATTTGGACTCTGATGGATAAATATTCCCAGAACTGGGATTGGTACATAATATGTATTTCCTTTCTAGGCCACTAGTATAAGGATGTTATAGAAGCTTGACCTGAATCTAGGATGCTGGGGATAGTTTCTAGGCGGCCATGGAGAAGTTGGTTCAGGGAGGACTTGATCCATCAGGGACCCATCTTTCATCTCAATGTAGTTAACTAGTTAAAATTTGTAAAGGGTTTTGAAAATAAAAAGTGCTCTAAAAATAACATTTATTTCTACTCTTAAACAGCAGCAGTGTCCTAGCTGCTAAACATGGAATATTGACAAAAGCAGGAAACTCTTAAAAAGTGATCTCTTGTTAGGGTTTTGGAATCAGTTCTCTATACAGAAAATCCTTCTCTTTATAGTTCTATATTTTATTGTATTCAGATACCTGGTAACATTTATCATTGGTAACATTTATCAACCATGTGTTTTCTTTCTGAAGGAATGCTACAGGCTAGCCAGACTGTCTGAAGATTTATTCATATCCTGCTAGTTTATATTAATTCCAGTAAATACCGTGAGCACAAAATACATGATAAATGTTTGTGTAAGTAAAAAAAGTAAAGTTCATAGATGTTGGGAAATGTATTATTTCAATGTAACATGGGAAAATATCGAGATAGCAAAATTGTTCAGCATTTCACTTTTCTAAAATGAGGTAGTTCGTGCAAAATGTACCTTGTTTAGTGTAAGATTTATTTTTACGTCATAAATTCTAATCAGATGTGATCAATCATGTAACATATACCATAGACGTAAAGAAGTTAAAAACAGGTTATAGGATGGGATGGGCTCAGTTTAATTTGGCTTTAATGCTTCATAAAAATTTTGAATAGGAAATATATTTTATGGCCAAATTCTTCCCCAACATGAGTGTCCCTGATTTCAAAGGGAGTCTACATACATATGCGAAAGCAGAATTGGGCCTTCAATTAAGTATTATTTATTAGAGATAGATCTGAACAAACAATAGTTGGTCCAGCCCTTGGTGGGGAAGCTGGAATATGAATCCAGATTTGGATATCTAACTTATATTATGGGCTAAATAAATATGCAGGAGTTCAGAGATCTGTTTACTCTTGATCTGAATTATATTGATCTATTATTTTCCCAATGTACTGGGTAGAGAATGTGCCAAACACAGAGCAGAGGCCTGCCCCAACCAGCATACAGTGGGTAATGCAAAACAAGCCAGCACTCATAAGAATTCATTTAGACATAATGTTTCAGAGTATAGGTGGATTTTGGACTGTTTTGATGGAAGAAGTTGGAGTTTGGTGTACAAAGGTAGATGAGAGTGGAAGGGAGAAGTTAGAAAATGTAGATGGATTGTAACGAGCAGGTAAGGTGTAGGGGGAAATGAGCGAAGAGATGTGTGCAAGGGTCAAGCTACAAAGAACATTAAAGGGGGGGAATAGTCCCCTGAATTTAATATGGAAGAGGGGATATTAATTTTATTATTCAAGTAATGCCGGAGACAAAGTGACAGGAAAGGAAGATCATGTTGCAGTCCTGCTGTAAATGGAGTAGAAGGATCAGAGAGGATAATGGAACTATGTTGAGAGTAAATCAGTAGGGTGAGAAAGGGCTCCATAATCTGGCCATAAATCAGAAGTCATTTTATTCTTTGGGGGATTTTTTGGAGTTTTTTTTTAATTGATTCACCAACTTTACCCACTAAATTGTATCTAATAATGCAGGTTTAGGCCATCCACGAGACTTATCAGCATTTCTAACTTGAACAAGTGGAAAGAAACGTTAAACACAAGGAAATACAGCCTCTGTATCCCTGTCAGAACAAGTAGAGTCACTTTTAAAATGCCTTCGTATTTTGGAATCAAATCATTTGACAGGAAAGAATATAGTCTGGCTCTTCATAGTAGGTATTGTGCTATCCTTTATGTTGTGAATCACCTGGCATGTTAGGGGCTCCATCAGAAACAAACAAAAAGAAATAGCTGATAAATACACAATGCAAATATATTACTGGATTCATTGAAAGTGTTTTTACCCAGTCCTGACCTCACACTGGTTTTACACGGGTGTCTTCATTGATGGTGTGAAGATCAGAGGAGCTGGGATGCTTTTATGCATCGTACTAAATGTTTCTTTCACTATGCGTCTTCTAGCCTGGTTGTTAGCACAATTTTGATGCCAACAGCAAAGTTAGAGTTAGTAGACTTAATTTAGGGGACCAAGACTTATAGAGGAGAATCTCAACTTTCATTTAAAAACCATCTGACTTGTGAAGTGAGCCTTGAAAAAGTAAACTAATGCAAACTAATCACTAGGGTTGAAAGTTTGTCCCTGATTTTTTCCCTAAATGCCACAAATTGCCAACTGGTGGGGCTGAGCCATCCCAGCTGTTGAGTAGCCAGAGTGACTTCCGGCCATAAGGAGAAGAAGCTCAGTAGTGTGAGAAGCAACAATTAACCAATCCTAGCTCTGACACTGACTCCCTACGTGAGCCAATGTTTTCAAACTGGGTGCCTAATGTTAGGTATGTAGCTCTAGATAGCTAGGCTAGGCCCTGGGATCAATCCTTCCCCAAGGTTGTGGAGGTGAACTGCAGAGGCTACCTCAGCCAGACCGCCATAACCTCTGACTGAAGGCATTGCTTACGGGATGTAGGAGATGAGGTGATCTGTGCAGCACTTGTCCATGCCTATCCCCACAGTGCCACCACTATTGCTCCTCCCTTGCATTGTCAGCCAGTGAAGAGCATCTATGTGACAAGTTGAATGTCTTTTCCCAGACAGGCCCTTGTCTGTTATAATGAAAAGAAGGAGTATCGTTAAGATTTTTGGGGAAAGTAAAAATCCACAGTAAAATGGAACACTCTCACTGAAGATTCTACAGTCAGAATATCATGTACATTTTGAATGTGCTGCCAATGTTCACCCTTCACTACTAATTCGTGACTAAGTTTACCCTTCCACGAAATATCATACCTGCTCCAGAAAACACTTGATCATTCAACTAGTGTTTCCCAAAATCTTCCTGCCTCATGGTGGGTCCCCAAAACAAATACTGAACCTGTATAATTATAAATAATTTCAGTGTGTCAGTTCTGTTCACACTAACATTTCATACAGGATTCCTCTTCTGACAAGACTTTTATGGTGCCAAATGTGGTCATTCTCAGTTAATACTGTACCTCATCCTACCGTAAGTAGCTTGCAACGTATGGCTCTATTACAGCTTAGCTTCCTTATAAGTAAAATGATAGGCAGCAATCCCAGCTAAATTCAAATCAGAGATTGCTGGCATAGGTGTATTTTGCTGGCAGAAACTTTTAATAAAGCAATTCAGGTTCACTTAGATCTGGGAGATGGTTCTTCTCCCCCCCTTGCCGCCTACAGGGTATTTGGTATCTACTTCCACAATTAACTTTAAAAGAAAAGGAGGACTTGTGGCACCTTAGAGAATAACAAATTTATTTGAGCATAAGCTTTCGTGAGCTACAGCTCACTTCATCGGATGCATTCAGTGGAAAATACAGTGAGGAGATTTATATACACAGAGAACATGAAACAATGGGTGTTACCATACACACTATAACGAGAGTGATCAGGTAAGGTGAGCTATTACCAGCAGGAGAGCGGGGGGTGGGGAGGGAACCTTTTGTAGTGATAATCAAGGTGGGCCATTTCCAGCAGTTGACCTAAGTTGTTAGTCTCTAAGGTGCCACAAGTACTCCTTTTCTTTTTGTGAATACAGACTAACACGGCTGCTACTCTGAAACCAATTAACTTTAAGTATATTATGAATGCAACATTGCTTACTTTGAATGTGTATGGTATTCAGGGATGATTGTTCTATTACTAAAGTTTAATAGCAAATAATAAATGATTATAATTGTGCAATATCAAGAGCTGGACTCTAAATTCTTACTGGTTTGTCAATCTCCTTGACAGCACTGGGGGGAATGAAAGCATTTGCAAGTACGCTACTATTTGTCTTCTTTGACTTCTTCTCCCTCCTGAGACCCCTCTTTAGGATTGGAAGGACATGCTGTGAGGTTAAAGACACGGCCTTGTGAACAGAAACAGATTAAACTTCAGAACTAAAAGGTCATTATATATAAACTTTTTATTTCCCTTGTGGTGGTATGTTGTAAATAAATCTCAATGAAACAGCTGCATTTGCACTAGCCGTGAGCTAAAAAGGATGAATAGCTCGCAAGTTTAAGGCAAACGGGACCATTAGATCAAGTCTGACCTCGTGTATATAACAGGCCATTACATTTCACCCAGTTACCCCTGTGTTGGGCTAGTAACTTGTCCCACAGCCCTGGTAGAGCTCCCCAGCTCGACACTCATCAGGCTGCAGTGTTTGGGTTCTACCACACTGTGTCCATATGCTCTTAAGCTACCCTTGGATTGTGTAGGCTGTAGCAGCCACTGTCCTTTTCCCTGGCTTGTCTAGCACACTCCCTGGGCACAGGCTCTCTGCCACCTTCTCATGAAAAAAGGACTACAGTTCAGCTGCCCTAGCCCCCCAGGACCAAAAATTAACACCTTAGACTCCCAAGTAGTTTAAGAACACTCTTTCCCAGAGCTCTAAACTACGCACTCTGGGTTTACAGTTAATCTCTTCAGGGACTGTGATGGTGAGAACAAACAAATGCACGGTCTTTGTCTGTGAAAAGTCTTTGCAGTCTTTGTAAAAGGTTCCAAAATCCAATCACTCTTTGCTTTAGCTAGCACAAGAAATACATCTGCAGAAACAATAACACAACTATATGTTTTCCCTGTCTCGTTTCCTCACCATTCAATAACTTTTGGGGGCTTAGGTCCAAGTCCTCTAAGGAGGACAGGATCCCCACTCTTTCACATGGCTTCTCCCACAAGTCATGGGATATCTCTCTCTCTCTCTCTCTCTCTCGCAAAGCCAGTTTCCTTATTCCACAGCTGGTCCTGTGGTCTGCTGCAAAATGCATGCCCCTCTCTCCTTCCCAAGCTTCCTGTGTCTGTGAGTTTGAGTTCCCCTGAGCCCCTGAGATCTCTGTGGCTTTTAATTCTTTGTTCTCCTATGTGGGGATATTCCACTCTCCAAATCTTAGTCCCTTCAGACAAACTTGTGAGCTGTAGCTCACGAAAGCTTATGCTCAAATAAATTTGTTAGTCTCTAAGGCGCCACAAGTACTCCTGTTCTTTTTGCGGATACAGACGAATACGGCTGCTACTCTGAAACTTGATCAGACTGGTTTCCGGAGGCTTCAAACATTCCAATATGCTTCCATTTGAATAAGAGCCAATAAGGCTTAATAACCTTCATTTTTTCCTAGTCTTGGAGACACGTGACTCAATCTTGACAGGAAGTCATAGATTCCACAGACACTGAGGCATTCAATGATACAGAAATTTTATAACATCAATCAGAATTCATAAATTGTGCATAGATTCCTCAAATCAGCACACGTGTCTGTTTGACTATAAAGCATATCTTCTAGAAAGGCATCCAATCTTGTCTGAAGACCTCAAGAGAAGACTCCATCACTTTCCTTGGTAGATTGTTCCGATGTTTACGCACCAGAGCTGGTTAGGAGTTTTCTGATAAAATGTGTTTTCTTTGGAAAATATCAATTTACCAAAACTGAAAAACTATTCATAGGAAAGGATCAGTTTTGAACAATCTTCCAATTAAAAAAATTAAGTGTTTCAAAGTTGTCTGTGTCCAGCTTTGCCATTTTCAAAGTGGAAAGTTTCACTTTTTTATTTGGAACCAAGGTTTTTCCAAAAATTTAGTTCATTTATACTAAAATATTTTTAAAGGTCAAAATAGAAACCAAACATTTCAAACACATCAAAACAAAATATTTTGATTGAGCAATCCATTTTTTTTCCAGATTATTAGTACATGAAAAATCCATCTTCAAACTTTTCATCCCAATTCAGGATGGGAAACATTTCTGAAATCTCAATGAGAAATGTTTCTTGCCCAGCTCTATTAATCGCTCATGTAAGAAATTGCAATCTTATTTCCAATTTAAATTTATCTGGCATTATCTTCCAACCATTGGTTCTTTTGGTGTCTTTCTCTGCTAGAGCAGAGAATTAATAAGTAACCAGTGTTTTCTCGTCTTAAAGGTACTTATACACTCATCAAGTTGCGTCTCAATCTTTTCGATAAGCTACACAGAAGGAGCTAAGTCTCTCACTGTAAGCCATGTTCTCCAGCCCTCAAATCACTTCCAATAGTCTATTCAAAATGCCATATCAGTCTCACAGAAGTAAAAATCGCTTCCTTATTCCTAACTCCCCTGTTTATCCAACAATCACATTAACCTTTTTTTACCACAGCAACATACTTGGATCTTGTCCAATATGAGCCCTAAATCCTTCTCAGAGTCACTGCTTTCCTTGATTCAGTCTCCCACTCTGTAGGTATGGCCTGCATTCCTTGTTCCTAGAGGTATAACTTTGCATTTTGTTGTGTTAAAGTGAACCACATTGCTTTGTATAATTACCCTGTGATAATTATTTATCATGCCCCAAATCTTTATGTCATTCACAATTTTTTAGCAGCAGAAATTTGATATTTCTATTTACTACCAAATCATTGTGAGAAGGTTTAAAAGCATAGGGGCTAGTACTGATCCCTGCAGAACCCTATTAGAATCCCACCATTAAATGATGATTCCCCATTAACAACTACTGTTTTGAGATCTGTCTGTTAGCCAGTTCTTAATCCATTCAACATTTATTGATAGCTATTCCATAAGGCTAATTTTTAATCAGACAATCACACAATTTTAAGTCAAATAGACTGGAAAGTACTTTATCATCCTCCTGTGATACATCATCCTGCTTCTTTCCAGATGTAGAGCAGAAATATTTATTGAATACTTCTGCCTTTTTTACATCATCATTCACAATTTAACCACCTCCTCTAGTAATAGGCCTATACCATTGAAAGGATTTCTTTTGTTCCTAATATACTTAAACTCCTTCTTACTGTCGTTAGCCCTGCTAGACATGGATTTTCCCTGATGTCTTTAGCTTTCCTTTTCACTTTTCTACACTTCATAACTTCTAGTTTATATTGATTGCCTTCTATTTCCCCATTTTTGTCCATGAATTATACATAACTTTCTTTATTTCTAAAGTCTGGTACTTCATCTTGAACCAGGATGGGCTTTTAGCCAAAGTTGTCCCATTTCTTGAATGTGGAATCATGTCTGTTTGGCCATTTAATAAACTCTTCTGAAAGAATTCTCAAAAGAATGAAAAAATGATTAAAAACATAAGTTAGCATTTTGTACGTATTTATCCTTACCTCCAAGCATTAAATCAGCTAGAAGAGGACAAATAGCTTTCAGTTTTGTTAAGTTATAGAAAGCAGACATTAACCTTTAAAAAATTCTTCCCATACAATATTATTCAATTATATAGATATTCTCAAGTGAGCCACATGTAAATCTGCACTTTCCCCTCTATAAACAGAGAGAGGCAATGGCTTTTTAAAAGGTATTATAATGTACTCTGCATTAACATTTCTAGAGAAATGATAAGAATTATGAAGATCTGAAACCCTTAAAGATACTCTGCATTACAAATGGAATTAGGTTTGTAAAGTGGGTTTCTTATTCCTTTATAAGTGAATTATTCAATATGGAATTCATTAGAATTATCAATATAATTTTAATTAAGAACACTGTAAAAGTTATTAACAGTAAAGCAGATTGCGCCCCCAATATATTATGTGGAATGTTGGTATTGTTGAATACATTGGCTAGCATAGATACTGAAGAGATCATGGGTAACATTATCTTGCCTAGCTAATACAGTAGAAATAGTTTTCCCCTCGCTTAAACTAGGATAAATTGTGAGTAACTCTAGAAGTTGGGCTGAACTAGCCACCACAGTACATAGAACAGAGGATGCTTTCCTACAGCTGTTTAGTGAGCAAAGATAGTAAAACTCATGAAATTACATAAACTTGAGAGAAGGGGGAAAGGTATTTAAAAAAATAGACAACTCAGGTTATCACCAGTGCTAGCATATTTGTTCTCAGAACTTCACCTGCTAGTTCTAAGGAAATGCTCCCTGGCTATCCCCTACTGAGATGTCTGTCCTCCTCTTTATACAATTTCCTGTTAACATGATAGGTTAATCTGATGCAGCTGACGGTTCCAAGGCCCAGATATTAGTAGCTGGTGGTAACCAACATGTAGATTCCAGGTGCATGTATTTGTCCATGATGCCCACAACAGTAAGGAGAATCATAAAGGAGGGAAAATTCCAGACAGCATCTTAAAGGAACAGACCACCCTGTCACATAATTAAACACATATGTTCCAGCTTATTAAAAAACATTTGTTACCTATGACAAGGATAATACCAACATAGTATGTATGATGTATTTATGTGTTAAATGATAATGAGATTATTGCTAATACACTGAAAACATGGCATTTAAAATCATATCATTATTTCATTCTATAGAAAGAAACCAGGGTCATATATTAAGTTTATTGCATCATTGTAAATTTAAGCTTCTTTCCATGTGTAAGACATTTGATTTTGGTGCTTCCCTCTTCCCACCCTTAGCTTAGTGTGTCTGAGGAGATTTCAGCTATTGGGGGTGTTTTATGCAAGAAGAAGGGAACCAAAAAATCAGCACCTTTCTGAGGCTTGTGGGAGGGGTAGATAACCCAACAGCAAAGACAGTGTGCTATGGCACAGTGCTGATTAGGGAGGACAGCATCGGCCTATCAGACTAGGGACTGATCATTTATTGAAGACAGGAAAGTGAGTTTGTGTACGTCTCTTTGAGCCAGATTCAGAGAGAGGGACCTAACCACATCTTGAGGCACCAAAGCCCAGTATTTAGATGCCACTGACATTCTCAAAATCACTGTTCCCAAACCTGTAAACAGCAAATTTTCTCCCAGTGGGCATGTGCAAAGCTTCTCAGAGCAGAGACTTGACCTTGACTATCCTAAATAACATGTGAATGCCCTAGCCACCGGGCTATAGAGTCACTTGCTCACTTTTTCCCTCTCTCACTGGCCCAACAGTTACTTATACAAAATGGAAAAGTTTCAATGGGAGAGATTAAGTGAGACATACCCCAGTGTAGACTGTCCCTACCCTCGTGATTAGGGCACTTTTGAGGCTCTAGGAGATGTGTTCATGTTTCTGGTCTAAATAAGGCAGAACAAGGATTTTCAATAGCTCTTCCACATTACAGGTGAGTTGCTGAGCCATTGAGTATAATGGGCTGAGCTGGCTTTGGTTCCTAACTCCAGGAAAGGGACCATGGCTGAGAATCCCAAGCAGAAGTTGTCACCGTACGTTAGTGGGTCACAACTGAGAATACTAAATTCAGGACAAACTGATGAGAAATAGGGCAGATGCCCCAAAACTGGTGGTCATTCTCCCATAAGATCTACCAGACCAGCAACAAAAGAAGACTTCTGTTTCACCTCACTGGCTAACAAGAATTCAGAAAAGCAGTGTCCATAGGTATTCCAGTCCTTGTATCACCACCAAAAACACTAGACTTAATGATAAGTGATTATTTAAAACCAATTTCATCAACCAAAGTGTTCTTCTGATCCCATAGCACCAGCCACATACCCTGGTCAATGTATAACTCATATCTTACCCAATACCCAATAATCACACTGCTGCCAGTGCTTTAGTATCTAATATATAAAGGTTTATTTAAGAAAGAAAGAAAGAAAGAAAGAAAGAAAGAAAGAAAGAAAGAAAGAAAGAAAGAAAGAAAGAAAGAAAGAAAGAAGCGAGAGTTAAAATTGGTTAAAGGAATTAAATACATACAATAATTGCAAATTTCTTGGATCAGGCTTATAGCAGTGATGTAATAAACTGGTGGCTTGTTAAGTCTCTGGTTACTCCTAAGAAACTGGAAGGTCCTCAGTCCTTTGGTTAGAATGCTCCCATTAGTATAAGTTCATAGCCCAAAGGTTTGAGCAGGAAAGAGGCAAAATTGAAATATTTCCAGGGCCTTTTATAGATTCTGCAATGTGGAGGGAAAGCCATTGTTTCAAACAAACCCCTCAGTCCAGTTTGTGGAAAAAATACAGGTAACAAGATGGAGTTTAGGGTCAGATGGTTTAGTCACATGCCCTTGCATGATTCACTTGAGTCATAGCAGAGGCCATTACCAATACTCTAGTTAGAACCTCCTCAGGAAGTCCATTAGCTGTACATGAGCTTCTTCCAGGTCCATTGTGTGCGTTGATGAGCCATCAACTGGAATATTCCATTCACAAGGTGCTGGCTAAATACCTTGTGTGTGTTACCACAGGAGCAAACTTTTGAAATACAGGCACATAGTTAATATTCATAACTTCAAATACAAAAATGATACATGCATACAAATACAATGATCATAGTCAGCAAATCATAACTTTTCCATAGACATCTTACTTGACATACTTTGTACAAGAATTGTTGAGATTATATAACATGGGTAGCAACAATGATCGACATGGTCATATTTTAATCAGATAATGTCACAGAAGTAAGTTTCAGAGTAGTAGCCGTGTTAGTCTGTATCCGTAAAAAGAAAAGGAGGACTTGTGGCACCTTAGAGACTAACAAATTTATTTGAGCATAAGCTTTCGTGAGCTACAGTTCACTTCATTGAAAGCTTATGCTCAAATAAATTTGTTAGTCTCTAAGGTGCCACAAGCCCTCCTTTTCTTTTTACAGAAGTAAGTGCTTCCCTCTGGTCTGCCATATCAATGGGCCTTGGACACGTTAGAGGATCTGGGCCCTAAGCCCTGTCCGTTTCCTCTTCATTTCACTTCAGGCTAGCTTAGGCTTCTCCCTGATCAGCTTGCTGGCTTTTGAGAATCACTTTCTTCAGCACTTGACTCTCCCCAGCATTGTATGGGAGCCTGAGTGCCTAAATTGGGACTGTGAATTCCACTGGGTGGAAGGGCACCTAGGAGTTAGGCATTTCAACACCTAAAGTCCCCTTGTGAATCTAGCTCTCATCTCCTCAGTTGAGTGGCAACAATCATGCTAGATCCTGTTATGCCTGGGGCGATCTGGCAGTTAAATTTGGATTTGCATTAGCATAGCAAACTAATTCGGAGCTCTGACTGGGGGAACTGAATCAATGTCTGTGACATTACTAATGGGCAAGGTCCTTAATACTGGATATAAGTAGAAGGCCCACCCCATACCAGAGTGACTGATTCTTGCCGCAGGGAAGGGAAACTGGATGGGATTCTTGAATTCTGATGCGGCAGACTCCCAGGGTATATCTGCACTTCAGTCACGGATGTGGCTGCTGTAGCCTCACTGCTATTATTCTTTGAGCTACTTTGATCTAGCTTTGATCAGGTATGTCTCAATGTGCGACGGCTACATCTCTGAGTGCAGTGTAGACATACACACAGCGGATGGGGTACACCGTTCCTTGAAAGCATTTATGTATGAGAGAAATACATGGAGTTATTCCATACATTCAGTGGAGGCTGCAAGAGGTAAGAAAAAGACAGCGGAAGAAAGCAAGGAGAGGAGCTCAAATGAGGCTATACTAGGGGTGGGCAAATTTTTGGCCCGAGGGCCACATCTGGGTATGGAAATTGTATGGCGAGCCATGAATGATCACAAAACTGGGAGCTGGGGTGCAGGAGAGGGTGGGGGCTCCAGCTGCAGGTGTGGCTCTGGGGTTGAGCCAGAAATGAGGAGTTCAGGGTACGGGAGGGTGCTCCGGGCTGAGGCCGAGGGGTCCGGAGGGTGGGAGGTTTGGTCATAGGGTTGGGGCTTGGGAGGGGTTCAGGGGTGCAGGCTTCAGGTGTCACTTACCTTAAGCAGCAGAAGCATGGCCAGGCAGCTCTCCATGCTGCTCTGTCCGCAGGAGTTGCCCCCGCAGCTCCCATTGGACGTGGTTAACATTGTAACTATTTCTTAGTTATAGGGGGTGAAATTCACCTCTGTGCAGAGGGCGATCCCAAGACCTATGTGCCACTTAAGTCCCACTAGAGCTTTCAAAATAGTTGTGCTGCCCCGCAGCACAAGGGTGATTTCTGTGGTGTCTGAATTGGTTTATTTAGTAAACTTTCAAGGCCTTTAATTGTACATTGGACTGGGGGCTTGTCTACATGGCACAGTAAAGCACATTAGAAGGCTATGGTTTTTGAAGTGTTCTATTGTGCTACACTCTAACTAGCCCATGTAGACCCTGCTGGCATGAACTTAAGGATACTTAGTTTAAGTTAACGTAGTTCATGCTAGTGGGCATGTAGTACCTATGCTAACATGAATTAGGTACGGGTTAGTTTGTGCCAGCAGGGTTTATGTGGAGCAGTTAGGACACAACATGTTGAAGCACTTTACAAATCACACTCTTTGAATGAGTTTTATACTTGTAGGTAAGCCCTTACTGTGATTATGGCGGGCATCAAGTGATAGCATTCAGTAAAAGTTTAAATTTGTTTCTCGGAAAGTTGGCTAGGTCCATCTCCCTAAATAAAGTAAAATATGTTAATGACCATTTAAATGAATATTTTAAGAATTAAATGTTGTGGTCATCTTTCATTTAAAAAATTGAAATATGAAAAAAAGAGCACATGGATAATGGGTCTGGCAGCTTTTCAAAAGACTCCAAAAATGCATCTGATGAAGTGAGCTGTAGCTCACGAAAGCTTATGCTCAAATAAATTTGTTAGTCTCTAAGGTGCCACAAGTACTCCTGTTCTTTTGGCGGATACAGACTAACATGGCTGCTACTCTGAAACCCATCCAAAAATACTAGCACTCAATGTGTTTACTTAAATGATATAAACTGACTTATTGATATAAACATAGTTATGCACATAGATATATCTTGAAGTTTAATAATCTGAACTTCAACAAAAAATAAAAGAGCTTTAGAAAAGGTATCTACATCAGCTGATTTTATGGAAAATGTCAGTATACAGTCATGCTGATTTAAAATTATTTTATATATTCAAGTAACCAGTTTCAAAAATAACTTTACTATCACCCAGTGCTAGGAACATCACCTGGCAATTAATGATGACAGAGTGTCTAAATACTTTTATGAATTAAAGACTTCTAAAATGATAGTTTTTTCCAGCCAAGAAATAATCACAACCAAGTATATTTATGGCTTAACATGGAAATGTTATGATATTTGTATTTTGCATAATCTTAAATTAAGTTTGTTAAGTAAAATGGTAAGTTTAGTTTCAATGAGAACATTAACAGTATGAAAAATATTTCTCCATACTAATATAATTCTTACATAGTTGTGCAGCTTTTTTGCAGTTCTAAATAGAAATTTGAGCTAACAACAAATACAGATTTTTTTGTTGTAAGCTCTATAGAAAAAAGGAGATCTATCAACTCCATTTCATCATGCAGTTATAAATGCTATAGCAACTTAATGGGGTTAATATACAGAAATCTTCTGGGGTCACTAGCTATCATTTACACAGCTTTATGGATTGTGGTAAGAGCGTCTATTTTTGCCAAGGAATGCAAGGCCACAACGTTTTATAACAGTCTGCATTCATTGGTAATATTATTAGAGTTAATATCATCCCTGGTATGTGCTTATTAAGTTAATTTCTTTGAGTGGCACCTTGACATTTATAGCCTCTGGATGCCAGCTGGATGAGGTTATGAGCCTGAGCCAACAGTTCTTATCAACATTATTTTCTGTATCCAAAAAGCAAGCCTCCAGCAGTCAAACACTGGGATGCATTTTCTTCTCTCATGAACAAAACAGGTGAAGAAAATTAATTTTGCTTGCATTACAGTCTTCAGAGCGATAAAGTCAATGGAATGTTAAGAAGCTTAGTAAATAAGTCATTTGGTGATTCTGCTATCAGCTGAAAAAAGGAGACTTCAAAGATGTACAGCTAGACTATGGCTACATGATAGCTTTAGTCATTTTAAACACAGTAATCTGACAGCTACAGTCTGCTCACTATGGTAAGGAGTAAGTCAAAGAATTACAAAGACAGTGCATTAAACTATACTGTACTAATTTATGTATAGCCACATACAAACCTCTCTTAATTTGTCCCTGGTGATCACCATTTGCATAAAAGATTCTAACTGTTGAAGGCCAAACAATTTTAAAGGGTTATTTATTCATCTGGCAACTTATTAATGATTACAGCCTGTTTGAAAGTTGTCATATAGTCTGTGTCAAATTTCAGGCATATCATTGTAAACAAGGGAGCCTTTTACAGTCCTTGGCCATGTATAATTTGTTATAAAGGCAGATATGAGTTTTCAGAAATGACATGGAAGATATCAGTTGTTTGCGAAAAATATTCTCTCATCATTTTGTTAGCTGTAACTAAATGTAAGTCTTCGAAGGTATTGAAATCATTTTCAACCTATTCAGGCTCTTTGGTATTTTCTCCACCATAATGCAAATTAAGTAAACTGGACTTAAATATCATGACAGCAAACTGTTCGGAGTTCACACATGCTCTTCATGGTCACTTGATTCTTCAGAGATTTAATGGTCCCTATGAGACTGATTATGATGGAGAAACACACATATATATGTAGTGTGTCCTCAGTCTAGATAGGGCACTATCTACATCCTCCAGCCTTCAGATGCTCACTTGCTGATCTCTTCCCTCCTGCCTCAAGGTACTTTTTATCATTATTTTGGGGAAAGAAGGTATTAAGAACTACAGGATATTTTGATAAAAGCGGCAAAGAGTCCTGTGGCACTTTATAGACTAACAGATGTATTGGAGCATATTTTGATAGCACTTAAAACACAATGATTTTTGCAACAAACTGTGTATTGAATAGCAGCCCTTTGTGTGTGTGTGTGAACTTTTATTAATTTGTTTGGAGGAATGAGAGAAAACTAATTATATCCACAAAGGCTGCTACCGTCTAACCAGCCTCTGTGAGGTTCTTAGGGGATTATGCTCAGACGTACTAATTAGTACATGTCCTGGAAAGCACTATATCTGGTTATGACTGAATGCATAGTCAACTTTATTATTTAGGCTTTAATTCTAATATTTATACATAGTTAGAGCAGTTTACTCCAATTAAACTCACATATATATGGAAAGACAAAGTTGTGATCATGCAAATATCTCTACTGGGCTGGACCCAATCACGCAGCCTTTTTCTTGAGATCAGTTGATGATAAGGATGAAGAATCAATTTGAAGCAATCTATCCAAAAGGTCACTATTAAAATCATCTTCCCACTCCTATAATTCTATGCAAGTCACCTCTCCCCTTTGATCCTTTCGCATTGTCAAATTCAAACACCTTACCTTTAAGGCCTTATAAAATCTTGGCCCTCACAAATTTTTGATCCTCCCCCTATCATTTTACCATTTTGCCAATAGAAGGGAAGGGAAGGGAAGGGGAGATGAGGGAAAGAGGGGGAAAATGTTAAATTACGGGTTTTGTCAAAAATAAATTAAATCCACATTTTTTGCTAAAAGTTCAGTTTTGAAAATGGCTATTTTTCATCAACAAATATTTTGGTTTGAAAAATTTCAGCCAGATCTAGCTCTTCCTTTAGATACTCCTTTATATTTCCTCTTGAACCCATTGCCCTCCCCTGTCCCCATTCACCTAGGCCTCCCTTCTTACCAGTATCAGATCTTACAAGATATTGCTGCACGTTCAGAATCTCAAACCACTTCAGTCTCATGCTTTTTGCAATATACTTTTTTACGGTATACTGTGTACTCTAAATAAAACAGTGGACATAGAAAAAGTTTACATTAAAAGTATTATTCATTTTATTCAAATCAATTACATTCCTCTATCCTTCTTAGTCAGGCTTATTTTTTGTAAGGTGTTCTGTTATGGTTTGAAAAGTAACTATAAGAAATGGAGCACATATTTCATATCAGCTCCCACTCTGCCTTTTGTGTAATTTCTGTTTAATTTACTGACTAAAAAGAAGTTTTAATACTCCCTGTGCTGCAGAGTCAATAAATCCATATTCCATTCTGCCTCATGCATCACAATGAAGAGAAAAACTGGCTGATAAATTCTGATTCAAGGGCCAAATTCTCTCCAAAAAGGATTAGGATGTGGCCTCTAAACATTGGCATTATTCCATAACTTGTTTCATAAAAATTCAGACAACTCCAAGAGTGTCTGACAACTCTAAGAGCGTCAGTTTTTATCACAAACCAAATGTGCCATTACCAAGTCTGATGACTATGTTATGATATAAGATATGTTTCTGAATATATGTGGCTTCTAAATGTCTAAAATTCATTGATTAGGATTCCTGTTTAACGAAGGCGTTTATTATGCAGGAAGAAAGGTTTACCTCCAAATGGAATTAAATCACCATGTGAAGCAGAAATAAATATCCCCCTTCCCCCTGCCTGCTTTATGGTAACTATTCTTGTCCTGGCTTTTGAAGTTTATTTCACATTAGAAGCATATGCTAGAAGAATGACTAACACAAAAGGCAATGTGCAGGAATTTCCTTTCCCTGATAAAGGTACTGGGCCGAATTCATCCTTGGTATAACTGCTGGACTCAGTGCAGATATGCATTTGGCTTGTTGTAGTTAGCAAACAAGGCCAAATTGATTTTTAAGTAGAGATGGCTGGTGCAAGCGAGTCTTCTCAAATAGGCCTAGGGAAAAAAAAAACCAACAACCCAGCAGCTCAGGTTTAATGTGGTGGTCAAGTTAATGCGAACCCAATTATAGCTAACCTCCAAGCTTTTGAAAACCCACTGGATTAGTGTGAGACAAATACAGTCTTAATAAGATGCGTAATTTGTAATCCCTATTTATCCTTACTAACAGATGGGGGGAGGCAAGGGCCAGTCCTTTAAAAAGTCTTTTGAAACTAGCATCTGTGTGGTATCAAATTAGGACATGAGAGGAACAGGAATTTCTGAATATACATCTGTGCAAATTGTATAGTCCTAATTATTTTTATAGGCTGTATAGAATCAGCATTGTCAGTGTCCCCCTACAGTGAGAGGGACTAAAAACCTGTCACTGAGCAGAGATGCTTCAACAGGTACCTGCCTTTATTAAATGGATTACCAAGGAGCCAAGCCATTTGAGAATTTGGCAGATTTTGGCTTTATTAGAGAGAAATGCCTAAAACTATCCAAAAAACAAGAACTTTTGAACATCTCTCTTTTTTTGCAGCTCTGTCCATGAGCACTTTGGAGAACTGGGAAGTAGATCCATTGACATCAGCAGGCAAGTGTGCTAGTGAAAAGTCTTTTTACTCATTCAGGCTCAAAATAAACTGTTAGAAGCTTATTTTGCTCACTTGGAGCTCAACCATGAGGTGTGCATGTTCAGTAAAGTAAAGGGAAAGACACCTTCATACTTTCCCTGATCCTTGACCCCTAGGCAGAAAAACAACTCAGAGCACAAATAGATGAGAGAGAACAGCCCTCCTCCACACAATACACTGTGGCATATGAAGCAGCCACTGAGCTATAAATGCAGAAACAGTCGGGTCTAACCTCAGCTGCTGTTAATTATTTTCTGCGCTTCCTAACCCTTCTTGATCATCCCCCATGGAAGGCAATTATCATTCACCCATTTTACATACACAAAAACTGAGAGATTACAGCACTTCAGTCCTACCCTTGTCTTAGTCCTTTTGCCATATGCCTTTCAGAAGACATGAGGCAAATTATGTGCTTGTGTAACTCCTGCTAACACAGCACAGCTCTTTCTCCAATTCTAGTAGTGATTTATAAATCTGCTACTCTATCCATGCTGATGGACCTGATCCTTTGGTATATCTGACAAAGGCTTACCTCTTTGCTCTACCCAGAGTTGTTTTTCCAGAACTACTTTACAGCCAAAGTCAGAGCATATATCTCTCTCATTTATCAAGCGTAGATCATAGGCTTAAGCAATCATAGACCATCTGAAGGAAACCTTTGTCTTCTAGTACATAGGATCTTTAGGTACAGACATTCCGTGTAATAGAAGTGTGATTTTGCTAGCCACTTCTGTTATGTGCGAGTAGACCTAGTAAAACTATGGTCTGATGACCACTGATGAGAACATATTCATACAGCATTAAATTTAACATCATATAGGGTAAATTTCACTGCTGGGCCAGCACGAGAGCTGCATGTTATTAATAAGCCCTGGTTTGAGAGCTGAAATGCTGACTGACCATTGTGTAGGCTGTCTGCACAGGGGTGAATTTGATCCTCAAAAAGTCCATGAATGCTCCTCACAGAAAAATGGTTAGAATAATAGAAATTTCAAAAGGTCTTCCATATGTAAGAAATGAAAATATCTGTTATTCAGAGTGGTTTGAAAAGTGAGCAACCTTTAACCCATATTAATAGTCATGATTACAAAAGGGAGCAGGATAATAAAGTACAACTCAAGACTTCAACTTGTTCTTATGAACTAAATATTTTATATATCTCTATAAATCACTCAGAGGTTCACCTTGATTTGAATCAGCAGGTTATGTGAGTAGTACAGACATCAAGAAATAGGACATAGGCAGGAAAGCTGAAGAGTTCTATTTTGGCATTTTTGCAGAAGTCAATGGGAGATTTGTCGCTAATTTATATCAGAGCAGGCTCTTGATGCCTAGACATTGAATGAGACACCCTCTTATTCATATATAAGTGAGCCTCCTTAAGAATGTATCATAATAGCCACCTAGAATACTTTAAAATAATTTAAAATAAAAGCTGCCCTTTCATCTACTCTGTGAACCTTTTAGTTGTTTAAGAGACCATCTATTCTAACAGCCAGCAAATGTCAGTATACCACATGAATGTCATAAATAACATGTTTTATATAGATATGATTCATGAAATAGCGTGCAAGTCATCCCTTTCATA
Source organism: Caretta caretta (assembly GCF_965140235.1). Classification (NCBI taxonomy): domain Eukaryota; kingdom Metazoa; phylum Chordata; order Testudines; family Cheloniidae; genus Caretta; species Caretta caretta. The sequence continues at coordinate 93,914,778 of NC_134209.1, read as the reverse complement.
TATAGCAATGCAAACATATACCTATCCATTAAAAATGGCTCACTCCCACATATATGAATTACACATGTCCTTTCCATGTGGTTTCAAAATTAAAGGGCTATGACTCTTCAGCCAAACAAACTGAAGCACTCTTAGTGCTTTCTAAAGTGTCCTAGGTATGTATGTTTTAGAGTAACCCTTTAACAAGCATAAAACGCTACCCTTTCTGATGCATACTCCACAGAGTATTAAAGTATATGTGTTTTTAAAGGTTTTCCTAGCAACTTAGAATCTTGGAATATAGAAATGGAAAAGGCATATTAAGTATTCCAGTCCATGTCCATGACTTCAAAAATTCAGAATGAATCCCTAGAGTACATTTTCTAGTGTGTTATCCAGTCTAGTGCTAAATGCCTCAAGTGATGGGACTGCCAATACTTCCCTTGGAAGATTATTCTGCACTTTTATAAATGTCACCATTCTAGGCTTTTTCCTAAGTGAACCCATGGCTGGTTTCTTTCTTTGTTAGCACTCTTGTTGAGAGTATAGAATAATTATTCTATACTGGGTCTATGCCTAATACAGCATACACTTCCTGAGACAGTGGTATATCTGTGCTGCTGGGTATGTTTGAGGCAAGAGCCAAAGCTCTACCTACCAGCTCTCCACTCCCTCCTGAGCGGGGAGGGGACAACAGAGTCTGTGTCCACTCTCATGTTGACAGGCCAGCAGTGATGCAGGTAGCCAGCACAAGAGTATGAGGGGGAGCTCTGCCCCAGCTTATGTCCCTGTGCTGATGATGTATAGCCCAGACCCCAGTTCAGCCCAAGTGCAGACCTCTTATACAATTCCATATAGTGAACAAAAATGTTGACAGAACTTAGGTGTCTGAGTCTATGTGCACATTTTCAATGACTTTTGCATCATATTCTTTAATGGTTTTTTTTTTTTTCAAAATGGTAATTTGCATATTTTACATTCTGGAAGCTGTATCTTTTATCTTGTTATTTAACTTTAAATCTGGTAGAAGGAAGAGGGACTGCAGAGCTCATTCCTCCATAAACTTATACTTAATTAGCATAAAGTCTCTGTCTGCCTGGGGGATAGGGAACAAGATAGAAAGTTGAAAATCTTCTTGACTTCACATTACTCTTTTTTTTTTTCTTGAAGCATGAAACATTTCCTCTTTATCTCTGATATTAGATAGGGAAATTAGCCAAGTCTCTGATGAAGTGTCTGATCCTTCTCTACTTAGTGTGGGAATTCTATAACATAACTACAGAAATCAAGTTCTTTCCCTCTTGCTATCCCTAGTACTCTCAGGCTGTCATAAAAATAAAGGGAAGGGTAACCACGTTTCTGTATACAGTGCTATAAAATCCCTCCTGACCAGAGGCAAAACCCTTTCACCTGTAAAGGGTTAAGAAGCTAAGATAACCTCACTGGCACCTGACCAAAATGACCAATGAGGAGACAAGATACTTTCAAAGCTGGTGGGGGGGGGGGGGGAAACAAAGGGTCTGTCTGTCTGTGTGATGCTTTTGCCGGGAACAGATCAGGAATGTAGTCTCAGAACTTCTGTTAGTTAGTAAGTAATCTAGCTAGAAATGCGTTAGATTTCCTTTCGTTTAATGGCTGGTAAATAAGCTGTCAAGGTCAAGGTTCCTTCCCCACTCTGAACTCTAGGGTACAGATATGGGGACCTGTATGAAAGACCCACTAAGCTTATTCTTACAAGCTTAGATTAAAATCTTCCCCAAGGGACAAACTTTGCCTTGTCCTTAAACCCTATGCTGCCACCACCAAGAGTTTTAAACAAAGAACAGGGAAAGAGCCCACTTGGAGACGTCTTCCTGCAAAATATCCCCCCAAGCCCTACACCCCCTTGATAAAAATCCTCACCAATTTGTACAGGTGAACACAAACCCAAACCCTTGGATCTTAAGAACAATGAAAATCAATCAGGTTCTTAAAAGAAGAATTTTAATTAAAGGAAAGGTAAAAGAATCACCTCTGTAAAATCAGGATGGTAAATACCTTACCAGGTAATCAGATTCAAAACATAGAGAATCCCTCAAGGCAAAACCTTAAGTTACAAAAAGACACAAAAACAGGAATATACATTCCATCCAGCACAGCTTATTTACCAGTCATTAAACAAAAGGAAATCTAACGCATTTCTAGCTAGATTACTTACTAACTAACAGAAGTTCTGAGACTGCATTCCTGAACTGTTCCCAGCAAAAGCATCACACAGACAGACAGACCCTTTGTTTCCCCCCTCAAGCTTTGAAAGTATCTTGTCTCCTCATTGGTTATTTTGGTCAGGTGCCAGTGAGGTTATCTTAGCTTCTTAACCCTTTACAGGTGAAAGGGTTTTGCCTCTGGTCAGGAGGGATTTTATAGCACTCTATACAGAAAGGTGGTTACCCTTCCCTTTATTTTTATGACACAGGCTCTCAGATTGTATGCTCCTGTTTGGTTTTCCAACATTTAAAGTTTCCTTTTTAAAATCAAATTACTTTTAATTTGTGTTGGAAGTACACTCTGTTACTATTTTATTAAAGGTGTGTTGTTGTTTTCTCTTCTTGAGCAATCTGGCACTCAATAGCGTCCTCCCTACATCTACATTGTTGATCTCTACAGTCATTGCCTGAAATTTGCCTTCTAGAGATACAAGTTGGGTGAGGTAATATCTTTTATTGGATCAACTTCTGTCAGTGAGTGATACAAGATTTCAGGCTTACACAGAGCTCTCCTTCAGGTCTGGGAAAGGTACTCAGAGTGTCACAGCTAAATACAAAGTGGAACAGATTACTTAGTATAATTAGTTAACACATATTTCAAGGGACCATTCAAGGTGAAGCTGCCCATTAACACCCCTCATTTAGGCCTGAAAGACATCAAGGGGCAGATCCTCAGCTGGTATAAATTGTGATGGCTCCATTAATGAAGGTGCTTATTTACAACAGGGATGTGTAAGGCCCTGAATAGCATAAAATAGACATTGAAGGTTTTATTCAATATTTTTCTCTCACTGACTAGTCCTAGTCTGGGGGAGTCATGTTTTAACCCTCATACACTATCTGAATCTGCTGAAGATTGAAAATATTCTTTGTTTTGGTGTTCATGCACTTTGACATCCTTAAATAGTCACCAAGCCTGTCCTTTGCTATCAAAAGTGAGAATTTTGCTGAATGTGTGCCGCTTGTTGTTCTATGTTGTATGCCTGTGTTACAATAGGAGTCAGGCTAAATGATCACAGTGGTTCCTTCTGGTGGTAGAGTCTATGAACGAAAACAGTGGTTTTTTGGTGGTGTCAGCAAAAATTCTCAGGACCAGTTCTAAAATATGGCCTCCACTTTAGGCACCGACTCCATGAGTGCTCCAGGGCTGGAGCACCCACAGGGAAAAATGGTGGAGAAGAGCGAGGGCACGGCATGCTGAGGGGAGGGGGCGGAACTAGGCAGGAAGAGGCGGTGAGCAGCCTTAGAGGAAAGGGACAGGATCTGGGGCAGAGTTGGGGCTCAAGCATCCCCTGGCACACTAGAGAGTTGGTGCCTATGGCCTCCACATCACAAGGTAGGCTGCTCCTCATTTTTCTTTTTTAACTGAGAAGCCACATTTGCTCCTAGCACTGGTGCACCATTTACACTGGCGTTTTACAGCGCTGACACTAACTGCGCTCAGGGCATGTGTGTGTGTGTGTGTGTGTGTGTTTGTTTTCACACCCCTGAGCAAGAAAGTTGCAACACCAGTGTAGACAAGCCCTGGTGCTCAGAGGGTTAACGGCAGTCTGAGAGCTCCATTAATCCACCTGCTGGTATCTGGAGGCATGTTAAGTAGGTTAATTAATTTCCACTTGGAAATGATTAAGAAGGGTTTAAAGACAATGGGGCCCAGAGTTGGGGGCTAAAAACCTGATGTAATGATTAAGGTTTCCTTAAAAGGATTGTGAAAGCTTAGAGACACCTAGAAGAGAGGACAATTCGGAAAAGTTACAGAAGCAGAGTTGGTTCCTGGGGTGGGTCTCAAGATAGGGTGAGACTCCAGGGAAGCAGCATAGGGGTTGTTGGTGTTCTGCTGAGGACCAGAATATCAGGGCAGAATGGTGAAGAACTGAATGTCAAACCTCGGAAAGGTTTAAATAGTTTATAGTTTTGGTCTGGGGAATATTTTGGAGAATTCCAAGGAAAGATCAGGTGAAGCATGGCCATGAAGGAAGGGTGAAGTCTGAGACCCGGGGGAGTTTGAGGGGACTACAGGTACACAGTGGGCCAAAGAAGGGCTGGGTCCCTGGGCTGGGAGCCAGAGGAAAGGAGAGTCTGTGTTCCTGGTGGTGTGTAGTCCCCTGATATAAGGGCATAAAAAATTTCTAAAGTCCTGAGACAAGTGGGTATAAGTTGAGAGGACTCCTCATCAGCCTCCTCCTGGCACTGGTCAAGATGGCTATCCATGCATCATACCAGAAGGAAGAAGCTGGACGGGGGGTTCTCTGTGTCTTACTTCTGTTCTCTTGTTCAATCACTTCTCTGGGCAGAGTTCCCCTGGGCAGTGTCCACTGACTCCTTGGATGCCACTGAGAAGTGCTGTGGGCTGTCTAGGGTTCTTGCTCAGTGTTTCCTTCTTATTGATCTCACTTCCATTCCTGTTTTCTCCTTTGTTGTTCCCTGTAATCAACTGATGACGAGACTTAGTGGTTCCTCCCCTTAGTTGGTGGGGAGGGCCTTTATTTTTATGTTGGTTTAGGATCACCTCTCCCAGTACTTCAAATAGTATACAAACCTGCTTCAGACCCCAGAACAAGTCCATCTTGTGCACTGATGGAGGCAGAAGTCCAGTGGAAAAAACAGTCTGATACTGTGACTATATCATAATGCATATGTACTAGGGAGTGAATTACTGTTGCATAGGCAACCTTGATTCTGGCACTTCCTAACATTTGAGTGCTTGACTTTGCAACCTTATTGTTCTCTTTTTGTGAGTGATTTCCTAGAATTTTAGAAAGCCAACTGAAAAAAAAAAATCAGAAATTCCCTCATGTGACATAATAATATGAGCCATCAGCAGGGGTGAAATCTTTAAATTCACTGCACAAACCTCTGCCTCCTGAGCTAGTAGGTTGTCATAAGAAATGAGCAAAAATTTTGACTGAAACTTGTTTATAGATGAAAAATACAGATTCAGCAACACCAAAATATTTTACAATTTCATCTCAATTTTTCTGACTTGTTTTTATTAAAAAATATAGTTTGATATTTTCAAAGTGAAATGTTTTGTCATGCTTTGGTCTGGGTACTGAGTCCGTGGCTGAACCCTCTCCACCTTCTCTCCTTCCCACAACAACTACCCAGGTTGTTTTCCCTGCCCTTTCCAGCCTGGCTGTGGATGGTAACATGCTTGAAGCTACTGAGCCCATTGATCTGATTGCCAGTGCCAAGCAGCCAGGTTTGGGGCTCTCCAGGGCACCACCTTCTACAGCGTTCCCAGAACAACTCAGGGGCCGCGACCCAGTCAGTGTCCAACATGATGTCAAGGCTGTGGTGCCAAGCCCATCACTGCACTCAAGCCCAGGATCATTGAGTCTCCCCACACCTGCTAAATCAATCCCTGAGTTTGGTGAGGTGCTGCTGTACCCTGGCAGCTCAGTTGCCGGGGCTCCAATCTCTCTCCCAATCCCTCCCATTCCACCTGCCATGTTCTTGCCGCCCATGAGGTTGTTGTCTTCCGTTTTTTGGTGGGGGGAGGCGACCCTCGGGAGGCAGTATACGTATTTCCCTTCCTTGGTCCAAAAGGGGAGAGGTTTGATTATGGAGACCAGCTCCCCTAAGGTGGACAGAAGAAGCAGAAGGGCAGCGTTGGGGAGGAAGGTGGGATGGAAGTGAGGACCACCTGTATACTCAGGTCCTCCAGGGCTTTAAGAGGGACAAAGAGCCCCACCCAAAAGTGGGGTAGGACTTGTGGCACTTTCTCCACTGCCTCCTGGGTGTTGGCATCCAATGTCATGAAGAAGACAACCTTCCTGTACATCTTGGCAGCTGCCATGGTGGCCATGGGCCCCACCACCAGTGTCAATGCCCATACATAGGCTAAGTTCAACATGGGGCAAGGCAGCCACCAGAAGCAGACACCATGCCTCCTGATCAGGGTGGGAAAGGGGCCTCAGCTGCTGTTGATGTTAGAAGGGGCGGCAGTAGCTGCAGTAATGGAAACTTTGCATGTTCGGGCCACATTAAATGGTGATGGGGCAGTGGGTGAGGCTATTGAAACTTGGTCTTATGTTCTGGAGATGAAGAACAAGTGCCTTCAGAGCTGGTGGAAAGGATGGCAGGGGAAGGGAAAGCCTGGGCTCACGGCATGGCCGAGGCAGTAGCAGTAGTTGCTACAGAAGGAGACTTCTGGTCAGGGTTCTTGCCCTTTTTCCTACCATGGCCATTTTTACTGGCCAACAGGCCTTCCTTGGTGGGGTAGGACTTGTGGCAGTGGAGTCCCTGCCTGTGCCACCATCCCAGTGGGGTACTGATGGTAACAACAGCGGTGGTGGTTGCTGAGCCAGGGTTACCCCTTCCTCAGTCTCTCCCTCACACACATGAAGTGGAAGCTTCATGTGTGGCCAAGTCGGGGTCCGCTATTGAGGGCAGGTGACAGGAACAGCCACTGGAGTGGGAATAGAAATGATAAAGGGAGAGGTAAGGGTAAGGAAAGTGGAGATTAACTGCTCCTTCTCATTAGGCTACATGGCGGAGGATGAGGCTGCAAACAGAAACTGGGGGTGATTAATGAAATAAAGAAAGGAAGGTGAGAGCACAACAAGCAGTGCGGGGAGGGAGGAACCAGCTCTTCCTGCTGCACTGTGAATGAGGGGCAGTGATAAGTGGTAGGAGGTGTAATGGTTAGGGGATGAAACAAAGTGGGGGTGGGAATCACAAGCACTGGGAGTGAGCAGGTGCATGAGGCAAGTGATCCAGGCTGGACAGGGGAGGCAGGTATGAAACAGCACATGATGGGGAGCAGTAGGCAAGGCAGGTAACAAAATAAGGAGAGAAGTGGAGGGCCTGGGAGGGAGAAGGGAATCAGGTTGTAAACAATAGTGAGGAAGCACTTGGTGGAGCTGGGGCATGCAGGGAACAATCCGCTAAGGGGGAACAGGGGAATCAGATAACTAGGGGGCAGCAAACTGCAAGGAGAAGGGGAACGTGAGAAGGGAAAAGCAGAGCAAGAGAGGAGGGGGACTAGGCAAAACTTGGGAAGGTAGGGTGTCGAGCAGGATGCCCACCAGCCCAATACAAACTGAGGGGGGTGGACCTCTGGGGGCACATGCACCCATGTACACTTGCAATAAGAGTCTTTGCTGCAACAGTCTTGGGGCAAGTGAGTGGAGGCAGATTGGCAGGTAAGCAGGCCAGCAGATGATCAGGAGCAGAAGTAGGAGTGGTGGGAAAGTGGATAGAAAGGGAGAGGGCTCCATGCCACTCCGCCCCCACCACAACCACCAGCCTCCTCCTCATCATCAGCAACAGAGACAGAAGCAATAGGAAGCCCCACTCATAGCGTCACATGTGTGTAGGAATGAAGCAGGGTTTGCAGGCATATGGTCTCATGGTTAAGGCAGTTAAATGCTGCCCTGGAGAACTGGAGTCTATCTTTGCCTCTGCCGCACAGTGCCTACATGTTAGTAGGCAAAACACTAAACCAAAATATCACAGGGGGTTATTAACTGTGTATTCCTCATTTTCAGGGTGCTTAATTGAGGCCTGACTGACAGAAGTGCTGACCTCTTACAATTGCAACTGAAGTCAATGGGAGCTTTGCTTTGAACATACAAAGTGCTATACAAACTAAGGACCCTGTAAAATCACATCTTAGGTGTCTTAAATTAGGTATGCAAAATTAGTAGATACTTTTGATCTTAATCTGTCCATGATTCAGTTTCCTATCTGTAAAATGTGGATAATACCCCCTAATTTCTCATGGGTGTTGTGAAAATAAATACATGTTTTGGAAGCATTCAGTTTATCATAATGAGTGCCATAGAAAAGTCCATGGGGACACTAAGAATTCTGTCCTCAGAGTAGGGTTTGAATAGTGTGTAGTAAATAAGGCCTGCAGAGAAAACAAAATATTGAACAGATGCTCATCAAGGGAACCCAATCCATTCTGGTAACTGAATGAGGCAGGGGTCCTATGGAAAAAAATAGTTTTTAATTACATGACATATGGTACAATAAGGCATGGGGAGGCCAAATTAAGGTTGCACACGTAACCTTAATCTTGACATTTTCTAATTTCTGAGTTCTTGACTTAGTTTTTTTGTCTGCACAATGCAGAACCACATCTCTGGCAATTCCTGATTTAGCCCATTGGAGCTATTACTAAGAATGTATGATGATGATTTGTATGGCACCGGCAGTGGGTTAAGTGCTTTAGAAACAGATATGTAGACAGCTCCCTGGTCTCATAAAATCATGTTAGAGAACATACAAGCTATGGATGAAAGAGATGGAAAGAAAGAGGGGATGGATATTTAAGCCTACACTGGGGTTTCAAAAGCAAGACCTATGGGTAATTCCGTATAGATTTTGTGACAGTGGGGGGTCTTCTAAACACGAAAAGTAATTGACCTAGTGCAGTATATCATTTTGTTAGAAGTGGTTTTGTTTACTGGATTTTTTTTTTTTTTACTCTGGGGATGATATTTGTTGTGAATTTTAGCGGTGAGAAGAGCTATCCATTTACATTCCAGCAAAAGCTACAGTGCTACCATGAGACTGGCAGAAAATGTATCAATCTATTTATCAAGTACTTGCAGTTCCCATTTCAACTAGAATGTGTAAAAATAATAAACACTGAGCCCAGAAAGCTGTTTCCAGAACATTTTATTAAATAAAAAACTACCATAAAAATCTTTGCAAACCTGATTACTGCTGTCAATTCTTGTTAGTATTGGTGTTATTTGTGCTAATGGTGAGGCTGCATACATATTAAATTAGGTTAACTTAAGATGTGCCTTCAAATAGAATCAGTACATAAATGCTTTGCACTTTTCCTTCCCATTTGAAATATGATTTAGAAATATAGTTCCCTTCTGTAAAAACAAATTTCTATAGTAATATTCCATGAAGCTCAGGGCTGTCAGCTTTAGAATACTTTTGAAAACTTCCCCGTTTCACTTACCTTCATAATATTTAGTCAATGTCATGCTCTTCTTTTATACCTGTTTATGGTCTGGCTTGTGAAATCCTTTGAGATAACTCCATGCATAAAAGAGGCCAAAAGAATCACATTATACTCCATACAGACCTTGACTGGAAAATCATCAAATCTCTCAAATTCCTCTAGGCACATGGGTTACAGTACAGTGGCTTAGTACTGTGTAAACATTAATCACAGATACAGGAAGTAAACGCTTTTCCCCTCCTAATCCAGGTTTTTATAATTCAGCAGAGAACTCTTTACTGGGGTAAACACATCATTCTGCACATCCTTCAATTTTTCACATTTTGTTTTAAAAATTTTTCACAATTTCCATTGTTTAGAAAATTATGCTTGCTGATGTGGTTTAATTTCTTTATCAGCCACAAGAAGATCCAAACATATGGGTTTGTGCTGTTCAATTGAGTTAACACAATCAAAATGTATACATGGGAAAGAAAATAGACTTGAATTGAAAGTTTACTCTATGTTAGTGAATGTGAAAGCACTTTTTTTAATAAATCATCAAGAACTGAAACTTTTAAATACATTCATTTAAAAAGACTCCTGGGCACCATAAAAAAGAAGTTAGGCTCTAAATTAAAAAGGTACCAAAACTATAGACCTGAATCCAAAAGCATTTGAAGTTGGAGAGAATGTGAGATGGCTTCAAAAGTAGAAGTGGTGTATTGTCCCCTTCTGCCTAACTGTTGGCCAAACTCTCATGAAAACAGATTGTGAGATTGAATCTGAACCCAAGCCCTATATCTGATTTTGACTTAAATTTGAACATCTAACCCTGGTCTGATCCAGAACTGAACACTACCTCCACAACTTGTGTCTGTTCAAAATAGAGGATGTCTGAATAATGCAGATGGTAAATCCTACTTGCAAATTGGATTTGAAAGTTTAACACCACATGTTTAGAACATGCTGGATTTCAGTAGGCTTCTCTTTTAGAAATTTCTAGAATTTAAGGGTTTTTTGTTTTATTTTGTTTCATTGTTTTTGTTTTCAGTTATGTGTACAGGGATAGACTGAAAGTTGATTTAAGGGCAACATGTAACTGTGGGAACAGACCAGGAAGAGAACTGTGATTCCCAGTCTCATAATTCCTGCCTACATTATCCTTTTGCTTAAGGGCAGGAAGTAATTTGCTGCTGGTCTATACCAGTAACAAATTACTTTCCTCTCCACACCAGCTCAACTAATAAATGATTTGGGGCAGGAAAGGGAAGCCAAGGCTTCACCAAATCCCCACTGCTGCCCAGGAAAGGGAGTAACAGTGTCATATAGACTCCTCTGCACCCATGTTGGGACTTGCCAGGTACATACCTCCTGGAGGGAGTTAAGGGGGCACCATATGCATCCTTTCTCCCTTGCCATATATCCCTGTGCAAGGGAGAATCTTGTCCTTAAAGACCTACTGGCTGTTCATGGAGGACAATATGGAAACCATATGGCTGTTTCTGATTAGTTCATCTCCTCTTTCTGCTTAATCTTCTTATTCCTCTCCTAAAGAACTTCTTTCCTCCCTCCCTCCCTGGTTCCTTTATTACCTCTACCACTATTAATGTGTTGTCACAAACAGAAGATTATACTTACAGATCAGAATAAAAGAACAAGAGGAGATAACATCTAAAGCAACAAAAATCCAATCTCCATGTAAATGTCCACAGCAGTAATATATATACACATATACATGCAGAATTGTTTCTAAATCAAATGATTTTTCAACATTTTTCATAATGTGACTTATTCTTTAATCCTGTAAACTACTGATGTTTCCGAGTAGCCTGCTCTAAACCATTCGAACAATATTCATTCATATTCTTTTAGGAAGGATATATTAGCAGTTAATGAAAACCTTAAAACAAAATCCATTTAGCTAAATGGCAGTAATTACAGAGTCAATAGGAAAAACAGCTGGAACAATTGGAAGAAATGCACAAAATATAGAAGTAAACAGATGTTTAAAGAACACAAGATCGAATTTAAAATAGGGCAAATTTGAACTTTACATTTCATTGTTCAGAACGCTGATGCAGTTCAGCCATGAGACCGGTCTAAACACAAAATAATTTGGAAGCCAAATGGTCCTCCATTTAAACACATACTTAACCCATTTATCCCACTGAAGACAACTTGCTAACCACTTGTGTGTTTAAATTAAGTATGTGCTTAAATGTTCTGTTGGAGGCAGCATCCTGAGGAACATTTGAACATTCAGGTTCAAGCCCATGAGGCATATTGTGAATTCTGGTCTACTTTGAGCTAGAATAAGCACGGCCAGCTGTACAAAAGTGGTAATTCTGGGTTCTCCTCTGTACGTTGCTGAGTGTCCACTGAAGTAAGTGGCAATAGGAGGAGTTCATCACCCTCCTGGAGAAGGTCCAGATCAGACCCGTGACATCACAGTTATGGCCTGCAGTCATATCACCTCAGTCTGTAATCTTATTGTGTTTTGCAATGTTGGGCATAGGCAGCAGTTGGCTGGAAAACCAACGAGGAAATCCCAGGTTATACTGGTGATTCGAAATCTAGCACTCTTCTTTTTCAGTAGTAACTGAACCGATGCTCCAACACATTAGTAGGGGTTGCTGAAGATGATGTCTTTCAGATAAGATATAAAATCAAGGTCTTGACCATTTGTAGTGATTAAAGATCTCAAAGCACTTTTCACATGAAGTAATGTGTTAATCCTAGCATACTGACCAAATTCCTCTTACATTTTCATTTGATGTTCTCATATATATTATGCTTTATATTTTTATTTTTTCATTAAATGTTTTTCTCTCTATCTTTCTGATGCCTTTTTTCACAGTAATTCCTAAATGGAATATGAACACATTCCACCCTAGATGTGGGTTTATCTTAGTAGTGTCAGCATCTTATAAGTGTGAAAGGTAATTCTATATAGAATGAAGTGATGCAGTTTGTAAAACACCATGGGAGCATTTGGGCAAAAAGGTTCTTTGTAAGCAGAGCTTACTACTGTTATTAACATTGTAACTTACAAATGTGTATTCCTCTGGAGGTGTTATTTCCTGGTGTGGTGTAAAAAAAACATGGCAACTGCCATCAGTCCAGAGTAACTAACAACACACGATTTACTTAGGGTCTCCATTTCAAGCAGTTTTTACACCATTTAGCCTATTAGTAACATTAATATGAAAAGAAAAAAGCAGTTAAAATAATTTAGAAAAACAAAGCTAACAAAAGAATTTTATACAAACAATATTCCTTACAAATAAATAAAATAAAAGCTAGCATAAATAAACTAGAAACATAATTGAAGGAAAATGGAGATTAAATCATAATAAAACATGCAATAAGGAGAAAATTACAAATGGAAAAATGCAACTAGCCTTGATTTTAATGGGGGGGGGAAACAAAGAAGAATGGAACAGACACATATGTAATATGCTGAAAAATCTTTTCAACAAAAACATCTTACATGATTCTATTTATTTATTCATTCATAACACAACCTTTAAAGAACTGTGTAGAGTTCTTACTTCCAAAATAATTTGGATATAGCTGGGCAAAATTAGATTGGAAAAATTCACACTCATTTGAAATACATGGATCTGAAATTTCGAAATAGAATCAGTTTTGGTGACTAAGTCATGTCAGTCAGCTGTTTAGTGGCACAGTGCAATGAAACCTTAAAGTTCAGCTATGTCCCCAAAAAGACTGAAAGACTATGATGATAGGTCCTCAATTACTATGATGATGGGTACCATATAACATCCTAGGTACTGTAGATAAAGACAAAAAGAAAAGGAGTACTTGTGGCACCTTAGAGACTAACCAATTTATCTGAGCATGAGCTTTCGTGAGCTACAGCTCACTTCATCAGATGTTTAAACATCTGATGAAGTGAGCTGTAGCTCACGAAAGCTCATGCTCAGATAAATTGGTTAGTCTCTAAGGTGCCACAAGTACTCCTTTTCTTTTTGCGAATACAGACTAACACGGCTGTTCCTCTGAAACCTGTCATTATGCTAGATAAAGACACATATTCTATCTACCTACACTTTTTTATTGTTCCATAGAGCCTGACCTCTCTGTGTATTCATAGCTGCACTTTAATGACAAACATAAATGTTTACTTCTGTTAGCAGTGCTGAGCCAACACATCTATATGAAATTGTAGTAGATTCTTTTTTGTTCATCTTTCGTACATCTTCAGCAGAATCATCAGTTAAGAGCTCCATACCTCCTTTTGCAGTATTGTTTCCCAACCCAGCCCTGTGGGATTTGGAAGCATAAATTAATTCACCCCCGCCAGCACTTGCTTTCAAAATGTCCTAGTGCACAGTGAATCCCGGTCCCTCAAAAGAGGTTTGCAAGGCAGTAGCCAGAGGGGAAGCCCATGAAAGTGGGACTCTTGAGGAGACACCAGGCTTCTGCACTTATGGCTCTGGGATCCACTAGATACTCTGAGATCTGCACATTTCAAAGGAAGTTTCCACAGGGCCAGGCAGGCATAAGCGCAGGCACAGACCAACAGTTAGTGTAACTGTAAGTAGATTTAATTTAGGCCTGGGAATCTTCTGACGCAGGAAGGAGACTACCTTGGATAGTGGCTCATCCCCTTCAGCCCACTTCCTCACAGATTTAAACCTGTTGAGCCTGAACCCTATAGAGCACCCACTGGGTGTATGGAGATAGCGGAAGCAAGAAATGATACATTAGAATTAGCATTCTCCCCCTCTTCTGAGCCCCCTTTCACTGCTTCCAGAAGTGTGTTGCCTGGGGGGAAGAGGGAGTGATTGCGGTCTCTCCATCTCTCTGTGGTTGAAAGGTTCAACAGAGAGTCGGATATTTACAAACACAGCTTCCATTGTGTCATTGAAGAATGATGAATAAAATGCATGGAAAAGGCATATCTATCTATCTGTATATACATGGATACTTTTCCATGGATACTTTATTTATCATTCTTTGAATCCTCTTGACAAAATGTTTTGTCCAAATTAAAGCATGTACTTTCCTTAAACTCTTAAAGAGCACTTGTCACAGTATCTGAGCTGTGAAGAAATGTGTGATATGACTTGCCAAAATGCTAGTTCACATGGCAAAAGAGAATCTTCCCAAAATGCTTCACTTAAAGGGCTTAGCTACAGCACCCTAAGGACAAATAAAGCACAACAAAGCAAATAGAGAGGTTTTTTTTTTTACCAGTAAAGATGTTGAAAAAAATGTTTGTAATAATGTGAAAGGTCTGTACCTACCATGTCAAATCCAAATAAATCACAGCAATAGAGGTGTAAGTGTAGTCTGTATGTTAAGATACAGTGTTCAGAATAGTATTTCTACAGTAAGTGCAGCAATGCTTTCAAGGAGCAGTAGATTTAACTTTAATGGGTACTTTGTGTGTGTTTGTGGGTGGGTGCATAGGAGAGCACAGGAGAGAATGGTATCATTTTCCCCTGAAAGCACTATAAAGGTTAGTTTAAGCAATGCCGCCAACTCAAATTAATCCCCACATTTAAATTTTGTCAAAATATTTTTTAGAATACTTAAGCCCAATGGAAATGACTCTGACTTTTTTTCATTCTAGTTGAAACAGTGGTTTTAAACATTTAAATACTCCACTGCAGTGTTTGCAATTCTAATGTTATAGCTGTAAGAACCTGAAAGGGGAGATCCATATCAAAATAGAGGGACCGTTTGATCCTGCCCTTCTCAGAAGTACCTGGGTCCTCACTCCAGGGAGGAGGAAGGAAACTGAGTGCATTTTGGTAACCACCCTGCCACAGTTTAGAGTAGACTCCAAACATCATCCTAATACAAAAATTGTTCCTCAGATCTCCACCTTGTTACTGCTTTGTACACACCAGATGCTAAAGTAAAGGGGACCAGAGCGGAGCACAGCTGACCCTCCGCCTCAGAAAATGTTGTTTAATCCAAATTGAAATTTGCACCAGGAAAATTTTGATTTCAATGTCATGTTTTGATTTTTCGATCAGGAGGATGGAAAGGGAAGTTTCCATCAAGTTGACATTTTAAAACAATACATCTTGTTTCAAAATGTTACTTTGAAATGAAAAATGTAATTTCAACACTAAAATAATTGTCTTGATAAAAAAGTCTACATTTTAGTTCAACATTTCCAGTTTCAAACTTGTCAGAATTTTTTATTCTGTGACTTTTTTCAATATTTCAGCTTTCTGTCTGATTTGGAATGGAAACTAATTTCAGAATCTTAAATTTTCCATGGGACAAAAATGCTCTTTCCTTACTAGTTCTACTAAAATAGATTAGATAGCTCACTGAACTATATTCCTCTAACAGTATATCTACACTGTAATCCAAACTATGGTTGCAGCTTGGGTAGACATGCCCACTCTAGCATGACCCATGCTAACATGGCTACCATTAACAGTGTAGATGCAGTGGCACAGGCTTCAATATGGTCTGAACAAGAATGTTAGAGACATGGGTACATACTCACATTGCTGGCTCAGGCTAGCCCATACAAGGTAAAGCTAGCATGAGTATGTCTACCTGAGCTATTTACCAGGGGTTGTGGAGAATTCTCCATCACTGGAAATTTTTAAATCAAGATTGGATGGTTTTCTAAAAGGTCTGCTGTAGGAATTATTTGGGAGAAGACCTATGACCTGTGTTACGCAGGTTTGACTAGATGATAACAATGATCCCTTCTGGTGTTGGAATCTATGACCTCCAATTACATTTTGGATTTCAGTGTACACATCTCCTTAGTGTTCAATCCAGATTAGTATCCGATTACTAGATACTGTACTCTATGTATTTATGAAATGTTACTCACTTAAATTTATCTAGCTATTGTAGCTGCCATTTTTAAAAACATTTTGCTCTAGTTTCCTTTTATGTTTTTTTTTCCTGAATTTTTGAACTGTGTTTGGCTATGCTGTCCTAGTAAAGTATTAGTCACAAAACTGCATGTTGCTGATAGTTTTCTATTAATCTGATTTTTTGTGTAAGGTGTGGGCTGTAGTTTGCTTGGATGTTTGGTTTTAATAAGCCACAGGAATATTTCATTGCTCAACAGACATTTCTCTTTTTAATCAGGCTCAGTATGACGAGAGTTACTGAATATTTGACATATGTTAATGTATATTATTCTAACCTAATGAAAGTCAATAGATTATGTAATTAAAGTTCTTTATTCCAGGACCCTTTCGATGTGGGTCTACAGTGATTTTCTTCATGTTGCCTTGCTAATGAGCTACCTCACAGCCTGTCTTGTGATATTATCTTTTGAAGGTAAATAGGAAATTGAGTCTGCATATAGATTCAGCTGCCTTCTGACAAGCATCATTCTTTCAGCTACCTTAAGAAACTCATTTAAAAAAAAATGTTAAAAAAGGACAGCTTAAGTGGATACATGCAGTGAGTTCTCAAATCACTGCTGTCTGATAACATCAAGTCTAGTATGAAATGTGGAGGCAAGGGGCATTCATTAGCTGTGTGCTTGTTCAGACCCGGGGCCACCCCTGATGAAAAGGTGCCATGTCATGTGGTGCCTTGGTAATGGGGCTATTACAGACAAGTCAACAAGCTGAGTTCATGGAATTCGTTCAAGTTACTGATTGCACTTACAATTTGGAGGGAATGCATTCTTTCAACAATAAACAACTAAATAAATGTCTATAGCACCTTTCACATAAAGTCATCCTAGGGCACTTTATGATAAAACACAATGCAGAGGTGCAGAAGTGCTCTAGCAAGGAGAGAACCAAGGCTTTTTAAAAAAAAAAAAAAGTGTGTGTGTGGGGGGAAACAAAGTTCAGATTTTTTTAAATCTATTGAGTCAGCAGTGAAAACTTGCCTCTGAGCGAATTTCAAATTGGTGTGGAAGAGATATGCAAATTAAAAGTAAGCGCCCAATAGCACTTTAGTTTATGTTATGGAAAACTACAGAAAGTCTCAACCTATGGCAAGGCTACTGTAGGGACACACATAACAAATCATGATCAGCCTTGTAAGTTATAGACAATTTTAAATTTTAATAAATGTTTGACAAGAGGTATCAATGTAACTCCCAAAACACTAACGTGACAAACAGAGGCTGCTCAGTAAGGCTTAAAATTCTATCAACAGCCCTTTGTACAAGTTGGAATTCAGACAGCATTTTATGAGAGAGGTATAAAGTAAAGCTTTTCAGTAGTCTAACCTGGAGGTCAAAAACCCACAGAATATAGTTATCAGCTTCAATCTGTGAAAGCCCGAGCTGAATTCTGTTATATGAATTCTCATGCAGATGAGAAAATGAAGTTTCAGTGACAGACCTAAAGTAAAAGTCAAAAAACAAAGCAGTATCCATGGTGGCCTTGCAATGTTCAGTGGTTAAAAAGAATCAGACTGCTACTGTTGGTTAAAAGACAGAAAGGAATTAAACAAAGGGTACGAATTTAAAGGGAAACTTGATGGATTTCATTTAGCCCAGTAATCTAAATATTGAATTTAATGAAGCATATGTTACCAAGAATTGTCCATAACATCCATATGAATTCCAATATTTAAATTAAAATTGTGTTTGC
Source organism: Caretta caretta (assembly GCF_965140235.1). Lineage (NCBI taxonomy): Eukaryota > Metazoa > Chordata > Testudines > Cheloniidae > Caretta > Caretta caretta. The sequence continues at coordinate 93,897,070 of NC_134209.1, read as the reverse complement.
TGAGGTGGTTATACAGTTGACATCTGTGATATTAAGAGTGGAAGCCTTATGGAAGAGGACACAAACTGGTTTCAAACCTGCCTAAAACTTGCTTAACAACCTGAAGAAAAGCTTTAATACTTGGATTAAATACTGAACTGCTTCTATGATTATTAAACTAGAATTGAAGCAGAAGGTAGACTTTTCCTTACAGGCTGTGACATGGGCTGTCTTGCTGTTAGTCTCACAAATGACATCCCACCAGATGGTTATCACCAGCCATAGACTGATAAATGCTGATTTGCAATTAAAATTGGTTTTCAAATATATTTTGTACCACCTGTTACTATATCTTTAATGGTCTGCAGCAATTCTAGGGAAGTTGTTGTTTAAAAGGTTATGCAGCTAGTTGCTGTGTGCATTTCTGAGCTGGTGTAGTAAGCATGGAGGGCTGTATGAATCACCAATTTATGCAGTATGCATTTACCAGTATGCATCCGATGAAGTGAGCTGTAGCTCACGAAAGCTCATGCTCAAATAAATTGGTTAGTCTCTAACGTGCCACAAGTACTCCTTTTCTTTTTGCGAATACAGACTAACACGGCTGTTACTCTGAAACCTGTCACCAATTTATCATAATTTAAAAAAAAAAGTTGAACCAAAAACATTAAATACAATTATTTGCATCAAACAGAGCATTTTGTTTAACCAAGTATATTTAATTTAGCTTTCAAGGTTTTTTTACCTTTAACATAAAATAACAACAGCAACAATAATATGACACTCCCAGGCCCAGTTTCAGAGTCTTGGAAGCAGAGTGCCTACCTCTGTTCGAACTGTGTGGGTCCTTGGAGCCCAGCACATTAAAGGGATCACTCCCAAGGAACTGGTTACAGGCTCAGGACATAGACCAGACCCAAAGCATCTGTGACAGTTTTAAACTAGTGTTAGGATACCCATTGTGCATGACACAACACTCAATTTCCATTTAAACAGATAGATGGATAAATATTTCTTGTTTGACAAGAAACCTGTTTTTCACTTTTGCAGGTGACCAACCCTCCCAGTATTTCTTCAGAACTTCTTACACAACATACTTACATGTGTTTTTCAATTATATTGATGACCAATGTGACACCGGCTTTTATTTGAGACGTCACTTGACATTATTCTGTGAACTATACCAGACTCAGGAGATTCATGTTACCTCTCTGCACCCCCTTGTCAATTGGCATTAATATGCTCTCGGGCCATAAATAATAATAAAACTGAAGTTAAATTTGAAATGAATCAAGAAGTCAAAATGTTTCATATTGAAAATGTCAAAATGAAACATTTCTACTACTTTGGAATTTATTTTGTTTGGTTTTGTTTCGTTTGAAAGAATTCAGTGGGTTGTTTTGGACAACCCAAATCTGCTTGATAAGTATATAGAGCTAATGCTTTTGAACTGATGTAGTAAGAAGAGTTGTTGAGTTATGTTCAGTTACATTTATTAGGAGAAAATATTGTATGTCAAGCTGCCTGCACCTGAGAAATTTGTATTATTTTCAATTTCAGTTGAAAATGAGAATATTAGAGGTTTGGTTGGATCTCTTGATAAGTAATGGATAAACCTCATAAGATTTAGGGTAGCATTTTCAAAAGTGGTCCACATTGGGTTAGCACTGCATCCACTGAAATCAGTAATACAACTCCCAGTGACTCTAAGGAAAACAGAATTAGATTAACATTGAGTGCTTTTGAAAAATCCACTCTTGCACTTTTAGTTCATAAGTTTGAATATTTATCCAAAGCCTATTGAGACCATTTGCACATCTTTGATCTTCAATATTAGGCTGCATGTAGCTCATGAACAGGGTGTATTGTGAAACTTCTTTGACTTCTTGTTCCCAGTCAAGCAGAAAATACCACAAAAGCAATCACATTCTGTTCATGCAATTCTTTCGACTATATTTTGTTCTTGTTCTCATCAATAATTGTTTACAGGTCAAGGTGACCCTCCTGTCATGTTTTACCTGCTTTGGCTCAGCAAGGCTTTTACAAGCCTAGCAAAACTTTAAAAAATCCCAAAATTATAGGCTTGAACACAACTTGTTATAACAATGATGAATTTTGGTCAGGGAGCAAAAGCCTTAGGATTCAAGTTGCCTTCTGTGAAAGTACAAAAGGAGAATGCATAGAAAAGCTCCCTTATGTACCCTTCCTTCAGCTATATTATGGCCCTATGCGTTTTATATGCTGGTTTGTGTATTTTGTCTCCCACTCTGTTCCTTACTTTTCCTCAAAGCTTTGATTTTCCAATTTTTGATATTAGGATCTAATTTTAAATAATAATGTACATTTTAAAAATTCTCTTTGGTGGAAAACACACTCTCTTCCTTACTCTAAGAGAAGGTAAATTAAGATTTATTGGATCCTACATAGCAGTACAAATATTGCTTTTGGGAATTTGCATCTGCACATCCATTATAAAAAATGATTAACCATTTAATGGCTGCTGAATGTATAAGGCGCAGTTTACAGACTCATAGACTTTAAGGCCAGAAAGACAATCATGATTATCTAGTCTGACCTTCTGTACATTGCAGACCACAGAACCTTACCCACCCACTCCAATAATATAGCCATAATTTCTCAGTTACTGAAGTCCTCAAATCATGATTTAAAGACTTCAAGTTACAGAGAATCCACCACATACATTAGTTTAAAGCTGAAAGTGACCCATGTCCTATGCTGCAGAGGAAGGTGGATCCCCCTTCCTGACTCCAAATATGGCAGTGAGTTGGATCCTAAGCATTTCAGCAAGACCCAACAGCCAGATACCTGGGAGAGAATTCTCTGTAGTAACTCAGTGTCCCATCACTGCCAAAAACATCAGGCAAAACATGTCATTAGTCGTGCCTGAATAATTAGTTATATGATGATCATATTCCATAGCTATTGCCATGGAAGGTCAGATCATCACAGGAATGTCACAATAAGCAGTGCATCAAAATAATGTTTTTAAATCTTACTTTATGACCAAAAACTATCTCAAATGACATTTTCAAATTTCCAAAGGGACTTTTCAAAACAAAAGTTTATATCTTAAGAAATTAATAGTATAATAAAAGAAAATGTTTATTAATCTGATAGTTGCCTAATTATCATCACTCTTGTGACCTCTAACAGAAATGCGAGTTCTAGTAAAATATCTCATTTGCATTTTGCATACCAAACAAAAGCAGATTACTTTGTTTAAATTATAGTTAATTTCATTGTAGTGATGTTATATATTAGAAATTAATTACCCTATTTCTTCTTCTGTAATGGCCTCATTACATTTGATTTTTTGTGCCTCATTTTTTTCTTACTGAAAGTAATGTGTGTGCAGGAGTGAGATCATTAATTTTGTATATACTTTTTTGTTTCTGCCTATTACTTCAGATGAAACACATTGACTAGTTTGATGACACATTAAAAAACACTTTCATTACAGGAAGTATTTATCTGTGAATAAAAAGAGATTGCTTGTGATAGCCATGGTAAGCTACAAAAGAAGGAATGTTTTAATATCCCTGCATGTTTTTACAGAAAAAATATAAATTAAAGGTGGAATATACCTATTAGGTCATCTGGTCCATATTCCTACTGGTGCAGACTTCCACTCTGCAGTATATTTTCACGTGTTTTTTATTAATTATTATTGTTGTTGTTGTTGTTACAATTATTTGTATTATTGTTGTGCCTAGGAGCTTTACTTAAGAAGCAGGACACCATTGTGATAGGCACTGTACACACAGAGAACCAAATATCTTTGCCCCCCAAAAATTATAATCTCAGTGTAAGACAGATGGAGGCAAACAGACAATGGAGTGCAAATAAACAATTGAGAGACAATATTGTCAATATGATGGGCAGTAGCCTCAGCACACCACTGTCCTAACATATCACATCACATCACAGCAAATGAGAGTTTTCAGCGGGTTTTGAAAGGGAATAATGACTTAGCTTTGGTGATGTTTAGAGGGAGCTCCTCCCACCAGCCAGGGCCAGCATTAGAGAAAGCATGAAGATGTTTGCTTGAATATTTAAAAAGTGGCCAACGGAGGCTGGCATCATCCATTGGCCAGTCAGAACCAGGAATCATTATTTCAATAGCAAATAAGAAATGATAGGTACAGTGGGGATAGGTTGGGTAGGATTTTGAAAGCGAAGATTAGTAGCTTATGTTTCATGTGACAGAGAAGGGGGAGCCACTGGAGGGATGCAAAGAAAGGGATGATATGGTCAAAGTGATGGGCTAGGAAAATGATCGTTGCAGCAGCTTTTCGGAATGGATCTGACTGGGGCAAGACTGCATTTGTCAAGGTTAGAGAAAAGAATATTGCAGTAACCAAGATGTGATATGATGAGAGCCTGGATGAGAGTTTTAGCTTTGTGGATAGATAGTAATAGATCTTAGATCTTGGATCTTAGAGAAAGAATCTGCAATATTTAGACATAGTCTGGATGTGAGGACTGTGTGAAACAGCATCTAGTGACTTTTCAAACCAGGATTTCAGTTGTAGGGGAAGATTTTGGGCTTGCACAAAAGAGAAAAAAAAGGTGTGTGTGTGTGGGGGGGGGTTGTCTGCACAATGCTGTGATAATTGTTGTGGTGCTCCATAAGCTGGTGGGTGAGGCAATTTGGAAGCTCCCCCACTATAGTTTCCAGTGTTCAGGCTCAGTCCCAGGGTCTCACAAGCAGCCCTGACATCCCTCAAAAGGGAGGGCAATTGGGTTGCAGTCTTAAACCCAATCCCAGAGTGTTCTGGGGATTCAGTAAGCAAGGTCCTGCTGGTGTAGCCTTGTTAGGTAGATTAGGGGGAATGAAGTCCAAGTCCATACACTAACCACCCCTCAGGGTGGTTTTGTGTCATTCGGTTAAAATAGCATGTATCCATGGCCCTGCCCCCTCAAACTTCCTCTACCAACTACTTATCAAGAGATGGTACAACGCATCTCTCCAAAATATACAAGGAATGGAGAGACTCCTTCCACCTCCATATGGTTACTTTATCCACAGCACCATCACTAGGCTTAAACAGGGTTTTGGGCCTCCACACTGGAGTGGAGGGGTGGATTTTACCCTTATTGTGTATATGAAAATGACTAGACTGAAAAGATCTACCAGGTCAGTTATTAATTACAAGCTAAAATCTGCTAGCTTAGATATATATCTAAGTAGATATACTGATATCAATCACTATAGTATATGAACACCTGTGCCATAACGTCCTTTGTCAGGGCAAAAGTCCACTTATCTAATTGTGCAAATGCATTCTATCAGAGAACTCAATCTCTCAAAATCTGCATGCAGAGTACAGCTCAGTAACAGAAACAATTAAAAATACTTTTTATTCAAGGAGCAATTAAAAATTGACCAAAATACTTATTAGCTAAATAATACAATGTGCATTGAACTTCTAAAATGTTTCTAATGAAATATTTCATTAAAATGTTACATACATACAATTACAAAGTCTTGATCATGCATTAATAAGATCAAGGTATGACGCACACTATAGTCTTTCAGGTGAATAAATCAAACTGTGTAATCTTCTCTGAAGGTTATGGTTTTTGTCTGTTTGTTTTAAACTAAAGGTTACAATGAAAGCAACAAAGAAATTAATGGACAAAAGACTTTTTTAACGTAATCCTAAGAGATCACCCTTTATACAAAGTGTCTCACATAAGAATTTAGTAAAAATTATAAATCAACAGAAGGGCAGAAAGTTGAATACATAACTCCCACCATTGGGCCTTCTTTTATTTTATGTGCAGTATGAAATGGAATGGAAAGCTAATACAAAGTTTGTACCATTAAAGAAACAGGCTACAATTCTGAATGTCTGTAAGATCCTGCTGGTATCATTTTCCACAAGCTGAAACCTATGTAGTATTTTGCCTGATAGTCTTTGAAGAAGTGAGTTATAGTAATGAAGCCTAAAATTTAAGACTTAGAAATAGAAAAAGCTACCAATGCCACATCAGTCAGAGACAACAGATGCCAAAGTCAGGGGTGATTATTATGCTGTATGAGTTATAGAGCATCAACAAAGTGCTAAGCGTTTTGCAAACAAGGATGCAGAGTTCCCTGCCCTAAAAGGGCTCATAAAGTGGGCACCCTCAAAGTGGAGTCCCATTACATTCACTGCTTTTCAGGAGAGGATGAGGTTCCGGACCCCTTTCTCCTAAGATTTGATATCTTATGTTCCTATTCTCAGTGGTCTAATCTGCAGGGCAGATTCAAGTTTCTATTTTCAGATGCCTGAGATAAACAAAACGTTAGAAAGGTGGGGAGAGAGAAAAACTAGGAGAAGGGAGTCTCAGCCTTCTACGTACTCAAGCCCCTAGGTCAAACAATACCATTAACTAAATAAACCTCTAGCCAGCCGAAAAGTAAGCAGAAGATTTTTTGTTGCTTTCTTTTGATATGTACTGAATCATTTGTAGGACCTTACAAAGCATTCTGGCCATTGAAACAAAGACACTCCCAATTTTTTCATAACTTAGGGTGAAATCCTAGTCCCATTGAAGTCAGTGGTAAAACTCCAGTTGACTTCAGTGGGACAAGTGTAACTCCCAAGTAGTTTATCTAGGGGCCCTGTTGGCTTGGGAGATGATTGCAGGCATACCTGCTTGGAGGAGGGAGTAGAGTCAAATGACTGCCAAGTGAAAGCCTAGGAAGACGAGCTAGACTGACCAACAGGGAGTGAGATGCCCTCCCTTGGGAGCCCAAGAGAGGGGAGAAACCATTTGCGATCAGCTTGGAGACAGCCAGGGCAGGACTGGCTTTGGGGGAAGCTGGTGAGTCCCAGGCCTGCATGCAGGGTTCCCCCTGAGAACTGATCTCTGGGGATGTGATAAATGAAAGGCGGGGTAGCTCCTTTTTATGGGCACCCAGCCAGCCAGTTAACGAAAAATCCCTTTTAGCAGTTGTTCTCTACTTGCTTTACCTGTAAAGGTTTTAAGAGTCTCCCTGCATAGGTAAAAGGAAGGGAGTGGTCACCTGACCAAAAAAGCCAATGGGAAGGCTAGAACTTTTTAACATTGGGAAAAAACTTCCCCTTTGTCTGTCTGTTCTTGTTCTTGGGAGAAACAGAGACAGGCTGCAGCTATGCTGTAAGACCTTGGGCCAGGTATTAAAAATAATCAAATCATACCTAGAAACTACTCATTTGAAACCCCAGGTATGTAAGTATATCAGGAAATGTCTAGGAAGACACAATTAGGTTTATTTCTGTTTATTTCTTTATTGCTTGTGGACTCCTCTGTGCTAACCCCAAATGTTTTGTTTTACTTGTAACCTTTAAGTTGGACCTCAAGAAGGTTATTCTTGATGTTTAATTTTTGTAAGTGGGTTTTTAAAATCTAGCAATAGCCTGAGTTTTCAAATGTATTTTCTTTTTCTGTTGTTGTTGTTTTTAATGAAATTTACCTTTTTTTAAGAACAAGATTATATTTTGTGTCTTAAGAGGTTTGTGCACATGTTGGTTAATTAGCTGGTGGCAACAGCTGATTTCCCTTTTTTATTTCTCAGCTCTTCCATGGGTGTGTGTGTGAAGGGGCTTGAGGGTACCCCACAGGAAAGAATTCCCAAGTGCTTCTTCCTGAGTTCTGAAGGGGGTTTTTGCACTTGGGTGGTGGCAGCACCTACCCATCCAAGGTCAGAGAGAAGCTGTAACCTTAGAAGTTTAATACAAGCCTGGAGTGGGCAGTATTAATTTTTAGAATCCTTGCGGGCCCCACCTTCTGCACTCAAAGTGCCAGAGTGGGAAATCAGCCTTGACATGGTAGCAGAGCAGTGGGATCATTTTGAACCAGAACCACAGACCTCAGGATTTTAAAAGGACACATTTTTCCTTTTGGCAGCCTGCAAGCCAACAACAAGCAGTTTATTTTTTTTTCTAGCTTTGTGGCAATGAAATAGCTAGGCTAGAGTAGGGCAGTCCTGTGCATGAGGTTGCAGTTGGGCACCAAAACCCTAGAGCAACCAATCTTCCCAAAGCAGCACGCCACGGAGAAAACAGACCCAGATCAAGCTCAGACATCCAGCTCCATGATAGAAATGCAGGGACGGGATGGGGGACCGGAGACTTCCCAGAAGGGAAGGGTCAGCCCTCCCCGACCTGAGATCCCGGTGCCAGGATGTAGGGATGCCCTTAACCAGGCAGAGTTCTAACTGCAGAAGAAAGGAATTTCTTTCTAGAGATGAAGCACTTGGAGGCGGAAGTGGAGGCAAAGTGCTTGGAGGCGGAGGAGAGGAGAGAGTTGAAGTGCTTGGAGGTGGAAATGGAGCTGAAGCACTTATAGCTGGGTCAACCAGGTAATCTTAACAGTCCTTCTCCAGGTACCGCTCCCCATTCAAAAAAATTCCCCACATATAAGGTAGGCGATGATTCAGAGGCCTTCTCAGAAAATTTTGAAAGGGCCTGCCTTGGGTACAGCATCCCTCCAGACCAGTATATGGTAGAGCTGAGGCCACAACTCAGTGGACCCTTAGCCGAGGTGGCAGCTGAAATAAGAACACAAACTTTTTAAACAAAAGGCCAGAATTAGGACGGGGCTAACATCTGAGCATGTCCATTGGCAGTTCAGAGCCCTAAGGTGGAAACAAGAAGTGGTATTTTCCTGACACGCTTACCGCATTGTAAAAAAATTGGGATGCTTGGATATCAGGAGCAAATGTTAAATCTCTGGAAGATCTGTTTCTCCTAATGCAAATGGAGCAGTTCTTAGAGTGTGTTCCTGAGGAAATAGAAAAGTATATCCTATATGGGAAGCCCAAAAACTGTAATCGAGGTGGGGGAGATCAGAGCCAAACGGGTGGAGGTGGCAGAGAAGAAGAAAGTTATTAGCAGTTGGTGCAGATACCAGAAGGGCCAACCCGAGATGACACCCTGCCATTGGAGTCAGCCCAAGGGCCCACCTCGCAAGGAGGAGCCTTCCACACAGCAAGGAAAACCCCAGATGCCCTCTCGTTCTACCACCCTACCCTCCAACCACCCACCTCGTCCCAGCCCACAGTCAGCTAGGCGAGACTTTAAAGCATCACCCAGCTGACTGTGGGCTGGAACGAGCTGGGGCATTTTAAAATGTGTCCTTTTAAAATCCTGAGATCTGTACTAGAATGAGTTGGGGCATATGAAGTCCAACTGCCCCAAAAGCACCAGCTGACTGCAACTCATCACCCTGGGGTCCCACCAAGAGCTTTCAGGCCCAGATGCCTCACAAATACCCCCAGAGTGAAGGCAAACTGTGAGTGTGGGCAGGAGGAAGACACTGGAGCACAGATGTCAGCTATCCACCAATCCCTGGTGGACCCCAAATTAATCAACCCAGAGGCCCAAGTGATGGTGCAACCTTTTAAGGCCAACTCTTTTAACTTGCCTACAGGCAAGTTGCCTGTCCAGTACAAGGGCTGGTCCAGAATATGGACTTTTGCAGTCTATAACGATTATCCCATTCCCATGCTGCTGGGAGAAGTCTTAGCCAACCATGTAAGGCTAACAAAAAGGGTGTGGATCATCACCCACAGCCAGATTAAACATGCCTCCACACCTAACTCCATTCCTAAGCCTCCTACAAGAGCCCAATCTGCGTCCCCTGATACCACAGGCCCAGGGACCCAGCCTGAGGTGGTGAAACCAGACCTGAGACCAAAGTCTATGGCAGAGGTGTAGTTTTAGTTCCTGGGATCCAGCTAGAACTAGCCTAATAATTGGAACTGGCAGAGCAGTCAGCACCAAAGCCTGTGCTTGCAACCCCACTATAGTCAGGGGAGCCAGCACCAAAGGGCACCACAGAGCCTGCACTTGCAGCAGCAGCTAAACCGGTGCAAGAAGCTCAACCGGAGCCTGAAATACAACCTAGTGCACAGGTCAACAGAGATACCCCCATCAACTGCATCGCTTCCAGTGGGACTAAGCCAAGTCCACAACCCAGTGAGGAACTAATGTCTCCAGCATCAAGGGAGCAGTTCCAGGCAGAGCAAGAGTCCTTTCCCTGGGTCCTTTCCCTTTTCCAGAGGAAAGCTATACATACTAACCTTCATGGATTTTGCCACCTGATAGCCAGAAGCAGTAGCTCTAAGCAACACCAGGGCTAAAAGCATGAGCCAGGCAATGGCAGACATTTTTGCCAGGGTAGGTTGGCCCTCAGACATCCTTACGGATTCGAGAACTAACTTTCTGGCAGGGACCATGAAATGTCTTTGGGAAGCTCATGGAATGAACCACTTGGTTGCCACCCCTTACCACCATCAAACAAATGGCCTTGTGGAAAAGTTTAATGGGACTTTGGGGGCCACGATATGTAAATTTGTGAATGAGCACTCCAATGATTGGGACCTAGTGTTGCAGCAGTTGCTCTTTGCCTACAGGACTGTACCACATCCCAGTTTGGGATTTTCACCATTTAAAGTAGTTTGCAGCCACAAAGTTAAGAGGCCATTACAGTTAGTAAAGCAGCAATGGTAGGGGGTTACATTATCTCCAAAAACTACCATTTTGGACTTTGTAACCAACCTGAAAAACACCCTAAAAAACTCTAGCCCTTGCTCGAGAAAACCTACAAGATGCTCAACAAGAGCAAAAGGCCTGGTATGATAAACATGCCAGAATAAGTGACAAAAGTCATGGTTCTAAAAGCACTCCAAGGCAATAAGATGGAAGCATCATGGGAGGGGCCATTTATGGTCCAAGAGTGCCTGGGAGCTGTTAATTGCCTCATAGCGTTCCCAGACCCTACCCTAAAACCTAAAGTATACCATGTTAATTCTCTAAAGCCATTTTATTCCCGAGAAATCAAGGTCATCCAGTTTATAGTCCAGGAGAGAGATGCCGCTGAGTGGCCTGACGGGGTCTACTATGAAGGAAAAAGCAATGGTGGTGTAGAAGAGGTAAGCCTTTCCATAATCCTTGGGCATAAGCAGCAACAGCAAATCCAGGAGCTGTGCACCAGCTTCACACCATTGTTTTCAGCCACCTCAGGATGGACAGAACGGGCGTATCACTCCACTGACACAGGTGATGCTCACCTAATTAGAGCCCAACCATACCGGATGGCTCCTCAAGCCAAAACTGCAATAGAAAGGGAGATCAAGAACATGTTACAGACAGATGTAATCCACCCCTGTGAGGGTGCATGGGCCTCTCCAGTGGTTCTGGTTCCCAAAACTGATGGGGAAATTCGCTTGCATGGACTACATAAACTAAATGCTGTACTCGCCCAGAAAACTATCCAATGCCACACACAGATGAGGTATTGGAGAAACTGGGACATGCCCAGTTCATCTCCACCTTAGACTTAACTAAGGGGTAACTGGCAAGTGCCGCTAGATGACCCAGCTCAGGAAAGGCCAGCCTTCATCACTCATATAGGGCTTTATGAATTTAATGTGCTTCCTTTTGGACTGTGAAATGCACCCGCCACCTTCCAGAGACTGGTAGATTACCTTCTGGCTGTATTTGGGGAATTTGCAGTTGCCAACCTTGACGATTTGGCTATATTCTCAGATTCATGGACAGAACGCCTGGAACACCTCCAAGCTGTCTTCCAGCACATAAGGGAGGCAGGATTAACCGTTAAGGCCAAAAAATGTTATATAGGCCTAAACAGGGTAACATACCTTTGACACCAGTGGGTCAAGGAACCATCAACCCCCTACGGGCTAAAGTAAATTGGCCTGTACCTAAGTCAAAGAAGCAGATCCAATCCTTCTTGGGATTGGCTGGGTATTACCAACGATTTATACCAAACTACAGACAAATTGCCATCCCACTGACAGACCTAACCAGGAAAAAACAGCCAAATGCAATTCAGTGGACTGAGAAGTGTCAGAAAGAGACAGTATCAAAAGTCTTACTAAAGTCAAGCTACACCACATATACCACTTCGCTTCTATTCACAAGGCTTGTAACCCTGTCAAAGAAAGATATTAGATTGGTTGAAGGAGGCTGACTGGTCACAGAAGATGAGGATGAAATTCGGGGTCTAAAATTTGGCTCTAGTGGGGAATCAGCCTTGACAGGGGACCTGAAAGCAAGATATCTCAGCTTGAGCCTTTCCCGCTCTAAGGTAACTCTCAGCTGTAGAACTTTATTGGGTAAACTTCCCCCAGCTAGGCTGAGTAAGCCTTGCAGCTCTATAGGGAAAGTCAGTTACCACAGTCAGTTACCACAGAAAGTCAGTTACCACACGGTGAGCTGTACTCTGGCTGCTAGTCCAGGGCTGCTGCCTGCTGTGAGTGCATCTGAACATTGGGGTGGGACACTAAAGTTTGGATTTTAGTATAGTTTTTAATCTGCACCTTGAGTTCTGCACACCTTGGGGATGAGGGGAAATCCTGGCACCAGAAGCAGCCTGAATACTGCATGAAGAGACACCAGCCAGCCGTGGACATCAGCCCTCTGCAGTGACTGAGGAGTCCAGAGTCCTCTCTGAACCTGAAGATCCATCGCGGACTTATGAGTGTAATTTCTTTTAGTTAGCTAGGCAGGGAAATTGTTTGGGAGACCCCTTACTCCCTGAAACATGTCCTCAAGCCAGGGGGTAAGGGTTTGGGGATTTTATTACCTGCTGCCTATTAAACCTGCAGAAGGACTTACCACCTTATCCCACTTGTGAGTCTCTGGGCTGTACTGAACTCAGTCAAACATGTTGCTAACTGCTGCACAGAAGATATCATAGTCACAGGTCATCAAGGGCCCCAGTATGTGCTAATTTTATGTTTGCTTTATCAGGTCACGTGACTGGGGAAATTCTTGGGTATTATCAGTATTGCCACTGGTGAGCCTGAGAATCGTGTTTTACCCTTTCACATTATATTGATCTTCTGTTTAATAGAATTACTGTATGAATATATTGTATGTGTTTATGTTATTTCTTGGGAGTATCCAACTATCTGGCAAGTAAGTGGGGGTTACCCTGTGATTAGAATTTTCTTCCCAAGCTGCCCTGGTGACTCTGCCAAGAAGTGGCGAAGGGTAGAGGCACCACCAAATAAATGTTTGTGGGAAGAAAATAAAGAAGTTACACCCTGCTGAGTGGGTGGTGGGACCCAGAAGAACCCAGGCCTGTCCTTTAGTTTGATCCTAAAGGAGGTAATCAGGTGCATGGGGGCACTACATTGGTGGCACCGTTGGGATCCCATCTTTTAAACTCAGACCTTAAATATACCCCTGCTGACTTCCAGGGAAATTGAGTAAATTCCCAGTATGAATTACCAAAAGAGGCTTGTAACTTGGTGTGAGCTGGAGAGAGCTGACCCTGAACGCCACTTCATGCTCACTAATGTACCTGCTGAATGGGAAGTACACAAATTGAAGATGAGATAGCCCATGTCAGAGAATGTGGAACCTGTGCAGTTCGGAGTCAAATGCAAGCTAAAGGGGAAACTTCTTTATCCCTTCTTGTAGAGAGCAAAGTTATACTGTCTACTGTAGTAATTCCCCATGTGATTCTGCCATATGGAGAGACGGAAAGATGGAAGGGGATCCTACAAGCACAATCATGTTTTCCCTCCCCATCTGCAACTACAGATTTTCAGTCCAAATTGGGTGACTTCCTCAGAGAGGAAGGGAAGACCATGGCTGAATTAAAGACTTTTTTGAGAAGTAGCCCTGTGCTTCCCCCTAGTTCTACAGACCAACAAATTTTTGCTATGGGTCAAGAAATCAGCGAGTCCATAAAGTCAGCATATGAATAGGGCCCTTACAGAAAGCTGAAGTTATTTTTGGGCATTAAACTAGTGCCTGCAAGGGAAGCTGACTATGACACTTGGAGGCGTCAATTAAATTAGATGATGCAGGAATGGCAATGTAGTGAGGCTGAAAAGAGGAAATGTGCAGGGAATGTAATCCGTGCATTAAAAGCCAGCAAGCCTGATGCCACTATTGATGACTATCTCTCCACTATGGAGGATGTCTTTGGGAGCCTTGAGATGGGGGAAGACGTCTATTTCCAATTTCGGTACTGTTATCAACAGCCAGGTGAAAAACTATCTTTGCAAAAACTATCTGTGAGGGGCTCCCCCAGGGTGCCACCTGGAACTGGGGTACCACTGAACACCCCTGTCCCATCACCCTGGGCTCCCATTTACCCTGTACTGCTGTGACAAGCTGACAAGCCATCCTCCAGGCTGCAGCCTGCGCTTTCACCAGCTCACATACGGATAGGGACACACTCTTTTCCTTTTTCTCTCTCCTCCTCTTTCTTTTCCATTTCCCCCCTCTTTTGTACTAAAAAGAGAAGAGGGGGGGAACAAAAGTAGGAGAAAGGACAAAAAAAACCAAACCACAAAACTGTTTCTGTCTTGTTTTTGTTTTTTTATCTCAAAATTTCAAATATTGTCATGGAAATTAAAAAGAATTTTAAAAAATCATAAAGCGTGCTTATCACTTTTCAATCAGCTCTAATAATAAATTAATATTTATTTTTGATATTCCAATGATTCTAATACATTTACTGTCTGTTTTTTGTTAAGTTCTGTTAAAGCATTATCATATGATGAAGCCCTGTTAATAACCCTCTAATACAATTGGATTTGCCTTAGGATTCTTCATAAAACATATTCAACGTTGTTCTAAGTGTAAAGATTATATCTATATATTTCATGTTGACAATTTCTAAAATGTGAAATCAGAAACCGGCAACGTTTTATTTTCTGCTGGGATAGAGGCAGGATTTGGCAGCTCAGATCAATTACATGTACTGCAATAAATATTTTTTTTACAAAATCTTGAACTGTTTTAGTGTGGATGATTACAGTCCAGTGCACTTTATTTAAAACTCCTATTGAGAGTATTTATTCTTACTATGAAGTTAAGGAAAGCAGTTTTGGGGGAGCTGACTTACCAGTTGATCTAAAAATCAAAAACATATTGTTAACACAAAAAATACAAGCATATGTGCAGAATGCATGCTCACCAGCTAGCTTCAGGTATCTCATTCTGGCTAGTTGGCTTTCCCATGACTAGAGCCTTTGGTGGTACACTTTCATAGGTCACTTGCAGTTATTCATTCACAGCAGTTACACTTCATCATAAAATCTTATTAGAAAAAAACATTTCCAGTTGGTTTGCGTATCAAGTCTCAAGGGATTAAAATCCGTCTACATGACCATTTACAAAAGAATAATGATGCACTATTGTTTCTGATGTTGAAAGGAAGTCCAGAGATGGACCCTGCAAGCCTGCTTTTCCATAATGGGTGAAATATTGCTCAACTACTCTATTATAAATTGAAACTTCACTTGATTTCTTCCAGATTTACAATAATAGAGCAAAATTTGGCATAACATCTTTTGTTAAAGATCTGGCAATAGTCTAAACAGCACATTAATAAAGCCTTGAGAGATACTAAAGCAGAAAGTGCTGCATATGTCAGTGAAACCAAGATATAATATAAATCAATACCTGAAAAAGGTAAGAAAGATGAGCTGGAAATAATTAGATTCAACTTGGAATTCGCACATTATTACTTCAAGGGGAAAATATTCAGATGCACCAACATTTAATAGAAGGAAATATTTGGAAAGGAGTAATACTGAATGAAATGTAGGGACAACAGAGTAAAGGCAAATAAATATGGTTTTGTGATGTAACATGGTGGAAATAAAACTAAAGTTGCAATACAAAAATTCTGATAAACAAATACACAGAGGCATTAAATCATGGAGCAGTAAGGTAACAGTCCCATTCTATCTAGCACTAGAGACTACCACTGTGATATTATGTATATTCTGGGAACCTCAATGCAGAAAATTGTCAAGAAATTGGAGAATATGATTAAGTGACCAGAAGGCTTGATTTATGAGTTTCAATATAGCTAAACAGATATAGAGTGCATATACTGGTATGAATATCTTATAAATACCTCAGAACATTCATAAATCTTATAAGACTAGTGTGAGGGAATAAGGATTGGTAACTGCCTGAAGGGTGTAACCACTGCAGGCCGGATTCTGGGACTTTTACTCATATAGGTACTACCTTATCTCACAATCCTATTAAAGTCAGTGGGACCACTCTCCACTGGTATTACTCAGTGTGAGTAAATGGGATAGACTCTGTCATTAAATTGAGATAGAGATTCTTTAAAATTATCCAGTAAAATATAAATGGGAGTAACACAAAAAACATGAACAAAGCTGGGTATCAGAAAAAATTCCTAACACTCAGGCCTAACAATCTATGGGACATTTCCTAAGTGCTGTAGCATGAACACTGTAACTTAAATTATTTAAAACTAGATTGGGAGTAAACAATCCCCCTCCCCTCAGGTCATCTTCCTTTCCCCACCTACAAGTCTTTCTTCCTTCTGCCCTGTCACAGACATATACGTTTCTCATGTCATCTTCTTGTCTAACCCCTCCACCTGCTCCACTGACTCCATGCCAGTGCATCTCCTGATCCCTCTCAGGCCCCTCACCTCTAGCTGGTCTAAGTGCCACACCAAGCAGGCCTGGGTTACATACTTCCCCTAGCTGAGGAAATCTGTCCTGAGCTTCAAAGACATCCCAGATGAGCCCCCACTTCTAATGCCCGCAGACCCTGGTCGCTGTGGGCCAGGATCAAACCTGGGAAGTCTCTGAAGCTTGGGATGCTCTCCCTCAGCTAGGGGAAGTATGTAACCCAGGCCTGCTTGGTGTGGTACTCCATCCTCCTCTAGAGGCACTTAGATCAGCTAGAGTTTCATAGAATCATAGAATATCAGGGTTGGAAGGTACCTCAGGAGGTCATCTAGTCCAACCCCCTGCTCAAAGCAGGACCAATCCCCAGCTAAGTCATCCCAGCCAGGGCTTTGTCAAGTCTCACCTTGAAAACCTCTAAGGAAGGAGATTCCACCACCTCCCTAGGTAACTCATTCCAGTGCTTCACCACCCTCCTAATGAAAAAGTTTTTCCTAACATCCAACCTAAACCTCCCCCACTGCAACTTGAGACCATTACTCCTTGTTCTGTCATCTGCTACCACTGAGAACAGGCTAGATCCATCCTCTTTGGAACCCTCCCACCCCGCGCCTTCCGGTAGTTGAAAGGAGCTATCAAATCCCCCCTCATTCTTCTCTTCCGCAGACTAAATAACCCCAGTTCCCTCAGCCTCTCCTCATAAATCATGTGCTCCAGCTCCCTAATCATTTTTGTTGCCCTCTACTGGACTCTTTCCAATTTTTCAATAACCTTCTTGTAGTGTGGGGCACAAAACTGGACACAGTACTCCAGATGAGGTCTCACCAATGTCTAATAGAGGGGGATGATCACGTCTCTCGATCTGCTGGCAATGCTCCTACTTATACAGCCCAAAATGCCATTAGCCTTCTCGGCAACAAGGCCACACTGTTGACTCATATCCAGCTTCTGGTCCACTGTAACCCCTAGGTCCTTTTCTTCAGAACTGCTGCCTAGCCATTCGGTCCCTAGTTTGTAGCAGTGCATGGAATTCTTCGGTCCTAAGTGCAAGCTTCTCCACTTGTCTCTGTTGAACCTCATCATATTTATTTTGGCCCAATCCTCTAATTTGTCTAGGTCCCTCTGTATCCTATCCCTACCCTCCAGCATATCTACCACTCCTCCCAGTTTAGTGTCATCTGCAAACTTGCTGAGGGTGAAATCCATGCCATCCTCCAAATCATTAATGAAGATATTGAACAAAACCGGCCCCAGGACCGACCCTTGGGGCACTCCACTTGATACCGGCTGCCAACTCACATAGAAAAGCACCTGGAGACCAAGAATTCAGTCTCTAAGTATTTTCAGCAAGGATTACACAGAGTCCACCTATCCACATTCAAGTCCCAAAAGAACAAAAAGAATTAACTTAATTTTTAAGTACCAATTTTATAAAATCTTATGATAAAGAAACATAATAAACAATAACTACAACTTAATTTCTACAACATAACATGGATACCTTATAATCCACATACATGATCTTCACAGTTATACATAAATATAAATAAAGAAAACAAACTATATTCAAACAAATCAATCCCCACAGAAACACAGTGAGAAGAAACTCAGAGTTCCCAAAAGCTTAGGTTGACTTCACCTGAATCTCAGTTTGAGTCTTTGATCCCCAAATCTGTAGAGTCTGCTGAGTCAAAAGCAATATCTTCCCTCTCCCTGATTGTAAAAATTTTCAGTTGGAATCCATGCAGACTCTTCTTCCTCCTCTGCTGAAATCACTCAGTTAGCTCATCAGCTAACTAATTAACCAACCACTCCAATTTAGTATATAGATTAAAAAAAACACCTGTTACAGGAAAAATATAAAACTGAGACTAGCAAAATTAATCACTCTTTCCCCATTATCACATTTAAAGAAAAGAAAAGTTGAATTATAATAGTGGAACAATTTAACTAAAACAGTTCGGCTAAAATCAACAAACATTTAAAGTATAGAATTAAAATAAAAAAATATTTTTCCCTTTCTAGAATTAACACTGCCAGGGCTTCCCTGTTGGAGGGTTAACGATATCATTAACCTGCTGCAAAGTGATTCAGAGTTAGGAAAAACAGCCTGCTTTCTGCTCCTGGGCTCAGCTTCTTCCAATCCATACAGTGCACTTGACCCTTTTACTCCTGGTGGAATTCTGTGCCACTGCACACATGAAGAATTAATGTGACCTGCAGATTTCTTTGCTTCCCGACAGAAAAATGACTTTCTGATGGGGAAGCAAAGGGAAGCCGCAGAAGCAGACAAATGATTTTCCTAGCAGCATGGACTCGTCATTTCCGGCACCCAGAGCAGCCAGCGGAGAGATAAATAACTGGGAGCAGGGCAGGGCTGAGGATACCCGAGCTGGTGCTGGGTCAGACCATCTAAGGGCCAGGGCTGGATCAGACCCACCCCCATGTGCCAAATCCTTGTGTATTCAGACCCTCCAATACCCCCTCCCACTGAGCATCACCCCCCACACACCCTAACCCCACTCCCGACCCCTCCCCCATACCCGAACCTCCACCCTGCCAAGCCTTACCCACTTCATTAGAGCCTCCCTGCACAGCCACCCACTGTGCCCTACCCGCCCTCGCACCCAGCCCTGCCCCGACCCTCCTGGGGCTGGAGACATCCCAGATAGTGCTTCCTACCCTGCATCGGGTTCAGCTGCTAGTCCTGACTGGGCTGGGGGTGTGGGAAGAGTGCACTTCCCCTGCAAGGAGCAGCCTGGGCCAGGTCAGACCCACCTCTAGAATCCTCCCTTGGAGCCGCACCCTCCCCGCAACTTCCTGTCCCCATCACTCCTCAGCTGCAGGAGACAGGGTCACTGTATGGAGAGCTGCTCCACCATCTGTCCAACCCCTGTACATCCAGACTTTCCCATACCCAGACCCTGCTCAGCCTCATCCATACTACACCAGAACCCACCACTGAGCCCTTCGCACCCTACACCCACCTCCTCAGCCCTCCCTGCTGAAGCCCACTCCTCTGAATCTGGACCCCCACTGAGCCCCAAACTCCAGAATTCAGACCCCCCCCACCTCTGCAACCAGGCCAGTCCCCACTGAGCCTCACCCCCTGCATATGGATCCCTTCTCCTAGACCACCACCCCTTCTGAGCCTCCCACACGCGAACCCCCACCCCAATGAGCCCCAGCCCCTATGCACCCAGACAACCCTGACAAGCCCCCTGCACCCAGACCCTCCCACTGAGCCCCATACAGCTGCACCCAGACCCCCACCCTGCCAAATGGAGCGGGGACACTGAAGACACTCCTCGCCTGGGTCACCATTTGGTCTAGGGCCGGCCCTGGGGAGGGGGATTTAAACTACTACTTTTAAAAGTTATAACTCAAAAATAGTCAAGTGGACTTTTATTATTATTTGTATTACTTTCATACTGAAAGCCCTGAACATCCAGTTTTAGCCTAGTGCACATTTTTACAGCTGAATGTGAAGTTGGAACTGTTGGAAATAAGATTTTATTATGGAAATATTGGCACAGCTTTAGCTAGGTCGGCACATACTACACACAGTAATATGCTTTAACACTCTAAATGGAGACCAACAGTCTGAAGTGCAACTGTAGCAAACCCCAGAGGAGAGAAACACAAAAGTTCCCAAAGAAATTCATATAAGACCTGATCCAGTTGCCACTGGTATAACTCTCATGGACTGTAGATACCCAACAAATGAATCACCCATGTAGACAAGGAACTGAGTGATCAGAAAAATAAAAATAGAGCTGTATTGTGTGTACTAATAACTAATAAATATTAAGATCTCAGAACCACAGTGTTGGTTTAATGGCAAGAATGGGGAACACAGAATATTTTTTTAATGAAAAGGATTGATTGTCACCCAAAATTGATCCATTCTGTACAAAAAATCCCCAAAATAATATTTTTCATGAGATTATACCTCTCTTCCAAAATATAAAATTGTATCCAAATGCATGGACCTCACATTTTGAAGGTTTCAAATTTAATTGGAAATATTTCACAGAGTATCATTGCCCTTTTATAATCCTCCTCATATTTCCCCAAATTCTTTAGGCTTCCAGAGATGACATTGTAGAGTAGGCAAAGGAAGGTGGCTATTCTGCAACTGTATAAATGTTTGTGCTTTTGCAGAGACCCTCTGGGATCACTGGAATCTCACAGAGGTTCAGGGGTGTGAGCTAGCGATTCAGCTTGCCAAATTGGAGCCAAAGGGCTAACTCCCCAAGTGGTGAAAATTGATGTAGCATCACTTAGTTCATCGGTGCTATGCTGATTTTTCCTCACTGAGGTCCTGGCCCTAAATGTGTCTGAAATGTGCATATGCTGAAATATTTACCTCATTAGAGAAAGTGAAAGAAAATATCTGTGCTTAATTTCAGATCTATAAAATGTATTTTAGAATGTAGAAATATATGAAATATCCTTGCTCTTAAAATAAGGTCACTTTTCAGAACTTATTTTAAAAAAGGTTACCACTTGAAATATCTTATAATTTGTTTAGCTAGTAGTCTTACTGTATTTATTTATTCATTCCATATTTTAAAGTGTCTGTATAATGAGGACATGAAATAGCTATTATCTGGAATGGCCTCAGTTCTGAAAACAGAGGGTTCCTATAAGTATCTTGCAAATCCTTCTTTTCTTTTCTTTTCTTTTCTTTTCTTTTCTTTTCTTTTCTTTCAGAAATGTCCTTTGAACTAGTGTTTGTAAAACTGAATAGAAAATCATGGGAAAGTATTGACAGAAAAACTGAGTCTTCTGAGATTTCTTAATAAGAATTCAACTTAGAGTTTTTAATGAGAATACAATAAACTGTATGGATTTGGTGGTACAGCTGCAGTACAGTGAGATTGTAAAACCAAGGTCTGATTTCTAGGATTTTAAGGTCTTTGACCTTAAAGTTGACCGAAAATAGATTTATGATCTACTCGCTAATCAGCACCATAAACTCTCAATATAGATGTGTAGACAGTTGACTGTTTTCTTAACATAAATTCTGCCTTGGATGATTTCCAGGTCACCAACAAAATATCTGATTAATACAAAATAGGTAAGGTGGCAAATGTAGGTATTAAGGTTGCCTGATTGGTTGATTTGTATTAATTTTATTTATTATTTAAGAATTGCCATTATAAACTCTGAGGTTTGGTAGATTGTAATCTCAAGCTCAGTGTTATAATTGCTGTTAAATTGGGAATCCTGTTGTGCATGGTTGCAACACTCACACTTAGGAAAAACCTTCTGTATTTGTAATTATTGTATTAACACCATTAGCAAAGTTACAAACACCCCAACCCAGCAGGATAGATAGAGATAACACAGAATGAGTATCTGAGCATCCATATACTCACAACATCCCTTGTAGAATAACCTGAAGTGTAAGTCATTAGCTTCCTCATCATCACCATCAAGGCACGCAGACTGGGATACAACTTTTATAATGTGCTACACTGACGCAACTATGCCTGATGCATATTCAGTAGAGGTTTCAGCCCCCTTTCCTTATTTTAACTTTCACACCCCACTAATTTGTGGTGGCCCACTTTCCGTAGGCTAACACATTCCTCTTATGCTCATTAACATTTACATCACTTAGTCATCATGACAACTTATGGTTAGCACACTGCTGACACCCTATGTCTGCAAAATCCCTAAAAATACTCTAACTGGCTTTATCTGGTACATTGTGGCACATATTTTCTAAATATCGGCAGCACTTTATGTCATGCAGAAGTCTATCTTATGATATCTTGTGATATCAGGCTATGGCTATCTAATGATGCCTCATGATTTAGGATCATTTACTGCTAGTTGCTTATGTCAAATCTTTCTTTGGGCCTGAGACCTTCTTTGACTAAGCTAAATATCTAATAGGTCTTGAGGCTGGTAAGCTCATTGCATTACTGCCTTAATTTATACCTATTCTTCACTTGCAAATACTTATACCTATAGGCCACATGGATCCTTATTTCTCCTTTGGATCACTAGGAGAGAGGGACACATACATAAAGGTCCAATGGAGAATGGAGAAAACATATTAGACAAGCAGATGTGAAAACACAGTCTGCCTGCAAATAAGGGAAAGCATCGGAAGCAGATTTTTATAAATCTTCTTATATCATTAGCCAATAAGCTCTATTGAATTTGGATATATATAAATATATACATATATATTTGGGTGAGAAGCTGCATTTATGCTCAGCCGAAAGCTTCATAAGTCCTAGGCCTGATAGGTAATGAAGATAGAGAGACCAGATTTTCCAAGCCAACAAAGTAGGATGCTTATTTTAGCCTGGAAGGAATTCAAAACTGACACTACATCAATATGTGAACAAAGCTAAGCAATCTGGCAAGAGTCAAAGTCTCCCATTTTGGGGTATTTACAGTTGAAAAGTGCACTGGCAACAAACCTAACAGCATGAAATGGCATGAATGTCATGATATTAGCACAATTTATGAATAAATCAATGGGGCTGCTTTAAATATAAAAAGTTTGTTTATATGATTTTACCAAAGTTCCCGGTATGCACAAAATGACCTGAGTATTTTATTCCTAATCTACTCTGTCCTTGGGTATGTTCTGGAGGGGCCAGTGGGTTTCTAACTACAGGCCTAACCCTTGGAGTTTGAATCATAGGATGAATTGGAGCACTGTAAGCTTGAACTTCTCTCAAATGTGTGTATTCATCCTTTTCTCTCTAGATATATTGTGACAGGTCCTCACCAGGTATAAATGAATGTAGCTCTATAGACTTCAAAGAACTAGGCCTATTGCTCAATTAATATGCTGTGACAAGCTTCGAGTATTCCTATACATGGGACACCTTGGTAACATAGGGTAAGGATTTTCAAGTATTAAGAGGAACTAGGCACCCAACTCCCATTAATTTTTAATCCCATCCATTATGTAAAAAATTATGCTCCCTGCACTTTCTTGCAAAGCCATGAAGTACGAGCATCTAACCAAAACAAAGAGTGTGTCTATGCAGCCAGCAAAAGAAATGCATGGGCTAGCCTAGGCAAGCAAGTTTGAATCCGTCTAGTACAAGTAACAATAACTGTGAAGACAGAATAGTGTAGCCTTCAGAGTGGGCTAGTAAGCTAAGTACATGTCCAGGGTCCATGCTGGATTGAACTGTGGACACTGTGCTGTTTTCACTGTTATTGTTACTCGTGCTAGCTGGATTCAAGCTAGCTTGCCTCGGCTAGCCCATGCATATTTTTTGCTCTCCAAACATACCCTAAAACTTAGTAAATGGTATTTACACTGTATACTGTATTTATAACACAGGTTTGATGGTACTATCCCTTTGGTAAATTGAGCATGGTTATTATTAAGCACCATTGACAGCCTTATATGAATTCTGCCCACTAATCCAGAAGACATACTTCAAGGATCTCAAACTTCTGAGACGGTTTCACATTGTTATAATTTTATTTTTTAAATTACCAGCCAGCAACAATTTTTCCTCCTTACCCTAAATGGAACATTGTGATGCTGACAGAGCAGGTGCCAGCTCATACCAAGGCCCCAAGCCTCACTGAACACTGACAAATGCATAGCTGGAAATCATTTTGGTGGGTTAGTATAGTTAAAACAGATATCAGTGTTATAAGAATGTATTTAGTGTTTAGACTTTGTGAAATGCCTGTAGGATGCTGCATGTATTAATTATAACAACTATATCCCATGGTATAAAGTTATATTGAGTGTTTGCATTGTAAACCTCTGTAATTGTGTAATTCGCCAAACAGGAAAAGAAGCATTAATTAAGGTAAAGTGCTTGTCCTGCACACAAGATGGTCCACTGAAGGCAAATGAGGCATTGTGTAGAATCAAAGGACAAAGACCTTGTTGATTGTACTCCTTATTCCATCCACGAAGGAGAGACCTACACATGAACTCATCCCATCGTCTTGGATTCTGGGGCGAAGGGGTGAAAAATCTCTGAGAAGGAGAAACTGGATCTCTCTGTGGTAACTGTACTCCAAAGGGGCAAAAATTCTTAAATATAAGCAAGAGATCCCTAAGGTGCTTGGCATCGGTCAACCCTAAGAATGCACAGAGTTGCTTATTATAGAAACTTACATTATTTTTTTAAAACTAAGACCATAACTCATTAGTGTGTGTATGTTTCCTGTTTTAACCTTGTAAATTACTCAATTCTTTTCTTATTTAATACATCTTTAGTTAGTTTGTGACAAGATTGGCTACAGGCATTCTCCTTGGTTTCAGATCTGAGTACAACTGACCTGGGGTAAGTGACTCGTCCTTTGGGACTGGGAGTAACCTGAAAATTGTTGTGATTTTTGGTGTAAAGTGACTATCTACCACATAGTCCAATTTGTCTGGGAGGCAAGATAGACTGGAATCCGCAAGGGGATTGTCTGTGACTCCACGGTAAGACTGTTATAGTGCTTTAGGAGTTCACACATTTACTGGGTTGGTGAAATCTTATTATAGAACATATAACCAATTTGGAGTGTCTGCCCTGCTTTTTGACAGTCTTCCCTGAGGTTGGCACTCACTGTTGTGAGCCACTCCAGACAGTATGACAAACATCTCCCATCAAATTCCACTAGTCTGAGTTGTAAGATGGGATATTCAGTCCTGGGCTAGTGACAGGTTTCATGTCCAATGTTTTTTCAACCACCATGACTAAAAAATGAGTGTTTTATGCTATTGGGGATATAGTGCTTGTTAACTAGCCTCATCAGACCACAAAAGTTTTAAATCTTAATATTAAACATTAGGGATTATAGATGAGCTGGTCTAGATACTTTATAGCAGTTTCTAAAAGTACTCTATGTACAAATACTCATATTTTTATATTTATTATATTTTTCTATTTCTCTCAAATTCATCCAGTTAGAATCCAAAGAAGCACACATTCTAAAGGTTTCAGAGTAGCAGCCTTGTTAGTCTGTATTCGCAAAAAGAAAAGGAGTACTTGTGGCACCTTAGAGACTAACACATTTATTTGAACATAAGCTTTCATGAGCTATAGCTCACTTCATCGGATGTATTCAGTGGAAAATACAGTGGGGAGATTTATATACATAGAGAACATGAAACAAAGGGTGTTACCATACACACTGTAATGAGAGTGATCACTTAAGGTGAGCTATTACCAGCAGGAGAGCGGGGGGTGGGGGGGAACCTTTTGTAGTGATAATCAAGGTGGGCCATTTCCAGCAGTTGACAATGGACACAAATCAGACGTCAAGAATTATAACATTCAAAAACCAGTTGGAAAACACTTTAATCTCTTTGGTCACTCGATTACAGACCTAAGAGTTGCAATTCTTCAACAAAAAAACTTCAAAAACAGACTCCAACGAGAGACAGCTGAATTGGAATTAATTTGCAAACTGGATACAATTAACTTAGGCTTGAATAAAGACTGGGAGTGGATGGGTCAAAGTAAAACTATTTCCCCATGTTTATTCCTCCTGCCCGCCCCCTCCCCCCTCCCGTGTTCCTCAGACATTCTTGTCAACTGCTGGAAATGGCCCACCTTGATTATCACTACAAAAGGTTCTCCCCTTCCCGCTCTTTGTTAGTATCTAAGGTGCCACAAGTACTCCTTTTCTTTTTACACATTCTAAAGAATACCAATGTAGGTACTGAATTTTTGGGTTATATTTAAAATGGCATATTTAGGTCCGTGTTAAAATTAATCTACTACTGCATATTTTAGTGTCTCTCTGTGTGTATAATTTATGTATTATGTAAGGCTTCTATCACTCATAGTATCTAAGGATAAACAACTATTCAAGGTAGCATTAATCATGCCAAAAAGGCTCTGTACTTACCGCCTCCCTCCATATATAATATAATCTGTGTGACTATATAATTGTATGTGTTTATATATAAAATATAGAGAGTGAAGGATGACTGACATATGTACAGGGAAGGCCCACTGCTACTTAATGGGTTGTGAATAATATAGTATCCCTGACAGTGTAACCCGGATAGTAATAATAAAGCACCTTGGTGAGTTTCTTATATTTCACTCAGTTTGAAACTTACTTTTTGGAGTTGCAGTTAAATGGTACAGATGTTCTTTGAATGAAATAATTATTTTGTTGATGGAAACCAGCATGATGTGATTGAAAGAAATACACACACAGAAAGAGACATTAGCTGCTATTCACAGTTAATGGATGCAACTTCTTTAGCACTATTAGGCTATATTTCATCATGAAAAGAATTATTTTAAAGGCAAAAGAAGTGTCAGCAATTAAAATATAGCTTAGATTACAGATCAGGTATAATTAGACTCAACTTAATTACTTTAAAATTCTTTTTGGTTTCCATCCATTTGTATTTTTTTATTTAATTTAGACTCGATTTTATTAATAAAAAAAAAGTTGATTTTACCAGAAACAGGCACTAGTGCTGATAACTAGAAGCCAACCTGAAAGCCCTATTTAATTTTTCAACAACAGTATCGTGAGTATTTTTGTTAAAGAAGCCTTTCAGGCTTAAACAATACTTTTTAATATTAATTATTTTTAATTTTGATTGTGATAGTGGAAATGAATGCTAGGAAATATTGCAAATATTCTTGAATATCCTTTATTTTAATCCTGAACTGAATGAAATAAGGCTTATCCAAAGTTCAAGAGTCAGTTTATTTCTTGAAACATTACCATGTGTGCTAATTGGGAAACATTTGGGCGCTTCAGAATTAATGAAAATGTGCCTCTCCAGGGGCTGGCAGCTACCACTGCAGAATCAGTAACTACACCTCCCATCCTAATACTAACAAAAATCCCATTGAATGGCATGGCACCATTTCCAAACTCTTTGGAGTTTGATTATTCAGTCTTTATTTGGGCAAAATCCCCATTAAAGTTGGGATCAGATCCTTTATTCATAGGTCCACATGCTGTTCTCGTTTTGCTGACACCAGTGGAATTTACACCAATGTGAATAAGAGCAGAATCTGGTGTTAAGTTCATTGCATGTGATATCTCAGAATCCAGTAATCCAGTGCTTCATTTGATTCTCTCTTTTACCAAGTTTCAGGAGTTGTACCTTGAACTTTGTCAAATAAATATATGTGAATCATTTCATGGAGCTGTTAGTAAGAAATGGTGTGTTGGTATTGTTTAATTGTGTTTAATTAGCTGTTTTAATAGTACGTATAAGGTAAAGGTTATGTAAATCACTGGCTTTAATGAAATCCAATATGGAGTATATCACCTGTGACTCTCGGACTCCATCTCTGTAAGCAGACTTATTTACTGTTAAGACCCTGGATTTCCCTGACTCAAACCAGACTGAACCAGTTTTTCCCACCAAAAAGGCTATATAAGAACTTGCTCAGCACCTGTGCGGGGCTGTCCATTCCAGCAGCAGCACGTGCCCGGTCAGGTCTTCCTAACGCTCCAGAGCTAGAGAGAAGAGTACCATCTATCCTACAGCGAGGTTGAGGAAGGAGAAGCCTGTCCTCACTATCCTCACCACAGCGAACTGAATCCATCTTACCTCTGGAGGGTCCTGCTTTCTTGGTGTCCATCATCCTGGAGGGGCTTCCTGCCTGTAATGAAATCCAACAGTCATTGGGATTCCCCAGTAGTCCTCCTCGAAGGCTTCACATCATCCGGAAAGTAGAAGGTCCTGGGCTTTGCCCCTGTATGCTGTATCCACTGTGCCTAAATCGTAGGAAAAGCTTTCTGTATTGGGGTTTTATTTATTGTTTTTCTGAATACCAAGGGAGGTTTTGTGGGTCTGAGCTTCAAGCTTCTAAAGCCAGTCACTGAATCACTGTATGGTTAAGTTTGAGTTTCTTCCCTCTGTTTTTCCAGTTCTCTGTACCTTTACCCTTAATCTACTTGCCTTTGTATGCACCATATTACCTTGTCTTTCCTTCATTTTTATTACATCACAAAGGGAGGAAGGGACACCCTTATTGTAAGCTAAATCCACTGGTGACAGACACAGAAGGGAGCCGAGTCTGCTCTTCTCAGAAAAGGTGCTTTCCTTTTCTATCTTCCCCCCTATCATTTCTTGGGTATTTTCTCTCTGAAGCATTACCTTACTCCCCTTGGGGTAACAGCATATAAAAACTAATGGAAATTACATTAATTTTTCATACTAACATCCTTTCTGGTAAATGGAAATGCAGAGCTACAAAGATAAAAAAAAGAGCCCAATCCCACAAGGAGATGAGCAGCCCCACATGGTGGTAAGTGACCTCATTCCTACCAAAGTCAATGGGTGCTGACTAATCTCAATATCCTGTCAGCAAGATTGGGTCCGAATCAGATTTTTCATTTAACAGAAAAATCCACAATTTTGAATATTCTTTTGATCCAAAACATAACAAAACTGAACAACCTTACCTTGAATTTTCCTGTGAAATGAAATTTTAAAAATGTTTTCAGTCAATTGAAATATTTTGTTACAGATCTGACTTTTAAAATTTTATATTATAGAATATGATATTAAAAATGAAAGAAAGGGCATGTCTTGTGACAAGTTATAGCAAGCCAGGGTATGAATCAAAGTGGTATCAATCGCAGTGCCCCAGGGGTCGGTCCTGGTGCCAGTTTTCTTCAACATCTTCATTTATGATCTGGATGATGGGATGGATTGCACCCTCAACAAGTTTACTGATGACACTAAGATGGGGGGAGAGGTAGATATGCTGGTAGGTAGGGATAGGGTCCAGACTTACCTAGACAAATTGGAGGACTGGGCCAAAAGAAATCTGATGAGGTTCAACAAGGACAAGTGCAGAGTCCTGCACTTAGGACGGAAGAATCCCATGCACAGCTACAGGCTGGGGAGCAACTGGCTAAGCGGCAGTTCTGCAGAAAAGGACCTGGGGATTACAGTGGATATGAGTCAACAGTGTGCCCTTGTTGCCGAGAAGGCTAATGGCATATTGGGCTGCATTAGTAGGAGCATTGGGAAGTAATTATTCCCCTCTATTCGGCACTGGTGAGGCCACATCTGGAGTACTGCGTCCAGTTTTGGGTCCCTCAATACAGAAAGGATGTGGACAAATTGGAGAGAGTCCAGTGGAGAGCAATGAAAATGATTAGGGGATGGGACTCATGACTTATGAGGAGAGGCTGAGGGAACTGGTCTTATTTAGTCTGCAAAGAGAAGAGTGAGAGGGGGATTTGAGAGCAGCCATCAACAACCTGGAGGGGGGTTCCAAAGAAGATGGAGCTAGGCTGTTCTCAGTGGTGGCAGATGACAGAACAAGGAGCGATGGTCTCAAGTTGTAGTGTGGGACGTCTACTTTGGATATTAGGAAAAACTATTTCACTAGGAAGGTGGTGAAGCACTGGAATGGGTTACCTAGGGAGGTGGTGGACTCTCCATCCTTAGAGATTTTTAATGCCCGGCTTGACAAAGCTCTGGCTGGGATGATTTAGCTGGGGTTGGTCCTGCTTTGAGCAGGGGGTTGGACTAGATAACCTCCTGAGGTCTCTTCCAAGCCTAATCTTCCATGATTCTATGAATCCAAGATTTTCACTTTCCTTCGCAATGTCCACTGTGTGGCAAGCTGGTGTACTATAAATTCACACCCTGGCTTGCTGCACAGTAACTTGCCATGCAGACTAGCTCCAAAAGATATTCCAGAATGGAAAATCAAAATGCTCCATTCCAAAAAGGGAAAAATTGAATATTTCAACCTTATTTTTTTTTTAATTTTCCTTTTTAATTGTTGTTGTCAAAATCAACATATTTCTGCAAAATATATTGTGTTCTGAAACCATCTGCCTGAAAACTTCTGACAAGCTCTCCTTGCAGGAGTAGATTCTTAAAAGAATACTGAAATAGATAACATTGTAGAGCATGTATATTTATTTGTAGAATGTATCTTTTGATGTTTTCCAGGTAAGTGAATTGCTACTTTGCATTCTGAGAGTGAACAGCATTGATTAGGAGAATAAGATTTATCTGGTGGGAAATATGTGAAACCAGGCAGAACTTTCTTCTTGACCATTCATCCTTCTATCCAACGTGATGGACTTGTTTCATTTGGTTGGTCGAAACTACCTTTTGGCCTTGTTAAAAATGAATGGAAACACTGTTTTTAAAAGCAAATTGCATGAACCCATTGTGCTTGTTTCACATGAATGTGAAAAACTGTTGTAAATTATAAAGTTTAGCGGTGGAAAAACAACAATATCCTCAAAATGAGTAGTTCATTCCATGTACTTCCATTAAAGGATTGTTCTCTGAAAAGATACTAGCAGCTCCATTTACTTCAGTGGAGCCAGGAGAGCTTACACTAGTTGAAAATTTGCCTCCTAGGTTCCTATCCTGTAATTTTTCCACATGGGCAGACCTCTGTGCCTGTATGGAGCCCTACTGAAGTCAAAAGGGCTCTGTGCAGGCACAGATGTTCACCCACACCGAACGACTTGTGGGATGAGGTCCATATTGCCACAATTCTAGCTTGATTGAAACATACTGCACATCCACTCAGAGTCAATTAACTGTTGTAATTGTTATTCAATGCTAATTTTTCTAAAGCATGAAGTGCATCCAATTTATGACATCACAGACTACAGGTTGATTTCTTATACTCTAAAAGATGCCATTAATAATGGCTGATATGATACTCTCAAGATACAATACCTGGTTTGGTTACTTCTGGAATGCAGTTGGTTTATTTCTCATGGAACTACTGAAACATTTATTTGCAGAATGTTTACATAAATGAAAATTAAATAACCAACAGTGATTGCCATAATGAAACTATAACTACCAATAAATGCATTCCGGTTGCATTTATTTATTTATTTTAAAGGAAACTGTGTTCATTTTGCTCAGAGCAGACGTTTGGAAAGTTAAAGTGTAAACAACACACATATGTGGGAATAAATTCTGAACCATATTTGGAAATAAAGTTTGGGTTACAGCTGGAAGTTCCCAGCTTTCTACATACATGTTACTAAGAAAGTGACATCATTTGTAACACTACTGTTAAGGGAGCTCTGTATAAGAGACTATAAACTAGAGCCCAGCAGGATCTGCTGCCATAATAGCAGGAGCAGTGGGATAGTCCTGCTCAGGGCTCTACTATAAACTGTTTCCATCCTCATTTAACAATCAGAAGGAGAAATGTAAAATTGAATATAAAATAAAATCTTCATTTCTTTAAACATAATGTTATTTATATAATTATTACAAGAATATTACACTAGCTTTTAAACTCCTCTACTCTCTGACATATGAAGCTTCTAATACTAGCTGAGTCATGTGGGTTTCATAAGATGGCTATGGCCACTTAGAAATTGTGACTTAAAAACATGGGGCCAGGTCCTCCAATGCATTAAGGCCGTTTTTCACTCCCACTGCTGGAACAAAGCCCCCCTGAGGTCGGTTTAACCTGTCACAGGAACATCACCCCAATATAGGGGGATCCTCTTGCGGTGCTGAGCTGCATATGGGGCTCTCTAGGGACAAAGGATATGGCTTGAGCACCCCAGTGATTCTTGGCTGACACAATTGCCCCTTGGAGCTGTTGTCAGCATGTGGAGGGGGGGGGGGTGGCACAGGATCAAGGGAATTCAAAGTTGACTTCCCAGACACATGCACTGACTGCACCAGGAGCCCCCGGCCTGTATCCCAGAGTCTAAACCACTGCTGTGAAATTATAGGACCTTAAACTAAAGCCCTGGATTCCAACACCCCCACATTTTCAGGTACATTCAAATCCAGATCAGGACTTCATAGATCTTCATAGAGGCTGGCCCGCTTCTATAATGAGCTCTACTAAAATCCCAGATCCACACACCCTAAATTGGGAAAATTTGGATCCAAGTCTGGATCTAAACTTTGCTACTCATGTGACAAACTTTCTCTGAAATACAATTCAATTTTACTCACAGAAATAGTCCTTATGGAGTCAATGGGGCTACTTAAGTGAAAAAGGCTGCAGGATCAGGCCCAGACCATGAGCGTTCTGACTGCTAAGCTCAGCAGGGAGGACATCATTTTCCTTTGAACACAGTGTTAACTGTTTTCCTTTTTCCTCAATCACATAATGAGGTTGCTGTATCAGGCACAATGTACCCAGTCTTTTAAGTGCTATTTGTGAGCGAAGGCAGACACATGAGCTCACTACAGAGCAGGAATGCTTTACAGTACAATTCCAAATACTGGAAAACTGCTTCAATGCACCTAATGAGAATACTATGTTGAAAAGAGAATCAACAAGATGTACGTGTGGTTGTTTTCCTTAACACACTGAACACTTCTCTCTAACTATATTTCCTAACATCAATAAACAGCCGTGTGGTAAGTATTTACTGATCCAACTTTTCCATATGAAATCTTCATCTGGCCTTGACCCTGGCTTCACCTTGGGGCAGGATTTTCTTAAGCAAAATAAAAATGATAAGATAATATTCATCTTTGCCTGACAACATCAGCAAAGCCAACAAAATGCATTCGTCTTTGCCCATATTGTACATGGCAGCAGCAAAAACAATGCGTATTTATGACAGGTTTCAGAGTAACAGCCGTGTTAGTCTGTATTCGCAAAAAGAAAAGGAGTACTTGTGGCACCTTAGAGATTAACCAATTTATTTGAGCATAAGCTTTCTTGAGCTACAGCTCACTTATGTTTCCTATGTATGATAATAGGCCCCCAATAAAATGTTTTTTGTCTGAATCCAGCTCTGACAAGGACAAAAATTATGAGAACTACAGTCATACGTGTAACATGGAAGAGTGAAGGAAATAAATATTCACTTTCCTATTAATATGTTAAAAAGAGCTTGGGCTTTGTTTATCATTTTAGGAGGTCAATCAACTAACAAGAGAACATTTAAGCTCCTTATGCAGTATGTACCATTATAATTTGCTCATGCCCAGTGTTGTTCCCAAGCCTCAGAATTATACATGTGACTTTGAAGTCTGCATGGAATCGTGCCTCAGACATCATAGAGTTTACATGCCCATGCAGTGATTTCAGAAAGATGACCCAGAATGTATTGTCATTGAGGCTTCCTCCTGTTGTTACCATCTATAGCCTCTCCTCACCCAGCTTCTAATTAGCCCCTTTGAGTTGGCCTAATTGCCCAAGCCAGTCTTTAAACTCTCTGGATATAGCATACCAAATTGTCATTATTCCAGTGAGAGAGCAGTATCTATGGTCTCTCATGTAAATTACATGAAAATCCAAATTATGTGGTTTGTCTCCAAACAGAACCCAATTTCTACAAAAAGCTTTGATGAGTCTTTCTAATTTCAGGGCAAGAGGGGGACATGTTCTGATATTTTCTTTTTACTTAGATTAACTGGGGGGAAATTATAACTGTGGGTAAATAGTGACTTCTCTGTCCATTTGTGAAGAAACGTAAGAGTAAGTAAAGGTCACCTGCCAAAACAGTTTCTCTTTCTGTATTTTGTAAAGTGGTAGCTTGCAAAGGAGGGATCCAGACTTTTCTATAACTGTATGACTGCTCACACTCTACACTGCAAAACACTTTCACAAATATGTAGTGGTTCTTTAGCGGGTTTTTCTTTTTTCTGCTGTCCACTGTCATCAAAAGGTAGGGGGTACTTGTTAAGAAAGGGCCTCCAACATCTCCTGACATTATACCTTTTAGTTTCCATCTTTGAATGGACACACACACATATGCACAGTCCACTGAAGAGGCAGAAATCAACTGTAAATTCCTTCTGTATCTCAGGTCTACTATAAAGTCTTGCCTCACTTACTGAGAAGAATAATATATAAAGGTCCTATCCCTGTGACTTCCTCTGGTTGCAGAAGGCTGAAAGCACAACAGAAACACCCCTTCACTAATATATTTGGGTCTGGGGTGCCACAATCCCTATATAAAGCCAAGCTCGCCCAGAGATTAGGACCTGGCTAAGAACTAGAAAACAAAAAGAAGGGATAAATGGTCAGTTTCAGTACAGTACAGGTTGGCAATGGTGTGGCACTCTAAACTTCTATTTTAGGACCTCTGTTTAACATATTAATTAATGACTGGGAGAAAAGGGTAAACAGTGTTATAGTAAAATTTGCAGATGTCACAAAATCATGTTTGTTTATTTAGACCAGAGACGACTGAGGCACTTCAGAGAGACCTAACAAAACTAGTTAATTAGCAGATTAAATTCAGCATTGACAAATAAAAGGTAGGATGAAGAAATTTCCATATGGGTAGGTTATTACGTAATTTCCATATAGATTGTGATACAGCATGGCCAGAGGGCAGCAGGAGAGTGTTAGAAGGGAGCCTTGTTCCCTGTAGAGGGAAGAAAGTTTGCTATAGATTAATTAAAGCACCTGAAGCCAGTCACCTGATAAAACCCCCTGCGTCAATCAGAGATTGAAGGAGTTGAAGCAGAGTGGATTGGTGTTGGAGCAGAGAGTAGTTTGGAGGGAAACAGAGGAGAGTTTGGAGAAGCGCTGTGGTGGGCTAAGAAGACCAAGACCCTAGTAAAGGGATCTCTGGTTTGTGCAGAGAGATGGCAGGAAGCCCCACAAGCTGAAGGGCAGGAGAGGGAAGTAGCCCAGGGGAAGGAACCACTAGTTCAAGTGGTTTTCCACTATCCCTAGGGCCCCTGGGCTGGGACCCAGAGTAGAGGGCTGGCCTGGGTCCCTCCCTCTCCACTCCCCTCCTCCAGGACACTAGTGGGGCAGTTAATACCCCAGTTCAGGGGTGAGAAATGGTGCCCTGAACCCTCCCCAAGAAGAGAAAATGCGAGACCCATCAAAGTAGTACTGGCAATTTGCCACAAGATACAGTTTTTAGAGGAGATCAAACTATGTCAATGACTCAAATGACAGAAATACACTACTACAGCCAACTTTATGTCTCCTTCTCATCAAATGCAAATAATACCATCTCCCACTGCCTAGGTAAGATTAACATCAGGATGAGGTGCACCTAACTGAAACTAAATCTAGACAGAAATGTTGATGTTGAGAAGTCAGATGAATTTGAAAATCTAGCTAAAACCAAAATGTCCCACTCTATTGACAGTGTTTGTTCTCCCATCGTCAAACAATTGAGAATAAAGCAGTGGACTATCATTGGCCACTTGATTAGACCTTATGTAGTGTAGGGGGAAACCTGATACTTTTAGAGCCCCTCTCCTTTCTATATCAATCAACTAGAGACAGATTCTGGAGGAAGATTCCTTAAAGACAGGCCGAAGGCCCTCATTTTCCTATCACAAAATAAGAGGGCTATGGAAATTGTTGTCATCAATGAAGTCAATAGGAGAGGAGAGCACATGACAACTCAGAATCAGGTTCTAAACTATGGCAAGATGATTTCTTCTGTCAGAGTTGAGGACCACTAAGTACACCAGTCTATTCAAGGTCTTCATTGTGTTTTCTCTACTGTCCCTGTATGGCGTAAAAATATTGCCTTAAAGATTTTTTTAAAGATTTTATTTTACAATGGGGCAACAATGGTTCTGGTTGCCTTTCATCTTAGAAATATCTCAAGCCTATAAAATTCTTTGCTGGACTGTGGCAAAAAAGAAGTAACAAAGGACACCAACACAATATTTTATTTATTCATTTTATTTATTTATTTAACACAAATTAAAACAAAAATATTTATTCTGATCAAATAAACAGATTTTCCTGTTCTTAAGTCAAAGTCAGTCTGGTCTAATACCCAACCAAGTTTGCTGTGATTTACTGCAATTGTATTTTTTGTTCATCAAAGTTGCAAGAATTTATACAACTTGCAAAAATCAAACTGCTGTGTATAGGTAAGGAGAGAAGAAAAAACTGAAACTAATGTATCGTTTTGCAATCTATTAGCTGTGAAACGACTTGAACTTTTTATTTTCTCAAAGTTTTTGTTAATTGTTAGTTTAGAACTTTTTTGCATCCCAGAGTGATATTTATGGACCCTGAAAACAGAAATGCTGAAATAAGCTAAATATTAGTGACATGAAGAACCCTAGCATAATTATAAAATAAAAATAATTGGGGTCACCTATTAGTCTAAAGTAATTTCATTATTTTTCTTTCTACTAAGACACTTGTTTGATAGCATGAGACCAGCATTACAAGTCCAGGTAGATAAAACTATTCAGTGGTATTTCTTTGCATTTGCATTCAAATCCTGAGTGTGTATCATCCCCATTTGTTATTGGAAACCAGAATAAGTGAAAGGGTACTAAAATTTTCTCAAATAGGAAAGGGACTTTTGAAGATTAACCACATTAGTTTCAGTAGATCTTTAATCCTCTGAAACCAATAAACTGAAAATGAAATTAGGCCTTTAGCCAAAAAGCGCTTGGTTTTTAACACGTATTGCATCTGAATAAAAGTGTTATCAAACTGGACAAACAAGCCTCTTGCAATCAGATCACCATTTGATAATAAATACAAATAAACTTTAATTTCAAAGTAACAAAAATTATTGGGGCTATCATAAGTGTAATAAAACAGAAACATTATGAATGCCTTGTCAATAGCTTGCCTGGAATTTAAATGTTGATTGTTTTAAAATACAGAGCTGATGAACCAAATTCTGCTCTTAAATGTATGAATGGGACTCCTGTATTGTAGATGATAAAGGATGTCATTTGCACATCTGAGAACAAAACTTAGCCCTATGTGTGTAACTTCACATTTCAAATTTCTTTGTCTTTCCCTTTTTATTTTTAACATGATCTGTTGTCATAACCCTTAGAGTACAACGGTAAATTGGCTGGATTCAAAAACAGATTAAATAACCCAAAATCTACATTATCTAGGAAAACAGAGTTAATAGGGATGAAAATGTGATGCCTCTTTGAAAATTCTAACTGAAGTAACTATGTTCAACATGCTACAGATGACTGAGCTGCCAGCATAATAGGAAACAGAAAAAAAATGTAAAGTCAGGCAAGACGTTGGGAAAATACTTTTTTCATTTGCAGAATAATAAATGTGTGGAGTCCCCACAGGGCAAAGCTGTGAAGGCAAAAACACTAGGGTCATTCAAGAAATTATTGGGGATGTACTGGGAAAATAATGTACTAACACAGGATGAGTCTCAGTGGGCTGAATGGCCTTTTTCATTCTCAATATTCATGGATCACAGCTGTCACACTGCAAGGTATGTTAAAAAGAAGAGACTACGTGCTGATAGCTGTGAGATCTATTCATCTGAAACCTGGCTCCATATGTATCAAGCTGAAGAGCCTCTGTTACTTGACACCCCCTAAGCTTAATTGTCATTCAGGCTGTCTGAGTGGAGTGCTTTATTATTGAGCCCATCTTTTACTTTTACCAGAGGGGAAATACTATGACATTGGAAAAGTGAGGTGAAATCCAACAGCAGATTGGATATCGTTAGGACTAGACTGTAGCATTTAGTCACAAGCTCAAAGTAGGGGACTGTACAGTGGCATAATTTTCCACTTGGCCACTCCTTGTGCACAAGGTGTACACAATTTATACTAGCCATTAGCCGAACACTTCCATTCACCCTCTTTTGGGTAATTTGCTTGCTGGGAGGAGAAGGTGAAGAGCAGACTTTGCTCACTGGGATGGCTGCTAGGATCAGCTCTTGCACAAGTATGCAAAATGGTGGGGTTGTACAAGAAGCCTGCAACCTACTTGTACAGTCTCTGCAAGGCCAACTCAACAACAAGATCCTGCCCTACCCACACACCCACAAAATACCTTAAACACAGCAGCTACTAGTGCAGTTCTTCTGGAAGGAGCAGGATCAGAATCTGGGGAGCTCACACATGGAGTCCATGCTCCCTGAGTACTGCAAACGTGTGTGCCAGCAAAGCTACCTGATGCTAATCTGGCTACTTGATGAGTCAGAATAGTAGACTTATAACTGGAGCTGGTGGGTGAAAACTTGATGAAATCACACTGAGCCGGAATATACATTTTCATTAACATTAAAATGCTGCATAAAACTGGGTCAATTTCGCTAAGTGTTCATTTGGGAAGAAACCAGACAAAACGTTCTGACTATTGAAAGTCCCATTTCACCATTGTCAGAATAAAACATTCCAATGGTTTGTGCTAAATTACCTTTTTATTTCACATTTTTAAAATTGTGTATTATAATATAAATGATAATAGACTACAACATTTTAAAAATCAAAATCAAAATGAAATGATTTTGTCAAAATGGAACATTTTGAATGAACCTGAAACAACATTTTCCTTACTGAAGAATTTCAAAATTTTTGGTTTTCATTCCTATTTGGAACAAAGCCAGATTTTGACATTTCAAAACCCTTTGTGAAACAGAATTTCTATCTTCTGTTCAGCTCTGCTTACAACTATATAAATCCAACAGCCATTTGACCAATCGCACCCAAAACACAGGTGAGCAGAAAATATTTAGGCTAATGCAAGGCAGTAGTTGTTTAATTTGCTTCACATCCCATGGGGTGGTTTCTGTTCCCATGCATTTTACTTGAGCTGGGTTCTGGGGACTATATTTGCCCATACAGCATACCAATAAGCAATACCTTCCCTTTGGTTTTGTTTGGAGGGAGAGTAATTTTTGGGAGAGATGGCAAGGCGGTGGCAGAGATGCGGATGTAGTACCTCTGGTGTGCCTCAATTGGCAAAACAGAGACAGCTTCTACCAGGCTTAGTAAATCATAACTTTGTTTGAGCAGGGGGTCAGAGTATTTATTGAGACCCAACAAGAACTATAGGATCTACCCACTGAAGATAGCCACTTTCCCCTGAACCATGGTACACCTGACATGTTACCAAATTCTATATCAAAATAAAAGATGAATTGTTCTATCAGCATTCTGGTGTTCTACAGCATTGTGTCAATGGCATTAGAGGCAGTGGTTACACAGAACTTAACAAAGATAGGGGACAGACAAACTTTTTTTTTTTAACTTTAAACTTGTAAAATATGTCATATTGATAATATTGACAGCTGGCATTCTCTCTCTTCCTTTTTGTCTGTGGAACATGCAGGCACCGGAAGTGAAAGGACCACATGTTGCAAAGACCACTGTGTCTTTGTTCTAGAAGGACTGCCTTGAACTGAGATATAGTTATTAATTCTTCAGCCCATACAATCCTTGGTCACTGGTGAAATCCTTGTGCTGAGATTACAAGGAAGGTGCCACTTTTGATGGTGATGTTTTGTTGATGTGCATCTCTGTCTTCTAAGAAAACTGAGAATATCATTGGCCCTTGAGGATGTGGTATCTGTTTTTCCATTGTCCTGCTGAGAGAGGAACTTATTTGGAAGTGATCTGTCTGAGACTCAGTCCAGATTAGATGAAAGTGATGCTGGTTTGCTTCCCCCTGCAACAAAGGGTAGTTTACCATCCTTAATGAAGAAGGCCTACATTTAGGGGCAAGTTTAGAACTCTAATTTGTCCTGGTGTCCCAGGTAGCTCTGGTGGTCAGAAATGTCTTTTCTTTATCTGTAACAATGGTGCAGATTAAGTGGCAGCCAAATTGCTTAGTGAGGTTGGCAGGAGGGAGTACATTGTACCACTACCCCACAAACTGTGCGGGATTGCTTTTTGCTTCTAGATGCCAGTCAGGATACTGATATTGATATTTTAAGCCCTAAATGGTTTGAAGTCTAGTTATAAAACCTAAGATACCACTTGTCTTCCCAACACCATGGCAACTGAAAAGCTGATTCTGTCTTGATAGAGGTCTCAAGGATTTCAATATCTAGGGGATGGTGACAAGACCATTTAAGTAGAGGCCCCCTTGACTCAGGAATACAGTTTACCAGTTGGCCCAACAGAACCTGAGTTTGTTAAACATACGAGTACAATGCAAAACTCATGTGTTTTCAGGCAGAGGCGGGTTTTGTAAGGAGGGAGAGGAAGTTATGGGGTGTGTTGAAGGAATGGGAGGTATCAGTTTGGGGTACATCATCATACATTCCGATAGCATTAGAATAAGTGTTTATAGTTTTGAATGTTCACCTCAGTCTAAACTCCAATTCTCTGGAGATCTGTCCACCACTAATTACTAGTACTACTTAATTTATAAATAGAATTCTGAAGTAGAGGTCTTTTCCTTTTGGTGTCCTGTCTGGTAGTTTAAGAGCTTGCTCAATAATGCAGTTGTTAGCGCTCTAGAGGAATGTTTTGGAAATACTGATATTGCAAACTCATCATACATGTTTTCATAATGTTTTTACACATATTGGCTGGTACTACTTTTTCTTGCTATTGATATCGGTACCTGTTTGAACCTGACTGAATCTATCTGGACCTGACTGAACTAGTCATAAGAGGGTCTCAACTTCTTTACATTTCTGACTTAATTAAACTGTACAAACTGGTACCTTTGAGGACTGTATCACATGAACAAAGAAATCCTCAGTTTATCTGGTATGGTCTATGTCACAGATGTTTTCTGTGTAACATTTTTATTTTAATTCAGTTTTATTCAAAGCTTTGGGGGTTATATTTTACTCTGGTTGAGCAGCAAGCACACCCGCTCAGTTAATGATATAGTTGGTCTGCTATTTGCTTTTCAAATTGGATTCAGATTTTTGGCTTTGCTAGGTAGCCTGGACTCTAGAGCAAACAGTTTTCTCATACAATGCAAAACTGTCTAACTTTTTTCATAGTTTATGAAAAAGCAAAAATATTTCTCATCTGCAAAACATTTTTATTTGCAGCTTTTCTTGGAGACCACCCTCATCCCAATCCTCAAAACCACCCGAATCTAATTAGACTTCTAAATGGCCTACACTTTATAAGCTCTAGATTATTTACATTAAAAATACTTTTAAGGAAGCCTTGGATCAGTCTCCCTCATCACTTTTTGCTTCAGGTCCCTTGGGGTTGTATAATGATACTTACGTTACACTCGGCAGGTCAGCCATCTATCTATTCATGTTCTATATTGATGCTACTCCTGAGGGCATTCTGCACCAAAAAATTACAAATTCTGCACACAATATTTTAAAATTCTGCAAAATTCTGAAAATGTTATTTGTCTAATAAATGTGGAGGCTCCAGCATGGCACTGGGGAGCACAGGCCACTGGCTGCACAGATGTGGGAAGTCACTGTGCACTCTCCCCAACCCCAGACACAGACTCAGCGGTGAGGCTGCCCCCAACTCTGACACAGCACAAGAACTGTGCCTGCCCCAGAAACACCCCAGGGCCCTGCCCCTCCTTGCCAGGTCACCAGGTGTGGGCAGGCAGGTTCAGCAAGGCAGGATACAAGTGTGGAGGGGCTTATTGTGGGGGGATCAAATGTTCTATGTGGGTGAGGGGGATCAAATGTTTGGGTGAGGGTGGCTCGGTGGAGTATCTGGGTGCGGGGGGATGATCTGGATGCACAGGGTCTTGTTGGGGTGTTCTGGGTTCAACAGTAATGGGACTCTGTAGGGGGGTCCAGGTGAAGGTGGTTGGGGCTCAGCAAGGGGGGAGCAGATAGATGTGTGTGGGAGAGGATAGAGTTTGACAGGGGGGTCTAGGTGTGGGGGGGTAAGTAGGGGATCCTGATGCCGGGGAGTGGGGCTAAATAGTGTGGGGATCCAGGTGCAGCTGGTTGGGACTCGATGGGGTGGTGATCCCAGTGTGGGTGGCTCATTGGGATGGACCAGGTGCAGGGGGAGTGGGGCTCATCGGCAGGGGGAGGTTCTTAGTGCGGGGGGGGAGGGGGTTAGGCTCAGTGGGAGGGTCTGGGTTTGAGGGGGTCTGGATGCACAGGGGTTGGGCGGATGGGGGAGCAGCTCCATGTACAGGAATCCCTCCTCCTGCAGCTGAGGAGTGATGGGTGCAGGAAGCGGGGGGTGGGGAAAGTTTACAGAGCTTCTTGCAGTTGGGGGAGAAATCTGTGGGAGGGTCTGACCTGGCCCTGGGTGCTGTGCAGGGGAAGAGGAAGTCCCATCCTTCCCAATCCAGCTGGGACTAGCAGCTGAGCTAAGAGCAAGGGTCGGAGCCACCAGCCAAGTCTTCCCCAGACCTGCCCCTGCCCCAAAGTGATTTACCAGCTGCTGTGGGCACCTGAAACATACTGCTGGGGAGGGTCACATAACTGCTCTTGTGGCTTCCCTTAGATTCCATGTCAGAAAGTCATTTTTCTGCAGAGAAACAAAGAAATCTGTGGGGGACATAAATTCTGTGCATGCACAGTGGTTCAGAATTTCCCCCAGGAGTAAGATATAACCTTCAGTATTCCCTAAAACACACAGAAATGCCATAACCTTAGCACTGTAGAACTGTTGATTAGTCTAGGGATCAGCAAAACAGCTTGGCTAACAGAAAAAATCCTCCTGCCCGAACTGACGTCAAAATGAACCAACATTTTTAATGCAAAAAGTTTGATTAATATTTTTCCTTGCTACTTTTCATACACCTCAGAATGTCCAGGTCCCTTGAAGAACCAGGAATAAATTTTTGAAAAAACATGAAAATGTCTGTTATTAAAATATAACTAGTTCTACCAGAAATCTCCTGAGAAAGTCATGTCATGTTTGATTTCCAGTCTAGTTTTGAAAACTAAATAGATTTGGAGAGTTTGAATAAATGTTGAATAAACATAAAAACATATAAGTGATCATCCAAGCTGAATCCAACAAATGACTCTTTTTAAAATCCA
Source organism: Caretta caretta (assembly GCF_965140235.1). Taxonomy (NCBI): domain Eukaryota; kingdom Metazoa; phylum Chordata; order Testudines; family Cheloniidae; genus Caretta; species Caretta caretta. Next base: position 93,854,091 of record NC_134209.1, on the reverse strand, counting down.
ACTATAATTAATTCTCTATCGGAGATATGTAGAGCTTCTATTTAAGTTTTAAAATCCATAGGACTGGTGCTTTTAGTATCTAACCTATCAGATATCTTTATGGCACTGAGATAATAAATACGAATAATAAAGCCCTTAGTGCTGCCACCAGTCAGATTTTTTACCCAAGTAGAATCATAGAAATGTAGGGCTGGAAGGGACAGGTTAAAGGTAATATTTGTCAGGTATTTTGAACAAATAAAAAATAAAATAAAACATTTAGAAATCTATGTATCCCTCAGTTCCACCACTTATATTCCATTTATTCTTCAGATTTTCTGAAAACTTAAAAACAGACTTCTTGGTTCTTGTGATGGGGTTGTATCTGGCCCTTCAAGGCTTCCTGTTGGAGGCCCCACAGCTCTACTACAGAATACCCAAGAAGAAGAACACCAAAGGTGGGTCCTCCAGGTCTTCCTAGAGAGGCCTCAAAAGAAGCAGCCAACCAGAGCGCAGCAGGCTCAGTTAAAAAGAGCTGCAGGGGTTTGGCAGGCCAGTTCTTGGCTGAGTCTGAGGGCTGAGGAATGGCACTCTGCTCTGGCCATAGGAGCCTGAGAGATAACCAGAAGTTGAGCTCTGGGTGCATTTTGCTTTCTGCAAGGAAAGAGTGGACCTGAGAACAGCAACCCTAAGGTGATGAGTAAAAAGACAGTGGCCTGGTGGGAAGAAGCTAAGGGAAAATAGTAGCAGCTAATTGAAGGAATTAAAGGGAAGAGTGGTGACTGTTGTTCACAGGGTCCCTGGGTTGGGCCTTACAGTAATGGCCAGCCCTGGGTTCCCCTGCTGACCATTGGGGAAGTAGCCAAGCACTGATAAGAAGATAAGGCTTGTTTAGAAGCCCAAGCAATGGACTGGAATTTAGAGGGCTCAGGAATGGGACTAAAGATGCTGGTGAGGCAGACAGACTGTCTGGTGAACAATTGGTTTTACCCCCATCCTCCTTGAAAGGGATTGAACTTGAGAAGGAACTTGGTTGGAAAGCTGGGACAGTGAGAACTGGAGAAGACAAAAAATCTCCAGGGAGAAATCTCTATCCCTCTATCTCAGGGAAGGACCTAAAGTTAGCCCAGAAGAAGCTGAACCCAGAGACAGGGCTAAAGACACTAACAAGGCTGCAGTGATAGTCCTTGGTGGACATTTGTTACCCCAGAAGGGGTTTGTTCAAGCCTATTGACTGTGTGTGACTTGGCCAGAGGCTGACCCATGAAAACTTGCCTAGTGAGGTTGGCAGCTGACAGAAGCAGAGAAAAAATACAGTATTGTACCCAGCTGGCAGGAGGTGCTCACAGGAGGAGTGTCCCCCATCACAGTTCTTTAGAGTTAATTTACTCTTGTTTTTCCTCTTAAATGAAAATAATCAACCATGTTACATATAGTACCACAAGTTTGGATTTCATTCCTTCCACCTCTGTGCTGAAGCTTTACATGGGAACTCAATGCAACTACCAGGTTTGTTCAGAGATAATCATGTATTAAGTTCCTGAGAGAGGAGACATCAAGTTTTGTCATAAGTGGAAAAGTCAGAAAAACTAGCCCAGGTAGTTGAGGTGGTAGAAGACCAAGCATCTCCTCAACGTTAATTGTTCATTTGTTTGTTCTTTGCTTGTTACTGGTTCCATACCCCAGGATCCTCAAATATTTTTTTCTTTCAGATTACTGGTATCATCTACAATCTTAACATGAGGTCTTCATAAACTTGGTAGCATTTATAACAATGTTATTGAGGTTTCCTGCACCCAACCTACATTAATTATTTGCTAATTGTTATTTTAATTCAGGATGGGTTTGTTTTTCTGCAAGCAAGGTCTGCAACTTGCTATTTTTCTAGTTCAAATAGCTCCTTTCATCTTCCTAAAGGTTTAGGATTTTTTGTAATTTGATTTATACAGTAACCTTGAAACAAGGAGAGACATTAATAGACCATTCTGCTTTTAATGAATGGCTTGTCAGGTACTGGTGTGACTACTTCACTTGCTAGAAATTCTCTACCTCCAAGCCTCAATCCTTATAAGGGCACATCTTCAGGTTCTCAGTCATGTCTGTCTCTCATTTCATTTAATATTTGACTGCTGGCAGGGATAGCTTTGGTCTGGAGGGATAATTTGATTAGTAATGACTTTGATATTTCTTTACCTCACTTCAACTAGTTGTTCATGTCCTACATAGAAGCATGTAGGGGTGGGTCTAAAGTGCTCTAAGAGCCAAATTAACAGCTAAACTCTGCCCTTGGATTTAAGAGGCTGAAGTTAGTGAGGAAGTTGTAGGGAGCCACGGTGGCTCCCCTCCGAACCAGAGGGTAAAGAGCCACCGTCTCGGCCTGAGTGGGCGGGGCCAGACCAAGTTTCCGCCAATCCCGGGAAGGGTGGGACAGGAAGTACAAAGGGCGGGGCCCTCTGCCCAGTGAGGAGAGCACCAGGGAGGGAGACAGACACAGGCCGCTCCCTTGCGATCCTGCTGCTGACCCAGGCAAAGCTCTGGGCAAGGAGGAGCCTGACCGGGAGGAAGGCCTGTGGCAACCAGGATTGCCAGCCGCTGAATCCCCAGAGGACCTGGAGGGGCCTGACTGCAGCCCGGGCCAGCGTGAGTCCGATACAGAGTGGGAGCGGGAGTGGCCCGCAGCGGAATACTCGAACGAGATGGAGGGACCGGAGCGACCCGCCTGAGAGACCGGGTAGGAAGTAGCCCAAGGGCCGAACTGCACCGTGGGGTGGGTGTGTTTGGTCAGCGGGCGCGGACGGCCCCGCTGACCCAGCGGCAGGACTTGCGCCTCCTGCCACTGTCAGGGCCCTGGGCTGGAACGCAGTGGAGTTGGGTGGGCCTGCGTTCCCCTACCCCGGCCAACCTGCCTGAGGGGCACGCTACTGACTCGGGCCAGCGCTCCCCTGCCTGAGGGGCGTGCTACTGACTTGGGCCGGCACACCTTCCCTGCTAATTCCCCAACACCCGGAAGATGTGGCTGAGGCCTGCCAGTGAGACCATAGCTCTCCATCGCCCCTAGGGGCTCGGAGGACCGACCGAAACCTGTCACAGAAGTATATACATGTACCCGGAAAGATAATGGAGCAAATAATTAAACAATCAATTTGCAAACATCTAGAAGAAAATAAGATAAATAACAGTCAGCATGGATTTGTCACGTACAAATTATGTCAAACTTTTTTTGATAGGGTAGCAATGCTTGTGAATTGCGGGGAAGTGGTAGACATGGTATATCTTCACTTTAGTAAAGCTTTCGATACTGTCTCGCATGACCTTCTCATAAACTAGGGAAATGCAACCTAGATAGGGCTACTGTAAGGTGGGTCAAAACTGATTGAAAAACTGTTCCCAGTAGTTATTGGTGGTTCACAGTCATGCTGGAAGGGCATAATAAGTGGAGCCCCGCATGGATCAGTTCTGGGTCTGTTCAATATCTTCATCAATGATTTAGATAATGGTATAGAGAGTACACTTATAAAGTTTATGGATGATACCAAGATAGGATTAAAATTCAAAATGATCTGGACAAACTGGAAAAATGGTCTGAAGTAAACAGGATGAAATTCAACATGGACAAATTTAAGTACTCTATTCAGGAAGGAACAATCAGTTGCACACATACAAAACGGGAAATGATTGCCTAGGAAGGAGTACTATGGAAAGGGATTTGGGGGTTCATAGTGAACCACAAGCTAAATATGAGTCAACAGTGTAACACTGTTGCCAAAAAAGCAATCATCATTCTGGCATGTATTAGCAGGAGTAAGCAAGACATGAGAAATAATTCTTCCGTTCTACTCTGCACTGATTAGGTCTCAACTGGAGTATTGTGTCCAGTTCTGGGTGCCACATTCCAGGAAAGATGTGGCCAAATTGGACAAAGTCCAGAGAAGAGCAACAAAAATGATTAAAGGTCTAGAAAACATGACCTGTGAGGGAGGATTGAAAAAATTGGGTTTGTTTAGTCTGGAAAAGAGAAGACTGACAGGGGACATGATAACAGTTTTCAAGTATATAAAAGGTTGTTGCAAGGAGGAGGGAGAAAAAAAAATCTTAACCTCTGAGGAAAGGACAAGAAGCAATGGGCTTAAAATGCAGCAAGGGTGGTTTAGGTTGGACAATAGGAAAAACTTCCTAACCGTCAGAGTGGTTAAGCACTGGAATAAATTGCCTAGGGAGGTTGTGGAATCTCCATCATTGGAGATTTTTAAGAGTAGGTTAGACAAACACCTGTCAGGGATAGTCTAGATAATACTTAGTCCTGCCATGAGTGCAGGGGACTGGACTAGATGATCTCTGGAGGTCCCTTCCAGTCCTCTGATTCTATGTTTCAAAGGCCCTGTAGCTGATGGGTCTCTCTTTGAGTATTTTCCCTTTGCTTTCTTTTTCTCAACCTTTGTGACTATTTCTTTTCCCTGGTGGTTTGGAACCTGCAAGGATGTAGAAATTGTGTCTGGCACCTGCAAAGGCATACCAGGTAGGGCTGAAGGAGCTTCCTGTCTTTGTGCTTCTCATGCAGCAATGACCTACTTATATGCCTCAAATACTGCTCCGGGGTAACATCTCCACCCAGCCCTAAAGGTCCAGGACCCTATTATCTAACTCAAGTCGCCAACCATGAGAGCACAAACTCAAAGGGTGAACAAGTGAATATCCTCCTCCTGTACACTAAGAAACTCTGGAAGGTATGGTGCTTTCCTAAGGGATCCTGCCTCCCAAAGGTCTCACGAGGGGCAGTCTCGCTCCACAACAAAAAGGCTGAGCTTTTCAGAAGTGTTCCATATAGGAGCTCTGCTCCCACTAAAGTCAGTAGCAAAATTTACATTTATTTCAAAGGGAGCAGAGTTATGCCAATGCTGAGCACTTCAAATGTTCATTGCAGGGGATTCTTGTTTTCACTCTAGTGCTCTTGCTGGAAGTCAGACTGGAAGATTGAAAGTTGCTTTGGGATTATCACCTGCAGCAGTTTTTTCCCCCCCACCTACAGTTACTAATTCTTAAGGTCTTACTCTTATTCTTGTGGTTGCTCAGAGCTTGTTTGTTTGTTTGTTTGTTTGTTTGTTTGTTTGTTTGTTTGTTTGTTTGTTTGTTTGTTTGTTTGTTTGTTTGTTTGTTTGTTTGTTTGTTTGTTTTGACAACTGTCTTTGGGTTCATTTGTTTTTTCACTATATAACTTTTCAGTATCTGATTTTTGCCCACTGATTGAATGCTCTTTCCAAGGCTATTTGTCTGGCTGATTCTGTTTTGAAATTAAATTGAGGAAACTGGTAGCTGACTGTTGAATGTGGTTATTAGGCTTTTGTGTCAACAACATTAGCTTCTTTTTCAAAATCCTGTGATACAATTAGAGTGAAAACTCAGGACACTTTTTTTTTGAGGTGGGGTCTATAGTTGCCTATATAAGACAAACTCCCTAATATTGCAACAGTCCCAATAATATCAGGACATCTAGTCACCCTAGATACAATGAACAACATTGTCTACAAATAATAAATAATAATCATACATTGGAGTCCAGTTCTGCCCCAATATGCCAAGGGAGTTCTTATTGAAACAAATAATGGAAGCACCTTCATGTTCAAGGACAAAATTGAGCTGAAAAAGTTTAAATTGGTCCCAGAAACTTGACAGTTGAATTGATCAAGCAGGTTTTCATAAGTTGCTTTTAGGACTGTCTCTGTCACATGGCTCTAACATAATCAGGTAATGTTGTTTCTGATTGTGGTTCTACTCTAACAGATTTTATTTACATGTGTCTAAATCTAGTTGTTTTAATTTTGCTTTTTTTTTTTTTTTGCTAACAAATCTGCCACTAGAGGCCAATTGTGGGAAGAGCAAGGCAAATGGGGGGCAATTTCTGGAGCCTCACAACAGTTAGTAAACTCTGACAAATGGAAAAGTTCAAAGGTTTAACAAGATGATCTTTGTCTAGGAAATAAACATTCATTATTGTACAAACTCCCCTATGGGCTGAAATTTTTCTAAGGTATGTTAACAGAGCTAGACAAGGCCATTTCCATTACACTGATGGTGTGCCCGTCACTGCTTACAGTGGGAAAGATGTGCAATAGCTGCAGTACAGTGCTATGTGTAGAGTCAAGAAGACGTATTTGTTCAGGCTGATAAGGTGAGGCAATGGGGAACCAAGTGTACCCACATCCTAGCCATGCTCTAGGTTGTATTGATCAACCATCAAATGCATATCCAACTGATTTCTCTTCAGAGATTTATTAAAAAGAAAGAAAGAACAGCTAATCAAATCTCAAAAGAGATGCATAAAATTGACTCCAGCAGTCTCACTGCCCAAGCATTTTGTTCCTAGTCTACTTTGCCTTTTGACATCCACCGGAAAAAGGGACCTGATGTAATCCTTTCCAAAGAGTACGAAAAGTTCTCGTAGCTTCTGTTCTGGGTGCCTCTTTTAATCATCAGTTCAAGTAATTTCTCTTCGGGTTTTGTTTCTCTTAGACATTTCATTAATTTATTTTGTTTTGACTATTCCTCAGAATCAATCTCCTTTTCTAAAAGTTAAGCCAGGTACCTATATGTGCATCTGATTAACTCTCTTATGAGCTCTCTTGAGAGCTTGGACTAGTGATTGATTGACCATCTCATGTTCATAGTTTTTTGTTTTGTTTTGTTAGCAATGATCTTTTTTCTTAAGACACCAGTGTCTTTTGACCAGCATGTAGACCTCTTCCCTCCTTTCATTCCTATGTTTGGATGTGACATTTGTTGTCTAATTATAAAGACAGTTCCCCAAAATACCCTGTTTAGATTCACTAGGTATGGCAAACAGACACCAGAATGTGTAGTGTGAGCTCATCTCCAATCATAATTATCCTGCACTCCCCTTTGTACAATGTAAGGAGTATTGCAGTATTAACTCATTATCAGTCTCAGATTTTAAGGCCAGTAGAGACTATTAAGACCATCTTCTCTAGTATCCTGAATAAGAGGTTGTAGAACTCCACCCAGTAAGTCCTGCTTCAAGTTGTGTTTGAATTATCACACATCTTTTAGAAAAACGTCTAGGGACACCACCTCATCTGGCATAAATTGGGAGCTCCGCTGACTTCCAAACTTGACCCAATTTTGATGTAAAGACTCTAGAGGTTAACAATTGAGAGTTTCTCACACTATCTCTTCACTCATCCCATTTGTTAAAATTTAGGGAAAAAAGTTAGTGTATCCCATTATCTCCTCTTTACCTTGTTCTCCCACCAGAATGACTATAGCCCATATTCTAGCTGTTTTACCAAGTGGAACTCAAGATTCTTCTGTTCATTGCTGGGAATGGGCAAGAAATAAGAGCAGTTCCACATTGCTACGCAACAAACACTATTAATTTGACCTTATTCACAGATTCACCAAGTTGTCATAAAATTCAAGATGGCATTTCTTCCCTTTTCACAAGACAGAGGATGGGACACTTGCAAAAGTAGAAAGCAGGGGAAGACAGGTGTTGATGAAGTGGTCCAGGCTGACTGAGGAAGGGTAACTCAGGGACAGATAAATAATAATGGGATAAATACACTAGGCCAAAAAAACCCCCACAAAAATTACTTAAAGATTAGGAAAAGGAGAAGTTGGAGGTGGGTTATTTTAATTAAACACCATTAAGCTAATGAAACGTGAGTTAGCCATTAGCTTTATCACTTTGTATATTGTACCCTACTCTTCCTTCCTTCAGTTCTTTTTAAAGTGTAAGTTCTACATAGTAGGAACAGCACCAGATACAATAGGGCCCTGATCTTGTACTGAGGTCTTTGAGAAATACTGCAGTATAAACTATAAAAAAATAAAATAATGCTGTCAATGGGAATTGAGTGATCTGCATTGCTCATTTCTCTTGCTACTTTAGGAATGGATATGAATTTCAGTATTCAGTTATGTTTGATACTTAGCTGGGAATCAAAGTTTATTCACGCCAAAGTAACACAGAAATGAATCATTTGTATTCCTTTGCCATCCAAACACACATTAGTAAAACACTGGGGGTTGGGGGTAGGGAAGAAGAGACAGTCTTGTCTGGGATTCCTGCCTCCTTATTTATCAAGCCTCAAATGGGGGAGGCCTTGCTTCCTCTGAACATTATCAATGGCTCCCAGCAAAACTTTTTTTCATGGCAAGTGATTTGCCTTCACCTAAAGGATGATTTAGGGCCAAATGCTCCCTTCTGCTTTTGTGAAAAGACATCTGGGGGATAAGGAAGTGGGGGAGATTATTGACTCCATAAATATCAGGGTTTGTGGACTGGGTTAATGAATGGCCATCCCCCTCTGTAGTCGAGTTCCTCACCACAAAGTGAAACCTCTTCCTCAAGATGGTTTTTGGGAAAGCCATATTTCCATGGGGATAGCATGGAGTATTTTTGCTCACATGTGGATAGCCAGTTTCATTACAGCTCATCATTGGGCATGTAACAGATCTTTGCCTATGCTGGCCAAGGTCAGACACAAGGGGGTCAAGTACAAGATGATACATCCAATTTGTGTCACACATTACCTACTTTATATACATCTTTCCTAGCTACTAACATCTAGAATTCTTGAATGTGAAAATAAATTTATTTGCAGATTGTGTAAGGCAAGCTTATCAGTTCAGGATTTTTCTGTCTCCTATGGTTACTTTAAATATACCCAAAAGAGTGAATTTAGTGTCTGCCTACCTTATTTACTATATATATTTATTAACATAGCTAGTAGTTTCAGCAGTTACTTGTTCAGGCTTGTCTTGTTCCAACCTGGGCCTGCTCGTGTCAACCAAGACATTATATCACACACACATTTAGTGTCCATTCACTTTTACTGTTTGAAAACTACTTACTACAGAAGTAAAGAACCATGAAATGCAGGCTGGAGAAAAAGTTATTGATGCAAAGGAATTAATCCCACAGCACTATTTATGTTGCATGAATTTTTCCCTGTCTCCCATTTCAGCCTTACCAAATTGGGGGTTCTGTATGGCAGAATAAAATCCTAAAATAAACAGATTGGAAACTGCATGAGTTTCCACCAGTCTACTATGAAGGAATAACCATACTGGGATAGGTTTCAGAATAGCAGCCATGTTAGTCTGTATTCACAAAAAGAAAATGAGTACTTGTGGCACCTTAGAGACTAACACATTTATTTGAGCATAAGCTTTCGTGAGCTACAGCTCACTTCATCGGCTGCATGCAGTGGAAAATACAGTGGGGAGATTTATATACTCAGAGAACATGAAACAATGGGTGTTACCATACACACTGTAACGAGAGTAATCAGGTAAGGTGAGCTATTACCAGCAGGAGAGAGGGGGGTGGGCGGGGAACCTTTTGTAGTGATAATCAAGGTGGGCCATTTCCAGCAGTTGACAAGAACGTGTGAGGAACAGTAGGGGGGAAGGAATAAACATGGGGAAATAGTTTTACTTTGTGTAATGACCCATCCACTCCCAGTCTTTATTCAAGCCTAAGTTAATTGTATCCAGTTTGCAAATTCATTCCAATTCAGCAGTCTCTCATTGGAGTATGTTTTTGAAGGTTTTTTGTTGAAGAATTGCAACTCTTAGGTCTGTAATCGAGTGACCAAAGAGATTGAAGTGTTCTCCGACTGGTGTTTGAATGTTATAATTCTTGACGTCTGATTTGTGTCCATTTATTCTTTTATGTAGATTCCACCATGATTTCAACAATTTCCATCCCACCATCAACCTCAGCCTGCACCAGTCCACACAAGAGATCCACTTCCTGGACACTAGGGTGCTAATAAGCGATGGTCACATAAACACCACTCTATACCGGAAACCTACTGACCGCTATGCCTACCTACATACCTCCAGCTTTCATCCAGACCACAACACACGATCCATTGTCTACAGCCAGGCTCTAAAATACAACCACATTTGCTCCAACCCCTCAGACAAAGGCAAACACCTACAAGATCTCTATCAAGCATTCTTACAACTACAATACCCACCTGCTGAAGTGAAAAAACAGATTGACAGAGCCAGAAGAGTACCCAGAAGTCACCTACTATAGGACAGGCCCAACAAAGAAAATAACAGAACACCACTAGCCATCACCTTCAGCCCCCAACTAAAACCTCTCCAACGCATTGTCAAGGTTCCTCCCCCACTCTGAACTCTAGGGTACAGATGTGGGGACCTGCATGAAAAACCTCTTAAGCTTATCTTTACCAGCTTAGGTCAAAACTTCCCCAAGGTACAAAATATTCCACCCGTTGTCCTTGGACTGGCCGCTACCACCACCAAACTAATACTGGTTACTGGGAAAGAGCTGTTTGGACGCGTCCTTCCCCCCAAAATACTTCCCAAAACCTGGCACCCCACTTCCTGGACAAGGTTTGGTAAAAAGCCTCACCAATTTGCCTAGGTGACTACAGACCCAGACCCTTGGATCTTAAGAACAATGAACAATCCTCCCAACACTTGCACCCCCCCTTTCCTGGGAAATGTTGGATAAAAAGCCTCACCCATTTGCATAGGTGACCACAGACCCAAACCCTTGGATCTGAGAACAATGAAAAAGCATTCAGTTTCTTACAAGAAGACTTTTAATAAAAATAAAAGTAAATAGAAATGAAGAAATCCCCCCTATAAAATCAGGATGGTAGATATCTTACAGGGTAATTAGATTCAAAAACATAGAGAACCCCTCTAGGCAAAATTTTAAGTTACAAAAAAGATACACAGACAGAAATAGTTATTCTATTCAGCACAATTCTTTTCTCAGCCATTTAAAGAAATCATAATCTAACACATACCTAGCTAGATTACTTACTAAAAGTTCTAAGACTCCATTCCTGGTCTATCCCTGACAAAGACCAGCATATAGACAGACACAGACCCTTTGTTTCTCTCCCTCCTCCCAGCTTTTGAAAGTATCTTGTCTCCTCATTGGTCATTTTGGTCAGGTGCCAGCGAGGTTACCTTTAGCTTCTTAACCCTTTACAGGTGAGAGGAGCTTTCCCCTGGCCAGGAGGGATTTCAAAGGGGTTTACCCTTCCCTTTATATTTATGACACGCATCATCAAGGATCTACAACCTATCCTGAAGGACGATCCATCACTCTCACAGATCTTGGGAAACAGGCCAGTCCTAGCTTACAGACAGCCCCACAATCTGAAGCAAATACTCACCAGCAACCACACACCACACAACAAAACCACTAACCCAGGAACCTATCCTTGCAAAGAAGCCTGTTGCCAACTGTCTCCACATATCTATTCATGGGACACCAGCATAGGACCTAATCACATCAGCCACACTATCAGAGGCTCGTTCACCTGCACATCTACCAATGTGATATATGCCATCATGTGCCAGCAATGCCCCTCTGCCATTTACATTGGCCAAACTGGACAGTCTCTACGTAAAAGAATAAATGGACACAAATCAGACGTCAAGAATTATAACATTCAAAAACCAGTCGGAGAACACTTCAATCTCTTTGGTCACGCGATTACGGACCTAAAAGTGGCAATTCTTCAACAACAAAAACTTCAAAAACAGACTCAAATGAGAGACTGCTGAATTGGAATGAATTTGCAAACTGGATACAATTAACTTAGGCTTGAATAAAGACTGGGAGTGGATGGGTCATTGCACAAAGTAAAACTATTTCCCCATGTTTATTCCTTCCCCCCTACTGTTCCTCACATGTTCTTGTCAACTGCTGGAAATGGCCCACCTTGATTATCACTACAAAAGGTTCCCCCTCCCCCACCGCCCACTCTCCTGCTGATAATAGCTCACCTTACCTGATTACTCTTGTTACAGTGTGTATGGTAACACCCATTGTTTCATGTTCTCTGAGTATATAAATCTCCCCACTGTATTTTCCACTGCATGCATCCAATGAAGTGAGCTGTAGCTCATGAAAGCTTATGCTCAAATAAATGTGTTAGTCTCTAAGGTGCCACAAGTACTCCTTTTCTTCATACTGGGGTAGGGTGACCAGATATTCCAATTGTATAGGGACAATCCCGATATTTGGGGCTTTGTCTTATATAGGTGCCTACTACCCCTCACCACCGCCCAACGTCCCAATTTTTCACACTTGCTGTCTGATCACCCTATACTGGGATGATTTGGCCCTTATTCGATTAGAATAGTTTCACGCAGATAAGTATGGGTTGTCATGCACAGCATTTTTTCAGTCTTAGTTAATTAGGGAAGTAGCCTTCGAAGGCACAATTCTTCTCCAATTTACCCTTAACATTAATTTTAAAAAAGCAGTTTTCTACTGTACAGACATAGTAAACAACAAAATAATGGGCAAGAACCACAGGTGGCCTAAATAAATCAGAATAGCTTGACAGAGTTTAGGAAAGGATTCCTTAGGAAACTTCACCAAGGGTCTTTGTTATGTGTGCATACAAAATTAATTATTTACCCATACAAATACAATGTACTGGATGGTAAAACAGATACGGGGCTGATGCACAGGCAGCTGGTTAATGCACACAAATACAGGTCCTATGCATTCAGGGCAGTCCACTTAAAAGTGTTGCATCTACACAAACTGGAGGCCATTTGAAAATCTGACTCCTTAATGTTTCAGAAAATCTGACAATGTTAATTTATATTCCCTCCTTCTTTCACCAGTATTGGTGCACAGGAGAGAAACCAGTCTCTTCCATCCATTTCTGTCATGAGCAGCTGCTTCCATTTGCTCTGTGGTGTTGAAATCAACTGTTCTGCCCTCCCTCCAAGGGTTCTTCTGAAGCCTTCTCTTGGGAGACCTCATTTCCTCATTTGAGAGCTCCATATGGGAGTCTGTGTGTTGGTATCCAGAGTATGTGCCCCAAGCATATCCGATGTTTCCTTCCAATTCTAGAGGAGATGAGCTCCTGATTGGCAATTTATCAGATCTCTGCATTGGTAATAAAGACCCTCCATCCAGAATCTTTCATAGGTACTTAAGGTATGTCTATACCGCAAATTAAAAATCCATGGCAGGCCCGTGGCGGCTGACTGGGGTTCAGTCTAAGGGGCTATTTCACTGACATGTAGATGCTCAGGCTGGAGGCCCAGGCTCTAGTACCCTGAAAGGTGGGAGAGTCGGAGAGTTGCAGCCTGAGCCAAAACATCTAGTTGTTCATCCTTACAGTGTATATTGCATCACTGTATGTAACCGTGATGTCCACTTTAGATGGAATTCCATAAGACAAGAATATTTCATAATGTAAGCCTATGAAAGCTGTCAAATGCCTTTTGAAAAATCGGTGAAGTTCATAGTAAGGGGAGCCGGCAATGCTAACCATCTTCTGATGGCCCTTAATGTGAATATCTGATCTACACAGGATCTCTGGGGCTTGAGTCCAGCCTGGTCTTCCATAAGATTTACATCTATTGCTTCTGTCTTCCTGTGTAGTGTCACATTAAGAAGACTTTCCTCACAACACAGAATAGTGGGACTCCTCTCCAGTTGTTAAATAAGATCATCCTTTTGGAGTATTCTGACTATTCCATGTTTTCACTGGTCAGAAGAAGCTTTTCCCCAAGACTTCATTGAACAGCTCTGCTAGTGTTGTTAGGGTGGCAGTGTCAACTACTGTTATGATATAGATATTCAGGCCTGTCTGTAAAGGCCTATACTCTAAGAATTTAGGTGTATTCTTATCACTTGGCTAGTGATAGAGGTATAAAAGAAAGAATCAAAACCACTGTCTGCCAGTGTAAGGGCCTTCTCTTACTGTGACAGTTTGTGGCCCTGTGCTTAGGCTCAGGCCTTTGGCTAAGCAGCAGAGGCAGCCATAAACTGGGAAGCGAACAGTCACATCCTCACATTCCAAACTAGTCACATTGAAATAAGGTGCTATTGGGCTGTTAGGCACTATCAGGACAGGATTGTATTCCTCTCACCTCCAGAGAAAGGGAAGTGCCTAGAAAATGTAAAAGGAAACTTAGTTTGATAGCATCCTGTCTGGCAAGAACTCACTTATCAATAGCTGGGATGTGAAATCCTCACTTCTGTATTGTTTTGTCATTATAGTTCCCACTTTGCTGCTGTTTGTCTGTATAATCTCTGTCTGGTTCTGTGATTGTTCCTGTCTGCTGTATAATTAATTTTGCTGGGTGTAAACTAATTGAGGTGGTGGGATATAATTGGTTACATAATCATGTTACAATATGTTAGGATTGGTTAGTTAAATTTCAGGAAAATGATTGGTTAAGGTATAGCTAAGCAGAACTCAAGTTTTACTATATAATCTGTAGTCAATGAGGAAGTGACGGGGTGTGGGTGGGGGTGGGCATGTGGGTGTGTGAGATGGGAACAGGGAAAGGGGTTAAGAAAATTGGAATCATGTTTTGCTAAAGGGGGAGATGGGAACAGGGAATGGGAGTAAGGAAGTTGGAATCATGTTTTGCTAAAGGGGGAAATGGGAACAGGGAATGGGAGTAAGGAAGTTGGAATCATGTTTGGCTAAGGGTAGGAATGGGAACAGGGACACAGGTGTAAGGCTCTGTGGTGTCAGAGCTGGGAAGGAGGATACTAAGGAAGGAAACTGGAATCATGCTAGCTGGAAGTTCACCCCAATAAACATCGAATTGTTTGCACCTTTGGACTTCGGGTATTGTTGCTCTCTGTTCATGCGAGAAGGACCAGGGAAGTAAGTGGGTGAAGGAATAAGCCCCCTAACAACTACTTTTAGTATTTCTGATCTCATCATCTCCCACTGTTTTTTTTTTCCAGCTTCTTGATCACAGCCTTTTCTCCTGACATCTCTTTTGGACCAAAGTCGATATCAAGTTGATCAGGTTGACATGTTTCATCAAACTCTGATGCTGAGGTAGGGTTGGGTCTGAGGATTTCTTAGAAATGTTCCTCCCATGTTTTGAAGTTTCCACATAAGGTTTTAGTCACTTGGTAAATGCCTTTGTGGTTTCCTATCATATCAACAGTCTCAGCTGCTATGTCTTTAATGTATCTATGTTTATCTTTACTTGCATTGCTTTTTTTTAAATTGATGTCTACTTTTTTGTTCTCCTCATTGGCTTTTATTTAATTTGTCTTAGGAAAACTCCTGAATGCTATCATTGCTTTTCTTTCCTCAACAAGGTGCCACATCTCTTGGCTTATCCAGTTCTTTTTCCATGTATGCTGATTGCTGCAGCTTGAGGCAGTGTCTCTGAGCACTGTCCATTTTTCTTCAGATCCAGTCAGTGTCTCATCTTCCTCTGCTTCTGGCAGTGGCTCATATCTGTTCTTTAACTGAGTTTGGAATTTCTCACAGTATTCTGTTTTCAGTTCTGCAGTGTTGATTTATTTTGCAACTTTCTGTTTAAAGCTATTCCTTCTCAGTTTTAATTTCAGTTTGGCAATGCAAAGATTGTGGTCTCTGCTGGTTGATATGCTCATGTGTGCTGGACAGATGAACTGTAACTTGATCTGATGAAGATGAGATCAGTCTGATTTTTTGTTTTACCATCTGGTGAAGTCTGTGTTTCTTTATCTATGTCATTATGAGGGAACAGGATTCATGCAAGAATGAGAATAGACACCAAGCACAATTCAGTGAGTCCCTTGCCAGTTTGGTTAACGATTCCTGTCCCATGCTTCTCCATTGCTCTTTCCATTCCTTGGTTATCATATCCTACTTTAGCATTACATTCACCCATCATAAGAAATAAACTAGGTTTTTGTAATCTACCAGCCAAACCTCAGAGGCAATTATAGTGATGAGGATAAAGATAAATTCCATGTTCCTTTAGGAATCTGGTTTGGAATCTGGTTTATATGATGCCCTGGTTGATGTGGTGCTTCTCCTCCCCCCCCCCCCCCGCCCCCACAGAATCTGTAATAATAAGGGCAAATTCCTCTATATGTATTGTGACAGGGTCGGGCCGGATGGCTACAGGAGAATAATAGAAGGCATACATTTTATCCTCAGGTTAAGTACGTCCCTTTTCCCTGGGTAAGGTAACTGGGAAGGTTCCAGAACAATCAGGAACATTCTGGAGACAATTAAGACAGACAGGCTGATTAGAACACCTGCAGCCAATCAAGAAGCTGCTAGAATCAATTAAGGCAGGCTAATCAGGGCATGTGGGTTTAAAAAGGAGCTCACTTCAGGTTGTGGTGTGCGTGTAAGGAGCTGGGAGCAAAAGGCGCTAGGAGCTGAGAGTGAGAATGCATACTATTGGAGGACTGAGGAGTACAAGCATTATCAGACACCAGGAGGAAGGTCCTACGGTGAAGATAAGGAAGGTGTTAGGAGGAGGCCATGGGGAAGTAGCCCAGGGAGTTGTAGCTGTCTCAGAGCTGTTCCAGGAGGCACTCTAGACAGCTGCATTCCACAGGGCCCTGGGTTGGAACCCGGAGTAGAGGGCGGGCCCAGGTTCCCCCCAAACCTCCCAACTCCTGGTCAGTTTCAGGAGGAGTTGACCTGGACTGTGGGTTCATGAAAACGACCAAACTGAGGGCTGCCATGAAGCTCCAAGGCGAGCAAATCCTCCAATAAGCTCAAGACCCACCAAGGTAGAGGAGGAACTTTGTCACAGTATATTGTCACTATGACCTTAATAGATCAGATATCTCTTCTCTTGCTTAAAGTGCTTCTTATCCACACTTGTCAATTTGTTCTCACTGATGCCCAGGATTTCAAGTCCATATTTGTGCATCTCCCTCATGATCTGTGACTTCTCTGATATTTGAAATATTGTTCTCATGTTCCAGTAAACTACTATGAAGTTTTATTGCTGCCAGCATAACTCTTTTGTGGTCCTGGCTTCCAGAGGCTGGTTTTCACCAGTACCTTTCTGTCACACAAAGGGTCAGCAGTATTCTCTGCTGAGCAGCCATTTTTACGAAAATGGTAGCTTGGTTCTATTTGTTCTATTATTATGGAACCTATTATAAATAAATCATGAACTCATATGATGTGTCCACTGGTGCCCACATCTACAATTAATATGCATACTGAATGATGATCTGAATGATGCTTTTCATGTCTGTTAACACATCTGTAGAAATAATCCTTTGAGTTACCAGGTAAGTCTCTAAAGATAGCTGTAATATACATTATAATCATAGGTCAAGGCCTGCTGTCCTTATCCAGACAAATTCCCTTTTTTTTCGAGTGGGCATTTTGCCTGTATAGGTCCCATGAGAATTTTGCCTAAGAAAGGACTTTAGGGTTAGTCTCAAAATAAGTTACAGAAGTATACTAGAAATATGATTGAGAAGCTGCATGTCAACCTGCTAAATGAATTAAGAGGACAGGAAAAGAACATGAATGCATTTAATCTTTTGAACGTGCTGGTATGTCACTAACACCAATCGCTTATTTGTGAACTCTTCCAGATTGATGTATTAGTATTATACTTCTCTTGCTGAAAATCTGGTGTTTATGGCACTCTTTTATTGATATCTGCTTTTTTGCATTCAACTAAAGATATATAGTCAGTGTCACTAGCATGGGGCACATTATTTTATTCAGTGGGGAACTATTTCACTTGTACTATCACACTTGATCAACACCAAAGGAAGTACTGAAAATGAAAACAAGACATTCAACCCAGCACAGAACAAATCAAGATTTATAAAGTAGAATATTCACTAGCAGCTTGCTCTTGGATTTAGAAGATTTAAGCATTAGCCAGTAGCAGGTAACCTAATTGGTAACCTAATTTCTTAGTGTTGGTATATTGGTAACCTAATTTCTTAATATTGAAAACTATATAAACCTTCAGGTTTGATTATTTACAACCTGGCAGAGTCTGATGTGATAATCTTAAAGTGTTAAACGTTTAATATTTATGAAAACCAAAGTTCTCTGAGCTTTGTTAAATTCACTTACAATATCTTGTAGTTAATGACAAACATTTAGATTGGTAATAGTTGGAACTACATACAAGGCAGCTGCTTATTTTCTGTGACACACAGCTGTAGGAAACAAAATATCATTGATGGTGATGAAAACAAGTTTTGAGAACAAAGAGTATATTGTAGCCCACATGATGTTTTCAACTTTGATTTATCAATGGCTGAGAGATGGAAAGCAATTTTATGGGTTTGGGCACAGACAAAGTGCAATGGTGCATATCAGTGTGGGTGTCTTTCATGTGTCTGTTTCATTAACATCTAAGAGTCTCAACTTTGGTTTTGGGAGGAAATAAAAAAAGAGTAAAGCGCCTAATAAAAGGCACATGTAAACTGTTAATGTTCATTTACCAGATCCTGCTTAAAATCTTGTAGTCTCAAAGCTAATTTCATTCAACTACCTTTTAATTATAGTGCCTTGCTCTGAGTTCCAAATATAATGATTTTTAATATAACTTGCACTGTTCTGTATCCAATGTAGAATTTAATCTTGTAATTTATTCAGTCAAAACCATTGTATTTTGTAATTAAACCACTCACAAAAAAACACCACTCCATTAAAATAATACTAAGACTCTAACTTAAGTCTGAAAGCTAAGGAATTTTAGAGTGGAGGCTGAAACTCTTTAGCTTATGATAATAGACTGTAGTGCAGAATGTGGATAAAGTGTGTCTTCCTCCCTTATTTAGATCCCTGTCCCTGCTATGACAGATTGAGAGAGAAGATAAAGTCATATTTGGCTGTCTTCCTTTGGCATGCTAATATCAGACCCCAAATCAAGATTAAAATAAGAGTGTATTTGCTGTAGCAAAATAAGTGTGTATTTAGTGAACAGGAAACATTAGTCTCATTCAACTTTTAATGTTAAATAATTAACATATTATTAAATTAAGGAAAGCGGCAAAAGTAACTCTCATAGTTGACAGGTTTCAGAGTAGCAGCCGTGCGTCCTCAGCTTTCGTCCCCTAATGCCCCTACTCTACTTGTGTTGACATCTTCATCATCTGGACCCATGGAAAAGGAGCCCTTGAGGAATTCCACCATGATTTCAACAATTTCCATTCATCGTCAACCTCAGCCTGGACCAGTCCACAAAAGAGATCCACTTCCTGGACACTATGGTGCTAATAAGCGATGGTCACATAAACACCACCCTATACCGGAAACCTACTGACCACTATTCCTACCTACATGCCTCCAGCTTTCATCCAGATCACACCACACGCTCCATCGTCTACAGCCGAGCTCTACGATACAACCGCATTTGCTCCAACCCCTCAGACAGAGACAAACACCTACAAGATCTCTATCAAGCATTCTTACAACTGCAATACCCACCTGCTGAAGTGAAAAAACAGATTGACAGAGCCAGAAGAGTACCCAGAAGTCACCTACTATAGGTGAGGCCCAACAAAGAAAATAACAGAACACCACTAGCCATCACCTTCAGCCCCCAACTAAAACCTCTCCAACGCATCATCAAGGATCTACAGTCTATCCTGAAGGACGATCCATCACTCTCACAGATTTTGGGAGACAGGCCAGTCCTAGCTTACAGACAGCCCCCCAATCTGAAGCAAATACTCACCAGTAAGCACACACCACACAACAAAACCACTAACCCAGGAACCTATCCTTGCAACAAAGCCCGTTGCCAACTGTGTCCACATATCTATTCAGGAGACACCATCATAGGACCTAATCTCATCAGCCACACTATCAGATGCTCATTCACCTGCACATCTACTAATGTGATATATGCCATCATGTGCCAGCAATACCTCTCTGCCATGTACATTGGTCAAACTGGACAGTCTCTACATAAAAGAATAAATGGACACAAATCAGACGTCAAGAATTATAACATTCAAAAACCAGTCGGAGAACACTTCACTCTCTTTGGTCACTCAATTTACAGACCTAAAAGTGTCAATTCTTCAACAGAAAGAACTTCAAAAACAGACTCCAACGAGAGACTGCTGAATTGGAATGAATTTGCAAACTGGATACAATTAATTTAGGCTTGAATAAAGACTGGGAGTGCATGTGTCGTTACACAAAGTAAAACTATTTCCCCACATTTATTCCCCCACCCCCACCCCTCAGTGTTCTCAGACGTTCTTGTCAACTGCTGGAAATGGCCCACCTTGATTATCACTTCAAAATGCCCCCCCCCCCCCCCCGACTGGTAATAGCTTACCTTAAGTGATCACTTTCGTTACAGTGTGTATGGTAACACCCATTGTTTCATGTTCTCTACGTATATAAATCTCCCCACTGTATTTTGCACTGAATACATCCGATGAAGTGAACTGTACCTCACAAAAGCTTATGCTCAAATAAATTTGTTAGTCTCTAAGGTGCCACAAGTACTCCTTTTCTCATAGTTGATGGGTTTGGGCTTTACCTATTTGGTTTTAAGTGAATATTCATATCTTATAAGGCAAGGACACCATTTTTTATATAACTGATGTGAAGGACTTTTCAATATGAAATCTGTTTGGTTTAGCCACCAAATAATTAAAGAGGGATGTGGGTATTGAAACATAAAAGTTCATAGATGTGTAAGGCCCAAATGGAACACTATGATTATGTAGACTGACCTCCTGACCAACATATTCCACAGGTCTGGGGATATCTGGGGAAGCAGCATGGTGTAGTACAGGCGTTTCTCAAACTTCATTGCACCATGACCCTCTTCTGACAACAAAAATTACTAAATGGGGAATGGGGGACTGAAGCCCAAGCCTTGCCAGCCTGGGAGGCGCCGACACTAGAAGGCTTCAGCCCTGAGTGTTAGGGCTCGGATTTTGACTTCTGCCCCTAGCCCTAGCAAATCTAACGCCAGCCCTGGTGACTCTATTAAAACAGAGTTGCAACCCACTCTGGGGTCCTGATCCACAGTTTGAGAACTGGTGTAGTAGATTGGAACTGAACTGGGAGAAAGGAGACCTAGCCCAACTTTCCAGTTTTGCCACTCATCTGTTGTGTGTCTTTAGGCAAGTCACATAGCCTTCTCTGCCTTTATTTACCCAGGTGTAAAATGAAATAATTGTACTTAACTTCCATTACAAAGCACTCTGAGATCAAAGGAATGAAAAGCACTAAGCATCATTATCTTAATAGCTTAAGACCTGAGCTTGCAACCCCCTGAGAAGCATGCATGTACAAAAATAGTTTCACTGAAGTTAATAAGCCTGCTTCCATGTGTAAGTGCTACTTAATGTGAGTAAAGTTTGCAAAATGGGATCCTGTATTAGTAACAGTAATTAACTGATTGGTCCCTGCTGGAAAAAGTCTAACAATTACCATTTTAATGGTATGAATTGTGAATTTTCAGATTCCAGGTTAAAAAAATGTTTACCAACATTTTACACTTATATCTGGTGTCTTCTTAGCCAATATCACTGATGCAGTGACATAGGGAACAATCCAAAGAGGGGCAAATCCTAAATGCAATCAGGATGACCAGATAGCAAGTATGAAAAATCAGGATAGGATGTGGAGAGTAATAGGCAACTATATAGGACAAAACTCTGAATATCAGGACTGTCCCTATAAAATCGGGACATCTTGTCACTCTAAATGCAATCTCTGGCTCAAGTAGCTTCTGGGACGGAGGGGATAGAATAGCTAGGGGAAACGTATAGACCCTACTCAGAGGCTCATTACACAAACCCTTTTTCTGGTCCCCTGCAGGTGGAAGGAGGGGTGAATCTGCACAGGAGCAAACCTTCTATGTCCATCTCCACTGGCATACTCCTGTGCAGGGGACCCCCCAGAGATCTGCCATGCTGAGAACATGGAATATGTATCTCCTTTAAATTCTGCCCCTACATTTGCAGAATGGAACCTCACTGGTTCTGCTGCTTGGGGAGCTTCTGTACTCAGAGGAAGGAGTTGGATTTGGGCCATAGTAAGCCATGTGGCTCTGTGTAGTTACTTTGAGATAGATATGCTGTTATAAATGTGGGGAGGAGGGGTATCTCCCTTTTATGGAAACTCAGACAGCCAGTAGCTATAAAATCTCTCTTAGTAGCTGTTCTCTAATTGCTCTACCTGTAAAGGGTTAAAAAGTCTCATTGCTGTGCATAGGTAAAAGGAAGTGAGTGGGCACCTGGCCAAAAGAGCCCATGGGAAGGCTAGAACTTTTTAAAATTGAAAAAAGACTCCCCTTCTGTTTGTCTATCTGTCTGTTGTTCTCCCAAGGCGAGGCGGACAGGGCAGAGCTATGCTGTAAGAAGCTTGGGCCAGGTATGAAAAAAATCATCAGTATCATACCTAGAAACTACTCATTTAAAATGCCAGATATGTAAGTATATCAGGAAATATCTAGGACGATGTGATTAGGTTTTTCCCTTTTATTTCGTTATGGCTTGTGGATTCCTCTGTGCTAACCCCAGGTGCTTTTGTTTTGCTTGTAACCTTTAAGTTGGACCTCAAGAAAGCTATTCTTTGTGCTTAATCCTTGTAGTTGCTCTTTTAAAATCTAGCAATAGCCTGAGTTCCCAGAGGTATGTTTTATCTTTTTTTTTTTAATAAAATTTACCTTTTCTAAAGAACCGAATTGGATTTTTGTGTGTTAAGAGGTTTGTGCACATGTTGTTTAATTAGCGGGTGGCAACAGCTGATTTCCTTTTGTTTTCTTTCTCAGCTCTTCCCCAGGGGTGTGGGGGTTGTGTGTGAAAGGGCTTGAGGGTACCCCACAGGAAGGAATTCCCAAGTGCTCTTTCCTGGGCTCTCAAAGGGGTTTTGCACTTGGGTGGTGGCAGCATCTACCCATCCAAGGTCAGAGAAAAAACTGTAACCTTGGGAGTTTAATACAACCCTAGAGCGGCCAGTATTAATTTTTAGAATCCTTGCGGGGCCCCACCTTCTGCACTCGAAGTTCCAGAGTGGGGAATTAGCCTTGACATATGCCTTGCCTGATATAAGCTATTCTGGGCCTGGACCATCATTTACTTTGTGCTCACAGAATGTGCTGCCCAATGGGGGTCCAGTCTAGGTGCTACTGTAATAAAAATAATAAATAATGCCTCCTCCTTTAAAGTTCTATAGACTATGAAACTATAGGAACATTTTCAAACCAGTCTATAGCAGGTACATACATTCTGTATTAAATGCTATTGATTTTGAGTATTTTTTATGAATCCCTATATTTTCATTCGTATTACATTCTCTATGGGACTTTTCAATAAGGTTTAGATAGGCAACAGAGTTAACAGGAATCAGTAGCTATCTGAGAAAGCACTAGTAATACATACATATTAGAAAGTAATTTCTGATTGACAGCTTCCTTTTCCCATGGTAACCAATATCTATGCATTGTTTGTTCTAATCCCATTTTTGAAAGTTTTTACAAATGAAAGATTTCTTTTGCAATAAATAGCAATGAGCATGGCATCTTGGTAATATTAGAATCACACTGATTTTAAGTGGAGGTCAGAAACCAGACAACTAAAACAAATATGAACAATCAACCTGCATTTTCATCTTTGAGACATTAGAGATGATTCAGAAGAGAGAAGAACAGCAAGTAGAAAAGGAACATTATGTGAAATAGTCGTAGTGACGCAACCTCCCAGAAATAAAGTCCCTCCTTAAAACTCACTTCTGTTTATTAACTTTCCACCACTAATTTCTACCGTGGCTCCATCTACGCCCACTCTGGCATATCACAATTATTTTAAACAAAGAGAAAATTGCCCATTGTGTTCTACAAATAAAATAAAATGTATAGGGCCAACTTTCCTAAACTACATTGTCACAAGAGCATCCCCCTTTCCACCCACCTGCTACCCACTTTGGCCTGTTGTTATTTGTTCTGTCTGTCTAACCCAGTATGGGGCTGGGTGTGACAGTAAAGTGTCACACATAGTGGTATTGAAAACTAACACACACACACACAGCCCAGATATAAAGTTTGTACAAGAAAAAAAGCTGTTTTACTGTTCAAGACATAGGTAAAAATAAATACAGTGGAAAAAATGCGTGTACCACATAGTATTGTGATCCATCAAAATCCTGTCTCAACCTTTGCCCAAAATGTGAACCAAACCCAAACAATTTATTTTCTGATCTGCTCCTCAGATGACACAGATATGTGATGCCTCTTTCTCAGGGCAGATAATAAAAGTACAGTGTAACTCACAGTAGCTAGAAACATGCAGCATTGCCATACAATGTGTTAAGAAGGAGACAGCAGAGGCTGTGAAGAGAAAGCTGGTGTGCAAGATTCCTGGTGATAAGGAAAATAATGGCTGTGGTCACTTACAAGCTAGCATAGCTGAAAGCTAAATTTATTCAAGGCAATACAGTTTACTGTGGACAATCTAACAATGTTCCCACCTAGCTGGGGAATTGTTGGGGTTTTTGTCTGTTTGCTTGGGTTTCACATGTTTTTTGGGAGTGGGGGGTGGGGGAGAGAAGGGGTTCTTAATCTCAGAATATTTATCTTATTAGTAGTACAATATTCTTGTTTATATCAGTTTTAGATTAACTAAGTTTGGGACTTCCATGCCAAGTTGTATCTTTTAAATATACCCTAACTGCTGTTCCTTCAGACACCCACTCCATTTCAGAAAGTTGTATTGTGGTGGTTTATGTTTCTGTGTGTCCCAGCTCACTGACAATTGGAATGTTAAACTTACTCAAATGTGTGCGCTCGTGTGTCCTCTACTAGCTGGCCCACAGCATGCTCTAGCTAAGTGGATACTAGAAAACGAGAAATAGGTCCACAGCATGGCTAGATTCCAGAAGGTGGATTGCTATTGGAATTCTGTCATAAAGGATCCCTTGAGCAGTGACTGCAGAACAATTCCTGAACCCACCCCGTGGCCCACCCCCAACTCATAAACACTGTCTGTATATTATAATGAAATGTGACATCAGGAGGCGATAATGCCTCCCCAGACATCCCATTTAGGGAAGCAGGGTCTCCTTAGCTGAATGAGGGCTGGGGAGGATACCAGGGAGCCAAGCAGACCCTCTCCTCCAGTTCCAGAGCCAGCTAGAAGTTCTCTCAGGCGTGTGCGCACACACGCACACACACACACCCCTACCTACCTACCTGCCTGGCGGGCAATTTGGGGAAAGGCACAGAAAATCCGTATACATAATTCCTTCCCAGTTCTCTCACACTAAAACCATTCCTTTGGTACTCTGACAGAGTACCCATTACTGTGGTAACATCTTCCCACCCCTTTCATTGAACCCTGTGTTGATTGCTGTTGCACATGGAAAAGTCACAGAGTCTAAGGCCAGAAAGGACCACCAGATCATCTAGTCTGACCTTCTGTATATCACAGAACCTCAGCACCACCCACACACTAAACCCAACAATCAAAATTGGTCCAAAGTACTACAGCCCACAAGAGACTAGGCTATGATGTGCCACAGGCAGAGAATAGGAGATATTGAGGCACACCAACACCCTAGACCCCACAATGGCAGGGAAATAATTAAATGAGATACACTCAGTGACCCACACCTGCACACTGCAGAAGAAGGTCACTGACAATCTAACCTTGGGGGGAAATTCCTTCCTGACCCCACATATGGGGATCAGTTAGACCGTGAGCATGTGAACAAGAACCTGTTAGCCAGATACCTGAGAGAGAGAGAGAATGCTCAGTGCCACTTCAGAGTCCTGGCCCTCCCTGTCCAATATCCCATCTCCAGCCATGGCCATCCCTGATGCATCAGAGGAAATGGGAGATGCAATCCCTTCCTGACCTCTGCAGGTACCTGGCTGAAACCCTGAAGCATGAGCTTTTAGAAACATAAGGTATCAACTGGAAATAAGCCCCAGGGCTGCTGCTGGGTAGACATCTGTTTTAGAGACAACAAATCCTGCATCTTAGGGGTTAGATGACCCTTGCTGTCCCTTTTAACCATATGGTTCTAGAATACCCTCACAAGCAACCCCATCAGACAATTGCACTTGTGATTTTGTCCAGCTCTGTCTCAAAAGACCAGGCTCTAGAGAGGCAGTGGAGAAGATAGGGAGCTCATTTGAATGAACTTTGAACCATTTTCTGGAGCTTACAGGACCCTACCGCAGAACAGCAGCAGAGCTGGACAGTCACTCTATGTCCCCAAAGGGTATGTCTATGCTTAAAACACTACAGCAGTTCTGCTGCACAACTTCAGTGTAGACACTACCTATGCTGATGGGAGGGCCTTAACCATCAGTAGTCTCCTGAGATAAATTCTGACTATTCTCGATCTTTCATTCTTAGGTAAATTGATATACTTGTACCTCAACAGGCCTCTCAGGAGTCTATCTATTTAGAAGTCCACCAGCTTCTGGTACTTTTTCCCTCCATTTGAAACCATTTCTATAATAACTATTAATTGCCTTAAAGATGATTAAATGTGCATATAGCAGGGACTACAGATATGTGAGGCATACAATAGGGTTATTACTGACTGGGGATGGTAAGAGATTAAATAACCAGAGTTGGACATTCACCTTTTCAACACTTACACAAACTTCTTCTTTTGCATCAAGCTCAGAGCTCCTTCAGAAAAGTACTCTTGATGGAACAGACATCAGGGGGACACTTTCTTCATCTTTGTATTTAATAGATCCCTTTTACCCAAATTCTCTGCTTCCACACGGCACCCACTCATTCCCTTTAACAGAAAAGAGGAAAGTCACTAAGGGTATATCTACATTTAAAATGCTATAGCAGTGCACCTGGACCCCTGCAACTATAGTGTGTCACTGTAGACACTACCTATGGCAATGGGAGGGATTCTCCCTTCAGTATAGGTAATCCATCTCCCCTAGAGGTCATAGGTAGGTTAATGGAAGAATTCTGCTGTCTAAACCAAGGGGTTAAGTCTATATAGTTACATCTCTCTGGGGTCTGGATTTTGCACACCCCTGAAAGACATATCTATATCACTGTAAATTCCTAGTGTACACCAGCCCGAAGACACCAGGCTGTCCATTCTTAGAAGAGGTAAGGTGCTCACTGATCCTTATAGGCCCCCTCACAACTCTCATGGAAGTCACTGAGTGCAGCTGGTATGACTAAATTCCAGGAAATTGTTTGAATATTTAGGGTAAATTACTGTCAGGTTTTTTTTCACATGCTGTTTTGCACACAAGCAATAGGGAATATTTTCATAAGAGCAAGTCAAACAACTAATGTAATCCAAAGGGGAAATACTTGCGTGTGCAGTCATCTAGATAAATTAAAAATCGATTGCATATGCATACTGTCAGATTTGTATAAAATTAATGTAGAAGGCTGTGTGCACAATTGCACTTTGATTACTGAGCCCTTCTTGTTAATAAACATGACGCCTCCCACTTGCCCACTCATTGGCTCTCTTTAACTTGCATTTTACACCTCATTTTTCCTTTTAAAATATACTTTCCAGAGCTAAGAAAAAAAAAAAAACAGAAGCAGTCAAAATCTGAATTTTATTGAAGCTGAACTGTTATTAGTACTATTATTCAGCACTGGCCTAACTCCGCTCCTGGTGAAGTCAATTTCAACTTCAATGGAAGTAGAGTTAGGGATGGAATAGGCCACTTCTGAGAAATTCCACCGTCCATATTTACAGTAGTATCCAGAGAATGGAGAGCAGGGGGCCAAGTGCAAACACATAGTAAGAGATGGCCCCTGCCCCCAAGGAGCGTTTACTATCTCAACAGATAAGACAGACAAAAGATGGGATAATATGATGCAACATATAAGCAGAGCATGCAGCGTGAGATCTGGCAAATGTCATGTTAGTTGCACATTTCGTTGCTCTAACACGGCTGTTCCTCTGAAACCTTTCCTTGCTTTGTATTTTGTGGGTCTATTAGAGAAGACAGGGAGAAGGCTTGGTGAAGGGGCTGAGTTAATAGGAGGGTTTTTAAAAAAAAAAAAACAGGAAAAGATGCTAATAAGGTGGGAGAGAAGGGAAGAGGATGAAGGGAAGAATGAAGAGGAACATGGAGAGCCCAGGAGTGAGTTTGTAGCGAAGAGACTGTGTGGGAGAGGGTAGAGGGAGGTTCGAGCAAACAGCGAATCATCACAGAGAAAATAACAGAGTGCAAATTGAAGAAAGCAGAGTCTGATGACATTACTTGTGTCCTGGGGTTCCTTAACCCACCACCATGCTACTTCTGTTGTGGTTGCTACTGGGGGAGGTGTCTGTTCCCAGGACTACCTCCATTCTAAAAGCTTCTTCCTCCACCAGCCATGCAGGGTAAGGGAGGAAGGTACATCATGCGTGAAATCTGCTCCAGAGCAGGATCCCCCCATGCTGCATCCAGAGGGGTAGAAGAATGGGTGGCCATGTAGTGGGTCTCAGTCCCTCACCTCACTGACCTGGACACTGCCCCAGTTCTGTCCATTCTCTGGCTCCTGTGATGATTCTATTCTGGGAGCTTCTTCCTGGCCTCAGCCACAGAGCTGGGGAGTGGAGGGGTACATGGTGCTTGCTCCAATGGGAGGCATGTATTACCTTCCTTATTAAATGTTTACAGAAAATGATTTTTCCCCTCCAAATTCCCTGTAACTCCTCACAGAAATCATATTTAGCTTGTATCAAATCTACACTTCTCAAAGATTTATATTTCTAAAATGATTTTTATAAAAACCTTTGGCCTGTATAAGCCTTGTTAACATTGTAAACGTGACCATTCTGTCTTATTTTATATGCATTGTATAAACAAAAAACGTAATGATTTTCCAAACAGATCTATCCCTGGATAATTGAATTTGTAGGAAGCAGAGAATAAAAGATATAAATGAGAATGCTTTAAAATAATTGTAATTACATTTGCGAATGTATTGATTACATTTGGAGATTTGCTGTTAGACAACTAATCCCAGGATGCAGACGTTAAAAAAAAATCACAATTCTGTGCTTAAACAGATTACCATATTTCCAGACCACACAGGTGTTACACTGCTTTATCTTTCTGGCACACTCTGGTCTCTTGTCTTTAAATACTACTTCTTGAAAAAGGAAAGTTTGTGTTCATAGATGCACAGCACTATGGACATAGATACTTTTACAAATGCTGTGCAAGCACATCTATTAGAAAAAAATTGCCTTAAATGTCAAAACCTACTGTTCACTGAATTTATTATATAATTAACCATATGTGAAGAATTAAACATAAAGGTCCTAATGTTTGAAAATATCTCAACTCAGCCTCTGATTTTGCACTTGGAAACAAATCTACAAAAATCTTTGGATGCTTTTCATAGTACTGAGATATCTAATCAAAAGAAGAAATGTGAGATCAGAAAATCTAAACTCTAGTCTCATCTTTTCTGTTAAAAGAAAAGGAGTACTTCTGGCACCTTAGAGACTAACCAATTTATTTGAGCATGAGCTTTCGTGAGCTACAGCTGTAAAAGCTCATGCTCAAATAAATTGGTTAGTCTCTAAGGTGCCACAAGTACTCCTTTTCTTTTTGCGAATACAGACTAACACGGCTGTTACTCTGAAACCTATCTTTTCTGTTGATTCAGTATGTGAAATTAGAAGTCACTTAGACAAAAAAATTTCCAGTGTTTCCTAGTTGCACCTAAGTCTATATTTAAGCATTTTAATTTGTTGTGGCCTGAGCATGTATTCAGGTGTCTAATTTTACACTGTCAAGTTTGAATGTTTTCATTTTAACCTGTCTGTATCAATTTCTTAATCTATAAAATAGGAATATTGATGCTGACTGGAGTTCCGTGGAAACTGGAAATTCCATGTTGTGAAAAATTCTGAAATTTTGAAATTTGTTTATTTTCAATCCAATTCAAAATGAAAAACATTTCTATTTCATGTGAAATGAATTTTTTGAAAAATTTCACATGCGGTCAATCAAAGTTCATTTCAAGTTTAACTTTTTAAGTTCTGTAATGTTAATGCTAAAATAAAAAATAATTTTAAGCAAAACAATAATTCCATCTGAAATAATTCCATCTGAAAATTTCAAAACACAACATTTTTACCTTATCAGAATGCTTTTTTCCCCAAACTTTTTCTCGATGAAATTTCATTAAAATCAACATGTTCCTGCAGTATGTTTTAGTTTTGACAAAACTGCTGTTTCTGACGGAAAAAACATTGGTTGGAAAATTTTTGACAAGCTCTAATGCTTATCCTTGCTGTAAAGCTCCTTAGGAGCTACAATATAAAAGTGATTCACAAGTGCTAAGTATTTAACTACTCAGTTTCTGAACTCTCAGATACTTACCCTTC
The DNA here is from genome assembly GCF_965140235.1 of Caretta caretta. NCBI lineage: Eukaryota > Metazoa > Chordata > Testudines > Cheloniidae > Caretta > Caretta caretta. The sequence goes on along the minus strand of NC_134209.1, from coordinate 93,824,026 downwards.
TGCAAAGTCAGAGGCCATTTTGACAAAATTGCAGTTTTATCTTCTAGGATCTCATTGTGAGATCTGATTTTTGAAGGAGATGGGAAACACAGAGCAGACTGGGCCTGGGGATGAGGACTGGGACATGGCATAATCTCTCTTTCCCCATATCCTGTTAAGGCTTCGCTACAGGCACAATCTGATAAAAAGGAATTGGACTGCAGATTGGGAAATGTGTTTTCATGTCATTTCTCTTCCACCCCACCCCCACTGCCTTCCCCATGCACATTCACATGTAAAGAAAAGTTTGGTGAGGAAAGGGTTGTTGAAGAAAATAAGCAGAAGAGAGCTATTGGCAGCCTGACTCCTGAAGACGTTATTCTATCAGAGGGTTCTAGAACATAGTGAAGAGACAAGGTGTATATTTGGCAGATCTCAGGAGACGCATAAGGTACTGAATCCCATGGTTGTGCCATGGAGGCAATCCTGCTCCCTGATGGAATAGGGATGTGTGGCTCTGTGAATGAGAATTTGTAGAAAACTTCTCCTTCAGAGGGGACAATCTGCTCACTAAATAATTACACATAAAAAGTTGGATTATTTTATTTAAAATCTGGTTTTATTTTTTAAAGTATTGTCTGAGAATTATTCAAAATAAGGTAAGGGTTTTGTTTATACACTGTACAATGCAGAAGAACAGATTAGAAATAAGATCACATGTAGCCTTACGGAAGACCTCTGAGAGATGTACATGCTGGGCTGTAGCTGCCTGTCTATTTGAATATTTTCAGTGGAGCAAGGCATGCACAAGTCTTTGTGTTTCATTGAATTCTGGAGTATCATTTTCTGTCTGCATACAACCCAAGTGATATGAAGATAGCAGCCTTGTGTAGCAGAGATAGCAAGAACTTCTGAGATTGAGAAAGGCATTTCAGCAAAGGCAAGGAATTGTGGAGGAGAGATATACTTCAATTTTTTTTAAAACCAAATACGTTGAATTGAATTAGAATAGTAATTAATACTGCCCAAACTTCAACAGGCCCATGTCCTTATACAAACTGCACTGTGTATTTCAATAATCACAATCATTAAATGACTCAAATTCATATATATATATATATATATATATATATATATATATATATAATTCCAGAAGGGAACATTAGATCATTTACCTCCTGCATAATGCACTGAAGTAAAATAAATAAGTAAAGAAAATGACCAGTGCTAAACAGTACCAAAATTCTAGCCAATATATCAAGTTTCCAGTTTTTTAAACATGATTCTTGCATCCTTTTATGTTGATTTCATGAAGACTATTTTCTAAAAGTCCTAATATTTAAAATATGTATCTATTTTATGTGAATTCTGCAGCATTCTGAATTCTGGTATTGGTTGACCTTCATAAAATAAATACACTGACATTTGGTATTTTTTGTATGTCAAACAATCTGTCTGTCTAATCTAATAGGATCTTGTGTGTCAATTTGTACAAGGATACAAGTACAATAAAAACTATGCTTAGGAATGAAGAAACTGCCAATAAAATTTACAGCATGATTCTATTCTGATTTCACCAAGCTACTAAAAGCTCATAAAAAAGTAAACTTAGCACAGATACATGAGATACCATACATCTGAGTTTTAGCATTAATGAGAAATATAAAAAATGGTTGTGTGAAAGGAGCTGGAGGCTTACTAAAAAATAAAATACTTAGTTTAACAACAGTATCTTATTTATGAATAAAATTGCTCCTCCTTTTTCATTGATTTAGACATTGGTTGTATTATTCAGATGATGATGATGTTCCCACGCTCTATGGAAGTGTTATTACCCTGATATTCAAAAATTAGACAGGCATCACCAAAATCTCTTTCTGTATATTTGCTCTTTGAAGGTGATTGCTGTTACACAAGCACTAGCAAATATATAAGTACATTACGTACCAGAACAATAGCTGATGAACTGGCTCACCTCTTTTTGACATTTTTTTCTGATTGTATGCTGGGGCATTCTCCAGAAAACTAAGGATGAATACTGTAGGTGAGGTACAACTTTAGAATAACTGATGCACCTACCTCTTAAGAACAGAAGTTTGATATTGAAAGAGTTTATTATTGGAATCTGTTTAGCCAGCCAAATGCACACATTCAATAGTGTTAACATGACCAGAAAATTGCTGAGAAACAAACAAAAATCAATGCTATAGCTTGGCTGAAATCCAAGCTGAGATAAGACTTGCTACACTGAAGGGGTGTATGGTTCAGTTCGGAGGACACAGAGTAGAAAAGATAAAGTATTGTGAAAGTTAGAGGTTCATTGTGGGACAGAGATTCATAATGCTAATGAAGTGTTGTAGGGAAGGTCTTTTGTAGTATAGTCAAATGTCAAGAAACAGCACAATATAAATAAGTCTTTAGGTTTTTGAAGTGCTGTAATGTTCTAGCAAGAGGAACAAATTACAAATGCCGGCAAATCCCCAACCACTTCCTCTGCAGCAGGCCATTATTGATTCAGGACTGCAGCAGTCAACTTTTGTCAATGCAGAAGCAGCCCAGGCAGTCCAGATTCCTCTGTGGCCCAAACCCATTCCAGACCTGGTAGGAATGATTAATAGGTCCCTCTTATCCTCCGGGCCAGTGGCCATGGAAACTTTTCCTCTCAAAGTTACTATCCAAAGGCATCGAGTGACACTACAGTACAGTGCCATCCATGTTCTGCACTTCCCTCTTAGCCTGGGTATCTCATGGCTGGTCCTCCACAACCCCCTTATCTACTGGAGCGAAATACAATTTGAATTTTTCTCAGAATGCTGCCAGCAGTACAGCTTGACCCCAGGATATGAGCAGTGCACAATAGTTCCCCTCCAGTCACATGCCAGGGTTGCTGGCTTAGCAGACTTCCTGCTGAATCTGGTCTTCAATTTCCATCCAAATACAGTCTTTTGGAGGGGAAAAAAAGAATTCAGACATATTGCCCCTGTACCAGGGACTATGATTGCTCATTCGAGCTACAACCAGGGGAAACATCCCATTCAGATATGCATATGCCATGTTGGAGTCCTGAACAAGATGTGCTGTGTGCCTACCTTCAGGATAACCTAACCAGGGGTTTTATTAATAAATCCCATTCATCAGCTGGGACACCACTCCTTTTTTTTGTTAAACGATAGAAACCTCTAAGTATGTATGGATGACAGGGCCCTAATTCAGGTCACCATTAGAAATCGATACCTGTGACCACTAGTCCCCAACCTATTGGACTACACGAGCACCTCCTGTGTATATATAAAGCTAGACCAGACCTGGAGGGCATACAGCTTAGTCCATGTTAGAACTTGGGATGAATGAAGATCATCTTTTGAATGTGTGATGGTCACTTTGAAGATCTCATGATGCCATTTTTGGTTGTTCTGTAGCCAGATCCTTTCAGTCTTCTGGAGGAAATCAAGTGAATACAGAGTCTATCTTTAGGAAACATTTGCAAAATTTCCTCTTTGAGAAAGTGTTTCCACCATAAGTGAATCTCACAATATCAACATCCCCTTTCTATTCCCTACCCGCTGTCAGTCTTTCCTCTTCAAACAAAAGAAACCCTATCCCAATAGAGTTTTGACCTCCACAACGTTCACTAGGGACTTGGCTCTGCTTTTTAAGTTTTATATTTTTTTGTGCTGAGGCTAAGAGCAAACTTCAAGATCATAGACTCCTTGTTTTACACTGGGAATTTGACCCAGTTCAGCCAGTGATGTAGGGGAACTGGTGCAAACTCCAAGTACAGACAACAAAGATATGAACACATCAGTGGAGCTTACCCTTAAGTTTAGCAAAGGTGCTCAAACTAAAACTCCCCTGTTTTAACCTATAAGGAGCTGCAGGCAGATCTTTCTTGATGAGTCACACTTGGCTATGCACCCCTTCACATGTTCTGAGAAAGCTCACAACTATTGACCTTCAGCACAGAATGCAAAATATTTTTTTTTCCAGATACGAGAGAAGGTTGGAAGTGTAAAGGGAATAAGACAGGGCTTAGAGGTAGCCCTGGGTATTGCCTTTTACATTCTCCTACTTTGATTTATAATTGGATTTTGTTTAGGTCTAAGGCTGATTGGATTGCTTTGTACTGTACAATTTTGGATGTAATCTTTTAATTGATGCCAGAGTGCCTAGAGCTGGGGCATGGATAGGAACTTATTTTGTTTGAGAAATAGCAATAAATAAAAATCTTATGAGCTGCTACATGTACCTGCACCTTTCCAACTCAGCAGGGAAATGACTCATGCATCCTTGGGCAATCCTCTTTATAAATATTTGTGGTTTTGCTTGCCACAAGGAATGCAGGATAGCTCCCCACTCAGAAGGAATTATCATTCCCACAGATTCCGTTTGCTGCTTTTGTCAAATGTAAATGTATTGTACAAATGTCAGCTTTGGTTCAGAAGACAAATACAATATGGTCATGCAGGTTGACCCATTCTCTTGAAGGATTCACCCAATGCTGCTCTGTCTAAAATAACTATTTTTATACAGAGAGTCAGTACTGATTGCCATCTAATATATTTAGTCAGAATAATGAAGAAGATTCTAAGAACCCATTTTTCAATTACCAGTGCTCACTACAGACTCTACCTTTTTTCTCTTTGTCCGGTATGCTTGGAACAGCCTCAGAGATAACCTTGGCTAAGCTCTTTCCTTCAGCAAATGCCTTTAAACAATCCATTAAGCCTTTTAGCTATTAGGAATGTTCAACATTCTGTATTTGTTGCACCTTCCTGTATTGTACTCATCTTACTTTTAATCTGCAAGCTCTTCAGGCAAGGAATTGTATTTGTTTGACACATGACACCACATATGCAGCATGATGTACAGGAAGGTACAGTTCAGTCAGTGGGAGTGGCTGGGTTTTCACCACTTCTGAAAATCAAGTCACTTATTTAAGTGTCTGAATATGGATTTAGTTGCTTATCTGGACCCTAAAGAACTAAAGCATTCACAGATGCCCTCAAAATTATGGTGTTCATGTGCTTGGTGCTTGGAATTCCAGACCCACTCTCCCCCCCAGAAAAAACAAAAATCTTCCAAGATTAAGGAAGATGTGTACAGAATTGAATAATCACATAGTCATTGAGAGAAAGTGAGTGAGGCTCGTGCCTCACCAACTGTAATATGATTTCCAAGATACTTTCACATCTGTCAAACAACAATAATCCCACAATGAATGGCTGAATCAACACTTTTAAATGTTATTGAGTTTACTTTAAAAACTTGTAAGGCACTTGATATCATGATGAGTGTGGCACATAATGTCATGGCCTACGTAGCATTCCAGAAAGAAACGGTGTACACAGTGAAGAAAAGAAATGAAAAAAAATTGAAAGAACTTTTGATTTAGTTGCTGATAATTAGTGATATTGTTGATAAAAATATGCAATCTAATTAAAATCCGCTTCTATGCTTGACAGTTTGGAAACTGTACTTCACGTTGGAAAAGTTGTTAGGAGAGGTCCAAAGAATTTCATAGCAAAGGGACTTAGTTCAATGCCAGGTAAACTGGTTGAAACAATTAATAACAGAATTTAAAAAAGCAGCTGAACATGAGGTGATAGAGAATCTAACCTAGTTTCAATCAAGGAAAGTCATGACTCTCTCATTTACACATCTCAACAAAATATTGGATAAAGGACAACTGGCTGATATAATGTATTTGAATGTTCAGAAAGTCTTCGACATAGTTTTTCACATGAGGATCTTTAGAAAAATAAGTTGTCTTTACCTCTCACCATTTGCCTACTGAGTTTCCAAAATAGCTTCTTGTAAAAGGGACATTTTGAAAAGCTTTCTGAAGATTGATAAATTATGTGATATCGTTCCCCTTTATCTACTATCAGAGATATAGATCCTCAAGCTTCAGGACAAAAACCAACTACCGAGGACAGGTTTTTCTATTATTCTCCATAATGGGGTCTCTTTTGTTTTCTGCTAAAGTTCTCAGCCTTTTCCAGAGTTGGACCCTCTTTCTTTCTGGGACTACCCCTTCCATCTAGTCAACATTAGATCAGGCTGGGAATTTTCCAGCAAAACAGCTTTTCTTCAGAAAATGCTGATTCAACAAACTTTGTATAAAACCTGCCTGGTTACCTGTCAGTTCATCTAATGGGTTGCTAGGGAAGCTGGAGAATAGGGTCCTATATTCTAAGGCCAGAAAGGACTATTATGATGATCTAGTCTGAACTCCTCTTTAGCACAAGCCATAGAACTTCCCCAGAATAATTCCTGGAACAGATTTCTAAAAAAACCATCCAGTCTTGGTTTAAAAATTGTCACTGATGGAAAATTCAGCGTGACCCTTGGTAAATTGTTCCAGTTGCTCTCATAAAATTGTAAAAGTTATGCCTTATTTTCAGTCTGAATTTATTTAGTTTCAACTTCCAGACATTAGATCATGTTATACCTTTCTCTGCTAGAATAAAGAGTCCATTTTCATCTCTTTGTTCCCCATAATATATTGTAATCAAGTTACCCCTTAACCTTTTCTTTGTTAAGGTAGACTCAAAGACCTCAATCTAGTATCACTATAAGGCAGGTTTTCTAATCCTTGAATCATTCTCATAGCTCTTCTCTGAACTCTATCCAATTTATCAACATCCTTCTTGAATTGTTGGCACCAGCACCGGACACTGTATTCAGGATTAACCACACAAGTGCCAAATTCAGAGATAAAATAATCTCTCTACAGCAACTTGAGATTCTCCTGTTTTTGTATTCATGACTCTAGGGCTGACCTGACATGTGGACTACCCCAGCGCTAGGGACTCTATGGCTTTCAGGGTCTTTGGCTCTGGGGCAGCTCCACCATGTGTACTGCCTCAGAGATGGGTATCCTGTGGCTTTCAGGCTCCCCTTCACGGACATGGGAGCTATAGCTAGGAGTCAGCTCCCTGCTCTGCAGCAGGGAGCCTGGAAGCCAAGAGAACAGCTATTCAAGTAAATTCCAATTTTTGACAAGCTGTAGTCAACACCTAACTGGGCCCTCTCTCCAGCTGTTCACATACTCTCCAAGTTGAGAATCCATACTCTAAATCCTCTGGTGAGAGATCCCCTAATCCTTGAGAAAAATCTACTGGGAATCGAGTGGGCACAATGTCTCCAAAAAGATTATTTAAAAACCCTTGTTTTGGTCTATGCTTCCATACTATGTACTACATGAAAATCATGGAGCAATCTGAATAGAAGTTTTAAAAAAAAATTCTCTGGGTGGACATCATGCTCTATTTTCCAGTACAAACTTGGTAAAACAAGCAAGATATTTTGCTGTGCTTTTGCAGATATGCTGAATAAAAAAATATATGCAACACATCACTGAGAAGTAGTGGGAGTTCTGGACAACAGCTGAATGAATTTTGTGTGTCCTTTGAGTTTTCTAATGAAAACGAATGAGGAATTTGCAAGTTTCCACAAACTTCCCTTGAGCTTTTGCTACTTTTCTATAGACAGCACTGTAGGAATTTAACAAAGTGCTGAGACTGATGTCAGGATTAAAGGTTATGAGCTATGAAGACAGGCTGAAAGCTTAGATCCATAAAGCCCAAGCATGTAGATTGTTGAAATGGTATACTGAATGTCAACCTGAGTTATTTTTTTCAGCCTAACTGCACTAATTGGACAAGAGGGCATGAATGGAAATTAAAGGAGAAGCAATTCAGAACAAGCATCAGAAATCACTTTTTCGTGCAAATAATCATTTTGGTAAGAACTGTTACCAGGAGTGGGGAAAAGTGGGGTCATTAAAAACCTATGAGATGACAACGCATGGAATATTGGATATTGCTTATCCCTTAACTGAATGTATAGGGCCAGATACTGCTTTATGCCAAGTCTTCTTTGCATTGTTTTGGCACCAAAAAGCAGACTTAAAGTTCCCCTGACAGAGCAGCAGGGGATTCATCCCACATGGAGGAATCCCTGAGTGCTGTAAAGCTGGCAGTACACCACCACAGCCTAAGGGGGTATATGCTCAGAGGGTAGTGGGGCAGGAAGGGATGTAGTTGGAGCTCACTGTGCTCCAGCGATCCCTACCAATGTAATAGTCTCTAAGGGGTAGTACCATCTGGTGTGATTTACTGAAAGCCTGAGGCTACTCTAACTTGAATTGGGAGCTAACCCTAGCAGCAGGAGAGTGCTAAATTGGTTTTAAAACAGCTTTGCCCCCTTCTCCTCAGCACCAAGCAGAACATTTCTGTAATGACAAAATTCAGTTAAAATCCTCTGAAGTTCAGTTAGTCGCAACGGATTTGATTCTGACGTCAGGTGGGAAACAGAGCTCCGAACCAGGGGATCTTTAAGGAATGAAGACCATGTGTTTATGCAAATAAATAATACATAATAAATAATAATAATAATAATAACAAAGAGAAGAAAAATAGACATGTAGATGACACATGAGCAGTATAAGCTCTGAAGAGAATGTTTTTCCAATTGTTTTCCATTAGATCTGAGAGAAATTCTAACCTGCTGAAAACATCTCCAAAACTAATAAAAGTACATACATGCATAGAAATTGCATGTGAGCAATTCAGTACATGCGAGGTGTGGACACAGACCAGCCATCACAGCCCCGCACTTCATGTTTGTATCTGTTCTATACCTGTGGTATGTGGCAGCAGTGAAAGAGATAGTCAGGCTGCAAGATAAGCCTGTACACATTTGTGTCTTTCTGAAAGCTTTCCTAAGTTGTTTTCTCTTTTAATGTAACTGTTGTTTTCTAGTATGATTAATTCATGTTGCCATATTTCAGTTGTGCTGGATATGAACATGGAAACAATGTGAAAGAAGCACACATTAATTTTATAGAGAGTCAAAAACATTAAGGGTGAAATGCAAAGCAAAAATTTTATTTAGGTTACATAAAGAATTAGGTTACATAATTTAAAAAAATGTTGGAGGACTGGTTTATTAATGGTCTGATGACACTACAATAGGCTGAAAAACTAGCTGCAGTTTTTCCAGCAATCAAAAGATGGGTGTGTGGCTATTAAGACAGGCTCTGTTTAAAACTGTTTGAGTATGAGTCTCCTCTCACTTAACACTGATTAAATCTGTAGTATTAAATTAATGATAAGGAACTAAATTCACCCTCATTAGGCTTCAGATTCAACAACTCAACTGAGACAGATCAGTTCACATTTCTTTTGGGTCCAATATTTAAGACTTAATCCAATGAACAGTAGTAACCTTATTGTCTCCAGTGGAGTAGTCCCAATGACTCTGTTACTTCCTTTTCCTGGAAGCCTACAGAGAGCAGAAGAGGCCTTGGAGCCACCTCTGTGGCTCTATACCTCACTCAGTGATTTCCCTAGGCCAGTGGTTCCCAGACTTGTTCCGCCGCTTGTGCAGGGAAAGCCCCTGGTGGGCCAGGCTGGTTTGTTTACCTGCTGCGTCCACAGATTCGGCCTTTCGCGGCTCCCAGTGGCCGCGGTTTGCTGCTCCAGGCCAATGAGAGCTGCTGGAAGCGGTGGTCAGTACGTCCCTCTGCCCACGCTGCTTCCAGCAGCTCCCATTGGCCTGGAGCAGCGAACCGCGGCCACTGGGAGCCGTGATCGGCCGAACCTGCATTCGCGGCAGGTAAACAAACCGGCCCGGCCTGCCAGGGGCTTTCCTTGAACAAGCGGCAGAACAAGTTTGGGAACTACTTCCCTAGGCACTTGGAATTCCCCCTGTGAGCTTTTAAGATATCATTGTGGCTGCTTTGTGCTGCTACAGAGGGTCAAAGATCTGGTTATATTTAACACTTAATCCTATACTTAGCTGTCATCCTTGTTCTTTATGTGGTGACTACTGTACAATATTGGCCAAATCCTAGTCCCATAGACCAAACTGTGGGCCCACTGAAGTCAAATATAAACACTGCTCGTTTACCAAAATTTATATTGGGAAGAAGATTCGAATATGAACTAAAATCACTGGTGACAATGTTAGCTACCCTTTTAAAAATTCACGTGTCCTCCCTTTCATAGTGGAAACTACAGGATCATTGGAAGGTTAGAATCAATGCAATTCATTGGGAAGGTGCAAGACATTTTGCATTACTGAATCCTTCTTGATTCAGTTTACATTTTGTAGGTACAAAACATATCCCTAAATTAAGCAGGAGGGGTAGTAAAAACTTGGCTCCCCGTGGTGTAAGTGCTATTATATATTCAGTTTTAATTAGGGATTTTTTTTTAAAGAAGGCAGTTAGCAAGCATATATATTGTGAGTTCTTTAGTGAATGCATTGGGGGGGAGGTGTTAACAGATATAATTTGGGTTACAGTATATAATTTGCAGGAGATATTTTACATGAGGTGAGGATGGTTACAGATATGACTATGGTAGTACCCATGAAATGATTCCCCTACTATATTTACTAATATTTTGTTATATAAGTTTCCAGTGATTTGTATTTGGCTATTCCATTGAGGGAGTTGGATGTTGCGTTAACTAAATCCTAGGGGACCAGAATATGAATTTGTGTGGAAAACTGACAATCACAGATAAAGTACAATATCACCCTGGGAGTAGGTACCTGGTTTCCACCAGTGGGACCACTGTAACACAAATCAGGCATGGGGGTGGGGAGGGAGAGAATCATATAGGAGAGTAGATAGGAAAAAATAAATGTGTTTGTTTGTTTTCCCCCACAGGAAAAAAAGGCCTTATAGCTGAAAGATGTCCCTTATATGTAATTGCTGTCATCTTCCTGGCTAATGGTCTGGTCGCTGGCTGATCCTATTGGCCAGCCTTCTGACTAATGGTTGCAGGTCTGTCCAATCAACGCTACTACCCTTTAATCACGGTTGGCTGGAATGACTGTTCGAAAGTTCTTCCCAGAGAGCAGCAAGGGAAGGCTCATTTCATGTAAGCATAATACTGTACAAAGTGACACATGTTTTCAAATTCGGAAGTCTTTGTTGACATGGCAAGCTGTACAAGTGTTGCCAAAGTGAATAAACAGTATATCCGTCAGAAGCTAAAATACACTACCTCCAGTAGTACTTGGGGTTTTTATTCTATTACTTCATTTGGCATTATTGTCCGTATCTGATTCAGTGGCTGGTTGCTACATGTCATGATACTATTTCTGCTGCAGCTTGCCTCCCTCCCAGAGTTTCTCTCTCTGTTTCCCATAAGAAAGCATTTTCCAATAAATTTCCTAATCTGATACTAAAACAGAAAATCTCTTACCTGAATGGTGATCTTAACAAGAAATACTGCAATGTGCTGGCCACATTTTATAATGAATATCTATTAATATAGTTAGTTTTTTAGTCTCTTGTTTTTCTATCTTTTCATAGGGTTTTTTTCCCTGCATTTAACTTGGATTTTCTTCAAGATCATTAACACTTTCCTTTATTTCTTTTTTTCTCTCATCTACCAACTTATGATTCCCATTACTGTATCTGAGCACCTCAGAGGATTTATTCTCACAACAGCCTGTGTGATAGGTCAGTATTATCTACATATTGCAGTTGGTGAACTTATTAAATGATTTGCCTCAGGTGCAACAGGGCTGTCTTCTCCACCCTTTGCACCACCTCAAACAACCTGGATACTTATGCAGTTGTGAGCACTGCTGTATTATTTATGGAGTCCCCGCCACCAGTTCATCAGTACAGCCTTGTGCAGCAACATACAATCGGTCCTTAGCCCACTCTCCTCAGAGGAAGAGGGAAAGATCTCCTCATCTTGAGATCCTGTCTCCCCTGTCAGCCTTCCCCATTCTTGTCCTTTAACTGTTCCCAGCAGATGGGTTGATTGTGTTCATTAGCTCATCAATCTCCTGCCTAATTAAGCCACTGAGCACCCATCTCCCAGTTAAGTCCACTGCAAGGGGCAATAGCTAGTTCCTTTAATGACCAGAGTGCTGGGTCAGCTCTAGGCTCATAGTGCTCATTCACACCAGGTCACACAGTAAGTTTATGGCAGAGCTGAGAATTGAATTCTAGTGCCTGAATCAGAACACCATCCTTCTTATCTCTGCGTGGAAATACCCGGTCGTTTCCCTAGACTTTTAGGGGATGATTCACCACTATTTCACTCCAGTTTCCCCCTGGTAGCCCCACTGGAATAAAAAGTTACAGTAGCATAAATTTGACATGATATAGTGATGAGTCAGGAATTTTGTTTCTACTTACATTTATAATTAGCACTTTTTCCCACCCTCTACGTATAACACCTGCAGCTCTCTTCTGCTTCTCCATTCCTTTGGTAATCAGTCCCATGTGTATTTTCATAAGTCTAAGTGTTTTTTACAATACATAGTTCTTTTTGAAACATGACAAATACTGTATATATTACAGAGGAGAGAAGAGCTAAATTAATGTTCACCTGAGATTCATTTTCACCATTGGTCCCATGTTTTATGGATTCAGTTTAAAGCAAAATGGATTTGTTAGTCACAAATTTTAAACAAGGTGTCCTGTTCGTCAGCATAGCGTGAGTCATGCTGGTGCCCATGTTATTAACAAGCTTTGTACCGTTCCATTTTTGAGCACAGTTCTACTCTGCTCCATTCCATATGATATCTGTCTGTTTAATCTCTGCTTCATTACACTGTTGAACAGACATTTAAACTAACATAAATACCTGTATGGTTGGAAACATGGTGGAGTAAGATAAAGTCGGGTCTTATTATCCACTTACATTTTAACTGCTCACCAGTTTCGAGAGAATATTAGAACTGTTTGTGATGGAAGTGCATTTGATGTGTCTCTTTTCCTCTTGCATGTTTTCCTGACCTGTAATCCAATAATAGTTTATCCCTAGGCAATCTCAGCCTTAGCAGAATGCAGAAAGAAAGGTTACTGACTACTAACTGTAGTTTTAAAGAATGTTGTCTCTGCATAGTCACAGGTCCAGAATGTCTCTCTCCAGGGAGTCTGAACATTAGGCACCTTCTAGGCAGGAATTTCCACTGGGACTGCAAAAGTACTACCTCATGTAACTGACTTTTCTGAGCCAAGGCTTTAAGAGGCCATTCATTCCCCAACTGCCTTTGTGTGTTCTGCTGTGCCTTGAACTCCTTTAGAACTCTTAAAACACTTGATTAAGTACTGTGGCTTCCAAAATCAGATTTGCCCAACAGTGACTTGGCTATATTCTTATTATCCTCTCTCTCTTAAAAGCAACCTTATCTATAGCCGAATAACTGCCTTACTTTAAGGGAAAAAAATATCACATAAAACTACAGACGATGAAAATTTGTTTGTTCAGGTGACTTTCTGTGACTGAACAAAGACTGGTTAAAAAGCTTAGTAAACTGGGACAATAACACTGCAACGCCTCTGAATACAGCGTGTTTACTGTACTGATAAATGGTCAGTGTGTTCTTGCCTGTGAATCTAAGATTTGTTTGACTTTCTTTCCTTTTCTTTACTTGCTTAAACCTAAATATTTAATGTTCTGGGGTCTGCACAGATAAATGGGGCCAAGTGCCAAGTTTGGCAATGCACCACTGAGGATATGAACTATTACAAAGCCATAGAGAGCTGTGTATATAAAATTATGTCAGTATCAGCTGTAATAATCAATGGGCTTTTTGTTTCACTTCATTGCTTGATCCAGCAGCTGCTACATTTCCATAATAAAAATGAGTGGTTTTGAAGAATGTATTTTATTATCTATTCACTGTAAATTTGAAAATCAATAATGTTGCACACGACTGCATTCCATCATTATAAGTGAGTTCTCCCTACAGGTTCTTCTCAAATTGCAAACATTAGCAGCAATTGGTGATGTTTACTCCTCTCCATAAAGCCTACATTTTCACATACCTCCTTCCAGTTCAACTTAACACACATCTTTATGGAGTACTGGATCCACAAATGTGGAAGGCAGTAGGCTGGGAGATGGGATAGGAGAACAATATCATTACTCCCCAACCCACTGAAGAGGTACAGTGCCTGGCCTCTGGTGCAAGAATGTGAAGTAGTGTGAAGGCAAAGCAATTGAAAATATGCTACACATACACCTAAAGGCCACTGGGGGTGGCCCACCAGACACCTCCTCCTCTCCCACTCCCCAAATCACTTCACCACTGCTCAAGACTTCTTTAGCTGAGGTAATGCTGACAATCATTTCAACCTCCTCAATGTGGAACCTGGGTCCTGATCCCTCCAGAGAAATGCTAACAGGTGGATGGAGGAGGCAAGAGAAAATACATAAGCACAGGGCCTCAGAGAATGGCTGTAGCTTTTGTGTATTCCACAAGGATCTCATAGTATCCACCGCTTGTGGGAGCTAAACTCCTGCTTCTTCCCTGGAGTAAACCCTGCCCCAACTGGAAACTGTGTAGAAAATATTGCCATTCCTTGTGCATAATTTTGCCTCCTCCATGAGATGGGGTGATATTGCTCAATATGGAAATATTAGACCTTGATACAATAAACTAAACCCCAAATGCTGTGAAATTAACATGTAAGTGTTGTAAAAAGGAATTTTTGAATGCCTCCTCCCTGATCTAGCTCAATTTTAGCACAATATTAATTCTTTCTTGTGATTATTACCCGTACTTGTTAAAAACTTTTCCAACTACATGGCATAAAGTTGTGTAATTTTCTATTCTTGTCACAATCCATGTCACAGAAATAAAATATCAGAACATTAGTGTTTGAGTTTCAGTGAATTATTGTGTCTTATAATGCACAACTTTGACCTTTTCAGTATTCTGCATTTTGAGTGACGATGCATGCCACTTCTTTGTTTACAGCCCCAGTTATATGTACAGTGGAGAAGTGGATGCCAGCAATTCAATGTAGAAAACAGCAAAAGATCAAAGTAATGCAGTCTCTGCGGTGCCACATTTCACACAATACCATGCTGCATATGATTATTCAAATCCTCAAGATCCCAAGTTTCAGGAAGAAAAGAAAAGTACCAAAGATGATTCATGTAAAACTTTGATCATGATAATGGAACAACTTTAGTTTTGTTGGTGTCCTAAGTGAAAATATTTTTTGCCACTCCACCCCAGCGCAAAGTTCAAAGGTAAGAAAAAGTTGAGACTACAATTATAAAAACAATAGTGGTGGAAGAGAGGGCTGGTAGCAACATCTATTATTAAGGTTGCCCTGCATTCCTTTTAACATTGAACTAAAATTTTACATGCCAGGTGTCTGCCTGAGGCTGAAGGTTTTGGAACATTTCAGCAAAAATTGTCCAATTGTTTCTGAGAACAAGGCTAGGGGAAAATATGTTGTTTTGCCCATTTAAAAAAAAATTCTGGCACCTTTTTCTTTGAACAACCCTAACACCACCACTCTGTGGTAGCAGGGACTTGAAATTTAGAAGGGCTGTAGCCTTTATGTCAGAAGTGTGCTTTATCCTTTATCCTGTTCCTGTGAAAATCCACATTTGGCCAAGCAATTCGAAAATCAAAGTTTGCACATGCTCAGTAGAAACTTGATAGAGCTTTGCAGCTAAGCAGTCCAAAGATTTCGTCCTCCCTGAGCATGTTGCCTCCCCTCACAGCTCCGACCTGTGACAAGACTGTGCATTCACCATTCCCAAAGAGCACCTGAGCATTCTCTAGAGCAGGGCCACAAGGGTTAAGTTGGACTTTCTCTATAATTGCTGCTTTGCACTGGGGTGAGGCCAGGCACTGGAACTGAGATGAGGGAGCCTGACTTATGTTCTTTCAGTAACATGGAGGAGGAAGCCACTGGATTGGAATATAGAGGGTACAAAAGCTGGAGCAGGAGGCAGGGAAAGAACAAGGGATTAGGACTCTGGCGAAACTGGGAGTGGGGCATGGGGAGGGCAAACTGTGACTGGAACTGGCAGGGCAAGGAGACTGGTACTGGAGGTTCAGGGGGAGGGGATGCTGGGACTGGTTGGAAAAGGAGACTTGGACAAGAAGCGGATAAGGAAAACGGGCAGGAGGACTCAGAGTCAGTTAGCTTTATGTGGGAGGAGAACACTGAGATTGCATAAGGAGCTGAGAGATGTTGGGTGACTGGGACTGGCTGGGTGGGGCCATTTGGGATTAAGGGTATGTCTACACTACGAAATTAGGTTGAATTTATAGAAGTCGATTTTTTAGAAAGCAATTTTATACAGTCGATTGTGTGTGTCCCCACACTAATGCACGAAGCGCATTATGTCGGCGGAGTGCGTCCACAGTACCGAGGCTACACAGACTTTCAGAGCATTGCACTGTGGGTAGCTATTCCACAGTTCCCGCAGTCTCCACCGCCTATTGGAATTCTGAGTTAAGCTCCCAATGCCTGATGGGGCAAAAATATTGTCGCGGGTGAACATGTCGTCAGTCACCCCTCCCTCTGTGAAAGCAATGGCAGACAGTCATTTTGCGCCTTTTTTCCATGCTGGTGCCATACTGCTTTCAGCAGTTGGTGCAGTAGAGCTGCTAACCGTCATCATCATCCACTGCCACTCTGCTCTCCTGCTCTCCTGATGTTATGAATCCACCTCGCAGGTCCTCTATATGACCTTCGTCATCCCCTGCTTCTGCTGCCACTCTGCTCAACTGCTCTCCTGGTGGTCTTGCAGGGCCACTTCTGCTGCAACTCTGCTCAGCTGCTCTTGTCTCGCCATACCATGGCAAGCATGCAGACCACTCAGCTGTTGTGTCCTGGCAGCAGACGGTGCAGTAGGTCTGCAAAACTGGTCATCCAACCACCGCTTCCCCTGCAACTCTGCTCTCCTGCAGACACCATACCACAGCAAGCATGGAACCTGTTCAGATCACCGCGGCAGTTATGAGCATTGTAAACACCTCGCGCATTATCATGCATTATATGCAGGACCTGCAAAAGCAGGCGAGGAGGTGATGGCAGCGCGGTGATGAGAGTGATGCGGACATGGACACAGACTTCTCTCAAAGCACAGGCCCTGGCAATTTGGCCATCCTGGTGACAATGGGACAGACTGATGCCATGGAATGCTGATTCTGGGCCTATGAATAAAGTACAGACTGGTGGGACTACATAGTGTTGCAGGTCTGGGATGATTCCCAGTGGCTGTGAAACTTTCGCATGCGTAAGGGCACTTTCATGGAACTTTGTGACTTGCTTTCCCCTGCCCTGAAGCACCAGAATACCAAGATGAGAGCAGCCCTCACAGTTCACAAGCAAGTGGCGATAGCCCTCTGGAAGCTTGCAATGCCAGACAGCTACCAGTCACTCAGGAATCAATTTGGAGTGGGAAAATCTACTGTGGGGTCTGCTGTGATCCAAGTAGCCAATGCAATCACTGAGCTGCTGCTATCAAGGGTAGTGACTCTGGGAAATGTGCAGGTCATAGTGGATGGCTTTGCTGCAATGGGATTCCCTAACTGTGGTGAGACGATAGATGGAACCCATATCCCTATCTTGGGACCAGACCACCTTGGCAGCCAAGTACACAAACCGAAAGGGGTACTTTTCAGTGGTGCTGCAAGCACTGGTGCATCACAAGGGACATTTCACCAACATCAACGTAGGATAGCTGGGAAAGGTACATGACGCTCACATCTTCAGGAATTCTGGTCTGTATGAACAGCTGCAGCAAGGGTCTTACTTTCCAGACCAGAAAATAACCGTTGGGGATGTTGAAATGCCAATAGTTATCCTTGGGGACCCAGCCTACCCCTTAATGCCATGGCTCATGAAGCCGTACACAGGCAGCCTGGACCATAGTCAGGAGCTGTTCAACTACAGGCTGAGCACGTGCAGAATGGTGGTAGAATGTGCATTTAAAAGCGCACTAGCGCAGTTTACTGACTCGGTTAGACCTCAGCAAAACCAATATTCCCATCGTTATTACTGCTTGCTGTGTGCTCCACAATATCTGTGAGAGTAAGGGGGAGACGTTTATGGGACAATTCTCTGGGATGATCGCTTCACCCCTCCCCCCCACCATGTGGCTAACAGCGGGGATGATTTCTTGTCAGCCACAGGCAAACAGCCCAGCAGGAACAGCCACCTCTGAATGTCCCCTTAATAAAATTCCCCTATTTCAACCAGTTGACCATGAATTATATCACTCTCCTCAGGATAACACAGAGAGATAAAGAACAGATGTTGCTTGAATGCCAGCAAACACCAGGCCCACACACTGCCCTGCTTTGTTATGCAATGATTCCAGACTACATGCTACTCGCCTGCCGTGGTAAGGTGTCCTACCATGGAGGACGAATAAGGCTGCCCTCTCCCGAAACCTTTTGCAAAGGCTTTGGAAGTACCTCCAGGACAGCTTCATTGAGATGTCCCTGGAGAATTTCTGCTCGCTCCATCCCCAGACACATTAACAGACTTTCCGGTAGCTGTACTGGCCATGAATACATCCCAAGTCTTCAGGGCAAATTAATCATTAAACATGCTTGCTTTTAAACTGTGTATTATATTTACAAAGGTACACTCACCAGAAGTGTCTTCTCCGCCTTCAAGGTCCAGGAGCCCAGGTTGGGAGGATACTGTCTCCTGGGTGATAAACAGTTCCTGGCTGTCGGGGAGAACTGCTTCTCTGCTTGCCCGGTGTGCACTATCTTCCTTGTCCCCAAAATCCTCATCCCTGTTGTGTGAGCCTCCCTTGCAGGAGTCCACGTACAGGTGTGGGGTAGTTATAGGGGCACCCCTTAGAATTGCATGCAGCTCATCATAGAAGTGGCATGTCTGGGGGTCTGACCCTGAGTGGGCGTTTGCCTCTTGGGTTTTTTGGTAGGCTTGCCTGAGCTCCTTAAGTTTCACATGGCAGTGCTGCGGGTCCCTATGATAGCCTCTGTCCTTCATGCCCTTGGAGATTTTTTCAAATATATTTTCATCTTTTGGAACGGAGTTCTGATAGCACGGATTTATCTCCCCATACAGCAATCAGATCCAGTACCTCCTGTTCCGTCCATGCTGGAGCTCTTTTGCAATTCTGGGACTCCATGGTCACTGCTGCTGATGAGATCTGTATGGTCGCCTGTGCCGATCAGCTTGCCATGCTGGCCAAACAGGAAATGAAGTTCAAAAGTTTGCGGGGCTTTTCCTGTCTACCTGGCCAATGCATCCGAGTTGAGAGTGCTGTCCAGAGCGGTCACAATGGAGCACTGTGGGATAGCTCATGGAAGCTAATACCTTCGAATTGCGTCCAGACTAACCCAAATTTGACCCGGCGATGTTGATTTCAGTGCTAAACCCCTCATAGGGGAGGAGTACAGAAATTGATTTTAAGAGCCCATTAAGTCGACAAAAATGGCTTCGTTGTGTGGATGGGTACAGGGTTAAATCAATCTAGCGCTGCTAAATTCGACCTAAACTCATAGTGTAGACCAGGGCTTAGAATCAGTGCGTGGAGAATTGAGGTGGGGGAAGATAGACAGATCTCACAAGGAGCTGAGTGGATTCAGAGAGAAAACTGGGACTGGTTGAGCAAAGACAGTGGGAAAAAGAGCCAGGGAGGACTGAGACTGGGTCAATGAGCCAGAGAGGGCATGTGTGGGTGGACGAGGAGCATGGAAGGAAGACTAGGACTGGAATCCATTGGGTGGGGAGCAGAGGGGTGATACAGAGGAGATGGACAGCAGAGAAATAAATTCAGAAATCTTAGGTTCCATTCCAGACTTTTGAGGGGAGCGTTCGCTACTGGGCAAAGACTCTTGACCACTTCTGTCCTGTCCCTTCTAGTCGGTCTCTGACTCAGTCCTGTTTCTTCCCCACCCTTAGTTCCTTGTATTGATCAGGCTCATTCTTCTCACTTAGCCCATCCCAGTCTCCACTCCTCAGGTTTCTCATTCCTGTCACAATCTCCTTGCCTAGCAAGTCTTAGCCTCGCTCCTCTACTCCCAACCCCAATCTCCTTGCTCATTCATTCACAGTTTCATCCCTGATGCACACCTCCTGGCCAATCAGTCCCAGTTTCCTCCCCATTTAGTCACTGTCTCACCTGCACTCTGGCCTCTAGTTGCCACCTCCCACTCCACCCATATTCCCTTTCCTTGGGCTCCTTCTTGTCTAATATTAGTGGCTTCTGTGCTTCTTATCCCAGTCCAGTTAACCCCCCTACCCTGGTTCCTCATCAGATCTATCTCCCCTCATGCTTTACTTTCTTTCCCTCCCCACACATCCCATTGGTTCTCAGTCTCCTTGCCCAGCCAATCCCAGTCTCCCTCACTGCTTTTCATGCAATCTATGTCTCTCCTCACCCCTCTGACACCCAACCCCGCACCCCTTTTCCCTCCCTGGTCTTAGTCCCAGTCTTCTTGCCCAGGCAGACCCAGTCTCCACTTCAGATCCTATCCCAGTTTCCTCCTGTCCCCACACTGAATCCAATTTCAGTTCCCATTCAGCTTCCTGTCCCAATCTACTCCCTCACCCCCCACAGGTCTGGCTTTAGTCTCCTCTGCATTCAAGTAATGCAGCTTTCTCCTCCATACTGCCTGGGTCCAGAAAGTGAGTCACCAAGAGCACAGAAGAAACAGGCTCCCTGCTCACACTTCAGGTGCCTGAACCTGCCATAGCTTGCAGCAGTCCAGAGCCAGGGAAAGTCCTGCTCAGATCCTGGCAGGGGCATGTGGACAGAATCTTCAGGGAATTTAGCTGCTAACATCATATACGTGTGAACTGTGATTTTCCAAAGACTTACAACTTGGCCAGATTTGGGCATATTGGAGTGGGGATGGCCAAAGACACATCCCTACCACAAAAGCCATCTCCCCATGGCCACCAAATTTTAATTCACAGATCCTAAATGTGGGCTGCTAGATACCATTTTTAAAGTCACCAGAATTTTGGAACATAGGCAAAACAATGTATTTTTCCCTAGCCTGGTTCTCAGAAAGAGCTGAACCATTTTGGCTTATGTTCTTACAGACTAAATTTTCCAAAACAATACAGCCTGAGACAGACACCCAGCATGTGAAATTTCAGTCCAACCGTTTAAAGTTTGGCAAAGTTTTAACCAACTGTATCTTACAATGTAAAATGCCAGTCAATCTTTAATAATAGGGGGTGCCACAAGCTCTGCCTATAATTAGATGTCCCTCCCACCTTCCTGATATTCTCTCCCTTTCTCTTTACCCTGCCTCTTCTCTCTCTCTCTCTCTCTCTCTCTCTCTCTCTCTCACACACACACACACACACACGTGCACACACATTCCCCACTTCTCTCTCCTCTGCTCCTGACTGAAAGAATCTTTGGAGGTACATAAGAACATAAGAACGGCCATCCTGGGTCAGAATAAAGATCTATCTAGCCCAGTATCCTGTCTTCTGACAGTGGCCAATGCCAGGTGTCCCAGATGGAATGAACAGGTAATCATCACATGATCCATTCCATGTCACTCATTCTCAGCTTCTGGCAAACACCATCCCTGCCCATCCTGGCTAATAGCCATTGATGGACCTATCCTCCATGAGGAGGAGGTAAGAGGTAGGAATCACTCTGCTGTCGTAATGCACAGTTCAGTCAGCAGGTGGATAGCAGTTCTACTTCCTGCTGCTATCAGGGGCTGTGTAAAGCAACTGCTTTCCTAGCTGCCACAGGTGGTACTGATTTATTGTAACAAGCACATCTCTTAAGGTTGTGGCCTGACCCTTTCCATTATTACATTACCTCAATTTAAAACACTTTAATCACATAGGGTCATGACCAAGTAAGCAGTGAGTACCAGGGCTGGGTTATAGACCTGGAACTTTTCCAGAGCATGTCTATTCAACTTCACCAGCAAGGATGTTGGGCCAAGCATCTAAGTCCAATTTTCTACCGGCCCCATTTCAAATGTCAGGGTTGGGCCTTCCATGACTTACTGCTACTGAATGGCTAGAGCGGCAAGCACGAGTCCTTCCTCAGCCTCTTGCACAGCAGCACAAGGGCCACAAACAATAGCGATCTCTGCACTCACTGTGCTCTGGATAGTAGAACTCTGTAAAAGAGGCAAAGAGGAGGTGAGGACTGATGGAGGGAGCAGATTACTCATCTCTCCGTGTGCAAGGAGAAGCAGTGAGGAAAGACCCTGTCTCCCAGAGACACAATTTTCTCCTGCGTTCTTCCAAGTACTACATCCTGCTTAAAAGCCACAGTCTAGCCCTGAATAAGTAGAACCCTGCACATATGTACTCACCTTGTGCTATACAATAGGGATGGTTGAAACATCTTCATCTAAACTTTTTTCTATAGAACTTGCGATTTTTGTCGAAACCAAAATGTTTGGTGGAAACATCAATTCTGACAAAACATTCCTCTGGAAGGTTTCTCAGGTCCAGAAAGGAATTGCGGGCGAGCTGGATGGGAGAGAAAGACAGAGCATGAGCGGGGATTTGAATGTGGGCCTACTGCATCCAAAATGAGTGTTCTAACCACCAGGTTATTAATCATTCATGGGTGCTCGTGGTTTTTTTGTGAATGATTTTGAAAGTTCTTGTTTTCAGTCCACATCAGACCAAAACCAGATTCTGAAAACCTGAAATTGCTCCTGAAAATGAATTGTTTTCCAGCCAGCCCTACTATGCATTATGCTCATCCTAAATACTCTAACTTTTAAGGTTTGTTGGCATGAGCACTGAATAGTTCAATACACGTACCCCAGTATGCCCATACACACACCACCCCTCACACAGAAAAATAAAAAGTCACCTCCATCTCTGACCAAAACCATGAGGGAAAAGGAGCTGGTTGTTCTCCTCGCTACCAAAAGCCTTATCTGCCTCTTGTCAAGAATAAGAAAAGCTCTCCTATGCCTTTGTGAGTGACAAAAGCCTCCGATGTCTCCCACCTAACTGCCAAAACCTCCATTATTATAAATATTATTATTATTATTCATTTATTGTTTGTACTGTGGTACCACCTAATAGGCCCATACACGGACACCTATTCTAGTAGGTACTATAGAATTACAACTTTCCCACACACAACTTCTATAAGGCAGTTATGCTTTTTAAGTACAAAACTCTGAAGGCCATTAAAAATAAAAAGTATGAGATTAGGTAATAGAAATTGAATGGAATATAAAAATAAATATCAAGGTGCACTGATCAGGTTATATTATCCTCTGCTTGGGAGGGGCCAGGCAGGGTGAAAGTCTTGGAGGGGGTGGAGTGAGGAACATACAGTGTAATGTGCCTAAAAGTCTACAGGGGCATAAACTGTGGATTCTGCGATTTTCCAATCTTTTGAGGTTAACTTCTAAGGACAGATGAATATGCTGTAATCTGCATTTGATTTTTATTTTATTTCTAAAGAGACTCTGATTTACTTACATCCAATTAGATGTTTAAGATGGTAGGTAACATATGAGTAAATCTCAGAGAGTTTAGTGGTTGTGGGCAGATAAGCTTGATTTTTCTGGAGTTCACATATATCATTGCACACCTAATTTGCATGCATATTTATGGTGATTTGGGGAACAACTCAGATATTCATGTGCCCAAGTATCCTATTAGATACCTAACCTGTGTGCTCAAATGCACCGTGTGTGTGAATGAAAGAGAGAGACAGCTGTTCACACAAACAGGCCACCCAAATACACACACACACATTGCCTACACATTATGCACTGCTAAGATTCTGAAATTCAATCCCCCGGAGGTTCTGACCCTTATTTAGATTACCCCAAACCCAAACTTGCATGTCTGTGAAGCTGCATTGTAATTCTTGTAAAGGGAGGCTCTCTCGTAATATTTCCATCAGCACACACTTCTGGTTTCCGCATTTCTATTTCTGGACCCATTTGGGGCCAGGAAGCACAGAGATATGAAAAATAGAAAAAATAATTTAAAAAAAATCGCTCAGCTTCCAAATGGTTTGGCTCAGGTCCTGCTGAAGTTTAGGCAAACATTTGGGTCATGTTTTTACTCACCCCTAGCATTAAAGTAGGAAAAGTAAGCTCATACTCTTGAAGAGAAACTCTTTATGTAAATCCTTTCTCTGGGCATAAATACCTTCAGGTATCCTCAGGGCCCACCAATATGAACAAAAGGAGAAGAGAGAACAAGAAGAAAAAGAAAGCAAGATTTATTAACCTGTGCTAGGTCTCCCAGATCATGGAGTATTGCCTTTCTTTGAGGCTCTAAACTCTTGAGTGCTAGCTCTGTTTATTATTTGTGTTTCATATAACAGTGACCTTTTCATGCTTAACAAATGCACAAATAGTATATAATTGATAATGTTGCCAGCTGGGTAAACATGTCACCAGCTATAAGATTTACTGAAACTCAGAATCTATTCTTATCAATCAAAAACCTAAAAGAAGAAATTATTATACATTCTTTCCCTAGAAGGAAAGAATCAGTTTGCAAGAGAGGGCTCATTATAATGATCAGATTGGCTTTATCAGTGTTTGCCAGGCTTGTGAAATGTGTTGCCAGCAGTCTGGCTCAGCGACAACTCCACCCTATGCAGGCAGTTACCGAACAGATCAGAGGCCACATCCATGCTTCTGGCTGCCTCCCCTGCCCCAAAGATGAGTGTAGGATTGTAGGATAGCATTCAGAGGGATTCAGAAAGACCAAGAGGGAGGACAAGTAAGTGGTAATGAATGTGGGAGAGATTGAATAAGGGTAGTGGAGAAAGACGGTGAAGTGAAGACAAAGCTGAGAGCTAGGGTGGAGAAACGGCAAATGGGAAGAATTAAGTAAAGGGGATAAGAGCAGAGGAGAAAAGGAGGAAAATGAAAAAGGGATGCTAAAAGCATGAAAAATGAGTGAGGAACAGGCACCATTTGTCTTTCCCTGCCATTCCCCCACACCCAGCTGCTAAACCCTCCTGGGCATACCTCCCTGACCCCACAGTAAACCATACCCTATAAACCTCCCTCCTCCAGGCCAAGAGCCTTCATTTTTTTAATTTGGAAAACCTAGGTACCTTGTAAACTTTTTTAAACATAAACACAGCCAAGCTATAAATTATTGTAAACATTAAACAGCTCAGTGTTTCAAAGGGACCTTCCTATGTATTTCTTTCTTTCTTTTTTGCATTCCTATTCAGGCTGTCGGGTGTAAGGTTTTTTGACAGTTCATGTTCTACTGACAGCAAAAAAAATCTTGAGAGTCCCTCTTGAGTCACAGAACAGCAGAAGTAGCTTTCGGTCACCTTATGTTTCAAAAGATATGTACAGCAGAAGCCCTATGAAGGTTCAGCCTAGGGTGGCTGTGAGAGAACTATGACTATAACCTGTGATCTTTAGAAAAATTCAGTAAGACATTTCCAACCCTGATGGTCAGCCTGCATTGTTTTATACCCAACTTCATATTTTCAAGGCTAACCTTTGCAAGGAACAGGGCTAATAACGTGAAAGAAACCAAATAGTATCCTTTCTGTTTGCAGGTACTCCAAACTATGTAGGCCTGCAACTGTGAGCTTTGCAGGCCCTCAAAAGCTGACTCTGAGATCCCCCTTTCCCCCATTTCTTTATGTGCTTTCACAACTGTCCATTTACCTGTGTCCCTATTGTTCTAGGCCAACTCCATATACTGGACTAAAAATGGGTAAACACAATAATTTTGAATCCAAGCCACCTACTCCCTCACAAAATTAGGATGTTTTGATGCAATGGAATCCAAAACTATACCCATCCTGCTTTGCATATTTCCAAACCCCAAACTTCTATTAGTGGGCTTTAATAAAACCTACACGCGACCTCCTCATTCTATCTCTGTTATATACCAAAAAGAAAAGGAGTACTTGTGGCACCTTAGAGACTAACCAATTTATTTGTAGCTCACGAAAGCTCATGCTCAAATAAATTGGTTAGTCTCTAAGGTGCCACAAGTACTCCTTTTCTTTTTGCGAATACAGACTAACATGGCTGTTCCTCTGAAACCTGTTATATACCAATATCTTGTATGTGGTGTATGCAGCTTTTTGTTATCTGCGTGCTACTTCTATAAATACCCAGGAACTCTGAGCTAATATACAAGTAATTCTAGATTGAATGCATATGTTTTGGTCTGTATAGACTGAGACAACATTGTGGAATGGCTACCAACACTGTGCATTCTTGTTGGGAATGTAGAGGGGGGAAGAGAGTAGATGTTTATGTGAGAAAGATAAGCTGTGTTCCCTTTAAAATCCTAGCATTATTCTACGCACCTTTTCTAGCACTATCAAGTTGATCCATGTAAAATTAAAGGAATATTGATTGCCAGTCGAAAAGCTATTAAGGCCACTCTTTTACTTCTAATGAGTTACATAGATGAATTGAATAGCAGCATTCAACAGTTCTGAGCAAGTGAGGAGATGATTTGTGAATTTTCACTTACTTCAGCAATATTCTTTTCTTTTTCAGACTAGTTGTTAACAGCTTGGAACTGTGGTAAATGCAGATCTGTGCCAAGTCCTACAGGTTTGTCATCTGACACACATTCCATACATGTGGATTGTGTCACTCCAGCCCTCTTCAGCCAATTTATAGCTTCTCAGACCTTTTTCTTATGAAGCTTTTTTTTTTTAATCCCTTGCTTCCTGAAGCATGCTTTAACAATTCCATCCTTGTGCAACTCTTGTGGGTAGGGGAAAGGTCGGGCCTCTTGTATTGAATCACAGCACATATCTTAACAGTTTCTAAGCACACTCTTGTTTAGATTCAGTCACATAAACTGAGGGTCTAAATATGGTCAGTCATGCAAATACCTCAGAAATGAATTCTGTAAAATATTTTCCACAAATATTTATCCTATTTACAAATAAAAAATAGAAATGGATTTGTTTCAAGTGCACTTGCTTTCTGCAGATATTTTAATAAGTAAGTTTCCTAGCAAGAATAGTCACCAAAACAATTCAAGTTCAAAGAAATTCTGTAGAACATTCAGGAAAACAAATATTGAATTCATACAATAATTGCAAGTATTTGCACCAGGAACATAGTTCTAACCAAAAGATGCATCAGGGAACAAAAATATAGCACACAGCTTGTGATCAATCAAAACAACTCAAAAGTATAATTCTGAATATCAACAACTCACTAAGAATGAGCTACAGAACTAGAATTGTTTGCAAAAATTATTCAGTGCATAATTTTAAATAATCAATATATCTGAGAATATCATGGTCTGCTTGCAGATAACTCATGAACAAAAAAAGTGAAAATAATTAAATAAGTTAATTACGAAGTATTCACCATTTACCTCTGTCACATAGTACAATATTTCTTCTGGTTTTCTTAGGTATTTTTAATTAGGAACTTTGAATAATAAAGCAATGTGATACCATGCAGTATGTGCCATTTTAAAAAAGGTGCATCTTGACTTTATAACATGAAATAGAATGTGCAAGTTCTATGTGGGTATCAAATTCAACAAGCAGGGTGTATTTCCATGTCAAGTAACACCAAGGAATAAGTTAATACCATGTACTATTCATGCATCCGATGAAGTGAGCTGTAGCTCACAAAAGCTTATGCTCAAATAAGTTTGTTAGTCTCTAAGGTGCCACAAGTACTCCTTTTCTTTTTGCGAATACAGACTAACACGGCTGCTACTCTGAAACCTACCATGTAGTATGTGTCGATGTAAGAAGATTTCTCTTGACTCTAGAGACAACAGAATGCACGAGGACTAACCAGGCCTCAAAATGAATAACTACAATTTCATTCACTCTTACTTCTGCATAAGCTTTCATGAGCTACAGCTCACTTCATCGGATGAAGTGAGCTGTAGCTCACGAAAGCTTATGCTCAAATAAATTGGTTAGTCTCTAAGGTGCCACAAGTACTCCTTTTCTTTTTGCGAATACAGACTAACACGGCTGCTACTCTGAAACTCTTACTTCATGTATCCCCCCGAGTACTTATTAATTTACTGATTTATAACCTATGTATTAATCCTCTCACATCACACAACGAATTAATCAGGGAGATTAATTATTTAGTTCAACCACATATGTCTGGAAAAGGTAGAATGATTTCCCCTTCTAATTATAATATTTAATTTTGTTCTGCTTATTTTTCAACTACTGCACTATACATTGGTAGTGTTTTACTTAAATTAAATTTTATCTTTCTTTAGGTAAAGAGGTTACAGGCAAAAGTGATCGTTTATCTTTCATGGAAACAGCTGACAACACTACTTTGCAGTTCAGAACTTTTTCATAATTACATCTTTGGCCTTGAGAGAAAAATTGTATACCTCATCAAATCCCCTGGTTTCGCAACTGAGTAACTTTAACAGCCCTACGTACCACTTGCTGCTACTGTAATTCAACTTTGATATAAAAAAAATAATCTTTGCCTTATGAGTTCTGTCAAAGTTCTGTTCAAATTGAAGTGTTTTATATTTTTAGGCTCTTGTAAATCAATCCCATAGATTCATTACAGTTCAGCAGAATGTTTGTATGTTAAAACTTTAAGGACACCTATGGTATCAGCAAAACAAATAATGTCTGAAGAATCCTATATTGCTATTGATCTTTGTATTAGAGTTGGACCCACTCCTGTCAACTTCACTGGAAGGAAGATTTGGACCCTTTGGCCTCAACTCAGGAAAGCATTAAGCATATGCTTAAGCCCATCCCTATTCAGGACAGCTCTTACACATGTGCTTTACTATGAGCATGTTCTTCCGTCCCATTGACTTCAATGGGAATTAAATATGTGCTTAACATTAAACATATGTTTAAGTGCTCTCCCAAATAGGAATGCTTTCTTGATTCGAGGCCTAAGTGCCTGATCTAAAACCCTTTGAAGTCAGTTGGAGTCTCTTTATTAACTTCAATAGGCTTTGGATCAGGTTCTATGTGAGGATTTCCAATGTCCTAAAAAGTGACGGGTTGAGCTCAAAAGGGTCATCTTTTTTTCTATACTTATGGTAAAAAATTCCACTAAACCAGGATCTTCCAAGATTTCTAGTAAATCTTGGATCACAGTCAGGTCTCAAGTACAGGCTCAGAAAGAACAACCTTTCTGGAAATATAATTGCTGCACTTTGGATTTGGATACCTGCCAAAACCAGGAATTTCAGAAGCAAATGAACATAGGAGATAAATGAACCAAACTGTATGAAACCTCAGCACCTCAAAACCCACACTTTTGGCTTGAGTTTACTTGAAAGTTTTGCACAGAAGTTTGGGTTAATTCTTATTTTATCCAAACTTGTTTGTCCATTTCCAGACCTAAAAGTAATGCTTCCTGTTTCCTTCATAGCCCAGGCACTGCAAATAGCTCCACAGAGGTGCCATGAGTCTGTCCATGGGGCACTATCTGCAGGATAAGTGACCAAGAGTGTAACTCCAATGGTCTAGTTTAAGCTCTGCCACTAACCCCTCTGTGGCTTTAGGCCAATCAAATAGGGCAAAATGTTCAGAAGTGTCCATTATTTTTGTGTGTCTCAGTTTTGGGGGGCTAGGACCAGATTATTAAAGGTACCCACAGTGCTCACTGAGTTCAGTGGGAGTTGTCAGTGCTCTGACCCCTAAAAATCAGTCTGTGTCACACACTGAGCACTCCAAAAAAAAAAAAAAAAAAAAGACGGCACTCAGAATTACGGGTTGATTTTTTGAAATGTGGGACATTCATTTCTCAGTGCCATAGTCTGGTGAAATGTAAAATGGATAGTTAACTACCTCACAGGAATGCTGTGCTGATTAACTAGGTTGTGTTGATTAAGCACTTTAAATATACACAGGAGGGCTAATTTCTCCTCTTAGCTACACTATGTAACTCCATTTACTTCAGTGGTTTTCATATGTGTAGCAGAGGGCAAATTTCCTCAGTAAATTTTTATAAAAAGTGTTAATTAGTAACTAGTCCAGTTAAACTGAAAGGGCATATTGAAACAGCTGGAGATAAAAAAAAAAAAAGACTATTGAAATTCCTGAGATTCTTCCAACTTTCTCTCCATCAATCCAAGGCCAGAGGAAGCATTCAGATATATAAAATAACATGTTATAATACAGCCTTTGCATGTGTGAGAGTTTTAAATATATAATTTATTAACAAGGTAGGCAGTATTTCCTCAAGTTTGTCCCAGTCCAAAATTATTACTACTTTATACAAAATAGTTTTCAGAGTCTGTTTCATGTTTTATTGGAATGATTTTTGCCATTATAAATAGATCTACAAGAAAAATGAATATGATTTAGCTGAGTAACATTCATTGAAATGTTGGTACTTTATTGTTTCACTTTTACTAACAAAGGTGGGTTTTTTTTTAATCTGAAAAGATCTATAGTTCTACTTACTATTCAGAAATAATGTTTATTTTTCAGTATGTGAAGGGAAATGTAAATGCAAGTTTAAGCTGTGGATCATATCCTGAGGCAGCCCAGGAATAGCTCACTGTACAAGTTTTCATCAAATGAAGAAAACAGAGCTACATATTTCAGTCCCACATCATACCGGTGACTTTTGCCATGCTGTAAAAATAAAGGTATTGTAAATATTCTACCATATTCCCACCTTCTCTGTATTGTATTGTTACTGATCTGAAGGCTAAACATTCCTTATGCCAGTTACACTGTACAATATTTTGTCTACATGTTTTGCTGAGGTAGGCAATTTAGGTCCTAAACAAAAGACTAAAAGATGATTATGTAAATATCCAGTAAAGCAACATAGGGAGTGAAGGAGAAGCATGTTAATTCAACATGCCACTGAAGAGTATTCTATAGACAAAATGAAGAGTTTTAAAATAACCTTCCAAAAAAGAATCTCACATAAATAGCTTCAACCATAAACAACATCAAAATTTACCTATTAGGTTTCAGAGTAATAAATAATAAAAATTAATCTCTTTCCAGCACAGTTTATGCTTTCACTGTGAAAACATTATCTATTAATCGAACTACAACTATAGCAGCCATCCCTATTCCTGTAAAGGGACTCTCTGTAAAAAACAACCTGCCACTGCTAAAAAAGAGACACAAGCAGCTGGGGGTGGGGGAGAGGTTACTGGGTCACAGATTGTTGTAATAAGCCATAAATATGGTGTCTCTATTCAGTCTATGATTTTTAGTGTCTAGCAAAGTTATGAATTTAAGCTCCCAGGCTTGTCTTTTGAAAGTGTTGTGCAGCATTCCTTTGAGGATGAGGACTGAGAGGTCAGATATAGAGTGATCACTTTGTGAAAAGTGTGCACCCACAGGTGATATAGTCTTTTTGTCTTTTATCATTTTCCTGGGTGAGTTCACTGGCGAGCATGGTGATTGTCTGGTTTTCAGCATTCATGTCACACTCCCCGTCAGCCAGGGAAGCTAATGATCCAACCAGCAGACCAAATCTGGTGATGAATCCTGGTCACATGCCACCTGAAGCATGTTGCGCATATGCTAAGAAGAAGACTCACATAGTTGTCACTGGGGCATTTAGGGCACTGGACGAAGCACACCACATGTTGTGATAGGCATGTGTAGGACCCCTGGATCTTGAAAGGTGTGTTGTGTGGGGTATTGATCATTGTAGCTTTTGCTAGACATTAAAAATCATGGACTGAATAGAGACATGGGATTGATGGTTTATTACAATAACCCATAATCCACTAACAAAACCCCAGCTGCTTCCCTCCCATCCTTTCCTCCCTCTGACTGGAGGGGTATTAACAGGCGACTTCAGCTTGAATGGTCCTTTGAAATATGTGTTAACTACTTATACTAAACAATCTGTTCAAACCTTCTATTTAGCAGGGACACTGTGAGTTACTTTCCCAGATTTGAAGAAGAGCTCTGTATAAGCTTGAAAGCTGGTCTTGCTCACCAACAGAAGTTGGCCTGATGAAATATATTAAATCAGCCACCTTGTCTCTCTAATATCCTGGGAACAACATGGTCACAACAACACTGCATACTGCTAAAAGAGTAAGCTAGAGCACTTTTACTCCCAAAAGCCTTTCCGGAGGGAGAAGTTAAGCAGTAAACCCAATGGTGGTACAAGTTAGAGCACTGTGAGATTAGTGGTAGGGAGTCCCAGAGCATGGGTTTTGTAGTTAATTAATAAATCAAGATAGGAGGGAGTTGAGTGGGTCAGGGGGTTTCCCATCTAGGCTTTCAGACAGGTGGAGAAAGGGATGCTGAAGGAATGTCTCCCATCTTGGTCAACAGGAGGGGCGGGAAGATGTTTCAGAGTTGTAGTCAGGAGATGCAGGAAAACTCTGCTAAATTAATCTGAGTTAGGTTCAGTGAGTCATTTTTTTTCCCACAGGTACATGCATGCAGCTCTAGATGAAGTCTGTGAAAGCCGGTGGCAAGATTAGGCCCCATGTACCCACTCAGCGGTAGGTCTATGCACCATTTATGCCCCACTTAAGCCCTATTTTGAAGCCTTAAGTAAGAATGAACTAGAGCCTAGGCCTTGTTTTGACCCTCTATAAGGGTGAATTTCATCCTCAGTTAGTAAGTGTGAATGTAAATAAAAGGCAAAGTACAATTCTGGATGACTTAATCTTTAAAGTAACACATCTGTAGCTACCTAACCATATTTCAACAGTTTAATAAATATTTTAATTAATTTTGCCATTGCACAATTTGAATACATTTTAGAAAGAACTGCATTTGGATGGAACATTTAAATGTGATGCAGTAACAAAAAGACGTTTTCTTTATAAATACAATCAGAGAAGTCTGAACATGTTAGCTTATCAAACTTCAGCTCGTGCAAAACAGAACTGAATACAGCCTTTATTCTTTTATAAACAAGCACATTGTAATCCATTTGGTTTTCAATGTAGTATATTTGTGCACAATTGACATTTTTTATTCTGCATACTACATGACATAATGAGCTGAAACTGCATATGAGCAGTGTTTGCATTTGGTTCACCCTCAGAACACTCGGCTTTATTTTTTCCTTTAGCCAAGCAAAGCAACAGGGGTTAATGTTGTATCTCTTTTATTAATAATATTTATTATTTTCATTCCTAAGAATATATTAGATGCCTTTTGGAAGCCTACATGATTTTTAATGTATTAACAGAATTTTGACAGAATTTTATATACACACACAGTTTAGCAGGGCTTTTTAAAATTCCTCTTATTATAGGAAGTCAGTATCCTTTTATTATTTTCACTTCTCAAAATAAAATCATGTTACATACCACAAACAGATTACATACACCTCAAAATACTAGCATGAAGGATTTGACTGCAACATCAAAAGTAAGGAGACTGATTTTCCACCAATAGCAAGGAAACTGTTCTGAAGACTGAAGCTCTGTCCTTCACTTAGTCTTTTGTGCCTAAAGGTATTTCAGCAGTTTCCAAGCATTTTCTGTGCTTACCTATTGTTACATAACAGCGACACAGTCCTTGAGAGTCCTTTCTAGTATTCCCATGTTCTCACAAGAAGAAATATTTCCCCAAAGTTTAAAATAAATTTAAGTTTTTTGGTACTTCTTCCATGGTATCTACCGCAGTGCTCTAGTAACATAACAACTGAATTAACCCTACAGCCTACTACTGGTATGACTCAGAGGAAAAAGGTACACATACCCATACCGGATGCTTTTCTTTCTTCACGCAGCCATTTTGAGTTCTGTTTCTTCTTCTAATGCATAAAATGTTACAGGACACAGATTTTTTAACATTCGAATAGGGGACCCAGGATAGGGCTGTTCTGTCACCAAGACTGTTTATGAAAGCCTTAGAGAGGATGATGCATTTGAGAAAAGGAGAGTACGGGGTATAAGCTGAGGGTCAGATTCTGCCATTGTTACTCACAGTGAGTGATGCCTTACTTTGTAAGTAATCCCATTAAAAAAGGGTGACTAGGGGTGGCGAAAATGGACCCTAAGGCCTTGTCTAAACTGGTGGCAATGAGTAGGGTACTGGCACTACGTATGTAGCTACATGCCACACGGAAAAGCTAGCTACATCCAGGTAGTTACCAGACATGTCAAATCCGCAAAAAAAAACCTTAGAAATTGGGCTTGTTTTTGGCTTAGTTGGCTTGTGAGTTGCTTGTTGGTGAGTTTTTGGCTTATAACTTGTTGCTTGTTTGGCTTGTAGCTTGTTGCTTCTTTTTTATTGATCCACTCCTGGCAAGCAGGAGCAAGGGCGGGGCAAGCAGGGGGAGAGAGTCAGGCGTAAACAGCGCGCCCACCACTGTCCCAGACTGCATGCTGTGGGGATCTAGTCACATAGAGTGTTGGTGTTCTTAGGGATTGGCTTGTTTTGGCCTTGTTTTGAAATGGTATTAGCTTTATTTTTGGCTTATCGTGAAAGTTGGGGTGCTTATTTATCACGTGAAAGTTAGCAACTGTGGTAGTTATTTGTGACAGTGAAAGTCTCTGGCAGGGGGAAGTTGTGGAAGCCTTTCCCCACTGCCTCCCCCCTGCTGGAACCATCTCCGGTGGCAGGGGAAAGGCTCTGGGATTGGCACACTGAACTGCTAAAAATAGCAGTGTAGATGGGGAGGCACTGCTTCTGCACGTATGCTGCATACATGCCCACAGGGCTCAGGTGTCTTTATTCCCCTAAGCCACTACTACTCATCCACATTACTATTTATACTAGTGCTAGGGGTGTGTGCTGTGTCTGTATTCTACATGCTGCCATAAGGAGTATGCAGTGTAGACATACCCTCACTGTTTGGTAATGTTCTTCCAAATAACTTTTCATCCTTGAGAAGGTTCTCTTTTGTTTACTAAAGATGTTGTTTCTGCTGCTGCCACCCCTTGTCCCTTTCTCCACATTCTTGCCTGGGGGTGCTTTAAAAAAAAACTGCTCTTACAACCACCTTCATGTGTTGCTTTGAAATTTTACAACTTGCCCTGCTTTATAGTTCGTTCTGATAGCATACATATCTCTGCCAAAACACGCTTTGTTGGATAATAATAAATTTGGATTGCAGTCTTTCAAACTTAAATTCATACTGAAAAAAACCTGAGTGAACATCTGAGACAAGTAGGTAATTTTTAATAATATCAGACAGTTCCTTTCTGGGGAGAATTTACTACTCTCTCATCTCTAACCAACTTTCCATGCTATAGCAGCAACCGCCAATTAGAAATGTCGGCTCTTGGCAGAGTGTTCAGCACACACCTAATCTATTTTAAATGTGTGTTGTGTTTCTCCATGGAAGATGAAGGGGCGTTCATAGGATTTCATGCCATCAGAGGCTCACCTCATGTTATACAAAAGCTGTGACAAGCTCAAATATTGTGGAGGGACCCAAAGTAGCATTTCTCGTGGAAAGCAATCCACTCATTGACGCTCCTGAAAGAGAAAAAGGAAATTGTCCTGATTTTCTGCATAATCCAAAACCCACTGAGTTTAATGTAAAGCCCTTCCCATTGACTTCAATGGGCTTTGCACTAGGCCCATTATGACCAGAAAATTAGTTCCTTTTAATGTGTTGCATTTTGAATATTTGGAGCAATACATTTAGGGGATATTAAAAGAGTACAATGAATACTTCACCACCACCACAATATATCCGCCATAGCACGTGCTACAGAATAACAAAAGTTTTGGGAAAGCTTGGAGGTTTGATTCAGATAAGCATCCTTAAGAACCAGCATCAGGCAGACTTGCTGGATGGAAGGCGGTATAGAAATGCATCAGAAAGGCCCAAATCTGCCATCAGAAGAAAAAGGCAAAGATGGGGATCTTAAGTTGGAGAGGAAAATGGCCAAAATCTGCTTACATGCAAGTGGATCAGACCACTGAGAACATGCAGCTGGGCCAAAAAAGGCCTGAGTTTGTGAAGAGCTGAAGAGTTTTTAATGAGGCAGAAAATATTAGGTTATGGCAAAGGCAGAATCAGGAGGAAAACATCTAGGTAGACCCTTCTTTTATTTTAAGGCAGCGCTGCTGTTGCTGGCATGCACAATGACTTGAATGGACTCTAAGAAAGGGAAAACCAATATTTTGAATTGTAATATCTCTTTGGGACAGGGACTGTATCTTCCCCATGTTCTATGTAGCTCTAAGAATGCTAATGGCTTTCATCAAACAATAAAAAGCCACAATGGGGGCAGATTCAATCATTAGCTGATAGAAATTGTGGCAAAAATCTGTGGATGCTGAAAATTTTGAATAGGAAGTAAAACTTTTCTAGCTTCCTTTAGTAATTCCACCAAAGGTAACAGTTAAAAAGAAAAAAAAATAGACATCTTGTACAGCAGATAATTTGCGCTACCTGCAAAACAGTCAATTAGAATTCTCTGTAGGTCAGGCAGTACATTCCCAGTCTTAACAAAATGTGAAAGAAAACAAACAATGGCACAACTCTCATGCTATTTTCTTTCTAGACTTTTGTTTGGCCCACAGCTTATAAATTACATTAATTGCAACACACACATGTGGATAACTAGGAGACTTGAATGATCTCATGGGAGTTTAAACAGTATCCATTTGTCTAATTTTATGGACATTTCACGCATACAAGATTTTTCTTGGAAGAAAGCAAAAAGAACTAATTCATAATATGGGCAGTGAAACTTCAGTAATTAGAAAAAACTAGAACCCTAACACTAAGGAAACAAAACACATGTAGGTGAGTTTATATATAGCTAATCTGTTCAA
This sequence comes from Caretta caretta, assembly GCF_965140235.1. Taxonomy (NCBI): domain Eukaryota; kingdom Metazoa; phylum Chordata; order Testudines; family Cheloniidae; genus Caretta; species Caretta caretta. Next base: position 93,787,646 of record NC_134209.1, on the reverse strand, counting down.
ATAATTGATAGTTTGAAAAACTGTAGTCACAACTACTGATGAGTGAACCAATCTAGATTTAAAAAAACAAACAAACAAACAACCAGAACAGCTGAAGTGAAATTTTGTGGAGATTCAGTTAGGTACAATTCATTTCTTAAGGATATGTTTTATAATATCACAGTCCTGGAGGTTGAAATATGTATTTTGTGGTTCTCTTATTGCAATATTTTCTAGTAAAACAAGAAATCTGAAGAACCATAAATCCTGACATGGGGAGATGGGGCAGGAATAGAGCCTATTCTTATAACATTTTCAACCTAATGTTGAGCATGGAGAGGATAGATTATTCAGAATCTTACTCAGACAGCTGAATGGCCTGTGATGGGATGTTAGATGGGGTGAGATCTGAGTTACTAAAGAAAATTATTTCCTGGGTATCTGGCTGGTGAATCTTGCCCATATGCTCAGGGGTTAGCTGATCACCATATTTGGGGTTGGGAAGGAATTTTCTTCCAGGGCAGATTGGAAGAGGCTCTGGAGGTTTTTCGCCTTCCTCTGTAGCATGGGGCATGGTCACTTGCTGGAGGATTCTCTGGTCCTTGAAGTCTTTAAACCAAAATTTGAGGACTTCAATAGCTCAGACATAGGTGAGAGGTTTTTCGAAGGAGTGGGTGGGTGAGATTCTGTGGCCTGCATTGTGCAGGAGGTCAGACTAGATGATCATAATGGTCCCTTCTGACCTTAATATCTATGAATCTATGAATTGGTAAGCATTCATATTTGTGAATGCTTCTCTAAGTCAGAAAATCTAAAATTCTTAAGAGATTCAACCATTGCTAGTCCATGTGATTTTGCAGCGAAGTATCCTCTTCAAATATTAATAGGGATTTGGTGCCTCTCCAAACCCCCTAAAAATGTGCACACTTGGAAATCAGTAATTTATGGTAGCTATCCATACAGTGGTGTTTTCACTGCAGTTGATTTTTGAGTGGGAACTGAAGAGAAGCAAAAAAAGGAAAACGAAAGCTACAAAGGAGAGCGGAAGTAAATGAATATGAAAAGAAAAGAGCCTAGAACGATTAAATGGAAGAAGAAAATATGAATGGGACATAGAAGGTGGGCATGGTGGATAAAGTTGAAAGTAGATGAGCTAGATGGCATAGATTTAATGGAGGCTTCAGCTCTTCCCTGTATGGCTAAATGTTGAAGTTTTTATCTTTAAGATGTAACACTGCTGGAAGTGCCACAAGGGCTCGGCACGGATATCAGATCTTTTCTTCCCTTAGGCCTGAAGTAATAACATACTGTTTCATAAGACTCTGCTGAACTCTTGGAATTTCCCAGATGCTGCATCCTTCTCTTTAAAACAGACTTGCATTTGATTGGGAAAGATTCCTCTCAAAATATATTTCCTTCTCTTGGCAGGGACACAGTCTTATAACTCTGAGAGCTAGTGAGCCCCCTGCTTAGTGCTTGTGAGAACAATAGATGACGCTGTGGGCTGAGAACGTTTGAAAGTGAACACTTTATTAGGTGCCCTAATGGGAGCTGATCTCTTAAAAAATCTGACCCATAGTGTACAAAAAATCTGACCCAAAGTGTTCACCTTGGACAAACGACATCAAATACAAAACCAGAGACAATTCCACTATTTAACAGTTAAAGATCTGTGCCCCAGCCCTTTTACCTGCACTCTCAAGCTCTGCTAACATTCACAGCATGCTCCTCTTGCCCATAACCCACTAAAGACAAAGCCACACCTTCTCCTCCTCCATCCCCATGCTCCACTTGTTTGGTTTTGAATGCCTAGCATGACCTGTTTGGTGTAGTTGGCTTGCCTGGAGTCTCCATCAGACAGAACAGTACTCACCACCACCTAAGTGCCCTTAAGGGCCACATGATGTATATCTTCAACAGCCAGCTCATGGCACATAGCATGCTTTCTACATTCAAATCTTTTCAATAATCTTGTATCAAGTACCTATACTTCACTAGTTCAATAACATGCATTTCTCTACCTGTTTTGCTATAGTAAAGCCTTAATATCCTTCTTATTGTGGTGGGAGCTAATAAGTATGTTTCCTCCACTCCCCCCCCCGCCCCATCCAAAATATGTTTTGACTATTTTATTGAAAGGGAACATCATCACTCATATCCACATGGAGGTTCTTGACTCTAACATTGTGCTCTGTCTTTGTGCTTATCTCCCATTGAGAACTCAGAGCAGAAGCTTGCCCTTACATAGTTAAAGCATAGCCAAATAAAGTAATTAGCAAGTAAAATGTGATAACTTGGCTCACTAAGGAGGCTTTCATGTTTAGAGAAAACAAGTTAGTAATGAATTAGTGTTTGAATAATCTGACAGCAAAGATGAAATTAGGATAAACCTTAAGATAACTGCAGCGCAAATACCCACAGGTTTGGGTAGTTTGCCAGATCTGAGCATATGGCTTCTTGTAAATCTTTTATTTTTTTTAATTTGCTGAGAAAATGTTTGTTTATACCATTCCAGATTCACAAAAGCAAGGTGCTGGGCCAGTACTACATTCGCAGGCAATTCCATTTCAGTTTCTCAAAGTGGGTGGACATCTGGAATTAATAGCATGTCTCTCAGGTATCTTTCTCAAGGGTGCTAATACCAACCCATTTCAAAACCAAGCCTTTCCACATCCATGAGAAATGACCCGGTATATAAAATAAAGAAAACTATTCATTCATTACCAGAAATGTAAACAAGAGGGGTAAACAATTAATACTACAAGTTTCTCTCTTCCTATTCCTCTCTCCTCTTCAATGTGTTTTACAGTGTACAGTTCCTGCAAGTTTTTCCTTAATCTTCAGACACAATGTTATTTGACCCTCTTTTTGAAATACAGAATGGATGTTATCAAGTGGAAACATGCTTCAGGAACTAGATAAGTCTCTAGCAGATTCCTCCCCAACAGAGTATTCCAGGATTTAAACATATTTAAAATATGAGACATATTTTCCCAGGGACCCCAAACAATTTACTCAATTGAAGTCATTTGCTAGCTGTGGTCTCAGAGAGTCATTATCTAGCCCAGTTTCAGTTCCATATTGCCAAGGGTGGAGAGGGAGGACCAAAAAAAAAAAAAAAAGAAAAGAAACAGGGAGAATTTAAAAAGGAATAGTTATCAATTAAACAAAAATATTTAACATATTCACATATTGTATATACTTATCATTTTTTACATATGGCATATATGTTCAGAAGTGATGGGGGGGACTTTTTTATGGACAAAATTTGCAACTGTAATTCCACAACTGAATTGTGGGTGCAAATCTGAGTTTTGTTTTACAGATGCAAATCAGGTAGTTAAAGAACTCAGATTTATGCTGGCAATCTTTTTTGGTTTTGGAACTCAAAAATGAGAGTACAAAGTTTGCAAAGAGCATCCATAAATAAGGAGACCAACCTTCCACCTAGCTACAAATATACCCCATCATCCAAATCCAGAAGGGAAGAATGGTTTTGAGGTTTAGGTACTAGAGTGGGGTGTTTTGTTCCATTTCTAGCTCTGCTACAGCTTTCCTGTGTGATCTCAGGCAAGTCATTTAATCTTCCTGTTCCTGAAATCTCTATCTTTACAGTATGTTTGTATATCCTTACTATACTGTGACCATCTTGAGAGCTGGGACAGCATCTTATGTTTGCACTCACTGAGCACAATACTTAATAATACAAAAGTGTTCTCAATTTGAGTATATTCAGCAGAACACAAATTGAAAATTTATTTGAATCGATGGACTGTATGGCACCCCTCTCTGTGAAGTTATTAGAGGCTAGGTAGTGGTGACTCTTAGAGTAAGGTTGAGTAATACTTTCCACCCTAAACCTTTGTTTTTAATTGCTTATAGCTTTGCCGGACTTTTACCATTCAGGCTGAAATTTTCCATGCAAAGGGGTCTTTCAGTCAAAGTGGTTCCACAATTTCTGAGAAAGAGATTAGGGGAAAAATAGGTAGTTTTGCCAATGTTTTAAAAACCATTTATTTGAAATGCTCTAGTCACTTTATGCCATTGAAAAAGAACTTGAAATCTGGCAGAGATAATATTCCTGAGGTCAGAGAAGTGTCTTTTCCTGTTCTCATAAAAATTCATTCAGATTTGTTTGAGTTAAGCCTCTGAAAGCTGCTGTTTGCACAAGCTCAGCATAAATTGTTAGAATCTGTCTGCTAAAATTACCAAATGTCCCAACTGCACTGAGCATGTTTCCATTCACAACGATTCTTATATACTAAGTACAAAGCTAGAACTATGGATGAGGAATGGTGGAGTGGCAGCCACAGAAGCTATCTTCCTTCTGTTGCAAACCCCTGTGGGTCGTAGGTTAATTAAGAAATAATTTTATGGTTGGCTTCCTGAAGAAGACAGGAACTTTCTGTGCTAATATTTCTTGAAGTTACCCCCTCGTCCTCTAATTTTGAGCAACTGGGGGCATTATCATTCAGTCTAGAATTCCGGTACCAGATTGTGAGTGGTCCCTTTGTGGGCACATAATCACTTGATATGTGCAAAAAGGGGTTGCATGACCTATGAACATGGTACTCACAATAGCAATTTATGTGATTAGGGACTCCTTATGCCCCCTGTTCCTTGAGGGAGCAGATCCCCAAAAGGGAGTGTGTCAGTGCACTGGCCCATGAACCAAGGGAGCACGCTGCACCACCCTAATCAAAGGAGCAGGCTGGGCACTGATTAGCACTAAGAGGTGGAGGACCATGTGTATGTTACACAACCTATCCCCCGATAAACAAGGCGCCAACTTTCCCTAGCACCATTGGGTGCTCGCGCCCCTCCACCCCCGGCCCCACCCCGACTCTGCCCCCTCCATGCCCCTATTGAACCCCTCCCCAAATCCCTGCCCTGTCTCTTCCCCAAGTGCGCCGCGTTCCTCCTCCTCCCCACTCCCTCCCAGCTGTTTTGCAGCGCAAGTGCTGGGAGGCAGGGTGGACAAGCAGGATGCAACAGCGCACTCGGGGGAGGAGGCGGAGGCAGAGGTGAGCTGGGGTGGCGGGGCGGGGCAGGGAGCTGCCTGTGGGTGCGGCGCACCCACCAATTTTTCCCCGTGGTTGCTCCAGCCCCAGATCACCCACAGAGTTGGCACCTATGCCAATGAACATGCATGCTGTAGTTTCCAGTTCTCTCTTATTAAAGAAGAAATGGATATTGAATTGCTATGAAGTGATTTTTCTTTACACTGAGAACATAGAAAATTATCAGTGGCTCTTTCTGTTCCCATTTAGAATTAACTAACCATTAGAATGTCATTTATTCATTACCATTCTTCAAAGGAAAAAAAATCAACCTGAAACAGGGTGTTTGCAGCACCTTATTTCACACTTCACTCACCAGGACACTGCGTACTTCTGACATTGCGATTTGAACTTGCTCTATTCAGCTCCAAAAACATAGGCCCCTTGTGACCGGTGTCCTAGTGGGGAGCCAGTTCTGGTCACTCAGTTAGGGTGAACTGCAAAGAATGGGGCAGCCAAACCCCCAAAAGCTGCTGGATATTCCAATACTTAGATTTATCAAGCGGGCAGAAAACAGCTTCTTTATTACCTTACTGGTTACTCAGAAGTCCAAACAACACATTTCCCTTAAAGTGATCCAGCCTCAGGCCTCCATCAAGGTACCCAAGTCAAATATGATGAAAATTTCTGTAAATCTTATTTCATCATATAAAAGAAAAGGTTCTACCAATCCCAAAGGATCAGACCCATTACCTCCCAGGTTAATGAATGTTTCACATCTTACCCAAATACATGCTATAGCCAATTCTTATTAACTAAACTAAAATTAATTAAGAAACAAAAGACAAAGTATGGTTAAAAGATCAATATACATACAGACATGAGTTCAATTCACTGAGGTGCAGATTCACAGCAGAGATAGTGATCTTTGTAGCTGCAAAGAGTTCTTTCAGAAATAGTTCATAGTTTATAGTCCAATGTTCAAATATCATATTCAGGGCATACCAGCATAACTGGGACCTCAGTCTTGCTACTCAAACTTCCCCTGATGAAGCCTAAGCAGCTCTGAGATGACAGAATCAGGACCCAAGGATCTTTTATAGAATTTCATGTCCTCTTTGACAAGTTCGAATTTCCTTGGGGAACAAAAGATAATTAGGATGACTTTGAAGGCAGTCCATCACCGGTACTTAGCTATATGAATTAACATAGGGCCATTTGCTTGTTCTTCCACCATTCACAGTACATTTCAAAGAGATATGAATACCAAGATATCCCGTGTTCACAATTCATTTAAATGATAGGATGCTCTTTTGACCTCTGAAGTATCAGAATACAGCATAGACAGGGACTGTTGATTACATTGTGGACCCTACTCATAAATATGTAAATATACAAAAACACAAACATTATCTCCCCTCCCTGTCTTTTGAGGGTTATTTATTTTACAGGATGTTTAGCCCTTTCTACCCATGTGTCACACCCCTAACTAGCCAGTTAAAGAGCCACCTCCATCAGCTGAGCCAGCTGAGTGACCTGCGAAAGCTCATGCTCAAATAAATTGGTTAGTCTCTAAGGTGCCACAAGTACTCCTTTTCTTTTTGCGAATACAGACTAACATGGCTGTTACTCTGAAACCTGCGATAGGAGTGAGCCTGATAATTGTGTATTTCTGTCAAGGATAATGGTTCACATACCACACACCACAAAAATGTCAACTTTTCCATGAGACAGACCCAATGATTAAAAAATAATCTTTTTTTCTATTCCCCACAAAATTGTCATTTAGACTTTATAGGTTTTTCCCAGCACGTTGGTATGAGCTTAATCTCTTTCATGAACAGTAAATCGCTGAAGCGCAATAAATGGGAAATTGTCCACAGATTCTCCACATTACCTTACTTATATCCAGTGCAAATACCCTGTATTTTTAATGCTGCCATAGCTAACTCAGAATACATTCTTAAGCCTGCCTGTATTTAATCCATTACTAAACTCACATATGCTATCAGCTGCTTCACTGAAAGGGAACAAAACATAATTTGAAGTTCCAGAAATAAGGCCCTCAGGTGGAAATCTTATCTCCTCTTCTGCAGAGAGACCTGGACACAGCTGAATAGCTTATTAGAGAGGGCAAGATTTGGAAAGCCCACATGAGTGGCTGGTTAAAAAATGGATTCTGTCCCACAAAACATTGAGATTTCAAATATCCATTTCAAATCAGGATGAAAAAACAAAATATTTGATTTTTTTCTGGGTGTGTGTGAAATGAAATTCTGGAAATATTTGTTTCAGGTCAAAGTGGTTCATTTCAGTAAATTCAAAATGTTTCATTTAGATTGACTGTTCTCTCTCTCTCTTCTTTAAAAGAGGAAGAACTTCAAAATGAAGTAATTTCACAATGAAAAAATCAACACATTTCAACATTTTTGGAATGATTTTTTTAAAATGAACTTTCATCAGAATGGATATGATTTTGCCAGAACGACATGATCTAATGGGAAACTATTTTACCTAAAATTTTACATCCATCTCTACTATGGACAACCTGAACACCACAAATCTCACCTTCACAGAAATTTTCTACCTGTCCCTATATAGCAGAATCTACAAAGGAGTGGGCTTTCAAGAAGCAGATAATCTTATGGTCTAGGAAGAGACTACCAAACTCCTTTTTTCCAACAGAGCAAATATTTTAAATGGAATACCAGACTCAGAAATACATTGTTTTGTACAGGTTGCACAATTTAATTCTATTAATGTCTAAAAATAAATCTCATAATTATTTTATTATTTAAGTTACACACATGCTTACCATTGTGCAAGGAACACCAAGCCACTCAGTAATGACTGTTTAGCATTGGAGTGCTCAGATTCAAGATAATATGGCATGATCAAATTATTCATACTGTGTCATGGCAGAGGATTTTTGAGTTTGTGTGTGTTTTGAAAGAAACAATACTTGGCCAGGTCTTGAAAGGTAAGAGAAGTAAGTTCAAGTTTCAGTCAGTGAATTTATCTGAACATATACATTCTTTTAAGTTAAAATCTCCCTTAGGAGTAAAAATTCAGCTAAACTGAGAACTGAATGGAAATTACTGAAGTAAACACTTTGTGGTTCACTTATCTCCAGTCATGAAAAAGCAATAAGGGAATCTAACTTGATGGTGCTTCTGCTGCTCTTGAAAGATGAAATCTTAAAAATTAAGAGTGAAATCCTGGCTCTTTTGAAGTGGATGGCAAAACTTCCATCAACTTCAGTGGGGCCAAGATTTCACCCGAGAAATTTAAAAACAGAAACCTCAGCATTGTTTTTTTATTCCAGCCATAGCCTATTGTCATATCTGGAGCTTTGTCAGCAATTGAAATAGAGGAATGGGAAACATTAAAAGAAAATATCTTTGTGGAAATTCATGGCTGCCACACCATGATGAGAGCCCACTGCTTAGATAATCATTAGTACATGCTACATGTACCCTAGGGTGACCAGATAGCAAATGTGGAAAATCGGGATGGGGGGGTGGAAGGTAGTAGGTGCCCATATAAGAAAAAGCCCCAAATATTAGAACTGTCCCCTAAAATCGGGACATCTGGTCACCCTTATGTACCCAGTGACATAATGGGTCCTGGGATAAATGGAAGAAACATTAGAAGGACACAACACAGAAATTTCCCAGCCACCCACTTGTGCTCATTCATTTTCAGCTACCACAAAAGTGTTAAATAATCCAAAGATTTTTTTCCCTTTAAGTATCACTGGTCTATGACCAAAATTCAGTACCGTATCAAGTGCAGGTATCTAGTTTTACAAAAATGATGGCTTTGGATTAATTCCAAAAGAAGTATCTTTTACTGATGAGATATTATCTACTTTTCACATTGCCAAGAAAGGAAAGAAATAACAGATCTTAAATTTAATAACAATCCCGAGTACTTTTACAAATTTGTATTCCCACAGTTTTCTTTCTCCATTTTACAAGCAATAACAAAGCTATAATTTGGGGCAAACTAGAACTGTAAATTTGACCTTTTAAATTGTGTATGACCATGATGCAATTTTGTGGAGCACAGCAGAAATATGAGGCAGGTGTTCAAAAGTGCCTAGGTCCTATATCTGTGAGCCAGAGGGATTAGAATGCACTTTGAGGAGGTAGTTGTTTACATATGCAGTAAATAGCATGAACAAACATTTAAACACCCATCTCCAATTATGGACTGACTTCAGGGAGAATTTTACCCATAGGAGTACAATATCCAATACAAAATGGCTACTGGCAGTTACTGCTGGACACAGAGGTAATTTGTTATGATTGGCAATCTATAACTTGATTAACTATAACTATAATTAGATGCACAGTGACTGGAGACCACTGATCAGAGTGGTGAATGCGTAAAACATTTGGGATATTTCCTGTACCAATGACAGCATGTACATGCGATTACCCAATTTTAAAGTGACACATGAATATAACTAAAGGACTATATTTAAGCTGATTAATAAATACTTCAAAACCACTAGTTCAGTCAGTGTAAGTATGTGTAGTCACCACTAGAGTACCCCTGCCTGCCTGAACACAGCATTACAGGGGACTGTGACTCACACACCTTCTGATGGCAACTTTCTCTGCTGCAGTGACCACTCCAAGCTGGTCGCTTCTCTGAACTCCCTCACTGGGTTTTCTGTGGTTCAGCCTTCCAGCCAAGTCGCATCATACAACAGTTACGTGTTCTTTTGGGGTTCATCTCTAAACACAAGGCCCTTTGCCCCTCCCCTGGGCTCAGCTTCAGTTTTCTTACCCTTGTAGGCCCTAGTTCAAGATTGCTCCCCCATCAGAGAGACCTATCTCCTTCACCGTCTCCACTCCCCAGCTGAGTTCCCTTAATCTACTTATATGGCTTAGTGCTTCATCCTCTATCCAGAGGTAATTAGTTGATCTCCCACTCGGGTGCAGAGCATGACTAACTGGGTCTTTTCCCATGTATTGCAGGTAATGGGAGTTAAGCCCCACCACAGTCAGTTTATACCATTTTTTCCTGTTTGGACAGAATTCAGCCCTATGCAGACAGCCTACATGAGGCTCATGCACCATTGAAGACCCAAGTAAGCCTTATTTTGAGGGCTTATGTTTGACTTAAGTCGTGCATAGGCTCTATGCTTGAGTGATTCTCGTGAATGCAATGATTTTTGAAAAGTATGCATGTTATTCATGATTGTTCAATTAACTCTTCCTGTGGGCATATATGGATCTCCGGGTTTAAGTAAACTGTTTATAGTTAAAACAAAGAGAAGTACTTGTGGTACCTTAGAGACTATCACATTTATTTGGGCATAAGCTTTTGATGGGCATAGGGGCATTGCTGGCACATGATGGCATATATCACATTGCCATGTACATTGGCCAGACTGGACAGTCTCTACGCAAAAGAATAAATGGACACAAATCAGACATCAAGAATTATAACATTCAAAATCCAGTTGGAGAACACTTCAATCTCTCTGGTCACTCAATTACAGACTTAAAAGTAGCAATTCTTCACCAAAAAACTTCAAAAACAGACTCCAACGAGAAACTGCAGAACTGGAATTAATTTCCAAATTAGGCCTGAATAAAGAGTGGGAGTGGATGGGTTATTACACAAACTAAAAACTATTTCCCCATGCTAATTTTCCCCCCTTCTGTTACTCACACCTTCTTGTCAACGGTTTGAAATGGGCCACCCTGATTACCACTACAAAAGTGATTTTTCCTCCTGCTAATAATAGCCCACTTTAATTGACTTGTCTCATTAGAATTGGTAAGGCAACCCCCATCTTTTCATGTACTCTGTATATATATCTTCCTCCTGTATTTTCCACTCCATACAGCTGATGAAGTGGCTTTTAGCCCACGAAAGCTTATGCCCAAATAAATTTGTTAGTCTCTAAGGTGCCACAAGTACTCTCATTGTTTTTGCTGATATGGACTAACACGGCTACCACACTGAAACCTGTTTATAGTTAGTGCATCCTCTGAAAATTCAATATTCAGATCTCTGTGTATATGAACAGTCATCTAAATTACTTTGTAGGGTTTCTGCTCCCTGGCTGAATGACCTAACCTGTATGAAGAAGAGGAATGCCCGAAGAAAGCTTTAGGGTACTAAGTTCCCCAGGGAGATCATGTGGAACATTTTACAGAGCTACATGGGAAACAAGCCAGAATAATTAATATTAGGACTCTAAATCCTTTCTGTCCTCTTGTGCATTTGGACTTCAGTGCGGAGATGAAGGAAGATGGAGACATACATCAGGGCCCTATTTGTGCCTTGGGTGGTCGCTACTTCCCACCACCCAACACATATGTAATGAGGTTAAGTAGTGCCCGTATAAGAGAAATTAACACTACTAATTATTCCTCAAAAAAGGTTTTTAATGACTTCCAGCTATAAAGGCAACACAGAAAAATAAGAAAAGAAGATTAAAGACCAGCACTGAATAAGGATTAATATAAATGGCAAGTTATACTGAAGACAAGCATAAATACATGTATTAACTACTTGCTACTATTCTTAACTCTACAGAATCGATACAAACTTGAGATCAATTCAGCTCGAGCAACCAGATTTCTTTACTCCATAATCTTACCCTGTGTTAGGGGGCTTATTCCTTCACCCACTTCCTTCCCTGGTCCTTCTCGCATGAACAGAGAGCAACAATACCCAAAGTCCAAAGGTGCAAACAATTTGATGTTTATTGGGGTGAACTTCCAGCAAGCATGATTCCAGTTTCCTTCCTTAGTGTCCCCCTTCCCAGCTCTGACACCACAGAGCCTTACACCTGTGTCCTTGTTCCCATTCCTGCCCTTAGCCAAACATGATTCCAATTTCCCCACCCCCATTCCCTGTTCCCATTTCCCCCTTTAGCAAAACATGATTCCAATTTACCCACCCTATTCCCTGTTTCCATTTCTGCCCTCCCCACACCCATCCACTCACTTCCTGATTGACAGCAGACATTTTCCTGAAATGTAACGAACCAAGCCTAACATATTGTAACATGATTATGTAACAATTATATCCCACCACCTTAATTAGTTTACACCCAGCAAAATTAATTATACAGCAGACAGAAACAATCACAGAACCAGACAGAGATTATACAGACATTCCCAGGAGAGGAAAATTCAAGACCTGTTAGCTAAAAATGCCCTGCCCTTAGTCTATAGTTATGTTACCTTGAGCACTGAAATGGGCTTAACTGTGATGGCAGAGCAGTGAGAGAGAGTTGATTTCTCAGAAACCGTAAGCTCAAACCAAAGACCTTATATATCACTATTTATACCATATTTGTACCCCAGAGCAGCTATAAACATAACACAAGTGTGTAAATAGCATCCACCCACCCTTGCAGTAGCATCTCATTGGCATTAAACTCATTCATTCACAGGATTGTAAAGTCTGGTGTGGAGCCTGCTAATATGTCCATATGCAAGTGCAAAAAATGGCATTAGGATTCAGTCCAATTAGATTAAAATTAAATATACATACAGACAAAGGAGATGCCATGCTACATGTGGAGAACATACTTGTATGAAATATTATGCATGGCAACAATTTCTTAGCTTCTCCTTTGCTAGCCTATAGTTTGACAGCATTTACTTAAGAGGTCTTTTTCTTCCTTGGAAGTTATATCATTCCACACTTGCAACTAAAATGGGCAAGACTGATGAACATTCAGCTGCAGGTGTTACACGACCATTACAAATGCCAAATCAAATATGTAATGAGATTGTTTAACTCAAATGTCATTATCCTTGTTTCATCTCTGAATTACACAACCAAGGAACAGCAAAGTTGAGCCTTTCATATACTTCACTTACGTGTGTCATATAAAGTAGGAGCATATTAAAAATTCAGGCCTGCCCAGAAATAGAGTTGGAATCTGACAAACTGAAGCCGATCATTACTGCTTCATTTCAGCAGATGTTTACATGGCAAATGTGTGATGTTGATTCTCCATATTGTGTTTTCACTATGCTGTGGGTTACTGAGGGTATGTATTTCCCCACACACAAGCCATATTCATTCCAGCTCCCTCCTTTCCATGCTGTAGGATCAAAACAAATGTTTGTTTACATTGCCACCTCTCCCAAAATGCATGGGATGATCATTCCAAATTCAACATTGTATCCTACCTCACGTCAGATAGAACTGTGTTTAAGTCCTGATTATTTGCCTTCCTTTCCCCCATGACAGTAAAACTGCAGTTATGGTTCTGAATAATGTATCTGATGATTGATAAAACAATGTTGTCAAAATAGTTAATTGGTGCAATCCAAACACTTCATACTGTGAACAGATCAAGCATGATAAAGTTAATGTGCCTAAATTTATTTGGATGAATTTCATCCCCAAACTTCCCAAACTATTAAGTGTCCATTACCGGACCAGTGAGAAGCTCCACCCCAGCTTCCTGTCTAACCATCCTCTTTATCTCCTTCCTACTTTTGTTTTCCTATTCTCTTCCATGATGCCCCTAATGCATGGAATAACTCCCCTGAGCTTGTTTAACTGTCCTAATTCTCCTCATTCAACTTGCTGCTTAATAGTTACTATTTCTCTGAAGACTAGTGAGGATAATCTTCCACTGAAAGAGAACCTCATTTGCTACAGTTATAAATGTTCAAAGTAGCTAACAAGAAATCCACAATGAAAACCGCATTTAAAGTTCTCTCCCTTGTGGGAAAGAGACCCAAGGGCACTAGCACTTTTCCTTTGTTTACCATAGTCATCCCCACACCCTCCATGTCCTCAGTTCTTTCATTATACATGTACATTGTCAGTCCTAGGGGAACAGTGACCCATTTTTCATAGAATATTTGCTGCAAAGCATAATGCACAGCTTATGCTGCTGGACTATTATATAACTAGTAAAGGCCAGAGCAACTGATACAAGTACTGGTGGAGATGAGTGACATAGTGGAGAAAGCTAGGTCAGATCCCCAGGTGATGTAAATCAGCATAGCTCCTCTTAAACGAATTGAGCTACACTAACTTACACCGGCTAAGGACCTGGCCTTCTGTCTCTTAGTTCTATTAGCTTCTGCAAACTCTTCTGGGAGCTCTGACCTTCTGTCTCAGCTTCATGGGCATCTTCATGTATTTACACTCAACACCATCTGCTGTTTACTGAATGACTCATTCATGAATTACATTTGAATGCTAAAGCAACAGCATATTCAAAACATTATTCATTCTATTTTTCCAGAAGTAGCAATACCGTATTTTAATTCTGTCAAGTCCTCTGCACTGACTTCTGAGCCATTGTGATGTGTCATGTCAACATATTATGACTACTGATCCTCTTAATCTGCTGTTCATTGACACATGTATATGTTTCTGTAAGTAGAACTGAATTTTCCAAGTTTTACACAGATATTGTAGAACTGGGAACGACCAGTCAAACAACGTTGGGCAAAAGTGCTGTGGACACCTTGCAAAAGTTAATTTGGAAGGGTTATTCATTTGTTGGGGGGTGATGAGGTCATGCTAATGACAGCAATGCAAACAATGACTGGGGAAAGAGTACACAGCCCAAATGATCAATCACTGCACTCAGATAAATGTGTGTAAACCCAATCCATGATGGCACTGCACTTGAGCCATGATTTCAGGACATTAAAGACAGTAGTTGACATAAACTGATGCTCCACTCTAAAAAGGGTACACCCAAAACCACTAGACACACTCCTGCCCAACCCACAGTATACTCTGCTCCTATACAGATCACTGTAGAATGTTTTTCCAAGGTTCATGAGAGTATGTAGAGTGTCCCTGACTATGCTCTTTATTGTCAGCCCAACCCTCTGAGTAGGGGTGGAGATTGAGAGGGGACATGGAGGGCATTACCCCCAGACCCTAGAGGTGATGTGTGGGGGTCACGTGGGCTCATGAGTCTCCCCAGATTTCTGCCTTCCATTTAGCACAGAGGTTTTCAAACTGTAGAGCATGCTCCCTTAGGGTGGAGAGCCAGAGGCCTGAACAGGCCGGGCAGCTTCCACCACCTTCCATTCCATCAGCTCCTGGAGCAAGTGATGGTTTTCAAACTGTGGGACTCATCCCCCTAGGGAGGAAGCCGGACAGTTTGAAAACCTTTGTGCTAAATGAAAGGCAGAAATCGGGGCATGACCCAGTGTGCCCTCCCATGTTTTGCCTCTGGTTTACTGCCGCCTAATCTCCACCCCTGTTCAGGTGGACAGGCTGGGAATAAAGAGAACATGAGAGCTCTGTGAGCAACAGCTGTTAATTCTGGGGTTTGTGAAGTTGGAGGGAAATTAGACTGGTTACCGTGTATCTGAGGTAATATTAACGTTCATACTACAAAGGTGAGTTTGATTTCTTTCAGCATATCTCTCAGTAAGCCTTTCAGGGCTGTGTTTGTGGAGCAACTAGTAGAAAGGGGCCCCAATCATGAATGGAACTCCTGGATACTACCTCAGCACCAATAATAAATATAATTACTAAAAACAATACCTAGTGACTTAAGCAGGAATTTTCACAGGATTTCAGTCATATGACTCTGACTGATTTTAATGGGGGCATTGAAGCTACAACACTGTGCAAGATTATGAATTATAGGGCCTGCTAAAGAATATTTGATAAGCAAATGGACATACCTTAAGTTCCTGCAGCTTTTCCATTACAGTGAAATTAACTACCTTGTCGTTATAAGCAGAGCACTTGACATACATGAGGACTATTTTAATCAGCAGAAACTCATCACAGTAAACCATCTCAGTCAAAATGAATAAGAGCCTTCTTAATAGAAGGGAAATCTTTAGTTAGAAATCTAAGTTCCCAGTAGCCATTTGAAAATATCCCCACAAATCACTATTAAATAAACCTACAAATGACATCCAATTTTCTCTATGTATCAGCTGATATGATGAGCCACATTCTTCCTTGAGAGAGAGCGCATGAGCTGGAGCCCAGTGGGGCAAGAAGACTGGAGACCAGGGCTTGAATCTTGTTGGATGAATTGGAAGCGCTACTGTGTACCAAGGGAAGGATCAAATAGGCACAGGATATCGCACCAAGGTTTAGCACAAGGAAAGTGATGTCCCTGTCAGGAGGAAGATTAGGGCATCTCCTACCCACCCCATACCCCCAGTTTTGTGCGCAATTCGTATCCATGTAAGGTTATTGTCATAATGAAATGCACATGTGCGTGCATACATAGGAGGCTGTTCTACAGAGAGTTCAAATATCTGAAGTTTGGCCCCAAAATCATTGTTGGGCAGTTAGGGAAGTAAACATGGAGCAGAGTGACAAAGATAAGGGTAATTTGTCATCTTTTTCTTTTAATAAAAATGCTAAGAGCACCAATTTCCTTGCTGTGTCCTAGAGAGCATTATTATTTTTCAGGGCAGATTTCCCTAGCTGTAAGGCCATAATACATAAACACAACAGATGTTTCTTTCAATCTGTCTTCCTGGCAGTGACTGTAATTCATCTCACTTCCTCCCATAAATTAGAATTTCCATTATGCCCACTTCCAGTCTGGAGTCAACCTCAGCAAATCCATAGGCAATGCCTAAAACTTAATGAAATTTGGCAGTTTCCCCTGACTTTTTGTGTGTGCACGTATGTGGTATCTTGAATTTAAATTAAGTTGAATCTTTAAGTAAAGTTTAAGTGGTGTGAAGCCCCATGAATTTCTCATAAAAAATTTCATCAAAACTGGCGAACGTCCACAGCAGGAAGTTTTTGTGTAGCTCTAGTTATGGACTAAATTTACAAACAGACCGTTTTAGTGTTTGTATGCACAAAACCCTTCATTTCTGCAAACAAACCAGTTAACTGTGGGTTGGGAAATGTTAGTGCATGCTTAAGTAAATGTTTCTCCATATCTTATGGGTACAACAGTGTTATAAGAAATAGCATTTTTTGAGTAATTTTTTTCTAGGACTTACAGTTCTCCCCTTTCATTCATGCTACCAGAATATTTTCCTAAATAATTATGAGGGGATATTGTTACCTGCTCTTTAAAAATTATAATTGCAATGACAAGTCATCAGAAATAAGTTAAAATCTGAGCCATCTGTTAGACTGCCAGTTTCCTTTTGTAAGTGAATACTCAATAAGATTTGAAGGACTACCAGTTGTCACTAGTAAGAAATCCCATTGAATTGTACAGGGGGTCTGTTGCCGTATTTTGAAATGACTAATTCTTGGGAATCATAAAACCCTGTACTATGCCTTAGTTTAAATTTATCTGATTGACAGTGCTGATTAAGTCACTCTTTGGAAGTACAGTTAGACAAAGTCTGAGGCGGGAGCAAGGAAGACCATATCCTTTGGTATGGTCTTTGTCTCCACCCCCTCACAGGTTTGAGTGAGTAGGGTTTGTGTCCTTGGCATGGACCATGTCTCACTTTCCCCAGAGGAAGAGAGGTGAGAAGGAAGACACATTTTGTCCCCTGAGTGGGAATGGGTGTCTTGTGTGCTCCATTCTACAGCCTGTCAAGAAGCCATGTGAGGAAAATAACAACTCTTGTTTCATGCCAAGTTTTGGGGTTTCAAAGTGTGTAATCGTTCCACACTAGAACAAAAATAAAATCTCTTTGTGAAATGGAATTATGTGAGCGTGTCTGTTCTCAGATCAAAAAGGTCAGGTTTCTAATTCATCTCCTTCTGGAAGTGACCAGAGCATCCACCCTGGCTGAAGAAACCTTGCTGCTGAAAACCTCATTGAAATTGATGTGTTTCCATGAAACATTTTGGCTTTGACAAAATAGCACATTTAGGAAATCCAACAGGAAAGATAATTCAAAGGAAAATATTGTCCCTGTAACTATTTATGGCGTAATGTTCTGAAATAGGGGATGGAGTTAGGGGAGACATTGGTTCTGTTCATCGATATCGGAGCATAATCCAAAATGCACAGGAAACAAACAAAATAGAAAAAGGGCTGCAAAAATCATTCCTTGTGGCTTTTAAACTATTCATTTATTCAAATATATTTGGTGTACTGAGTGAATAACCTACAGGCACTGAATCTCTGCCTACAGTTTTCCATATGTAACATGAAAATAATACTTTGTTATGGAGCTCAGATGTATTTTGAGAATTAGTTAATATTTGTAGAATGTATTGAATTTGTAGAATGTATTGAAAGTGAGAAGTTATCATCATCTATGCTCTGCTTCTAAAATGGCCCTGTTCTTCCTCCAAGTGGTTTGTAGTCTTTTTAATATATTTATTCCCTCTCTTTTCTTTCATATCCGTGTGCAGGAAGCTGTGTATATTTATTCATGAGTTATTTTCCTGAAGATCAATAATACTATGCACGTATGGGTAATATAAATGAGAGGCATTGAATCCAATACAATACCACTTGCTGTATATGTCATCCATAGTCCTTTTATTTATAGAACAAGTAAGTCAAATGGTGTAGAATCAGAAAGTATTTATCCATTCCTTTCCAGAGTATAATTTAATGGCCTAATTAGATCTTGGGAAAAGAGATAACACACCTTCTATTCTCAGTAAAAATGCTTCAAAAACCTAATCTTAACTACAGATAATTCTGACAAATGTATTAGGGAAAAAATGATCTTAGCCATTCATTTTTTTGGATTAGGCACATGCTTTAGGACTACAATATGCTGTTCAAATGATTTTCCTGAGCAACAGAAGATTCCACTTCCTGAAAAATTTACTCGACTGACCAACATGCCAGATCTGGAACATGTCAAATCAATTGTTAACATACCAAGGAAAATCATTTAGAAGCTTCATACAAACCAAAGAAACTGTTTAGTTATAAGAATGCTTCAGTGTGATAGGTGCTAGAACTCAGGGTGTTGCTGCACCTTCTGGCTTGAAGTGATTTCCATCATATACAGGGTATACAGTTTGGTTCAGTGTTTCTCAGCACCCGCAATGCTGAGAGACAATGAAAAGCACATCTGCATAAAGGTAAACAAACCCATCAAGCTAAATGACTGATGGTGAAAGACCACTTAATGATCACAATGGGGAACACAGCCTGCACCCCCAGGAAGCCTTCCTGGCTCTTGAAATAGACACAATAGACTTTGGGAAATTCAGCAGAAAGAGAAAGCCATTTTGGCATCCATCACCCAGGGGATAAAGTGGCAGCAGTTCCCTTTGATCTCATGAAAAGTGGATCCTTATGGCCTGAAAACCAAGAATAGCTGGAACTGACTATAGGTGACAAACTTATTCAGGCAAAGATTGTAACTTGCTGAAGTTAAGGTTGAGTCGCTAGGATGCATGTTTTGTTCTCTTGTCACCATATCTTCCTGCCACTTAACTATCTCCTTTCTGGTAATAAATCTATTCTGGTATTAATTGCAAAACCATCTCAGTGCTGTGTATTCAGCTGAAGGGTGAAGTCCTCAGCTAAACTAACAGGCTGATTTGTGCTTTCTCTTTGGAGGCAGTGAACCTAACTTCTGAGAGTGTCCAGTGAGAGGGAGTGGACATTGCGAACCAGCTGAGCAGCGAACAGCAGAGCAGCTAACAAAAGAAGTTTGCCTGGGATCTGCCTGAGAGGAGGTATGCTAAGGGCTGCAGTAAGGAGGCTGTGTTGGTGAGTATCTGAGTGTTTGTTGTGAGGACAGTGTGACTGTGTGCTGTGTGCTTGACTGGTTGTTTGAAAAGGGCGGGAACTGGGTGTGCTTTGTTCCAGGTGAGCCTTAAGTGGGCCTGACTGCATAAAAAGCCAGTCAGTTGCGAACCAGCTGAGCAGCTAACAAAAGGAGTTTTCCTGGGAGTTCGCCTGGGGAGAGCCCACTGAGGCTTACATCTTGCCGGATTCTCTGAGTAATTACTACAACTCCTGAGGAAGCTCGTAGAAGGAAGGTAATGTGGATGGGGGGTGTTCAGCTGTTGTGACCTGCACTGGATATGCTATGTTTGTCTTTCTTCCACAGGACAGATGCGACTTTGTCTGTACAAAGTGCCAGCTGGTCTCCATACTGGAAGAGAAGGTTCAAGGTCTGGAGCAACAGGTATTGACCCTGTATTGCATAAGAGAAACTGAAGATTTCCTGGACGGATGTCAGGATAGGCTTCTATGGGCACAAGGTTCTGAAGATTCAGAGCAGGCTACACATCAGGGACAGAAGGATGGTGAAGAAATTTGGCATCATGTGACCTCCAGAAGAAAAAAGGGGAACGTCCATGTACCAGCAGGGCAGATACAGGTAAGTAACCATTTTCATGTTCTCTCCACAAGTACTAATGCGGAGAGTGGACCAGATGATACGTCTGAGGAAAGGGAGCAGAAGGAGACTCCGCCGATTGGAAGGCATGGGATGTACTGTCCTAGTGTTGGGGGTTCCACGACCACCGCTCCCAAGAGAAGGAGGAGGGTGATGGTGGTCGGGGACTCTCTTCTCAGGGGGACTGAGTCATCTATCTGCCTCCCCAACCGGGAAAACCGAGAAGTCTGCTGCTTGCCAGGAGCTAAGATTAGCGATGTGACGGAGAGACTGCCGAGACTCATCAATCCCTCAGATCGCTACCCCTTCCTGCTTCTTCATGTGGGCACCAATGATACTGCCAAGAATGACCTTGAGCGGATCACTACGGACTACGTGGCTCTGGGAAGAAGGATAAAGGAGTTTGAGGCGCAAGTGGTGTTCTCGTCCATCCTCCCCATGGAAGGAAAAGGCCTGGATAGAGACCGTCGAATCGTGGAAGTCAACGAATGGCTACGCAGGTGGTGTCGGAGAGAAGGCTTTGTATTCTTTGACCATGGGATGGTGTTCCAAGAAGGAGTGCTAGGCAGAGACGGGCTCCACCTAACGAAAAGAGGGAATAGCATCTTTGCAAGCAGGCTGGCTAACCTAGTGAGGAGGGCTTTAAACTAGGTTCACGGGGGGAAGGAGACCAAAGCCCTGAGGTAAGTGGGGAAGTGGGATACCGGGAGGAGGCACGAGCAGGAGCGCGTGAGAGGGGAGGGCTCCTGCCTCATACTGAAAAAGAGGGGTGATCAGCAGGTTACCTCAAGTGCCTATATACAAATGCACGAAGCCTGGGAAACAAGCAGGGAGAACTGGAAGTCCTGGCACAGTCAAGGAATTATGATGTGATTGGAATAACAGAGACTTGGTGGGATAACTCACATGACTAGAGTACTGTCATGGATGGATATAAGCTGTTCAGGAAGGACAGGAAGGGCAGAAAAGGTGGGGGAGTTGCACTGTATGTAAGAGAGCAGTATGACTGCTCAGAGTTCAAGTATGAAACTGCAGAAAAACCTGAGAGTTTCTGGATTAAGTTTAGAAGTGTAAGCAACCAGGGTGATGTCATGGTGGGAGTCTACTATAGACCACCAGACCAGGGGGATGAGGTGGATGAGGCTTTCTTCCGGCAACTCACAGAAGTTACTAGATCGCAGGCCCTGGTTCTCATGGGAGACTTCAATCACCCTGATATCTGCTTGGAGAGCAATACAGCGGTGCACAGGCAATCCTGAAAGTTTTTGGAAAATGTAGGGGACAATTTCCTGGTGCAAGTGCTGGAGGAACCAACTAGGGGCAGAGCTCTTCTTGACCTTCTGCTCACAAACCGGAAAGAATTAATAGGGGAAGCAAAAGTGAATGGGAACCTGGGAGGCAGTGACCATGAAATGGTCGAGTTCAGGATCCCAGCACAAGGAAGAAAGGACAGCAGCAGAATACAGACCCTGAACTTCAGAAAAGCAGACTTTGACTCCCTCAGGGAACTGATGGGCAAGATCCCCTGGGAGAATAACATGAGGGGGAAAGGAGTCCAGGAGAGCTGGCTGTATTTTAAAGAATCCTTATTGAGGTTACAGGGACAAACCATCCCGATGTGTAGAAAGAATAGTAAATATGGCAGGCGACCAGCTTGGCTTAACAGTGAAATCCTTGCTGTTCTTAAATACAAAAAGAAGCTTACAAGAAGTGGAAGATTGGACAAATGACCAGGGATGAGTATAAAAATATTGCTCGAGCTTGCAGGAGTGAAATCAGGAAGGCCAAATCACACCTGGAGTTGCAGCTAGCAAGAGATGTTAAGAGTAACAAGAAGGGTTTCTTCAGGTATGTTAGCAACAAGAAGAAAGTCAAGGAAAGTGTGGGCCCCTTACTGAATGAGGAAGGCAACCTAGTGACAGAGGATGTGGAAAAAGCTAATGTACTCAATGCTTTTTTTGCCTCTGTCTTCACGAACAAGGTCAGCTCCCAGACTACTGCACTGGGCAGCACAGCATGGGGAGAAGGTGACCAGCCCTCTGTGGAGAAAGAAGTGGTTTGGGACTATTTAGAAAAGCTGGACAAGCACAAGTCCATGGGGCTAGATCCGTTGCATCCGAGAGTGCTAAAGGAGTTGGCAAATGTGATTGCCATTATCTTGGAAAACTCATGGAGATCGGGGGAGGTCCCAGATGACTGGAAAAAGGCTAATGTAGTACCCATCTTTAAAAAAAGGGAAGGAGGAGGATCCGGGGAACTACAGGCCAGTCAGCCTCACCTCAGTCCCTGGAAAAATCATGGAGCAGGTCTTCAAGGAATCAATTCTGAAGCACTTAGAGGAGAGGAAAGTGATCAGGAACAGTCAGCATGGATTCACCAAAGGCAAGTCATGCCTGGCTAATCTAATTGCCTTCTATGACGAGATAACTGGCTCTGTGGATGAAGGGAAAGCAGTGGACGTGTGATTCCTTGACTTTAGCAAACCTTTTGATACGGTCTCCCACAGTATTCTTGCCAGCAAGTTAAAGAAGTATGGGCTGGATGAATGGACTATAAGGTGGATAGAAAGCTGGCTAGACTGTCGGGCTCAATGGGTAGTGATCAATGGCTCCATGTCTAGTTGGCAGCCAGTATCAAGTAGAGTGCCCCAAGAGTCGGTCCTGGGGCCAGTTTTGTTCAATATCTTCATAAATGATCTGGAGGATGGTGTGGATTGCACCCTCAGCAAGTTTGCAGATGACACTAAACTGGGAGGAGTGGTAGATATGCTGGAGGGTAGGGATAGGATACAGAGGGAGCTAGACAAATTGGAGGATTGGGCCAAAAGAAATCTGATGAGGTTCAACAAGGACAAGTGCAGAGTCCTGCACTTAGGACGGAAGAACCCAATGCACCGCTACAGACTAGGGACCGAATGGCTGGGCAGCAGTTCTGCAGAAAAGGACCTAGGAGTTACAGTGGACGAGAAGTTGGATATGAGTCAACAGTGTGCCCTTGTTGCCAAGAAGGCCAATGGCATTTTGGGATGTATAAGTAGGGGCATTGCCAGCAGATCGAGGGACGTGATCGTTCCCCTCTATTCGGCACTGGTGAGGCCTCATCTGGAGTACTGTGTCCAGTTTTGGGCCCCACACTACAAGAAGGATGTGGAAAAATTGGAAAGAGTCCAGTGGAAGGCAACAAAAATGATTAGGGGACTGGAACACATGACTTATGAGGAGAGGCTGAGGGAACTGGGGATGTTTAGTCTTCAGAAGAGAAGAATGAGGGGGGATTTGATAGATGCTTTCAACTACCTGAAAGGGGCTTCCAAAGAGGATGGCTCTAGACTGTTCTCAGTGGTAGCGATGACAGAACAAGGAGTAATGGTCTCAAGTTGCAGTGTGGGAGATTTAGGTTGGATATTAGGAAAAACTTCTTCACTAGGAGGGTGGTGAAACACTGGAATGCAT
Source organism: Caretta caretta (assembly GCF_965140235.1). Lineage (NCBI taxonomy): Eukaryota > Metazoa > Chordata > Testudines > Cheloniidae > Caretta > Caretta caretta. Next base: position 93,763,985 of record NC_134209.1, on the reverse strand, counting down.
TACCTAGGGAGGTGGTGGAATCTCCTTCCCTAGAAGTTTTTAAGGTCAGGCTTGACAAAGCCCTGGCTGGGATGATTTAGTCGGGGATCGGTCCTGCTTTGAGCAGGGGATTGGACTAGATGACCTCCTGAGGTTCCTTCCAACCCTGATATTCTATGATTCTAGGGGAGACTCAGGACTGGAAAGGCTGTTGGTGTCATCCGACAAAGAGTAACCAGGTTGGTGGAAACCCAAGTGAGGTCATTGGCCTGTGAACATGCTGCACTGGTGTGAGGACTCTGAGCCAAGCTGCACAGTACAGCACAGAGGCACTGAGGGCAGGCCGTGACGGAACCCTTTACTGGTCTGGCAGACCCCCCCATAGAGTCACCTCATTGACTGGTCATTGATTATTTGTCAGTCGCTTGAATTTTTCTTTTCTGCTAGCTGCTTGTTTAGATTCCATTTAGATACCTATTAAACTGGATATTTTTTAAAAATAGGAGAGATTCTGTGAAAGTTTGAGGTTTCTCAAAAAACTTTGTAACTTTTCACACGTAAGCTGTGGGAGATAGGAAAAGAGCTTGAAGACATTCAGGTTTTGGTTCTGGCTCTGGTTCAAAATTTAGCCACTAGATTCTATGAATCCTGGAACCACTGAGGTGAATTTAAAAGCTCAGTGACAGTCCCGTACACCCCAGCTAATGACAATGGATTCACACAATCAGGGCTCTTTGAGGCAGTGTCCTGATGTGATGACAGCACAACACATCTGTCATGCCATGCCACGCTATAGACCTGATTTGCAGAGATGCCAAGCACCTGTAGTTCCCATTGACTTCAGCCAGAGTTGTAGGTTCTTTACACTTCTGAAAATTAGTGACTCTGTCCTCACTTTAGGGTTGCAAAAGGTGTCTTGCTGCATTGTTTAACATGCCCGGTGATAAAACATGGTTTATACAAGAGTCCTATCTATAGACATTAGACCATTCTGGACATAGCCTACATGGACTCTATTTGGCACACCAAAATCATACTTTCTTTTCACTTGCCAATCTTGCCATGGTTATTCATTCCTTTGTCATTTTAGGGGTGAATCACTGTAATATTCTCTATTTGGGATTACTTACGGAAACCACCTGGAAGTTTCAGGTAGTGTAGAATGCAACTGGCAATGCTGAGCAGTACTAAACAATGGCATGTTAGGAGCAGCCAGACATGGCATGATGTGTTGTGCCACACCAGACTACTGAATGAAGTGGCTCAAACAAAAGGACAGTTTTTCACCCCCTAATAGTTAGCCTGCAAACTCCAGCTGGACTTTTGGACTCAGTCCGGGCTCTTTCCTTCTCACGTTGTTGCCAGTAATGCCACTACTCTTTAATGTGATTGGAGAGATGTAACTGAAGGAATAGTTTGAGGACAATGGTTCAGAATCTCGGGCACAGTAGAAATGGCTAGAATGCAGTGGAGTCATTCTCAGGGCTGGACTGTGTAAAAGCAATCTTGATCCTAGTTAGTCTTGGGTCACTCTCAATCTCAACTATGGACAGGTCTTAAGGAGCCATTTGGCAGCTGAGGAATCACTGGAGTGCAGTGGGCTTCAGCCAAATTCCCCTCCTGGCTGGGGTCTAAATAGGAGTAGTGTAGCAGCTTAGTATGCTAGCTATATACCTGTTCTGCTTCCAAACCTGCAAATCTTCAGAGTCCACCTGAAAGAGATCTCTCCTTCTGCACAGACAGGGGCTATTCTAGGAGGATGGCTGGTTTCTCTGCTGTTTCCCCATCCCAAGACATATTCCCCTGTAAATGCTGCTTTAGCAACATCCTTACTCTTATTGGATTCCCCTGTGGATGCTCAACCATGGCAGAGATTTCACAATGCGGGGGAGGCTCAAGGTGCAGAATAGCTCAATATTTTGGAGCTAGACCTCTATGTTCATTTCCAGCTATGCAGCAATTTGGGCCCAGATCAGATGACAGCAATTCACAGCATGACACCTCTTTGTATTCTACCTTCTGCTGTCCCCTGAAATCCATGTAGCCCCTCTGCTTGAACTGTAGCTATACGGGGTTGAGGGATGTAAAGGGGCCCATCATGCACAATTCCAACTACGACAATTCAGCCTTGGGTTACTCTGAAATTTTATTCACAATAGTTTCTGAGTTGGTGAAAGCCACTTGTAAGCTTCAAATTATTATGACCATTATTAGGTGGTCTAAAAATTTTGTTTTGAAATCTTCAATAAAGCTTTGCCTCATGATCTCTAACTCTACTTAGTTTAGCTGTGCTGGAAGTTGTTTTTTGCTGGACACATGTTCAAGTCCTCAAGAGAAAGTAGTAAGTTTACAGGCACACAATTTTTGTTCAATATTAAAAAAAAAAATCAATTCCTTTTGTTTCAAGTCTATGTAATCCAAAATCATACGTTGGTTCTTATTTTACTCAGAAGGTTCACTGGCCCATAACACTAAATAAAATTGTCATATAGTGAGGGCTTGGAAAGTGGCTCCATTCTCATGACTCCTCTGGAACAGCTCAGCATCCTTATAATATGTCAAACTTTGCTGCCCATAAAGCAAAACATGCAGATTTTGCTGTTTGTTTATACTGGGCTCAGTTGCAAGGCCAGCTGCTCTCCTGTGCAGGGGAATAAGCAGGCATAGAGAGCCATACCCTGCACGAGAGGGAAAGCAGACAATGCCAGACTGCTATGATACTCTCCACCCACCTGAGTAGGAGGAGTTGGGTGGGCAGTGGCATAGGGTGACTACCACCTTCATTCTTATCCTTCCCTATGTTGTGCTGAAAACATTATTGAGCCAGCACACAGAGAGGAGCAGGAGTTAAACTGAGTCTCTCAGAGTCACATTTTATTCTCTGCCCTGCTTTAGCTGGGCTGGATTGCAAGGTGCAAATCCAGACCATTACAAAAGAGAAAGCAGAGTCTCTTCTCATTAGATATCTTGCTCGGAGATTTCCATAAACAAAATTTGAACTTTTGTCTCAGACTGAAGGGTGGTGAAAGGGCGGTGAAGAAGATAAAATGGTAAATTCTATTTGCTGTGAGCCGTCAGAGGTAAATTTGCAAATGCAGGAGCTCAAAGCCTCTTGAATAACATTTCAGATAAGAACTCATGATGAGTAAAGTATGGTGCATAGAAAGAACATGCATAATGAAACACTGGCAAAAGGAATCTGTACCTTCAATGTCAGAATGGATTAAAGGTCTGAATGCATGATATATCCTGTTATAATGTATTATTGACTCAGGTCATCTAGAGACTTTAGATCTGGGACCCATATCTGAGCATAACATTTGATTAGGGGCTTTTTTTGTGGGCGGGGGAGGGGATCAAGAGGGATATAAATATGTTCTGTTACCTAGTATGGTTCTTTTCTGTGGCACGATTCAGGATTTTTATTTAGTTCACTGTAATACGGATAGGGCCTTATGCACCAGCATATATATGGGGTCTTATGCACTATAATTAGATTTTGTAAAGTATATATGTGTGTGTATGTATGTATGTATGTATGTATCTATCTATATATAAAATTTCTAGCAAGAAACCTAAGAGAGGGAGGGTCACTGGAAGCATAGTGGTTGTGAGAGTAAAGAAAGTAGGCAGGGGGAGGGAGAAGAGGAATTTGTGGACATGGGGGTCTTCCAGAGTTGCCAACTTTTGGCACAACTGCCCACATAGCCTTTGGTCAAGGCCAGCTCCAGGCCCCAGCATTCCAAGCAGGTGCTTGGTGCGGCAGTTAGAAAGAGGCAGCAGTTCCTCCGGCCGTGGCAGCAATTCGGCGGCAGCTTCTTCCTCTTGCTGTCTGCGGTGGCAGATTTTTTCACCGCTTGGGGCGGCAAAAACTGTCGAGCCGGCCCTGCCTTTGGTCACAGTACCCGGAGATGGTGGAGGGTTTTGCACACATCCTGATGAATTTTAGGTTATTTTTATGGCTCCAGTTAATCAGGGTGCTTACACACAAGCATAACTTTTAGTCTCATTGACTTGTATAAGACTTCTCACTTACTTAAAGTTACGCAGACAAAAGTACTTGGCTGAAATGGGGTCTGCCTGCATTATCAATGCCTTTAACTAATATTTAGATTGCTCAGATTGCAAATTATTTGTGACAGAAGCCCTGATCCTTCATCGGGACCTTCAGGTACTAATGCAATATTGATAATAATACAGAAAAAGAGGTCCCCAAATGCCAGGAAATATATAAAAACAGTGATAGATTATCAATGTTGTGTTTGGAAGAGCAGTGAAGACTGATCTAATGAACCAGAGCCTCCCTGATGTTCCAGGCATCAAATCCTGTGATCCTCAATCCTAATGCATCCCTCCATCCCTCTCAATTTTCCTTTCCCTCATTATATCATGATCTGTTGAGTGAGACCTAGTATTTTAAGGAGGCAATCAGAAGATCTGTTTGACCACCAGTTATTTTGGGGTGCAGCATCAGGCCCATTCTTCACAATATCTTTTGGATACAGATGGTTGATTTGTCTCCTCAGGATAACAGAGAGGCCCTCTCATCCTTCTAGTTCCACATTCCCTTGAGGATCTACATCCCACATCTTAATATTTCTCCTTTCTCTTTGCCCCCTCATCCTCTCTTTTTCTCTCCCATGACCACCCACTTCTGTTGTTCCCCACAACCTTTCCCTCTGTCTCTGCAACCCCTTGGCATTCCCTTTCTATCAGGTCTCTTTCCCTCCATTCCTCTTGACTTTCCTCCCACCTTTGTTCCTCTACAAAGTGTCACCCTCTCTTCCCCACAACCCCCAGGATGGAGGGTGGCAACTAACAGGTAAACAGAACACATAGAATAGTAGGGATAAATATACTTTAGTTAAGGGCAACTCACCTGCTGTTACAAAAATCTTCAATGGCCACATAGCAAAGAAAAGACCTGGGGTGAAATCCTGGCCCCACTGAAGTCAGTGGCAATACTCCCCTTGGCTTGAGTGGCCCCATGATTCCCATCCAGCATCTGAAAAACCCTTGCACAATAATTTGCATGTTTTGTGATATATATCTAAAATCTCAAGGACTAAATGATGAGCTGACCCTGGGGATTTGAAACTGAGATTCCAGGGAGTCTACAGGAAGTAGAGTTAATTATACCAGGTTCTGAATCTGCATATATTTTACACTTTCTCTCACTCACATACACATGTAGCCCTTTCTTGCCTTTAATGGGACTACACAGGTGAGAAAGACACCTTGCACTTGTAAGATCTCACAGCTAAGGCACAGACTACTAAAACTATCTCCTATGACTCTGTAGCCTACTTCCTCAAAGGTACTATACAATTAGCAAAACAGACGGTCTGAGGAGTTAAAAGCCATGTAATGCAAATTTATTAGCATCCCTCTAGCCTCTATTTCATTTGTTTTATATGGTATTTTTGATTAATCCCTACTTTTTCCTCCCTTTAATATAATTGTTTAACTTCCAGAAAAATGGACACATTAAAATTTGACTTATAGTAGTTCTCAATTGAGGAATAAGTTCATATTTCTATTTAATGGAATTGTATCAAATCTTGTTTGAATACACTGTTGTTCATAGAACATGAGCAGAGTCAGAGTAAACATTAAAAAAAAACTATTAGCACTTTATGAAACTATGTAAGTTCACACAGAGAAAGGTCAACTTTGGGAGCTAAACTAATTATAATTATAAAATGACATTTCAGTTTCCATGCCATTAGCAACTGCTTTACATATTTTCAATTAATCAGTGTTTAAAATGTATTATATCACCATATTAGCAATGCTATAATTATAGTTGAGAAGGCACTTCCATTAAAAGCCCTTACGGTATATGCACACATTTAAAACTTTTCAAACAAATTACCCTTGGAGTTTAAGTCTCTCATTTTTATTCTCAGATCAGAGGCAATTTTAAAATTATTTAATTATTCACTTAAGTGAAAAAGCCCATTTTCTTAACCAGTTAAGCATTTAGATTTCAAAATAAATAATAATAATAATAAAGTTACATAAAAAGAGCTTTGTGTTAAAGGCTTATAGCCTGATTTTTAAAAGCATTCAGGTGCCTAAAGATGATAAGTGCCTAGTAGACTTTTCAAGACACCTAGGCACAGTGCTTAATTTGTAAGGAAAAGAGTGCTGGGGCTCCGTCAATAAAGATGGCGTCCTCCTCACAGCATGAGCTCACATGAATCATACACACAAGGTCACACCTTGCACGGCAGGGGCTGCAGCCTGTACTGAGCCCCGGCAAGCCCTGACATAAATTAAGCTCTGCCTACAAACCTCCTCCACTTGATTTCAATGGGAGTTAAGTATCTAGAGGGATTTTCAAAACACCTAGGCATGCTATCTGTATCACTATATGCTCAAATACTTTCAAAGAACTGGCCAGTACTCCTTATTTCAACAAACTTCTATTGATTTAATGGGAGTTTCCCCTGAGCAAGGACTACAGGAAAGGAACCTCATTGAGGATTTTTGCCATTACTGTATGTCTATATATCTATAAAATGATTTGGTTTGCAGATATTGCAATCATAAGCATTGTTGACCAATGAAATGAGCTAGCTGACAGTTTAGTTCATGGCTCATAGATGTCCACACCACAAAATATATTACTGCAATTGCTACCAATAGTGGCAAATCTCAGTGAAGAGGCCCATGCTAGAAGCTTAGCGACTAATCTCCATTTTCACCTCTAGAAATGGTCCTTCAAGAATAGGTTTGAATCAGCAACTGTCCTTGGTACGCTCTAGGTATTTTCATCTTTTGGACCTGGATTTGATGTCCTCCATGAAAAGATAATACTTGTAGGATTTTCCTTTCAATTCAGTTGAGTATCAAAGCAAAGCTTGATCTTTATAGCTGAATAAGTAGGTAGTAAAATACATACAAAATGCAGAGACATCTGAATGTTTTTTCAGAGCTACATGTGTTTCTGATGCTATATGTCCCAGCTCTACTTTACACTAATAAAGTTGCTATATATTATTGATCAACAACTTTATTTATTATAGTAGTAATTGTTGAAATGCACTCTTTGTAGGAAGCCAACCCTTAATAAATATTACATTATGCTGTATATGCCTGCTTTCTAGAGCTAGCAGGGCTCTGTAATTTAAGGTAATTAATTATTTATCTACTTTCTAATGTTCATAAACAGGAATGCCACTTGTTCATTAAAATTGGAACACAAGAAAAAAATATCCAGTCTTTTTCCTTTGATCAATCAAAACACCCAAGCAGTACACCAGAACCATAAGCTTCTCCGAACATCACACAGGCACTTGCTGACCTGAAATGAGACTGCCTCGGAGCAATTATTAACATTTGCATTTACTTTGACTCTCTGCCCCATGTTGTCCCCCTGTCCCACACACACACTTTCCCCCCAATGACTAGTTTCTCCCTGATGTCATAAGAAACTTGGTAGTACAAGAAAAAATAAAAATTGGAAAGTTTCCTTACACAAATGAGCTCAACAGCATCCTATTCACTGATGAAAGGTAACTATCATTGTAAATAGTTTTGACACATAACCCCACCCACTACCACCTCTTCTTGCCTTTTTCTCTCTTTTATAGATTTATAGCTGTCTATATTGACATTTCAGCCCACCAAATTTACATCACGCTGACTATATATCTTAATCACTATCAGGTAGTAACAATTCTAGTTCTTGCTTGTTTCTTCATGCACCTAGTATTAGTGTGTTGACACATTAATGCACTTATTCTTCTATTTCAGGGGAAAAAAACAACCACCACTCTCTCCATTTTCTTCCTTATGTTTATTTTGGAAGTACTTGCAACTGTATTTAAGTGTAAGCTCATATTCTACTTCTTTCCTTATCATAAAGGCCACTTAAGCACAATCAATAATTCAATCAAGAAGGTATCTATCTCTTTTGTTTTTACTTTTATATTACAATAACACCCAAAATATGCTAAGCATTGTACAGATACACTATATAGGAAGACAATTATCTGCCCTGAAATGCATAAAAAAAGACAAATGGCACATGAAAGATGGAGGAAAGTGCTGACATAAAAGCAGAGATGTTAAGGTTATGATTGACACACATCTTAATAATTGATCTGTTAGTAAGTATATTAATTAACATTACCCTCCCTGCTACCTAGACTTTCCTTTTTCTTTCCCCATATAAAGTTATCCCAGCTACCACTTTTGGTAGTAATTCATCTCCATCCTGCCTTTTTCCTATGGTTAACCTGAGTTAATTCACCATTACTTGTTGTGATGGGTTGCCCCCCTTTAAGGTGCCATCTGATGTACTGGGATCCCACTGAGCCTGACTGTTCCGCCAGCCTAGGTCACCTTTACCCTATCTTGCTGAGCCAGGCTCTTAAGCCTCACCTAGCACACACACAGGCAGGGCCACACCCAGCTGCAGAAAGACACAGATACTGAGATCAGCTCTGGGAAGACTCAGCTTAAGGGACTTGATCCAGAACTCAGGTGCCCACCTCCCCTGGAGTGCAGACCCAAAGGTATATTATCTTTCACGGTATAGAAAAATCTGCACAGCGTAAGCTCATAAAAATGTGCCCTCCCCCTCAATGTGAAAAGAAATATGCACAGCTTCCCCTCTCCCTCCCACCCTCAGATATGGATTTCACAAACTGGGTTATATTATAAACAAGAAATAAGTTTATAAACGACAAAAGAAAGATTTTAAGTGATTATAAGGGACAGCAAACAGAAAAAAAGAGATTACTAAGCAAATAAAACAAAACATTCAAACTAAACTTGCTTCACTAAAGAAACAGGTTAAAATGTTAAATTCGGCAGGATGCAGAGTTTCTGTAGCTTAGAGTTCCAGTTATCTCTTCGTACAGACTGGACTGTCTCAGTCACTTCTGCCTTTCCCCTCAGGTACTTTCAGGAATCTTTCTTCTTGGGTAGGCAATGGAGGAGAGTCCACATTAACCTCCTCCCCACCCTTAAAGAGGTTTTACCTAAGGTGGGAAACCTTTGTTTGATCCCTATCCCCCTACCGAGGAAAAGTACCAGCAGTGTCCAAGGTGGTATTTTGCATCAGGTGACATTATCACCTGACCTTGTAGGGTCAATGTAGCATCCCAAGAAACTCCTCAGGAAGGTGGGAGATTAGTATCTTCAGAGTTCTATTGTCCTTAAATGGCTCATTCAGGATGATTGCTTGCTGTCTGGTGGGCATTTTCCCAAGTTGTAATTGTTACATAGTCAATATTCCTAACTTCAGATAGAGAAATGATACATGCATACAAATTGAATAGTCACATTCAGTAAATCATAACCTTTCCAATGATATCTTACATGAGGCATCTTGCATGAAATATATCTAAGTTATGTCATATTTATATCATAACCATATTTATATGAAGAATATGGGGTGTAACATCACACTTGTCCCCTTGCCTTGTACTAGGGAAAGAGTGCTTTTTGTAAGTAACTTGGTCTTGGCAGGGGGTGGGCCATTCAGAAGAAGCGTTCAGCAATTGTCCATATAGATGAGGGTAGCTATTCATTTATGAGTTGATCTTTGGAAGACCATCAAATTCAAGCAGAAGTTGATACAATATTTTGTAACTCCAAAACATTTCTGTCTATGTCAACTAATTCATTGGTTGGTCTCCAGCATTAGCCTCTTCTTTCCTTTGCACTTGGCCTCAGAAGGATCTTTGTGAAGATCACCCATGCTTCTGTCTTCATTTTTCCAATTTCCTAAAGTGATTTTTATTTATTTGTATTGGACGAAAGTTTTGGAGAGTTCCTCACAAAAGTATATATTCTGTATCCATATTATCATTTCCTTTACCCTGGCACCCAACTGTGGTTCTTTGGTCAGATATGCCTTAGCCCAGGTTCCTCATTATGAACCAATCAACGTTACTTACTTGTTCTATCTTTACATCCTGCCATTCTCTATATCAGCAATTTCTTACTGCAGGAGGTCTTCTTTCCTTGGAAGCTATCAATGTTAAAGTGGTCTGATACACCAAGATTTCCACAATTTGCAATTTCCAGTTCACTACTAGTAGAGCATTTGGATATTCTGTCCATCAACTACTTCCTTTGCTACTCACTTTATTGCAGTTTTCTAATAGATTCGTCTCTACTCAGGGAGCAACTCCATTCTTATTTTTGCTCTGTTTCTCATCTCTGCTCCCATTTGGTCTGATCACCCTTTGTCCCCTCAACTCCCCTTTCTTTTCCACATTTTTCTGTTCCTGCTTCTCTTCCCCTTGGAGCAATGGGCATCCCAAAGCGGGGCATGTGTTTGTGTGTGTGTCAGTGGGTGGGTGTGGGTGAGTGGGGGCAGGGAGGGGGAAACTTCTACTCAGCTCAGACACTAGAGCAAAGGGTGTAGCATAAGAATCTTTATAAAAGTAGAACAGTATTGCTACCCAGGTTATGGCATCCTACATTTCCCTGCCAGACACTGATCTTTTCCATCCTTCCTCTCTCTGAGTAGAGTAAGAAGGAGGAGCTACAGAATACAAGTAATCCATGCCCTCCAACAGTCAGTTTAGCACTTAGCTTTTCTTTGCATAGCAGTGGCCCCTTGTGGCAGGCAGTTGAAATAGTAAATCACACCTCAAAATGAGATTACTCCACATATGATGTGTGGGAGGCAACTGAACCTGTGCTCAGAAAGCAAAGGGATGGAAGCAGTGTGAATAGTGTCATGAAGTATTCTTTGCAATAGTTAGGCCCATTGTTTGAGTCAAAGAAGGGGTTCCACCCCTAAATCTTAGTTTCAGACAAGTTTGTGTGAGAACAAACAGGTTCAAGGGCTGAAAACAGCTATGGTAATTTACTAACGGGTCACACTTATTCCATGAGTTTGATATCATATGATCTTAACATTTCTGTTCTGTTGCTCTGTTTTCAGAAATTCTCCAGGGATCTTGTATGTGTGCTGTACTTATTAGACACAACAACCCAAAAAAGTGTTCTGGAGAGAGTGAGATTACTACTAAAACAAACTGTATATGTTCCAGTCTTTTCCTTTATGGCATGTTTTTCCTGGGGCAGCTAAAACAGTCCTAGCAGGGTTGGTGGTCTCGCCAATTAATCGAAACTAGTCAGAACACTGGTAGCCCTCACTCCCCCCTAACAATGACCTAGTTTAAGCCACAGATTTTTGTTAAGTAAAAACCTATTACAAAAATTCGCCTCAGGCATCTGTTGTTTATTTCTGCTGTTAGCAGCAAACTATTCTCTTAGAGAACTAGGGTCAGTCGGTTCCACAGAAAAATAGGAACATACTGCCATTTACTTGCTGCTTTATAAATAGTAGCAGGCATCCCCCTTAGCCTCCTCCCATAACCAGTGGTGCTGGAACTAGGGGTATTGCTGAACCCTGTTGCTTGAAGTAGTAATAACAAACACCAAATACATGCTTTCCATCAGCAGCACCCCCACTATAAAAAATATTCCAGCACCCCTGCCGATTACATTTAAACAGGTTGAAGGAAGAAAGTGAAGGTGTAGCCTGTTATTTGAATTCACTATAAGAGCTCATTGGAAACATGACCATGTGATCTGTCATTCCAGAATGGAACAGTGGTCCATCATATCCAATATGTGACAGCTGCCTGATGTCAATTTCAGGTGTTTTACTGTATAGTATGTGTTTGAGACATGGTAGGTTTTGACTATCTTCTTTTCCTATTTTCAAAGGATTATTTCTCCTTTATTTAGTTTTTCACCGGATAAAGTAGTGAACAGCTGAAAATCAGCATTGCATAATATGATGAATGTGGCTTTAAAGTGTACTTATCTTTGTCTTTCCTCATTTCATTTTAATTGTTATGTTTTCTTTCATATAGGATTATAAACAATAATATTCATATGAAAGCCATACTCAGTCACTAAAATGTGCAATTTCAACAACATTTTATGAAATGCTGGAGCAATTAGTTGAGCAGTGGGAGACTAGGAAAGTGGATTTAAGGGTCTTACTCTTGGGCTTTCCAGTGTGCAGTGGAGAAGGAGGCAAGTAGAAGTGTATGCCAAGCATTTCTGTGTCCATAATATATTAATCTTAAGGTGTACTGCAGTTATGAATTCAATTATTTCTTTTAACTGGTAGGTTTAGAAGAAGTGTGTAAGAACCCAATTGCCTTTACATAACAATACTTGGGGGCAGGGGGGAGTTAAGGAAGGCCAAGAAGGTGGGTTAAGAATCAGATTGCTGTGAGTCATACACTTACTGTGAGTAAGAGTGGTGAGCCTTTGATGGGATATATAAATAATTAGCAACACAGCCTGTAAGTCTTTCCTTTTTATATTTCTATAATTAGAGGTGTGTGATGAGATGTAAATTATTCTTTTCATGTATTGTTCATGCTGAATAGTAAATTCTTCTTATAACATTCCTCACTCTATTCATATTCTATAGATCAGTATTGTTGCTTGAGGCTGGGAAAGGAATGTAAGCCAGGACTAACCCTTTCCTGTGCTTGTCCCCTGATTATGCACAAGCTATATTAGAAAGTAATAGCAAGTCATTTTCAGTAAATGAACAATGGTGGAAAGCAGGAAAAAAATAAAAAAATAAAATAAAATAAAAATAAAGCCCTAATCCTGCCACCTCGTATACACCTGCTTAACTTTAAACAAGAGTAAGCCCATTGACACCAATGGGAATACTCACATGCTTAGAGTTAAGTACACATATTAGTGCTGGCAGGATTGAGGTCTGACGCTACTAATCAGACTTCACTGATTTAGCAAAACACTTAACATCTCAAAGTTAGGAGTGACCTTTTAAAGCTGCTCTTCAATACTTTTTATTTAAACTTGATGCTATATTGCCATACTGTACTAATTAGTTTCAGGACACTGAGTTTCTGTTCCAATAACTGTTTGCTTGTTCTGGCTATTTTTATCACACGTTGCTTTCCCATGATAAGCTAGAACCATTAATATGACAGTTTCAGATGATTATACTTCATTAGATGCCAGAACAATTTGTTTAAGCTACTTGGTTTTTTTTTTCATGTTTCATAACATATGTTTCAAAATGGTTATCATATTGCAATATGGAATACCAAAGGGTCACTGCTTTTATTCTGATTTCATCAAGCACAAAAAATTGTAATATCAAATCCAGTACAATCCAATGGGGAGAAGATCTACTTTCTTTACATTTCTATCGGGGAAGGGGATTCCCTGCCTGTCCTGACTCTGCACTGTGCCCTGGAAGCAACCAGCAGGTCTGGCTTCTAGGCAGGGGGGCCAGGAGGCTCTGCACGCTGCTCTCGCCTGCAGACACTGCCCCTCCCCCCAGCTCCCATTGGCTACAGTTTCCATCCAATGGGAGTGTGAAGCCGGTGCTAAGGATGGGGGCGGCTAGGGATGCTGGCTGCTTCCGGTGTGCAGTGCAGTGCCAGGACAGGTAGGGACTAGCCTGCCTTAGACCCGCAGCACCGCCAACCAGATTTTTAATGGCCCGATGGGCGCTGCTTACCGGAGTCGCCAGGGTCCCTTTTTGACTGGGCATTCCTGGCAACCCTATCTGGACATCTTGTGGAGGAAATCCTGGCCTTATTGAAGTCAACAGAAAAATCAAAGGGCGTGTTTCTATTTCTGCTATAGTTTACTGAGATGGGATAAGTGGAAATGAAAACAGTATTTTATGAGAGAGATTATCTTATAATTTTATAAGATATCAATGCTTTAATCATCATCACAAACCTGTTTATACATGGTAGCATTCTGTCTGCTTTGACCACCACTGCACGTTGAACAAAGGTTTTTCACTGAGCTGTCCCTAATGCCACCCAGGTCTTCCCCTCCTTCTCCCTCCCAAAAAATTAGAACCTAGCAGCCTGTATGAGTAGTTAAATTTATTATTTCAGCTGCCATCATGCTGTTCAGTTGCCTAGTAAATAATTTCTGCTATGCAATACATTCTCATTATCATTTAATCAAAACTTACATAAAGGGTTAAGGAAATAACTCCACAGTGTTAAAATCAAACACCTGCATTGTCAGTTACCAATTATTTTTAACCATGAAAACAGAAAAAGACAGACAAAAAAAAAAGCAGCTATTCCATTTAACTGACCTAAAAACTAAAACTATTCATTCATACTGAGAGTTTCCTGTAATAAATTGGATCAAATGTGGGCTGAAGATTTTTTAGACCAAGAGAGAGATCAGCTGTGGCAGCACTTAAGTTTTCTGCCTTTTTTTATTATAAGGCTAAATTATGGCCCCTCAACCACAGATGTGCTGTGCTAGAGTCAACAAGGTGAAAGCAGAGCCTCTGTATACTCCATACTGGTGTAAGTTAGAGGCGTTACAATAATTCCCAAAGGGCATGTGCATAAAAAACAGAGTTAAAGTTGCCCATACTTCATTTTGGGATTTTCTTATATCAGAGGGCTTAACTGTGCAACTGTAGTCTTTTGATTTTGTTAAATAGAATATAAACAAAATCAGGATTAAGGTTTGAGAATGAGAATTTGCAATCACAGCCCACTTAGCAACAAGTGCAAGGGGACAAAAAGTGTTAAAATAAAAGAGCAAGGAAATAGGCTTTCACAGAAGGCCCGTTACAATCTTTCTGTGCTATCTGTAAACGTAGCTTGGTAAATGTCAAATGGCTGTAGTCATTCTGTCCGTTATGGTTGTGTTCGTATCCCACACCCATTTAGGTTCTCCAGAAAAGCCAAATGTAATTCATTCCATTGTACACTATTTGAGACATTTTGCAGCAGATACATAACACAAGAATAATGTAACTCATTATTTGTTGTACACATGGAAATAAATGAACCAAGGCAAAAGACATTTGAAAATGTGAAGTTTGCTACAAGTGCTTTCCAGGAGCATAACAAATTGGAGGGGACTGAAATTTAAAGACAAAAGATACAAGTTAATGTTAGTATTTTAGATTATTTATTGCACACTAACCCTTCAGATTAGAAGCTGGAAGGCATGACAGTTCACTGCTAGATTCTCCTAGTATTTATTTTGGTACATAAATACAAGCAATTGTATTTTAACACTTCTACCTTCTTGTGGAACTCTGTCAAGTTTATATGTCAGATGCTTTGGGCTTTTATTTTGTAAGGTAACTGTATGTGACCAATTCTATCTTCCCTAAAAATAGTTCAGGTGAAATTCACCATTGTGTGAAGGGTTCACACAAAGGCTATGCCTTTCTTCACTCACATGTAAGCCCTACTTTGAGATCATAATTCCAACATAAATGGTGCATAAATGGAGAACAGCCTTACAGCTTTGAAGAGAAATCAGTCAATGCTGATCTGTTTGCTTACATGCATTCTGAATGTTGTACATTGGATACATCATCCCACCCTAGTAAAAAGCATAAAATCACATTTACTCCTGACTGCTTACTTTAGTGGAGG
Organism: Caretta caretta; assembly: GCF_965140235.1. Classification (NCBI taxonomy): domain Eukaryota; kingdom Metazoa; phylum Chordata; order Testudines; family Cheloniidae; genus Caretta; species Caretta caretta. The sequence goes on along the minus strand of NC_134209.1, from coordinate 93,748,599 downwards.
GGAGTTTTGTACCCACCTGACTGACCATGACGATAATCAGGATGATAGAGCAGGAGGTGGTGGAGCAGTCTGAGCAGTTTCTCTCAGGAGGAGGTAGAGTTTGGCAGCTCAGTGGGCTCCTATCTCTTTACTGGATCAGAGCTGAAGAACCATGGCAGGGTTTTGCTCTCACACAGCAGCAGAATCAGGATCTGGAGCATAGTGTTTATCTATAATCTTAGGGAGGTACTGGTGAGGTCTCAGCTGAAGTACCATGTCTAATTCTGGACACCCCACTTTAGGAAAGATGTGGATAAATTGGAAAGAATCCAGAGGACAGTAACAAAAGCTTTAGAAAGCCTGACCTTAGTTTAATAAACTGGGCTTGTTTAGTTTTGCAAAAAGAAAATTGTGGGGGCAGGAAGCTGATATCAGTTTTCAAATGTGCTAAGGGCTGTTATGAAGATGATCAATTGTTCCTGCTCACACTCTGACATTGTGAAAAGCTACAAAGTCCTCCAAGCTTGCCCTCACACGAACATCCACAGGCAGCAGCCACACCCAACTGTGTTCATGAATGTTCTGCCAGTCACAGCATGAACCAACAATAGAGAGACTTCAACCAAAATACCCTCCAGTTCCCCAGCCTAGGACCCCAAAGCTATACCATCCTTCCTGGTCAAAAGCCTGACCAGTATGAATTTGTTAGCCCGTCCACCACTTCTACAAAATTAAGTGGATATGCACCAACTCTTATTCCAGAACTGAGATCCCCCCCCCACCCCCACACACACACTCTCTGCAGCACTTTATCCAAACTACTCTGTTTTGGGTAACAAATATAAAACAAAAGAAAAGGAGTACTTGTGGCACCTTAGAGACTAACAAATCTATTTGAGCATAAGCTTTCGGATGAAGTGAGCTGTAGCTCATGAAAGCTTATGTTCAAATAAATTTGTTAGTCTCTAAGGTGCTACAAGTACTCCTTTTCTTTTGCGAATACCCACACGGCTGCTACTCTGAAATATAAAACAGATTTATTAACTACAGAAAGATTAAGTGATCCTAAACAGATCAAAGTAGATTACCATAAGAAATCAAACTAAGTGCAAACTAAGTACAATATACTAGATAGAGTGAGACGCTGCTTGATTCAAATCCTATTTGCTGATCTATCAAACACAGGCAGGCTTTCTTCTTTCCTGCCTGATACCAGCACTTCCCCTCCAGTTCAGTCTTTTTCTCTGGTATTTTCAGGTGTTGTAGGGAGAGTGAGGTCCAGTCATGATGCCACTTCCTCCTTTTATACCTTCTTCCAACTTGCTGGAAAGCTCTTCTGATATCACATGGGTCAAACAATTCCCATTGTGAAGTGCTGTCTGAGAGGTTTCTATTGTACCAAGTTCCTGGGGTAATCCTTGTAAGTGTGTGTATTTTCTCAATGGGCCATCAACATTGTTTGGCCTTTTTACTGTTATACCTGAAAGGCTGTTTGTGCATGTTCCCAACCACACAACATGTCTCATTAGCACATACATAGCAAAACTTTATAACACTTCATATACAATGAGAGCACATACAACTTAACAGGATATTCATGTTCACCAGCTTAAGACTTTTAGAATGGTACCTCACAAGACATACTTTGTACAAAACATTATGAGAGTGGTGAATGTGGGGGTTCCAGGGTGTTGCTTTGGGGCACAGAGTGTCACAAGAGAAAAGTTTCAGAGTAACAGCCGTGTTAGTCTGTATTCGCAAAAAAGAAAAGGAGTACTTGTGGCACCTTAGAGACTAACCAATTTATTTGAGCATAAGCTTTCGTGAGCTACAGCTCACTTCATCCGATGAAGTGAGCTGTAGCTCACGAAAGCTTATGCTCAAATAAATTGGTTAGTCTCTAAGGTGCTACAGAGAAAAGTGTTCTGTTGAAACCATGTGTCTGAGGCTTGTTACAGAAACAATAAGGAAGTTTGTATAACTTGCATTGGTAGATATCCTGTCTAATAGCTTGTTTTAAAAGTTGTAAGTAGTATTTGAATAGCATTTTCTACTAGTAATGCACTTTTTGCATTAAATGTTTGTTTTACTAAGAAAGTAAACGGTATTCTTTGAGTTTGACTGGGAACTATTACCATTCATCTATCACTGTTTTGCATACAATAGCCTGGAGGTTTAACTCTGTATAATGCTTTCCTGAAGAGAGTGAACTGTGGCCTGTCCTGCAGCAAAGAGGTAAACTGAGGTGCGGGGAGAATGAGATAAATAGTTGTACAGAATATTTCCCTGCCTCTGCACTTTTCCCCACCCCCTTACATAAATGAAGCCTGAACAGGGACTTGTATTCACATTGAGATTTCTCTTTGAGAGAAAGAACAGAAGTCAGTCAAACAGTAAAGTGAAGTTATTTGCTCTGCTTTGTGCCTAGTGATATTGATTCTATTTTTTAGAACCATGGATACTTGCAGCCATTTTGGGCTGGATACTTACACAACTGTTCTCAGCAGTGGCAAGCCTAATACCAATAGCTTGCCTTATTTCAGCTGTGCCGTTAGGACATGTGGCAAGCTGACAGACGGCTGATGGAGAACAGATGGATGTACTCCTTTGTGAATTTGCACATCTCACCTCTATAATACACATAGGCAGAGACTATATGTTGCAGAGATTAGAGCAAAAATGACTTGTCATACCTATTAACCATGGCATTATGCCACTTATATCTACTAGTAATGTGTACCATCCGGGGATCCTGACAGCCAGGCTGTGTTTACATCTGTGATTAACAGAAAAACTAGAGCAATAACAGATCATGGACCTACACTTTGTAAGTAAACATCCACTGGGATCACGTATACAGCTGTGAATGTTTCTTGTGAAATGCAACACAGGCTGCTATAGCAGGTTTTGAAGCCTGCTAGTGAGACAGACCGTGGCAGAAGTAAAGTTTAAACTGAAATGTTTTTCCAGGTAAATCAACCCAGACTCAGTGGAGAGGTTGATTACCTCACTTGGTAAGCTCAAGGCAGAGAGCTTCTGACTAACACCGCTGTTACTCTGAAACCTGGAAAACAATGAAATCCCTGACAAAGCAAAAGAGAGAAGGAAGATCATTGAGAGGTTATTGCCCCTAGCACTGTGGGTAGCCTTAGCAGCTGGTACCAAAGGAAGGTCTGAGATTGTTTTTTGCCTTTTTAAAAGGCAAATGAAGTGTAGTGAATGTATCAGAGTTTAAAGGTTTAGTTTTCTGAATCTTATCAACATACCAGAGAACAACCGTCTGTGTACCTGAGCAGATTACATGCATTTGCTCAATCAACTCTTGAGGCTGGTGAAGTGAAATTTGGATTCCAAAGAACAGTTATAAGGTTGATTGCTTGAAGCATTGCTAACCATGTTCAGGAGGTGGGAGGGTCTCAGAGCTTGGGCTCCAGCCTAAGCCAAGAAATCTACACAGCAATGAAACAGCCCTACCACCTGAGCCTGAGTCAGCTGGCACAGGCCAGCTTTGGGTGCCTAGTTGCTGTGTAGACTTATCTAGAACCTGACTCATCTGACCCCAGAAATATTCTAGTGATCAAGTTAAAAAAAATACACCCAGGCCTACCCAACAAAAGGTCAAATAACCAGGACAGTGGCCATTGTACTCTGGGAAAATTTTATCAGCCCGTGATGCTGGTAAATCAACTGTTGCCCAGTCTGTGGCTGTCAGTTGAGCACTGACGTTCATAGCTGGAAGGCAGACCCGCTCACCTATGTTAATATTGTTCAAAATAGGTGTTAGACTTGTAAAGACATGTTTAGACTCTATAAAATGCTTGTAAATTGCTGCATACATTAATCTTACCCGTAATCTCTGTATTCCATGCCTCAAGGTAACAAATTTATGTAATAGTAAAAATGCCTTCTCTAAACATCTGGGCTCAGACACAAAAAGTGGCTCCTTCCACCCATCCAGGAGGATCAACATAATTATGTGGGATATCATAGGACAAAAGCTTTGTTAACTGCCCCATCCACCTATGGAATAGTGCACAAGGCCTCATACATACAAAAGGCCTTTGAATCCTGGAAGATGAAAATGAAAATAGCTAATGTGAGAATTTCTCATCCCTTTGCTGTTTGGACTCTTAGAAGGGTTGGAGCTAAGAAATGAAACAGAGATCCCCAGGATTGAACTGTGTTAAGCCCTAAAAAGATAGTCAATGCTGACAAATTACTACATCTGTCACCTTTTCACTCACAGACAAATGCATTTGTGTAGATGTATGCTTGCTTGAACTTGTAAATAAATGTTTATTAGGGAAAAAATGAGTTAACTACAGGATTATCTACAGGTGGTGGTCTCTGGTGTGAGATCTAAGGGACAAATTGATCTGGGGTACGTTATTCATCTCCCGGGGCTGAAAGCAACCTGAATATTATTCTTTTTGGTGTAAGTGACCATTTATCACGAAGTCCAACTTCCATGGGTGACTCTCCAGAACAAGGTCAGCTCCCAGATTGCTGCACTGGGCAGCACAGCATGGGCAGGAGGTGACCAGCCCTCTGTGAAGAAAGAAGTGGTTTGGGACTATTTAGAAAAGCTGGATGAGCACAAGTCCATGAGACTGGATGCACTGCATCCGAGGGTGCTAAAGGAGTTGGCGGATGTGATTGCAGAAAGGCCATTATCTTTGAAAACTCATGACAATCATGGGAGTTCCCGGAAGACTGGAAAAAGGCTAATGTAGTGCCCATCTTTAAAAAAGGGAAGAAGGAGGATCTGGGGGACTACAGGCCAGTCAGCCTCAGCTCAGTCCCTGGAAAAATCATGGAGCAGGTCCTCAAGGAATCAATTCTGAAGCACTTAGAGGAGAGGAAAGTGATCAGGAACAGTCAGCATGGATTCACCAAAGGCAAGTCATGCCTGACGAACCTAATTGCCTTCTATGACCAGATAACTGGCTGTGTGGATGAGGGGAAAGCAGTGGACATGTTATTCCTTGACTTTAGCAAACCTTTTGATACGGTCTCCCACAGTATTCTTGCCAGCAAGTTAAAGAAGTATGGGCTGGATGAATGGACTATAAGGTGGATAGAAAGCTGGCTAGATTGTTGGGCTCAACAGGTAGCGATCAATGGCTCCATGTCTAGTTGGCAGCCGGTATCAAGCGGAGTGCCCCAAGGGTCGGTCCTGGGGCCAGTTTTGTTCAATATCTTCATTAATGATCTGGAGGATGGCGTGCAGCAAGTCTGCTGATGACACTAAACTGGGAGGAGTGGTACATATGCTGGAGGGTAGGAATAGGGAGCTAGACAAATTAGAGGATTGGACCAAAAGAAATCTGATGAGGTTCAACAAGGACAAGTGCAGAGTCCTGCACTTAGGATGAAAGAATCCCATGCACTGCTACAGACTAGGGATCAAATGGCTAGACAGCAGTTCTACAGAAAATTACTAAGGGGTTACAGTGGACAAGAAGCTGGATATGAGTCAACAGTGTGCCCTTGTTGCCAAGAAGGCTAACAGCATTTTGGGCTGTATAAGTAGGGGCATTGCCAGCAGATCGAGAGACATGATCATTACCCTTTATTTGACATTGGTGAGGCCTCATCTGGAGTAGTGTCCAGGTTTGGGCCCCACACTACAAGAAGGATGTGGAAAAATTGGAAAGAGTCCAGCGGAAGGCAACAAAAATTATTAGAGGGCTGGAACACATGACTTATGAGGAGAGGCTGAGGGAACTGGGATTGTTTAGTTTGCAGAAGAGAAGAATGAGGGGGGATTTGATAACTCCTTTCAACTACCTGAAGGGGGGTTCCAAAGAATCATAGAATCATAGAATATAAGGGTTGGAAGGGACCCCAGAAGGTCATCTAGTCCAACCCCCTGCTCGAAGCAGGACCAATTCCCAGTTAAATCATCCCAGCCAGGGCTTTGTCAAGCCTGACCTTAAAAACCTCTAAGGAAGGAGATTCTACCACCTCCCTAGGTAACGCATTCCAGTGTTTCACCACCCTCTTAGTGAAAAAGTTTTTCCTAATATCCAATCTAAACCTCCCCCACTGCAGCTTGAGACCATTACTCCTTGTTCTGTCATCTGCTACCATTGAGAACAGTCTAGAGCCATCCTCTTTGGAACCCCCTTTCAGGTAGTTGAAAGCAGCTATCAAATCCCCCCTCATTCTTCTCTTCTGCAGGCTAAACAATCCCAGCTCCCTCAGCCTCTCCTCATAACTCATGTGTTCCAGACCCCTAATCATTTTTGTTGCCCTTCGCTGGACTCTCTCCAATTTATCCACATCCTTCTTGAAGTGTGGGGCCCAAAACTGGACACAGTACTCCAGATGAGGCCTCACCAATGTCGAATAGAGGGGAACGATCACGTCCCTCGATCTGCTCGCTATGCCCCTACTTATACATCCCAAAATGCCACTGGCCTTCTTGGCAACAAGGGCACACTGCTGACTCATATCCAGCTTCTCGTCCACTGTCACCTCTAGGTCCTTTTCCGCAGAACTGCTGCCTAGCCATTCGGTCCCTAGTCTGTAGCTGTGCATTGGGTTCTTCCGTCCTAAGTGCAGGACCCTGCACTTATCCTTATAGAATGGATGGAAAGAGGATGGCTCTAGACTGTTCTCAGTGGTAGCAGATGACAGAACAAGGAGTAATGGTCTCAAGTTGCAGTGGGGGAGGTTTAGGTTGGATGTTAGGAAAAACATTTGCACTAGGAGGGTGGTGAAGCACTGGAATGGGTTACTTAGGGAGGTGGTGGAGTCTCCTTCCTTAGAGGTTTTCAAGGTCAGGCTTAACAAAGCCCTGGCTAGGATGATTTAGTTGGGGATTGGTCCTGCTTTGAGCAGGGGGTTGGACTAGATGACCCCCTGGAGGTACCTTCCAACCCTGATATTCTATGTTTCTATGATCTGGGGGTTCACATTTGTTACTGGATTGGTAAAATCAAATTATAGAACATAACACCAGTTTGGGGCATCTGCCCTGCTTTTGACAGTCTGCCTTAAGGTTGGCATACTCGATCACAAGCCACTCTAGACAGAATGACACAGCCATTATGGTTTTCCTAGGAGGATACTTTGATCCAAATTTCAACTTTAAATCAGAACTGGTTGCTGAGGTATGAAAAAAAGTCACAGGAGTGCACCTTGCACTCATTCCTTACCACCCTGAAGGAAATTCAGTTGAGAAATTTTACCATACTCTCATAAATGTTAGTGAGTCTTGAAAAGCACAAGAAGATCAACTGGAGAAAATATGACCTAACTCTAGTTCATGCCGATAATTATACTGGGAATGATACAACTAGGGAATCATACTTAAACTTCTGGAAGTCAGTTTCGGTTACCAATTAATTTGTGTTTTGGAAAAGTTGCTGCACTTCCCTTATCTTAAAAGGAAAAAAAAAGTAGTGTCAATTATTTTCTCAAAGATGGAAATCAGGCTGGTCTGGCATGATCTACTGTTGATAAAACCAAGGTGCATTACATCCTTTTACCATTAAGCTCCATGAATTTAGTTATTCTTTCCTTCACAAGGAAATCCTTCATATGACTTAGCTGCTAAGGAAACTGAGAACACACACCAAACTGGCAAACAACCAGCAATGCTAGGCCAAAGTAATCATGTTTACAATAGAATCAGGAGACTGTTCTGATATGTAACCTTAGCCCCAGAGGAAAGCAAAAGCTTGCAGATAGCTCAAGCCACTAGCAATATGTGGTACTAGAGCACCTGGAAGGTGATTTACCTGTCTACAGGGTAGAGGCAGAAACAGGAAACGGTGCCATTTAAACTCTTCAGAGACATGCTACACCTTGTGGATTAATTTCTGTCACTTCAGTCATCAAGTTCATCCAGATCTTCATAAGCTTTCGTGGGCTAAAACCCACTTTTAGCCCATGAAAGCTTGCCCAAATAAATGTGTTCGTCTCTAAAGTGCCACAAGGACTCCTCTATATTGACAATATATCTCAGCTGCTCATCAGCAAGTTTCATTGGCACACTCCTCCTTTTTGTGCCAAGTTCACTATAAAAATATTGACTAAGATTGATCTCAAGACTGATCCTCGAGGCACTCCAGTCTGATCATTCACATTTTAGAAAAACCCAGGGCTTCCTCCCCTTCAGCCAGTTCCTAATCTACCTTACAATCCTTGTACTGATCCCCAGCCTCCCCAGTTTAACTATTTGCAGGGGATACCCTGTTGAATGCTTTACTGGGGTCCAAGTATATTTCAATGGTGTTATTCTGGTATATAACAGAACAGAAGAAAATCAGGTGCATCGAAACTGCCAGAGAATTGGCTGCTAGTTTTGTAAATTATATAGTTCAGAATTACCAACCACTCCCAGAGCTTCTCGACATTATTAGCATGTATCTTATGCCAGTTACTTTACGCAGAAGTTGTTTAGCATCATATTCTAAGAAACAATTTTCACTCCTGATGCAACATCACAATTTTATAACTTTGTGGCAATGAAAGTTCCCCTCACCTTTTTTTCTGAAGTTCCTTGAAAAAAAAAATAGTTTCCACATGGGGGAAAAAACTTGAACAAAATAGTAAGATTTCTCTGTAAAGATGAAGACATCCCATTTTCTGGGAAAATGTCCCTATGGCTCCAGAAAAAAATCCCTCTATTTTAAAAGAGAATTGTAATTGGGCTTGATACTGTAACTCTCCTCACTTTAAGAGTCCACTGAAGTGAACTGAAGAGTATGGACTAGTAATTTGAATAACTGTCACAAGTTTGTACCCACAGTAGCATTTCAAACTAGATGAAATTCATTCAGTATTGTGTTGTTATTATGTTTTTAAATTCTTTATGTCAGTGGTGACTATCACCACAACTCTGAATAGCTTTTGTTTAGAAGGTCTCTAGAAACAAATGAAAGAAAATTAAACAAAAAACAACAACAACAAAAACCCACCCCTACAACGCTGAATGAATTTAATCCAATATGAACTTTCACTATGGGTATAAACTTGTGACCCTTATTCAATATACTGGTCCTTCCTCTTCCATTCACTGCACTTGCAATGTATTGTAAAAAGAGATTATGAAAACACAAATGCGTGCAAAAGAACCCAATTGTCACCTTTTCAGCTATTAAGAATCCCTCTGAAAGTTTTTTTGGGGAGTAACAGGGCATCAAATATAGTCTATAAATATTAACTCAAGTGGTATTAATATTTCTTTCACCATAGGGAATATGAAACACTTGCTAGTCTTGTTCCAGATATACATTGTGCCATTGTGACATCTGGAAAGAAGCTAACTAAACCGTGTCATATTTAGGGAAAATGGCATTGACATTAGCATATCAAACACATGTATAGCTTTTTAACTGAAGGTCACACAGATTATTTGAAAAAATAGACAAGTGAAAAGAGAAAGAATTGATTATTCTAACCGGATGCCAACAGTTTAGATTGGAATCTATTATATGACATAAAATGACTAACTGCAAAGAGCTTGTATAAATTCTCCTTTCAACTAAAAAATGTGCAACAAATTTAAATCTGCAGTGGGATTATTTATATGTGATATAAGGTTAGAGCTGAATTTCTTACAGTATTTCTGGTACAGCAAAAGCTTTGTATATTTGATAGAGGGATGACAGAGCAGTTTGAACTTGTATTTAACACACAACTGCAAGTCAGGAGATTAGATGTCTGCTATAAGGTCTCTGGGTATTTTTGGGCAAGTTAGAAGCTCATTATATCCCCTTCTGTAAACTAGGGGTAAGGGGCAGATTCTCTGATCAATCTTCTAGCCCCTTTGTGCCCCTCAGGAAGTGCAAAGTGATCATAAACTGACAGTCTGCCAGAAAATTCCATATGATGAAGGAAATCTGCTGGTCCAGATATGCCAACTCTGGCTGCCCTTCAAGCTCCCTTTCTCTTCCCAATATAGGGGGCATGTTGGAGGAGGGAGAGGGTGGGCAGGGGTGTGTGGTGGAGCTATGCACTGCCATAGCAATCCTTCGCTGACTAAAGGTTCCTTAAGGAATCAAGCCAGTGGTGCAACTTAAAGGAGCTGACAGGCAGATCCAAGTTCCATGGACACTGAAGCAGACTCCAAGAATCAGAAACAGCTGGAATTGGCTCCCTGATGGTTAGGTCTCTAGCCAATAATATTCACTTAATCCAGAGGGAATGTTTGTGACTTAATGTATTAATATTTGCAAAGCATTTCAAAGTCATTGAAGGAAGACAATGTAGAATTTCAAACTATTATTCTATAGTAAATGGTATATATTTTGTTAGTTATGCACATGTTAGATTTAGGTTTATCAATTACAGATGTTTCACTTTCACAAGAGTTAGAGAAGGGGGTCTAAATAATCAATGTAAAATTGGTGATAATAAAATTATTACTTTTAAGACAGTGAGATTGTTAGTGCAAGCCAAGAGTAATTCCACTGAAGTCCATGGAACTAGAACAATTTAAAAATATTTTGAGGTTTTGTATAAGATGATACTATACTGTCAAATGCTGAGTACTTGACAAATGAATTTTAGCATTATTAAATTACTTTTAGAACTGTTATCCAGTTTCATCCATGTTTTTCTATAGCTAGTTCACAACCAACTGATTTCCTCTGTAGATATCATCAGACTCATGTGCTAAACTAACCATCCAATCTAGGTTGGGTTGTGTTCATCAGGAAACCATCTACTTTTGATATCAGCAAAGAGTTGAATCTTGAATTAGAAATGGCCCCAAGCCACAACATTTGGATCTGGGTTTCAGACATCATAAAGATCAAGGATGGTCAGTTTGAGAGCTTGGTTTAGTGCATGATAGAGTGGCCAGACATTGTTTGGATTTCAGATTATGAACTTTTGCCCCAGAGAGTAAAGATGTTCTGATGAGGGGGAGTTGATTGTCTGCCTGCCAGGCAAGACAACCTGCTCCGTTTAAAAAACACTTGTGTCAGCTTCAGAGCTGCTTCTAGTACTATGGGTTTTTTTTAAAGAAACTACTTAATGCTCTATTTTTCCCCTATATACTTCCCCATTTTTGTTCAGCAGAGCTACTAAGTAGGACATATCTGTATTTCACCACACTTCTCAATGATCTCTTATTGTATCCCTACCCTTCTTCACAGCTTATTGGATTTTAGAGTAGAAGATATGTAGAGGCTTTGATCATTACAGACACATAGGAATAAGCGTCCAGAGATTGTGTAAGGGTGTAAGGATTTCAGCCATGAAATTGCATGGACCTAGATAGGGCTCACATGGCTAAAACTGCATGCAATTCTAATTCAAAAGTGTAGTAGCTAGTGTCTGTGGAATGAGTATCAGACTATAAACATATCTTTACATTTTTGAAAATATAGATTTCAAATTAAATTCTTATGATTTCATGAAGAATTAGAGACTGTTTAACTGCTCCTGCTGTTGTTTGCAGAGTTTCCATTTTGAAAGACAAATATTTTTCTTAGAATTTTACATGGTCCAGTAACTCAAAAGAAGAAACTGTGCCATAAAATGGCTCTGCGCAAAGAAAATGGGGTGGGCTGGGAGTGGGAGGGGCTGTAGCTTCCAGCTGACAGGGCTGAATCCATGAAGTCACGACCTCCTTGAAAAAGTCTTAGCCTTAACCATGGGTGTTCCCATGAGGGCTAGACGTGACATAGCAGCTCTTTCCTCACAAGCGCCCCTGCTGACAGCTGACAGTCCTGTGATAGTCTGCCTCATCTCATAACTCAGCCCTCCAGCCAGGTCATGTTTTAGTTTCACCCCTTCCAGAGGGACAGGCAGTCAAACCAAAAATCCAATTTCTTTACATTTGGTCTTTGGCAGCATGTTTCAGGGTTTAAAGTTGTCCTTATTCCCTTATGTTGGGGAGCTTCATCCCACTTTCTGAGTGGCTGGCAGGAGAACCCATGCCAGCCCTCTACACAGGATTCCAATAAAGGGACCCTAGAACAAGGAATTACCTTGCTACCGTCCTCCCCTAGACTCCTTTCGACTGCTTTTCTTGGGGCCTTCCCCCTCTATTCCCATCCTAGGCTCTTTATAATGAGCAATACCTTTGGGGCTTTCTCTCCAGAGATCTGATTGTCAGGGTCAGCAACAGGAGCTTGCTCCCCTCTGGTCTTTGAGGTAGTTACAGTTCACAGAGCGTGACTGCTGAGTTCTTCCCTCTTCAGCCCCTCAAATTCCAATACCCGGGGCTTTACCATTATTGATGATTTAGTTGGGGTTGGTCCTGCTTTGAGCAGAGGCTTGGACTAGATGATCTCCTGAGGTTTCTTCCAACCCTAATCTTCTCTATTTATTGCTTCTTGGGTTTCACTGCCTCCGGCTTCCTCCTAGCTCAGAACAACCTCCTTCTAGCCTCAGGCTTCACTGATTCCAGGCAGTTAGCTCAGGATTCTCTGGTGCTGGCTTCAAGTTTCTCTATCTTTAGCAAAAGAGAGGCAACAACCCTGCTCCTAATTCTCTACCTGGCTTACTTTTTTTTTTTTTCCCTAGCTTGTGTGCCTTCCTTTATGAAGGACTAACTCTTCCCCAGCTAGGTTTGATCACCAATTATGCCTAACACCTTTCCAGGTGCCACCAAGTGACCTAATTGTGCTCAGGCTCCTGTTAATGCCTGGTTAACCTGTGTGGGAATAAAGCCTACCATGCAAAGCTATATATTGCCAGAGATGAGATACCTGAACAAGATTCTGTATTAGAATGAAAGATATTCTGAGCTGTATTTCTAGGAAAAAAGTAGTGGAGAATAGCTAAGGCCCCAGTTCTACAATCTTATTTGGGCAAAATTCCTTTTGGAGTTTAGATCCATGTTATTTCATGCTAAAAGTATTCTGACTAGAAGAATGTTCCAGACCTGAGAGGGACTTAAAACTTTCTATTTATGCTGTTAAGTGTGTGTATGTGGAGCAGCTCAGAAATGGATTCCCCGAATGGTACCCTACAGAAGCTTGTTTTCATCTAGAAATAAAAAATGTGTTTAAATAAGTGTTGGTGGTCTCCCCGGGTTACTTTCTATATTGTATAATATTTGTTTAGACTCAGAGCTTTCTTCTAAAAGAGCTTTCTGAACCCATGTCCTTCAAATCCTTCATATCTAAAGTCCCACACACACACCCACGCCAAAAAATCATTTTTAAAGGCAGTATGCCATCTCATCTGTAGCCTCTGTTCTCAAATAATTGACTTTATTTTTTTAAAAAATATAGATACAGGCAGATCTTCTTAATGGTACAGTGGGTGTTCTGGCTGCATGCCAGTCAATAAAGATAATATTCAAACATGCTTTATATGGATAAAGAGTTCAAATATTATGGGAAGAAATAAACACGAATGTTATGAAATACGTTTCATTTACGTAAGTACTGTACATATGCACCTGTTATGGAAATATGTTAAAAAAAGACAACTAAAGGCAAAAGGGTTATAAAAACATTTCTCCACCTGTTTTAAAAGATGCTTTCATATATTTGCTTCAGGCTTTACCAAAACCTGGATTTTTTTCTGTTTTCTTTTAGCATAGGCCATTTCAATGGAACCTCAAACTAGAAAGCAATCCAGTCACAAATAAAACATCATGACATATTCCTTTCCCATGTAGTTTGCTGTAAAGAGAGAGAAAGAAAACCATGCCTGGGGCTGTCATGATGTATACACCCTGACCTATACTCCTTTTCCTCTAACTCCTAAATATAATAGTACAGATCCACAGGTGATCTGTTCTAGAGTAGGCCTAAGGAAGAGGGGGCATACATGGTAACTAACCATAGGAATTGACCTTAAGGTAACTAGTTGTTCATTGTTAGGTTTTCAGAAATCACTAATGATGTCTCAGTTTTCAGTGCCCAACTTGAGACACCTTAGCTTGTTTTCATACAATGCTGAACACTCATTCTTTGGAAAACCAGACTCCTTCACTTTATCATATTCTAGACAATATAAAATTGAGGAATCCAGAATCACTCTTGAAAAGTCTCAGCCATGCCCTTTAGAGTTTGGAGACTTTATTACAAATTACAATGTGGAGAGTGTCACAGTTAATAACAACTGTACCTGTATTTCCCCTCAGTGGGCCAGCAAGAGCACCCACTGTTAGGCTTTCAGCTTGCTCAGCCACTGCCCTTTTGGGTGGAGACCCATGTCTCACTCCCTCTGACAAAGGTATTTCCAGACTGCACAGTTCCCTGCCTTCACTCTGTTATTCCCAGCGGAGACAGGCTGTCCAAGCACACCTGTTTGCTTGCTCTGGAGAGATGGTTAACACCTGCAGTTATTACAATTATAAGTTACCCACACAGCACTTCTTATGCAACCCTAGTTTTTCTTAAAGTAAAACACTACAGAAAAAGCAAGTTAAAGCAATAAAAGAACTTACCCACATGCTATTAAGCTTAGCAGGGAGTCCCCCCCCCCCCCAAACACACACACATACACCCAAAGTAAACAGTGGCTGTGACAGGAGATGTTATTCAACACCCCATCCATGGGTTTCCTTTGTGGTCACAAGTTCATCACAGCTTCAGCTCAGAACAAGCACACTCAAAATACGTTTAGTCCACCGTCTATACAGTTCAGGGCTCTTTGATCTGGAGTTTCCAGGAGCATGTAATTAGTAGACAGTGGGTTTTCTTCCCCAGGGCATAGCTTCAAAAGGGTAGATTCAAAGTGGATAATTTGCATTCCCCGGGTACTTCCTAGGTAATACATTTTACAGGTATTGTTCCAAGAAGTCCTTTGAAGTCTTAATACCTTCCAGAGATTGCATTAGTCACTTTCCTAGAGAAGGTACATACATACAGTTCCACAACACATACACAAATGCATATTTAATACAATGGAACCCCACAGATGTTAAAATTAATTCAATAAGGTTTAATTTAATTCACTAAACTTTATCTTAATTCCAGAAGGTTTGTTCAGGATATATTCTGAGTCTGTCACATATCTTGTAATAAACCTGAACAAACATTATGTCATAAATGGCAGTGAAAGTCTTATCAGCAAAACTTCTAAAAGGGGAGGGAGAAGTAGTATGAAATGGTGAAGAATATACATATTCACAAAATATATTGAAAGAAACAAAATTCATTAGGAGAAGAAAAATACTTAACTACCTTTTCTCCACTATTTTCTCTTATTCTTATGCTGTGAACATTGCAAGCTGGTTCATGAAACTACTAGAGGAGTGGCTGGAAAATATCTGCCTAATATCTGTCAGTAAGAGGATAAAATGGTATCTACTGGCAAAAAATGGAGAAGGCATTGCAAAGTAGAATGAGGAAATGGGGGTGGGGGGGAGAAGTAGTTAAGAATAGCTAGATTTCACAAGAGTTAAAAGACTAATGAGTATGTCAGTGACAGTTTGTTACTTAACCTTATTTAATGCCTGGGCAGCAAAATGCTGTACTTCATAGAAAATATTTATGCCTATTTGTCCTGGGCAATAAACAATTTAGTAGTATGCATTGGTGTCATATTTTCATACTGGCATTAGATCCAGTAACAAAGAATCCATTGTATGTTTAAATCAATTTTTTTCCTGAAATGCCTGGTCTCTGGATAGAATGCTCTGGTGTCAATTCTACCAGTGGGCATTTTCACTAAGTAAGGACTGGAGGAATGAGACTTAAGAACCCAATTCTGCATGTTACTTATGCATCTGAGGAAGGCCCATGGAAGTTAGTAGGGTTATTCATATCCTTAAAGTTAAGTACCTTTCTAGAATCAAGGCCTCACTTTATAGTGATAAAGTGTAATTATGTTTACAGCTTTGCTCTTCTGCTATCTGAGACTGCCATTCTTTGACCCATCTGTAAATTCAGTAGGCTGTCTTAAACATTATAGCTGATTAATAGAATGCCTACAACGTGTGGTTTTTGACGTTTTATCAGCTCAAAATAATCATGTTCATTTATTAAGTTTGTCACTGCTTTTCAGTGGCATGAATACATTTAAATTAGGTTTGTGTAAAAATGCTGAATTGCAAATCCTTTTCAAAGTGAATGAAGTGTTCTATCATTTTGGTTCATTCTACACTGATAATTTGATCCATTTGACTTAATGCATATATAAAACAAATTACCCTGGTGTATTTGCATACGAAATGCCCCCAGGCCTAACGACACTAATACAAGCAATTAGTTCAGTATTTTTATCTTCTAGTAGCTGACTGTGTTGCCACATAACAAGCTATCTTAGAAACTTGATAGTTCAGTATGTATTTTATCAGGGGAAAAGGTACATTTTCTCTGTGGTTAAGTAGTGTGAAAAAGTTTTTGTACCTTGTCTATGTACTTTAGATGCTGCCTGTTGCTGATGTTGCACATCACTGAATAACCAGCAGTATGTCATTGACATTGTGGATGGCTTGTTGTAAACTTGCATTAAAATATCCTCATTTGGATTTTACTAGAGTGGTGTTCAGGATGAAAGAGTGTTTTAGTCTTAGGTGCACCCGTGCATGGAGTTTTAGCCACACAATTTATATTAACCCTAACAGGAACTGTGCAATTTAAAACATTTTCCATGTTGTTATGAATACCCGTTAGTGATTTCCAGTGAACCTTACTCACATTGTCACCTTGCTTCACTTTCAAATTAAAATAGTTTGTGGTCTGTCCTAGATATACAGATAATTAATATATGCAATTCCATTAGTGCTTCATTATGAGTGTTAACTCTCCTCGCATCATGTTAAGAATATAATCTGCAGGGTCAGATTTACTCTAACATCCAGTGAGTCAGAAAATCTGAAACACATGAAAGATAGATTTTGATAGGATTTGGAACTTTCAAAAGTTTATAGATTCACTTACAAAGAGCCACATGCTACTCCACAGGAACACAGGAATCTATCCACATGCAAAACAAGGAAATGAATGCACAATTAGCATCATAAGCATGTTTTCATAAAGATGTATTAAAATTAGCCAGAGTAAATTTTCAAAGTATTATGACATAATATATATTAATCCTTTTAACTGTAAGAGATAATATTGCTAAAAAGGATACAGAAAGATTTAGGAGTCTTAGCCTCATCTAGTTTCTCCTGTACATGCTCTACAAATGTTTGTATATTTCCTTGAAAAAAAGTCTCAACTTTTTATTTTTTAACAGAAAAAAGTCATAAATTAAATGAAGTTGTTACTTTTCTGAAATTTTATTTCTGCAGTCTAGACTAATACAGCTCGACTGGGAATTGTAAAGAAAGTGAAATCATCTGACCAAGGACACAGAGAATCAGGCCTAGCACAGGATGTCATGTTGAAGAAGAGCAAGGTGAAAACCTGGGATAGGGATACCAATTATGCACTGTGACCTACGTGCTATGGTGATAGGAATGTTAGAAACACTTTTGGCTATTAGATTAGACTGTCATCTGGCATTGCCACAATTTTTGTGTGTGACCTTGAAGGCACTTTGAGGGTGAAATCTTGGTCTGACTGAAGTCCATTGCAAAACTACCGTAGACTTCAGTTGGGCCAGGATTTCACCCTTAGTGTATTGTAAACTTTGTTTTTTTTCTGTCTCAGTTAGTCAACCTGTGGCTCATATCTCTATACAAATTGACACTGCCACTGTGATGGTAAGAATCATTACAAATATTGAATAATATAACTTTAGTCTGTGAATGGGAAGTCAGAACTACGGTTGTGTCTGTCTGCTTACTTGAGAAGCATAATAAAACTTTACTTGACAATATATTTGACATCTTCCCAATAGTTTTTTTTCCCCTCCAATAACCCACTAACTCATAAAAAAATCATTAATTTATTACTGAGATTTCTATGCAATGCCGGCAGGTAAAATAAGGTAATTTAATGCATGCCTAAAATACAGACTAATTGTACTTCAAAGAGATTTTGTGACTCAGAAAGATTTGTCTATTAATATTTATAAGATAATACAATGTACCAAATTTGATAGAGTGTCATGATTGCACATGATCTCAGAATACTTTAGAGGGAGAATCAGCCAGATGAGGGAGCTGCATGGGTAATAAAGTGATTCCTCAAACTGCATCAAGTACTGGGGATAGAGCAGAGTGAATAAGTGGGGAAACATGTGAATGAGGTTAAAGGGGTAGGATTT
Organism: Caretta caretta; assembly: GCF_965140235.1. NCBI lineage: Eukaryota > Metazoa > Chordata > Testudines > Cheloniidae > Caretta > Caretta caretta. The sequence continues at coordinate 93,730,536 of NC_134209.1, read as the reverse complement.
ATGGAATCAATTAAGCATTCTGAAAACAGAGAAACTATAATTATTTCAGTGGGCTAGGTTGCAACTTTAGGCAAAGCACAGGGGATGCATAAAAGTTACAACACCGCACGCATAGTGCCAGTGTGACTCAAGTCACACTTGTGAGGGTACACCTACACGAAAACTGGAAGTATAATTTCCAGCTTGGGTAGATGTATGCACACCAGCTTTGATTCAGATAGCATGCTCAAAATAGCTGTCATAACAAACAGGTCTTGAACCTGAGACTGCAGGAGTAACCATGTTCCAATTTTCTACCTAGCAGCCTACCGACAACCACTTATTAAGACCTACAAAGTCCAGCCCCAGTTTGAGGCTTCACTCCTGAGGTCCTATTGGTAGAGTCCCAGAACAACTGATTGGCCCTACTTAAGTCAGCAGCATAAACAGAAAGCTGTCTGAACAACTGGGCTCTGGCTTCACTTCTGGCTATCCTGACTTGTAGTTCCTGACCTCTAGTTTGCTTCCTGCCTCTGATCCCTTGGTATCATGACCCAGTCTAACTCCCAAATTGTGGTTCTGATCTCAAGTTTCTTTCCTGCTTCTGTTCAGGTATCCTGACCCATCTGACTCTTTAATCCTGTCTTGTGATTGTGGATTCTGGCTCTGACCACTAAGTCTAGATTCCTGGAACCCAGCTGTGACAATAGCAATGTAGCTGCAGTGGTGTGGGCAGGAAGAACTGACTAGCTGCTATAAATACAATCCCATCCAAATCCTCAGTACATACTTGGGCAGCTGGCCTGACCCACTGTCCATGCTGCTTCACCTACGCTGATACTTGTAGCGTGCTAGCTCACATATGTCCACCCAAGCTGGAAATTTCATCTCTAGCTTTAATGTGGTCATATAGAACCACAATTCCTTCTCTGCTTCCTTCTAGTTTGATAGGGGCAGGCACATTGTAATTTGCAGTTGGCTTGGACAAGCAGCAAAATTATGCCCAATACGCCATGCCATCTCAGGTAGTCCACACAGGAATTCTTACTCCCTTGCATGGATGCATTACTCTAAGTCAGTGGTTCTCAAATTTATTTGACCACACACCCTTTCTTTGTGTCTGTAGTAGTTTATGCCCATGGGTGCCCGGCCAGCAGCCACTGCTCTCCAGCCACCCAGCTATGAAGGCAGAACAGAGAGTGGTGGCGGCTGGCCAGGTGCCCAGCTCTGAAGGCAATGCCACTGCCAGCAGCAGGGCAGAAGTAAAAGTGGCAATACGATACCATCCTTACATCCTGCTAGTGGCAGCGTTGCCTTCAGAGCTGGATGCCCGGCCAGCAGCCACTGCTCTCTGGCTCCCCAGCTCTGAATGTGTGCAGTAAGGGTTGTTGTGTTTTGTTTTTTTTACTAAAGTTTCTCGTTCCCCACCCCCACCCCCAATACATTCCATGCCCCCCAGGTTGAGAACCTCTGCTCTAAGTCACAATCTAGCCCATAGGAAGCATAAGAAGGTAAAGTGTGATATTAAGTAGTTTCTTTTATCATAGGCGAACAGTCAAAATGGTCAGCTCTGACTTTCTTCTTCTCTGGACCTGAATCAAAGGAAACAACACAATGCAACATATCCTATCTGTTCAGTGACAGCAGCTCTTTAGATTACTTGTTTTTGCATAAAGATCGGAACTACCTCCCTCTTACTGTTTGAAAAAAAAATCATTCTTTCCATGAGCATCAGCTGTATGTAGAAAGCAGTCTTTTGTAACAGCAGAATTACCTCAGCTTGGTGGTGATTTCCAATAGGTGTAGTAGCATTAATACAAGCAAAACACACCTGTGCTTCCTTTTTCAGCAAAAAAAAAAAAAAAAAATTAGGATGGTCTGAAACCAAAACTGTGAGCTCAAACACTCTGAACTCCACGAAAATTTGCATCTGGATCTGAATCCAAGTTCTAGGGCTTGGATCCATCTCTATTTCCGAAGCTTCATTTTCTATCATTCTTTGCAAATGAGAGTAGGTCTGTCTTCTGCTGCAGATTGTATCCACTTGATTGCTGCTGCTATTAAACCACCTGCCTTCTTGATGAAGTAATGGAAAAGGAAATCACTTAATTAAACACTTGATCTCCTCTTTTATGGATGAAACCATATTTAATATCAATGCACGGCAAAAACTTATCAGTCTCCTCTTCCCCCCCCCCCATCTGTTCCCACAAGTAGCCACATGCTAGAATTTAGTTAGCACTAAATTTAGAATTAAGGAATGGTTGTATTACCTGGCACACTGTACATCGTCTGTACATAACTTGCTTCAGGAGGTCATTGACTCAAACATTGTAGCTGTATTTTTATGACAAGCTTATTTCATGGCAACTCACACCCTTTACAGCTAAACTCATAATAGTTAAATCCCATGCTCACATAAACTGATCACCTATGAAGATCAGGAAGGAATTTTATAGGGAGAAAATCTGACTTGAAGTATTAGGTGTTGGGCAATGCTGAGGGCAGAGTGCCATACTATAGTGACCAGTTGTTTTGATGTACTAATAAAACCGCTGTATTTTTAGGTGATGTTCATACACTGTTGATGCACTTTTCTTTGTTATGCATCCAGCTAATCTGGATGGCTGAGACCCTGTATTTTTCTCATTAAAAAGCCCATGACTAGACTCATTAGATGTCAGTTTAGTATTGTTTCTCTTCACCTAATGAAATGTTTGGCAATGGGGAAATGTGATGACTTCTAAAATGGTTACTGTTTATTGGGTGACTTTAAGAGCAAATTAAAAATGGAAATGGCATGCTAGCAAACAAACACATTTGCTGTTGCCAGAATGCCAGTGTTTATGTACAGATGAAATAAAGAGAAGCTTTTGCTATTTTCTAAAAACAAAAGAACCCAAACCAAATCTTTCCAGCATGTTCTTTATTCATTCCTGCTGGTATCCTGCCATCACTGAAGCATGGTTACACATCTAGTTACTATGAGTTCTCCTTTCAGAGTTTCAGCTTAAAATATCTCAAGATACTTTATATACAGTATGACTCCTACTGAGATATAATATCCAAGAGGAAACATTCTTTTTTATACACTGACATTCCTTCTGAACTATCATCAAATCTAAATTGGATTCTCTGGCATATACATGAATAATACCTTATTGTGTTTTAAACAGACATTTGTTCTAGCCAAATCCAGCACACAGAGCCAGTACAGATTAACCTTTTTTCCCCCTGGTAAATCTGTTTTCTGGATAGATCATTTGCAGCTGACAGGTTGGTCAATTTTAATATTTATTTAAAATCACAAGCTACAAAATATTTCATGTTGTTTACATACCTAATATGAGCAAAATGATTCCTATCCATCTTACCAAAAGACAAGTATTTTCCTGTCTACTCCTATCAGCAAAGGGGAGAAAGAACAAATGGGCTGGGCACGTGACCTGGAATGGAGTAGCAGAAATCAGATTACAAGTTAATGCCACTTGAAGCCCAGTGTTCTTTCTTCAGGTCATCATCCAGAGAGAGCCCAGCATCCATAAAGGAAGGGTCCAGCAAAGTTGCTGTGCAGAGTGGACCAGTCCTCTGCAGATCTGCAACTGTAAAGGGACAAAATCCCTGCCTATTCAAAAATGTCAAACTGTGCCTTTTCCCCAATGGAACGAAATGAGCAGAAAATTCCAGGAGTCAAATTCAGAGATTCCTAATTCCCTATGCTGGAAAATCCCATGCAGGGGAAAATACAGTGCTCACTTACCATTCATTGGACAACTAGGGTTGCCAACTCTGACTGAAGCTATTCTGGGAGATTTTTTTCCCCCAGTATGACATAATGTCATTTTCTCAAAAGATCCTATTAAAATCTCCTGGATTGCTAAGTACAACCGATTTGTGTGTGTGTGTTGTTTGCCTTTGTACATGTAGTAGAGTACTAAGATTTTCAAATGTATCTGTTATACAGATGCAAAGTGTAATCCCTTACCTATAACTTGTTCTTGAAGTTTGGGCTTTTTTAGATAGATTGATAGATTAAAAAATGGCCAGACCATGTGGATAACTTCTGGCACTCTCCGGAGTAGCCCTCTCAACCTCCTTGGTAGCTAAAATCAATCAATCAATAACTTCTGATTAAATTAACCCAACAGATAAAGTACCCCATACTTAAAAAGAAGAAAAAGAAATGTATTTTCTTAATTATCTATTCCTAGTGGTCATGATTTTCTGTGACCTTTGTGTATTGCTACTCCACAGCACTTTGACTGTTGGTTTCCTTTTCCTTTTTATGATTTCTTAAGACGAAGTTAAAACAAATGAAATGTTTCTTAACTACAATGGCATTATTTTAACTAGGTGAAGAAGCACTTGTGCTAAATTCCAGCTGTGAAGGGATTGGCTCCATAAAACTCTGTATACTAGCCCCAGATTATTTCACCAGAGAACATGAAGCAGGGGGGAGAGGAAAGGAGGCAATACAACATTAGAAGGAAATTGTGCAAAAACACATGTCTGAGCTATGTACCTCTCTGCAGCTCTTGCCATAGAAGGCTTGCAATAGTACTTCTTTAGATGTATTGTGAGAAGCAGGACTGGAGTGAAACTAATTCTGCCTTTTTTTGCTGTTTGGGCATTTTCTGATTGAAGTCTGTGAGTGAGAGACCCCTGCCACAATCTGCCATACTAAAGCTTAATATTTGGAAATACACAATTTTCTTTAAAAATTTGTGGCCAAACTCTTTTAAACTACGTTACAATGCTCTCACTATTCTTATACCTGTGCAATGGTTAGTGATCAAATGTGTCACATTTTCACTGCATTCTTCAAGCATAATTTATAAACACTTAGATATATTTGAATAAGTGTGCATACAAGCCTGCCTACATAACAGTGAGACTGTACTTTTCAATATGGATGGTGTAATCAGCACTTGCCGCAGGCTGCAGTTGTCATCTGCTCATGCATTGTGCTTCTATCATGTCTCCATCTAGCTGCATTGGTCATTAAATGGCATATTTCAGTTCTGCTTGAATCTCTTGCTAACTTCATTTTGATCTGCTTTTTGGCCTCTTGTTGCTGTGTTTATTTCCTATTGCAGTCAAGTGATTCATTCCTCAACATGCAATATAATGTATAGCAGTTTGATCTTGCAGTTAAGTTTGGACATTGAAATACATTATGGTGCTGATGAAACTTTTTGCATGATTTGTTTTATGGTGGAACAAAGTACTCTAATTATGCAGAATGTTTCCAAAGTCCTATGGAAAATAAGCTTTCTGCTGAAAGCATACATAACATCCCCATTGGAGCTCTGTTTATTTATTTATTTGTACTGTATCATGGTGTTTTGTTTTAATTCCAGAGTAAATATCACCTAGAAATGGACAAGTTATAGGTTTTTTTAAAAATATTTGATAACGTAGATGATCTTTAAAGTATAAAATTAAAGATGCAAAGAATAGCTCGTCTAAGGCTCTTGTGCCTCACTATTGCACCTTAAACCTTTCTAGGACAATCCTTAAAGATTTCAGTTTAATCTCCATTTCTCCCAGACTTCTACTTGAATTGATTTTATACAGATTTCCTCAAAATGTCCCCTCCATCTAAATCAACCTCCACATATTTTATACTAAGAACTAGAAAAGAGAGGTTTCATAGTAGCAGCCGTGTTAGTCTGTATTCGCAAAAAGAAAAGGAGTACTTGTGGCACCTTAGAGACTAACAAATTTATGCTCAATTGTGCATGCCATTCATTCATTGTGATGGGAGAAAATTTTCCTTGTATAAATTGCATCTACCAACTGGGGAATTGGGTCTTTTGAAAATCTGACCCAAAATTATCTTAAATAAAACAATAGAAGAGCACAATGGACTAGTTTTCAAGGTGAGGATATTCACATATTGAATGGCAGTTTACATATTTGTTGCCAGTTGTCTAATCCACCTTTTGGATTAATGTAGCTGCAATGAGTATTAAGTACAAATATGAACTGGATGTTCTATGTAGGTGCTAGCTCTTAGACATATGGTTAGGCTGTCTACTTTTGGGGGCAAAGGGAAACCGACAAAATGATAGAAAATAAAGAAAAGCAATCATTTGTAATAAATGGGTACCATACTTTTACATGACAATAAGATGAAATATGTGACATGTTAATCAATCTACTGGACTGTAGTACTCAGTGGAGGGTAGCAAAAAAAAATTGATTACTAGTTTATTTGCCAAATATTAGTTTCACATTGACAAACTATTCACAAATGAGGGTCAAATTCAGGAAATGGTTTCACACAAAAAATATGAAAAAATTGAAACGCTTCATTTCAACATTTTTGTTATGAAACATTTTGACTTTGTTTTGAAATAATGTTTTGTTTAGAAATTTAGCTAGATTTATTAATAAGAGCTCACCTCAAAACAAACCAAAATGAAACAAAACCAAAAGATTGTTTAGCATTGAATAAAATGTTTTGTTCAACCCAAATTAATTTATTTTCCAAAATATTTTGGATCAGCCATTGAACCAAAACAACAACAACAAAAAACAATTATTTGCTCAGCTGCAGTGTTCAGTGCAATATTGGTCCAAAATGGGTTAAATACCTGGAAATATAAACCTATGCAGCCTGATTCTTTATTGCCTTGTGCTTTTGAAGTCATTTACAAAGTGAGCTAAAAATGCCACCAACTCTAATTTAGTAGGCAAAAGAATGATACTTTCATACCATCTATCCTACACTCTTCATCCCTTTGAACAACGTGAAAACAGATTAAAACTATCAGAATAACAAACAAGCCAAAATCTGAACAAATAAACAAAAATAACCCTAGCCCCAACTAGAGAATTTATTCTTAAAAGGGAGAAGAGACTAGGGACTTCGCTATTGTTATTGCATGGCAGGTGCTCATATATTACGGTTACAGTATAAAATCTAAAATTGATACCTAGGTAGTGTTATACACCCATATTGCACTCATCTTCCACAGGTGCAAATGACCAGGGAAGATACAAGGCAATTGAGAATCAAGCCCCATCACCTTTTTGCCACTAAACAATATCCATCAATTCTATACTTCTATAGAATGCTAGATGTATGTAATTGTTTTTTTCAAGTTAATTTTGTTAACTTTTTTGTGACTCTAGTGTGCTTAAAGAAAAGCATGCAACAATTACAAAGGTTGGTCCCATTCTATTCTGAGATGCATACTATCAAATGTTTGTATTTTCAAAACATTTGGGAGCTTGAAATAGAAATACGTAGTATTATAACAGCTAATAATTCCAGAGAAAACTTCAAGCTCTTTGTTTCTTATTGAGAGTTGTGAAGTGGGGAGGAAGTGGGAAAGAACAACATTTATAGAACTAGGCAAATAAAATGTTTGGAGAAGAAGTGAATCCAGAATTGCAAGGAGAGGTTTCATTGGATTATTATTTTTATTTAACCTTTAACACCAGCAACATGGTCAGTCTTGTAAAACAAAATAAGACATTACCTGTTCCAAAGAGTATACAGTTAATGACTTCAGTCGTCTAAATGACTCCATAAAGAAGGACCCCCCTGTCTGCATGGAGTCAATGGCAAAATCAAAACCTAAAAGACAGAAAAATCAGGACACATGGGGAAACCCAGGGATCAATTGGGGATCTCTTTTTTGAGCTAAAGGTTGTCATTTACTCACAAGATGTGAGTATCACAGAAGAAGAGAATCTTGAAGAAGGACTTGAATGAGAATACTGATGTGTCTAGGCAAACTGGGATTGGTGTGTGATTTTCACACCCAGGTGAGGGCACAGAAGAAGGGATGGAAACAGGACAGGAAGAAGGAGACTAATAAAGCATCATTGAAAATAATATTGTAGAAAATGAAAATAAGGGCTGCAGTGCTGTGTGCTTCACAAGCCCTTTTTACTGTAGTGAACCTACTGGCTCATTACCGGGTACCTTTCCCCACCCAGAAAGTGCTGACTGGGACGGATGATGGCGATGTGCTAACAAAGTGCATTTTGTTACCCAGTTCAACATCCAGCCAATAGAGATCTCCATAATACTGAGAGCACAGAGAAAGAAAACATACTGGGATTGGAGGGGTTTGGGCTGGAAGATGGATAGAGTGTGCATGGGAGCAGGAACAGCAGGCCAGACGCAAGAGCCTTGGAGTTGGCTGCCTCAGGGAAGGCTGGAGAATAGGGCTGGGACTGGAAAGCTGAAAGTCAGGCACAGAAGCAGCCTATTGAAGCAGTAGCAGAATGGTGCAGTTGCCTGCAAGGAGGATGTGTGGAAGAAATGCACATGTGGAGGGCAGGACAGTGCCGAGGGGCTCCAAGGAGACCATGGACAAAGAACTGAGCACTGTCTTGGTGAATCTGCAGGCCACAGCTTCATTGCCTCTAGGGAAAGGCCTGGAAGGGGGTTTCCAGAACATTAGGCCTGAGGAACTCCATGGGATATACTCTGTACTGGGATGTCCCTAGGGTCTGAGTTAGGAACTGGTGAGTAGATCTCTGTGGTAACTGTTAAAATGATTTTGTGTAGAGTATTACACTTTTATTTTCTGCTAGCCATAGAAAAGTAGCCCTCTGTTATGTCAAGTGTGTGAGTATTAATGGGGATATACCAAGGATTACATTCTACAGAGCCTAGTGTTTGGAGGGCCTACAACACTTGCCTCCAAGCTCACGATCCACAGAGTAGGCTACCAGGCACCTACAAGAAACAATTGTAACACAACACTCCCAGTGATACCATATATTGGGGTTGGTTACATTATTTTTCCAGGTATTGATCAAGCCCACCTTTGCATCATTTGAGTGCTTTAAGCCAGACCAGTAATCCAAGGAGTTTTTGTTCCCATATTCAGTGAAACTGCAGAGAAATTGACAGGAATCAAAAAGTATATCTCCTGAAGTCAGGCTGAAGAGGAAAGGCTATCAGATGTGTAAAATCAGTAGAAGCAGGCATTTCTATGATGGAGAAGCAACAAGTAGAGAATGTAAAATATTCTCCGGTAGTCACCTACCAAAGTAAGGCCCTAAACGGATTAGATTTTTAAAAATACGTAAGAAAAATAGGAAAATCAGGTCCATTTAGACCAGTAAAACCATCTGTTACAAGCATCCAGCTACTACCCTCTTAAATAAAACTTATTGTGACTTCTATAATTTAATCACCTCAGGATGCACTGACACCAGTACAGCTGCAATATCATTATTTTAGTTTGTTCAGCCATTAGCTTTAAAATTTTATATACCACAGGTGAAAAATTGAAAAGTCAATGAATTACTGATGCAGAGGGAAAATGTGGTTGAGCAGTGTTCCTCCTGTATGAGAGACCTAAACTACTGATTGATTGGCAAAGGCAGTGACGCAAAAGCTATTGTCAAACTGTAGCTTTACTCTAAGAGAAGTAACTGTGAAAAAATAGAGCTGGTCAGAAATTTTCCGATGCTTTTCTGTCAGAAAATTCTGATTAGTTGAATCTGAAATGTGTTGAACATGAATGTGTTGATTTCAACAAACCTTCCAACAGGATACAGACAGGTATCCTGTGGAAACCATCCTGTGACATCCCAATGCCAGTTGGCCAGGGGTGCTGCTAGGTATGTAACAGTTACGGGTATGTAATGCTAAAACTCAGCTGACTTGACCAGATCAACACACCTCACACACTATTGTCATGATATATATTTAAAGGTTTCAAGTAATACATCATTGGAAAAATAATAGCTCCCTGATCATTAATATTCTTGTGTTTATGTATGTATGGTTAACCTACAAAGAAATATACAGATGTGCTGGAAATGTGAAACTAATGTGTGTTTAAACCAGGCAGGCCAGGGGAAGTTAATAAACAGGTTTTTCCAGACAAAGGAGAGGGGCCAATACCCCAAGCCAGGTGTGGCTAAGGACAGTTGGCTATTCATTTGTATGGGAGATTGCAAGAAGATCATTTGCATCGTAATGATCACAAGAAGGGGAAGAGCCATCATGGCATCTATACCAGACAGAGTGGCATGTATACCCAGCAGGGGAAAAGAACTTTATCAGGGGATACACATTAGGAGAATATATTTCAAAGTTTTGTTGGGCTACAAAGAGAGGGGGGAGAGAATGGTGATTTTATCCTTCACCTGAGAAGTCAAAGAAACCAGGCATTTTGAGTTCTGGGTGTTCGATGCTGCCTAAAGAACAGGCCAGCCATGCCAAAAGAATGAACTATGGTGAGAAAAACTTATTTGAACAAAAGACTCTAGTTTGTTAAGTTGAGTTTCAGTCTTAGAAGCATATATTTACTTTTGTAATCATATCTATCCTTATTCCTTACACTTTATATCACTGAAACCTATGTCTTTTTATTGATTAACTTGTTTACTTTTATCATAAACCAACTCAGTATTTTGATTGAAATGGAGGGTTTGTCACTTCAGTTAACTTAATAAGCTGCTGTGAACTGTCTTTTTAAAGGAGCTGCAACCTTGATAAGGTGATACAGTGAGAGGGGCTCAGCATTGTAGATTAAGATGTTTTTGAGGAGAACTTGGGACTGGGGCAGGGAGTGTTAGTGTCAACCTGAAAGGAATTACCAGGCTGGTGGAAGCCAGGGTGAGGCTATTGTGCCCAGTTCTGGTCATTACCGCTGAAGCATCTGGCATTGTCCTCTATCAGAAGACAGGATACTGGACTAGATGGTCCACTGGTCTCATCCAGTGTGGTTGTTTTCATGTGAACATGCACAATGCTACTGTGGTGAGCTTCTCTGGCATTTTTTTACCCATACAAGGATGTTAGATGTAATTGCTTTTTGGATGCTGTTATCGAGCAGTTCAGCTATATTCACTTCTTGGACCAGATCCTGTTCTCTCCCCTTGTGGGTTCCCTGACAAGCTGCTCCAAGAAGCAGTCGTTTATGGTCTCTAGAAATTCTCTCTGCATCCCTTCCTGAGGTGACTAATACACAGGATATTTGATATCACCCAGGATATTTGAAATCACCCATTATTGTTTGTTTTCTGCCTTTGTAGCCTCTCCAATCTCCCTGAGCAGTTTACAATCATTGTTACCATCCCGGTCAGGTGGCTGGAAGTATATTCCTGCTATAGTCATTGTTCAAGCATGGAATTTCTATACAAAGAGGTTTTAAGATACAGTTTGAGTCATTTAAGATTATTACTTTATTTGACTCTATGCTTTCTATAAGATATAGTGTCACTCCACCATCAGCGTGACCTACTCTGCCCTACCTGTATATTTTGTACCCCGGTATTATCATGTCCCATTGATTATCCTCATTTGACCAAGTTTTCATAATGCCTGTTATATCAATATCCCTAATGCCAGGCACTCTAGTTCACCCATCTCAGTATTTAGACTTCTAATAATTGTACATAAGAACTTGCACATTTTGTCAATATTCAGTTGCTTGCCTTCATTTGTTACATTTAAATGAGACTCTTAAGTTTGACTGTTCCTCACTAGCTCCTATCTGTATTTTACCAATTAATTTTACCAAGAAATCCCATTTCTTTTCTGTCCTTTTTCCTGGGATATAGAGTGTCTCCTTTAATAAACTGTGCCCCAATGGATATCTTCCCCAAACTGTGTGCTCCTCCACACTTGTTGGCTTTTCCCCAGACTCTAGTTTAAACAGTTCTCTACAACCTTTTTAATTTTACATGCCAGCAATCTGGTTTCCTTTTGGTTTAGGTGGAGCCCATCCTTCCTGTATAGTCTCCTCCCTTCCCAAAAGGTTCCCCAGTTCCTAATAAATGTAAAACCCTCCTCCAAATACTATCATTTCAACTATGCATTGAGACCTTGCTGTTCTGCCTAACGGGCCCTGCACGTGGAACTGGAAGCATTTCAGAGAATGCTACCATGGAGATCCTGGACTTTAATCTCTTACATAGCAGCCTAAATTTGGTCTCCAGGACCTCTCTGCTACCTTTCATTATGTAACATGACAACCAGCTCCTCCCCAGAATTGCACATAAATCTGTCTAGAGAGGTCTGCAATCATCACACCTGGCAGGCAGTTTACCATGCAGTTCTACTGGTCATCACAAACCCAACTACCTATATTTCCAGTAATTGAATCCCCCATCATTATTACCTGGCCCTTCCTAGCAACTGGCATTCCCACCCCAGGACAGGTAGCCTCAATGTGAGAGGGTACCATAACATTATCTTGAAGGAGTGTCTCAACAATGGGATTGTTTCCCTCTGCTCCAGTTTGAAGTTTTCCTTCCCCCAAGACTTTCATCCTCCTCAACAGCACAGAGGCTGTCAGACTGGGAGTGGGACCATTCTACTGTGTCCTTGATAGTCTTCTCTATGTACCTCTGTCTCCCTTAGTTCCTCTAGTTCAGCCGCCCGGGCCTCAACAACCTGCACAGAGGGCCATAAGCTGCTTGCTTCACATGCACAGATAGGCCACCTGCCCACAGGGCAGATAATTGTATATGCTGCATTCAATGCGATAAACTGGATAGCCCCATTCTGCTGCTGGACTTCTGCCTACATTGTTATTACTCTTTCAGGGGCTTTTTTTGTTTTGAGGGAGGGTATTGGTGTAAGTTAGGAGTACATCTGTTACATGTACTCCCTCTCTCTCTCTAAACCTCTCCTGTTTGCTAAGGAGCTGGATTTTTAAACCTCTCTTCTCTCTGAGTTAACCCCACTCCTTGTCAAAGGATCCTAAAGGGGATAGAGATTAAAGGATACAGTCTCATTAGTAAGCGCTCATCCCAGCCTCTTGGCTCAGCAAGTACATAACAGACAAATTCACCCGAGGATTTTGTAGTTTTTCCTCCTTCACCTGGAGAATTCCCTCACAAAACTCCCCATTTTCTGCTCTTGTTCACCAGCAATAAAGGTTCTGCAGCACAAGTCAGGCCTTCTGCTACACTTGAGCAATCCCACTGTTTTCAGATTATATCCTCCGTGACTACACTTGTGCAACTGACTTCAGTGTGTTTGCACAGATAAAGCTGATTTGAAATTAGTAAACAATTCTTTCCTGGAGAAGAAGGAAAGAGAAAAAGAAAGAAAGAAAGATTGCTCAGTCTTAATTCTGCTGTACTAACAAGAAGAAAAGCTGTAGAAACATATTTCTGTCACTCCTTCTTATTAACATATATGCAGCATGCCTCTGTTGGCACAGGACCAGGATTCAATACTGAATTTCGTCCTCTGGGTGGATCATTAGCTTCTTCAGGCTGGGCCTGACAGGGAGTGCAACATGAATGCTGATCCATGCTCCTAAAGGCAATAGATAGGATTCTGAGAACACAAGAGGAGCAGAGCTCTAGTCTTGAGTAAGAATATGCTATTTAAATTTTTCAAACCAATAAAAGTCATCTTTCAGTTCAATAACAACTTCTATTAAAACACCCTGTTTTCAGCTCAGAACATTCTAAAACTTTCTGTTTTGGGTCTAACGTTTTCCTTAGTCTCAGTTGTTTTTTTTTTGGAAAGTTTGAGCTGAACCGGTTCCGCCGTTTTTGAGCATGAAGAGAGTGGAGACCCAATTTGGTTTTCCCTTAAAATATTCTTAAAATATCCTTGTGATCTTTGTTTGTTTGTTTGAACAGCTCTCCAACCAAAAGAAGCTGGTGTAGAAAATTAGAATTTTCCATGGAAATAGTCCTCATTCAGAAAAATATTTTTAAGTACATTTGTTTTTTGTTGGATGTGGTTATGAGCCTTTTAAAATGTCATGCTGTACATGCACAGTGCAGTCTGCACGGCGTGTTTCAATTTCTTAGTGGAGTATGATGTTAGCGGAGCACTGTGGTGTGTGTGTTTGCCTGCGACTCATGCCTGCATAGCCAGAAATGTGCTGAAGTCACACAAAGGCTCCGCAGGAGCCCTTGGCTCCGTTCCCGAGTAACTTGGAAAGTGTAAGGGGGTTAAAGGAGGCTTGCTGCACCCTTTGTAACACATGCAGGGTGTAAGCTACAGTGCTCTAGGAGAGCCTTTGAGTCTATCCTAGAGGAGTATATAAAGTGCAAAGGGATTAGCAGGGACTGCTGAGCTTTTTGTAATGCTCTGAGGAGGAAGCCTTGTCAACAGGATCCAATTGTTCCATCAAAGAGCCCTCCTGTGAGGTCTGTGCAACTCATTAATGGGCTAGGCTAAAAAGAAAGGATGGGCTTGTGGTTAAGTCACTGGACTAGATCTCAGGAGATCTGTGTTAACTTCCCAGCTCTGTCACTGGCTTCCTTTGGGTAACTCTATTAATCTCTGTTGCATGAGTTCCCCATCTTTAAAATGGAATAAGAAATACTTCCTTTCTCCCACCCTTTGTGTGTCATGTTGATTTAGATTGTAAAGTCTACAGGTCGCCAACTGTCTCTAACTGTGTGTATGTAATAATTAGTTGGGGTGCTGCTGCAAAGCAAAAAAAAAAAAAAGATAATCAAAACAGAGATAAGAAACATCCACCACAAAACTGACAGCTTAATGGGAACATACTGCCCCATCACACCAGCCATTTCCATAGTACCCAGGCCTGATGCTGTGTTGAACTATTCCTGGCACTCTGATCACCACTACCTTGAGAAACAAAGCTGTACATATACACAAGAGTTATTTGTAAAACCAATAGACACTTCAAGTGCTATAATGCCAGATGGAAAAAGAAAATCAGCTACGGGTTGTATTCAGTGTTCCTGGAATTCAAAAGGGAGCACATGGGCAATGCTGGATGTACACTGCACAACACATGCCACTCCTCAGCTGTTGATTAGTATGAGCCTTCAATCAGAGTGTGTGTGGTAACAGGGATGATGCTGGGATTTATAATCCTTCCAGGCATCAGGGCCAGCTAATTCAGGAGCAGGCTGCAGGCATGAGACTAGGCCCAGGAAAGGGAGCTCATTCAATGAGCCTCCAATCAAATATCACCTACCACAGGACAGGCCAAACAAGGAAAATAACAGAACACCACTGGCCATCACGTACAGACCCCAGCTAAAACCTCTCTGGCTCATTATCAGCGATCTACAACTTATCCTGGAAAATGATCCCTCACTCTCCCAGACCTTGGGAGGCAGGCCAGTCCTTGCTTACAGACAGCCCCCCAACCTGAAGCGAATACTCACAGGCAACTACACACCACACCATAGAAACACTAACCCAGGAACAAATCCCTGTAGCAAACCTCGTTGCCTACTCTGTCCCCATATCTACTCTAGCAACACCATCAGAGAACCCAACCACATCAGCCACACCATCAGAGGCTCATTTGCCTGCACGTCTACTAATATTATATATGGCATCGTGTACCAGCAATGCCCCTTTGCCGTGTACATTGGCCAAACCAGACAGTCCCTATGTAAAAGAATAAATGGACACAAATCGGACATCAGGAATGGTAACATACAAAAGCCAGTAGAAGAACACTTCAATCTTCCTGGACATTCTATAACAGATTTGAAAGTAGCTATACTTGAATAAAAAAACTTCAGAAACAGACTTCAAAGAGAAACAGCAAAACTGAAATTCATTTGCAAATTTAACACCTTAATTTGGGCTTGAATGGGGACTGGGAGTGGCTGGCTCATTACAAAAGCAGCTTTGCCTCTCCTGGAATTGACACCTCCTCATCTATTATTGGGAATGGACCACATCCACCCTCATCGAATTGGCCCTGTCGACACTGGTTCTCCACTTGTGAGGTAATTCCCTTTTCTTCATGTTCATAGATATTAAGGTCAGAAGGGACCGTTATGATCATCTAGTCTGACCTCCTGCACAACGCAGGCCACAGAAGCTCACCCACCCATTCCTGCGAAAAACCTCTCACCTATGCCTGAGCTATTGAAGTCCTCAAATCGTGGTTTAAAGACTTCAAGGACCAGAGAATCCTCCAGCAAGTGACCCGTGCCCCATGCCACAGAGGAAGACGAAAAACCTCCAGGGCCTCTTCCAATCTGCCCTGGAGGAAAATTCCTTCCCAACCCCAAATATGGCAATCAGCTAAACTCTGAGCATATGGGCAAGATTCACCAGCCAGATACCCAGGAAAGAATTCTTTGTAGTAACTCAGATCTCACCCCATCTAACATCCCATCACAGGCCATTGGGCCTATTTACCAGGAATATTTAAAGATCACTTAATTACCAAAATCATGTTATCCCATCATACCATCTCGTCCATAAACTTATCGAGTTTAATCTTAAAGCCAGATAGGTCTTTTGCCCCCACTGCTTCCCTTGGAAGGCTATTCCAAAACGTCACTCCTCTGATGGTTAGAAACCTTTGTCTAATTTCAAGTCTAAACTTCCCAGTGACCAGTTTATATCCATTTGTTCTTGTGTCCACATTGGTACTGAGCTTAAATAATTCCTCTCCCTCTCCGGTATTTATCCCTCTGATATATTTATAGAAAGCAATCATATCTCCCCTCAACCTTCTTTTAGTTAGGCTAAACAAGCCAAGCTCCTTGAGTCTCCTTTCATAAGACAGGTTTTCCATTCCTCGGATCATCCTAGTAGCCCTTCTCTGTACCTGTTCCAGTTTAAATTCATCTTTCTTAAACATGGGAGACCAGAACTGCACACAGTATTTTTTATGTCTGCATCCATAATTTTCACTCCATGCATCTGAAGAAGTGGGGTTTTTACCCACGAAAGCTTATGCTCAAATAAATCTGTTAGTCTTTAAGGTGCCACTTGTTCAAATCAAATAGGTCAAGGAAGAATTTGTTGGCAGCAAGGTATCATGTTTTCTTTACAGTTTGTTAAACCTTTTGAAAGGCTTCCCTTCTCTGTGCTTGTGCTTGTGCTACTCCTCCAGGGCAAGTTGAGGTAGGTAGTCAGAACTGACTGAAGGGTGTTGAATTGATGGAAGCTGCTCTAGAGGAATGCACATATTTTGCCAAGTAAAATTTAGTTTTCAAGCTAAAGCATGATTGCCTTTAAGAAACTCTCCAAGGAAGTCATGTGATGGCTTTTCACTCTATATCGGGAGTGCCACATGTCTAGGAGATTCAAAGCTCCCACCTGAAACAAGCTGTGATGAGCCAGAATCAGGATGTGCAGGATGTAAAATATGTACTTTATGAACAAATGGGATAGTCATCCCATGTTCAAAGGAACTTGAAATAAACCAAGCCAGTTCAGACAATCCAAAACTATTCAGGACTTTTGATCAGCATTCAATGGCAAATTCCTTTAATTAATAAATGTAATAATAACAATATAATGCAGTGCTGTTTC
Source organism: Caretta caretta (assembly GCF_965140235.1). Classification (NCBI taxonomy): domain Eukaryota; kingdom Metazoa; phylum Chordata; order Testudines; family Cheloniidae; genus Caretta; species Caretta caretta. Next base: position 93,713,342 of record NC_134209.1, on the reverse strand, counting down.
CTGGTTTGCTCTGAAATCAGGTGAGTGTGGGCTACAAATTAAACTGGATAAATGTTGGAAAACATATTCAACAGCATGTGTGACATGTAACTCATATTTGACTTGCATAGTCTTATGTGAAACCAGACTAAACTTAAGAAACAAACTGAATTCTTCAGTAGCTGCTGGTTTTGCTTGCCTCTCCTTGCCAACTTTTTGTACAATGCCGATCCTTGCATTTACCCTCTGGTATTATGTACTTTTTACACTGAATGCATACACAGTTTGCCCTTTCAAGCACTTTAATTTCATTGCATTTAACCTTTGAAATATTGACATTGTTTCTTTTCTTTATAATTTTATTACTTTGAATCCAGAGATAGCAAGAAATAAAATGCCAGTATTCCCCTCTAAATTAAAAAATCAAAGTAAATCTTAAATGAAAAAAGAAAATGAATTGTTAGGCTGACAGAATCTGCCCTATTTAGATGCAGAAACAATCAGCTATAGGTTGGCCATATTTATATTGATTGGTTTTGTTTGTTTGTGTGTTTGTTTAAGAAAAAGTATGTTTGCTGATAGAAATTCTTCCAAAAAATTGCATTACAAAGAAGAAACATTGTGTGTTCACTAAAAATATGCTAAAATCAAAATATCAACCCATGTTAATTTGTATAAAATGCAAACACAGTCAACTCACTAAGAAGGGATTTTTAGAATCCACAAAATCTATTGTGATTATTGTACCAGGGACATTTCCCAGAAATGTACATAATGTACATCATTTTATTTGTAAGAATCAGGCATGGTTTCAAAACATTCCATTCAGAATGTGATATAAAAATATTCAGTTTTGCATCGAAGTTATCTGTTTAGTTGGAGACCCCTTGTTCTAGGAGGCAAACTCACTTATCTACCTGAAAAAGTCAATACACAGTATAGACAATGAGTTGTAAATCCAGTTTCAGACCCCAATCTTACACAGATTTACATATATGTTTACTTTTGTCTACTCTGAGTAGCCCCTTGTCTTCAGTGGGACTTTCATAGTGCATAAAGTTGAACACATGTATAAGTTTTAATAGGATCCAGGTCTTAGCAAGTAATCACACACTATGTGGCAGGAACTAGTCTAATCTTATAAAACTCCAAATAAGATTTATCTTTCTTTTTTAATTCTGATGCTAAAATAGTGACTAGGATTATGGCACCTCAGTTACAGAAAGTAATTAATATACTAGTGGATAAAAATCAGACTTTATCCATGGGAGAAATTGAGCTGATATCCAGAGGTGGGTATTATATGTTATCTGTGCAGCTCAGGCAGATAAGGTTGACATCTTAATTTTTTTTTCCTTTGGATGCCGAGAAGTCAAAAGACCAGATCATCAACTGGGTATGTGACAGAGTGGGAGTAGCCTAGGGCTGGCTCACCACTGTACATTTTGTGAGCAGTCCCCACATTGGCCAAATTGGGAAATAATTGATAAGGTCTGGGTGATTAACCAGTTAATGAGTGGATTCAGCTTGTTAGCTGGGGACAGTTATATGGGAGATAGGAAGGGCAAGAGAGGGGCTTGAGGGAAGACTAAAGAAGCCTGGGGTCTCAGAGAAGTGAGACTGCCCTTGCCTATGGGGTATGTTAAATCTTAGGAAGAACATCATGGTGACGGGACATGAAGCTGTATAAGACATAGTAAGTATGCTGGTGAACTTATGTAAGAGTGCTGCTTATAAAGAAAAATCCAGTATGAGGGAACATACCCTGTAAACGGGGTATTTTATTTTCAGTTCTCAGTTTTCACTGGGTAAATATATATGTGTATGTCTGTATGCATCTGCGTTTTAAAATTTTGGAAAATGGATTGATTCCTGGGAACAGTCACTTATTGGAGTATTTAATTTTTCAAGGTGGTTCTTGGCAGGATTTACCTATTTTGCCCTATTGATTACACTGCAGTGCAGGTGATGGAAACAGTCAAGTCTCTGGACTTCAGTGGTGTTCAGTTTTCCAGTATTAAAAGCAAAACTGTACCACACACAGACAAATCAGACTTTGTTTAGCTTACCAGCAACAATATCTTCAGTTGCTGATTCTTAATTTTCTTGTATGGTCTGAGAAGTGCAGTGAAGCATCAGGTTATGATGTTATCTTGATAACATGCAAGTTCTTCTGGTGCTCTAAAGTAACATGACTAAATTTTTGATGGCTCATACTAGGTTGAAGTGCTTACCCACTCACAGCAACAAGTCATTGAACGGAGACTATCAGTGGTAAGTAGCTCTATTTCCTCACCACTGAAGAGTAGGCTGTGCATGACTGGGTGGGGTGTGCATAGCATGAACCGGGAAAGTGCTGATTCTCCACATTCCCTTAGTGGATTCTTCCGTTGGATTTTCTATGAAGCCAGGCTGCAAAACAAGCCCTAGTTCTGCAATGAGAACCATGTGGGCATAGGGATTTCCTCATGTGGATCCCATTGCAAGATAGGACCCTAAAGCTTCTCTCCCTGGCCACACTCCTGAACGAGAGTAGCCAGGGCGGCCTTAGGGAAAATGGCACCTTGAATAAACTTGTATTTTGGCACCCTTGGCCCCTGCTGCCTCTCTAAGCTTCTATCTGTGGTCATGCACCCCAAGCCCTCCCCACTCCTTGCCTCTTGACCGTGTCGCCCTGGGTGGTCACCCATGTCACCCACCCATAAGGCCCTGAGTGTAGGTTAGACCCACCACCTGCCATAACCCAATCCATACAGTAGGTCACACTAATGCAGTGCAGTGCAATTTTTTACCTCCCTGTGCCAGCTGAAGTAAATCTAGTCCCTTGTCTTTTTCCTAAAATGGTTGGTTGGGTGTTACATTTACATTCACTTTCCCTGATTTCTTGGCTAGATTTTGAAAGGAACCTATATCCCAGAGCAGCCTTCTGGCTTGGCACAGCAAATGCTATTAGAAGGAATTGATTACCGAGTGGCTTTTATCTTTTATATTTACTTCTAATCTAGTCCCTCATTATGTGTTTAGCCAATGAACTGCCACAATATTTACTCTTCTTTTTCCTGGGGAAAGAAAATGACAGGATCAGACTGAAAATATTGCAGGAATTCTGGCTAGGTGGTGGTGAGGTCCTTATGGCTGTGTACTTATTAAACTGTTCTGCTCAGATCCCATCTAGCCACTCTTACAACCTTGACAATAGTTTTATTAATTAGTTATAATGCGACAGTGTATAGATGCTCTCAGTCTTCCTAGATGTCTTCACATTTTAACTGCACACTGAAAGACCCAAGCAAGACCTGGTACAAAGTGAGAAAAAGGGGTACAACATACAAGCAAATAATATTGTTACTTCCATGTATTTTAAGCGTAAGGTAAAGAAATGTGATATGGATATTGATTCATTTGTTCTATGTATTGCAATAGAAGTGGGTCTTACAGAGGGATGTGGATGAGAAGAGGGCAGTGTCTTGATGAAAGACCCAAGGGAGAGCAGATCAGTCTTGGGAGGTGGGGTGAAAGAATGTGGAGATGGTGGTGAGACAACTAAACAGATAGGACCAATGAGCCTGGTATCACTGGCAGAGCATAAGGGGTGGGGAGTAAGATATGATGCAACAAGTTAGACTAAGTCGGGGAAGGCAGAATTATGTAGGTCATTGAATGTAAGAACATTAAGTTTAAGCTTGAATTGGTGGCAAAAGAGAAGGGAGGAAAGCAACAGAAGAATTGAAAGGGTGAGGGTGACATGAGAAGCTGCAGTTTGTGTAGACTGGAGAAAGGACGAATGTGGATGAAAGTATTTGGGAAGTTGTTGAGGGAACAGTCAACATGGGCCTCCAAATCTGGAAAGCCTGGGGAATCTATTGGAGGCTCTGCTCCCAACCCAGTGGATTTTGGAGCCTTCACAAAAACAACCTGCTCCTTTGCATTAACTTCTGCTGGCATATTTTCAGGATCTGGAGGGAGCACAATGTGGAGTATAGCTGAGGGAGAATTTTTTGGCTGAGTGGTAAATTCATCAAAAATGCAGTTTCAGGGCAACCAAAATTATTTATTTCAACAAGAAACTGGGAACAAAATCAGTTTAGAAAAAAACAACTGAAAAATTAATTCTCAAATCTAAGTGCGCTCTTTCTGTTATGCTGAAAATGACATACTTTGTCTTGACTAATGAACTCCCAGTCCTACTGGGCTGAGGCAAAATTTCTCTTGGAGGCTCTGAGACAATGGGAATAGGGCCTTTGAAAATTATTGTAAGCATAGGATGACTAAATCATGAGGAATCACAGCACCATCACAGAGGTGGGGAAGTTAAAATGACTGGGCAGAGATAATGTGTTATCATTTATTTGATTATGGCAACTTCATGTCCATTCAACATATACTGCCCAGTTTAACGTTTAATTTTCTTTATTCAGCTGTGTATTTTTGTCTGATGAACTCAGAAAGAGGTGCATATCTCAAGATAATGTAGTTTAACATTATTTGGTTTAGAGGTGGTTGTACTCAAGATGCCCTCAGGGATGATTTATTAGACCTTTAATCATACCCTAAATCTCTGAAGGCTTTTAAAAATGGGAACATATATCTGATGTAGCCTTTGAGACTGAAGCTTTGGAAAAATATTTGGTTTATAAAAACAGAATTGCCTAATGAAATGTTCATAGCATTTACTTTGCTCAAACCTGTCAGAATTACATAGTTTTTCTAAGCAGATATATGGTAATCAGCAGTGAAACTGCCAGCTAAACAGGTTTAATAATTCATCTATTGTGGTTTTAATATATCTAAACATAGCTTACTATGTGCAGCAAGGTGAGAGTTTGTCATAAATATAAAGGGAAGGGTAAACCCCTTTGAAATCCCTCCTGGCCAGGGGAAAGCTCCTCTCACCTGTAAAGGGTTAAGAAGCTAAAGGTAACCTCGCTGGCACCTGACCAAAATGACCAATGAGGAGACAAGATACTTTCAAAAGCTGGGAGGAGGGAGAGAAACAAAGGGTCTGTGTGTCTGTCTATATGCTGGTCTTTACCGGGGATAGACCAGGAATGGAGTCTTAGAACTTTTAGTAAGTAATCTAGCTAGGTATGTGTTAGATTATGATTTCTTTAAATGGCTGAGAAAAGAATTGTGCTGAATAGAATAACTATTTCTGTCTGTGTATCTTTTTTGTAACTTAAAGTTTTGCCTAGAGGGGTTCTCTATGTTTTTGAATCTAATTACCCTGTAAGATATCTACCATCCTGATTTTACAGGGGGGATTTCTTTATTTCTATTTACTTCTATTTTTATTAAAAGTCTTCTTGTAAGAAAACTGAATGCTTTTTCATTGTTCTCAGATCCAAGGGTTTGGGTCGGTGGTCACCTATGCAAATTGGTGAGGCTTTTTATCCAACATTTCCCAGGAAAGGGGGAGTGCAAGTGTTGGGAGGATTGTTCATTGTTCTTAAGATCCAAGGGTCTGGGTCTGTAGTCACCTAGGCAAATTGGTGAGGCTTTTTACCAAACCTTGTCCAGGAAGTGGGGTGCAAGGTTTTGGGAAGTATTTTGGGGGGAAAGACGCGTCCAAACAGCTCTTTCCCAGTAACCAGTATTAGTTTGGTGGTGGTAGTGGCCAGTCCAAGGACAACGGGTGGAATATTTTGTACCTTGGGGAAGTTTTGACCTAAGCTGGTAAAGATAAGCTTAGGAGGTTTTTCATGCAGGTCCCCACATCTGTACCCTAGAGTTCAGAGTGGGGGAGGAACCTTGACAGAGTTTCTCTATATTATAGAGATTAGAGGGAGACTTTTAACCATTTTAGCAGTCACTTCATTGAGCAGTCTAGCCCCTAAAAGAGGTCACAAGGAAATATGAAGTCTGTATTAAAATTACATGGACATTACTTAAAATTGTATGGACAAAAAATATTGTAGTGAACATGTGATGGGTTCCCCAGGGTGCAACCTGGTTTGTGGGACCACTGAGCCCTCCAAACCCACCAACCTGGGCTGCCTCTCTCACTGTGATGCTGTGACAAGGTATAAGCCTCTGAGGTCTGGTCTACACTTGGGGTGGGGGATGGATCTAAGTTACGCAACTTCAGCTACGTGAATAATGTAGCTAAAGTCGACATACTTAGATCTACTTACCGTGGTGTCTTCACTGCAGTAAGTCGATGGATGACGTTCTCCCATCAACTCCGCCTGCGCCTCTCATCCTGGTGGAGTACTGGAGTCGACGAGAGAGCGCTCGGCAGTCGATTTATCGCATCTAGACTAGACGCAATAAATCGACCCCCACTGGATCGATTGCTGCCTGTCTATCCACCAGGTAATGCAGACAAGCCCTGAGAGGCACTGTACTTACACACAGACATCAACATGCAGGGACACACCCAACTGAGTTACACAAATGATCTTTCAGCCACTCATGAATCATCAATAGGGAGCCTTCAGCCAATTCCCCCCAGCTCCCCAGTCTTACACCCAAACACTTCAACCAAAACACACTCTTTTAAGTAAAATTATAAAACAGATTATAAATAAGTAGCAGACATAGAGATCAAAGTTAGTTGCTTAAGAAATAAAAATAGAAACAGTCTAAATTTTAACTTTAACAGACTAAGCAAGATTTGAATTAAGGAGTGTCTGACCCGAACAGATGGTATGATCAGCTTACAGTTCTTCAATACACAGACTGGTCCCTTTTCCAGCCTGGGACCAAGTCCCAATCTCCCTAGTGCCAAGTCTTTTTTTTTCCTTCTGGATGATTTCCCAAGTGTTGGGAGGAGATGAGAGGCCAAGTGGTGATGTCACTGTCTCTCTTTATGCCTTCTTCCAGCTTCTAGAAAGATCCTTGCTGGACCATGGGGATCAGTCAGTCCCCATTGGTCAAGCAGTCTCCATTCCATACATGCCTTCTCTAAGGAGCCTCTGGGATAGTAGATTGTTTTCTTGATGGGCCACTAACACTGTCTGCTGGCCACATATTTTCATCATTTGCCTAGGGAATTCATTCATTTGTTCTCAATGGTATCAGATGACAGAACGAGGAGTAATGGTCTCAAGCTGCAGTGGGGGAGGTTTAGATTGGATATTAGGAAAAACTTTTTCACTAAGAGGGTGGTGAAACACTGGAATGCGTTACCTAGGGAGGTGGTAGAATCTCCTTCCTTAGAGGTTTTTAAGGTCAGGCTTGACAAAGCCCTGGCTGGGATGATTTAACTGGGAATTGGTCCTGCTTCGAGCAGGAGGTTGGACTAGATGACCTTCTGGGGTCCCTTCCAACCCTTATATTCTATGATTCTATCTAAAAATCTTTCATAAGGTCCATATTTTCAAAAGTGGACATTTAGGTCCCTATCCTGCAAGCCGCTCTGCATTGATGGACACCTCTGATCAGAGAGGCCACTGTGCAGAATTAGGCCCTAAATGACAGTCTTTTGCAAAAGCACCCATTAGGTTTATAGAACCTACATTTTATGCAAGCAAACTGGTATCTGCACACAGAGAAAATAGGCAGTTTCAAAAAGACATTTTCTGTGGAAAATTCTGTAGTTGAGCACTACCATATTATATTACACGATTGCTTAGGGACCGGCACTACAGCTTTATGAAACATTAGAAATATTTGCAAAAAAATGTGCCTGTATATGAATGTTCTAATGTCTACATTAAACCAATGCTCATATGTACTTATGATCTTTTGGCCACATATCTCTACTGTATGGGAATTCCAGTGACTTTATGGATTGAAGGTCTTATCTTGAGAATTTACAGCAGCTAAGTGTGCACCTTGCTTCTCCGCCACCCCCACCCATGATATTAGAGTGAGGGTATCCTAAAGGGGATACTAGAATAACCCCTGCAACAACCGTTTTCCATCTGTCTAATTTCTTCTGCTATATGACCTTTACATTGTAACACACCCAGAGAGGACAGCCTTTAGAAAAATGCTGCTCCTAGAGCATAAGCTTGTATAATGTATTTTAGATAATAGGATCAGACTAGCCAAGTGGAAGATGGAGGGAAAAAATCCTTTGTTTTTAAAAAAATCCTCAAGTTAGAGAGCATATAAAAGCATGCAGTCAACCTCCTTCAGAAAGGATGAAGGATTCATTGAGCCTTTTTAAAGAAATCTCCTATTCAACTCTGTGTGGAGGGGTGGGGGAGACGAAGGAGAGCACTGAGGTGAAAAGCCACTTTAAAGTAGACCGAGTTAGACACTGGGTTTAACACAGAATCAAGTCCACTTTATTATCATCCTCCACAGCAGGCCTGTATCATCTCAGACTTAGTCACCTTGGGTATCCTTTGATCCCCCTCAGTGAGTGTTCCAAGCCTTTCTATGAAGTAGGGCAAAAGGGGCATGAGCCTTCTCCATCTTGAGATGTGACAGCAGGGAGTCACAAGTAGCTACACTGTTCCTCAGAGCAAAGGCTATAGGGCAGAGATCAGTAAAGCTGCACACAGTTTTAACAGCACACAGACTGCTACTGTAGGCAGTTTAAATCCTTTCCTTAGTGACAACCTGATTCTACAACATAGAGAAGCTAAGCCAGGGAGGCAGTATAGAGTCTTCATTTGACCTTCTTATTCTGAGGCAAGCAAAAACTGTGTTCATGTAGAAAATGTGGCAAAAGAGAAGCTGTCTGTACACCCAATTCTCCCATAGAAAGTATGCAGCAGGCCGAGGTGTGCAGCCAGGAGAATGTGCTATGGCCATGGAGAGGCAGAGGAGAAAAAAGTAATCAACAATAGCAGCATGGTTAGCAAGCAAGCATGCAGACAGCAGAAACAAACGTGTTCCTATGCAAGTGATGTGGTGATGATGGTAGAACCTGCTTGTAGGTAAGAAATCATATAACTGTCCACAACTGACAGAGACTGACTAAGCCAGTGCACTATGGCCACGGGTATATTCACAATAGTTGTACAGTCTAGCTAGTTTATTTCCAATAGAAGACAAGCTACAGTACAGCAGGTCTCTGGCTAGGAAATCCAATATCCATAGCAGGAGAGCATCGTTTGCTAGCCCACAGCCATGTTCAGCCTAAGTTATCCGGCCCCTGGGAGCTGCTGGCAGTTGCCCAGCCATTTTTTGATATGCTGGCACCTGCTGGGCTGTTTGTTCTCAGCGTGGTGTGTTCCGGCAGCACCCACCTTTTCCTTTGTTGATGGCAGCATTGCAGTAGCATCCACACATGTTCGTCTGGTGCATGACTTTTAGAAGCTGGATGAATAATGTTCTGTCTTTGTCTAACTGGCATTTCTGAAACTTAGGGGAGGGGGATGCAGAATGGTTTGGATTAAACCAAAATGAATTTAAAAAAAAAAAAATCAGTTAATCCAAAAGTCTAGTTTGCCCAGAAACAAATCTTTGGTCAATGTTTTGTTCCACTTGAATCAAGCACATTTTTTGTTATGATTTGGATCATTTCACATTTTTAAATCTGTTAAAAAAAATTCTAAATGAACTGTAATTTTGAATTGAAAAATCAAAACATTTCATTTTGCCATTTTCAAAATGAAAATTTGACTTTCTCCAGAATTTAGTTTAATGTATGGTTTTTGCAACAAACATTTTTGCAAAATTGACATTCTCCAGAATTTAGTTTAATGTATGGTTTTTGCAACAAACATTTTTGCAAAATTGACACAATCACTATATATCTAGATGTTGTCAAATATGGATCTTTTGACTAAAATAAGTGTCTGGTTAAAAAATTCACCCAGCTTTAGTGCTGAGCATTGGCAACCCCCCTGCCTTCAAGTGAAATTCTGGGTCCTCTGCACTTCTGAAAAATCAGATCTTAGCTTTTGCTGTACACTTGAATGAAGTCTGCATTTGCACAATGCTTGTGCTGTGTATGTTTTTTCAGGGAGAAAACAATGCACCCAACATCTAAAGCAGTGACTACCTCATTTTGCATAACTCTGAACCCACTTCATAAACTTAAGGCAGTACTGCATGCCAAGACCGTGTTCCCACAGACTGACAGCACTCTGCTTGTGGTGATGGGGTGCATAATAGTTCTTTCTTTTCTTTAAGTTACTCCTTCTGGGATGGATGTGACTAATATGCTCCCTTTCCACCTGATAGAGGGCATCAACACGGGCTCCAAAATTCCCATATCAATGAGCGAGACTGTCATTTTGTAGCTCAATTTATTTAGCCTAACAAAGAATAAGGAGTGCCTTGATTAGTCTATAGTAGCAAAAGGGGAACAAATTAATAATAGACTCTTCAGTGTAGCAGACAAAGGTCTAACATGATCCAATGGAAGGAAGTGGAAGCTAGACAAATTCAGAGTCTAAATAAGGTGTAAATTTTTAACAATGAGTGTAATTAACCCATGGAACAACTTATCAAAGGTCTTGGAGTCTCCATCTCCGGCAATTTTTAAAATCAAGGTTGATATTTTTCTAAGAAAATCTAGGAATTATTTTGGGGAAGTTCTATGGCCTGTGTTATACAGGTCAGACTAGAGCAATGGTCCCTTCTGGCTTTGGAATCTATATATTTTGTCATGGATGTCTGCCACACTTCATTATTTATTTATAGATAGATAGATTCCAAAGCCAGAAGGGACCTTGATCTAGTCTGACCTCCTGTATAATTCAAGGTAATTTACACTGTATTTAGACTCTGAATTTATATATATATATATAATGAAGTGTGGCAAAAATACAAGGTAATAACTTTTTAAAAAGTGTTCATCCATAATAGGAACTATGTATTTCATCCAAGCTAGGATGAAGTTATTTTAGTAGACATCTATGGCAAAATAATGTGAATATCAGCTAGCAATTAGTAAGGCACAAGTCTTTATTGATGAAGGAGGATTTTTTCTGACTGATGAATGGATTATATACATATTTAAATTCAACCTTTTTAGCAGGAACTGTACCAAGTTTCCTAAAATAGCTTCATCCTAGCTTGGATGAAATATGTAGTTCCTATTATGGATGAACACTTAAAAAAATATTACTACCTTGGGCACGTTATTCTGTGTTTAGCTATGTAAAGTATTCTATCCGATTGCACTCACCAGATATTTTTTAGCCATTTGAGTGCTTGCAAAAAATTTGGTACTTTTTAAGGCTTTTATTTTCTCCAATTGAAAATACTGTATTTCTGCCACACTTCACTCTTACAGCATAATTAAATTATTCAGGCATCAAGACTCCTAGCTTTAGAATGACATCAGTATGAACAGATAGCATAATCGACATTTCAACCACAACAGACTTCTGGCCAAAACTCAGATTATAACATTTAATGTTCCAGAGCAAGTTCTTGTGAGGTGCTGAGTGTCGACCCCCCAGTGAAACCACGTCAATGGTCAAGGGATGTTCTGTACTTCACTTAACAGCAATGCTTAAGTCCTCATGAGAGGAAGCCCGAGAAAACTGATTTCAGAAAAAAAAAAATTAAACTATATCCCAGTGGTTTGTGACCTGCCACACAACAGTCTACTGTTTCCAGTCACAACGTAACAGAACATATCAGCAATTGGGATGAAAAATACTTTGCATCTGATATTCACCAAATGGAATAGGTTTGCAAAATTTATTACAACAGATAGAAATGGGCCATCTGATTGCATGGCTTCCAAGATGCAAATGTCTCGACCCAGTTCCTAATGCACAGAAACCACCACAATAGAAATTAATTGGCACTCTTGCTGGCAGTTTTGGGAATAGAGGACAAGGCCTAAATAGAAATGGAGTTTGAACTGCCCTCACAAAGGGCAAATTTGGTGAGATGCAGTTCAGGAGAAGTTTGTATCACCACTGCTCTTGTTGTATCTATACTCCATGGAGATGGAAGGGACTTTAATTTGTAGATATGTGTGACTCTATGAGCATCCTAATGCCAGAATGCAAGGGGCTCTATCTAGAAGTGAGATCCAGAATGATAATTAACAGCGATTGTCAGCTGGCCTGTTGTCAAATCTGCATCTAAAAGATGTCAGGTGAGGTATCACATACAAACTGGTAACATGGTTGTCTTGAAAATCATTGTTGTGTGTGATGGGCTGTGTACAAAGTTAGAAATGTGCTGGAATTATGTTCTTAAAATGTTTGTCAAGCAATGCATAAGCCCAGACTGCCATAGACAAAGGTATGTGTATTTGCTTCTTAGATCAGCCTGGTCACCAGGCAGAGACAATGAAGGTACATTTACGTATAATGTAAACAAAACAAACAAGGAAAGGAGAAGACAGCATGGCATCTACACCTCAGCAGGGGATAGTAGCATTGTCTGGACTTACTTTTCAAAGGTTTACCGGACTATAAAGAGGTGGAGAGAAGCCCTATATTCCACTAGAGGAGACAACAAGACCAAGCACTTTGAGCTCTATGAAGGGTCATAGCTAAAAAAGAACGTGGTCAGCTGTACTGCAAGAAAGACTGGTGAGAACTTCTTTGAACAAAGAACCCTAATTTGTTAAACTGAGTTTTCATCTTAGAAGCGTATTGTTACTTTGTTTGTAACCACTGTCCTTATTCCTTATAGCTGGTATCTCTTAAACCTGTGTACCTTTGTGAATGCACTTTTTTTGTTTTCTATCATAAACAAACCCTCCACACCAATCAAAGCATTGAGTTAGTACCTTAATAAGCTGCTGTGTATTGTCTCTTTAAAGGAGCAGCAACCTTAATAAGATTTTTTTTTTTTTTTGAGAGTGACTGGACACTTCAGAAAGAAGTTTTGAGGGAGAACTCAGGGCTGGAAGGGTTATTGTGGTCCCCCTGTAAAGAGTAACTTGGCACTGCAAGTCAGGGTGAGGTTTGTATGCTGGCTGGTGCTGGGAGCCACAGGAGCAAAGCATTCTAGGTACCCAGAGTTGCAAAGCGGATGGCAACTGAACCCATTACAGGCCTGGGTAAGAGTATCACAACATGTCTTTCAAGTCCCTTTTCCTGCAGAACAGTCAATCTCTCTCTTTTTTTTTTTTTTTTTTAAATTCGTGGACAGAATACAAGGGAGTTATAATTTGACGGTGACATTACTGGCCTGTGGAACAAAGTCTTATGTAGTTAATTAACTGTTTTTGCTCTAAATCCATTTGCCATTCTCAATAGTTTGTAAAATGGGATAATAGCCTATCTGTTGTGGTTTTTTTTTTCTAGAAAATAAAGTTGGTGACTCCCTTTAGTCGTAGCAATGATGATTTTTCCTTAATAAAATTGTTTAAATTGTTCTTAATAAATTGCATCCGAAATAGCTAATTTTGTACTGGCAGACTGTAAATTTAGCATTAACAATGCTAAAACTATACTCTTATCTCACTAATGTAGTTAGGCAAAATCAAATATGGTTTAAACCTGTATTTTTAACTGTTAAATTTATGGAAATAAGGCAATTTCAAATTCTATATTGTAGTAGCAACCTGTTACATTTCATGTATTGTATTGAGAACAAATAAGCAAATTGTACATCTCTTTTTACTCACTGATGGACATAAAATAAAGTTGTGTTCTTATTCCTTTGTAATAGGGTTTGGAGTGAACCAGAATGAGTCCAATCTCTTTCTACAGCATTTTTGTTCATTTAAAATAAAAAAAATATAGTACTGGCCCTTCTTCTTGTGCAGATACACATCAGAATGTGAACTGATCTAGTTCTAATTACTAAGATCCTTTTCCTAGATTGTTGATTTAACCATATCACCCCTTTCTTTGCATTTCTTCCTTCTGTCATCCCATCACATATATGGTACTTTCCTCCACTTTCAAGGCCCTCCATGGATTAGCCCCATGCTGCCTATCAATTCTTATTGGCTTTGGGAGTAAATATCTCAATAGCAAATCATGGGATGTCAGCCTCCATTGCCCCCTTGTTTAATTTGCAAACAAGCACCTTATACTTTCTCTGAGGCTATCCCTTAAACTTGGAACAACTCCCTGTTACTATCCCCAAAGCAAGCTCATTGTCATCCTTCAAATCTCTCCTTAGAAATCTCCTTTGTTGTGATGTCTATAACAAACTTCACTATGCTTAGGTAGCTTATAGGTTGAATCATTGCCTCCTATACTGACCAATATTGTCTGTTTCCTTTTACTCCCTTGTCTATATCCATTTGTTGTCTCTTGTTTTATACTTAATCCCTGCCCCCAAGGGCTTACATTCTATATAGGGCCTAGCACAATGGGGTCCTGACTCATGACTTGGGCTCATGTGTGGTATTTTAATGCAAATATTTCAGGGGGAGAAACTGCGTATGAACTGTCCATCCCCAGAAGTATGAGCTGTCCCCATTCATCTCAAGTAGGTGTTAACTTTGGACCCTAATAATTAAATGTAAATAGTTTACTATTTCACTGATGATCACTAGGAGAAATATCTAGCTAGTGTGCTTATTCAGTGCCAGTGAATATCATAGATGGCAATAGTAAAAAACCTTTTTAGGCAATTGTCTCTAACCCCTGAGACACTGTCAGAGCTCCCTCAGTATGTCTTCTATTGCTCTGTCTGTTTTAGTTTTAAATGTTCCAATCATCCATATTTCCAATAAATGAGATTGATTATATAAAAATCTACATACCTCACCGTAGTATCTGAGCTCCACCAACATTAACAAATGGATTCTATCATTAGGAAGACTTTCCTGATTAGTTTGTAGCTAAATTGTTTCTGAACTTGGTCTCTTTATCCCTTCTTATGCCCCTTGCTTTAAGTAAGCCATTAGGGAAGGAAGCGAGGCTAGCATAAGCTACCCCTCATGCCCAGGGAAAGGGAAGTAAGAGAAAAATAGAGGAAGTTGTACCGATAGCTAGCATAAGCCATTTATAGTTATCCTTCCCATATAACAGGAAACTTAGCTTTTTGTTACCCTAACCCATACAGTGCATCAGGAGCCAGAAAAATAAAGTTGGCCTCTTACCTGCTCTTTGGGGTGTTCTACCATATTACAGGATCCACCAGAGCTCCAAGGAAAAGGAAGCAGCCATTTCCAGGGAAAGAGGGGCAGCAGTCACCAGGGAAAGTGGGAAGGGAGCACGCACCACAACAGAGAATGTGCTGTTCCAGCCTTTTAACCTGGTCTTACATGCTGCAGGTAGAGGAATCATAGAATCATAGAATATAAGGGTTGGAAGGGACCCCAGAAGGTCATCTAGTCCAACCCCCTGCTCGAAGCAGGACCAATTCCCAGTTAAATCATCCCAGCCAGGGCTTTGTGAAGCCTGACCTTAAAAACCTCTAAGGAAGGAGATTCTACCACCTCCCTAGGTAACTCATTCCAGTGTTTCACCACCCTCTTAGTGAAAAAGTTTTTCCTAATATCCAATCTAAACCTCCCCCACTGCAACTTGAGACCATTACTCCTCATTCTGTCATCTGCTACCATTGAGAACAGTCTAGAGCCATCCTCTTTGGAACCCCCTTTCAGGTAGTTGAAAGCAGCTATCAAATCCCTCCTCATTCTTCTCTTCTGCAGGCTAAACAATCCCAGCTCCCTCAGCCTCTCCTCATAAGTCATGTGTTCCAGACCCCTAATCATTTTTGTTGCCCTTCGCTGGACTCTCTCCAATTTATCCACATCCTTCTTGTAGTGTGGGGCCCAAAACTGGACACAGTACTCCAGATGAGGCCTCACCAATGTCGAATAGAGGGGAACGATCACGTCCCTCGATCTGCTCGCTATGCCCCTACTTATACATCCCAAAATGCCATTGGCCTTCTTGGCAACAAGGGCACACTGCTGACTCATATCCAGCTTCTCGTCCACTGTCACCCCTAGGTCCTTTTCCGCAGAACTGCTGCCTAGCCATTCGGTCCCTAGTCTGTAGCTGTGCATTGGGTTCTTCCGTCCTAAGTGCAGGACCCTGCACTTATCCTTATTGAACCTTATCAGATTTCTTTTGGCCCAATCCTCCAATTTGTCTAGGTCCTTCTGTATCCTATCCCTCCCCTCCAGCGTATCTACCACTCCTCCCAGTTTAGTATCATATGACTCCCAGATGATGATTAAACCTCTTCTTGTAATCTTTCCACAAGGCTCATTTTATGGATTTATTTACATTTGAATTGAAATTAAATCAAACCATTGACAATATATAGCAGTGAACAAATTAGGAAGAGTTTTACACAGGAAAGAAAATAATTCATACCCAATATTTACTGCTCTGAATTTAGCAAGTCATTTTGCAGCAGGCAGAAATGACCTCTTTGAATAATTATCAGACTACTCTTCTGCTTGTAGAAAAGAATTATGTGCTTTAAGAAAACCAGAAGCAGCATTTTATAGAATAATAGATTACTGTAACTTGCAGAAAACTCTGGTATGCTAAAATATTTGAATTTGTTTAATTTGAGGGCTAAAAAGCCTGACCTATGATCATGCAATGGTGATAATCCTTAACACTATGCTTGTGTATCAGTCTGATTGCTCCTGAAGAGTATAGAGATGGTTCAGAAGTGGGGAAAAGCAGGAGCTTTTCCTCCAAAAAGTGCTCCGCCCATCCTAGCACAAGGTTAGTATAAGACCACCACTGATGACCCTTTATTAACACACAACCCTCTCAGAGGTGGGAGGGGGAGGAAAGTGTGGGGCCAAAATGAGCTCCAGATATTCTGTGCTGCAAATCAATTTATTATCAATTCCTGTAAACTAGCACCTGAGGCTAAATTATGGTATGCTCTAGGAATTATTTTGGAAAATTCTATGACCCATATTATACATGAGGTCAGATTAGATAATCACAGTAGTCCCTTCTGGCCTTGTAACCTATGAATTTATGTTGCCGGGCGTGTCATTTTTCCAGACCAAGCAAAAAAGGGTTCTAAAGCCAAATTTGCCTTCTGCCCAGCTAGATAGCGGAGGGTCTCAAGCAATGCACTACAGCTATTCTCTGCTGCAGAACAACCTATTAGCAACTACTGGCAACCTCTCTAAATTAGCACCTGGGACTTCTTTAACATATGTTGGGGAGGTTGAGGTGTGTCAGATCCTCAGCCAACCTAGGATCCTGGAAGTGAAAGTATAATGCCAAATTTGTTGTCTGTACCATCTGGACTGTACTTGTGGTGTTCCTCCTGAGAGGTACAGAATTCGGCCCAGTGTTGTTAGTCAAAATTCTGTGTACTATGCTGTTAGCATGATACTGGAGAAATTTTAGGGCTAGCTTTCCAGAACAAGAGAGTACCTAAATTGCAAACCCTATTACTGTGATTGCACAAAAGTAATTGATGCATTGTGCAAATGAGCAGTTATGCAGGGTTTTTTTTTAATATGCCATTGCCTATGGCCAATTCTGAAAATCTGGTCCTCAGAGCTTCTACATTCTAAAGTATCCTGCACATTTTATTTATTTATTTATTTTATGGTTTTTACTCTGTTTTTTTTTTTTTTTTCCCCTTCTGGTCCTGGCAATATCCAGGAAGCACCATGGTACTATGATAAAAGTCCTTCTTACCGTAATTCCAACCATACAGGACAAGAACATACTGACACCTACATGTCACATAGAACATACTGACAAGAACATACTGACACCTACTCTTATGACAGCAGGATTCCCAACCTACTGATTAGCCCCCAAAAGTTTTAGATATGTCTTACTAAATGTACAAAACCTTCTGATTATTACCTAGTGATACTAATCCTGAGACTACCATATCTAATTACTGAACTTTCTTCTAACAACATTTGGTTGCAATACATTCCAAAGATCATTATCCCCTCACAAAGTTAAAATCTTTTTGGTGAAGATGATGATTTTTCATTTTCCTCATCAAAAACAAGAGTGACCAAAGATTGAACAGAACAATGCGTATCAGCATCTCAAAAAAATTTTACTATGTGTAATAAGAGGCATAGAGGATTTAAAATAATCGCCAACACCCATTCCTTTTCCTAGTTTTAGGATGGGTATTTCAAAGATGCCTGAGGGACATAATCATCTAATTCCCATTGACTCTCAATGAAAGTTGGGTGTCTAATGTCTTTAGATAACTTTGAAAATCTCATCCATCAACCCTAAATATTGAGTTTCAATGTAAAATTATAAGCAGCAGTACTGAATTTAAAGCAAATTAAAATGTTCCAACATTGTTGTTTTTCTATTTTAGATTAAATAATATTTTCCTTCCTGATGATATAAAAAATGCACGTCACAGTTAGAAGTGATGGAAAAGTTATAATTTGAAACAGCTTCCTCTTTCATTGACCCTTTACCATCTTTCACAACCCAGTCCCTCAGCTTCAAACCTGGGATGTCCAGAGATAATATTGACCTGCAGACACCATTCGGTGGTGTTCTGGGCCTGATCATTCTTCAAAGTGTGCTTTGACTGCCCCAAATACTAAGAAAACAGTGGTTTTCATAACAGTTTGAATGACAGTCTAGTATCTGAAAAACAACTAGGATGTAGAGGTGAAAAGAAGCAGGGGAGAGAGAACAAGAACATAGATAGAGATCAATGAAAAACAAAGGAAAAACTGACTAAAATAGAAATAAAAAAAGAGTCGATACTGAAGCAGAAACTGAGAAAAGGAAGAAGCATTAACAAAAGTGGCAGAAAGGGGAAAAAATAAAACGAAGGAATGAAATAAAGTAAACGGAGGAAAAATGAGCAAAAACAAAAAGAAACAAACATACCAACTTGAAGAGGGTGTTTGGCTACATAGAGATGCAGCTCTGGCTAAACTTAAATCAGCTTAATTAAACCAATGCAACTTTTACTTGCAGACTCTCATATCAATTTACTACTGGTTATATATTTGTTTAGCTTACTCCTGTAAATTTACCAAGCAAGCTAAATAATAATATAAGCGGTGTTTAAACTGATAGAGGAGTGTCCACACACACAGAGTTACACTGTTTTCACTAAATAAAAATCACACCTTTAATTAAACTGGTAAAATTTGTGTGTTGACCAGCTCAAAGAATATTGAAATAACTGAAAAGCTAATGAAACGTGATAGATTGTAGCTTAACAAAAGGCAGAAAATGGAGAGAACGACAGAAAAAAATTGGAATAAGAGAGAACAGATTAAGAAGAATGCTTATATCTAGAGTACATTGAGATAACTTTCATATTTCTTAAAATACATTAAAGTTTCACAGCACCTTTGTGAAATTGATAGATAGATAGATTAGATAGATAATGCCTATTTTATAGATAAGTAAACTGAGTGACAGAGCGTAACTTACTTATCCTTAAGTAACCTACCCTAAATATTAAGTATCTTTAAGAAGCTTAGGAAATGATATGGAAGGATTGTATTTTGGATTGTATTTTGTCAAAGATTATGAGTTTCCTGATCTAATCATATTCTAATCTTAAAGTCTGTCTAAGAAATAAGACAGTTGTTAGAGACCCCACATAAACTAGATCAATGTATTTTTAATGGTCTGAGAAAGTGTCCAGACTAGAATGGTATGAAACATTCAAAATTATCCTTCAAAGATATTTGTGAACGTTAGAGTAAGAACCAGTTTCCATGTGTTTCCAGACCCTGAAACTTGAAAAAGTTCATATTAAAAAAATACTTACCTACAGTCACATCTTCATGAGATCTCCTAGACACCAGTCAGACCAGATTTGTTTATGATTATTCTCATGAGTTAGTGCTTGTTCTCCAGAACTAGAAGTGGGACTAAGCCTCAGATCTAATGTAAAAACAGGATGCTGATCTCAGGGAAATAAATTTCCTCTTCTAAAACTGAGTTATAGATATTTTCTGAGCCAAAATATAAACTAATAATATTGGAATAGCTTACTCTAAATGAAGAAAACAGGAAAGTATAGGTCTCTGCCAGGAATTTACAGTGTCTGGATCTCACCTCTGATGTAACAAGAGAACTCGTACCTTTGGGAAGCTAATTTTCCCTTGTAAAACTGGGATATAACTGGGTGAGCCAAAATGTAAAATAATAGTGAGACAGTTCCCACTAACTGGGAGAATTACAGAAGGTTGTGTGGCCAGGGTCAGACAGATATGGAGGCTAGGAGAACATGTTTTATTTCTGACTTTTATAGCTGGAATTGAGAGCTCATGTTAGCTGCAGACACTCATTTGCAAATTCTTTGAGAACAAGCTACCAAAGTCTTCTGCTATAGACTGATCATGTGTTAGATTCAGTGAATTAAAGAAACAGGAGAGACACCATGGCTTAGATGTACAAAAGGAGTTAGATGTCTAAGTCCTTGATTTAGGTGCATAAGTCCCAGTTTGGGCACCACTGCAATGCACTACTCCCACCCTGCCTAACCCTGCAAATGTCTGAACCCACTAGGTGCCTAAATTTCTACTGTAAAAGGTCCTTAGAAGCTTAAGTTTTCTCTGTCAAAGGTCCCTGGACATCTGAGTTTCTGCCTCTGGGTATGCATACCGCTGCCTCACTCTAGATGTGTGGATGCTTATCTTTCACCTAAACCCCAAAGTGGTTCACAAAACAGGGGAAGAAAGGCATTCCCCCACCTAACTTGGGAGTGGGACCTGATCTGGTAGGTGTGCTTAAAGTTAGCCTAAATGATATGTTCCCATTCAAAGTCTGGCCAGAGGACGTGGTTGTGTATAGCCACCCCCGGCCCCAATACTCTTTGCACACTATGTGACCCAGGTTTAATTCCCCTCTCAGGCAGAGGGGAAAAAAGATAGGATTTGAACAGGGGTCCCATCATGTGAGTGGTCTAATCACAGAGCTATGGGATATTCTAATGTGGGCTCCCTCATTCTCTCCCGTTGAAACTGTTCCACTTTTTATAAATAATGAGTCATTGGAGAAGTACTGGACCCTGGGTCTCCCATATGGGCACCCAAACCACCAGGCTACAGAGTCACACTCCTATACTCATTCTCTCTCTCTCTGGCCCAGTGACGCTTTAATTATTTAAACCAAGTGGAACAGCTTCAATAGGAGAGATCAAGAGTCACTGGGACACGGAGTGAGACTATTCCACAGCCCATTGGTTAGATCACTCTTCTGAGTGATGGGAGACTCAAATCCTCTCTCCTCCTCTGCGTGAGGTGGGGCATTGAACCTGGGCTCCCACATCGCAGGCGAATGTTCTACCCTCTGGGATAAAAGTTGTAATGTGGGCAATGGCACCGTCTCCTCCTTTGGCCATTTTGTGTAGAGTTAGGAACCTGCAAAACTCATTCCCACAGGAAACACCATAGGTGCCTAAGCTCCCTGACTCCTGGAAAGGTGTTCCCAGTTGTGAATCGCTAGCAGAGATAGGCTCCTCCCGGCAGCCCAGCCTTAGCAACTATCCCCACCAGAGGGGCGGAGCTTATCACACTCCTCTCTCATATGCATCTCCCACTGACTAACTTAAGTGGCTCTCCACCTAGTGTGCTGGCTTTTGTGAATGGCAATTTAAGGGTCCTGTCTCTCCCCATTCATTGTATAAGGAGCCTCAGAGCCTAACTCCAGTTTTGTGAATCACAGTGTTGTTCCTGTTATTCTCGAAGCACCTAAAAGTTAGATATTGTGATGTCTATGTCTAAGTGCCTTTGTGAATCTAGGCCTCTGTGACTTTCTCTATGTATACCCAAAATACACTGCAGAGAGAGCCTAATATTCTCACTTTGTGTTCTTCTAACAAAAGGGCCTTGCTGCTCTTGTTGAACAGTTTGTATAACTCTTTAGTCCAGAGTGTATATTGTACAGTTGGATGGCTATTAGATAGGTAGATCCAGTAGGTAGGCTGACAATCTACAATATCCAAAATACATCCCTATCCATAAAAAACATTAGCATGAAATGAATATGACTTTATAGGAAAAAAAGTGAATGGCATTAAATATTTATTGTTCTCATTTGTATGGGTTCTGATATATTAATCAAAATGATAATTATATGCCTCATAATTAACTTCATCATAAAAATAAAGCTTGCTTGATTTTTTTTTAACCTAACTTATTCCATTGCCCCAGGACTTTTCACCCTTAACAAAATACCTTATGAAAGGCACAGGTGTTAGAATAATTAAAATGTGATACTAAATGGATTTAAGATATTGAACCATGACAGAACAGCAGTGAATATTAATGAAGATTTGGGAAGGTTTGTAAAAAGAATGTTCTTTTAAGCAGCAACTGGCAGGCATGATCAAACACCACCTTTCTGACTTTTTCCACAGGAAATCTAAAATTTATCTCACCTCTTTAAGTAATCATTGCTTGATAAAGGTAGAAAGTCAAAGATGACTCATAAGGCCTACAGATTTTTCAGAAATCTGAAAATGAAGTCCCCATCTCAAAAAAACACAGATGACTTGCAGGTAGTTCTGATTTAAATAATAATACTGTCCCACTTTCAGAAATTTTAGTAATCATGTGGTCAGTTCCCTGTCTACTCTCTTCTGCAGATTAAATAAGCCCAGTTTCCTCAGCCTCTCCTCATAAGTCATATGCCCCAGCCCCCTAATCATTTTCATTGCCCTCCACTGGACTCTCTCCATTTTGTCCACATCCTTTGTGAAGCTGGCGGGGGGGGGGAGGGGAATGCAAAACTGAATGTAATACTCCAGATGTGGCCTCACCAGTGCCGAATAGAGGGGAATAATCACTTCCGTCGATCTGCTGGCAATCTTCCTGCTAATGCAGCCCAATTTGCCATGAGCCTTCTTGGCAACAAGGGCACAATGTTGACTCATATCCAGTTTCTTGTCCACTGTAATCCCCAGGTTCTTTCCTGCAGAACTGCCACTTAGCCAGTTGGTCCCCAGAATTTGTAAAGCTCTTACCTTATTCTTTCAGGTCTGGTGTTGAATATCAAAGTAAAGCAGAAGTGTTTATACTAATTGTTTCAATGTATAAGAAAAATCTGAGAAACTGGTAACAAAAAAAAAGGAAAAAGAAAAATGAGTTTACTGTTTGCACAGACACATGAATTCAAAATTAAATTTCCTTTTTTTTTAAAGCGCTTTGGAGAGCACTTTGTTAGTAGCAGACTTGGTGTACCTGGGGAACAGCAGACAAGGTCCTGTATTATCCTTGTTACTCACCTTTGTTCTTCACCTCAACCCCAATGTGCAACACCACTTACTACCATCAATCCTGGGACTGTCTTGAGTAGATACAGCTAGTTATATACCTTACCCCAAGCAGAAATTTTTCTCATAAAGGTAAAAGTGCCAGAGACTCCATGAAATCCACTAGGCATTTCACTATTGATTTTACATGGTAGATGCTCTGATGCTACAGGGAGGAGTGGTAATATAAAACTCAATATAGTGCAACTGTGTGTTTTTCAGATATAAAAATATGTTCACAAGGAAGTAAATATTAGGGATTAAAATAAGACTGAAACTTATTTTGTATTCTAAATACAGGTGGTCAAAGTTTTTCACTGACACATTTTTAAACTTTTGCTTAAAAAAAGTTTATTGTGAAAAATATTTATTTTGTTGAAAAATTTTCATTTTTTTTTAAAAAACATTAGAAATAAAAAAAAATAGGAGTAAAATGTTTGTATTTTGGTAACATGTTCCAGTTTTTTAAATTAAAAAAATCATTTTTCAGTTAGGTTTTTTAGTTCTTAAGTTACAATTTGGGGGGGTTGGTTTTTGGAATTACAAACCCAAACGTTTTTATTTGAAATGTTCTGGGTTTCAAAAACCAACCAACATTTACTAAAATATTTTTTAAAAAAACAGATGATATTTTTCAGCAAACACAGGATATTTTTAGAAACAGATTTTTTTTCAAAGTTTAATGGAAAATATAATTGCCATTTTTTTGACCAGTGCTAATTTTTAATCTTGATGGGACCAAAGCATTAACCAACAATGAACTTTATTATCTAGAAGGCATTAATTATTTGTTTTTTACTATTAGGCTTTTTGTTGTAAACTAAGCTTAGCAAAGTAAGACCTCTAAACCAGAAGACTGATCAAGCTGTTATTCTAAATTTAACCACCTAGAAATTCTTCCTAAATAAGAACTAGATATTTTTTAGCTAGAAGAAGGTAATGTAAAATCCTGATACGTAAATTAGTTCAAGGACTTTAGCCAAAGCTGAGCAAATAATTATTATTAATTAATTCCTTTGCAAAAATGTTTCTTTGTTTTGTAGAAGATTTTCAATTTTTTCAGATATACATATTAATCAAAATCATCAGTCCCGTTTTTTTTTAAACAAATTTTGTTTCCTCTATTGCTCATTTGATATTTTAAAAGTAAAATTTGAGCACTGGATATGGTAGTAATCAAGTAATGGACATGGTATCATTTCTATTCCTTGACTGAATGAATATAACAAGCTGCTGATAACAATATGCATGGAAAGCAATTTTTAAGCTCTGCCCATATTTGAGCATGCAAGCCCTAATTTAAAATTGACTTTCTGTGAAAATTTGTGCTAGAAAATCTCCTGTGGTTCAAATGTTTATAGAAGCCATATGCAGAAGAAGAATATAGACAAAGGTTCACAGAATTGTTTTTGCAATATATGTCCAATTCTAGCTTCACATTAGAATGAAAATATTCCAGATGAGGAAACTTTGCTGTTGGTGACAGACCAAGGTATAGTAAAGCCCAAAGTCCCAATTCATGGTAAAAATTATAGTCTTAGGAATAAAGAATCACAAATTACTTTGTACCAATCTTCTTCTCACCCTGTTGTATCTTTCCCTGTCCTCATCAAAACATTTTCATGAGGAACAAAGCTTTAAGTTCTCAAGCATTTTGCGAAAGACAGAAGTGTACTACTTTGACCTTGTCAGTTTTCTATAACTTGATTATCTGGCTATTCGTACCCTTTCCTTCTATCACCCTGGTAGACTTTAAAAAGGAATAAAATTGTCAGCCAACTAAAATACTGAAGATTTGAAAGGTTAATGCAGTACAGAAGTGCATAATGTATTGTACATGGAAAGTTTAATGTCTTATTCTCAGAACAAGGATTATAACAAGGACAGAGAATGACAGAAAATTAATCAGTCCTTGTGATAATGCTTGTAATAAGGAGAAGAATAGATATTAAAAACATAACACTTTCTAATCACAAATTTAAGATTGCAATACAGAGTTTCCCTTGGATGCTGAAGGAATGGTCACGTCAAACGAAAAGTAGTATGTTTCAATTTTCTGGGATCAGAAATAGCCAAGAGGATGTTCCAAAGAAATTGAAAGACTAGGAATGGCCCACTCAGTTGTGCCTCCCTTACAAAAATAACTGTGGGATCTAAAAATGCATGAGAGTTCAATTGTTACAAAGCGTATTTGTTGCATAGCTACCTATGGCTGTGAATCATGGGGAGTTACTACTGCTGACAAGAAGAAAAAGGAATCCTTTGAACTGTGGTGCTCGCAAAGACTCTTGTGTGGGAAAGACTCTTGTGTATCTCCTGGATAGAAGAGAAGACAAATGCTTATGTTAGAAATATTATTGGAGAGAAACAGACCCTTCTGTCAGAAATCAATAAGAGCAAACTTACGTACTTTGACTGCATAAGGTGTAGAGATGGAAATAACCTTGAGCAAGTTATCATGGTGGTGGGTCATTGCAGCAGGAGACAACCGGTGAGGAGATGGATACACCGTGTATGGGAGATCACTGGGAGCCTAGTGGCTGAGTGCTCAAAGATAGCAACAGATTGAGAGGCTTCCAAAAATTCTGTTATAATGTCACCATCATTCACACATGAATAAATGGATTTTAGTTATGTACAGAAGAGGCCTAAAACATGAAAAAAAAATCACTTTTGGATTACATAACAAATCCAAAACTGTGATTAAGTTTGCTGAAATATTCATCACAATTCCAGAGTCATTCAGAGATCTGGGTTAGGTTGTGGTTGTTTTTTTGCAGAAACTTCTCATCTACAATGTTATTCTATACCTATACACAGTGACATTTCTTGGGTTTTCCTCAGACAAATCTGATACAATCTACAGAATATCAGACTAGGTGGACCATTGGTTTAATCTTGTATAGTAATTCTTATATCACTGTTTCTAAACCTGAATAGAATTAAAGGTTCTTAAAAGAAGTATATAGACTGAGGTGGAAACAATATGAATTTAAATGTGTTTACCTAGATTCTGCCCCCTCCCCCCCCCCCCCCCCCAAAAAAAAAACACAGTTAAAACCTGGCCAGTTTGACTGAGTTTTACTGTCAGAGTTTGGATGTATTTGAACCAACATATGTGGTCCAATTCAGCCTGGTGTATATGGATGTAAATACATTGACTTCAGTAAAGTTACACCAACTTATACCTGGAGCTTAATTTGTTAATAGAAATATGGATTTTTTTTCCTCCTAGTTCATGGTTTTCCCATTGTATTTATTTCCTCTGTAGGAGTCAAGGCTTGCTGGGGTTTATATTCTGACCAGCAGAGTGAAGACACGGTCAAAACTGAACCCATCTCACACACTCCTTTGCTTAAGCCTAGTTTCATGAATTCCAAAGTAAGAGAAACTCCATTTCTGAAACACTAATGACAATATTAAAAGAAAAATCCTCCCCCTTATAACTAACTAACTAACCAAACTTCTTATGTAAAGAAAAGTCTGCTTAATGCAAAAATCAATGGGAATGTCCTTGGACTTGTACAAAGAACTGAATTAAACCATATTATATATATGAAAAATTATTTCCCTGTATCTCTATCTGAGACTATTTTTCCAGTTAATAAAATACAGGGTGCAATTGTTACATGACAATTACTTGCAGTGTTCTCCTCCCAAAAGAAGATAGAGCAGAAAATATATCTACTGATGTTTAACAAGGAGATATGGAACTGCAGCATGCAGTTTGGAAATATAGGGCCTTTTTGTAAGCTGGTGTAAATGAAGTCAATAGAACTGTGTCCATTTAATCCTTCTGAGGATCTGGCCTGTGTATTATGAATTTAAGATGTTCCCTCTTGGTGTCCAGAACTCGGAGACAAATCCTGTAAAATGAGGTTTAACTGAAGATGACATATTTCTGGTTTGCTCTTAAGCATCTGAGATGACTTAAAAGCTATCTATCCCTGTACACTGTTCCAGACAGTACAAAGAAGTTTTACTTGACTTCCTGGATGAACTAGTCATAACTGTATGCAACTTTCCAGCCCTCATGAGATTTAAGGAATACAAATTTATTTTCTTCTCATTCCTATTAGTATTAGTAGGAGCATTGCAGCAGATCGAGGGAAGGGATTATTCCCCTCTATTCGGCACTGGTGAAGCCACACCTGGAGTATTGCATCCAGTTTTGGTTCCCCCACTGCAGAAGGAATGTAGACAAATTGGAGAGAGTCCAGTGGAGGGCAATGAAAATTATTAGGGGGCTGGGGCACATGACTTATGAGGAGAAGCTAAGGGAACTCGGGTTATTTAGTCTGCAGAAGAGAAGAGTGAGGGAGGATTTGAGAGCAGCCTTCAACTACCTGAAGGGGAGTTCCAAAGAGGATGGAGCTTGGCTGTTCTCAGTGGTGGCAGATGACAGAACAAGAAGCAGTGGTCTCAAGTTGCAGTGGGGGAGATCTAGCTTGGACATTAGGAAACACTATTTCACTAGGAGGGTGATGAAGCACTGGAATGGGTTACCTTGGGTGGTGGTGGAATCTTCATCGCTAGAGGTTTTTAAAGCCCAGCTTGATAAAGCCTTGGCTGGGATGATTTTGTTGGTGTTGGTCCTGCTTTGAGCAGGAGAAGGGACTAGATGACCTCTTGAGGTCTCTTCCAACCCTAATATTCTATGATTCTAAGAGAAATCCAGAAAGACTCTCTTAATCTTTCCCCTTATGGTGAAAATGTAAATTCTTAAGGGGTCATCTCCCAAATTCTTATCTAAGTCTTCTGGTAAGAATCCCAGCTCTTAAGACTTTCCATCTCTCTCTCTTTGAAAGCTCTTCAAGCTTCTTTTCAAGTTCTGAAAAACAAAACAGATATCTGAATACAGAACTATAAATAGAAGGATTTTCTGTAGAGAGAACTGATTCCTAAACCCTAACAAGAAGTCACTTTTTAAGAGTTTCCTGTTTTTGTCAATATTCCATGTTTAGCAGCTAGGACACTGCTGCTGTTTAAGAGTAGAAATAAATGTTATTTGTAGAGCACTTTTTGTTTTCAAAACCCTTTACAAATATTAACTAGTTAATTACATTGAGATGAAAGATGGGTCCCTGATGGATCAAGTCCTCCCTGAACCAACTGCTCCATGGCCACCTATAAACTATCCCCAGCATCCTAGATTCAGGTCAAGCTTCTATAACATCCTTATACTAGTGGCCTAGAAAGGAAATACACATTATGTACCAATCCCAGTTCTGGGCATATTTATCCATCTGAGTCTAAATCACCTTTTATTGTCTCATCAAACTCCATCTTTTGGTTGTGTATCTTGCAAATAACCTACACAATGGCATCCACCCCAACACTGGCTGAACAGCTAAAGCTCCTTGGAATTCAGTCCCCTTGCACTGGTCCATTTGGTAATGATTTAGTCAATCTGTCCTGATGTTCTGAAACCATCATATTAATCACCTTCACATTTTCTACGTGTAACTACGCCCATGCAAACAGGCATACAGCTTCTTTTGCCATTTTCTTGCCCCTTGGTTCTCCTTTCTTCATTACATATACTACTGCTACTACCTCTTGGATTATAATAGTTAATATAAAATTTCTCACTGGCCACCTTAGGAGATACTGAAGTACTACAATCACTTCCAAGTAGTATTTGCACACTTTTATATGCTGCTCACTGTTAGCGGGGGGCGGGGTTGTTTTGTTTGTAACATTCCTTTTTGGAAGAAGCACTGCTCCTTTGAGCTGAACTATCATACAAATCGGTAGTTTCTGAAATTTTGCATGACTCAGCATGAAAACATTTTAGTCTCCTGAAATTTCATGAAAAATTGAAATGTAAAGGGCGCTAAATAATGCAAAATGAACTAGCATAAATTCACTACCATTTGCATACCAATTTTTTTAAATCAATGTCACCCATCTCTGTTCTTCAGCTACTGAAAGAATCAAAACGGATCTTGGGAAAGATGATAGGAGGCTTGATTTCTGTGTTGGGTCTAGCCTCCCCTGCTGGTCAGATGGTTAAATCCAATAACCCTAGAACAGTACACAGAATGGAGAAGAATACTGAGTTTCACACAGCTCTTGGTCTGAGTGGGAAAGGGACAGAATTCTTTAAGTGGAAATCAGAAATAGGAACAAATGCAATTTTCCTCTCACCACTTTTTACAAAAGTACCTTTGTTGACTAAAAGGACATAATTCCAGCCAAGAAATTAACTGTTTTAGCAAGGTAGAGAGGGGCAGAAGAACTGATGTTGAGTAGAACTGAAGAAACAAATTGACCCAAAACTACAATACTAGTGACTGCTGGAAGCTCTTGAAGGTAAAGAGCTCTCTGCTTCCATCTTTTGGGGAATAATGGCCACAGAGCTGCTTCATCTGCCTAAGCTATTTTACCCAGAACTCCAGATGGACCGAAGCTGGAGGAGAAGGAGCTCTGCCCCCATTTATTGGTGCACATGGGGGAAAATGGCCACAGAGTGGGCTTCATTTGCATAAGCTTTCTACACAGAATTCCATTAGTGATGCTTTGGGAGTAACCATGACTGCACATAAACGTGGAATTGTTTTGTTTTGTTTTTTGAGGGGGGGGGGACTGAAATGAGAAAGAGGAAGGGTTTCTTCTGTTTTGCAGGAGGAACGCTACTTAAGAATTACATGTGTCATTGACTTCCTCACATTCAAGATCCTGCACTGGTGGGAGGACTCTTTGAGGGGAGATAATGCAAAAGTTGAGAGGTGACCTCTTCAACAGGGTATGAAGAGAGAGCTCTTTGCTGAAGCCACAGAGGATAGTAGCAGAACTGAGTGAAATCTGGGAAGGTCCCTTCTTCCCAACCTTTAAATAAAGCTGAAATCACTATAGCTGAGTTAGGTAGCTTGGGACCAGGCATCGCTTTCCAAGCAACTGGAGGCTTGCCCAAATACACCTCAGGGCTCTTGGACTATTCTATCCACATGCCCAAAACTGCCAGTGCTTTTCGCATATGAGGAAAGGGGAAGTGACATGGAACATATGCCTACTGGATGTTCACACCAGAAGGTGGGAAACCAAATTAATGGACTACTGCCAAAATTATTGTGGGGGAAGGTTTTTTAAAAATCATGCATTTTGCTAGATTGTTGCTGTCTTTTCCAAGTTGATGCTGTGTCCCCCTTTTATCCCTAATAAATATTTTTCTTATTTCATACATAGACTCTGTACTTGTGAGTGGGGAGGTATTATCTGTTAAGGGTACCTAAGGAAGGTATTTAATGATCCAAGAAATTCTGTGTGGGGACTCAAGCTGGTGGTGTTTGTTAGTTTTAAAAGGGACCCCATGCTATTCAAACTTAGCCCTTGTTGCCGCTGACAACACCTGGTGGGTACTCAAGCAGTGTAGTCAATTAAGTATGATATGGTACCCATGGAAGTACAATGCAGCCTAACAGCATGGGCATTGCAACAACATTTTTTTAATGCCTGCTAAATTCTTTCACTTTCTTTTCAATTAATGTTACAGAACTAGGTTTTGCATCACCTGCCCAAGCCTTAGCAAGAAACAAACAGAACATTTTGAAGTTCACTGATCATTAATCTATATATAGACCCTCCTGCTGAATCACTAATAGTCACTTACATCCCTGGCACAATTTTAAAACAGCAGAGAGATGTGAGTCAAATAGACCTCAATCAGCTAGACTATGCAAATGGACATAATTGATGCTAATGAGTTTTGAGGATAATAAGCAATGCCTAGCTCAGTAACACACATGTTACAATACACTCAGTATGGCAAATACACTCCCAATCATCATTAGAGTTGCATTTCACACAAACACAAATATTCCATCTATAGAGTATACATAAACAGCAATATATTGAACAGATTTGATCACCTTGCATTGCACTTTTCCACCTTTTTATTCATCAGTTATTTTGTATGGTATGTTAAATTATTCTCAAAGCTTCAATAGCACTGTTAAATTATACACACATCATAACACTGAACAGGGTGGTGGAAGCAGAGTTTTTAGCTCTTATAATAAACTGAGTTCACATAACAAAGCTTGACCTACAGTACCCAGTGGGGTGTGTGCTTATCGTTGTCAATTTCTCTTTTGTTTGAACCAAAATGAGAACTGCAGGAACTCAGAATTCTACCTTCACTTTAATTAATCTCAGCAAATTTTCTGCTGTGAGCGTGAAGCAGAAAACAGGCACTAAAAATCAAGCCCTATTGTGACTTTGAAGGCTTCAGGCGTTTCACAAATGACCCCTCCTTCACCTTCAAACAAACAACATAAGCCTCCTTAACCCTAAGAGATTCCCTTTTAAATCTGATTTCTAATTTAAGAAACTTCTGTGGAGCTTTGGATGAAAAGCTTATATATTGTGGAGATAGCCTGAGCTTTTACCTGTCTTACAGTTCCAAAACTTGTACAAGCTGAGACCTTTTGATTTTTTTGACAGGACTAACTTCTGCACCCTGATTATCATATAAAAAAAACTGGGCATTTTCTTATTTCCTGGGACAAGGTATGAGGTTTGGATCCTTTGGGAAATGAAGCAAATTATAATAATTTACAGAACCCCCATCTGTAAAGGCTTTTATTGTGACAGAATTGGACAAGGTAATGTTCCAAATGTTTTGTTAAAATTTCACCAATGAGCCAAATTTTCCCCTGATGTAGACTCCACACTCTATTTGGACACCTAAATAGCTACAACAGTGAAAAAAATGCTCACCATCTGTGGCTGGCTGGAAGATTATGCCTGTTCCTATCTAAAGCAGAGCTGGCACAGCCCTCCATGCAGTCACAACTAGAGCTGGATGAGAACAGTTTTCCCATCTGAGTCAATTTTTGAGATTTCAAAAATATTTACTCTCCCGCTTTGAGATGGAACCCAGATCTTTTCAAGCCTGAAGAGAAAGCAAGAGACCACATGATAGCTAATAGTCCAGCGGTTCTACAGGGGCAGCCCAGGTTCAAATAAAAGCTCCAAGCTAGGCAGAGCAGGGACTTGAAACTGGCTCTCCCAATTTCATGTGAGATTCCTAACCACTGGGTAATAGAGACAGTCTCTCCCTCTGGCCCAATCACTATTTATATAAAGTGCTACAAGAACAATTGATTTATTTTATGGCCCAGTAGTTAGGGCATTCACATGAGATGTGGGAGAGCCAGTTTCAAGTCCCTGCTCTGCCTAGCTTGGAGCTTTTATTTGAACCTGGGCTGCCCCTCTGTGGTACCCAGGGTTTTCCGAACCCAAAAAATTGGTAACTTGACTGTTTCACTGCAGGTGATGTCAGGAATAAATCAATTGGAACACAGCAATTCTGCCTGATGAAAGATTAATACAAGTTAGCGTGCTCTGATCTAAAACTACAATGTATTAGATTTAAGCACACAGACATAAGCAATAGGTTGAGAACATCCCAAATAATTACTTGGAATCTGGGATGGTATTGAATAATTTACAGCAGGTCGCTTCCCCACTGGGAGTAAGGTGTCAGGAAAAACTTCAGGGAACTGCTCCATAGTACACTCCATTATCTAGTCTTTTATAACTAACTTTTACAAAACACACAACTCATAATGACCCTACTGGGTCATCACCTCTTCTAACTTCAATAAACTACTTATCAACAAACATTCCTAACAATCTTAGTCATAATAAACTTCTGTGTCAAAGGCGCCCCAAATCAAGGATTTTATCCACTTATTTTCTTTCAATCGCAAATTGTTGACTCTTTTTTCTTCCTGCCTTCCACTCTGATTCGCAGAAACTGCAAGCCTATAGCCTTGCCTCCAGAAGCCCTGCTTATTCCAGTTAACCCTTAACTATGTGGTGTTCTATTTTATTAATTCATGGTGGCTGGATGCACACAATATGGTTGCAGTTAGCTTGATCAAAATATGGAGTACACCCCTTCCCCTCAAATCTGGGGTAACATCTGTGCTACCCAATTTGGAGCAGGGGTTTGAATCTAGGTCTTGCAAATCCCAGGTGAGTACCCGAACCACTGGGCTCTATTGGCTATTATGGGTTTCTCGTTCTCTAGTTTTGACCAGAAATTCCATCCTGGACCTGAAAAATCTTCTTGAAAGTTTTGTTAAAACTGATACCTTACAACAAAAAGTTTTGGTTCTGCCAAAAAAACCCTATTTCATCAAAAACTTCCCGCCATCTCTACTTGTAACAGTTAGACCAGATTGTTATTACTGACTATACCTAGGAAGGAATCTTCATGGCCTGAGAAAGGCCTAGCTTGGTCAGAATGAAGTAGCATAGCTGCTCAGAAATACAGGTCACGGGAACACATCCCTACAATACGCAGTTCCATGCATCAGGTCCCTATTGGACACAGTCTAATTCAAGGTTTTTCTTATGTTCCTAAAATCTCATGCTTCAGGATTTCAGCTGATCCTGCAGGGATCAGGAAGGATTCCCCCTCCCCAGTGTCTTCTGTTTCTTTTTCTTCTTCCTTTGAAGAATCAAGGATGGTCATAGCTGGAGATGGGACTTTGGACAGGGAGGTGCAGGGCTCTGAGGGTATCTCTACACTACACACTCCTTACAGGGGCATGTAGAATACATACACTGCATATCCCCCAGCCTGGGTATAAATAGCAGTGTAGAAGGTGAGGCACTGCTTAGGTGAGTAAAGATGTGCCTGAACTCTATGGATATGTACCCTATACAACTCTCTATGTGCCCAAGGAGTGCCTCCCCTATGTATGCTGCTATTTTTAGTAATATAGTATTGAGCTGCCAGAGTCTTTCCTCCACCAATCCAGCAGTGCAGAAAGACTCCAATAGCAGGGAACTGCCAGCAGTGGGGAATGGCTACGGCAGGAGGAGCCTTTCCCGCTGCCTCCCTCCATCAGACCCTTTCACTGACATGCATAGCTCCACACGAAAGTGTGGATGAAGCTTCATTTTAACCTCAATGTGTAGTTACACATGCCCTACACACCACTGCAAGTGGTGTACAGTGTGGATGTAGCCTGAGGTGGTACCCAGCATTCGCTCTCTCTGGTGTTTGGGTGGCGGGTCCTTGCTCTCATGCTCAGGATCTAACTGATCATCATATTTGGTGTTGGGAAGGAATTTTCACCCAGGTTAGATTGGCAATGACCTTTGGGGTTTTTCACCTTCCTCTGTAGTGTGTGAGTGTGGGTCACCTGCCAGGATTATGTGGGTATATCTCAATAATATTCCTGCCACTGTGGGGGCCACAAGAACTGACAGACTTCTGCCCCTCCTATTCTCTGCCTATGGCACATAATAGTCTAGTTCCACTTGCTCAGCTTAACATGCATTCAGCCTCTCTCTTTGCAACTGAAACATGGTGGCAGCATCTGAACTGTGGGTTCTCTTAAGTGCAACAGCTGGCCATGTGAGCCATGGAACTTGGTCTGAAGCCCCCTGGAGTCCTGGATTTTCCAGGTACAAACATAGCCCATTAATGGACCCAGCGGAAGGAGGAGTTTCAGTTGTATTCAGACCTGGCCATGGAGGAGGATGACAATGGCAGGAGAGTAAAACAGTTATTTTACCTTACGGGGGAACAAGGCAGATAGATCTGCAACACTCTGAAGCTCACCACTGCCTCAAGTCTCACAGCAGCCCTAGGAGCCCTCGGGTAATATTGTTCCCAAAAGCAGAATGAAACTGTGGACTGACAGAGGTTCTTCACTGGAGACTATCCGAAGGAGAAGGGACAGACCCCTATGTTATAGCCTTCCACACAGTAGCTGCTAAATACAATTGTAACCCTTCTGCCCATCAGAGTTGGCAGCAACAAGGGCCGGGTTCAATATCTAGGGGATCCATTCCAATAACACAATGCAAAACCGGCTCGAGCCCCCACCCAGTGACCTGGGACAAATATATACCACCCCCGCTGGGCGCCTCCAAGAGGCAATACTTCCCCTCTCGCAAGCACAGAGTCTGAGTGTGGCAAAAAGCCTTTTAATAACAGAGAGAAACAATGTGGCATTATGTTGGGGAAACACCACCAACAGGATTCATAACACAACCCATGAGCAAAAACCCACCCCAAGCAAATTGGGTCGTGTCCTTTCCCTTTGGTTCTTGAGTCCAGCAACCCGAAATCACCCAAAGTCCCAAAAGTCCAATGACCCAAAAGTCTCTGTCCCTGATCAGGGCAGCCCCAGAGTTCGAAAGTTTATCTGCAGAGCTTTGCCTCCCAACCTGGATGGAGATCCGGGGTGTGGGGGTGGGGAACAGAGGTAAGGGGCATCTTACATGATCTGAAGCTGACTGCCCCAAAGCTCCATAGGGCTCCGCTCTGCTCCGCTCCACCAGCTCCGCGTCCCACAAGCAGCTCTCACCGTCCCACAAACTGCTCCACCAGCCGGTCCACGAACTGCTCCACTCCGCATCCCACAAGCAGCTCCCGCCGTCCTATGAACTGCTCCACCAGCCTGTCCACAAGGCACTCCAGCCATCCTGCAGCCTGCTCTACAATATATCTTCAGGCTCCCCCACTACTTAACACAACACTCAATGATTTCAGCTCTTAGTCAGTTCAGCTCTTTGGTGAATTCAGCTTGTAGTAGGGGAGCCTCAGTGCTGGTACACCATTAGCCCAAAGTGAGCTTAGCAGTCTGTAACTAGACTCCTAATAGAATCAAAATTAGCTCTGATATTCCACAGTGGAGAGAAGAGGAAGTGCAATTAGCATGTAAGGCCCTCACCAAGGGGCCCATACCACCAAGTATTAATACTTGCTCCACAATCTCTCTCAATTAGCAGAGTTTTGGAACCCATGACCCTTGCCTAGCGAGTGCTACTTAGTTGATGGTGAGTCCCTCCATCATAACAAAAGGCCAAGTACAGTTCCAAGCACAGTTCCCATAATCAGGGTAATAACAATTTATTCTTCCTGCCCCAATAACAGAGACACTGGGGATCCCACAGCAGCCAAAGTGATCATTTGGACAGCTATGGCCTCATTCTAGGTGGAGTGGGTGTGCCTATGCAAATGAGATCGGCCCCTGAAGTTCTTTTCCATAACTTGCCACACCTCACCACCAGATGTCAGGGTGGAGCTCATCCTGACTCTGCTTACATAATTTTAGGGACTGCCACATTCCCTAATTCAGCACAGGATACTCTGTGGCACTTGGGATCACCATCTGCAGGAACGGCTGCTCCAAGAAGGTATTCTCACATTAGTCTATAAGGCGCCATAGGACTCTTTGCCACTTTCACATTAGACAGATGCTTAAACATGGGGCATGCATTGGAAGCCTCAAGAGAAAGGATGAAAGCCCTAGGAGGCACAACAGCCCCTGAGAAGTACATGCTGTAAGACAACATCAAAGGATGGCAGGTGCCCAGGACTCAATACTCATAGTGAGATGCATTTATTGTTGGAGACATCATGAGTGGGTAAAGAAGAAGTGCCCCACAGTGGATGACATTGGAGAGAATGTGGCAAATTGAACCATCTTAACAGAGTGTGCAAGCACAGAGGAAGGTCTCAGAAAGACTCAGTCAGACTTGTACAAGAGAGGGATTGCACATCAGATGACATCATGGCTTTTTTTATTGAGACCGAGAACATATTCTGTTCAAGCTCTTGAAGCAGGAAAACAAGGGACAGTACATACCCCCAGTGCATGCAACAATATTAATAGGGAAGCGCCCTGTGATTCCTCAGGGTGAATTGGACTCAAACCTCCTCATTACAACCAGCAGACGCAATTTCACAATGTACAATGAGAGCGTAAGGCAGCCTATAGGAAAATGTGACTTCACAGTAACTAACCTGAAAAATAACAGATGCTAGCAATGAAAGTTTGTTTCATACCCCCACACTTCGGGAATATACCCATACAAGCCATGGATCTGATCAGGATGCAGCACCTGAATTTTATAACCGCAGAGCAAGAAACAAAAGAGGGAAGTCTCATGAACAATTGAGACAATTGTAAAAACAAATGAGGATATTTTCAAAGGTGACAGATATGACTGCAAGTAGACCCCACAATGGAATCAGTGTGCTTACCATGAAGGAAAATTCCAATGGCACTATGTAATCCAGTATGGAGCTCAAGAGTCTGCAGAGCAGAGGTATTGTACCATTTGTAGAGGCTGCTACAGCCTGGGTACACAGCATGGTGGTTTTGAAGAAGCCATCAGGCAAATTACGCACCTGTTTGGATCAAAAGCCACTGAACCAGTCATTGAAAAGATGCCACTATCCACTGCCCACAATTGATGACGTCTTGCCAGAACTTTGCAAAGCCAGAATCTTTAGGGTATCTGATGTAAAGAACAGGTTTTGGTACATAGTCTGGATAAAGAGTCCAGAATGCTGGCAACCTTTGCAACTAGGGTGACCATATGTCCTGTTTTGACCAGGACAGTCCCCTTTTTAAGTCCTGTCCCGGATGTGCCAACTTTTTTGGCAAAACTGGGCATTTGTCCCATTTGCTCTTGCCAAATGATGATAAATTGACAAAATCAAATGGGACAAATGCCCAGTTTTGCCAAAAATGTGGGATGCATCCCCCTAGCAGGGTGCAGAGGAACATTTAGGGGAGCGAGCAGTGATCTCAGCCCTGCACGGTGGGGCTTGGGCAAGTGGCAATGCCAGTCAGCTCAGGCCAGCCCCTTGCAAGGGGGCATGGGGGGAGCGAGTGGATTCAGGCGAACATCTCCTCAAGCCCCATGCAAGGTAGGGGGCCTGGGGTGAGCAGCTTGGGCCAGCCCTATGCAGGTAGTTCGGGGAGGGGCTCAGCAAAGCCAGACCCATGGCAGAGGGGCTTGGGCGAGCAGTGATGTCAGCCCCACATGGGGGAGGTAGGGCTTGGGTGACCCTGCCTTCTGGTGTCCTGTTTTACTTTGAGAAATATGGTCACCCTATTTGCAACTCCATTTGTATGCTATAGATAGCTGTGCATGCCCATGGCGTAAGACCAACACCAGAGGTGTTCCAGTGAACCTCATCCAAGTGCTGGAAGGACGGCCTGGGAGTGAAAATAATTGCTGATGATATACTCATTGTTGGTGAAGAAAGCAATGATACAAAAGCTAAGTGAGATTATGACAGAAAAATCTATTCAGCCCAGAAAAAAAATGACTCCAGCATGAGGTGACATACACTGCAGAGCAGTGTGACTGAAAGTAGATCCCAATAAGATCAAGACAGTCAGACACATGCCAGCTCCACTGGATGTGAAAGGAGTGCAGCACTTCATAAGAACAATACACTTTATGTCCAAATTCTGTCCACACCTGGCTGCAGTAGCGGAACCCATACGTCAGCTCAAAAAGCAAAATATTGCATGGGACTGGGCTGATCCCCAAAAGCGAGCATTTGACATGCTGAAACAAATGATAAGAGATGCCCTGGTCCTGAAGTACTACCAGCCAGGAGAGCCACTGACACTCCAGTGTAATGCACCTGAGAAAGGATAGGCTGTAGCTCTTTTGCAGAAGCAGCTCGTTGCTTATGCCAGCAGAGCCCTGTCAGGGACTGAATAGATGTATGCCCAAATAATAAAAGAGCCTCTGGCTCTGGTATTTGGATAAAGTGATTCCATCAGTCCATCTGTGGCCACCCAGTAATAGTGCAATCAGACCGAATACCCCTAGAGGCAATCATGACAAAGCCCTTTCTTAGTGCCCCAAAGAGACTGCAGTGCATAGGGATGCACTGCCAGTGCTATCAGGTAGAGATCAGTTATTGTCCAGGACGATTACTGGTGCTAGCTGACACCCTGAGCACAGCATACATAACCAGCATCAGTGATTTAGGGGAAGGGGATAGGGATCTTGACTCCATTAACATCCTGCACTATCTTCCCGTTTCAGCAACAGAGCTGATGGAAATCAAAGAGGCTACAGAAAAGGACATCCAACCACAGGCTGTCGAGACATTGTTATTAGCAGGGTGTCCAGAAGATAAAAGCCAAGTACCAGTAGGAACAGAACTATAGTTTCAAATTGAAAATGAGCTAAGTGTTCAGGATGGAATCATATTTTGAAGACAGACAGCTGTTGTCCCTCCCCCATCACATAAGGATGTCATGCAAAAAAACCCAGGCCTCGCACATTGGCATTGTCTTAGATGGGCATTTACTGGCCAGGAATGAACATGGAACTCCAGTCCTTGATAGATGGTTGAGAGTTTGCCCACATGGAGACTCACAGCATTCTGAGCTATTCAACAACCACTGTGGAATCTGAGTAAAAAAAACAAAAATCAAACAGATCCTGACTGGTTGATTGTTTTCTTCAGTTAGGCTCAGTTAAAACAAGGGTTGGAGTAGTGTTAGAGTGGCAACAAGGACAATATTATAATATGGCCTTTCTGCCTTTGAGCTATATAAACCTGAGATGAGTATTCTGGGTAGGAATTTAATATATATCACTCCATATACTATGGAGCCCGTGTCATCTGTAGATATATAGAAAAATCAATTTTGTTTGAAATGCAGAAGAAGGAAAATGAAGCTAATAGGCTCCAAATTTGATTAATCTTTTTCCATTTTAAAGAAAGGTGGCCTGAGAAGCAGATGGCACTGAGGACCTGGCCAGTGGAGCCACACTACATCCCAAGCCCCAGAAGGAGGAGGTGAGACCCCCCCATCCCCACCCTACTGCTGACTAGGTGAGCCAGGGCCCTCTATCTACCTTTCTTGCTGGGAGTGCCCTTTGAAAAGCCCCAGCTTTTCCTAGGGCAGAGAAGCAACAGCAGAGGGCACCCTCAATGCATCACTGACACTAGACAAAAAGAAAAGGAGGACTTGTGGCACCTTAGAGACTAACCAATTTATTTGAGCATGAGCTTTCGTGAGCTACAGCTCACTTCATCAGATGCATACCATGGAAACTGCAGCAGACTTTATATACACACAGAGAATAGCTTACCAGCAGGACAGTGGGGTGGGAGGAGGTATTGTTTCATATTCTCTGTGTGTATATAAAGTCTGCTGCAGTTTCCACGGTAAACATCTGATGAAGTGAGCCAGCAGGACAGTGGGGTGGGAGGAGGTATTGTTTCATATTCTCTGTGTGTATATAAAGTCTGCTGCAGTTTCCACGGTAAACATCTGATGAAGTGAGCTGTAGCTCACGAAAGCTTATGCTCAAATAAATTGGTTAGTCTCTAAGGTGCCACAAGTACTCCTTTTCTTTTTGCGAATACAGACTAACACGGCTGTTCCTCTGAAACCTGACACTAGACAAACAGACTGTGGAAATAAGGCATGAATGTTTAACAGTGAAGGTAATTAACCACTTGAAAATATAGCAAGGGTTGTGGTGGATTCGCCATCACTGACCGTTTTTAAATCAAGGTTTGATTATTTTTTCCCTTAAAAGATGTGTGTTATACAGGAGCTCAGAGTAGGTGAGCACAATTCCCCCCTTCTGGCCTTGGAATCTATGAATCACAAACCACATTAATGTTTCCAACTGTTTCACCCATAAATCAATCTTTCTGCCTGACTGTTTTAATAAAAATATATTGGATTCTATATTTGCTTACTAGCAATGTGCTACCTACTCCCATGCCCCTAACTGTTCTTGCCTAGGAGTCAACGTAGGACTCAAGATTCCATGTGAACCACTATTGAAAGAATCTCCCCAGTAATGTTGCCTAGGAGCTGGAAGGTCTTCAGTTCCAGTTCCCAGGGCTTTGTGGAGCTCTTGCCCTACAGATTAAATGTTAGAGCACACATCTAATTGCTGGTATATTCTCTCTGATGATAGACTCTGCATCCTCTGCACTCTCTTATCTGTGAGGTCTATGCATTTTAAATTGCTTGTGAGAAACTACAGTAATATATGCAAATTATTCTAAACTTTGCCAGATTATGTGCTGTGTTATTTATGACCAGTGATGTTAAGTTCCATCTCCTGGAAAATTGACTCTAACGTGACAAGCTCTACTTTCACAAAATGCATTTTTTCCAAGGTAACTTGTAAATTTTCATTGGAATTCTAGGGTAGACCTTAGGGGAACAAAGTATCATCAAAATGTTTTGTATTGCCGCAAAGCTTTCTACAGTATTTACATAAAGTCAGTTGCATATGCATTTTCAGAAAGAGTTGACTGGGCTTTAACCACTGAGCTCTCATTGACACTAATCAGAGTTGTGCAGCAACTAAAGTTTGCAACCCTTTAAAAATAAAGGGACAATGTAAGTCACTTCTGTCTCTCACTAGGGTACCTTAATTCAAACCTCAGTGAAATCTTGCCACCATTGATTTCAATGGGGAAAGGATTTCACCCAAGATATCTATTATATTTTTAGAAGCAATTACTGTATTTTTAACATTCCACTTGGCTCCTTAGAATTCTGTGACCTATGAACTTTTGGGCCACCTGGACTATGTGTAGATCACTGTCTGGAGCAAATTCTGTGCCTAACTCAGCAGCCAGAAAAGATTTACTGGCAGAACGTTTTTTGGGACAGGAGGGGTGGGGGCTAGAATTTTTAGAGACTGTGAAAATCTGTAATATTGAGTTCAGAGCCCCAGAAGCTCCCTGCACAAAAGTTCATAAAGGTCAGGTGAGGTCAACACATGGATGATCTGGGGTATAGATGGGGCTGGAGGATCCACTGTATGTGGATCTTCCCATCTTCTCCATGCCTAGGACACCAAATGCATTGTGGATGTTGTTCCTGCCATTGTGTTGTCCCACTATATTCTCCTGCACATACATATGCCAAGCACCAAGCCCAGCTATATGGGCTGAGTACTGGGTTTGGGTTTGGTCCTAAATGGTACACAACACTGAGTGGTCAAAAAAGGGAAAGAAAAGGAATACACAGGTTATGTTCTGTAAATTATTTTGATTTCGATTTGATTCAGTCATGCTTTTCTCTGTGTTCAGCCGGTTGGCTCTTTATTCATTCTGAGAATAAGTCCAGATAAACTAAAAGTTCTGTCTATTTACCAAACTCAGCAACAGCATCCTACCCTGCTGAAAGAATAGAGCAGTTTATTTTACTGCCTACTCTTAGATGAAACAGGCCTAAGGGGTGGGGTATTTGGCATGAAAGGAAAGGAAGGAGAGTAACACTTTTGGTCTATCACACAAGAAAGGGATAATTCATATATGTGGGGTGGAAAATACTGGCAACAAAGTAGATACGTATTTGAATACCATGTTATTGTTCTTTTGTTTTCATAATTGTTGTTAACTAAAATCCAGCCATTTTCAGGGGGACAATTTCACTACTGATAGGAATCCAATTTTTTTTCAGAGAAAAACAGACATTTTCTAATGAACAAGAGTCCAGTATCAGGTGAAAATGGGCCCATTTTACAAAGCAAAG
Organism: Caretta caretta; assembly: GCF_965140235.1. Classification (NCBI taxonomy): domain Eukaryota; kingdom Metazoa; phylum Chordata; order Testudines; family Cheloniidae; genus Caretta; species Caretta caretta. The sequence continues at coordinate 93,671,079 of NC_134209.1, read as the reverse complement.
AAGGCTGTCATAAGATACATTAGTAAAATTACATTTTTGGTGAGAAAATACTCATCCAAATTATCACTTATTTTAGGGCTCAGCAGAACAGAGGACTTGTTCTCACTGGTCTACACATTAGTTGGTGGGGCCGATCGAGGTTCAGATTTTTGTAAGGAAGAAGATTGCATATCTGATAGCCCACTCTGTCAGTGTCTTAACACACTTACATCTTTTATTCAACCTTTGATCATGGTAGCTCCTAAGAATCCTTTCCTCATGAGTCATCCTCTCAGGTCCTGTTTGTATACAGATGGCTAGCAAGTGAGCAATGAAGCTTATGAGATACGGATCGAGTGAATGGAGGATATTGTGCCAAATGAAATGATTAAAATCTTTCATTTGAATTTCTGCTGAACAAAAGTTGTGAATTTCATACAACTCTTCTCACAATTAGCAGGTAGTACTTGTGTTAATTGTTTTGGAGTTTTTTGTTTGTTTTCCTTTAACAGAAAGTAAGGTGCAATACCTAAAAGGGATGGAATGTGTTAGCAACTAAGCTTGATGCCCTAATCAGCTTTACAGTTAAGTTGCTTTCACAACTAATTTAAGGAATAACAATTTGAATTTTAGTTCCCACTGCCTGACATTTTGTATCCTTAGACAACCTGAATGATAGAAAGTTCTTCTGCGTTTTTGTTTTCCTAGCCTTAAAAAACCCTTCAAATGATTAAAAATGTAATCCACAAAATTGTATTTACTCCTTTGATTAAAATAAATATTACAAATGTTTTCTGTTGTAATACACATGATATTTTATGCTTTTAGTGAGGGATCTTCCTAAAGAGATGTGGTTTGCAAGCTCTTTTCCTAATGGAAATCTGAGATTACATAAGTCCTGCACTAGGTTGCACTACAGGGTTCGTACTTTTCCTTTCATAACACTGCCAGAAGAATGCAGAAAATCTAACAAAAAATCTTATGTACAGCTGGAGCATAATTGATTTTGTTTTTAAATACTCCTTTGGGTCCACGGAAAATATGCATCTTTTAACATTCACATTCTGATTATACTCTCTGGTATAATGTCAACTGGAGAAACTTTTAAAATAAATCAGGTCCTCAGAATGAAAACCAAATATTTTTACTCTTGTTTTTATTTTAAATGTTTTCTTTAAAGAGTGGGATTTAAGTTCCTCTGATGGCAGCTACAGAAAGTACAATTACCTAAGGGGTTAGATAGTTTAGATTAAATGTACTGATCAGGGTCAGCTTTATGATTTGTATGGCTCTCAGCCAATTGAAACCCATAAGCTCTTGGAGATCAAGTTCAAGCCATGAGTTCTCTCCCTCTCTGATCCTGCTGTCAGAGGAGGAGGAGGAAAGGGTCTAATGGCAAACTGCTTGACAATGAGATACAACTAACCTTAAAGTTGCGTTACTGGCATTGCATGTGGAGCCCGCAAAGAAGCAGAGCCCCAAGTGGCAATTTACTTTGCTTCTGTGGCTGTCCCTGGGACTGACCCTGAAAAAATTGAATGTAAGTAAAAGCTTCAACTTGCTTCAGAATTACAGCTTTGCTTCTGTGACTGCACACAGTTCATGGCCTCTGGCAGAGAAATAGACAAAACTACATTTCTGGTGTCCAGTGGGGAAAAAAAAATGCAAAAACCGTAATTTTATTCAACTGGTTACACAAAATGCACACAACAAAAATTCTACTATGCAGAAAAATAAAGAAGGTGTAAAAAGATTAATCAATTGGTCTAAATGTATAATACCTGCTCTCTCTCGTGCACGCGCACATACACACACACACATATTCCTCAGTGGAACAGCCTTTAATCCTTAACCAGTCACCAACCACACACTGCAGTTGGGGGGATGTTTCCAAAGGAGGTAAAATATATTAGGGTTTCATTGCCACCAACTTACTTAAAATAAAGGTATTTATATTTTCAGGGCTAAAAGTGATCTCCCAAGTGAGCTGTAGCTTACGAAAGCTTATGCTCAAATAATAACCTATTTCCCCTTGTTTTTTCCTACCCCCCCCCCCCCCGATGTTCTTGTTAAACCCTGGATTTGTGCTGGAAATGTCCCAACTTGATTATCATACACATTGTAAGGAGAGTGATCACTTTAGATAAGCTATTACCAGCAGGAGAGTGGGGTGGGAGGAGGTATTTTTTCGTGCTTTGTGTGTATATAAAAAGATCTTCTACACTTTCCATAGTATGCATCCGATGAAGTGAGCTGTAGCTCACGAAAGCTCATGCTCAAATAAATTGGTTAGTCTCTAAGCTGCCACAAGTACTCCTTTTCTTTATACTTTGAAACCATAACTTTAGAATATCAGGAAGAAAATCATAGGTCAAATTCCCTCCTTTTCAACCCAAATGAAATCAGTGCAGTTACATGAGATTTAAGGTGATGCACAGTTTATCCCTAAGTACAGTTTGTATAGAAAAAGCAAAGTCCCAATAAGAGCTAAGTAGTATATGATCATATAATTAAAGACTTTAACATAATGCATACACAAGAGGGGGCCAAATTAAAGATACACAGACACCTTACTACTAGCATGTCCTAACTTTTGAGCGCTCGACTTCACAACTTTCAAGTTTGTTTTACAATCTTTCTAAATGCTTATACTTACCCTATATTTAGTGGTCAGATCCATATGACACATTACAAAGACATGTGACTAACTACATTTCTCATGAAACGTTGGCTGCTTAATCTGCATTCTGCTCACTAACACTATATAAACATTTCAAACCAGACCTACTGTTTGGGCATTTGGTATATTAAACCATCAGCTGGGCTTGCTGAATGATTTCTTCTAAGGGCTTTTCCTCTGCTGTGTTGTATGGTGTCCTAGCACTGGCTACTATATTAGGCTTAATCCAGTGTGGCACAGATGTCATTTCTATCTATCTAGCTTTATATCTCTCCTAGTATTTGACACCTCACATGTATTTTAAAAATATATTTAATACTAAGTTTCCCACTCTGCCTTCTTTTCCCATCTGTAGAGAAATAGCTTGATTTGTTTACAGATATCTTTCATTCTGTAGCTATTATATATTTGCCGTGGGTGGATGGGAGTGTGGTTGTATATGAAGAAATGAATAAGTGAAAGCTAAATTGAAGACATTAAATTAGTTCTGAAAGTGGTGAAGACCATGGCCATTCTTACCTCTTATAGAAATGAGTTCCATAGTCTAGATCCAGGTACTGTGAAAGATCTGTCTCCTCCCAGTGCTTGGCAACAAGGAAAAGTCTGTTAAACGCCTGTGTGGATGCTCTCATTCAGGAGTCAAGTGGTCTTAGTTTTTCATAGTTTAAAGCGTACTTTATATGCATTGACTTCACACTTATAGTTGATTCACCTTAAGTTTCCTGAGCGTCCTCATGTAGATATGGCCTCAGTAACTGTCTCCTTCAACAATGCAAGAAGGTAGCTGTTGTGGAAGGTCATGGATGTTGCGGGAAGGGCTCTTGGGTATTAAGACCAATGCATGGACTTTGAATATCAGGCCCAAGACCGTGCACTAGACTCTGTATTCAAAGCGACTATATCTCAAAAACAAACTGTCTCAGCCACCATGCCATTTGATTTTTTCATGTATCTTTCACATTTTCCCTTTTAAATAATATGTTTTGTAGCTCAGTAAAGTCTTATCTTACCAGCCCACAGCTACAAGCTACTAGTCTGTAACCATGATTAAATCTAAAAAATGTCAAATATAATGAAAAAGAGCAATGCAGGGAACTGGATGGCTTAGTAAAATGGAAATGGTATATGAAGTCTTTCACCTCTAAGATACCACTTTGAATCTTCTTGGGTTAGTAATGTCTTTGGAATTTCTGAGTGTATGATAGTTGCTCAGTGACCTATGTAAAATAAGTTCAAAAGGACATTGCTGAATTTGAAAATTGGTCTGAAATCAACAAGATGAAATTCAATAAAGACCAAGTGTAAAATACTGCACTTAGGAAGGAAAAATCAAATACATGACTACGAGATGAGGAATAACTGGCTAGACAGTAGTACTTCCAAAAAGGATCTGGGGATTATAGTGGATTACAAATTGAATTAGCCAACAATGTGATGCAGTTGCAAAAAAGGCTAATACCATTCTGGGGTGTATTAACATGAAGGTCATATGTAAGACAGGGGAGGTAATTGTTCCATTCTACTCAGCGCTGATGGAGCCTAAGCTGGAGTATTGTGTCCAGTTTTGATTGCCACACCTTATGAAAGATGGGTGTTTATAGAAAATTAGCCAAATCTCCAAGCCATTCAAAGTTCACCAATTCTTATTATTGTATTAGTATCAGTGGTAAATATGGACATCTGTCACTATATTTCCTTTTAGTCCCTCTCTTCCTTTTGTGGTAATTTCCCCCCAAATATGGCCATGTCCAACTGAAGCACTGCATAAGATTTATACGTGAGTAGCAAGTTTAGGATGATCTTCTGCCATATGACCTAGTCAAGTTTCTTTGTTGAAGGTGAGTTTAATGAGGGGGGGATTGAGAAAACTCAGAGTACAGTTAGAAAACTTTTTATTGGGCAGACAATGAAGCAGTTTCATCAAAAGGATAATGGAAAAAGAGTTTTTACACACTTCATATTTCAACAAAGTATATATATACTGTGTTCATCCACTTTAAAATCTATTTGTTTCAGTATTTGAAACAGATCTCTGGATGCTATGATAGGGCCAGAGGTTCTTTTAAGGCAATTACCCTTTAAATTACCGTTCCATTATGTGTTGTTTTTTCTTTAACCTAGTATGTCAACCCAAGCGAAGACCATTCTGATTCTCCTATTTGTTGATTATTTCATTTGTACTTAATTTCTTGAAAAGTACTTTTGTCTCCAGGGGATGAGAGCTGCCTGAAGATCAGAGAGTCAAACGTACTGTAAGCAACTGCAAAAGATACTAAATAAATGGAATACACTTGAATATGTGCATTTGAATAAATGTTACTGAGGTATGTAATGGTGGTTAAAAGCTCATCATTTAAGTGAAAATGCAAAGAATGGGGTTATGCTATTATCTGTAATAACTCTCAAAAGAGCAGGTTTTCATACCTTCCAGGGAAAACCGATTTGAGATGATGGGAAATCTGATAAACACAGATTTATTGCAAAGGCCGAATGAGCTATTTGTTACATAGAAATAACAACACTTTATACTTACAGAATGCTCCATCCCAGAATCTCAAAGTGCTTTACATGGGTAGAAAGAGATTACATCCCCACCCCATGAGGTAGGAATGGATTGTTATCCTCCATTTCACAGATGGATGAAGCAAGGCCAGTTTGGGCTGTGGAAGAGCTAGGGCCACTTGGTATGAGCCATGTGGACTAGACCCTCCTGGATCTGTTTCCTGTGGCTGGTTTCAGTTCTCCTGTTTCCTGTGGCTGGTTTCAGTTCTCCTGGGGTTGCAGGTCTGATTGGATTCTACACAAACTCAAAGCTCCAAGGATACATCCCTCGACACCCAGATGGTTCCTCCACTCATTTTTCCTCCCTAGAGAGCTCTAACTCTCCATTATATAGTAAATCTTCAACAGACATGGCATGTCTGTTTCCTCACCTTACACTTCTTTCCTGGGATATGTGCCCCCAGTGCTTCTTGCTAGATCTTCAGGGGATACTGGTTGGTCACGCTTCCCCCCAAGAAGGATTTTTAGAAGAGCTGCCTGTCTTGAGCTGCAATGTTGCCAATTCTTGTGATTTTATCACACTGTTGGAATCAAGACATCGCAGGAGAATCTCAGCTTTCATTAACAAAAAGGTTCAGGATAACAGAAAAACCTGCATGTGTTGTTGGTTTTTTTGTTTTTTTAAGGGGGGTGGGACTGACTCATGATTCTTGAACTCTTGAGGATAGCCTTACTGGAGCTGCTGCATTCCATCTCTGCCGCTCCATACAGGGCTGTGCACGCTGTCCCCTAATAGGACAGCAGTAGAAAAAAGGGTGTGTTATGTAGCATACTCATCACAAGTGCACCCCCTTGTGTCAGGGTGCACATGTCACCAGTATCCTCAGCTCCAGCACCATGTGCAGCCCATGTGTGTCTTGCCACCTCTTCTGAGGTTTGGCCCTCTGGCCAAGTCTCACAAAGTTCAAAACCTCTTCCAGGACAAAAGAAAGGTCCAACTGAAAGTCCATGTAAGTAAGTCTTCCACCCCTCTCAGGCTGTAGTGAAGTGTTTTTACTGGCACTATTTCACGCCCTCTCCCTCCACTCCCAGGAGCCTAACCTGCTCCTGCAAAATTCCTTCTCTATTGCTTCTTGTGTAGCACATTTCCCCTCACTGCCTCCCTTACCCAGGGACTGCAGAAGCTTCCCCTAGGGATGTCCCTGATCCTTCCAGGCCCTGGCTCAGGGCTCCCCTGTCAAGACCCTAACCTACACATGTGGGTTCCTTCTTAGAGTCCTGCCTTCTCTGCAATCTTTCCCTACTGAGCTCCCTCAGTCTGTTTATAAGGTGTAGGCGCATCTCCTACCTCCCCCACTCTGGCCAGCATGCAATCTATCAGTCACCCCACAAGTGTGAAGCATGTCACCAATTGTTTTTTCTCTTCCAGTCTCTAGCAGGTGATGGGGATGCACTCTATTGTAGAGGGAAATACTGCAGCCATACTAGGCCAAAGACACACATAATGCCTCAGTCAGTATCTAGAGTTCCTGAGGGTTCCATAGTGTTGTGGGAGGAGGATCCAAACTCTGTCAGCCTTTGGGAAGGCAGGAATTCATCCAGAGATTACACCAATGCACAGTGCCTTTAATAACGTTTAAAACATCCCACTATCATTGCATAGAACAGTGGATGGGAATATGGCATAAATCCCAGATTATGGCCACAAGGAACTCTATTTTCATCAATCACAGTTCCAGTGACCTCTCCAGCCTCGACTCCGTAGTCCTAGAGTAAGACTCCTCCTTTTCTTTGAGCTCTGACCAGTTTTTACATTTGGTGCAGGCTCAAATGGACAACACACTTTTGCTGCTTTTTGGGCCTGATCCCCTAGCCCTGACCTCAGATCCTCAGCCTGCAGTGTCTGTGCCCTGGCAGCTCATGCCTCTCCTGCAGTCATCATAGTTCCTTCTCAAATGACAATCCTATCCCCCAATCAGAGGAGAGCTGCAGCAGGAAGTGGAGATGGGCCTGGTGCTATGCAACCAAGGCTCTGCAGTGGAGCCAGTTCCTCCTCTCATTTCATCTGCAGCAGTCAGAGCTCCATGGGCATGGCCTTTCCTTTCTTAGTTTGGATCATGGGCCTTTCCTTTCTTAGTTTGCAGTTGATAAGGAACCCTGGAAAGCTCTATAGCCACTGAGAAAGAGATTATGGGGTGTACATGCTGCAGTCACAGAACAGACCCCGCTGGAAGTGTGAATAGATGTTTTCCCCTAGCTTCTGCAGCTAGAATGAGAGTAGGGACATCCTGCCTCTTAGAGACCTTGTGTGGATTGGATAGGGCAGTGGACCATACAAAGTAACTACTTCACAAGGAATTTGCTGTAGTGGGGCTGACACAAGACACTCCCCTAAAGACCTGGAAAGGGCATCTAGGGGAGGAGCAGTGTCTTGCTCCACTCAAAACACAAATATGTTAAGATACAGGGGAGTTTCCATGACCTGAAAGGGTGGGAACAGCTGCTATTTTTACAGAGTTGCTGTTGTGGATGGTTTATGGTGATATGACAAACTGGCTCTTATGGCTAACTGAAATATTTTCCATTATTTGTAAAATACGAAAGTCTGATCTCTCTCATGGTGCATGCTCTGAAGACTAAACCAAAATGATATATATGTGTGTGTGTGTATGCATTATGCTCCGATATAGAGCTGGGCAAGTGTCCGACTTTGCATGTGTGTTCCTTCACTTAAACATTCCATTTGTATGCAGTATTTCATGGAGGTTTAAAAAGTAGAATATATTCAAGAACCAATTAGCAAACTAGCTTTAAAAATAACTCTGATAGTGAGTAGAACCATCTTTTTTAGAGGGAAAAATAGACTTTTCTAATAGTCTGTCAGTTTGTACTATTTCTTATTCTTTATGACTGGTGTTATTTCATCTGTTCTATTCTCCTATGTCATTGAAGAATGAAAAGACCGTCTCATCAGCTGGATCTGGAACAATCAGTGGAACTGTGTGATGATGATCATTTCTCTCACAAGGCATTAGGGCTTTGCAATCAGTTAATTGAACATTACTTGTCAGCTCACAGCATTCTGTGTAATGCTGCACTGGATGTCCAGCATTCACAATCCACAGTTTAAAAAAAGAGAGAGAGAGAGAGAGAGAGAGAATTTATAACCTGCCAGCCCAATGATATAGTATCTTCCCATCCTGCTCAAGCAGACTACATGTTTAGACTAGTATGTACGTGCATTTTAACATTTGGACTTCAAATGTCAGGTTCTAATGAGACACACATCAGATCCATCCATACTCCAAAGTCTAAATGAAGGGAAGAATTGTAATTCTAGTATAGCACTGGGTAAACACTTCTGTGTGGCCTGACTCCAATATCAGCACTTCATTTTAATGATAACTGCAGCTCTGGTGTTCATTCTAAAATCCTTAAATGTACTTAACAACCTGTTTATGCTTGGAGTGTACTGAGTTTATGGGGATAGCTAAATGAAGCAGATAAGTGTATTATGTAAAACCGTATTCTGAAATGCTTATTCTAGCAGTTAGTATGCATCTGGAGTAAATTTGTAGACCATTATGTAAGTTTTTCATGCATATTAAATAAAAGACATTCATTTTAATTTAGAACACAATTATATAGGAAATACAAATGACTCAACAAAGCAGTCGCAGATTGGGCATTGTTTAAGCAGGTATAGCCATCTTAAATTAATCATTAATATTTTAGGCTTCCAAATTTCTCTTGGATGCAAGTTATGCACTGTTGCAGCCATGGATCAGCAGCTGCAACTATTAAAGTTATACATCCATTGTGTATATTAAAACTTTGTTTAATACAAGGGCCTATTTTCCCTTTATTCAACAAACCACTTTCTGGAACAAAAATGAGGATTCAGAGCCTGGCTGATACAGACATTACACTTGTATCTATCTATGTATCCATCTATTTGTCTCTCACCATTAACATTTCCAAAGTGCCTATTACCATAGTATCTGAAATTTTAAAAAATGCTATTTTTCTCAACTTTAAAAACTATTAAAAGCTTTCCTTCTGTCAGACATGTTCTGTACCTGAATTTTTATGATTGCTTATGAGTACTGACTTAGTGGCACTGGTTTTTAACAGCTCTGAAACATTAGGAAACTACACGTTCTTTTACAAGGACTTTGCAAAGAGATATTGGGGATGGGGAAGGTAGGATTTCTACCAATCTTTATTGTTCTCCCATCTTAGAGCTAGAGTGTTAATGTTAATAAACAATACAGTTAGTTACATAGTTTCACAACTAAGCTGGTTCATCTTTCAGATTCACATGGGGATATTTGGAATTTATTCTACTAACAGAATCAAAAAAAACAAACCATGCCTCTAGACACATGTGGCAGCTTGGTGAACTTAGAATAGAATAGAATAGAATAGAATAGAATATCAGGGTTGGAAGGGACCTCAGGAGATCATCTAGTGTAACCCCCTGCTCAAAGCAGGACCAGTCCAATTTTTGCCCCAGATCCCTAAAAGGCTCCCTCAAGGATTGAGCTCACAATCCTGGGTTTAGCAGGCCAATGCTCAAACCACTGAGCTGTCCCTCTTGCCACCTCTCCTTATTCCTTCGTATGCTGTCCATATTATGCTACTTTTATCATTTATAACTGTGTCCAAATAGAATAATTGAATTTTATCAGTATTTTAAGGCAAAGTTAGGGAGGTAAAATTCTTTAGCTACTTTTTCAAAACACAGCTGCTAACCTTCTGTCAGCATACTGTGTTCTCTGAATTCTGCAGTCAAACAGTGTACAGAATGGCTTTTCCCAGAGGATACAGGTTTTAGGATATTCACCAACTTCACAAGGGGTCCTTTGAAGTCAAAGGGAATCCTGAGTACGGACTCAAATAAGGTATCTCAGGCATTTGCTCTAGATTTAAAAAATAATCAGATTTTTACCTTGTAGTCAACAATAAGTATCTAGAGAAAAGCAATCATTTTTATGCTATACAAATACCAGACAGAAATAACTGTGTAAATGAACATACCACCTTAAATCCCCCTGTGCCAAGAATACTCTCTCAAATAGTGCAGTTTTATTTAATGGTACAGAAACTGTGTAATCTACCTCAAGGGACAAAACAACTTTGATACAGGAGAGGAAATGTGGAAGGCTTAAAGGGCAGAATGGTGAGTTCTCGTTCATTAAGAATTTGGCATGCATCTAATGTAAATCTCCTGTGGATTTGCACAACTCTTATTCTCAAATGGATAAAAGTATGGAAACTTCTCTTTATCAATGAGGAAACAAAGAAAATAGCATCTGAGGATATAACGCATCAGAGTCAGCTCATCGTCAGTCTTGCTGTATGACTCAGAAACAAAATCAAGAGTTGCCAGCTTAACTTCCTCTTTCACTCACCAAAATAAGCTTGATGCTAATTGCAAGACAATTCTAAAAAATAATCAGGTAATTATTACTAACAGTAAAGGGGCAGATTCTACCACCCTTATTTATGTGGACAGCACCATTCTCCCCAGGTAATCCCCTTGATTTCAATGGGGCTACTCACAGAACTTAACATGAGTCGGGGTGACAGAATCTGGCCCAAAGCTAATAGTAAATAAACCATTTTGAAATGAGAAAAGGAGTACTTGTGGCATCTTAGAGACTAACAAATTTATTTGAGCATAAGCTTTCGTGAGCTACTGCTCACTTCATGGAATGCATCCGATTAAGTGAGCTGTAGCTCACGAAAGCTTATGCTTAAATAAATTTGTTAGTCTCTAAGGTGCCACAAGTACTCCTTTTCTTTTTGCGAATACAGACTAACACTGCTGCTACTCTGAAACCTGTAATTTTGACATGCAGATCTATTTTCCTATTTCCAGTTCAGGACCAGATTCTGATCTGTTACAATGGTGTAGGGTAACTTCAATGGAGTGACTCCAGATTTACTTCAGTTCCAGAATGAAATATATAGGATGGAATCTATCAGATTCATAAGTTTTATTCACAGATGTTAAGACCAGAAAGAATCATTATGATCATCTAGTCTGACCTCAGGCCTTACGTTACATTCACCAGAGAATTATTTAATATCCCAGGATCCCAGTTTAGATCAGCAAGACATAACAGTTTTGGGAAAGGACTGCATTGAAACCTGTAACACCATGGTTCTGCAAATGTCAAACTTTAAAGAGTGTTTTGCAAACTCACAGAATAAGTTCAAGTTTAATTAATCTTTTTTCCATAAATAACATCCTTGTTGTGTACAAGGGAGACTGAATTATAAAACATGTTTGTCTATCCAGAGAAGCATATGCTATGCAAACAATGAAGAATACCAAAAAGAAAACATTGTACACTGTTTTTCATTTCTGAAACACTAATAATCCCAGAATGGTCACTAGTTACTGTGGAGACAGAGTAGCTGTTGAATCACGGGGAAAATTGATAAGCCCTCAAGTAGAATTTATTGTGGAAAAAATTGCACTTAAAAATATTCAGAGCCCAGTCAATTAAAAAAATTAGCAACAGTGATATTTCTAGCCATTGTTATGGCCTTGCTAATTTATGATGTTATTGTTATCCTAAGGCAATGCATTTTTCTGAAGCCATAGGACATCTTTGTAGCTTTACATGGAAGAGTTCTATAATTAGGTGTGGTTGGTTGTTTTGTTGCATTTTTTCTAAATTCTGAAAATTAGGACGGTTCATCTATTTTGAGATAACTCATATCAATCAATCCTAGTTCATTATGCAAACTTTGGGTACACCCTGTTCTAATGGCAAGGGGATACAGAGCCAGATTAGACTATCCCCATCTCCCCCACTGACTTAAGGAGAAGTGTGGCTGGACGTGAGCAATTAACCCCTGGCTCTGAAAAACATAAAAGATAAGGTAACAACACTAAACTGAGATACTAAAAACATCAATCAATCATAGTTCTGCAAGCCAGGTTTTTTGTGCAGCTTGGTCTAACCATGAGAGAATATAAAATCAGAGTGGACCAGATTGTCCCTCCACCCTCAGCTCACATCAAATTGTTCTTCCATTGTGGCAAGTTAGGCCACACACAGGCATCCTCTTTACAGGCAGTTTCCAGCAGACATGCATTAATACATACATAAAGAGTACTAATATTTAAAATCAAATCTTAATACCAGAGGTTCACTTTCAAAAATGCAAGATGCTTTGTATTTTTGTCTACCAGCTTTAATTTTTGCTGCTTTAGCCCCTAAAGGCACCTAGCTTCCATTGATTTCATTGGGGGTTAGGAACCTAATTATCTCTGAGGATCTGGGCCAGAAGTCATTGCCGTGCTTTACATCCATTTTGAACATACACTTGCTATTGGGCAATTTAGCAATTCAAAAGCTAAGTTGATAAGAACAGGCTAAGAACATGTCCCATTGAACATGTAAATGAACAGTTTTTAAGATTGTTCAGCATAAATGGATTGCTAAACCTATAACTGGATTGTCATAGAAGCAATTTTTGACATAAGTCTCCAAATTTCTTAAGTTGTGATTCACACACTACTGGAAAATGAGAAGTAGAACAAGGCCATTTAAACTGTAAGAGCATGCTGTGCTCAGCAGCAGAAGAAATCATACTGTGCCTATCCTCTGTTCTTCTTGCATGCTCAAAGTTCCCAAATTGTCCTGTTACAGTATATCTTATGTCAAGTCATTTGGAATCCTTGAACCATGGAACTAAGCATGTGTATCAGTCTGAACATTCAATCTAAATTTCCCAATCTATATATGTACTTATACCATCCTCATCACTAGTATCTGAGGATTTTACAAACATTACTGAATTTATACTCATAACACTACTGTAAAGTAGGAAAATATTACCCCAGCTTACAGATGGGGAACTGAGGAACAGAGAAATTAAAATTCGCAAGAGCCAGGAATTGAAGTGCCTGAATTTGTATGGCAAGAATACTAAATGACAGTCATTCAGAAAGAAAATTGTATTCATCTTTTGACAAATGCATTTTAACCAATGTCATTTGCCTTTCTCCTCCATAATTGGCAGAAAATAAGGAGTTGGTATTCTTCCAAATATCACCCAACCCTGGTGCCAAAAAGGGGCATCACTCACAATAGTTTGTGCCTATCTGTGACTCTCTCATCTCCTTCCTTGCATGCTTTCATGAGCATAAATAAAATAGTTGCTATTGCTGATGTTTAAAACGTTGTCACTGGGCTTCAGAGTTAATGCCTCAGTGAGATGTATGAGGCAGTTCATGTTTCTCAGACCTATCATTCCAGAGTCTGGTAGACTTCACTAGTTCAGTTGCATTTGGTTCACATTTTTAAGGTTTTCTTCACTACCTTGACACCTAGAGACATATATATATATATATATATATATATATATATATATATATATATATATATATATAAAGCTGAGCTCATGGAACACAAGATGACATGTTAGTAGAGGTACCAGTATGCCATCCACCCACACACCACCCAATCCCAGACCAGTTAAAAATATTATGTGAGCCTCATTTAATCAAATAAGCCACAGTAAAGTTACAACTTCAAATTTTGTTCTTAACTCACACCACTGCCTGTTTATTGCCAAATAGTAAAACCATAGTCTCTCTACAATAACTAGACAAGCAGATGTGAATTGGATGCCTTTACTGTAATTTTTCTAGCTTTTATATATTCTAAAGAGATGGCAAGTTCGACAAAAACATTTTGGGGAAGAAAACATTTGTTCAAATTTCAAAAGAAATTCATTTTGGGACAGGTATGCTGTGTGGTTGAGAATCGAGTTACCTTTGCACTGAAGATAAATATCTAAGCAACTGAGTTTTAGGGCTTTTCCCCACAGAGACTTAGTGCACAGCAAGCTAGAGTGTGTCTGTTCATGCTCTAAATTGCTGAGTGGACCCTGCTACCCTGTACTTAGTATTCCGCAATACTAAAAGTTCCATGGTGGATGTTGATGTATCATACTATGGAACTTTTAGTGCACCATAGCAAAGTCCTCATGGCAGTTAGTGCACAGCAAGCTGGTGTGCTATAGATTGACACCCTGGCTTGCCATGTAGACAAAGCCCTTACTCACATGGAGGTCTGTGAAAACTGAACTTTAATCTTGCAAACCGAAGCATTTGTGCCAAACATGGTACAATTGATATAAGATGGGACTAGAGGTGAACAAACTGTAAAACTTTATTTTAAACATGTTGGCAATTTCTAAATTTAATGTTATTTCAACCATATTTGATCCTCTTTGGGCGCCTTAGCCAAAGCTCAATCAACAGGAGTAATCATATTGACTTTAGTGGATTTTTAATCAGATACTAATAATGGACTCATAATAACAATAAATACCTAGCCTTTATATATCACTTTCATCAGGAGATATTGATGATCTGTTAAAAGGAGATCAGTATAATTATCCCCATTTTACAGATGAGGAAACTGCGGCACAGAAAAGCACTATCAAAGCCAGGACTAGAACCTGAGTCTCCTGAGTCCAAGTCCAGTGCACTTGCTATGGGGCCACACTGCCTCTCTCAGGTTCTACAGATTTCACTAATAATTGGACTCCTTCCCTGTACTTGTCAATAAGTATCTATAGGAAAACAGGCACTTCTTTATGCTAAGTAAACATGAAACAGAGAGAAGGTTGTTTTTTTTTTTTTCTGAGCAGAAAAGACGGTAAGTTTTGTCCATTTGAATGTTCATGGAAAATAAACTTGCTCAGATAAAACACTCTGAACCAAACATTAATCTGTGACTTATTGAAAAAAATATTGTTTACAGTTCAGAACATACAGTACATCTTTGGGTGACCAGCCCTCACTGTGCTGTATCCCTGGATGAAATAAAAGAAAGAAGATAGGCTTTGATCTTTTGATTAATTGCAACTTTAAGATGTCTTATCATATACATTGTTAATAGAATTAATAAATAGGTGACGCTGAAAACATATTTCAAACCTAATTCTATGTCAAAGTTTAAAATCAATTTTCAAATCAATGACAAATATAAAAACTACAAAGCAGCTGATGAAGTTAAATTTAGTTCCAACATAAGATCTCGTCTTGATAAGCACAGCACTCATTTCTACATCTGTGTTCCATTATTTTTACAACGATTTTTAAAAATATACATTGAACTATTCCCACAACCAGTTATGGCATCTTGTAATGGGTTAGATGTTTCCCTGAGTACCCCTATTCTTGTCTGAAGTTAGTAAAATGGATTGGAGGATTCGTTCATGCTTGGATAGTTACTGTACACTAACACGAAGTGACAGAAAAAGCAACTATTTTTAAATGGAATGGAATGCTTACCTTGCAATGACTTGAATTAGCCTAATATTTAGTGTATTTTTATAGGACTGACTGGGGGAATGATTTGGGCTGAAATCTGAAACTTGCCCAAGCCAGCAATGTCTGAGTGTTCAGAATAGAAAACAAGTATTTCTGAGCTCAGTTGGGTATGGTGCAAACATAGCACATTATGCCTCAAAGATAGTGCTGACTGTGTCCTCAGAAGAACCGCAAACTCTGTAAGTCAAGGATGAATTTCAGCTAAAAGAACTTTACTGGGAACAGACAAATACCAGATTTGCCTGGCTTAACTACTTCTCCAGCCCCAAATGCAAAACCCCAAAACAACAGACAGCCCAAACTGCCGAGTTTTGCTTGGTTGTGGGGGAGGGGCAAAATCCACCTGGTTTCATGTGCTTCTCATCCCAAATCATAAATTGAAATATGCTCACCCAAAAGGATCACAAGTATTAGTGAACTTGGCCAGAGGTTCTGGTTTAATTACTAACATTTTACACAGCTCTGGTAAGAGCACTGATGTGGCACAGCAACAAATTTATTTTATTAATGTTCAGTTTAGAAAGAAAATCAGAATTAAAGGTAAGATTACAGACGTGCTTGAAAAACTGACTGCTTTAGTCTCATTTTTAGTTTATAATTGTGGGGGAGAAAAGTTTAACTCACTACATGTCTGAGGATTTTCGATTAGGGAATAGAAAGAAAATTAGTATGCTGACACCAATTCTACAGCAGTAAATATTAGCACATGTGTTTCGGACTGTGCAAGATTTGTCAAGAAAGCCAGAAAAGGTCCGCAACGAGATAAATTCCTTATCATAATATGGCAACTTACTATCCTTTTAAAACACTGTAAATGTCTGAGTGGAAAGCTCATAATTTTAAATATTTTTTTTACTGTTTTCATGGAAATAAACTGATGTAATGTATGGCGTTTCAGTAGCTTTAAAAAAAATCACAATGACTGTGCTTGTAACTGTTTAACATTCTATCCTTACATCTGAATCATGAAGTCAATCTAAACATTTTAAACAACGCAGTAGACAGTATTCATCACTGTGAGACCTAGTGGAAAAAAATCCCACAATCTCTTTAGTTGTTATAGAAATGAAGTTGGTTTCCTGTTCACTACAAGGGTAATTAATGAAGAATTTGGCTGAACTGCACATACCAGTCAGCAAAGGTAATATTTTATGTACACATTTCACCACTACATCACACACAGTACAGGGTTTGTTTTCTTTTTTTCCATGCTTTTCAAAGTTAAAAAGAAATCAGGTCACTAGGCAACCAAAATATTGGGCTATAAACTGCAAGCACATTGCTGAAGCTATAGGTAATTTCATTAATTCTTGAGATAGGGTGTGCTGTCCATCTGAGATAGTGAAAATTTAATTATATTCCCTGAATAAATTTCATACATAGCAAATGAACAAATCAATTAAACATGAACATTTTATATTCTTTTATCCCAGTTGCCTTTAAAGTTAATGAATTTTATATCAAGCCGTACCATTCTCTCTTCATTTAAGAACTGTTTGTAATTGTTGGCTTTTTTAATATATTCCACCTTTTCTTTGTCTATAATATGCTGACAAATGAAAATGAAACACTATCAGCTTAATGCTTAGGTATTGTATGATTATGGCCATCTTCTACACTGTGCTGAATATTTTGTAAATACCTAGCTGCATGTATCATTAGCGAGTTTTCCCTAATAAGATCACATACTTAGAAAAACAAGTGCCTGGCACTTATGAAATCAAACCTCCAAAACACAAAATCACAAGGACACTTGGGTGGGCTTTGGCTGAGAAGGAACATGAATGTCAGTTTAGGACTTTCTGCAGTTTACTCATACAAGGCTGTATCCTATTATCTGCTTCAGATCTTTCATACAGACTCTCCTTTGGACAGCAGTGGTGCTGTCAAGGAGCCATACCAGTGCTCCACAATAGAACTATCCCCTTGTCCCTTCTCAAGGCTGATTCCCCACTCTGGCACTTCAAGTGCAGAAGGTGGGCGCCCACAAGGATTCTAAAAATTAATACTGGCCACTCCAGGCTGGTATTAAACTTCCAAGGTTACAGCTTCCTTCTGACCTCGGATGGGTAGATGCTGCTACCACCCAAGTGCAAAAAACCCCTTTTGACCCAGGAAGGCGCATTTGGGAATTCCTCTCTGTGGAGTACCCTCAAACCCTTTTACCTCCCCGACAATCCCGGAGAAGAGCTGAGAAAGAAAACAAAGGAATTCAGCTGTTGCCACCAGCTAATTAAATAACATATGCACAAACCTCTTAGGAGACAAAAACCCAATCCTGTTCTTAAAAAAGGTAAATTTTATTAAAAACAAAAAGAAAGAAAATACATCTAAAAACTCAGACTGTTGCTAGATTTTAAAAAGAACCACTTATAAGGATCAATCATTAAAATAACTTTATTGAGGTCCAGCTTAAAGGTTACAAGCAAATAAAAGCACCTGGGGTTAGCACAGAGGGGTCCACAATCCTTAGAGAAATAAGAGATAAAATGTCTAGGAAGATGTGATTAGGTTTATGATCTGTTTACATATCTGGGGTTTCAAATAAGTAGTTTCTAGGTATGATTTGATGATTTTTCAAACCTGGCGCAAGCTTCTTACAGCACTGCTGCTCTGTCTCTCCTCTCCGGAGAGAACAACAACAGACAGACAAAGGGAAAGTTTTTTCCCAATTTTAAATAGGTCTAGCCCTCCCATTGGCTTTTATGGTCAGGTGCCCACTCCCTTCCTTATACCTATGGGTTTTTTTAACCTTTTACAGGTAAAGCAAGTAGAGAACAGCTACTAACAGGGATTTTGTAGCTAACTGGCTGCTGGGTGTCCATAAAAGGGAGCTACCCCACCCCCGCTCAACCCGCTCAAGGGGCATCCCATCTGGCACCCCATACAGGGATGTGATAAATTAAGTGGGGTGCCAGATGGGATGCTCCTCTTCTGCCACACCTGTACTTTGCTTGGCACCGTTCTGCCCTAAGTAGCTCAGCATTTGGCCTTTAAAAAGGAGTGCCAAAGGAAAGCGGTATATTCAGAATGATTGAGCCACACACCTAAGAGATTCCAGAGCTGAGCACAGTAGCCACTGTAATATCATCACATACATACACAAATCGAAAAAACAAACAAACACCTTTATTGGATTGCAAGAAAAGAGTGCCCATCTAGTGCTCTGGGTGCCCTGGAGAGTCGTTAGTACAAATATACTAATCATAAACAAACCTGCCAACTATCCCAGGTCAAAGGGTGAATTCAAAATAACCCAGCAGGAACATAAATAAAACAAAAACTAACCAACCTCCCCAAACTATTCTCACCACAATACTTCACCATTATCAACCATATTCTCACAAGCAATGGAGAAAATGAGGGCCCTGCAGAGAGCCCTGAAGGCAAATAAACGCTAGCATTTATGGACCCTGGGGTGAAAAGCAAATTCCAAAGGCCCAGAGCCCTAATGGAGAGCACCCGGCCACACACACCATTTTTCTTGTACTAACAGTGCTCCAGCTCAGGAACATCCAGGACCACAGGTATGGCAGTGTGTCATGGGGGAGGGAAACAGGTAGGTCTAGAGCCATTTAGGACTTTCTATGTTAAAACAAATATCTTAAAATCAATCCATGATTACCCAAAGTAGATTGCAAATACTTGTAACTCATGCAGGTAAGCCACAGCATGCCAGGTGATGAGTCACTCATATGCTAGGCACCAGCCAATCCATAAGCCAGGAATCAGTCTGGTTATTTTCAGGGCAGATATATAATCCGCACAGGAGGAACAGCAGATCTATATGCTTGCTCGAGGGCTTAGAACTCTCTCCTGTCTCATAGTGGCAACAGACCCTCCAACCCTTAGCCTGCTCTTGCTCCAGCTTTGCTCTCATCCTAGCCTCATTCCAGTCCTGCTCTGGACTCCTGATTCCAGCGCTGACTCTGGACACAAGACTCTGACCACTAAACCTGGTCATCCCCATCACAGTTCCTGACAGCACACTGGGAGGTTAGAGTCTGGGAGCAAAATCCACTGAAGTTATTGGAATTGTGACTGGTTTATACCAGGGTTGAATTTGATTTTAGCTGTAAAATTATAATATAACACAATCTAAACTACCTACATCTAGAAAAGCAAGGGAGAACACTGGCAAATCATCTGATTCATGCTAAATACAACCACAATTACACTGTTTGCAGTAACTTTGCAGCTCTTTTGTTCATAGTCTGTACCAAATTTCCCAGGCATCATTTTGTCATGGTCTCTGTGAGCATTAGAGGATATGAAGATTCCTCAGACTACTGACATGGTCTTTCTGGTATATGCCCTCCTCGTCAATACTGGCCAAAAACGAACAGAAGCTTGGACTGATGAAAACTTTAAAGTCTGCTTGTTGCACAAGAGCCACTTTCAGTAAATGATGGCAGGGCACTTGCATCTGAGGAAGAGAGAGAAGTGCTTTCTAGATATTTTACCCTACTGATTAATACCCCAGTTAAACCAAAATGCATCTGCTGATGTAACGTGAGAGCACAATGTATCTTTTTTATGAATTGATGGAGATGGGGTGGGAGGGGTCTCCTCTACTAATACGTACTTTCTGTCATTGTGCCAAAGGCAGCAGCTCATTTTATTCCCAACCTTCCTCTCCTAAAAATGCATATATTTACAGGTCCGCCTGAAGGGTCTGTGAACGATCTAGCCCACATCCAACAACCTCATTTCACATAAAATTATTCCATTTAATTGTAATAGAATACTACCCATGATGAAGACCCTGATCTCACCTCCCAAATGCCATCTGGAAAGAAGGTTTCTCACAGAATGAATGGAGCAGCTGCTGAGTAGCCAAGGAAAAATGATGACACAGGATTCGGCAGAAGCACCCTGCTGGTCAGAACTACCCAAAGCAGTCATCATCAATTTCTCTGCTAGGCAACAGGCATTCATTCTGAAGAGAGCCTGTTTTATGGATGGAGATGAGCGGCAGCGTATGACAAGAGGAATTCCAGGGTACAGAATAATGTGGTGGTGAATCTGAGAGGGCTCTATAAACACTCCAGCTGCCCTGTTTAGGCTGAATATCCATTGACTGACCCCCATTTCTGTATGCTGTAAAGCAATGGGGACACATATAATCTTAGTGTCTATATTGCCTAAGTTTTGAGTACATTATTGTATCAATATATCAGCTAATGTCTCTAACCTGCAAAGAGGCAGTATCATCTTCATTCTTCAGATCACATATTTAATTAAGGCTATTTCTTCCCAATCCTGGTGGCTGTTAGAAGAGATGTTGTGACCCTTTTTCCCCCCTTCATATATTTCCTTACACAGTCACTAGCATTACTTTATAAAAAGCCTTGAGACATCTTATGCATGCAAAAGCAATTCTCATTGTTTCTGATGCTTATTTAGAGGCATTGGAATGTTTGATTGCAGTAATATATATATTGAATATTTAGGGGAAAGGATACCTCTTGCATAAGGAAATATTTCAGTGACAGCATAACTGATATTATGTCATGCACCCTGGCAGCTCCTGGTGTGAAGGGCATGGCCAGTGTACTACAAGTGCAGTTGACAATCCTCATGTGCATGGACCAGCCCCTTTTGGGGGCATAGTAGCCAGGCACAAATCAGAGCAAACTTGAGACTACTATAAATTATGTCAGGCCCAAATCAGCCCCTGGCCAAATCTATGATGGGTGGAGGGATTAAGATTGCATAAAAGATCTTTTCACACCCTTTCTCCTCACCATTCAGTTCCTTCATCAAGAGAATTTTGGCTGGATTACAGTTGTATCGTATAGACAGGGAAGCCCTTGTCAAGGGTGTTAACTCTTCTTCTCTTGCAGAGTTTAATACAGAAACCTTCCCTCCACCCACCCACCCCCAATTTTTTACCTTTTTCATAGAATAAGGGTGTTTCCCCTTTCAAACATTTTATAATAATGCAAGAAAAATAGTGTCATGTACACAGCATCACATAGATTTGCATATACATTCTTATTTTTCTATTCAACAAACTTGAGGGAAGAATTTGAATAAGGTTTGGAAGTTGACCTTACAAAGTGTCTGCAGCCCTAATTGGCAAATGTGTTCAACCTGCTGTTAAATTACCTAACTGATGTAGGAATTGATTGGGTCCTGGGAGGGCTGATTATGCCAGGTGAGCTCTATGAAAAAAACTTCTGTAACATTCATAAAGGAGGTTTGAAACTGAAACAAAGTACAAGCATGACAAAAATATGTTTGTGTTGCTGACACAAGAATATTAAACAGAGAGCAAAATTATAAACAAAAAAAATTAGAAGTGGTGATGCAAGAAAAAAATATGCACAAAGTAATGCAAGTGTTTGTTATAATGAACTGAATATTTAACAAGCCTTAGGTAATTAGAGGTATTAGAAACCTTTAACGTGAATAGCTGAAGTTGACATACTTAGATCTACTTACCGCGGTGTCTTCACTGTGGTAAGTCGACAGCTGACACTCTCCTGTCAACTCCGCTTGTGCTCCTCGTTCTGGTGGATTACCGGGGTCGATGGGAGAGTGCTCAGCGGTCGATTTATCACGTCTACAGTAGACATGATAAATCAACCCCCGCTGGATTGATCACTGCCCGCCAATCCGGCGGGTAGTGTAGACAAGCCCTAAATTTGCCTGACACTTCCCGTTATAAGACCCTGTTTTCAGTTACTCATAACTTAGCCAATATGTAGCCATGGAGGCTGAAATTTGCCATGCTGGGTGTCTGCCTCAGGCTAATTTTTTTTTTTATTCCAATATTTCATCCAAAACAGTTAAGCCATTTTGAAGAGGCAGGCCAGGGGAAAATGCATTGTTTGTCCCAAGTTAAAAAAATATTCTGGCTACCTTTTTAGAAAGCTATAGCACCCTAATTTAGAGCAAAATCTTGAAGTTTTGCAGGGGGCTGTCATTTCTGTTAGGGATGTGCCTTTTGCTGTCTCCATAAAAATCCACTTACATTTAGCCATACTATAAGCCTTGTAAAGAGAAAAATCACAGTTTGCACATGCTCGGTAGAGACAGAGTGTAGCAGTCAAATTCCCTGAAGATTCTGTCCACAGGAGCATATTCCAGGCCAGGGCTAAGCAGGACTTTTCCTGCGACTGTAGCTTTGAGCTGTTCTTATACTCTTCTTTGTAGTATCTAGGGGCTACATTCACAAAGGACTAACTTTTAGGCACCTAGAAAATCATAGAAACAACCATGCAATTCACAAAGCCTATGTTAGGTGCCTAAGCAATTTTTACAATGCCTGGGGGGAAATATGTGCTTTAGACTGCTAGTCACAAAACCCAGCACACTGGGTGGGGAGCTGCCTTTGGTGAGATGTTGATGACAGAGGTATGTCCTAAACCCCACCAGTCTCTAAGGGGAGTGCATCTCTGGTTGTGATTCTTAGTTGTGAACCCTCTCCTGGAGTTAGGCACCTAAGGCATTGCCTCTTGCAAGGAGCCTAAGAGGAGGGGAAGGATTTCCCTCATAACTTTTAATCCAATCATTAGAATACTCACCTGACATGTGGGAGACCTATGATTCAAGTCCCCCTCCCCCGCCACCTGCCTGATGAAAGAAAGGAATTTGAACAGGAATCTGCCACCTCTCAGGTGAGTTCCCTAAACCATTGTACTATAAAATATTCTGCTGTGGATGATCCTTGCTCTCTCCTGTTGAAGCTGTTCCACTGAGGATAAATAATTAAAGATTTATTGGAGCAGGGGGACGGGATCCTGGGTTTCCCACCTCCAAGGTGAGTGCCCTCTCTACCAGACTATGAAGTCATTCTTACATTCTTTTTCGTCCAATTAATATTTATTTGTTTATCCACAGTCTCACAGAGTATCTTTTCCAACATGGGAAATGAGCATTGCTTTATTAAAGTATCTGTGATATCTTTTAATAGACAATTCAGTAACCCTTTCTAAAAAACATTGTGAGTACAGTTCTAGTAGAATATTTGGCAGAGATGGATAAAATGGTTTGAGTAAATTGGTATTAACCCAAATGATTACCCAGAAAGAGTACCCAAAATTAATCTTCTTGAGGTTCAAAAAATGGTTGTTGGGTTTTTTTTGTTTGTTTTTTAAATTTAATTTTCAATGTGTTTTTTTCAAATGCTGGGTTTCATTTAGGAGCAGAGATAGAAAAACTACAGTCCTGTGGGGAAGGCTATATTTGTCATATTTCCAGAAGGATTTCTTGACGAAAGACATTTATACAAGATCTGGATATTTATCTACACTGAATCTTCAAACCTTTTAGAGCTGAACCATCACAATTGACTTCTATACTGTTACTCCATTAAAGTTAACAAAGTTGCATATATGTAACTAAGAGCAGAGTTTAGCTTAATTAATTTAATTGTATGTACATATAGAAATATGTTTCAGTGTAAGTGATTCATACAAGTTTTGTGGCAACATTTTACAAAATACCCATCAGTATTGTTTATTGACTCTAATTTAATTAGACTTAGTTTACTGAAGATATTCCATTTTTTTCGACTGTCCTTTTCTTATGACAGTTCTTTCACTGGCTCTTCATCCCAGGCTCTTCATCTGGGAACTGGCTCCTTCCCTTCCTACCTTATATTTGCATCTGTGAAACCTTCCTAGCAACATTTGTCCAGAGAAGTGGGCAGGAAAGCAGCTGCCTTTAAAGCAGAAACCAGTCGCACTCTGAGACATCCAGAATGAAGAAGTGCTAATAATGAAAGCAATTGCCACTCTTCTTCTTGGAAGCTCAGTATATCACTATTGACCTCTGGAATATACACACCCTCCTGACATTAGATGAACAGGAGGCAAATTTTAAGCTGACAAATAAATAGTTATGTAGCTCCGTGTGCCAGCTGGGCAGTGCCAACTGACTATTTTGTAGCTTATATATTTTTGCCAATATGTCATTTTTAAGTTATATTTTCCTTTTACTTTGTGTAAATTCAGTGTGTGTGTATTATGTTGCCTTACAGGCAACAATACTGTTCTGTATATACTTCTGGTGGTAAAGTGGTAACTTTATTTTATGAGAATAAAGATCACCTTCTGCACTTATAATAATCCATTCACAAAACTTCTTGGGAAATCAGGTGAAATCTCATGACTAGTTTAAATGTAATCCATATCACCGCTATATCACTTACATTTTAATATTAAATCTAAGAACATACTGCATTTACTGTTACACGCTACACAGTTCTGAACAGCTGTATAACTGAGACCTTTGCTGATTGCCCAAAGTATGTTTTGTATCTAAAACTACAAAATATTGAATGAAACTCAAGTTAATGAGTACAAATTTTCTAGCATGGCCCCAAATCCTGCAAATACTTACTCACACAGAGCTATTCCTCTTTGTATAAATATTCCATAGGCTGGAGAGAGACTAATTCTGTAACTTAGTGGCTAGGTCTCTCAGCTGGGATGTAGGAGACATAGGTTCCAAGTCCCTGCTGTTCTTGATTTGGATCAGGAACTGAACCTGCTTGTGCCTTAATCACTGGGCTTTTGGCTATTCTGGCCTCTCTGTCTCTAAACATTCCATCCTAAAGCATGGAAAACTTTCCAAGAAACTTTTTGTTGAAACCAGTACAGTATTTTCCCATTAAAAATGTGAAAAATTCCCAACCAGTTCTACATGTGAATAGCTCCACTGAAGTCAATGAAACTAGTAATGGGATTAAAGTTAGGCATGTATTTCAGTAACTTGCTGAATCAAGACCTGTCTCTCTGATTGCATGATGTATGTAACTAATCAAACAGTGTGATTTTTTTACTTTTAACATTCTAATTTAGTATTTTATATTGTATAAAATGAAAGCTTGTAAATCAAACTGCATACATTATATAAGTTGGGTTAATAAAACGCAGCATTGATATTGTACATTCCATTGTTAATATTTGAAATTTATAATTCAAAGAATGGTGCAGACCAAGAATTATTTGCTAATAATTTTGTGAATTTAAAACAAAAAAATATAGTTGAGAATATCACATTCTCTTCATTGAAAATTTGCAAAAAGCAAAAGGTAAAAAATCATCAGATAAATTATTTATAATGAATTATTTGTGCAATAGTATGCATTTCTTACTTCTGTGATTAGAAGTATAACTATCACTATGAATTAACCCCAAATGTTTAGTCACATTACTCATTTTAATAATCACTAAACCCTCTTAGCCATTGAGTATAATGGTTTTGGTCAATTCTATGATAATGTTTAACAGTCAGTAAATAATATCTCTAGTGTAGATTTTTCTCTTTAAATTGTATTACACTGTGCAATACAGAAAATAGAATTTGTGAAGTAATGTAGACTGTTCTGTAAAGCAATATGCATATTTTTTGTCATAAACTGGAACAACTTATATTGGTAACTATAAAATAACATAATTATCTATGTCTCACACACAGGTTACTCATTTATATAGACTGTGGCTGTGATTTCCAAAATGTCCTAGAGGCTTTAAAAGCCCAATTACTGTTAATTTTCATAAATTCATTGATTCTGAGGCCAGAAGGGACAACTGTGATCATCTGGTCTAACCTCCTGTATAAAACAGGCCATAGAACTTTTCCAAAATAATTCCTAGAGCAGATCTTTTGGAAGAAAAAGTCTAATCTTGATTTTAAAATGGTCAGTGATGGAGAATACACCATAACGCTCGGTAAATTGTTTTAGTGATTTATTATTTTCACTATTAAAAATGTATGCCTTACATCCAGTCTGAATTTGACTAGCTTCAGCTTCCAGACGTATGTTTCTTTATTACACTGAAGAGCTCTTTATTATACATTTGTTCCTCATGCAAGTACTTATAGACTGTAATCAAGTCACCCCTTAACCTTATTTTTGTTAAGCTAAATAGACTGAGGCTAAATCGAGTCAAGGAGTCAATCTATCACTATAAAGCATATTTTCTTATCCTTTAATTAGTCTTATGGCTTTTCTCTGAACCCGCTCCAATTTATCAACATCCTTCTTGAATTGTGGATACTCGAACTAGACACAATATTTCAGGAGCAGTCACACCAGTGCTAATTACAGAGGTTAAATAACCTCTCTATTCCTTTTAAGATTCACCCGTTTATGCATCCAAGGACTGCCTAGCCCAGGGATTGGCAACCTTTGGCATGTGACCCACCAGGGTAAGCCCCCTAGCAGGCCGGGCCAGTTTGTTTACCTGCAGTGTCCACAGGTTTGGCTGATCGCAGGTCCCACTGGCCGCGGTTTGCCGCTCCAGGACAATGGGGGCTGCGAGAAGTGGTGGCCAGACGTGCCTCGGCCTGTGCCACTTCTCGCAGGCTCCACTGGCCTGGAGCAGCGAACTGTGGCCAGTGGGAGCCGCGATCGGCCGAACCTGCAGACAAAACAGGTAAACAAACCGGCCCGGCCCAGCAAGGGGCTTACCTTGGCGGGCCACGTGCCAAAGGTTGCAGATCCCTAGCCTAGTCCTTTTGGCCACAGTGTTGCATTGGGAGCTCATGTTCATCCAATTATCCACCATGACAACCAAATCTTTTTCAGTCACTGCTTCCCAGAATAGGTTTCCTCTTCTTTTAAGTATGGCCTCCGTTCTTTGTTCCTACATGTATACATTTACATTTAGCCATATTAAAATGCATAATATTTGTTTGTGCCCAGCTTACCAACCGATCAGATCACTGCGTATTAGTAGTGCTCTGTCGTCTTCATTATTTACCACCCCAATTTGTATGTCCTCTGAAAAGTCTATCAGTGATGATTTCATGTTTTCTTTCAGGGCATTGATAAAAATGTTAAATAGTATATAGCAAAGAATGCAGGACCCCACTAGAAACTTAGCTGCTCTAGCATAATTGCCCATGTACAATTATGTTTTGAGAACTATCAGTTAACTAGCTTTTAATATATTTTGTGTGCAATATTAATTTTATATTGGTCTAGTTTTTAATCAAAATGCCATGTGGTACCAAGTCAAATGCATTACAGAAGTCTAAGTATAATACATCAATGCTCTTACATTTATCAACCATATTTTAATGGCATCTAAATCCATTGAGCGACACTGGAAATCTTAGGGCATGGCTACACCGGAAACTTTCAAAGTGCTGCCGAGGGAGCACTCCTGCACCAGCGCCTTGAAGTGCGAGTGTGGTCGAGCACGAGCACTGGGAGACAGCTCTCCCAGTGCTCCTGGCAATCCCCCTCCACGAGGGGATTAGCGCCAAGCACTGGGAGCACGGCTCCCAGCACTCGGAGACTTTCCACACTAGCGCTTTAAAGCGCTCAGACTTGCTGTGCTCAGGGGGGTGATTTTTCACACTCCTGAGCCAGCAAGTTAGAGGGCTATAAAATGTAAACAAGCCCTTAGTCTATGATCACAAGGCGCTTCATTTAAAGGCCATTGAAGTTAATGGAAAGATGACCATTGATTTTATGAGCTGTTTTGGAATTTTTGGCAGATTTTTTTTTTTTTGGCCTAATAATGCTGGTGAATTGAAAGCAAAACTATTCATAATACAGGATTTGGATCCTGTTCAGGGAGCTTACTCCTCACACATTTATTTGTAAAGTATGCAAAGGGTAAATACAGCGTACTAAGAAAGGCTAAATTCAGTTTCTACCATTTCCAGCATACACTGAGAGCATTGCAAGCTGGTGGTGCACCACGACATAGTGTTTAATTCCAGTGGGAGCCACTCTTTAAGAGCCTAGATTTGTGTTTGCTGGTAAGATATGGTAATTACACACAGCAACTTAATTCATTCACAATATATGAGGCAAGATATTAAAATGTATCCAGACCTGTCCTAATGAGAATTGAGAATAGAAATATTCAGGAAGTTCCAATGCTCCTTTTGATTGAAATATAAAACAAGATTTTATTATTTTTCAAGTGCAGCATATTAGCAGGACCCTGAAAAGCAATCTAGAGTACATTCATCAGTTTTGTCATCACTGCTTATTTTTAAACCTTGTTCAATAGTTTAGAACTCTCCCTTTTCATCCCCAGATATTTTGCTCTATTTTGCTACAAACACAGCAAAAGCCCTAGGCATGATTTGTTGACAAAGACACAGGTGACACAAAGAAAGGTGATTATACTATGAAAAGGCCTGCTCATGGGGCAGTGGTGCAAGCAGGTGATTCGGACCCCGGAACACAAAGGGAGAGCATGACACCTGGTTTATCATCACACTATAAGAAAATGCTAAATTTGTAGGCAACTGCAGTCACAACAAGAAATTGAAAAGGCAGAGGCAGGGGCAGAGAGAAAACAAACATGGAGTTATACAGCTCAGTAAAGAGAGATGATCATATAATGCACAGGTGCTGACTTTCTTCTGTCCAGGTCGGTGCTCCACCCCTGCTCCGTCCCAAAGCCTTACCCCCACTCAACCCCTTCCCCCAACGCATCACCCTCTCCCTGTTTCTTCCCAACGCCGCTCCACCCCCTCCTCCCCGCATCTCCTGCCCGTTGCCAAACAGTTGATTGGCAGGACCCGCCGAACAGCTGATTGGCAGATGGCTGGTGGGTGCTGAGCAACCATTAGTTTTTTTAACATGGGTGCTTCAGCCCCGAAGCATCCATGGAGTCAATGCCTATGATATCATGCCCTCTTGCTGTGAGGTGCAGAGAGGGATGCAAGCAGCACAGATGATGGCCAAATCTGGCCTGTTAACCCAGAACAGAGGTGGAGATTGAAGAGCACTATTGATTGAAGAGCACTGTGAGGCACTATTATCCCTCAGCACAAAAAAAAAATTAGGTTACAAAGTCGAGCTCTTGAAAGTTAGGAAATGCCAGATTTATGGTTACCTTTGCCACCGTAATTTTGCCCCCTTATCCATCCATCGTGCTCACTGAATAGAGCAGAAGTTTTGTGGAAAAAAGTGTATGTGATCATTTAATTAAGGACTGTATCAACACAGCTGTATAATGAGCAGGATTTGAACCTTTGGCTTCCTGGTTTTCTGACAAAAAATTGAAAATATTTGAGGAAAGCAAACACTTTCAGTGAGAACTCTTTTTTGCCAAAAATCCAGTTTTCTGTCAAAATAATTTTGATGGATTTTTTTCCAAACAGCACTACTGTTGTTCCAGAGGGGGAGATGGATTGCTGGATTTGGAGTTTATGAGAGAAGCCCAGCATGACCTGTCTCTTTCTCTCCCTCACACTCCTTGAATTGGGAGGACCGCCTGCCCCATGTGGTGTCCCCAGGGGGATGGGCCCTATGAACAACTGGGACTATGTGCTGGGTCCAGGGTTTTGTCAAGAGAAGCCTGATCTGGTTTGTCTCTCTTCTCCACAGCTGTGGTAGCAGGTGCAGCTCCCTGGTGTTTGGACTGCAGTGTGTGACTGCTGCTGCTTGGGTGCAGATGTGAGCCCAGTCTTGGAATGTTCAGCAACTTTTACTAGCTGCCAAAAGCTTCCTGTAAAACACAAGTGAGAGAAGGGAAATGGTTATTTTTAACTGTTTCTATCTCAGCCATATCTGAATGGAATTTCATGGGACAAAGAAATGGCACTGCTATAGCCTAAGGAGATTTCCCTTGCTGAATATCAAAGGGCTAGTGCAAACAATGGAGGCATCAGAGCTTCTCAACAAAGAGATCACAAGAATCTTTTATAATGGGAACGCAACCAGCTTCTCCTAGAATTATATGCTTTTGGGCACAAGAATCATCATTTATGTTATATGCATGTACAGTTCTGTGTGCAGTGAGGCCCTGATCTGTGTTTGGGGCCTCTAAGGACTGCAACAATACAAATAATAAATCATCAGAATTCAGAGCTAATATCAGGCCACAAGGAGAGCAAGGCCACTGCATGAGTTGTAATGGGGCAGGGCCGTATGGAGGAGCTGGCTCTCCTCATGGATGCCGAGACATCTTCAATTTTCCTCACAGATCTTGGCAGCTTCATAGTCCGTGGTTCAATAACCCCTCATATGACCCCAAACCATAATCTAGGAGGAGATATTTGTATAATATGATTCTGTGCAGTTTTTAATGTAATATTTTTTCCTCCTCCAGAAAGAGATGATAGGACCCTGAGGTGGGTTTTTTAATGATATTTTTACTACATGTTCGTAATGGCTTCTTGGCTAGAACAATACAACAGATAAATAATAATCTAATCTTACACTGCTGGTTTCCCCCTTTTAATCTGAAATAAAACAGTGGCAGATTAACACTGAAAAGTCACAAAATCTAAAATTAATTTTCAAGAATTTTGAGCATTTTCCAAGTTTGTATAATATTTCAGCTGCTAAGTATCATTACATTATTTGCTTTTACTAAACACTAAAGCAGTAATGTACGTTTTTGTCCATGATCCGTTTTTTAAAAAAGAGGTCATTTTCAATTCTGTAGGTAAAGAATTAGGGCTGGGCTAATATCAAACCTGATCCCATAATTAACGGTAATATCTTTATGCAATCTCTCTCTCCTCTGCAGTTGAAGATTCTGCAGGGCAAAAATTATATCTCAAAAGATTAATAGGAGCCTTTTCTCTCATAAAACATGCATAAGGAAAACATCTACAGTATTCAAGTGGCAAGTGCTGGTAAGTGCTGACTTTAATAGAGGTGGTTGAAAATTTTCCAACTTCACATTTTTCCATCAGAAAATACAGTTTTGTGAAAACTGAAACTTTCTGTGTGAATGTGTCAATTTCAATGAAATATTAGATTGCGGAAAAAATCTAAATGAAGTGTTTCAATGAGGTTAAAACATTCCGACCTTATTGGAATGGACCATTCTGATTTTTCATTAGAAAACCACTTTTAGTTTTGAAATGTATTTTATTTTATATGTCAGAGTTTAATGTAATGTGCAATAAAGTCAAAACGAACAAAAATTGGAACAAAATATTTCAATTTTATTGTAACAGTGTTTTGACTTGAAATTATATTTTTTGTTTTCAAACTTTTATTTTATGGAAAATTTTGAAGTTCTTTGTTTTTGTTTCGATTTTGAATGAAAACAAATGTCAAAATAATGGAATTTCACATGAAACGGAAATTTCCAATTCCTGCACAGTTCTAATTTTTAATTGTAACCATTGTAAACATCTAAGAACATGTTGAGTTCATCTTAAATGAAAAGCAGTCACTTGTATGAGGGAACTCTTCTGTACTGACACATCATTTAAAGTTGATATGCAACTATTTTAGCTCTATAAAAGAACTGGCATTTGAGTCTTATGAATGCAAATATATCACCTTTCCTTATTGCTGCATCTTTGCTTGTATGTTACACTCATAGGATAGAGGTTCAGCTAGTACATATTAATGTATTTGCACTGAAGTCAATGAAGCTACACTTATTTCTGTCAGCTGAGGATCTGACCCATACTGATTAGTAAAAAAAAATTCCGTGTTTATATTAGACTTTTTGTTTTTGTAAAGGAACAAATTTAGACCAAGGACCACCAAGTCTTCCATGCAATCAAAGGAAACTGACAGTGTATATTACACCCAATTAATCTGAAGATATGGTCTTTGTTCAATGCACCACAGGAAATATTTTTAAAAAGAATAAAAACAACCCGCCCACCCCCAGCAATATGCCTTGAAGTTTCTTCCCAAATTCAAATCTGACAGTTCATATAAACTAGCTCATGTGAACAATAATCAATGTTAACTAGATCTGAGTGAAGAGTGGGAAAATGTAAATTTAATGAATTTTCACAATTCAACTCCCCAGTATGTTGGCCAAGATGATGGCCATCATATTTGCACTCTTTCTGTTGACTTTGCCATGAACACTTGTGCAACAAATTTTTGTTCACAGAAAGTTTGGGGAGGAGCTTTTTTCACAGACATATGCAAACAGCTGTGCATGAATTAGTGTATTCATATGTGAACAACCATATTCATTTGGAAGTGCTTGTCTTGCCATCCTATACATACATACACACACGACTGACTGAGAATGACAAGAGAAAGCTGACTGCATCTATTATGTATCCGGCTAATTTTTTCTCTTAATGTCTCCATTCAGGACAGAAACAAGCTGTTAAATGTAAATCTGGGCTCCAGATACAGAGCCAAATATAACGCGGCTCTTTTGTGCAAAAAGCGCATAGAAGAAACATTTTAAAAGCCCTCGAATTTCCAAGACCTGATTATTCCTTAAACTTTTTTCATAAAGTGTTTTCCAATCTCTTTGTGAGAGATTCAGCACCCTGATGAATTCTTCAAACTTTTCTGCTTGTAAAAGTTGCATATGGCTATCCAGTCAGGCCACAGAAGCCAGTGGGAGAACTTGAGGATTCTTCAGAAGGAAATATGCTATATGAATCTAAGACATTATTATTTATTATTACAGACATGCAAACCGATTCAGATGGAATACGAGCCACACCTAGCTTTCACTCATTGCTTTTTTCTGAATCTGAAATATAAATCCTTGATGAGGTTCAAAGAGTTTTCTCTCATTATTTTTCATTATGTGTATCTCTGCATTTGCTAGTTATAGCCAGGGCTGGAAGCAGAATACTGACATAACCAAAGAAAAACTGTTATGTTCTTGTGGGATTTCTAGCCCATTTTTGTAGACCCCAGTAGTTTGTTTAGCTTGGACAAAGTTTAGCTTGGACAAAGCATCCAATTTTGGCGGTGCTACTTATCTAAACTAAATTGAACACGATATCTGAACCTTTTGAGATTCACCTTTCACTAATATTAGTTTTTCTTGTCTTCTTATAATACCCTTTAGATACAGTCAATTACTTCTTTTCTTCAACTGAATACTGCATTCCAATCTTTATATTGCTGCTAACTTGAATACCTGCAACTGTGAGTACATTCTAGTTCATTTCAGACAACATACTGTATAGGGTGTTTATTTGTAATGTTAGTTTCCATTGGATGCTAATCAGAATATCAGAAATGTACAATTCTTGCTCTATGTAGTTAAGAGTCTGTGGAAAAATTTCTGACAAACCAGTTTTTCACTGGAAAATGCTGATTTGACGGAATTGAAACATTCCACAGCAATGTGTCACTTCAGGTAACTTTTGATGGAAACCAGGCAGGCAGGTTGGCTGGCTAGCTCCCTGGGCTGGCTCACTCCCTGGCTCACTCAGTCAGATTGTTGGGCTCCCCGGCTCTCCAGGCAACCAGCTCCCTCATTCGCTTGCGACCGGACATTTTATAAGCATTCCTTTCAGTTCTTCTGAAACATAATTCTGTGAAAATGTCCTTCTCATGGAAAATTTTGCATATCATACTTTCCTTTTGGAACATTTTTGGGGAAATGTGAAATTTTCCACAGGGCACAAATTCTGGTTCCTGCACAGCTCTACGGCTGACTCTTACATTTCAGTCTGGAATGTTTGTTAAGTTTATTTTTGCAGGCATTTTTTTTTTAATCTTAGAGCTAGACAAAACATCATAATCACTTTTATTTTGTTTTGGGAAGGTGTGGATCTAAGGCAATATGTCAGAATACGAAGAGACATAGCTGTCATGTGAGATTAGTGTTCATGAAAAGTTCTGTTAGTGATGATCCTCTCCAGAGGCCAGTATCTTTTGTAAAGCCCCAGAACAAGTGTTAAGATCTCGATTTCTGCTTGTATCTCCAGCAGATGTTATTGCTTGTGAACCTGCTGCATGTAACCTATCTGGAGTCTAGTGCTCTCTCTAGGTTTGTTTTTTGTTGTTGGATATGAAGGTTTGTAAAGTCATCTGTGCGTTTTTATGATACAGAATATGCTGTCCTATATCAAACCTAGGAACTGCTTTTTCTTATCTATAAATCTAAATTTTCTGATTTTATTTAAATACCTCACTGTATGTGGCTTTTTTCCTAATATGTATGTGGTAGGATCCCCAGGGTGCAACCTGGGATCGTGGGACCACTGTGCCCCCCTATCTCTCCAGCTTGGGCTGTTGTAGTAGTTGGATTTTATGTTTGTATTTTGTAGAATTTAAAAAAATAATAATGTAGCATGCATTAAATGTATTGGTGTATGATTTGATCATATCCTGCCAGCCACCCTTTCTGAAAGCAGAAAGATATTGCCTAGTGTGCCATTGGTAAAAATGCATCAGCCAGAATCTTGTGTCTAAAGATGACTTCAAGGCAGTAACAGACCTTTAGGGGCACCTACTTTGTTGTAGGTTTTAGCATTTTTGAAATAAGTAAAATAATGCAGTGATTGTTTTCTCCTGCATTGCAATTTGATGTTCCTGTTCAAATGCTTTGTGTAAATCAATCCTGTTTTGTGTGTGAATGAGGAACGTGTGTGTTAGAAAATAAATGTGAAGGCCATCACCAGACCCAATATTCTAGGAAGGAATCAAGGACGGACATAAAGGCACCAGGAGATTGAAATACGCCCTTATTGAGGACAATATTGGGGACAGAGGAGGACAAATTCATGACTCTAAAAAATGTGGCAGGCACCCATCAATGGAGACAAGATAGCTGTAATCAAAACCAGCATGGGGTAACTCCCTATAAAACAAAAAGAAAAAGAAAAACAAGCAAACAAAAAAATCTAAGAAGACAAGCACTCTTCAAATGGCAATTGATTACAGCATAACAGTGCAAAACTCTTGGTCCCAATGAACAAAGATCACTGTATTAACAGGGTGCCTTGCCATAAAACTTTGGGTTCGTTCTGCCAAAACTTCCCCGGAGCATCATGTTGCGACCAACAGAACCCAGCTCCTCTCTACCTGTAATCAACCTAGCTGACCACTAGATTGATCCGGACTCTCAACTGGTAACTATAACATCAACTGATGGGACACTGTGTGTGTGTGTGTGTGTGTGATTGAATGCATATGCTAACTGTATCTCTAATAAACATGTTATATTGCCTTTTCCTCTGAAAAAAATTCCCTGTGCTTCTTATAAGCATAACACTCTCTCTCACAATGCTTTGCTATTGACAAGCAGCAAACCTCTCCAGGTGCTGTTATCACTCAGCACAACAGCATGTGGAGCCCCACACACAGCGAGACTGCATGAATGCTCCCAGAGCCACTCATTAATCACACTAAGAAAGACACCAGCCAAATCTCCCCAGAGCCCAGCCTTGTACCTCAGGAATCTACCATCTTTTGCAGCTCAAGACCCTTTATTCAGCAATGCAAGTTTACTAATTGGTTCACCACTTCATCACTGGAAAGTGGATATATGCCACCCTTGTAAACCTGAGCAGATTTACCAAACACTTCAGGCAAACTCACTGGTAAAGAAAAACAGTAAAATAAGTTTATTGATTACAAAAGATAGGCAAAAAGTCAGAGTGGTTACCAAAAGAAAATAAAGTATTAGCAGCCAGTCTAAACTCTCAACCCTATTAAACTGGGCAACATCTAGATTAAGCAGTTTTTCTCAGCCCACTGGATATTGCAGTTCATAGTACACAGCTTTAACCCTTGAAACTTGGGCCAATCTCCTCTATTTGAGTCTTCGGTCTTCTGAGTGTCCTTGTTGCTTGCAGCATAGATGGGGAGAGGAGAAAAGGCCAAGAATGGGGCCATTGTGCTCTGTTTTATACCCTTAGTCCATGTGATTGGAGAACACAAGTCCAGGCATGTCTGGTGGGCATTGCTGAGTCAGAAGGTGTCTCCTGAGAGTGAGTCATTGAATTGTAACTTTTCTGCCAGACAATTACTGGTGGTGTCTGTTCAGCACCTACCCAGGCATTGGTTACCTCTTCCCTTGTGATAGTCTTTGGAGAGCTAGTATCTGGGTGCTTCCCAGACCCAGAGCATATTTTAGTGAAAACCATACAACACAATTCATATAATTTAATGATACACATTTAGATGGAACAATGGCTAACAGCAGATCATAACCTTTCCCATGATACCTCACATGGCATGCTTTATATGTAATATTACAGTTACATGTAAATGAAGAATATGTGGGGGTACAGGGCACTCCTTCAAGGTATAGAATGTCATAATGTAGTAGTATGTTTTTCCTGTTTCAGCTATCAGTACATCTGTGACAAGGTGTTCACCCCACACTTGCCCTGAAAGGGTAAATGCAGACTAAGAAGGGGATTCATTAACCCAACAGGCCAGAGCGGAGGGGAATCAGGTGGCTAAGCAATCTCTTGATTGAATGAGGAAGCCCACTGAGGAGGAATGAGCTCGGCTGAGACTATAAAGACATGAAATTGGAAACAGAAGAGGCTACTGGGAAAGTCTCTAGTCACTCCATGGGAGAAGAGAGGTGTGTTTGGGCTGGCAAACCAGAGAGGGGGAGAAGCAGTGGCAGATTAGCCATTGGGACACAGGGGCTGTGCTCAGGGGCCTTGACCAATTGGGGGTTCCTGAAAAAATGGGCGCTCCTGCACCATGACCCACTCCGCCCTACCAGTGCTCCAGCTGGGGAGTAGGGTTGGTGTGCGGGGGCTTGCCCTGTTCTGCCCTCCCACTGCTCCTGCCAGGGAGCTGGAGAAGCCCCCATGGCCTGACGCCATTTCCCTTGCAGGAGCACCAGGAAGGTGGGGGGACTGCAAGCGGAAGGAGTGGGGAGGGGCCCCCACGTGCTCTAGTCCAGGGCCCCACAAAAGTATAATCCACCTTTGGGGATAAGCCAGGAAAGTAGGATAGGATTCAGGGAAAGACAGTAAGGTCTAGAAGGGAACACATCTTAAATGATGGCTAGAGGGTCCCTGAGCTGGAACTCAGAGTAGAGGGTGGGTCCGGGTTTCCCTGCCAGCCACTGAGGGAGTTGCACTATGCATCAGTAAATGGGAAGATTGTCTAGGACTGCCTGTGAGGAAAAGCTTTCCAACCTCCGAAGAAGAAACCATTTGGTGATTGAGCCAAGACACAAAGAGGAGACAGTGGTTCCTAGAGTGAGAGAGGGGACTGCAGACTAGATAGACCATGGGAAGGGGCTTCAACCTCATGAGCTAATCCCCAGAGTAGCCTGGAGGTGGTGCTTCCCCTCTGGTGAGTGGACCATTCTGTCACAACCTTCTACAATTTAAAGAATTATTGACGGATTGGGTAGTTCATCACAGTTGGAAGATATATTTCTTTAAACACCATGGGCTCAATTTATCCAGTGAGTATTACACCAAGGATTAATTTGGTTTTCTATGTAACATCTGTAGGTAACATTAGACATTAGGTGTTTTCTAGGTTAAATTTACTTGAAGACATGAAATGATAGGACTTCGTTTTCTACAAAGAGTTGATTTGTTTATTTACAAGACAGATTTTCTAGACAATGTGTCACTTTTAATGTATGGGGTTGATTTTCATCCTTCAGTATGTGTGTTGGGGTGAATTTCATCCTTAGGGATTAATGTTCTCATATGAATTAGTAAATATTACCATGTTTTATATCTTCCTAAACCATATGTAATGCATTGTCTTATTAACAACACAAACCAATTAGATACTACTAATGCATCATTTTTTTTTCCACAATCCCTTTCGTTTTACTTGGCCTTCGTCTTAATAATCCAAAGTGCCTTTATTTAGCTGTCTGACATGCATATTAAAGACTTTATTTAAGATGCATAAATGAGGATATAAACTTTTCCAATGTAGAAAAAAGAACCCAAAACCATATTTAAAACAAAGCAAATCAAATCTAGCTATTAGATCATTACATTAGTGGTCGGAATATTTCAAATTAAAATATATAAAATTGTATATATATAAATATATATAAGGGAGAAGAACAGAATCTCTCTATTCATTACAGCCAGTTCCCTGGTGGAAACTTTATGTAAACTGAAGTCTTATTAAAGCTACAAGGGGGATTTAGATGGCCCAATGGAATATAAAGCAAGCCAGTGCTGTAATACAGTAAACGTATATGTCACCAAAGAATCAGTATTTCATGACCAATCAATTTATTGCATTACTACTCAGAGGCAACATTTTATTAAAATGATATTTATTCTAATTTTATAAATTAAATACACTTTACATCATCTGCTTAATGATGATTACATGCAGTTAAATACTGTACCATTCTTTTTACTTACCCACAAATGATCCTTTTATAAACATAAATGTCTCAGACATAGAATAGCATTTATGTTGCCTATCCATGTGGAAAAAATGCAATATTCCACCTGATCCTAAAAAAAGGGCAGTGGATGAAGAAAACCTGTTCAACTACCCAACCTCCAATTCCTAGGCAAAAGCATTGAAAAAGCAGTGACAACCTAACTCCAGGTTTCAGAGTAGCAGCCATGTTAG
Source organism: Caretta caretta (assembly GCF_965140235.1). NCBI lineage: Eukaryota > Metazoa > Chordata > Testudines > Cheloniidae > Caretta > Caretta caretta. The sequence continues at coordinate 93,632,352 of NC_134209.1, read as the reverse complement.
TCTGTATTTGTAAAAAGAAAAGGAGGACTTGTGGCACCTTAGAGACTAACCAATTTATTTGAGCATAAGCTTTCGTGAGCTACAACTCATTTCATCAGACTTCAACCTAGCTCCAGTGTATGACATATGCCAACAATCTGGATGGATTTAAAATTGGGCTCCAGACTGGGATACAGCACAGAGGCAGCTTTTGTAGCACTAAAAGATTGCCATCATGTCAACAGAAGGAGCCACATTTCAGTTCTCATATTATTCAACTGTTCTGCAGTTTTAAATAGACATTCACTAAGCCCTACTAACTCACTTACATGACATGGCTGGAATAGTTGAGAATGCATTATACTGTCTCCAACCATTCCTCTCCAAAAGGACCCATGGAGTGATAATGGGCAACTGCTCTTTTCCCCCAAAGGAATGCCTGTGGAACACTGTCTCCTGTTTTATCTCCACTTGAGTATGTAAATGAGATGAGGTGGGGAGATGGAAAAACACCATGGGCTCCATTAGCAACAATTAATATTTCATTTTTCAATAATGTAACCAGTGGAATTGCAAAGATGTCACATTTCTCAAGGGAAATTAGCTCCTTGATGAAGAGACACTTAATCCAGATAAGGCCAGAAAGGGGAAACAGTTCAGTGTACTAGCCAGGACACTGCTCTTCCATGAAGAGCACAACATCTGCCATACCCTTTGTCAAAGGAATTTGATCTCTCCCAGTCCTGATAACTCTTCATGTAGTCTTTACAATCAAGTAGCTCTAATGATCCAAAATGCCTCCTCAATGGGCTGGGACATCATGAGCCACAAGCCTTGGGCTGTGTGATCCAACAAATGGATCCCAGTGCACTTCCCTTGCCAGTTCATGGCCATGAGCCTGATCTTCAGTGTTCTCATTGCGTCAGGGCTAGCTACATCAGCAATTGCCTTTTCATTCATGATATGACAATTCAGGTGCACTTCTCTGGGATAAAGGGCACACAAGCCCAGGGGGTAGCAGATAGGAGGAATCCATCTGTGGAGCAACTTCCTCAGGTCAAACTAATCCAGAGTCCAATCCTCAACTCTAGAGCTGCTTTTGAATACAATGAGTGGCTGAAGGAAGGCCAGATCTTTGTGATGTTTCATAAAAAGTTAAATCACTTTATGCTTAGGATTTTGGCACTGACGGCACATATGGAATACCTCTGGCCACTCCAAATCTGCTTGTAAGAGAGTCCAGGTTTCTGACCTGTATACCAATACAGATAATACACAGGTTTGATAGATCCTGAACTTTGTCTCAGCACAAAGATGTTTTTGCATTCATAAGCGAGACATGGACTTTATGCAGGAAGCAGCAAGGCCTGTTAGGATATGTCTACACTGCAGACACCCATGGCTGGCCCAAGCCAGCTGACTCAGGCTTGCAGGACTCAGGCATAGAATTCTAGGACCCTTCAAGGTGGGAGGGTTCCAGAGGTTGGGCTCCAGGCCAAGCCCAGAAGTCTACACTGCAATTAAACAGCCACTTAGCCCAAGCCCCAGGGAGGTTTTATTTTCAGTGTAGACATACCCTTAGTGGAAGAACATTCAGTTTTCTGTGACTGTTTGAACTCCTGATACATGAGTGGCAACGTGTATTTAGTATTTTCTTTTCAAAATAGGGACAAAATGGAAAGAATAAGTGTGGGAGGTGGGGGATTCATGAGCAAAAGGGCTGTGTGGTGATAAAATTTTGGTTGGGGAGGGGAACCGCTTGACTGAAAAAATTGGCACCCATACTTGTATCTCGCAGTTCCTCTTGAAATAAATCTGGTGCTGTTTGTAATGCAATTTACTAGATTTGATTCCCCATCCTGAGTCCCAACTATGAATTTCAGTTAAAGTAAGTGTGGCTGCATGTATATGAAGCTACTAGGTTCAAGACATTCTCTAATCACTGAAGTTTTAGTTCACTACAAATAAATGCTACTTCCTTACGAAAGAAGCTTGTACAAGTCTGTAGAAGTGCCATAAATATAGAGCTGACTTCAGTGGGAGCAGGACTGACCTCAGAAGTTTCAGGGGTCAGAATTCATACAACAGAAATAGTTTACCAATAATATAAGTAAGTTCTTTTTTTTTTTCCTCTTGAGTGTAGCTATACGTCAGGGACAGTGTGAAAAAAGTAAGATTCTCATGTATATGCCATAAGCTATTGTTTCACGGTCTATGGTTGTTTCTTGCAGGCTGCTGTTCAGACAACAAATTATGCTACAAATCACACCACTGTAAATCCTGAGTGCCTTGATTCAAGAGAAAAGATCTGGGGCCAATTCTGCTCTCAGTTATACAACTGTAAATCCAAGGTGTTCCAGGATCTTGAGATAATCTTGAAATGGTAGCCAAGTAAGATCATAGTCTATGGATTTATGTTTGGATTTATGAGTTGTTGTTTTTTTAAATAATACCTGTATGACTGGAAATCCATTTTGAAAATGATGGATTTACTGTTTTGCAATGTATTGTCATTTGCATTTCTGTAATTAAGATTTAGTGTGTAAAAAGACTGTTTATGTTTACAATCCAAGGCCCCAATTTAGATAGGTATTCAAGCACATCCCTAATTTTAAGTATGTGAGTTGTCCCACTGACTGCAATGGGAATATGCATGTGCTTAATTACCTTCCTGAGTCACATCCTACAGGCCTTACTCAAAGCTCATTAAAGTCCAGTGTTTCAATTTACTTCAGTGGGCTTTGGATCAGGTCCTAATTATGGATAAGATATAACTGGTTGGTGTAGCATACAACAGCCAGGGGAAGGGGGAAGACAAGGGTTACCATTATAGGAATGCATGACCTGCCGTCACTAAGTGCAGAAATCTACAAGCTAGCTAGATGCTTAAGTTCTGAACTGGCTTTCAAAGTCATTTGTGGCAGTAAGTAGTTTGCAAAGTTGAAGCTAGCTACTGGGCAGTTTATTATACCTGAATAATCGATTGAATTCTTATTTCTGTTTCCAAAACAATTAACATTTTAGTACTCAGTTTCTGAAGCTTGATATTCTATATCAAAGTATTTTGTGTTTGAAGCTATAGGGAAACTGCCGGCAGGTAATTAGGATGGCCTTGTAAAACAGGGTCAGCATATTTTGAGTGAAAATAACATTTCAATAGCATGAAGTAAGTGTCTGCATTCCTCCCCTCTGTTACTTTGGACAATGGTAATATCAGTGCCACTGATGCCAGATTTCAGAGTAATGAGGCTACTAGTGCTTAACTGATAATGAAGTGAGGGGGAAGGAAGACACAAAATAGCTTAACCAGATGGAATATTGTAATTTCATAGCCTCTGCCTCCTAAGAAAAATAAAAAAAACAGGGCCAGAATAAAATACTGTCACTGGAGAAACTGAATGCTGTATTTGTTTGACTGTAGCTTAACAATCAACATTATAAATGACAGCATAGGAGCTGTTTTACTTGCTGAGTCAGAGACAAAACTGGTCCAGTTTCTGAAATATGTTGAACAGAAGAGAATTTTCAGACATACCAATCTTTGAACTTTCCAGTCTGGGAATGTTGTTACAGTGTTTATTTTGTGTATGAATCATTTTGGTATCTAAGGTCCAATTGCTTGTTATCCACCAGATCAAATATCATCGACATTTATAGTAAACTTCCTCCTCTCTGATCTCCAAGACAAAACTCTTACTCACATAAATGAGCTGTTGTGAAACACCTGCCTAACTGGTGCCCTGACTACATGCCCAGCCCTGTGTCCATCTGTTTTCCCACCAGCATATATTTTACAGAATGTGTCAGAAGGTGGACTGCAAATTTCAGGAAATCCTGAAACTTGTCATGTACAGGGCATTTCAGATGCCTCCAAATTTACTCTATTCAGTTGCCAGACCCTGCAAATCAACTGAAAATGCCTCAAAATAAAAATCATACAAAAACATATGGGCAACATTCATATTGTTTACCTTCTTTGGAGGAGGCACAGTATTTAGTAACAAATGAAAACTACTAACCTAAAATGTATATTATTAACAATTGCAAAACAGTTTTCAAATGTACTTGAATTGAAATTCAGACAACTTAACATTTCATGCCAGATATACAGACCATTTCCACGATGTGTATGGCTTAGAGAGAGTAAAAACTACTGCACCATAATACTGCAACTGCTACGATTTACAGAGGAGGCTTCTCAAAGAAGGTATAATTTGCCCGCTGGGCTTTTTTGCCACTTTTTTGCTCAGATTATTCACATATGGTACAACTTTGAGAGGAAAGAAAATGAGCTTTTCTCCTTGGGACAAACAGGCTAAGAGCTTCACTAATTTAATTTTATTGGCAGAGTATGTCTATATTTTGTTGACATCAAACTGGAAGTGTTTGCAGGCTGAAGTTAAAGGGAGTAGCATATACCAGCTGCTGAGGTTTTTGGCTTTTCCCTTTATATATGCCATAGCAAACCCGGCTAGACCTACATCTGAATGGATATTTGTTCCCCTAGATTAGTGTCACAGTAGCTTTAGCTCCCACAATACCCAGCACAATGTTATCTTTCCTGGGGCCTCTAGGTGCTACTGTAATGTAAACAATAAAAATAATTGGATCTGCATTACTGTCTGAAAATATAGTGAATCTCAACATACAAGTTTCATTTAATAGAGAAGACCCACAGAGTCATTGGGGTCTGTGGATTTCTTTGCATGTATATTTGAGGAGAAATGAGGACCTGTGGGTTTATGTCACAAGGGACCCTGCAAAGTTTTCTCTTTTCCATTTTTATGGTTCTGTGATTATAAAAGATCTGTTAGATCATGTGGTCCCTCTTCTGCACATACAGAAATAAGACGTACACCTTGGTTACTCTTTCTTTAGTTATTAACCCTTAATAAGAGCTGGTGCATATTAGTAGGCACATGGTCATTGTTATCATTTTACAACTGTACTTTCAAATTATATTGCAGGTATTTTTAACATCAAATATGTGGCTAATAATACTTACATTTATAGCACCTTACACCCTGAGATCTCAAAGCACTGTCCTCCTCCTCTCCCTTCATTCTTTTATTTATCACACATACTTGTTCTACCTAGTTTCCATTTACAGCCTGATCCTGCAATGAGACATGTGCAGGTGGACCCTTGTGTCCATACACAACCACACTGACTTTGATGGTTCTCTGCCTGGGCATGAGAATCTACCTGCTTGCACCTCATTGCAACACCAGGCCCTTAGACGGTCAATCTTTCAGGGCAGAGACTGATTTACAAAGTGCATAGAAAAATGAGGCCCCAATCCCATGAGAAAGGTACCTCAGCGTAACTGAAATATAAATGATAGATTGTTTATTTTTAATCTATCTCTATGCAATAGGTATTGCATGTATTTTTATGGATGTGTAAACTGAGAAATTAAATAGCTGGTCACAAAAGGAGTCAATATCAGACCCACAAAAATGAACAAAGGTGTCATAATCTTATTTCCCTGCTCCTACTGCTAGATCACAAACTTCCATTCAAATAAATAGTTAATCAGATGAAAGCATTTGCTGTATCAAAAGGACTTAACAGAAATATTAATAACACTTCTCAATTATATAGCACTTCACAGTTTCAGAGTGTTAGCTAAACAATAGGTAATGACAAGATGATGGAACAAGCTTACCTGCAAATCTGTGGACTAAATTCTTTTCTCAGTTGCACCAATTTAACTGGAGAATAAAATGAGAGATGATTCTGGTTGTGCTTTCAAAGTGATTGTGGCAAGATTAAAATTAAGTATGCCTTTGCTTTGGTTCGTTGTCTTTTATGACATCACTGAATTAAAAATGTTTAATATTTTCCTATTTCCATATTGCACATACAGTAAGAGAAGCAACTGGGCATCTTGTAGTGAGATGGGACACATTTTAAAGAGCAAACCCCTTGCAGATAGAAGTTTCAGTGCAATGTGAATGACTAAAAGTATAACTAAAAATCAAAATGTTACTTAATTGTTTATTTATGGTGAAAATGTTAATTGTCTGCTGCCTTATATGTGCCATATAATAGGATTGCTTAATTAAGCTGTGAAACTGCTCGCTTTCTTAAGGTGCAAGCTCAAATAATTAAAACTCTGACAGAATGTTAACAAAACTTTCCTACAATTTGTACTCAGAGAATAGTACTTTGGATTTCCTTCTCTCTGTCTCTGTCTCTGTCTCTCTCCTGTGAATAATATGTGATTTCTACCATAAAGGAAGAAAGCAGGGGACAGGCTTTGGCTGACTACTGATATCTTGTGAGCCAGATTATCATGTGGATTTGAATGTATTGTGGGGGAATGAAAGGGCTACATCAGTCTGAGTGAGTTGCAGTGATCCTCTCAAAGCCTTATTTGCATCTGCCAGCACTAAACCAGGCAGCAGGAACCCTCAGTACTGCCAGGAAATCAAGTGGCCTCTAATTGCTTATATGTTGCTGGCAAGTTCTTCAAAAACATCTAGATCATGTATAGTACATCCCAGACCCCTGAGAGATGCCATTGTCACGTCTGCCTCTACAAGTGGCAGCAGAAAACAAAATGAAGTTTAGAAGGGAGGAATACAGAAGAAGAAAAGAGGAAAAAACAGACCCTGATTCTTATTTACATCAAGTCCCCTTTGTTGCTTTCAGGCACTATAAAGGTGCTATAAAGTAGATGTAAATTACAGTAACACTGTGTTTTAAAACTCATGGCTGTGAGTGTCAGAGCCTATATCTACAGACTTGGAGTCATGGGCTTCATGCTACAGTGCTAAAAACAGCAGATGTTGCAGATGTGTAGGTGTTGTATCTTGGGCTGCTGCTCGGGTTCTGAAACTCACCTCTATCCCCAAGCTTCAGAGACCTATCTCCAGTCAGAGCCTGAATGTCTACACCACTGTTTTCAGCACCACAGCACAAGCCCCCTGAGTCTGAGTCTGTAGACTTGGACTCAAGGGCAGCAGAGCCTTCCTCTAAGGGGGGAGGGAACAGGGCTCCAACCCTCCTCTTCCCCTGAGACCACATCCCCACCTCCCCTGAAGGCCCAGCCCCAGCCAAGCCAGAAGTGGAGTAGGGTTGGGGACACTGTTCCCTGTAAGCTGTGCATGTGTGCGTGTGCACACAGATCCTAAACACTGTGCACACGGCAAAACACCACGTGCACAAAAATTTGCACAGAAGCACAAAAATTTGTACAGAAGAAATTTTTTGTGCACACGGCCTGTCAAAAATTAGAGGGAACATTGGTTGGAGAACCCAGCCCTTCCTTCCTGCCTGCCGGGGAGGTGGGGAGGGAGGGAGGGACACAAAAGCAGCCCCCTGCTCATGTCCCCACCCAGTGCAGGTGGAGGGATCCAGGCTCTCCACAGCTGCTCTTGCGCCCCTTACATTGACCCAGCTCCAGCTAGGGGGCAGGGCCACAGTTCTGTAGCCTGGCCATGGTAAGAGCAGTGCGAGCAGCTCTGGGGAGCCATGGCACAAACCCTCCACCTGCCCTAGGTAGGGATCCCAGGGGCGGGGACATGGGCTGGGGTTGCTCGGGCTCCCCGCACTTCAGGCAGGTGGAGAGTCTGCTGCAGGTCCCCACAGCTGTCTGCAGCTCCAAGGCCCACCCCTCAGCTGGACCTGGCTTGGGGTAAGATCTGCCCAGCTGTGAGGAGCCGACATGGACCCTCCTCCTCTATCTGCCTTGGGTAGGGAGCTCAGGGGGTGGGAACATGGGGGGCGGGGAGGAGAAAGAGAAGGGGGCAGGATCCACCATGCAAAAAATGGATGGACCACACCTGTCAACTTTCAAAAAATGGGTGGACCATGACCCCCTGCCCCTCCCCTGTTCCAACACCACTGCCTGGGCTCTGACACTCACTGCACGTGTTTTAAAACACAATGTAGACATACTCTTCAAGGCCAGAGTAGTGTAAATATGACTTAGTATAAATGAGAATCAGGCTCATATACTTTAAATACAAAAAAGTGAAACAACAAGCGAGTTGGAGATACATGAAGAAGAAGAAATTTTGAGCAAGAAAAAGAAGAGTTTGGAAACATTCAAAAAAGAGAAGTGAAGGAAGAAATAAAAAAGATGAAAGACTAAATAAATGAGAGAACGGAGTGCCTGGCTCTCATAAAGAAGAGCTGTGTGACTGGTCATCCAATTCAGATGACATCGTTTCTGTTCCCTGACTGGATAACTTTGTTTAACAGGAGCGGTACTTGTTGTACTATGTGGCTTTGATTCTCTCAGTGACAGGATGGAAGCACTTAAGAGAGATAAGCAGGCATAAGGAATTTAATGAGGAGATTTTTATACCTGGCTAAGTATAAATATGCAAGATTTAAAAATACATTGGTTCCTTACTGACTGCGTGAGAGACAAAAACACTAGCCAGATTTATAAGCTGCTTATAAAACTCTACATTTTCTCTTTTCACATTCGCACAAATTAATTGTGTTGATGTGTTTGTGCTTATTCCAATTAGCCAAGGACTTAGTCTCATAGTCTTGTCTGCCTCATTGTGTTAATTGACTTGCTGCCTTCCAGACTTCTCTTCAAGAAACAGGGGGGAGTGGGGAACTGCTGACCAGCATCCTCTGCCATGTGCAACAATATTTCATATACTTACCAAGTGCGTTGACTAATTTGCTATGCGTTTTTTGTTACCCGTCACTGCAATCACTGTAACATTTTATTCGTAGTCACATGTAAGCTTGACCCAAATGGAGTTGTCATGTAGCTTTGTCCATCTGCAGTGATTAACTGCACTGGTGCCAGGTCTCTGACCTGAGGTTTGGATAGGGAAAGAGCACACCGAATATAAGAACAGCCATACTAGGTCAGACCAAATATCCATCTAGCCCAGTATCCTGTCCTTTGACATGAGCCAATCAGCTTCAAAGGGAATGAATGGGTAGGATAAGAAGCCATTTGTCCCTGGACCCTCGTCCTCCTGCTCATACTCCAGATATTTAGCTTCACACTCTTGAACTGAAGCATGGGCAAAGTGGCTCCAAACTACATTAATCCAGGAAGTCACTAGATGGTGATTTTATAATTTGTTTAATTGAATGTATAGATAGTTAGGTACCTGAGAAATGCTGGTCACTAGCTGTGATGTAGTTTCCTATAGAAACTGTGCACATTACCAGTAAAAGTTACTCATTGCTTGAGTCTCTGTTTCTGAATCATTTTTTAGGTGTAGAGTTACTGCCAACAGGATAAACTCACACAAACATAACAAAAATATTATATATAGCATCCTATGCCCTCTGTGTTGTCCCTCCTCCCCCTCATTACTGCTAATTATGATTAAATAATTGTTGATTTTTTTAAGTCAACTTCCTATGACTCTTCCTATGACCTGCAACTTCACTTGCAATAACAAACCAGTAGCATGACCAGTTGAGTACTTCCTCTAAAGATGCTTTAAAGGGATTTTCCAAATGATAAGATTTTCATGTCTTTAGGTAGGCTGGGGAGCTACAGCAGAGCATTTGTTCCCTTCCTGCATCCATTTGTAGTACAGCTTTCAACTTCTTTCTCTTCATAACAGCAATCTAGGCAAAGGCTGCCTTCGCTAGCTGCATTGCAGAGGCCATGCACTTTGTGTCCTAGGTGAGGATGTTTCAGCATGTGTGCTTCTCCAGGAGCCCCAGAAGAACTTGCACATTCAGCTGTTCCAGGAAAAGAATGGTGACATATTATCTATACACATAGATCCAGTGGTTAATGCAGAAAAAAAACACCAGCTACCAAATGAAGAGGTTAGCCATTTCCCTTATCCAGATACCAAAGGGGTCATCATCACTGAAAAAGTGACCTTTGCTGGTATTAGGACTTATTATTACATATGCTATTATTACGTACAGCTAGGGAACCTCTTCTACTCATTGCAATAACTTTTCCCCCCTTTTACCAGGTTGTCTTTGAAGTATTCTGCAGTACAGCACTTATTTAGATCACATTTACTTAATTCTGAACCACGTTAGGATTTGCATCTAGCAAAGATACTTAGAGAAGAAAATGTTTGTTCTGTCCGGACCCTCCTTCCCCCATCCCCATACGTACAGAAAAATGGAGAGCGGGAGTGGGGGCAATTTACAAGGCAAAATACCTTAGGCTGCCTCAAAAGCAGGCTTTAGATGAAGGACAAAGCAATTTTCCCCATCTTAAAAGTCATAAGTGCTATTTGTTGCTTAATATCAAAAGTAGAATCTAACACGATGGGCTGTAAAAACTGGATTCCTGGCCATGAAGTAAATGACAGTTACCTGTTTTCATGTAATTCAAATGATAAATTAAATGGTAGCAGGTTATTTTACACAGGCACAAATCCTGGCTTTGAGGTATTAACTACAACCCATTCCTGTGCTACTGTTTCAGAACAGGGGAACTCCACTGCAGCTGGTTAAAAGGATGCCTTCTTGGAAGGAAAATAGGTATTCTTTAAATAAGTCTATTTCTTTAACAGGTATCTCATGTAAGGTGGTGCCACTGTTCTTTGACTTTCCCAAGTAGTTTGCTATGAAATACCTATGCAACATTTCATGTCAATGCACTAGGCCTGGATCCACAAAGGCATTGAAATGCTGAACTTTTAGGTACCCTGAAAAATCACTGAAACAGCACAGTGATCCTTAAAGCTTAAGTTAGGCACCGAGGCTCCTCATAAAATGAAAGGGAAGAGACAAGTGATTTATAACGTGATCCACAAAAGCCAGCCAGTAGGCAGGGTACAGCCTAAGCTAGACAATGGAAGATGCTGATGAAAGAGGTGTGTCCTAAGCCCTGTTTCTCTCAAGGAGATAGGCACCTAAATCAAGGCTGCAAGGATTCTGAGGCAGCTTAGGTACGTAAGTCGTTTCTTGTGAGAGTGAGTTAGGCAGGCACCTAACTCCACACAGAACAGGGAGGGAGGAGGAACAGGTGATGCCCACCTTATAACTTTTAGCCACTGGTTAGAGCACTCACCTGGGATGCAGGAGATCCAGGTTCAATTCCCCCATATGCTTGCTGGGGAGAGAGGATTTCAACAGGAGTATTCCCCAGCTCTCAGAAACATTCCCTATCCACTGAGCTATAAGAATTTCTGATGTGGGGCTTGTGACATTAAGCACCCCTGTATTTACACACTACTGCAACTACTGATGTTTATATAAAATATGCTATGTAAATTACCATTTGAACACTAATAATACACTGGTCATCAATAGCACTGTAAAATGCATGTGTTAACCTCATATGTGAAGTTATGAACTGCCTCTGTATAATGTTACCAGAACTTGTTAAAGACATAGACAGCCTAACCTGGGTAAAGGAGATAAACATGTCTGTCCTAGACAAAGGAAAATGGGTTTACCTCAGTTTACATATTACTCATAAGCAAAGCTACTGAGGTAAATCAGTTGGGTTTTCTTGAGCCAGAACTTGAGCAAGACCGATAATTAACTTGGCTCCTGCATCCCACCGAAACATAGGAGACTGACTCTCCAGGAGGTCTACCTTACTTTGAAAACAAAGACAATTCTTTGGGAATATAAGGGACATTATTTCTCTGAGTGCTCCACTTCAGGGAAGATGGGTTTGGGGAAATTCGGAACTGGGGGTGTGTTTGCGGCACTTGGCTAGGAGTAACCAAGGCTGGTGGATACCAGAGTCTGGCTGTGGTTTAACAAGTAGACTGCTGGAGTCAGAATTGCTGTATCAGGGCTGCTTAACAGAGAGACACTCAGTGCATGCTTGTATGCTGTCTTGAAGTGTCCAGAATGGGATCTACACCAGCAGAGCATGTTAAGGCACATAGGGTTACAGGAGGAGCTGTGGTACAACTATATTATATATTATAGGATTGGCTTCAAGCATTGTTTTTGGTGTGAGGTCTAAGATGCAATTCAGCTCATGTAATTGACTGGTCCTTTGGAACTGGGATTAACCTGACTATTATTGTGATTTTTGGTGTAAGGGGCCATTTACCAGAAAGGCAAATTTGCCTGGGTGGCAAGATAGACCAGAGTACCTCAGGGGAACTGTCTGTGACTCCATAGTTAGGCTGCTATCATTCTTGAGGAGTTCACGCTTGTTACTTGGTTGGTGAAATCTAAGTATAGAATTCACAACCAATTTGGGGTTCATGCCCTGCTTCTTGATAGTCTGCACTGAGGTTGTCACTGATGCTCGTGAATTACTCCAGACAGCTTGACACCTGGGTCTTGCATCTCATGGGTGGATGCCTCAACCACTGGACTATGGAGTTATTTTCACTCGTTCTCACTGATTCTGTAAATATTTATACAAAGTGGAATAGCTTCAGGGAGCCCTTCATCAGATTATCCCTTGGCTCAATCATTAAAGCCCTCTCTTCAGCAGTGAAAGAACCCCATTCAAATCATTTCTCTCCCTCTACATCATCAAACCATCATCATCATCAAACACATATAGTTTACTGAAGATTATTGTGTCAGTCAGGGTGGATGGCATCAGGCCAAGCATCAGGTAGTGAAGCTCCAGATCTGACTCAATCCTACAAATCCACACATCTCTGTGAGTGGCGCCAAGTAGGGGCAGGGTGTGCACTCCTTCCCATGTTGATGGACAGTTTGAGATCCCAGTGTCCTGGGGTGATTTGTCCATCTTGGTGACATGGCCAAAGAGCATGCAATACTGCTTTTGAATATAATGAGTTATTGAGGGAAGGCCAGATCTCTGCAAAATTATGACATTTTGCACAAATTCAAACTACTTTGGATTTGGCGCTGACAGCACACATGAAATGTCTACCTGTAAAAGGATCCAGGCTTGTGATCCATATAGTAATGCAGGTAATACACAGATTTAATAGACCCTGAACTTTGTCTCACAGCAAAGAAGTTTTTGCTCCATAAGCGAGACTAGACTTCATACAGGAGGCAGAGAGACCTATTCCCCCTTACCCAAGGGAAGAATTGACCTTGGGTGTTTCTCATCTCAGGTGAGTGCTCTAATCACTGAGATAAAAGTTAGAAAAGGTGGGCACCATAACCACCACCTCCTCCAGCAAGATTTTTTAATAGCACCTGATCTGGTAGGAGGCCTCTGAGCACACCAGCTGGATTGGGGCCCCAGGTGAGATAGGCACTCTCCTCCCCATCTCCGACAGCTTCATGGATCGGTCTGGGGCTTAGGCATAACATAGGAATCCAGAAACTTAGAGGAAGGCAGCAGTGCACATGCCCAAAGGCTGACACATAGGTGCCTAGGAAACTTTTACTCTGGACATGTAGGCACCAAGTGAGTTTAAGTGTCTACAGAGTTAGGTGGCAGCTGAGCAGGAATTTTGTGGATCACAGTGGAGCCTAAAACTGGGATATAGGGGGCGTTTAGGTGCCTGAGTATCTTTGTGGATCTGGTCCTAACTGTTTAAACATCTCTAATGCACTCAGTTACAGAAATGAATCCATAGGTTTGCATCAAGTAGGTGGTTAGTGAATAAATATTCAGAATGAAATTAATCTGACTGGATAATCTACGTGTAAAGCTTCAAATTTTTGCTATTGCCTACCTGTTTTGCAACTGTTCTTTGCTTCCAGTATGAAAAAAATGCAGAAACAAACACATTGGTTTGTTTGTTTCTCTCAACATTAATCCACAACTTGCTGCATGAAGTGACAGTCTGACTGTTTTTTTAAACACTTGTTATTACCATTAGCAAGCATTACTAATATTCATAAAGGCTTCACAACATAGCATACAAGAATTACAATGTTAATTTTTAAATGAAACCCAAAGGCAAGTTTAATTTTAATTTCATGGTGAAAGACTTCAGAGGCTTGTCTCAGGGAGGGATGTTGATATTAAATGTATTACTTAATAAAGACTGATGAACACATGGAATGATGTTTGTCAATGAGGGTTTGTCAGTTTTTCTTCTTTTCTTCACAAGCTAATGGCATGTAATTCATAACCCATCTCTAATGATGCAAGAATTCTGGCATCACACATGATGCCACAATCTTAGTTCAGCAGTATTAGGCAATCATGCAAGTGTGGCACATTAACAGGAGATGAGCAAGACTTACCGGACTCAAACACAAAGTCATCAACTTGTTAAATAAAATGAGAGAAAGCTTACAAGTAATTTGATTTCTCAGAGGGGACTTACTCTGCAGGAAAAGTCCTCAATTTCAGAGGCAGAGATAAATTAAAATTAGAGTGAATAATCTGGTAGAGAAACACTCCATACCAGTTAAGCATAAAGACCATAAAAGAATTATAGTGCATTTTTAGTTCAAATCAAAGAAGGATCAAAAACAGAATCTAGAATCCAAGATCCTTCATATTTCAGAGGGCAGGGTGTTGGATCAGTATCCCTGGATTCAAACCTGCCCCTTTGATTTTGGTTCTAGTTTGGATCCAAATCAAAATGGGGCTTTTCTTCCCCCTCAAGTTAGATGTAGAAGAACATTGCAAGAGAACAGCTGTTCTCTGAGAACTCAACCTAACAATAGGCTTCTGATCTAAATCAGGATATGTCTACACTGCAGCTGGGAGCATATTTCCCAGGGCAGGTAGACAGACAGACACTAGCTGTGTTTGAGCTATTGTGGTAAAACTAGCAGTGTAGTCAGGGGTTGCACAGATGGCAGTTCAGGCTAGCTGCCCAAGTATGTACCCGAGGCAAGGTTGTACCCAGGCTTTAATCCGAGCTGACTCCTGTGATATCCCAGGATACTCTGCTGGTTTTAGCACACTAACTGTGCTTGAGCTAGAGTGTGGGCATCATTTTCTCAGCTGCAGTATAGCCATACCTTAATGTCCATAATCTCACACAAAGAGTTTGATAAATTCAGGTACTGCTAAATTCAGCCATAAAGTATATCCCTGATTTTCCTTCAAACATAAACACTAGCATTCCAGATCCAAACACTGACTCTCTGACTCATATCCATTTCAAACACGGCTCTCTATATACAGTACTAAGTACAGTAGTCATACAATGTACCCTGCAGCAGTGATTGATACGAACATGTCAGTGCAACCATCCATTTGAATGTTTATTGTATTATTTAATAAACATTTCAGAAGGAAATGTTCAGAAGGAAATGTTTGTTCAATTATTCTTTCAGATGTGCCCAGTACACACTATGCCTATTGCTATGTCCATAAAAATAGATGGCACCCTATTGCAAACACTCTATATTGCACTATAAGACCATATTTCAGTGCTTTAAATAGTTATTTGCCCACCAATACATGTTTGCAATTTCCACTGAGGCAATATGAGACAATTCACAGGTATCAGGGCCCAGAATGTGAACAGGATCCAGGGTTAGCATGTCATTTGCCTGCACACTGTAGTGGAAATATAGATTGCAATTTTTTCTACATGGCCTTATTATGCCAGCTGATTATTTTTGTTTAAATTGACTTTGTTCCTCTGATCACATAAACTACTCCTATAATTCCCATTATTTTAAAGAGGCAGTAGAATAATTTTTATCTTAGTAAACTCAGAGGCCCCATAAATGTCCTGTAATATGACATTTTCCTTCTGCAAAAGCAAATTTAGCACCAAATCTCAAAATTAGCATAAATCGATACTCTTATCTTTCAGCTGAAATGAGGGGGTACCGTCCCAGATAATATAGTTTGTGGTGAACTCACTTTCATTGCATCCGATGAAGTGAGCTGTAACTCACGAAAGCTTATGCTCAAATAAATTTGTTAGTGTCTAAGGTGCCACAAGTCCTCCTTTTCTTTTTGCGAATACAGACTAACACGGCTGCTACTCTCAAACCTTTCATTGCTCTGTACCACATTAACTGATTTCATGCTCTTCTAAAAAGTGAAATGAGGACATACATGGAATTAAGAAAAAAGTGGAGTATTTTTTCCCTTTCACTCTGTTCTCATCCTATTGGAACTCTGTACATTTTGTGAATGTGAGATAGCTAGTGCACATGAGCTTCAGATATCAGCAATGCACTAGACATGCATGGTAAAGATTGTAATGCTTTAAGTTCTTGGGTGGCAGAGATAATAACCAGACAGGTCTCATACAATGTACCACAAGGGAGATAAGAATGTTAATGAGATCACAGAGTGGTTGCACAACTTTTGAATAATAGGACATTACGTTATGCAGATTTTGCATCTAAAGAAAGAAAGATGAAGGAAAGTTTAAAAATAGAAAACCGGATTTTACCCTTCCTGTTTGAAAGGAACACTTGTTAAGACTGAAGTTATTAATTATAGCATTGTAGCAGGGCAGAAGCCATTTGCGTCACTATAGCTAAGGGAGTGTCAGCATTTCCATTATAAACCCATTTTTCAAAGATTTAAAGTCTATCTATAATCATTTACTCTGGGCTGAAACTTTGCATTAAAGGTCTAACCTGGATATTTCAAAATGTAGCATATTGCTATGTTAAATCCACATATTTCTCTTTCTAATTCAAAAAAACAATTCATTTTAATATTACAACTGTGCAAGAGTCAGGTTGTTGTTTTGTAGGGGCTTTTCAGTGGTGTCAGTTCACATGCATTTTCCCTGAGTTGTATTATGACTTGATTGTTCAGACAAATATAAAAAACAACAAAGCAAACCCAGCCAAAACAATCAAATGTGACACGTCTTCTACTTCACATCGTATACCAGACTACTTTCTACCACAGATCCCTCCCCAAATAAGATTTAGGGCCCCACAACCTCCTTACACAGGATTATCTTCTTTGGGCAGCTTGCAATACCCCTTCATCTCTGATGTCTTTGGTATGGCCACTTAGCTCCCTACATGGAAACATAAGAATGGCCATACTGAGTCAGACCAATGGTCCACATAGCCTAGGATCCTGTCTTCTGACAGTGGCCAGTGTCAAATACTTCAGAGGAATAAACAGACAGGGCAATTTATTGAGTAATCCATCCACTGTCATCCAGTTCCGGCTTCTGGCAGTCATAGGTTTACATCTCTTTATTCACTTTCTCCACACCATTCATGATTTTATAGACCTCTATCTTATTCCCCTTAGTTGTCTCTTTTTTAAGCAGAGCATTCCCTGTCTTTTGAATCTCTCCTCATATGGAAGATATTCCATATCCCTACTCACTTTTGTTGCTCTTCTCTGTACCTTTTCCAGTCCTAATATATCTTTTTTTAGATGGTCCGATTTAGGCCCAATAATTTTGTATGTCTAGTTGGGGTTATTTTTTTTTTCCAGTGTGCATTACTTTGCAGTTATTAGCATTGAATTTCATCTGCCATTTTGTTGCCCAGTCACCCAGTTTAATGAGTACCCTTTGTAGCTCTTCACAGTCAGTTAAAACCAAAGCTAACTTGAGTAATGTTGTATTATCTGCAGATTTTGCCACCTCACTGTTTACCCCCTTTTCCAGATAATTTATGAATCTGTTCAACAGAACAAGTTCCAGTACAGACCCCTGAGGGGACCCCACTATTTACCTCTTTGCATTTTGAAAACTGACCATTTATTCCTACACTTCGTTTCTGATCTTTTAACCAGTTACTGATCCATGAGAGGACCTTCCCTCTTACCCCATGACAGCTTACTTTGCTTAACAGCCTTTGGTGGGGGTCCTTGTCAAAGGCTTTCTGAAAGTCTAATTGCATTATGTCAAATGGATCATCCCTCCCCACATGCTTGTTGACACCCTCAAAGCATTCTAATAGATTGGTGAGGCAGGATTTCCCTTTATTAAAGTCACATTGACTCTTTCCAAAATATTGTAATAATTAATGCATCTGATAATTCTGTTCTTTACTAAGGAAGTTAGGATTACTGACCTGTAATTGTCAAGATCACCTATGGAACCTTTTAAAAAAAATCAATGTTACATTATCTATCCTGCATTCATCTGGTACAGAGGTTGGTTTAAGCAATAGGTTGCATACCACAGTTAGTAATTCTGCAGTTTCATATTTGAGTTCCCTCAGAACTCTTGGGTTAATATCATCTGATCCCAGTGACTTATTACTGTTTAATTTATCAATTTGTTCCAAAATCTTCTCTATTGACAACTCAATCTGGGGCAGTTCTTCAGGTTTCTCACCTAAAAAGAATGGCTCAGATGTGGGAATCTTCCCCACATCCTCTGTAGCGAAGACCAATGTGAAGAATTAAATTAGTTTGTTCGCAATGGTCTGGTCTTCCTTGAGTGATCCTTTAGTACTTCTCTCATCCAGTAACCCCACTGACTCTTCAGTAGGATTGCTGCTTCTGATTTACTTTGAGCATTTTTTGCTGTTAGTTTTTGTGCCTTTTGCTAGTTCTTCAGATTCTTTCTTGGCCTGCTTTATTCTACTTTCACACTTGAGTTGCCAGAGTTTATGTTCCCTTCTATTTTCCTCACTAGGATTAGACTTCCCATTTTTAAAGGATGCCTTTTTGCTTCTCACCACTTCTTTTACTCTGCTGCTTATCCATGGCAGCATTTTTTGTCCTCTTGTTGTTTGCTTCTTTTTTATTTTGTGTGTACATTTAGTTTAAGCCTGTGGAATGGTGTTTTAAAATAGTTTCCCCGCAGCTTTCAGGCATTTCACCATTTTGACTGTTCCTTTTAATTCCCATTTAACTAGCTTCCTCATTTTTGTGCAGTTCCCCCTTTTAAAGTTAAATGCTACTGTGGTGGGTTTCTTTGGTATTTTTTCCTCCATAAGAATGTTAAATTTAATTACATTATGGTTGCTATTACTGAGCAGTTCAGCTATTTGCATCTCTTGGACCAGATCCTCTGCTCCATAACCAGCTGAGCTAGGCTCATTCCAGTGATTGTTGTGGGGTTGCCCTAGTTTAGAAGAGCTTATATAAGGTATTTTTCTTGCAGAATTCCCTTACCAGTCTGCACTGCTCTCTGTAACATTTTGTTCCTTTGTATGTGATGGGGGCTGGGAGTAATATGCATGAAATCATTCTATAGCCCCATAGCTTGTAATTCAGACCTCGAAAACAAAGTGGCCTTCTGTCAGTAATTATTTCTTACAGACTTCCAAAATGAGAAACAAATGCCATTTATTTTTTCTCTGGCCTGTCAACCTGTCTACTGACCCACAAATCTTGGAAAATAGGTAGTGGCTGAAATTAAATAGGCAATCCTTATCTCTCCAAAGACTCTCTCTCTCTTTCCTTCACTGTAGAGCCTCTGCCTAGAACTTAGTCCTCATTCCTGCCTAGTTTCCTAAAGCCCATTTCAGTACACATATCTTTACAGCACTCGCAGGTAGGTATGTGTATGATGGGCATCAGCAGGTGGCTATTTTTTTTTTTTAGCTGAAGGAGATTTATTCATATATTACATTTCCCACCACTTTGCTGAAAAACAGCATAATAATAAAGCTTATGCTCAGATAAATTGGTTAGTCTCTAAGGTGCCACAAGTCCTCCTTTTCTTGTTGCGAATACAGACTAACATGGCTGCTACTCTGAAACCTGTCATAATAAAGTATGCAATTTTACAAAACGCTACCAAAAAGAACGCATCAGTGTAAAGACTAGTTAAAAAATTCTCTCCACATAACAGCCCAGTGGACTATTGCTTTATCTTGTTATGCTTTCTACTACTCTCAAGCCCTGCATTGTAATGCAGCCAATTAAATTTTGTTACAGTATGTTTTTCAACCCTTGTGAAATCCTCTCTCTTTCCTTATATCTTTTTCATGTGTTTGTCAGCTCATGGAAACTGAAATTATGTACATTAATAGGACACGTAGTTTGGTGCTGTTAAACTGTGGCTATTGCTTTCTGGAACTTTAAATTAAAAAAACCCTCCACTGCAGTTATTTTCAATGGATTATGACATTAACTTTTCTAACAGTTAAATAGATTTAAAATTAATTAGTGCCCAACCAGCTCAGAAATCAGAGTGGGATATTTCAGTCAATGAAATAAAATGATAGAGCTACACGATCTGTTTAAACAGTGACTTTCCAGTTGAAGTTATTTAAATTACAGTACTGCTCAATATCACTTGATGATATACTACAACAGAACACTTTGTGCACTGTTTCATAAAAGTGTCATAAAAATGTTAACATCAGAGATACATTTAGCATTGTAAATAACCAAAGGTTGAGAACACCCCATGCAGAAATAATTGGTAATTAGCATCACTTCGCAGCACTGGCCAGTATAGAAGTGTACAAGAAAATGTAATATTATATTTCATATTTCTTATACATCAAAATGTTGATCTATACCTAATTCTTCTCTCCCTCTGAGAGCCAAGAAGCAGCAACAATTGTTTCGAAAACACCAACAGTACAGAGAGTTACTTCACTATGGTATGGTGTGCAAGTTTGTTGACCACAAATTACTTCTCCAGAGAATTAGATTTCTTTCCTCTCCACTTCCAGCTCCCTGGGGCCCCCATATCTTTCAAAAATTAATTTACTTCCTCACGTTTAATCCTGAATTTCTTCCAAAAGGTCATTAAAACACAACGTTTTGTCTCCTTCTGCAGTTTCCAAAAATCCTCACAAAAACTATTTTGTGTTCTCGGTAGCATAGTGAAACTTGAGAATAATTACTTTTTTTTATCCTTAGTTTAATGTTAAACTGATGGCATTTTAAAAACTAAAATCTGGCAGCATAAACCACGTCAGACGCTGATGCATTAAAGAGTGGCTTGGCTACTATGCAAGTTACCTCTACTACATTAAACCTTCTTAGCAGTGCCAAGTATAGCATTAGAAAATTCTAGTGGGATCAGATTGAGATTCTTAGTTTGTCATGTTTAAGAGCTGAAGTCTGTTTCTCTACAAAAGGAAGTAATTGGAACTTTTACAAAACAATAGCCAACATGTTTCTGTGATTCTGTAGGTGCTTGTAAACAACTACCTGGTTAAGAATGAAAGAGAAATATTTCTATTTGTGTGCAGCTATTCCACCAAGAGCATGAGTGTGCTTGTGTGCACTTCAAACAGGTAAACCTCTGCAAACATCATCGTGTCACTTCATAAGCATTCATGTACCATGAAAGTTCTGAGTACCAAAATCTCAGCATGGAACTCAGTTGAAAGTGCTGAGTCTCACCTGGTTTATACTTTGAAACCATGAGAAGCTGTGAATGTCAAATGACTTCAGAATGTCAGCTCAGGCTTGTGTAGCCAGTTAGGTCATGCTATCATTTATTTGTATTATTGTTGTGCTTAACTCACACATGATCAATGTGTGATGAATGGATATACGTATGATAGGATTATAGGAATATAAAACTAACAAGTATTTAGGAGTGACTAGTGTGTATTAGCTATATAAGTAAGGTAAGACAGTAATGCAAGGCCTACAGGCTAAGACCTGTAAGAATCCAGCTTAGCCACACTAGGCCTCAGGTTTAAGAAGACTTGACACGAGTGGGTGACCCAAGAATGACCTTATGACACTAAGGTTACAATATTACTGTAAAAATGAGCCAATGGTTATGTTCTGGAAAAATAGACCACAATGTACCCATCTAGACCCCAAGGCACCTGATGGTAACATCACAGAAATTTCTGCTTTGACTGCAAGTCACCATGGAAACATGGTTATGTAAATACTAATGAGAATAGGGGGAACTAAGAACAACCTATTAAAAGTGGGGCACTCCAAAATTTATGGGGTGTGGAAGTACAGATAAGGAAAAGAAGCTTGGAACCCTCATGCATATGCATAAGGCATTAGGCATGGTCAGAACAACAAGATAAAAGGAGTTTTCTGCTATAGAAAGGTTGGGAAGGCCCTGAGGGAAAACCCCAGCAGGAATGACCCCTCTATCAAAGACCACCAGTTGCAAGCTGCACTAGACTCTATAATATCTTTGGGTATGTGAGTATGAATACAATATTAGCTCGTGCATGGGCTCTCTTAGGTTTTTAAATATTTGTTTGTGGTTTTAGCATTAAACATCTGCTTAGACAAACATACAGTGCAGACAAGACTTCATACTAGTGACTGTGTGTGTTCACAGTCTTCATTCTTCATGTGTTCCTAGAGTCTCAAATCAGAGGGTGATTTCCACCTGACTGATCTTAAAACTGAAGCAATACAGGAGCTGGAATCACTGTAGTTTGCCACAGAAGTTTTAATTTTAAATAGAGGCTGCACTTGGCCGAAACCTGGCTAAGTGTACATTTTTGAGGAACATGGCCTGAGATTCAAGTTTTTGAGGGAACACAAAACCAAGTCACTTTCATGTTCTGTATGGGAGTTTTATAGTGAACTGCTCTGCATACAGTCATTGGGACCAGATTCATTAAGCTCTGTCAGGAAGACCCAGTGGTCACACTGTGCCACCCTCCTTTAAGTTCGCTCATATTTTCTGTTAAAGGAGGCAGCTTTAACTCCTGCTGGGAACTCTGTAGGAGCCCTCTGGGTGGCAGCTGATCTTGCCACAACCCCTCCCAGGCCACAAATAGTGGGGGTGGGTGGTTAATAAATCCTGAAGGATGGAATGTTGTGTGAGCTGTGCTGCTCTCATGACCCCTGGAGCAATGGAGGTTGTGATCACTTCCACCATTGTATCTTTCTTCCGTGGCTGGCTTTCCATTGGTATAGACACTAGGGAGATTCCAGCCCATTGACTTCATATGACAGCAATATTAAACCGGTAAACACTTCTTGAATTATTCCCTTTTTCTCCTGTTTATATTTCATTCATGCTGCAGTCATTTGAGTTACCAAATTCATTAGAGGAATGAGTGATTGACTTTGTGATACTGGAATTCATCTTTATGCTTCTAAATTATATTTTATGGATTATTTTTGTTGTTATATTTTGTCAGAAATAAAATATGTCTCAAAGATAGGAAGGTAAAAGAAGGTATGTGACTTTCAGCATTAACACAGGGAGACAAAGTCACCTCTGCAATTCACATTCCTGGATTCTCCGTCTGGGTCTGATCCATAGAGCAGAGAAAGGACAATGGAAAGTCAAACCGAGTTCACAACATAGGAACAAAGCTTTTAAAAAAATAAATAAATAAAAGTAGAAGGATAAAGAAGCAGTTAAAAAAACAAACTATTACCAAGGAGCTGCCAATAATAAAAAATACTCTATGTTAATTACATTGCAAGTAGTTTATATACCTATAAAAGAGTGCTAGATATTATGCTAGTTAGAGTCAAATAGGTACAACCCTTTATAACACAATGTGAAATTTATCCTTAAACATAACCAGATCAGAATGACCAGTGAACCATGGCTTTCCCTTCCTTTTGTTTCTTTTGCATGTGTCCCTCCTTGCCTACCACCCATACCACACTCTTTTCTGGTTTTGCAAGACAAAATTCTGATGAATCTACAAAACAGAGATGGAGGATGCTAGGCTCAAACACCCATTATTATTTTCTTATTATAACTATAGGTAGCAAAACAGAAATTGATTCTGTTGGCTCTCAAAGAACCCACAGCTGTTGAGATCTGAAATACATTTCCATACAGTTACAGTCTGGGTTAGACCATGTATTATCTCATTAGCATTTAGCCATGATGTTGTCACAAAAAAGAGGAAAAACAAATGATAGAAAGGAAATATAGAGTTGAAATAAGCATGTTTCTATATTTAAATTGTTATTGGACTCTCTGGGACTGATTTGATGCTGCTTTTCACTCTGTATTGTCATTTTCACTTTAGCAAAGTAGCTGTAGAATTCTTATATTCTGATGTGGTAGCATCTTACACAGTTTTGTATACCACAAGTCCTGAAAATCATGAATTAGCCCCCCCCCCCCCCGCCCCCGGCATAAAAAGTCACAAAAGAAATTTGAGATTTTATTTTAAAAATAATGTAATTTGTTTTCTTTTTATTTGTCCTCTGTTTTCTAAGCCTTTAGGGTACATGTTGAAGCTTGTTTCTGTAACCATGAGGCCTAGAAATTTAGT
Organism: Caretta caretta; assembly: GCF_965140235.1. Taxonomy (NCBI): domain Eukaryota; kingdom Metazoa; phylum Chordata; order Testudines; family Cheloniidae; genus Caretta; species Caretta caretta. The sequence continues at coordinate 93,608,514 of NC_134209.1, read as the reverse complement.
ATTTTTAATGAAAGCTGGGATTGTCACCTAATCACAAGCCTGTAGGAGCTGGGGCTTTGAAAAAAGAATCATGTGAGACATAATAATTATGAGAACTGCAAAACTGCTTACACTGCTTTACTCCAGTGTAAATAGTGCAAGGCTCTGGAGAATCGGGCTCTCTGCCTCTCTTCAGACAAGGGACCATATACTCAGTTGATGTAAACTGGTGTTGCCCCCTGGGCTGAAAGCATTTTAACTGTGACCGTGCTTAGACATGATTGGGCCTGATTCTCATTTACCCTAAAGCTCTTTGGTAGCATAAAGGGGCCTTGAAGACACTGCACTTTTAATTTATGCACACTTTAGTGTCTCTTTAGAGGGAGGGGTTCTACCCGTTGCTTTGATGGATGAGTGTCTCTTTACACTGCCAGAATATGTACCAGATGTACCAGGGCCGTAGTGTAAATAATAATGATATGCAAGATTCTAGCATGGTTCTAGTCCATTATCATTCTAATCATGTCATAACTGCTGTAAAACCATGCTAGAGATTAAGACTGAATAGCACAGTTTTCAGAAAAAAAAATCTCCATTTTAACATACTTACAGCTAGCAAAGTTTCATTCCTAGTGTGGGCAGGTCTATATAAAGTCCTATAAAAGCAGTGACAAAGTAGCACAATTGTATATTTGGCAAATATTTATAGCTATACAATGCTTCTGATTCCCATTGTGTTGAGTCATGTTCCACAGGAATGCTGGAAATCAAGTGACCTACCTACCCTTTTTTAGGTGTTTATATGTAGATCAAGGAGTTTAGGCACACAAGTTTGAAAATATTGGCATTGGTACAAAAGTATACAACAAGGAGTGCCTGGGAGTCATTTCTCCTATGAAGAATAATACATACCAATATAATTCCAGCCAGAAGTCTATCTCATCCATTTGCAAAAAGGAAAAAAATCTGATAGTTATTACCTCTGCTTTTATTTCCATTGAGTTGAGAGGGGAATATAAGAGTTTTTAAAGATGCCCTAAATTCAATGCGTGCTGAAGATCCTCAGTAGTTCTGAAAACCTGGACTGAAAATTAGGATCCTAAATATAGATTCAGATGCTAAACTTAAGGCATATAAATCTGAAAATGTAGGCCTCAAATTTGAGTATTTTGGCTTAATTACTTAGCTTGCTTCACAGAAAAAGCTCATATAGATATTTTATTAGATGAGCACTAAGCATGTGACTTATCTGTCTAATGATAGGTACTTATAACATCTGCTGCAAATTGTTAGAGTGCTTGTTACCTGCACATCACTATTACTGAGCAAAAGAACCTAAATAAATGAAACATTAATTTTTATTTTTATTTCTTTTTATTTTATGTTCCTGAAAGCCTAAAATGGCCTGCTGGCACATTTTAAAATATACCTATCTAAAAAGCTATAAGCTTCATTAGCAAAGAAATACAAGATTAACTTCAGGTTTCAGAGGAACAGCCGTGTTAGTCTGTATTCGCAAAAAGAAAAGGAGTACTTGTGGCACCTTAATAAATTGGTTAGTCTCTAAGGTGCCACAAGTACTCCTTTTCTTTTTAAGATTAACTTCCGCAACAAGGTGGCAATTTTTAGACAATGTTTTCTAGTGGTTAAAAAAAGGGCCTGGAAATCAGAAAGACTTTGGGTTCAGATTCTGACTTTGCAACGGACTCATTTTTTAATGTTGGGGAAATTACTTACCCTCTCTTTGCTTAAGTTTACAGGCCTGCAATATAAGTACATATTATTACAAAGACCTTTTGCGAGGTTCAATTATGTGGTGAGGCTCAAGAACCTCAGATGAAAGATATAAATGAGACAGTAATATTTTCAATAAATATCTTCTTTTCTTTTTCTTTTATCCTCAGTTTGGATGTACTGGGATCACTACATCAAGTAGCAGATGAAGGTAATTAATTGTCAGGTAGTAAATTACAGTTACAAATGTTGTGAAGTGACCATATTTTTCCCTCAGATCTTTCAGTGTATCCTTAATTAATACATTATTAAAATCACAGTTAGGTTCAGTTAATCCACAACTCAAGTCTGGTTTGGGATGAGGAAACATATCCTTTTTTCACTGGCTTACCAGTCAGATTTATGCCAACACAGGAAGGAGATTTAAGGTCCATGACTCAAGACCTACTATCCCCCTAAAAGATCACAGAATGTGTTATCCCAGTTGAATGCTATTTATTGATTTATGGCATGAATGATGGTTGATTATGAACTGAATGGAGGCCATGAAAAAGCATTTCATATGTACATTTTAAAACCTGAACTCAATCCACAAAAAGGAGTACAATTTCCCCAATATGACTTATGAGTTATGCATTTCTTACTACCACTGTGAACCAGCTGATCTGATTTTTTTAAAAAAATAATTAAGAGAACAGTGTTTTTGAAAGGTTCTTGATTGGCAACCCTAAGAACAGAAGTCATCCACGGAGTAGAGCACTGCTGTAGCGGTGCAGGTTTCCCCAAACTGACTTGCCAATTTAGCTCAACACAGATGAAGAAAACTCTGAAGGAGTGGCAGAAAGTTTCTGTTGTATACCATTTAATCTTCACTTTTCTTCTGAGACCATCAACAAGGGTGCCAGTTTGTGCCAATTAAGTGATGGTTAAGTGATGCAATGTGAACCACTAGCTACTGGAAAGGAAGGAGATATGATTACTTTATGGATTTTATATAAAAGCCTTAATAACTTGGAGCTCAATCACCCCTCTGCTAATCCAAGTGGAAGAGTTGCAGATTGCATGGTTCTGGGTTGGAGTTGGCATAGAATGTCATGGCTTCTCCATGGTGGTCTCCCTTTACCCTGTTTCTATGGAAGCCCCTCTAAAGGAACAACTTGGGAAGAAGAAGGCAGAGGGAGCAGGGCTTGGGGGGTAAAAACATTTCATACTCAACCTTGAAGGGATTTTCTTTACAAGTTAATGTTGACCTCATCAGATGAATCCCCTTCTCTCTGGAAAAGTGGGAGGGGGAAGGGTCACCAGTAGACACAGATTTTAGCAGCTTGGCTTTTTAGGTAGAGTCATTGGGATCGGAAACTGTGTAGACGTACAGGGATTCCACAGAGGTGGCAAATGCTTTCAAAAATATCAGCAGAAATGTGAATGTTTCAAGTGGTGAATCCCATGCCAGTGCTGTAAAGGGACAAAGGCAATCCCTTAACCTTAAAGAATTATCAGGGAGAAACTTTCTAAGTTCGTTCTTGTGGCGTTTTCATTCAACAATATGAGAATAACCCACTTAGAGGAACTTCAGCCCTTGAATTTGGTTTATTAAAAGGTTAATGAGCACTGAAAGATATGAAGATGCTGCTGATTCTGATATGATTCAGTATGATCTAGGGAAATAGTGTGTTATTGTATAGTTTATCTGACATCTGCAGTTCCAGGAAACAAAACCACATCAAAGAGGTCACCTCTCTAAGCTTTCAAATTCTCAATTGCCATTTGTTTTGAACAGGATTTTAAATGAGCATTAACATTTCACAAAACTTTCTTTCTATGCTAATATTTATTTCTTGTTAAAACAGTTACTCATACTAATTAAGATAAATTGTTTCTAATGAACTGAAACCTGGCATTTGTAGACTGAATTCTAAATCTGGGGACTGAATTCATTGCCTGCAAAGAACACAAGAATCAGAGTCAGATAAATGTTATTGATCCTGCAGCTCTCTAGCTTGAGATACTAGATATTCATTACTCATATTACTATTCATACAATTAGTGTTCAGAAACCTACCATTAAAGTGAAAAGTCACTTGATAATTGAATGTGATTGGATGCAAGGGACTAGTGGGGCTAAGGCCGCCAGTCAACACCAACAATTATCTAGAGAAGGTTCAGTTTCGGTTGATGTTGCACTAGTTTACTGACTGCAAGAGACAAGGAAGAGGCCATCAGCACACAGAGAAGACAGTCTCAGTAAATGGATGGGTGGAGCATCCCTCCTTCAATCACTTAGGGCTTGGCTACACTTGCATGTTAGAGCGCATTAAAGCAGTCCCGGGTGCCCTAACTCCTGATGTGTCCACACTGGCAAGGCACATAGAGCACCTGGACTCTGCAGCTGGAGCACTCCTGGTAATCCATCTCCACGAGAAGCATAAAGCTTGCTGCTCCCCAGCTGAAACGCCCGGGCATCAGTGTGAACAAGGTGTTGCATTACTGCACTGTGATTGGCCTCCAGAAACGTCCCATAATCCCCTGAAGTCAAGTGGCCACTCTTCTCATTGTTTTGCAATTGGCTACAGGAATGTGGATATGGCCTTTCAAAGCTCCATTTATGACAGCCGGCATGCTTATCTGCTCCAGGACAAAGAAAGCCATTAGTGTGGAATGCTGCTGTTGTGAGTGTGTGTGTGTGGGGAGGGGTCTGCCTCTGTCTGAACTTACAAGACACCATGCTGACACACTCTGAGCCCCCCAAAAACCCACTCTCTCTCCCCCAACATACACATAACACATTGCCTGTCACACTCCACCCCCCTCCCCGCATTTGAAAAGCACGCTGCAGTCACTTGCACACTGGGATAGCTACCACAATGCACTGCTCTCTGTGGCATTGCACGAGCTGCTAATGTGGCCACGCCACTGCGCTTGCAGCTGACAGTGTGAACACGCAGCAGCGTTTTCCCTGCTGCCTGTCTCTGAAGGCTGGTTTCACTCTCAGTGTTCTACATCTGCAAGTGTAGCCATGCCCTTACAGACACTACATCCCACGGATACAGACAGGGTATTTCAACCTCCTTCCACCTTTCTTTTCATCCTGTCTGACTTCCTTTCCTAATCTAATCACACCCTTTCTTTTTCCTCCTAATCCCAAATTTCTACTCTCCGATAGCCAGTAGGTTCCCCATGTATCGTAATATTATGGCAGGCACTGTCTATACGGGATCCACCAGGATGCTCTATTCCAATTCCATGTGCTCCAGTGCATAACTCCTGAGAACTCAATGATCCCCGGAAAGCAACACAACTCAGATTGCTGGATCCTGAAACTCTAACTTAAATTTATCAGTGCTAGGAGGCTCATTGAGGACAGGATATTGGGAGTAATTATGTGAGTTTATTCCAAAAATGAGTGTAAATTAAATTAATTATATTAAAGGACAAGATTGTCTCTCATCCTTATATTGCCACACAGAGGAAAGAGAATGTAAACTCCCCTGCACAGCTTGCTCAGATCATGAGTCCAGGCATGAAGACAGGGGTAGCAGGCTCTGTAGGATTGCTACTACACCCCACGAGCCGGTGGGCAGTGACGGGATTGAAAGGGGCAGGACAGGGACTGTGTCTTGCTACACAACAATCAGCTGATCTGAGCCAGTATAACAGTGGGAGTGGGCTACAATCTAAGGTCACAATAACTTTCTTCTCTCCTGGAGCAAGGGGGATTGGAAACGGAATTGTGGCTCTCAGTGTCACCCTTTCCTTCCAGAGAGCTGCATGTAGGCCACCCATGCACATGGCTTTGAGGAAAGGCTTGAGCTAGCCCTATTTTTTAAAGACATGATTTAGTTTGATTCAGTTTGTGACTTCGGCTGAAGTATGAGGGTGGTCTTTTTTGCATTTAACGGTGTGAGGCTGCTGGAAGTTCTAAGCCCTGCTATTATAATAAATGCCCCCTTTCCCAGGTACTTTCGCCCTGGAGTTTGAGGACCCAATTAAAAACTGGTGTAAGCCAGAGCAGCTCTATTGACTTCAAGTGAAATTGCATCCATGTTACCACTTAGTCTGCTGAACACAATCCTCAGCCCACAATAGATGGGTCCCTTCATCTTTGCCTTTCTAAAGTGTTCCCTTTTCTAACTACAAAGACTCATTTGACCTAGGTTACCTGTTTTCTATTTCTCAGTGGCAGTTTGCTTTCCTTACACAGTTTTTTCTTCCAAAACTCAAATAGGCATGAAGATAAAAGAAGAGAAAAAACTCAAGCAATTCCAAGCTACCCAGAAAAATATGTTCATCAGGTTAGGCTGGTGTTTGGCTGTTACTGGAGTGAGCTACCATGATGATGATATTCAACACTTTGCATAATTACTTTTTAAAAATAATTAAATCTTTATTAAAGGAGCAGTCCTGAAATCCTTCTGCAAGCAAAGCCCCCCCTGAAGTTCATGGAAGATTGCCTGAGTAAAAGACTGTAGGAATGAGCCCTTTATTTTTAACTGCAAAAATCAAAAGAAACCACTACAAAGTATAATGCACAATGTTCCACTAAATACATTCCAGATAAATCAATAACCCAAAGCATTTTGGAGGCTCATTACAGTCATAACAAGAGATTATAGGTTACACACATAGACCATAAATTACTTATTGATAGATGGAACAAATATATATTTAGTCTGGACAACAACAAGTAAACAAGATAAATATAGACAAAAAAATCATACTCAGTATACCAATATATAATTAATCATCAGGTAAGGTCTTTCATGAAATAAACACAGAAATGATGGCATTTTCCCCTAATCTAGTCCCTCAGGAGTGGGAGAAGAATGTTTATGCCACTAAGAGCTGGTCCTGAACATATTGTAAAATTTATGTCTCCTAACAGAGACATTCCTCTCTCTCTCTCATATGTAGTACTTATTCAAGCTAGAAAAGAAAGAACATAAAAGTTTATTTCTTCTGGGTAACTGAAGGACTTCTGTGGTTTTAAAGTATTTTTAATGTTTATAGCAACTGAAAATTATGGAAACCCGTAGTTTAAAACAATTAAATACAGTACTCTTTTAAGAGATTAATATGTACCTTCTGGAGTGGTACTGGCAGTACAACAAAATGCAAAACAGATACTCTTATGAAGGTCAGATGGTTAGAGGAACACTGGTGGAAAGTGTGAGAATCTAACACATTATGTTGTCATCTTTACTATATGATGTTTCATTTAAGGGCTCAGTTGTGAGCTACCTTATGACACCATACCCCCTTATGCCTCGGCTGGTCTATACATGTGGGAGAGGTACCTCCACAAGGCCACTTGCAGGTGGACAGGGAATAAATATCAATATATCACTCAACATATCACCCAGCACAGCCGAGCTGGCGAGGAGAAGTAACTTGTACCATGTATGGGAGAAGGAAGTAGTCAAACATGACTGATCACATGCTTAATGTTAGGCCTGTGCTTAAACTCCTTGTTGAACTGGGACCTATTAGAGCACACAGCAACCCCCTTTCAATTCCATATGTAAATACATACCAGAAACCATTAGAAAAATGTTTATAAAGCTAATAATGGGGGAAACATTGAAAGATGTAGAGTTCAGTTTCTATACATAGCCAAAACTGAGTGTTTTATCCAAACCTAAGGAGGTTCCCCAAGCAAGCCCTCCTTCCCCACACAACCCTCTCTCCCTTGCCAACTTGCCCTGTATGTTCTTCCTGGTGGAAAGGATTGGGCACCTGATACTCTCATCTGGCTTTCTTGGAGGCTGACAGGCCTGCTCTCTCTTCTAGTATCAAGTGACTCTGCTGGAGAATTTGGTGATCATGCACAGAATGTGACTCAGGACTCCTCATGTTCTTGTAGGTTTCTTACAAAATCAGTACAATCTCTGCACACCAGCAATGTGTTTAATATATTCTCCAGAGTTCAGGATTTAGACTTGAAAAAGGAAATAATCACAAGTTTTATGCAAACTAAACTATGAAACAGCAGAACTGTAGCTGTACGTTTCTTGTCTTTACAAACTCAGGGCAAGCTTTTGCCTGGCTCCTGCGTAGGTGTGCAAGAGGGGTTGAAAATATCCCAAGGTCAGCATCAGGCACAATTGTAATTCCTGAGGACAAGAGAACTGGTTCTTGCTAGCACCCCTAGGAGCACTCACCATCATCTCAGTCTGGGCAATGAGGGTGTGGTGAGCCCAGGGACCACCCCCTGCCTTTCCTGTACCAGTCAGCAGAGTATCCACCTGCAGATGGGAGAGCTTGTTGTCCCAGTGCAGCAGATGGTGCAGCAATGACACACCCCATGTACCCTGGGACCCTCTAGAAGACTTTGCACAAAGCACCCAGAGTTTCCTATGGGACATGATCCCCAACTCAGACCAAGCCCTACTAAAGCCAACAGGCCCCTGAATTCATAGACTTTAAGGTCAGAAGGGACCATTATGATTGTCTAGTCTGACCTCCAATTTTTAGAGTTCTCTACTTTATCAAAATGGCTGTTGCAAAGAGTCTGAATCATAGCATTTATTAAGCAAATGATACCAAAATCAAATTGCTGTTCTTTGAATCATGGTCATCTGATTTCCTAAAGAATACCTTTGTGGCTTCACAAACTACTGTCAACTTCAATCTTAAGAAAATAGTTTCTGCTCAAGTGCCCTGTGCTAATGTTGCTTTATTCTTCTTTTGCAAACTCACAAATCCAGGAAGACTATAATGATAAATCCATGTCTGAAGCAATTATGTAGTGTATAAACAGCTTTTATTTGAAAATAAATATATATTTAAGTGATACTACAATTTATATGTCAAATATAAAACATATTAAAAGTCCCTACAACTCACAGTGCTTTGTCTGGGTTGAAAGAATGTTTTTTCCTTGAATGCACTAGCAATGAAACAAACAATTGTTTATAAACAGAAATACTGTATGATCATACAATCTCAAAGGATCACTGTGAAAAATACCGCTGTTCTAAATATACTAAAAAATTGTTTCTGTCAATCCTATTTTAATCTCTTCAGGATAAAGGAATAAACTGTTAAAATGCAGTGCTAAAATTATGACCAACTCAAAGGGGAAGAAAACAATCACTGGAGAACTTGGTTTCTTATTTCCTAAGGTATTGTAATCTTATTTTAATTTAGGAAGAAATACAGCATTTCCGCTAACAGTCATTTTATCTTCAAATATTCTTTTTTATTCAAATATTATGCAAATGTGGATTTAAAACAATGTTTTCCTACAAAGTAAAATTATGCTAATTGGGGATGCCATAGATCTTAAATACTAAAACAAATGGATGTGCCATGATTGTGGAGGGTAGAAATTAAAACCCAGTAGGCCAGCGGTTTGTCAGACAAGAAAACTGTTAGAAGTGTCCTACATGATCATTTGTTTTGTTATTAAAAGTGCTACTATAAATTGTTAAATAAAGAAAGCCTTATTAAGTTGTCTAATATAAGTAATTGTGTAGGCTAAATATTCTCATTAAGACCCTGACTCAGCAAGGTACGAAAGGCCATGCCTCACTTTAAGCAAATGAATTCATTGACTTCAATGAAACTATTTACATGCTTAAAGCAATTTGCTGAATCAAGGCTAATCACAGTACTTATTGTGCTTTACAAAGTCCTAATACATCAACATATTTTCCTTCATCAAAGAAACAGATATGTGTTTTACACTGTCCTAGGAATTTGTTGAATAAAATATAAATATTTCATATAAAGCTCTGAGTTACTATTAGATCTGATTATTTTTAAACAGGCTCAAGGATACCATATGTAAGTGGTGTTTACAGACCAGCACAAAACTATACAAAGTTCCCAAATTAGTTATGGTCACTTGATTATTGCTATTTCCATTCATCAAGAGCCTACCAACAAAAGATGGACAAAAAAATATTTAGTGCCTAGAACATTCATCCTTATAAAAGAAATCAGCAACAGTTTTTCCAAAAGTATATTTTTATTAATGGTGGGTGAAGGCAAAGAATCTGCAGAAGCAGAGTCAGCAGACAAAGTATAACCACTAGAGCTGTTGATTAATTGCAATTAAACCATGCGATTAATGCAAAAAATTAATTGTTATTAAAAAAATTAATCACAATTAATCACAGTTTTAATTACACTGTTAAACACTAGAATACCAGTTGAAATGTATTTAATATTTTGGGATGTTTTTCAACATTTTCAAATATATTGATTTGAATTACAACACAGAGTGCACAGTGCTCAGTTTATATTATTATTTTTATTACAAATATTTGTACTGTAAAAATGATAAAGGAAAGAAATACTATTTTTCAGTTCACCTCATACAAGTACTGTAGTACAATCTCTTTATTGTGAACATGCAACTTACAAATGTAGATTTTTTTTGTTACATAACTACACTCAAAAACAAAACAATGTAAAACTTCAGAGTCTACAAGTCCACTCAGTCGTACTTCTTGTTCAGCCGGTCACTAAGACAAACAAGTTTATTTACTTTTATGGGAGATAATGCTTCGTACTTCTTATTTACCATGTCACCAGAAAGTGAGAACAAGCATTTACATAGCACTGTTGTAGCCAGCATTGCAAGGTATTTACGTGCCAGATATGCTAAACATTCATATGCCCCTTTATGCTTCAGCCACCATTCCAGAGGACATATTTCCATGCTGATGACGCTCGTTAAAAAATAATGCTTTAACTAAATTTGTGACTGAACTATTTGGGGCAGAATTGTATGTCTCCAGCTCTGTTTTACCCACATTCTGCATATATTTCATATTATAGCAGTCTCAGATGATGACTCAGCACATGTTGTTCATTTTAAGAACACTTTCGCTGCAGATTTGACAAAATGCAAAGACGGTACCGATGTGAGATTTCTAAAGATAGCTACAGCACTCAACCCAAGGTTTAAGAATTTGAAGTGCCTTCCAAAATCTGAGAGGGATGAGGTGTGGAGCATTCTTTCAGAAGCCTTAAAAGAGAAACACTCCAAAGCAGAAACTACAGAACCTGAACCACAAAAAAAGAAAATCAACCTTCTGCTGGTGGCATCTGACTCAGATTATGAAAATAAACATGCATTGGTCCGCACTGCTTCGGATTGTTAGCAAGCAGAACCTGTCATCAGCATGTATGCATGTCCTCTGGAATGGCGGATAAAGCAGGAAGGGACCTTCTGGGGTCCCTTCCAACCCTTATATTCTATGATTCTATGATTCTATGACATATGAATCTTTAGCGCATCTAGCATGTAAATATCTTGCGATGCCAGCTACAACAGTGCCATGCAAACACCTGTTCTCACTTTCAGGTGACACTGTGAATAAGAAGCAGGTAGCATTATCTTATGCAACTGTAAACAAACTTGTTTGTCTGAGCAATTGGCTGAACAAGAAAAAGGACTGAGTGGACTTGTAGGTTCTAAAGTTTTACATTTTTAAAATTTTTGAATGAAGTTATTTTTGTACATAAGTCTAAATTTGTAAGTTCAACCTTCACGATAAAGAGATTGCACTACAGTACTTGTACGAGGTGAATTGAAAAATACTATTTCTTTTGTGATTTACAGTGCAAATATTTGTAATCAAAAATAAATATAAACTGAGCACTGTACACTTCGTATTCTGTGTTGTAATTGAAATAAATATATTTGAAAATGTAGAAAACACCCCAAAATATTTAAATAAATGGTATTCCATTATTGTTTAACAGTGCGATTAATTGCATGATTAATCACGATTATTTTTTTAATTGCACGATTAATTGTGATTAATTTTTTAATCTCTTGACAGGCCTAATAACCACTTAATGAATAACAAACAAGTCAAACACCTCCAAACACATTTAAGTTTGTACATTCACCATTTGTAATGTATAATTAACTGTCACAGGGTTCTTTTAAACTATGGTTTTATGTAATAACCAGAGAACAAGTAAATACTGCTGCCCTGCCTCAAGAAATACCCACATTGACTTCAGTGGGAACTTCCCTAAGAAAGGGCTGAAGAATTTGGCCTGTTAGTTTCATTTCCACAGACACTGGCTCCACATTCTCCTCTTAGGACCAGTTCAGCAAAGATGAAGATTCTTGTTTAGATTCTCTTTAAGAACTACCTTGGTTTTTTTTGTTGTCGTTTTTATTTTGAACTATTTTTATGTTCAGGGTCTCTTTGACTGTTTATTTTTTACCAGACTGGAAAGACAAGTTGTCATAAATATAAAGGGAAGGGTAAACCCCTTTGAAATCCCTCCTGGCCAGGGGAAAGCTCCTCTCACCTGTAAAGGGTTAAGAAGCTAAAGGTAACCTCGCTGGCACCTGACCAAAATGACCAATGAGGAGACAAGATACTTTCAAAAGCTGGGAGGAGGGAGAGAAAAAAAGGGTCTGTGTGTCTGTCTATATGCTGCTTTGCCGGGGATAGATCAGGAATGGAGTCTTAGAACTTTTAGTAAGTAATCTAGCTAGGTATGTGTTAGATTATGATTTCTTTAAATGGCTGAGAAAAGAATTGTGCTGAATAGAATAACTATTTCTGTCTGTGTATCTTTTTTGTAACTTAAGTTTTTGCCTAGAGGGATTCTCTATGTTTTTGAATCTAATTACCCTGTAAGGTATCTACCATCCTGATTTTACAGAGGTGATTTCTTTACTTCTATTTACTTCTATTTCTATTAAAAGTCTTGTAAGAAAACTGAATGCTTTTTCATTGTTCTCAGATCCAAGGGTTTGGGTCTGTGGTCACCTATGCAAATTGGTGAGGCTTTTTATCCAACATTTCCCAGGAAAGGAGGGGCGCAAGTGTTGGGAGGATTGTTCATTGTTCTTAAGATCCAAGGGTCTGGGTCTGTAGTCACCTAGGCAAATTGGTGAGGCCTTTTACCAAACCTTGTCCAGGAAGTGGGGTGCAAGGTTTTGGGAAGTATTTTGGGGAGAAAGACGCGACCAAACAGCTCTTCCCCAGTAACCAGTATTAGTTTGGTGGTGGTAGCGGCCAGTCCAAGGACAACGGGTGGAATATTTTGTACCTTGGGGAAGTTTTGACCTAAGCTGGTAAAGATAAGCTTAGGAGGTTTTTCATGCAGGTCCCCACATCTGTACCCTAGCGTTCAGTGTAGGGAAGGAACCTTGACACAAGTGCTAGGGGGTCCTTTACACCGCAGTTTAGAAGTATTAAATTCACTTTTTTGTCTCATTATCATTTTTCTTCATAAAAACATGAACATTAGAGATAGAGAAGACCTATTAATTCATCCACTCTATCCTCTTGTCAGTGCAGGATTATTTGCCACTGTATATTTTCCAGTGATTTGTCTAATCCAGTTTTAAATTAGCCACGCTATCAGTCTTCTACAACTTCCCTTGGGATGCTTCTTTATAGTCTAATAGAGAATAGCTTTATCATATACACATTGGGGTATCCTGGAACAGACAGGTGAACATGGGAAAAGCAGGGGAGGGAACACACCAGTATTTTTATTCTGTAGGACATTTACCTTTTGGTATTTTTTAAATGTCCATTGTTTAAATGAATATAAATCCCCATAATATGCCGGTTTCTCAGTTTGAGAACAGCAACACTTAAGCGTCTATGGGAAAATCTTGCAAGTTTCAAAAGGAAAATTTTCACATACAGTCACCAGGATCCTGAAATATTTTCAAATGTCTGCTACATGGACCTCAAGCTACAGTCATCCTTAACATTTTGCAGTTTTCATCCAACTAAAATTTCAGTTCCCAGCTGTATACACAAAGAAATTACATGAAAAATATATACAATCCATTGGTAAAGTGTAAAATATATATTCATCTTTATTTTTCTTGCCTGTAATGTATAAGTACTGTATTTTTAAAAAAATAAAGTAATTCCTTTGAATACATGTTAGGTAACAGTGTCAACATTCTTTCATCAAATAAGCCTTTTGTGCATGTTTAAAACTATGGACTGAGTTGGCCTATTTTCTATTTCATTTTTATCTGGAAACAAAAAGTGCAAAATCTAAATTATGTAATCTATAACATATTATAAATCTGCTTTAAACTCAGAAGAAGATAATCTGCTCATAATTGCTTACATAATTGTTTTCCTATTTTAAAAATAATCTCCATATCACAGTAGCACTCCAAGACAAAGAACATGCCAGCTTAATGGTAGTCATTACATTTTGAGGATAAAGTGACATAGGTCTTTTGCCTACTCAGAACAAACCCAATACTTGAAATAATACTTGAAAAGGCTCCAATTTTCATATTGTATTACTTGATTCATCAAATTATACATTTTTCTGTTTTATGTGTAACTAATACTGTGTTACAAAATCTAAGTAGATTTATGAAAAATTTTCTCTAGAAAACTAATGGCAACACCCAAATAAATCTATTAGATCTTTTTCAGTTTTATATAGCACTCAGACAAAGAGCACTATACAGACAGACCTCATACATCATAAGTATTGTCAATCAGGTATGGAGTGTAGATTTCCTTTAAACAAATTTTGCCAGTGGCAAAAATAAAAACATTCTAAAGATTTGTATAGCTTAGAAATGTGAGATTGCAAACAAATAGTAATTTTTGTTAACCAAAATTCTTAGCAAACTTGTTATATAATATGATTATTTGCTTTTGCTGAAAGTAATATTATAATTTTGTTTAAAGTATTGCTTAGTTTTCCAATTAGTAAACATAGGTGGTAAAGCAGACAAATGGACAGCTGAGTAGTTGAACACTGTTCATTGATCCACCAGTTTTGCAATACCATGATATGATTAAGCCAGTTTCATTTTCTGCTTTTTTCAGTAACTTTTAAGATATTGATATTGCCTGAGAAATCCTCAAGATTTTGTATGGCATCTCAGGTACCTGCTCATACAGAAGTAGAAGGTAGAACTTAGTTCCTTAAGAAACAAGTAAGAGTATGAGATAGCTTGTGTCAGTACCAGCAGAAATTTTGCAGGCAGTGGCATTACCAAGATCACCAAGTGCAGAATTATTACAGGTGTCAGCATCTTCAAGGTTTCCAAGGCCGAGAAATACCATTTTGAAGCTACATCATAATCAGCCAGGAATGAGCTGTTATTAGCAGACATGTTGGTCCCTACATACTGTGATGATGGTTCATGGCGAATGGTTAAAACAGACATTTTTAATAGATCTGACAAACCAGTCAGATATATACAGGATTGAGATAACTATGACTAATTAAATGACTTTGAAAGTATTTGCAAGTCTATTGACTGGTTATGTTATTTTATTTTCAGTTTAAAGTGAAATTAAGGTACCTTAAAAAGGAGGGACAAATTGCTAGTATGGGAGTGACTATGTAAATGAGAAGATGTAATCTTAGTAAGAGATTGACGGGAAGTAATAATGAGCATGTATGTTAAGCCTCTGAGTGTGCACCGTGTGACAGATGTTTTTAAAAGCCTGAGAAGAGGCAAACTGATCCGAATGCCTGTGCATTTTGAAAAACTGCTGTGCCATTTCTTCTGACAAACCTGACTCTTTAGTGCCCATACCACCAGAGATTTTTGTTTTACATATTAATGAGACACCTGGGAAGCTGGAACCTCAGCAATGAAGGATTCTGCTCTTATTATGTTTTTCTTTTGGTAACAGCTGCCTGAGCCTGCAGAGTTCCTAGGGCTTCAGAAAAGGCAGCTTAAGGCAAAACAGAATGTTTTCAAATATTGCATTGTATCTTCCTGAAACGTCACAATACTGGGTTGCTTGTGAAATTGAGGACTTGTCATACATTTTGAAAGGGTCAGATCAACAGGGGCAGTTTTATACTGAAATATTATCTTTAAAATAAGCAATATTTGTAAAACTATAAAACTAATGAATTTAGACAGCATAATGAATTGCCAATATAGTGCACTTACATGCAGTACCGTGAACCTTACAAATGAACAAGTTCTTTTAAAATGATATTCAAAAAATCTTACCTCACGGCTGGCCTGGTATGTAACTAAGCCACATGTTCTACCCTTAATCACAAGGCTCTGCTTTTTATGGAGACCTTTATTTATTCTGGGAGTGCAAGCCTTTTTCTTTTGAAGCTTCTCACAGACAGCATCTTCCCAGTGCCCAGATGTAGGCCAGCCTCCTCTTTCCGCAGCAGCATACTCCGAACATTCCAACCTCTGCAACGGCTCACTCACCATACCGTCACCCTATTCTTAAAGGGGCATTCCCCATTTCTGTTCTGTCGTTTTGTGATGTGTGTATAAACCCCAAGCTGGGGTTAAGGAGCAGTTCTGGGCCCAGGTGACTTCACCCCACCCCACCTGCAGAGCTTGCTCCAGCTGGAGGAGGAGCTTAAAAAGCCAGATGTCTCAGAAGGGGAGTAGACAGAAAAGATCTATCCTGAGAAGGGTACAGCTGGAGTCATAGAACCATAAAACTGTAATAACAGATTCCACAACCTCCCTAGGCAATTTATTCCAGTGGTTAACTATCCTGAGAATTAGGAAGCTTTTCCTAATATCCAACCTACACCTCCCTTGCTGCAACTTAAGCCCATTGCTTCTTGTCTTATCCTCAGAGTTTAACGAGAACAATTTTTCTCCCTCTTCCTTGTAGCAACCTTTTATATCCTGGCTGCAGGGGAGAGGTCTGCAAGCAGCAGTTACCCCAGGCCCCAGAGGAGGGATTAGCCTTTCCCTAGGACTAGGGAACTCTTCACTCCATCTTCTGATGGACATTTGTGAGGCTCTTGACCATGCCCAAGATGGGAGGGTAAGTGGCAGGAAGTGGCCCAGGAAGGCCGCCCAGATGCACTCCTGGGTGTTTGATATCGCTACCTCTCATAGGATGCTGGGCCAGAGCCAAGTGGAGATGAAGGGCCTGGGATCCTCTTCCAAACCCCCTCCTGCAAAGGTGGCAGAAACACCTTTCCCCTCCAGCGATAAAGGGGATACAGACAACGTAAGCCCTGAGGCACGGGTGCGCAGCCCACAGAAGACTGAACGTGGGCTGAAGACTCTTTTGTGGGGGACATTGGACTTAGTATTTGATGGACTCTGTTAATCCCCTAGAAGGCGGCAGCCTCAACTGGTGACCTGGCCAGAGGGCTGTGTCACCTTCTCCCACAAAGGACAAAACCACCGTACCAGAGTAACCACTAGCAGGGGATCTAGAGAGTTGTTTCCCAGGTACCTAACCACTATGCTGCACCACCAATAATCACTGCCTGTTATACATTTATCTCACTATATATAAAACCAAACAATTCAAAATTAATAAATATAAATAATATGACCCTATTTCTAAAATACATGCAAAACATACCACAAAATCAGCTTTCTGTGCAGAATGTTTGCACTATCACCATATGAGCCTTGACATGTCCGCCCATGGCGGTACTAGATTCCCTCTGCAACCATCACACATTAGTCATGCGAAAACTTTGTAGCTTAATATACTTAAAATCATCCCTATTACTGAAGATACCTGGTACTGTAGTTGCCCTGTACTGACTAATGCTGAAGAAAAACTTAGAAACAGGAATTAATCATTTTAATTGAAATTCAATTGGAGCACAATTAGGCATCCCTTATTGCATTTATACTTTGAAAATAAGACAACATTTCAGCATTTTCATTCATTGATATGACATTTGTTTAATGATTCCATATATATTCCACGTAATCACTGGACTGGGCTTCCAAGGAAGATTATGGAATCCCCATCATTGGAGGTTTTTAAGAACATGGTAGATGAACACCTGTCAGGGATGATCTAGAATACCCGGCCTTGTTCAATGCAGGGGGCTGGAGGAGGTGACTTCTTGAGGTTCCTTCCAGGCCTACATTTCTCCAAGTCAATATTGTATGGCTGTATGTCAGTTTTCACCTTTTCTTCCCAAAGATCATTTTTGTAAGTGATTTGTTGTTGCGTCAATAGGATTTTAACCTGACAAATATATATTACCTTCATTTTGCTGTATGTTTTGACAAGATAACATCTTTCAAAAAAGCATAGCCTATCTTGTTAAACTTTTGGATAGCATGCAAACATCTCATAAAGCAAGGCCATAAATAATGGATTGTTAGTTCTTACAAATACACCATTGTTGAGTTAAAAGTAAGAGAAATCCTATCAGCCAGTGAAAAAACAAAGTTTGAATTGATGTTAAAAAAATCATTATTGACTTCAAATTTTACAGTATCTAAGATACACAACATTTATGTTCACTGCCGAAGCTGGTTGCAGAGAAAATTAAAAAGCTTAGCATTTTGATGAAAAATGGGATAAAAAAATTAATGGATGTTTTCAGTTTTTGAGCAGCTATACTTAATTTGTACAATACAAACATTTATATAAATTGTTTTCCTGTGTAAGTCTATGTAAAACCATCCAACCATCCTCCATAAACTTTTGATTTTGCTACCCAGTCCTCCATAGTTATGTACCTTGACAGATTCCATCTGTTTAATAGGCAACTGCAAAAATTTGCAGCCTTTGGCCAGGCCAGGTTTATGCTATGTCAATCAAGGGTGTGATGATGTGATTTATGACAAACACCTGTGCTGGCAAAAGCCTCAAGTAGAGACATAGTTATATTGGCAAAACTCCCCTTTTGCCAGTGTAACCCACACACACCTCCTGGGTGTGGTGTTCTGTCCCATCTAGTGGCACCAGACCACTTAGAGAGAGAGATTGAGTCTGCTCTACAGCCTTAGCTAACAGCTAGTTGGCTTTTAGCTCATGCTGTAGAGCAGACTAATTTTATCTCTTTCTCTAAGTGGTCTCGGTGCCACTTAGTGGGACAGAACACCACACCCAGAAGGTGTGTGGGTTACATATGGCTCCCTCTTGTAACACCGACAGACCCCGGTCGTCATCGGGCGGGATCGAACTTGGGGCCTCTGAAGCTTAGTGCATGAGCCTCTACAGCACGAGCTAAAAGCCAACTGCCTGTTAGCTAAGGCTATAGAGCAGACTCAATCTCTCTAAGTGGCCTCAGTGCCATTAGATGGGCCCAAACACCACACCCAGGGGGTGTGTGGGTTACACCAGCATGGATTTTTCAACTTCTGCCAGTGAAAGTGCAGTTTTACCAGTATAAGTTGTGTTCACACTAGGATTACTTTGCTGGTGTAGTGTACAGCTATGTTGAAAATCACTCCTAGTGTACATCTGACCTTAGTGACCGAAGTTAAAGAAAAGAAAGTTGTCTCCAATATAAAAGAATCCGCATGCATAACAAAGCAGGCAACAGCTCCACTTCCTCTGGATAGTGCTGTGAAAAGGGACAATCCAAAAAGTAATGGTGTGAAATTTCTCCCTCTCTCTCTTTGCTGAATGACACAACCTCTGCTTCAGAGAAGTGAGAGGATGGCAGTCTTTATGTCAAATCCACATGCAACATGTTTACAAGTGAGGATAGAGCACATCATTTTTTATTTATAAAAATCTGTTTGGTTACCCCTTTTATACAAATTGTTCAAAGCCAAATCCAGAAAGAAAGGAGAAGCAGATACAGAAGATACACCGATATTCGATTACAGCACTTCCCAACTCTTAGTGCCATACATTGCCCTTTAAGGCATTTGAATTTTCATGACAAATTAGACAACCTTGGTGTTGCACTAAAAAATAAAATTATATCATCTGAAATGAGACTAATAGCCAAGAGAGGATGAAGGGCTGTTTATGAAAAGGATTTAAAGTAAGTTTACTATACTTCTTAGTCAGAGTGATTGAGAAGCATCTTACTACACTCCCTCCAGCACATGCAAACCTATATATATATAAATACAAATACACCCGCCCCCCGCACCACCTCTCCTGGAAATTCATCTGCTCTTGTCTTCTTCCATACACTGAAGAAATAAATTATGTCCTAGTGCCCACAGTTTAAATACTAGGGAAATTACAATGAAAATTAAACAGAACCTTCTAAATTTGATTCTGAAGAGCAGACTCTGACTTACCTTTCCTGAGAGGCACAGCAGAGAAGGCACAGCTCAAAGGAGGAGAAAAGGTGGCTTTAAGCTACTTTTGCACCACCCAATGTCTAGCTGCTGCAGAGGCCAACCCCAACAAAAATTAGAGCACTGACAACTATTATTTTTATTATATACTATTCGTTGAACACCAAAAGTTTACCCAGTTCTGTATGGAACAGAGGAAGGCATGGAGCTTGCCCCAAGCAGATTCAAGAATAAGAGTTCTAAACTGCCTACATGTCATATCTAATCACACATAAACAGGTTCACCCACTAAACATTACTTTTCCAGAATTGGCAACTGTGATTTGGATCAATGTTACCATGTGCGTAGATGGCTACGAGCATGGTCAAGGACCCATGTTAACATGAAAACACCATACCTTGCTGGGTAACCCTTACCAGTCATTCAGTGGGTAATATTGTTTTCATAGATATCTGAATATCTCTAGGGAGATCTGTGGGGTCTGAAATTATTTCATTGTCTGTATAAATGTTGTACCTAGATCACAGAGGAGGTAGCTTATAATTGTTGCAGTATTCTATGTATTGCATTTTCATTATGCTAGCTTTTATATTTAATCTGAACTATTAGGAACCATTTGCTGTTACCTAAAATTTGCTTCTAAATCATGTTTCATGGCTCTCAGTCATTTGGCCATTGCTATATTACAAGCTGTACAGTTTTGTTTTAATTCTGAATTAAGGAAAATTCTGTGTGGGCTATTCCAGTTTTACAATATTTACATGACCACATTTTAGTGAACTTACTATTTTTGATACAACACTATCTTTTTGATACATTATGCTAAAACATCTGATTGAGCCACAGAAAAAGTTATTAGTTTGAAGTTTGAAGGCAACAGCTCTTGGGATTAACAGTATAGGAGTCACACTCACTCAGCAAATTCCAGCAGACTCCACAATCAATGTATATTCAAACTACAACTCTATAAGGCAACAAAACAGTCTACTACATTTAAAAAAAAAATAGAAATACAGCATGATGTACTGAATGGCTCAGTGGAATGTGGAGCTGTTCTCTGAATCAAATTTAGTTGAACTCAAATCCTTTTTAAGGTCAATGACTCTAACTCCAGTTGGTGGATTCAAAACCATTACCATCAAATGTTTATCAGGTAGCAGCCTGAGTGAAGTGAACTGGTAATTTTAGTTCAGTTTTCAGTGGATTTTGTTAACATCACACAAACGCCATCATAGTCAATACATTCATAGGTAGGTCTACACAGCAGTTGGGAGGTGCGATTCCCAGCTTGGGTAGACATATCTGAGTTAACTCCAGGGTCAAGCTAGCACACTAAAAATAGCAGTGTAGCATGGGTGGAAGCTTGGGCTAGCCACCTGAATATGTACCTAGGATCTCAGATGGGGTTGTACTTGTGTAGCTAGTCTGATCTGCTGCTACACATGCTGCAGCGGCCACGCTGCTTTTAGTGTACTGGCTTGAGCACAGCTAGCACATATATGTCCACCCAAGATGGGAATCACACTTCCCTCCTGCTGTGTAGACAGCCTAAGATGCCAAGAACTAAAACATATTGCATAGTCACATTAATTAGGCCTAAGGATTCAGAAAACTGTTCTGTGGCTGTAGTATATTAAATATGGTCACAGCATTTTCACAAGCACCGGATAACCCTTAGGAATCATACTGTATCATAAAACAGTCTTCTGATCTAGGAAATGGGTACTGAGCTATTTTGCCTCCCTTTCTGATAATCATTTTATAGTCACTACAGTCAAATGGACCATACACCAAAAATTGATGTATCTTGCTCCAATCAGTTTACTTTTCCTATAATATCTAAACTTTTCAGCCTTCTCAGGTATCTCTGTGATCCTCAGAATATGACAAAGAATAGTTGTGTATATTATTTTCATTGCCTTTCAAAGTGATCAGCATAGCACCCTCTACATTGTCCCATTTATTTACAGCCATATTTATAGTATGAGGATAGCAATTTTTCACAGACATATTTCAGACAGCATATAAACATCTATCAATTTAACAGGAGGAAAATGTCTACCTAAAAGAATCCTGACTTCTGAACCAAAATAGATGCAACGGTAATGTTACCCTATCTCTTTATAGATCCCTGCTGCCTTTATTTTTACAATCATAGACAGTTTAACCTGTGAAAATTTTCAGCTTGACATCTAGGTCAGGAGATCGCAGTTGCTTAAATCTTTCCTTATATATTTATTCAGGCAGCAAAGATACTGATGCAACCTGTGTCCATCCATGGGCTGGTTCTGTATTGTGCTTCTGGTAATTTTTAATTTTTTTATATACTGAAATATATACCATATATTGAACAATTCAATCCTCTGAGTTATTTTCATCAACAGAGTTTTCCTCACTTTCACTTGAAAATATTGCCGTTTAAATGTGGATGTTTGTTTCTTAGTCACTTTCTGTTTTGTATACATAAGCAGTATTTTCCTATATGTTACTTTAATACTTTTCACACATGAAAATGTATTCAATCCACTGGGCTTTTCTTTTCTTTTTAGCTACATAATTGAAACTCTGCTAACTTGTATGCAGAAATTAACTATATTTCTTTCTAACAAAACAACAGTCATTTACTGAGTCTAACCAAATCAGCTAAGAGAGAGAATTTAATCAGAAAAATGTGAACAATAATTGGGATTGTTTAAGAACACTATACTAGAAGGCCAGAGAACCACAATCCACAGTCAAGGAAGAAAGCTGTATTGGTTAAAAACTAGCTTGGTTTTAGAGGGGGAGTGAAGTGAAGGCAGATAGGTAGATAGATAGATAGATAGATAGATAGATAGATAGATCCTAACAATTGTATTGATGCACTACTAGCTGGAAATGGTAGAATTATCAATAATAATGCAGAAATGTTCAATAAATATTTCTGTTCTGTATATGGGAAAAAAAGATGATGTAGTCATATCATATGATAACACTCTTTCATTCCACTGGTATCTCAGGACGATGTTAAATAGCAGGTCTTAAAGGGAGACATTTTAAAATCATTTGGTCCAGATAACTCGCATCCTAGAATATTAAAAGTGTTGTTTGAGATGCTTACTGGACCATAAGTGTTTATTTTTCATTGTCTTAGAAAACTGGGGATGTTTCAGGAGACTGGAAGAAAGTTAATGTTGTGCCAATATTTAAAAAGGCGAAATGGGATGACCCAAATAATTATAGGCCTGTCATTCTGACATCAATCCTGGCCAAGATAATGGAGCAGTTGATATAGGACTCAATTAATACAGAATTAAAACAGAGTAGTATAATTAAGAGAAATCAACATAGGTTTATGGAAAATAGATCCAGTCAAACTAACTTGATATCTTTTGTTTTGATGAGATTACAAATTTGGTTGACAAAGATCATTGTGTTGATGTAATATCCTTAGATTTCTGTAAGGCATATGACTTCATACCATATCACATTTTGACTAAAACACTAGAATGATATGAACTAACAAGGCACACATTAAATAGATTAAAAGCTCTCTGATAGTTAATGTAATTGTAAACAGGGAATCATCAAAGAATGGGTGTGTTTCTAGTAGAGTCCTGGGGGTTTGAGTATTGTCTGGTCACTATATAGTATGTTTAATTATATAATGGAAGAAAACATGAAATCATCACTGACAAAGTTTTCAGATGACACAAAAATTGGGGGAGTGGTAAATAATGAAGAGGACAGGTCACTGACACAGAGCAATCTGGATTATTTGGTAATCTGGACTCAAGTAAACAATTTGTGTTTTAATATGACTAAATGTAAGTGTATACATGTAGGGGAAAAAAATTAGGACATACTTAGAGGATGGGGGACTCTATCCAAGGACTCTGAAAGAAATTTTGGGATTGTGGTGGATAATCAGCTGAACATGAGCTCCCAGTATAATGCCATGGCCGCAAAGGGCTAATGCAATCCTTATATGAATAAATAGGGGAATCTCGAGTAGTAGCAGAGAGATTTTTTTACCTCTGTATTTAGCACTGGTGCAGCCACTGCTGGAATACTGTGTCCAGTTCTGGTGTCCACAATTCAAGAAACATGTTGATAAATTGGAGAGGATTCAGAGCAGAGAATGACTAAAAGATTAGAAAACATGTTTTCTAGTGATAGACTCAAAGAGCTCAATCTGTTTAGAAAGTTAAAGGGTGACTTGATTACAGCCTATAAGTATCTACATGGGGAACAAATATTTAATAATGGGCTCTTCAAACTAGCAGGAAAAAAGAAATAATGTGATCCAATGGCTGAAAGTTGAAGCTAGACTGATTCCACTGGAAATTTTTAACAGTGAGAGTAATCACGGGAGCAACTTTTTAAGGGTAGTGGCTGATTTTCTATCACTGACAATTTTTATGTCAAGATTGGATGTTTTTCTAAAAGATATGTTCCAGTTCCAAAGGAAGAATCTCCAGTGATAAGAGAATAGTTGTCTCTGTTTGTTTGTTTGCCAAAAGCAAGCCTGAGCACTTTGGGCCACTAGAGATTTTGCATTGTGGCCAGGCGTAATCTTTGCTTGTGGAAATGGTAGCATATTTAGGGTCGAGTCCTTGTTTAGTCATCACTCACTCATAACTCCTACTGAAGCTATAAAATGTTTTTAATAACTACTGTAATTTGTAAGACAGTGATATGCCATAGTTGTCTACATGAACAATTAGACTTCAGAAAGTTGGGATGTGAATCTAGCCAGCCCTAGCCTGCTATGGTCTACCTGTCCATGTGCACCCTGCTGACACACAGCAACAATTTGTGAGAATGCTTTGAGCTAGTCCCATTTAAAAGAAAACTACCTAAAACAGGCCTACCAAACTGTTAACATGTATCAGCTGGGTGCACATGGACGGAGCACGGCAGAGCAGGGTAGTATGGAGTAGATTCACACCCCAACTTACTGAAACCTAATTGTTTATGTAGACAAACCTAAGTGAATCTAAGCTCCTCATGTTGCACAAAAGTAAAGTCCATGAACTCAGACTTAAACATGTTCATCAAGTATGGTAGAGTATATCCCTTAAACTCTGAGACCCTTTATTTAAGATCACTTTTTATATGTTAGATGTCTGCAATGAGCACAGAGACAAAAGTCTGACTGAAGACGATGCTTTGAGAAGTGATTGCAAAATTCTTTTGTCTTCTCATATGATGTCTATGTAAAGTTACCAAGTAAAAGTCAAAGCAAGAATGTTCTTATTGTCAGTGTAAACATCTCAGAATCAAGCAGTTTCTTTTATGTTTGTTTGTTTGTTTTGGTTTGTGTTCCTGAACAGCACACCTTTTTGAACAATAAGAATTCTGGAATGAGGCATTATGTAGTTATGGTAATGCACAAAGCATAGTAGAAGGCAGGCTATATGGATTGTGCAGTGCTAACAGTAGTAAGAAAGTGGAGGGGATTTGGGTCCATAAATTAAGCAGGTATGCAAAGGGACCAGAGAAGTGCAAGGAACAAGGCACCATCTTATTATAGCACCTTTTTTTACTATACTACTAAATTATTTCATACCTATAATTAAATGATTGAGATCCACTGTAAGAGATCCACTTGCTTTTGCCTCTGCAGAATATGATATAGTAATGCATGTTTTATGCACTTATTCATTGTAGCTATAGGGTAGGTAAGTAGTTTTCTTACACTTTGAGATCACCTCCCTTGTTGTTTAATTTAGCAGCAGTATTTTCACTGTTGGAGTTCAGGTTGCTTCAGAATTTCCAGCAGCAACTAAGAGAAATTTAGATTTGGGTCCAGATCCTCAAGGATATTTGGGAACATAGCTCCCATTGATTTCAATACCTTTGAAGATCTGGGCACTGGGTTTGTTGACCTCACAGTCTGGTAAAGCAACAGAACCCTAAACCAGCCTAATATTTGGACTGGTCTCCCGTGGCCTAATTCTCCACTCTGCTACACTGGTGTTATGCCAATGTAATTTTATTCAAGTCAAATCAGTACATATGGAGGATAATCAGTACCCCACAGTACAGAGTTCCTCTCGATGTTTTTTTCTTCTGCCGAAATTCTAGGGATTGGATCCCAGAGTAAGTCTGGAGAACTGAATTTCAGATGCAGCCACCACATTCAAATGTGGCTGGTTTGTACTGGCTTGTGGTTCCTCACCAATTTACTCAGCTTTACTGTAAATTAGGGACTCCTTATTTTCAGCTGAAAAATTCCACTCATCCAAAACTTAAGGTATAAAACAATAGAAAGTTTTAAACAATGAATTTAGTGTTCATTAAAATGTGAGAGCTCATTAGTGAATCCAGGAGACTGAAGCTTTTTGTTGATAAGCAAGACTCAAATATGCCTCAAAAATGACTTGGAAGAAAATTTTGGAAAGAGACACGGGGTAATTCTGTTCCCGTTCAATCCATGCTTACATTGCCAACAAGGCTACCAATTAGTGGCAATTGTGGTTCTGGTTTTTATGTTGTGACACCTGTGTTCCTGGAAATGTTATGAGACAAACATGCCAATTAGATGGTAGCAACATTTCTTCACTAGTAAAGTGGAACAGTTTTAAACCAATCTCCTAACAGGACTCATTATGCTATTATCAATTCCCTGCACGATGCAGGCCCCTCTGAAAAACAGTTTTTACCAATTTTTTAAAAAAATAAAAGCAGTAATTTTACAAGTGTACACAAAATTCACTGTTTACTACTTTCATTTTGATTCTGTTCCTACAGTTAAAAATGCGTTTCACTTAGAATGATATTTTGTAAATGATTAGCCAGCTTTATAGTCAATGCATATTTAACATAGTGAACTTTTTTGAAGGCAGCAAAGACTGAGGTTTAAAAACTCTACCATGTTAGCTTTTACAAACTAAATAAGGTAATCCAAAGGCTTTTTACAACGCAGTCTAAATGCATATGTGCATCAGCCAGACTGACACCATGAACTGTGATGATTCCCTAGGAGCCATTAAGTAGCGGTACATGAACTCACAATGCTTTATATGATAGCTACAAATCAGCAGAGAGAAGGCTAAATAGTGGCTTTAAATCACAGAGTGAATTGGAGAGGTGAGGGCAGGTTGGAGGGGTGAGGGCAGGAGTATAGGAAGCACTGTGGCTGACTCAGTCAAAACTCATCCAGGAGATCCAAGTTTCTGATCCAAATCCCACTGAGTTCCATAAAATATTTTCATTGATTTTAATAGGAGAAGACCCCAAGACAGCACATACCCTGCCCTAGGCCAGCTCTGTGGGCTGGTACAGGGTGCATGTTCTCACCATCAACCACATCCTAACTCTCCTTGTTGCTTTTGGGTACAATACAGCCACTGACAAGTCCAACGTGGATCAGTGTCACTGTTCATTGGTCAGTTTGGTCCCAAGCCAGAAGGGTCCCAGAATTAGAAAGAGTACAAGAGGCAGAAGGATTCTTGGACACTTCCACACCTTGTACACCTATGCAGTGTGTGGCACAATCTAATCAAGAGTTTCTTATGTCAAAACCACTCCCCCCTCTTTTTTGAATACAAAAATGCAATAATTGAAAACTTGCCCTCAGAAAGCAGACCTTTACTCAGTTCTTGTTTCTGGCTTGTAGACATTTCCCATGTGTCTTCAGCATAATGACAAACCTTTTAGAAGAGGATTCTCAGAAAACTGTGTGACTAGGCAACAAAATGGCAGATGAAATTCAATGTTGATAATGCAAAGTAATGCATAGTGGAAAACATAATCCCAACTATACACATAAAATGCTGGGGTCTAAATTAGCTGTTACATCTCAAGAGAGGTTTCAGAGTAGCAGCCGTGTTAGTCTGTATTCGCAAAAAGAAAAGGAGTACTTCTGGCACCTTAGAGACTAACCAATTTATTTGAGCTCACGAAAGCTTATGCTCAAATAAATTGGTTAGTCTCTAAGGTGCCACAAGTACTCCTTTTCATCTCAAGAGAGAAACCTTGGAGTCATTGTGGATAGTTCTCTGAAAACATTCACTCAATGTGCCCCATCTCAAAAAGATATATTGGAATTGTAAAAGTTTCAGAAAAGGGCAACAAAAGTGTTAGGGGTATGGAACAGCTTCTGTGTGAGGAGAGAGTAATAAGAATGGAACTTTTCAGCTTGGAAATGAGACGACCAAGTGGGGATATGATAGAGGTCTATAAAATCATGACTGGTATGGAGAAAGTAAACAAGGAAGTATCTCATAACACAGAAACTAGGAGTCACCAAGTGAAATTAATAGGCAGCAGGTTTAAAACAAACAAAAGAAAATATTTCTTCACACAAGACACAATCAACCTGTAGAACTTTTTGCCAGAGGATGTTGTGAAGCCCAAGGCTATAACAGAGTTAAAAAAACCATGATAAATTCATGGAGGATAGGTCCATCAATGACTATTAGACAGGATGGGCAGGAATGGTGTCCCTAGCCTCTGTTTGCCAGAAGCTGGGAATGAGGAACAGGGGATGGATCACTTGATGATTACCTGTTCTGTTCATTTCCTCTGGGGCACTTGGCCACTGTCAGAAGACAGGATACTGGGCTTGATAGACCTTTGGTCTGACCCAATATGGCCATTCTTATGTTCTTTAATCTGTGTCTTTTTTTGAACTAAGGGAGTAGGGATGGGAGAGAACATTTCAAGACAAGGCTCCTGCTCTTTGAAGGTATTTTAGAACAGTCCCTAAACAACAATGCATATTCAAATGATACCATTAATTTCTTAAAAACAGAGAAAAGTACAATCAGCTTGAAATGCAGAAAGTGATTTTTTCATACCATACCTAGCCTTGGGCTAGATAGGAGTCTTAAGTCTATGTACAGGAAAGTAACAGCATCAAATTTGTAGAGAGCACACTTTCTCTCTTTCCTAATTCTTGATCAACCCACTTGTCACATTCACATCTCTGCTCTGTCAGGACCTCCAGTGTCTCTCACACTTCTTCCCAGCCTGTTTTGGGTTCCTTTTGATACGCCCAATTTATCATAATCTCAGACCTCTCCTCCTCCAGTGTCTCTATCATAGGAATACTAGTAAAGCATCTCTTGTTTTCATAATTTTAACCATTGTGGTTATACACAGTGTAAGTTCCCATTTTCCTCTATATCTTTTCTAATGTACACAGAACCATTGAATGCTTATATACCCAAAAGTGGCCCCACTTCTCCTAAACTCTTACTTAAATCTAATTTAACTCAATGTGTCCTATCAATGAGTTTTATATAATGTGTTTCAGAGTAGCAGCCGTGTTAGTCTGTATTCGCAAAAAGAAAAGGAGTACTTGTGGCACCTTAGAGACTAACCAATTTATTTGAGCATGAGCTTAAATAAATTGGTTAGTCTCTAAGGTGCCACAAGTACTCCTTTTCTTTTTATATAATGTGTGTACATTTGTCACTAGAGAAATAAGTGCTTTGCTGAATAAGGAATGATTTGAGCACAAACTTAATTGCTCACCTGCACTGGGGCCTACCTGTCTGTATATACTTTTGCATCTTATGCAGAATGATTATCCATTGACAGAGGAAGTTCTTTAAAGATATTAATTCAAATGATGCACCTCCTGACCTACTCTCAGAGAAGCAGGTTTACATAGTTCTATAATTAGTTTACAACCTCCACTCTATATGAAATGTTAGTTATTGACAAATAAGAAAATCTGTCACACAAGTTACATACAAAGAAGCATAAGCTGAGTGACTGCAACAGAAAACAAGAAGTATTTCATATATATCTGATTTTCTCAGAGTTTAAATGAACACAACTGAAATTTATCCCATCATTACCCAGGTACACATCAGGAAATAAGCATTAGAGAAAAAAAGGAAATGATTGAAAAAAATATTGTGTATTGTTACAGAATTAGAATACAAATGCCAGTTCAGACAGTATTAAAAAACATATTTCGGAGTTTTAAAACCCCGAAATATGTTGGTACCATAGTTCAGTAAACATGGGAACTTAACATCAGGCAATACCTAGTAACAGCAGGATAGACTGAAAGCAAATTAAGATCTAGGTATTCAGTTAAACTTTTGAATTTCCCTGTTATGGTCAGTTGTATTAACCACTGCTTTGTGCCTGTGAATACACAGTTGTATTAACCACTGCTTTGTGCTTTCATGGGTGTGCAATTCCAGACTGGATGAAATCAGATGAATACGTTAGGTGAACTCTTGTAACACATGTTTCATTTATGTGAAGTTATGATAAATGACATTGTACTGTGAAAAATAATGGCTGTGAGATGATAGAACAATGAATAACATGCATAACACAATACATGTTCTGGTGAAAAGACATTGTGGAAAAGCCAAATGATGGTGGGAAACATATGTTTCTCCTAAAATATTTATTAAATGGTTTTGCTAACCACTTAAGTAGTGTGTAATATCTGGGAGAATACGTATCTCTTAAAGTGCTGTGCCATGTACAGCTGCTTCCTTAACTTATTGCACTATGCTCGTTTTGGACCTTTGGAACTTAAACTCTCCCAATTCAAACATGTGTATTAACCTCCAGGGAGCTCTGCAAGGCTCACCTTTCTACCCTTGACCATAAGAAGATGGGTGGTGGTGGTGTAGGACTCTGGTGCGTAATCGGGGGGAAGGGCAAAAATGAATGCCCCTTATGTTTATGTTATCACTGAGTTATATGATTTGATCTGGGGGAACTGACAGGTCTGTTTGTTTATTAATGTATTTTTAAATGATTATTGAGGACATGCAAAACATTGGATGGACACTGTTCTGTTGTAGTTTTCTCTGTTCTTCTCCCTATTTCCTCTTCCTCTACCCTTGCCTTCCTCCTCTCCATTATTTCCTCTCTCCCTCCATTCCCCATTGTCTTCCTTTTTCTTCAATGTTCATTTTCTTCCTCTCCCTGTCGTCCCCGCTTCAACCGTTACTCTTATCCAGGGCTACCCTACTTCCAAACTATGGCAACAATTAATCCTTCTCCTGTCCCTGTCACATAGAATTGAGACACCTTTCAGAGCTCACCTTTTCCTGCAGGTTGTCGGGCGAAGACTAGATTGTCTTTCCGAGTCCATTTGTCTCTCCTATCTGGATTGATGCAGTAAGTATAAGTAAGTACAATAAGCTTTACTCTGATAAAGTATTTGCTACAAGCTGCCTCTCATCAGAAATACTAAACAAATCTAGGTAAAAACATAAGAGGAGTTAAGAATACTTACAAGCAGGAACAGAGGGAGTAATCAGCAGCCAATTGCAAAATGGCCACCGTAGTGTTACAGTGGCCACATAATGCAGCTGTGTCAAATTTAAAGGACCAGCCACAAAACAAAGCTCTCTAGATCTCTTCCCAGCTAAGTTTTATCACCACTTAGGCCTGAGTTTCCCTCTACTGCAGCCACCTTCTTCTTTTTATGAGGAATTGCCTGAGTCACCTCAGTTGGGGCTCACTCTATAATCAAATTAATCCCAGGCTCTCCAGCCCAGCAAGCAGGCCACTCTGTTACAATTCATACAATGCACCCAATTCCACATTTCAGAATACATCATCTTAACAAAGCAAAATGCAAACACTTACAGTCCCATGCCCCACTCTCCCAGCTGAAAATTAGAGAAGTTTGAGAAAAATACTCTCCTTAAGTTTTATTTACATATTTTAAACATTAATATAAAATAAATGAGTTGTAAAAATGTGTAGCAAATTTTGCCTCTCAGTTCACACACCAACTTTTCTTTAAATAATTTAAACTTTTCTTTAAATAATTTTATCCCAAATGCAACAACTGATTAAATATCCCATGGAAATAAATGTAATGGCTGTAATGTTTAGCTGCCAGACATAGAGCCTTGCAACTACAAGTTTCAGGCTTGGGTCGAGTTGGACACTTTCTGATCATCTCCTTGTGCCTGAGGGGTCAATGCAGTGGCGGCTGTGTGCCTTGTCCCTGCCAGCCACCACCATCTCTTTGTACTGTGTGCACTGCAGAGTGAGGGTCTGATGGATCACAGCACCTCCCATTCCACACCACACACAGTTCAGCAAGGTGGTGGCAACTGGGGGTGGGAAGCCTTCGCCAAGTCACACCCCCTGGATGAGGTGGCAATAGCAGTACTGACTCATGTTCGGGGGGAAGGGTCAGGTTCAAGATGGGTCTGAAAATGACTCAATGCGCTGAGGCTTGGTTGGGTCAGTCCGGTTTGAGTCACACTTTAAAATTAGGCCCAAGAAGACCTCTAGTCAGGGGCAAGAATATTTCTTATTGTCATCCAAATTGAAGGGGAAACCACTTGTTTAAATGTTATTTTTGCTTATTTATAAGACCAGAGAACTGACAGGACAGTGTGTTGTATTATGTCTGATAGCCAGATAGAACATTTCTCTGCTAGCTTTTGTATATCATCAGCTGATCAGTGAGACGGACTAAGCAGACATTCTAAAAAAGGGAGTGAGAAAATTTTTAAATCTATGAAGAAAAGTTATTTCATAAACACTGTTCCTGGTCAACACAGGGTATAGAAAATAAATTGTACTTTTCCAAAATATAAGCACAATACCCATTTGCTACCTTCCATTTTGAACATTTGAGGCCTAATTCTTCAGGGCTTTGTACCATTGAATTTGGGAGCGATTTACAACCACTTCACATTTACTTTGAATTGGTGTGAATGACTAAGTAAGGTGCAAGGCAGGTGAAAAATGGGTTCCTTGCTTTTTATGGAAAAGGGAAACGACAATTTCATATTTAAATGTTTGCACTCAGAGATCTACCCAATTAGACCCAGAGCTACATGTGCCATCCTGAAGCATGTTCTGTTATGTTAAAAGATAGTACTATAAAATGGAAAATGTAGTAGAGCAAGATATTAAAAATATACTAATAGATCA
This sequence comes from Caretta caretta, assembly GCF_965140235.1. NCBI lineage: Eukaryota > Metazoa > Chordata > Testudines > Cheloniidae > Caretta > Caretta caretta. The sequence continues at coordinate 93,575,995 of NC_134209.1, read as the reverse complement.
GGTAAAACTCAAATGGAAGGAAGCCGTTATGGTTAGTTCAATCCACATAATATAATAAGTCTCCAAAAGGAAGAGAAATAAATTCCTTATGTGTATATTAGTAAAGCACAATAAATATTGAATTGTATAAACAAAACGATACTTGATATTATAATGTATAGGATGAGGTTAATATCCTTTTAAATAGTTGTGAACCTCATAGTGGTGCTTACTGCGTTCTATGCTTTGGAAGTAGTCAGAAACCACTCAGAGCAGCAATATCTACATAGCTCAGCTTTGCATGTTTGTGTATAGTTATTAAACATGGTTACTTGAGACCAGCTGTGCCTTTGTGGTTTCTTAACATTCTTTGTGCTGTGCATAGAGCAAAAGACACAACAGGTGATCAGAACCACTGGGCCTGCTAACTGTTTGCCAGGCAATCAAGAGTACTTAATCACTGAGAAAAATTCCCCTCCTGTCTCTTTGCCCTATGTATGCTGCATTGCTGCAGAAGAGAATTGAACTGGTTTTGACTGGAGAGCAGTGGTTCTCAAACTGTGGGTCAGAACCGCAAAGTGGGTCACAAGCCTGTTTTAATAGGGTTGCCAAGGCTGACTTAGACTTGTGGGGGTCTGGGGCCAAAGCTGAAGCCTGAGCCCCACTGTCTGGGGCTGAAGCCCTGGGTGGCGGGGATCAGGTTACAGGCCCTTTGCCTGGGGCTCAAGCCCTTGGGCTTCAATTCCCCTCCCTCCCGCAACCCCAGGGGGTAGGGCTCAGGCTTTGGCCCCCACATCCAGGACGGCAGGGCTCAAGCAGGCTCAGGATTCAGTCCCCTCTCCTGGTGTCATGTAGTATTTTTTGTTGTCAGAAGGGGGTCATGGTGCAATGAAGTTTGAGACCCCCTGCTGTAGAGGAATGCCAGTAGGAAATGTGTTAACAATGTGCAGCCTATGGGTGAAAGATACAAGTTTCTATGGAAATGCAGAAACCTAGGTGTGAGGGGTTGGATCACAGAAACTTCCTTTGGACTGCCAACTGATGTGCTGAGACTACCTCTGAGCCCGTTTTCCCTGGCAGCTTGGGACTTCAGTGGCCTGCCTGATTTGAGCCAGACACACTTGCCTGCTACAAACACAGACCCAGGTCTGAACCACGTCCCTCAAATGCTGCAGGCTTAACTGAAAACAGCTCAAGAAGTGCTTCTGTCTCCAACACTCAGGTACCCAGATCCCAATGGGGTCCAAAACCCCAAATAAATCCATTTTACCCTGAATAAAGTGTATATAGGGTAAACTCATAAATTGTTTACCCTCTATAACACTGATAGAGAGATATGCACAGCTATTTGCCCCCCCCACCCCCAGGTATTAATACATACTCTGAGTTAATTAATAAGTAAAAAGTGATTTTATTAAATACAAAAAGTAGGATTTAAGTGGTTCCAAGTAATAACAGACAGAACAAAGTAAATTACCAAACAAAATAAAATAAAACATGCAAGTCTAAACCTAATACAGTAAGAAAGTGATTATAGATGAAATTTCAGCCTCAGAGAGGTTCCAATATGTTTCTTTTATAGACTAGCCTCCTTCTAGTCTGGGTTCAGCAATCACTTACACCTCTGTGGTTACTGTCCTTTGTTCCAGTTTCTTTCAGGTATCCTTTGGGGGTGGAGAGGCTATCGCTTGAGCCATCTGAAGATAAAATGGAGGGATTTCCAGGGGCTTAAATAGACTTCCTCTTGTGGGTGGAAACTCCTTCCCCTCTGCTATGCAGAATCCAGCTCCAAGATGGAGTTTTGGAGTCACATGGGCAAGTCACATGTCCATGTATGACTCAGTCCTTACAAGTCAGGCCACATTCCCAGGAAAGCTCAGATGTGGACTGGTGTCTCAAAGTTCATTGTTAGCTTAAGTGTTTCTTGATTGGGCATTTAACTTGCAAATTCCTTTCTAAAGAAGCTGACCAAATGCCTTACTAATGCTACTTAAAATCAAACAAGTACACAGCCAATATTCATAAATTCAAATACAAAAATGATACATGCATACAAATAGGATGAATATATAATATAAGTAGAACATAACCTTTACATAGATATGTTAGATGGCATATGTAGCATAAAACATATTCCAGTTATGTCATATACAAATTCATAAGCATATTTCCATAAAGCATTATGGGGTACAACGTAACACTAGGCTGAGACAAAAGACTGTCCCTAACAATCACTACTTGATAGGACTGACATGGGTGATCACAAATGGTATGAATGAACTATTGAGTTCCAATTTCACACTTAGGAGGTGCTGTAGGTGGAAGAGCTATTGTGTGTGCACTTTTTCTTTTTAAAGAACAAAGATTTCAAAGATTTAAGCACCTAAATAAATATTGTGCTTTACAGAGGTGCTGAGCGCTCACAGCTCCCACTGAAACCACTGCAGGTGCTCTTCACCACTGAAAATTATTATTCACCACCATTTTTATAGGCCTGAATATAGATGTAGGAGACTAAGCTCGAAAATGTTGGCCTCTGTCTCAATTCCCTCCCACCCCCACTCTGCACACTTGCTGTCTGATTTTTGGGAACAGGGCTGGGTTCCTGTGGCTTACACAGACTGGATCTTGCACTGTTTGTAGAGAATGGGATTGGCAACTCCTTGCTGCTCTTGGAAAGGAGATGGAGGCATCAAGGCCATTCATCATGACGATTCTGTCAGATCCTCCACAATGGGATATTCAGGATTAAACACCTGAATCTATGAGAGAATGGAAGGGCTGGATCATCAGTATTCCCCAAAACATATCTAAGGTGACACTGGGATGGGCCCTAGAACCTTGAAGAGGGGTTAGATAGTGGGTGCTAACTTGGGCAGCACTCATGATGGAGGCAACCTGAGCTAGTTAATTTCTTTGATCAGACCAGAACCCTCCCTGATTTCTGAAAAATAGTGATGAAAATATTTGCCTAACTCACAAAATCATTGTGAAGTTTATCTAATGATTATAAAACACTCTGAGGACCTTGGATTAAAGATGTTACATGAGTAAAATATGATATTCATAATGTTTGCATCTAAATACTACAATATTTGTAGTATTTTGATAGAATCTGAATATGTTTCTACTGTTTTATCCTTTAGGTAGTAATCCAATACAGCTCATAACATAGCTGTGTTTACTTTGAGGAAGTAAATTTGATTTATCTCCTCAGAAATCCCATTAATTTTTTCCCCATCCATGCTGATGGTTTGAGTTCCACAAAGGTTTGAAATGTGCTGGTGCTTAGGCTGCCGGAGGTACGGGGAAAGCACATATATTCACAGAGTGCATGGCGAATTTCCCCATTAGGATTAATCTTGCTTCTGCTGTGTTTTTGTGAAGACTTTATTTTAACCTCATTTAGTTTGTTTTCAGACTGACTTGAATCTTTATTTCCAAGCAAGGCTATTCCAATTTTGATTCCACCCAAGTAAATACAGGAGAAAATAAACTCTGGTTTCCTCTAAGACAAAATAACCTTGGGGAAAACATGGAGTAAGTCTGTTTTATTTTTAAACTGTGAGTTTAAAAATGAGGAGTCACAAATGAATTTTGTTAAATGCAACTGCAGTCCATATTTCCTCTTACTTTACCCCCACGCCCTCTGAACTTTTGTTTGAGGAAAATAAGAAGTTTAATTAAATACGGATTGGGACTCCCCTCCACCATGTCAGGCTGGTGTGATGATAAATGTGAATGCTAGCAATATGGGTATTCCTTTAATCCCTCTATATTTTTCAACTGCCAAAACAAAAACAAAAAACCTTTACTTAATGTTTATTGACACTACAGTTAATGCTTATAGATACTGTACTCCCTAAAGAAATAACATGGTAGGACAGAAGATAATAAAATACACTAAAACAATGTAACTGTTCTCATAGTCCCAGATGTTTACTTGCATTATGTCATTTGATTGCACAAATACATTATAAATGTGTAGCCTGAGCTGTATATAACACATTGATACATATCACATTCCCCAGAGTTAGCCTATATTGATGAAATAAATATTTTCTCTGGTATACATAACCTCACTAACTGGACTTTGGGAGAAAAAAAAGCAACTATTGAAATAAATTGGAAAGTCATCATGGGTCAACAGACTACTGACAATGTTTTCACAATATTTGTGAGTACATACTTTTGTTCAGCTGAAGACATGGGTTTGCATGCACAGACATTTGTGTTTTCACACCACCAGAAATACAACTATACATTTCCCTGTCTGTTGCTGGTACATTTTAAAAGAGTCTTTGTGAATTTGATCTACCAAATATATAAAAGGTCAGAGACTCTCACTCAACTTTTTCTATTTATTAGATAAAGCATGACCAATATTATTTCTATTATTATTCGTAGTAGTAATATGGTGTCCAAAGTCTCCAATCAGGTGTGGGGTTTCACCATGGTAGGTGCTCTACAAAAATGTAGAAAGACAGGGTTGCTGCCTAAAGAACTTATAGTTTAAGATTCCAATCATGCAAACACATATATACTGAACTGAATAGTCCCTCTAAATCAATGAGACGTTTGCATAGCAAATTACCATATTAGAATTAATCTGGCTGCAACTGTATCCACTCATATGAGTAAGTCAACCCTATGTTTAAGAGTTTGCAGATAAGGACCTAATATAAAACGAAACACAACAAATGAGCATGACAAATAATGGGTGAGAAGGATAGAGGATAGCAGTAATAAGAACACAAATTATACAGGACAGCTATGAACATAACTTGATAGATATGAATCTAGATAAGATACTTTGTATGGCCCCCATTAGTCTATTATCTTACCCCCTCACAATTTTTAGCGTATTTATCCTCACAACATGCCTGGGACGTAGGAAAAAAATACTACGAAGGGGAATTCATGCAAAGAATAGCTTACTGAGTTGCTCATGGTTAGACAGGAAGTCTTTGGTAGAGTAGGGCCTTGAAGCCTGGCTTCCCAAGTTCTAGGTGAGTGCTCTATCCACCAGACCATCCTCCTTTCAAATCTATAAAGAACTATAGATCATTTAAAAAAAATAATAAATAAATAACTATAACATTCCCCACTGGTCCCTCAGCCCAACCAATGTGTTCTGAATAGAGCTCACCACCACCCAGCCTAGATATTAGCCATTTTAAAATTTAGGGCCAAAGCAGCACCAGTTGCTCCTCTTGATTTTAATAAGATGTGCATGATGAGCACCTCTGAAAACCAAACCAAATACATATTGGCATTAGGCAAATCAAGTTTGAAAATCTTGGCCTAGGTATCACTTTGCATGCATGAATTAGGTGCAAATATATGCCTGTAATTGCATCCAGCCAATTTTGAAAATAAGGCCATTAGTTGTAAGTACAATTGAACCACTTGCTGAAATATTTTTAAAACTGCAGAGCAGCTTGCTTATTTGCAAACAGTTGAGTCTCTTTGAAGTGACCTTGACTATAGCGAAAATCTATTTATAGTAAAGTAGAATGAAACTCCTCAGTAGTTTCAGTGAATAAAACCTTTGCTCATAGACACATTGTTCTGCAGGGTGTGACAGGGCTCCACTCACCACGCTAGCACCTCCTGATGGCCATCTTGGGGATTAGCTCTGCAGGTCAGTAACCCTCTCCTGAGAGTGACTCACCCACTGTCACGTCTACTCTCTGGCCTGCATCACTCCAGGGACGATAGCATCCTCTTCATGACATGGTCCTCCAGCTGTATCACCGTCTGTGCTCCCCCCCTTCCAGAGTTTCGTACAGCACTTCAAGTGTCCAGCCACTTCCCAGTGGTGAGCTGGGGGGACCCAGTCCCACCCACTACTCTGGGTATCAACCCAGGGACCCTGTAGATGGCACCTACATGCTGCGTCTCCTCCAACTTCTCCGTATATTTCCTAGGGCCACTTCCCTGCAGTCCCAGCAGCTTCTTCATCCTTACCTCATGGCCTCAGTGTGTCAGTCCTAGCAGCCTGCAAGGAGCATTCTCTCGCTCCCCTGGTCCTTGCCAGCAACTGCTCTGTCCATGGTGCTAGCTTCCATCCATCTCCTCCCTCCTTGAGTTCTAGGCAGTGAGTGACCCTGCTCTGCGCAGCTCTATTAACCCTTACATGCCAGTGTGTGGCACACAGAGGGTGACCAGATGTCCCAATTTTATAGGGACAGTCCCAATATTTGGGGCTTTTTCTTATATAGGTTCCTATTACCTCCCACCCCATCCCACTTTTTCATACTTGCTATCAGATGTGGGGACCTGCATGAAAGACCCCCTAAGCTTATTCTTACCAGCTTAGGTTAAAAACTTTCCCAAGGTACAAACTTTGCCTTGTCTTTGAACCCTATGCTGCCAACACCAAGCGTTTTAAACAAAGTACAGGGAAAGAGCCCACTTGGAGACGTCTTCCCCCAAAATATCCCCCCCAGCCTTACACCCCCTTTCCTGGGGAAGGCTTGATAAGAATTCTTACCAATTTGTACAGGCAAACACAGACCCAAACCCTTGGATCGTAAGAACAATGAAAAATCAATTAGGTTCTTAGAAGAAGAATTTTAATTAAAGAAAAGGTAAAAGAATCACCTTTGTAAAATCAGGATGGTAAATACCTTACAGGGTAATCAGATTTAAAACATAGAGAATCCCTCTAGGCAAAACCTTAAGTTACAAAAAGACACAAAAACAGGAATATACATTTCATTCAGTACAGCTTATTTTACCAGCCATTAAACAAAAGGAAATTTAACACATTTTTAGCTTGATTACTTACTAACTTAACAGGAGTTGTAAGGCTGCATTCCTGATCTGTTCCTGGCAAAAGCATCACACAGACAGACAAACCCTTTGCTCCTCTCCCACCTCCAGATTTGAAAGTAGCTTTTTCCCTCATTGGTTATTTTGGGTCAGGTACCAACGAGGTTATTTTAGCTTTTTAACTGTTTACAGGTGAAAGGGTTTTGCCTCTGGCCAGGAGGGATTTTATAGCACTGTATACAGAAAGGTGGTTACCCTTCCCCTTATATTTATGACAGACCCATTCCCTGTCACCCCCCCAGCTTCTGGCAGTCAGAGATTTAGAGAAACCTAGAGCATGGGACTGCACCCCTGACCATCTTGACTACTATCTATTAATGGACCTATCGTCCATAAATTTAGTTATTTTTTTTAATCCAGTTATACTTTTGGCCTTCACAACATACCCTGGCAACAAGTTCCACAGGTTGAGTGTGTATTGTGTGAAGAATTACATCCTATTAATTTCATTGGGTGATTCCTGGTTCTTGTGTTATGTGAAAGGATACAAAATACTTCCTTATTCACTCTCTCCAAATCATTCATGATTTTAAATTTTATAGATCTCTATCATATCCTCCCTCAGTCATCTCTTTTATAAGATGAACAGTCCTAGTCTTTTTAATCCCTTCACATATGGTAGCAGTTCTATATCCCTAATCATTTTTGTTGCCCTTATCTGTACTTTTTCCAATTCTAATATATCTTTTTTTGAGATGAGGTGGCCAGAACTGCATGCAGTATTCAAGACGTGGGCATACCATGGATTTCGATAGTGGCATTATAATATTTTCTGTCTTATTATCTAGCTCTTTTCTCATGGGTCCTAACACTGTTAGCTTTTTTGACTGGTACTGCATATTAAGCAGATGTTTTCAGAGAACTATCCATGATGACTCCAAGATTTCTTTCTTGAATGATACCAGCTAATTTAGACCCCATCATTTTATAAATTTAGTTGGGATTATGGGTTCCAATATTACAATAGTTCAGCTCTAGGGTGTGAGAAAAGGCAATTATATTACTGTAGTTTTCATCAAGATTCAGCCAATTTTGAAGCCATCATTGTAGTCCAATTAAATACATATCACTATTTGGGCCCAAAACCCCTCCCATGTATCTGAAACATAACAGAACTTGGTTTCAGGCTTCAGTCCAAAATCCACATCTGAACACCCTCAAACTTTGTAGCTCAGGCAAGCAAATGCAGAGCATGTAAATATATAACATGTCTACCATCTTGTGTTTGGAATAGATGTGAGCACAGTGAGCAAAGTTAGACATACATCTCACAGCACTTAGTTAATTAGTGGTTCACACCAAGACTCCAAGATTATAGATTTATGCACAGTCATTTTCCACAATACCTTTATTGTTATATAGTGTATGTAGACAACTGGATGAATTTTTATAGATGAAGCATTTTGTAATGGAAGATTAATGAATTTATATTATATTTGCAGAATTGTTTCCATAAAACAAATAAATCAAACAAACAAAAATCTGAAAAAATGAAACATTTCATTATGACACTTTTGAAATGAAAAATTTTGATTTTTCTATTCAAAAAGACTTTTCATTTTGAATTTTATGGAAAAGGGTAAAAAAAAATTATGGAAAAATTCTTCTTTGAGATACATTGTTAGAAAACTTTTAAATAAATTTATATACATAAATTTATAAACATTTATAAAAAAATTGATTTTTTTTCTGGACAAAAATGTTAAACTCTGATCAGGGTTAGTATTTAGCTGCTACTGAATTTATGAAAAATTTTCTGGACATTATTTTTGACATCTTGATAAAAATATTTTATATTTCTTGTAGTGTCATTCAACTCAAAGGATCCCAAAGTATTTTACAAACTTCAGCTATACATTTATGCCATCACTGAAATTCAGCCAGCTCTAGTTGGAATGCTGTGACTGTTCAAAAACACATAAAGCAAAACTACCTAACAGGCTAAGACGAAAGACAAGAACGCTGTTGTGGTTTAGAGGAAATGCCAGTAAGTAGAGTTTCACTGTCCAAGCTTAACAGTGGGGTTAATGTTCCTATTTCAGAGTAACAGTCGTGTTAGTCTGTATTCGCAAAAAGAAAAGGAGTACAATGTTCCTATTGTTACAAAAAGTGCCATGAAACCTCTATTGAAATGATCAGGATCTAAATGTTACGTCTAATCCCAAACAAGTTAGTTCCAGACTCATAGTATTTTCTACCACCTTTCTGGGCCATTGGTTAAATATCAACACAGGAAAAAAAAAAAGAGTTTTGCACCTGATGGCTTATCAAAACCACTGCCTGTACTACGCAGGTGTTCCTGAATGTCTCCCATCCCACATTAATCCATCATGCCTGTTCTTAGCTAATGAGACCTGGACTGGGTAGCCATTTTACTTTAGGTGGTATGGCAGTAGGCCATAATAATAATAATGTATTAATTATTAAGTTGTCAAGCATGCTAAATTATTTAGATAATAATAAGACAAATGGCCTGTTTCTAATCTCACACCAGTATTACAAGTAGCTTCATTGACTGTAATAGTGTTATTACTAATTTACATCAGTGTGAGGTAAAAATTGTTCTAGAAGCCGCTGCCCAGAAACACGTACCGTCTAATGACCGTAAGGCAAAGAAGCCTAAGATTAACTTTCACTAGATACAAAGGAAAGTTCTTTTCAACATCCTGAATCAATAATGTCCCTTCCTGTCATAGGCTACAATGAAAAAGCTATTTTGCAACTAAAGAAATGAGAAGTTTTGAAATAAGTATGTATCTGGGTTACTTATTGGGAAAGTATTGCCAATATTTATACCTCTGAAATCCATTGACTACTAAATTAAAAGACAAATTATGATTAAGTTTGTTGTAATTATAATTTACTTCTTGTAATGTCTATAAATGTGCTATGTATTTTCCAAAGAGGCAAGAAGGCACAGACTCCAGCTTTCCAAAAACAGAAAATGACCAGTTGGATTTATAAAAACTAGAGTATGATAAAACTAAATACCATCTCTGTACTATTCCAGAACAGGTCTACTCTGTTGTCATGTTATATGCTGATCTGCCATTGCAGTGAATCTTTCCAAGCTACAGTACATAGGCAAATCCTCTTGAGCATACTTGTATTCAAGATTGAAAAAGAATAAAAATCATACATACCAATACCCTATTAATGAAAACATCTCTTGTCACACAAAAAGATTGTTTGCACTGTTCGATTGTCAACCCCTTCCTGATCAAACCAGACAACACCAGATTCTGCCACTTTTCCAGACTCTTGGCAGGCTCCCCTCACATCTGCACTCCTCCATTTATAGCAACATAGATTCCAAAAGCTGTCAGGGGATGGAAATAATTTTGAAATCCAGAATGAATACAAATAGGTTCCCTGTAAAAGCCTTCATTTCTGTAATATGTAGTAGACTAGCTAACATAGCAACTTCCATTTTACACCTCCCTACTTTCATCAGTGCAGCAAAAGATTGGAAGTGGCCCAGCAGGAAATTTTGTAGGGTTTTTTTTTTAAAAAATAGCTTTAAAAGGATCAGATATGAAAGGGAAAGAGGGACTTCTGTTTGCAATTAGAACATAAGAAAAACAATGTAAAAGATAAGCTTAATGATTATTAAAACTCTAAAACTTTTATGTATTTATTAGCTTTCAACTTTTTTTCAACAATTTTCTACCTCAACAGGTTATTTCCTGTTTTCATTAGACTATTCTGTTTTACAGGAGTAACTTCAGAGAAGAAGATCTAAGTATTACAGATTGCAGGAATATTAGCAGTCGTGTGATTAATTCATTTTCCATTATGTTTGTGGATTCCCTCTTCCCCACTTGCCAATTAGTAGGAATTAGGGTTCAGTAAATGTTTGGTTAGAGCTTCATTAGCCTGACCTGATTGTGTTAAGCCTGTCAAAGCCGAAATGTTTGCTGGTTCAGTTGGGCAGAAATAAAATTGTGATGACACATTTATGATATGACACATTGCCAGCATCACAGCTCAACAGAAATTTCTACTACTTCAATAAAAAAATAGGCCTTTTTCAAAGCCATATTCTTCCATAGAATTTGATTTTTCCAAAAAATTCCTGCAAAAGGACTACACACACAAAAATCAGCATGTTAGCTGGTCCATTTTTTAAAAAGATTGTACTTTTTCTGTTTATTCATATAATTGTATGATGTGACTTGAATGATCCGCTTAGTCACATGATGACAGAGGAGTATGTAGGCCTGTGTGAGGTGGTCTTGGGCAGGTGTTAGCAGAGACCAGTCGCCACCAGCTCACCATAGTATCCAGCTAACATACTTCAGCTGTGTGGCGTGAGTCTGTATACCTACCATTCTGATGGAGGTAAAGGAGGATACTGCTAGTGGAACGCTTGGGGTGGGGCACAAGGAATAGCAAGAGTCATAGGGGAGATTCTCACAGTGCTCTTCTTAGTACTCCATCTAAGCAACAACCACCAGGAGGTTTATGGATTACGCTAGAACCAGCTCAAGAATCAAGACCTGCGTCATAGATTTGGTAGTTTTTTTACCTTGAGTCCAATGATATAAGTTGGGCAATTTGTCAGGTCTGAAACAACATTGAATGCAATGCCCAGCCATTATGTACCTGATGTATGCTAATCCCATGGAGCATTATCACATATATACATATATATAAATGCATATATATACATACATACATACATATATACACATATATCAGCAGTGTATCTCGGATGGAGAAGAGCCTTTCTCAACATTATGTACCTGTTTCCTGCAGCAAAGTGCAGCCATTATTGAGGACACAGACACCTTGATCAAAACAGTCTGATCAGAACTAGGACAACTATATTTCCCCACACTACAAGAAGGATGTGGAAAAATTGGAAAGAGTCCAGCGGAGGGCAACAAAAATGATTAGGGGACTGGAACACAGGAGTTATGAGGAGAGGCTGAGGGAACTGGGGATGTTTAGTCTACAGATGAGAAGAATGAGGAGGGATTTGATAGCTTCTTTCAACTACCTGAAAGGGGCTTCCAAAGAGGATGGCTCTAGACTGTTCTCAGTGGTAGCAGATGACAGAACAAGGAGTAATGGTCTCAAGTTGCAGTGGGGGAGATTTAGGTTGGATATTAGGAAAAACTTTTTCACTAGGAGGGTGGTGAAGCACTGGAATGGGTTACCTAGGGAGGTGGTGGAATCTCCTTCCTTAGAAGTTTTTAAGGTCAGGCTTGACAAAGCCCTGGCTGGGATGATTTAATTGGGGATTGGCCCTGCTTTGAGCAGGGTTTGGACTAGATGACCTCCTGAGGTCCCTTCCAACCCTGATATTCTATGATTCTATGCTGAATACAGGACACCTGGTAAATTAGTCATATTTAAGTGAGTTCAACAGCAATCAATCAGAACTACGCAGTACAAGCGTTCAAATTAACATCAAGTTGACTGAGCCCCTGTTAAAAAGAAATACTGCATAGTTGGATTCTTTTTATTTACCTTCTTATCTTTAAGGCTTTAGGGTTCACACGGAGCAAGGTGACACACACACACACTCCTGTACACCTCTCTCACATGGGGGTGGGGAGGTGACTGACCAACCTGACCCTCCCTGCCTGGTACTCTCCACCCTCTATTCCTGGCTGGGACCCTGGGACGGACCTGCCTCTCCTGGTACCTGGTGACGCATCTTCTCAAGGCAACGCATGGGGGGCGTGCAAGATCACATGACCCTCCTCCCATGATTTCTGCCAGAGTCCACACCAGAATATGGCCAGCAGCAGCCTTTCAGCACTGTGCGAGAAGGAAGGGATGGGAGCTGCTTCCCGCTGCAGAGGAGGAGGGGGTGGGGAAGGGATGATCTGGCCTGTGTCTTTGCAGAGCTCATCTCTTACCCACGCCACGCCACCCACGGCTGGAAGCAGCTCCCATCCCTTCCTGCCTGCACAGTGTTGAAAGGCAGATAACACATCCAGGCTGCTGGTGGTCACTGACATAACCCAGCTGCCTCCTGTCCCCCGGCCACAGCATGGGCGGGAACGAGTTAAGCCCTAAGAATGCATTGTGCACCAGGGCCCAGGGAACCTGACTGCAGGGGCTTCAGCAAACCTGTCCAGAAAGATGGCTCTGCAGGGGAGGGTGCCTAGGGGACGGAACATTATATACACACAGAGACCATGAAACAATACCTCCTCCCGCCCCACTGGTAATAGCTATTACCAGCAGGACAGTGGGATGGGAGGAGGTATTGTTTCATGGTCTCTGTGTGTATATAATGTCTTCTGCAGTTTCCACGGTATGCATCCGATGAAGTGAGCTGTAGCTCATGAAAGCTCATGCTCAAATAAATTGGTTAGTCTCTAAGGTGCCACAAGTACTCCTTTTCTTTTTGCGAATACAGACTAACACGGCTGTTACTCTGAAACCTGTCATAATTTAGTGATTCAACTGATATGCCTGTTGTGCAAGAATAGACTGTACCTCTGGGCTACAGACAGCAGTGGTGTAACATGGGAGAAAGACAGCCAGTCCAGACTGCTATGATATTTCTACTTCCACTCCGAGATGGAAATATTCTATTCTAGAAATTATAATTTTAATAGGTTGTGTTTAGTTAATAATTTCTATTATAGTAGCACCTAGAAGCCTAAAATCATGCTTTGACGTAGATTAGCTATGCACACTGTAGATGTAAGAAGCTGATCAGTAGCAGTACTATTAGCTTGCTACTGGCCTAACCTTTAGAAAAGAGAATTTCCACAGAAAACAATTGAGAACAAAAACTGGAGCAGTTCAAACTGTAACAGAATTCAGTTTTGGATTTGACAGATTTTAACCTGTTTCGCCCAGCTCAGCTGCATTTTGCCTCCAGCCAAGGAAGAGAAGTTCAGAATTAATTTGTAACTAGAAGCCACGCTTTTGCAGGCTCACCCATCACTAGTAAAAAATATTAACTGTGAAATAAAAATAAATTCCTTCTGCTTCATTAAATTTACTGACATGGCATGATGAACAGGTGATGCAGAAATGAGTTTGGAAAATTAAGTGGTATAGTTGCCCATTCACACAACTGCTACCCACCAATAGAGATTCAACAGTAGCATTCAGTGGCATTAATCAGTAACAGAAAGCATGAGAGGAATGAGTGAATAATTCAGTGGAGTCCCAGACTTTGAGTCTATTTCTTTAATTAATTTATATATCTAGAGCAGGGGTAGGCAACCTATGGCAACCAAAGGCGGCATGCGAGCTGATTGTCAGTGGTAATCACACTGCCCGCGTCCTGGCCACTGGTCCTGGCGGCTCTGCATTTTAATTTAATTTTAAATGAAGCTTCTTAAACATTTTAAAAACCTTATTTACTTTACATACAACAATAGTTTAGTTATATATTATAGACTTATAGAAAGAGACCTTCTGAAAACATTAAAATGTATGACTGGCACGCCAAACCTTAAATTAGAGTGAATAAATGAAGACTCGGCACACCACTTCTGAAAGGTTGCCGACCCCTGATCTAGAGTATATCATAACAGAGGCCTTTTGAGTTTTTTAACTTTGAGAGAATAGAGTGGGGAAAAAATGAGTTAGTTGCAATAATAACAGAAGGTATTTTAGTAGCACTGATGGTTTTACAAGACCTATGTGTCTATAGCTATAGCTAACATCAGTTGCGCCTGCGATGGTTCCCACTGCAAAGTGAATGATACAAAAGCTCACTCTGTTCCCAAGAGTGTATTTTAAGACATTCTAGCTCAGAGGAATAAAACTTCCCCCTTCTCCAGAAGTACAAACCTCACCACCAAGACCCTCCAATCCCAGAAAGGAGGAGGGAATAGAACATGTGCTCTGATCTTTGGACATTTCAGTGAACTATGTTACCAAACTGGGATGAATCACCTCTTTTTACTTTTGAGAGTAAAGTGTGGAGCATTTTATCCCCTACTGCCTTTTTAATGAATAGTAATTCTAATAGTACAACATAGTGCCTCCCTGCCAAGGGAGTTACAGCATTATAATAATTAATACATACAATAAAACCATAAAGCTAAAAATACCATATAACCGCTATAAACTAAACTAACAAGACATAAAACAAATAGTGTATGAGGGTAAGAAAGGGTTATTGCTGCCAGTAGAGGAAAAGGAATGGAATATTTGCTCATTTATGTGTTCAAGCCATTGAAATGGTGGCTGATCTTTAAGTGGACATATCGGTATTTTTAATTTAATGTTTACAATCTGTGTGCTCTTTGTTTTATATTTTCTGAAACACATGTACGGGAATGATCTTTGGTCACTCAAACTAATTACCACACTTATGGAAGGGAGGGAAAAGATTGCGGCAGGTAGGCTGACTGTGCCGTAGGGTATACTGATGCTGGTTTTTCTTGACTAACACATCACGACAGCTATTATAGTGGGAACTGACAGAATCTAACTGGTGTTGCCCATAATAAGGCCTGGTTGAGGCTTCCCGGAGAGGAAAAACAGAGAGTCTGGAGCTATGTGACAGGAAAGTACAAACAGAGAAATAATAAGTCAGATGACAAAGGTACCTGCCTAATAAAACATATAACATAGATGATGGCTGTGCACAGTGGTTCAGTAATTTCATTTCACTGTTATAGAAGAAATATTATAAAATATTGCATCTTTTCCCTATACTTGTATTATGCTGTTTTAATTGAATTAGGAAATAGTTTGAGCTCTGATATGGAAACAAGGTATAGTGGGACTACAGCATTTTGACTCACTAGTCCATGACTTTTGGCATCATTCTTTTCACTACATAACTTCAAGGGCTACCAATGAAACCTTATTCTAATTTCTTGCACTCGTTAAAGCCATACCTTATGGAATTCTCATTTCCTCAGCCCCATGCAAAAGTTTTTAAAGAAATGAAACCCCACAAAAGACAAAGCTACTGACCATAGTCTCTATTATGAGTCTCCTTTACCCAAGTTTTGCAAGTGAACTTTCTATTTCCATCTTTTCCATTATTTCCCATCATTTCCCGGCCAATGATTGCAATAGAAGTTCTGTTTAAAAAAAAAACTAGAAAAAATTAGTACAAAAGAATATTAAAGGGCCAGATTGTTAAACCTCTTTATGACCCCTTTGGGGAAACGCCTTGATGGAATATCTATACCATTGCCAAATCCTGTGTCTCTGTTTCCCATCCCACTAGCCCTTGATGAGTAGGGTAGGAGAGCAGATGATAAGGTTCCATTTCACTATGCCTATCCTCCACTGACATAAGGTCAATTGAGGCCAATTGTAGAATTCAGAGCTACCTGTAAGCAGCTCTAAGTGGTCTTGGGGCCCTGTGCCAGCTATTAGAATCAAGGAGCTAGAACTGGTTTCCTGAGGCTCACACCTCTCTACCCCCATGAAGCAGAGTGCTGACACAGGAGATAATCTGACCTGTGTGTTATGAGCTGACACACTCAAATGAGTATAGACTTCTTTGCATGAAGGGAGGATGGTGATGCCCAACAGCGGAGTCTATATATAGATTAACATTCCCTATCAACTTTGGTAAAGATAGCATGTAACTGAATATTTAGCTTCTTTTTGATAAAGGAAAGGTAAGGATAGAGTACACAGAATTTTGCTACCCAGCTCTTTCCTCTGGACTTCCTTCTCTATTGGAGATAGAGGTGGACCTTTAAAAACATACGATTGTTGCCTTATGTAACTAAACACCGTTACCTCAATATTACAAGTATTTTCCAACCTTCCCCTTCTTACAAGGGAGTGCATTGAGAATATTGCCAGGACTGAGGTAAGTAAGTACTGCAAATACATAGACAACATGAGAAGTGTGGAGGCAGCTGTTTATCAAAGGCAACTGGAAAGTTTTTCGAGTGACCACTCTGTATGTTTCTTTAATGGTAGCTCATTCTGGTTCTATTTATGAATAAAAATAAAGATCTTATTTATCTTGACAGTTATATTTAGAAGTCCAATTAATAGAACTAGTAAGATTGCATTCCTTTCTCCTTTGATTTGTATTACTAGTGGTTTGAAAATCTTAATTGTTTAGTTTTCCAGGTATGTAATTGGTTCTGTTTGTAGAAGTGCATTTTTTATTATCAGGTAGTAGCTTAGTTTCCTTTTTTAATTCTCTCTCTTTAATTGAGCTGGTGTTCAATTCAATACTGTTGTACAAAAGGGAAATAACTCCTATTGCAGTTCTTTAAGTATGCAGGGAAGTCAGAGAAAGTCCTACTCCATATTCAGAGGCACAGCCTTTGTAAGACATGAGCTGTGTATCTTGGAGTTGAAGGGTATTTTTAGTTTTGAGGGTTGAAGACTTCTGTGAAGGGGCATGGCCAACTCCCATTTCATGTCAAGCAGAATCCCCTGCTTTCTGTGCTGGCAACTTGAACCTGCAGAAACCAACAGTGCTATATAGTGTTTTGTCAGAGGCTAGGTTATATGCAGACAAATCTCTAGACTGTCAGAGATCATTTGAACCTTATGCCAACTTCAGTAGCAATCAGAGTTTTCTAATGCACCCATCACCATAGCATCTGAGAGTAAATGGAATGGCCTCAAGCTGTGTGGCACTGTACTGGCTCTGTGAGTCTGTGTGTATGTGTGTGTGCGTATGCAAGTGAGTGTATGTATAACATCATCCTCTAATGGTTGGCATACTGAGAAGACAAAGAACCTGCTACTACTTGCCACTCAGGGAGAGCTCTTTAATTCCAGGGCCAAAGGCCTATGTTTGTAGAGTTAAAAGACCCAGGTGCTTGTCCTGATTCTCCTGCTAAATGAGTGATTTATCTTGCCTGTGTCATCTTACCATCCATCCCAAAAGGTCTCATGAAGAGGAGTGGAGATAGGACAAATCTCTGTGGGACCCTGCAGTTAGAAGTTCTTGGGGAAGAGGAGTAATTGCCATCACCTTTCTTTGGATCCTGCAGGAGAATACTGATTGGAGCTATTTTAGTGCTGTGCCATCTACTCCAGTCGTGCAGGCACATCAGCAACATCACTTTGTGATCAACAGAATCAAAAGCTGGAGTAAAAGAAATATGAGCATTGAGATATGGCAGCAATCCTTTGCTCGTCGGAGCCAAGGTCCCATTGACAGTCAATAGATTTATGCTTCTAAGTGCCTTTTGGGCAGGGGAGGGGTGCATTTTCAAATGGGACATCTTGTAATGCTACTAACATGTGTCCATACTGTGGCTCTGTTTTTAGCCTGTTGTGAAGCTTGCCAGGATGCTGGCAGATATCACGTGTTGCTGGAGCTTGCTGGTCACTACTTTGACTCTATATCGTATAGGTATACAGAGTAGTAGTAGTGGAGGATGAGGGGGAAGGAGAGGTTGGCTATTGTTTGGTTGATTTCCTGTTTAGAGACTTTGATCTCTTGCTCTATCTCATTTAAATATATTTCTTAGGTGTATTTGAGTACTTTATTAATAGCTGATTGAGGATTTTGTATAATTATGTTTTAGAAATATATTTGTTTGATTTAAAGTGTGTGTCTTCTGCACACTAGATATGAAAAAAGTCAAAGCTCAGATTTCTTAGAGGCTAGCAATAAATTCTCCTAACTGTGTATCATTTTTAGTTTGCAATCCAATCGATGTATAAAGAAAAATCAGTGCCCAGAGTCAGTTTTGGACTTAGATTAATTCAATATCATTGTATTCATTTTTCAAAGCTCATATTAAGGGAAAGCAGCAGTGATGGCAATATACTCACATTTTAAAATCTATATAAACAAAATAATCTCAACAGCATCATCTGACAATTTGCTAAGTATATTCATAACTGCTTGACTGATTTTATTAAGTTTGTAAAGCATAACAGTTGCTGTGCTACAAATCTGAAAACTTCTAACTAGAGAGCACTTCAAAGTTCAGCCAAATAACTAGGGTACTAGCCAGCATCTCAGCAAGTGCTCATAAAGGGGGAGGAGGGAAGAGTAATTGTTCCACTTGTGAAGTTTTTTAATTTAATTTCACTATTATGACGTGTCTTGTCAAAAGGAAATGGAACAAAGCAATTGTTCCGATTCATAGGCTTACATTTCAAACCACCTGGCAAACTTAATCTATTATGTCTGAACTATTGTGCAGAAAATATGTCACAGATTTTTCCCCTCTACTTTGTTTACACTCAGCAGGTTTATTTTATTTTTAGTAAAAATGTCACATAATGTTTTGGGTAAATAATATAATATTGCTAATGTGTGGGTGAGATTTGTTAGTATCGTTTTAATTGAATGTGATGGAACCCTGAGTGAGTGATAAAACTGTGAAAAACAAACCTTGAAAACAAAGTAAATAAACTGTTTATGAAATTATATTTTAAGGGTAGACAGCTAGTCCATTTAAGTAAACACAGGGTTTTTTCTTCTCAGTTTTAGAGAACACTTGTGCTTCTAAGTAAATTGGTTATTACTGTCAAGCTGTGTAGAGTGCCTCACAATCGTGAGTGCCAATCTCAGGGCAGTTAGTTAAGATACAGCATACAAACGCCAAACTGTGTGTTTAATACTTAGATTTCACCAACCAAATATCAAGTGTGAACTCCTCAAGCACTACAGCAGCCTGAACATGGAGTCACAGACTATCCTCTGGGGTACTCCAGTCTATCTTGCCACCCAGGCAAGCTTGCCTCTGTGATAGGTGGTCCTTTATAGCAAAAGTCACAACAATATTTGGGTTAATCCCAGTCCCAAATGATCAGACTCTTACCCCAGGTCAATTGTACCTCAGATCTCAAACAATCCTATAATACTAACTATAGATTTATTAACTAAGAAAAAGGAAACAAAGGAATTATTTATAAAATTAAAGCAGATAAACAGACACACACAAATGAGTTATAGTCTTAGGTTCCAAAAGGTAATAGAAACTGCTGTGATATGCAAACTTGCTATGTCCTCTAGAGCTAACCCAAGCTAAGCAGCTTGGGGATCCCTTGCTTATATTTAGAAATATTGTCCTCTCCAAATTTCAAGCAGAATTCCCTTCCCCCAGAATTCAAACTGATGGAACAAGTGTTGGCGCCTGTCTCCTCTTCCTGGCTGTGTGTGCAATCAGCAAAGTCTTTGTCGTCTGATGTTTCACAATGGCTTGTTTGATTTAAATGGGCCTTCTTGTGTGCAGGACTAGCACTGTACATTAATTATGGCTTCTTTCCTGTTTGGTTAGTTATACAAGTACAGAGGTTTACAATGCACTCAATATAACTTTATCACCTGGGCTTCAGATGTTGTAAGTGAGATCAATACATGCAGCATCTTATAAGCACTTCATCAAGTCTAAACACTAAACGCGTTCCTCTGTTTTAACAATGCTAACACACAGGTGAGCCAGACTTCCAGATATGCATTTGTTCAGGGAGACCTAAGGACCTTGGCATGATCTGGCATCTGATTTGCCAACATCACAATTACTATTTGATTCAACCTTATTTTATTCAGTGTAGCTGAGAAGCATGAGGTATTAAGCTGATGATTTTAATGATCTATAAAGGAAAGGGAGCTTGTCCGAGAGATGAGACATTTGCTCAAGAGCCATTTTAAAATGCTAAGTAGAGCTGTGCCAAGGACAGAAGTTCCATGTTGCAAAGGATTTTGAGATTTCAAAATTTGGCCTCATTTTGAATCAGAGCAAAATCACAACATTTTGAAATTCTCCCAGAAGGAAAATTCATAGACAACATGAGAAGTGTGGAGGCAACTGTTTATCGAAGGCAACTGGAAAGTTTTTCAAGTGACCACTGTATACGTTTTTTGAATGTTTTATATTGCTAAGTTTTGTTCCACTTGTGATGTTTTTAAATTTAATTTCACTATTATGACGTGTCTTGTCAAAAGGAAATGGAACAAAGCAATTGTTCCGATTCATAGACTTACATTTCAAACCACCTGGCAAACTTAAATCTATTATGTCTGAACTGTTGTGCAGAAAATACATCACAGATTTTTCCCCTCTACTTTGTTTACACTCAGCAGGTTTATTTTATTTTTAGTAAAAATGTCACATAATGTTTTGGGTAAATAATATAATATTGCTAATGTGTGGGTGAGATTTGTTAGTATCGTTTTAATTGAATGTGCTGGAACCCCGTGTGAATGATAAAACTGTGAAAAACAAACCTTGAGAACAAAGTAAATAAACCATTTATGAAATTACATTTTAAGGGTAGACAGCTAGTCCATTTGAATAAACACAGGGTTTTTTCTGCTCAGTTTTAGAGAACACTTTGCTTTTTATGATCTATAGAGGAAAGGGAGCTTGTCAGGGAGATGAGACATTTGCTCAGAGCCATTTTAAAATGCTAAGTAGAGCTGTGCCAAGGACAGAAGTTCCATTTAGCAAAGGATTTTGAGATTTCAAAGTTTGGCCTCATTCTGAATCAGAGCAAAGCCGCAAAATTTTGAAATTCTCCCTGAAGGAAAATTCCACACAAAAAAAGAATTCATTTGAACCTTTCAGTTTTGACAGAATCATTTAATTTTGATTTTGACTCTTTATTTTGTATAATTTTACATTACAATGCAAAAAAATCTAAACAAGAAGTGATTTCAAAACACAATATTGAAATATTAATTCTGAATGTGTCAAAACCAGACATTCTGATATTGTTGGAACTTCCACCCCTTTTCCCCGAAAACAAAACTGTCAGAATTGGCCAGTTTTTCAAAATGGTTTGATTTTGACAGAACTACATATTCGTGGAATATGGGTCCATTGATGTTTCTCTGACCAGCTCTCCCACAGTTGTATGGAGGATGTTTTCTATAATGTCCTAATGGATGTAATGCAGTCTGGGCCAGATCCAAAACCTACTGAAATTAATCTGTCATTCCATGGACTAACCTTGAGCTTTAAATAGACCATGTATATAGCTCCTTTAGTATCTTCATTTCTGAATTAATTGATTAATATTGAAACCTCAATGAAGGTGAAGGTGGTAGATGGAGTAGGAGGTAGATGAAGCAGAAAGGCAGTTTATAAGAGTGTTGGAGACAGCCATGTGGAAAAGAGGAGAGATTTGGGTGGCATGGGGTATGAAGAGTCAGCTAGAAGGTGGAGGGAAGGAGCATAGTAAGGCTGATGGCTGGAGGGCTCGTTGCATGGAATTGCTAATGGAAGAATTGAGTATAGTAGGAACTTGGATGATAGGAGTTGGAACAACAGGGAAAATGGGCTGTGATAGGGAGTGAAGAGACTTCAGGGAAGGGCTGGGAAGGTTGAGTCAGTTCAGGGAGGATCAGAAGAATGAGCAGGGGAATGGAGTTGGTTACATCAATGCAATTCAATATAAAGAGCTGTACAGAACTCTTGATCTGAGAGCAGCCACGGCAGACCACTGAAGAGTTGTGCAGGAATGAAGGGATTAATAACTAGGACATGAAACTAGATCCTTGCTCTGTCCTGATCTCTTTAAGTATGCCTCCATACCAAAGAATTTACAGAATCCTTCAGTTTGCTGGTCTTAATTTCAGGAAGAACTTGAATTACAATATCTGAAATACAGTTACCCTTGCCGCACTTTTTCCCAAGTGGGGCTAATAAAATAAAGTGCTGTTTTTTTCTCAAATGTTATAATTAAGGGAAGTGGAATCAGTTTCCCTTTCCCATGACCCATAGTTCTGACAGGAACCATCAAAAATAAGTATTAAGTAAGAGTCCAACACGTGGACATTGAATTACTTCAGGTTCTTCTCGGTTGTCCTTCTAAGGCAGGGTGAAAGCACATTACCAGGGCAGCATGGGGAAGATTGCAATCCTGCTGTACCTTTTCTGTGGATAAACAGAGTATTTTTCTCTTCAGGGCTGTCAATCCAACAGCTTTCATAAGCAAATTTTGTTTAACAAACATGTCCTTCTCTAAGAAATAATGTTACGTTTTGCATTTTATTCCCAGTCAGAAACACTTGACACCCTTCAATTGCTTTCTTCAATGTTACTAATAGATTTGAAAGATATAACTTCAGCTTGTCAGTGTAGATCCACTGGTATATCAGACAACAAATTGTATTTAGCTCTTGCACTAACTACAGCTCCTAGTGAAAGCCTCCAAAATTGATCAAGAACTATTGTCTTCATGCTATTTCTACTTTCCCAAACTGCAAGATACCTGGTTAAGAGGAACACTATTGTTGTCATGTGCATATATAATTTTACCCAAAAAGAAAAATATTAGGCACTTCCTCAGGCTATTTTTCAATATTCCCCCACCACCTTCCAGTGATACTCACATAGTATCCTCACAGTTTTACCCCCGTGTTTTTATTTTTCACCTATGTGTTTAATTTTTACCACAGACTCATATGCTGTTGTATGAGGTGGGAGAATTGGACAAATCAGTCTGACAAATTCAGGCCCATCTTCCCAAATTAATAAAAAATGCAGAGCTCACTTTTGGCTTTGTCCACCATGATTTCTCCAGGTGCTTCCAACTGGGTTCTTTCTGGGCCAAACAGAATCATAGAATCATAGAATATCAGGGTTGGAAGGGACCCCAGAAGGTCATCTAGTCCAACCCCCTGCTTGAAGCAGGACCAATTCCCAGTTAAATCATCCCAGCCAGGGCTTTGTCAAGCCTGACGTTAAAAACCTCTAAGG
Organism: Caretta caretta; assembly: GCF_965140235.1. Taxonomy (NCBI): domain Eukaryota; kingdom Metazoa; phylum Chordata; order Testudines; family Cheloniidae; genus Caretta; species Caretta caretta. Next base: position 93,552,596 of record NC_134209.1, on the reverse strand, counting down.
AAGGAGATTCTACCACCTCCCTAGGTAACGCATTCCAGTGTTTCACCACCCTCTTAGTGAAAAAGTTTTTCCTAATATCCAATCTAAACCTCCCCCACTGCAACTTGAGACCATTACTCCTCGTTCTGTCATCTGCTACCATTGAGAACAGTCTAGAGCCATCCTCTTTGGAACCCCCTTTCAGGTAGTTGAAAGCAGCTATCAAATCCCCCCTCATTCTTCTCTTCTGCAGGCTAAACAATCCCAGCTCCCTCAGCCTCTCCTCATAAGTCATGTGTTCCAGACCCCTAATCATTTTTGTTGCCCTTCGCTGGACTCTCTCCAATTTATCCACATCCTTCTTGAAGTGTGGGGCCCAAAACTGGACACAGTACTCCAGATGAGGCCTCACCAATGTCGAATAGAGGGGAACGATCACGTCCCTCGATCTGCTCGCTATGCCCCTACTTATACATCCCAAAATGCCATTGGCCTTCTTGGCAACAAGGGCACACTGCTGACTCATATCCAGCTTCTCGTCCACTGTCACCCCTAGGTCCTTTTCCGCAGAACTGCTGCCTAGCCATTCGGTCCCTAGTCTGTAGCTGTGCATTGGGTTCTTCCGTCCTAAGTGCAGGACCCTGCACTTATCCTTATTGAACCTCATCAGATTTCTTTTGGCCCAATCCTCCAATTTGTCTAGGTCCTTCTGTATCCTATTCCTCCCCTCCAGCGTATCTACCACTCCTCCCAGTTTAGTATCATCCGCAAATTTGCTGAGAGTGCAATCCACACCATCCTCCAGATCATTTATGAAGATATTGAACAAAACCGGCCCCAGGACCAACCCTTGGGGCACTCCACTTGATACTGGCTGCCAACTAGACATGGAGCCATTGATCACTACCCGTTGAGCCCGACAATCTAGCCAGCTTTCTACCCACCTTATAGTGCATTCATCCAGCCCATACTTCCTTAACTTGCTGAGAAGAATACTGTGGGAGACCGTGTCAAAAGCTTTGCTAAAGTCAAGAAACAATACATCCACTGCTTTCCCTTCATCCACAGAACCAGTAATCTCATCATAAAAGGCGATTAGATTAGTCAGGCATGACCTTCCCTTGGTGAATCCATGCTGGCTGTTCCTGATCACTTTCCTCTCATGCAAGTGCTTCAGGATTGATTCTTTGAGGACCTGCTCCATGATTTTTCCAGGGACTGAGGTGAGGCTGACTGGCCTGCAGTTCCCAGGATCCTCCTTCTTCCCTTTTTTAAAGATTGGCACTACATTAGCCTTTTTCCAGTCATCCGGGACTTCCCCGGTTCGCCACGAGTTTTCAAAGATAATGGCCAATGGCTCTGCAATCACAGCCGCCAATTCCTTCAGCACTCTCGGATGCAACTCGTCCGGCCCCATGGACTTGTGCACGTCCAGCTTTTCTAAATAGTCCCTAACCACCTCTATCTCCACAGAGGGCTGGCCATCTCTTCCCCATTTTGTGATGCCCATCGCAGCAGTCTGGGAGCTGACCTTGTTAGTGAAAACAGAGGCAAAAAAAGCATTGAGTACATTAGCTTTTTCCACATCCTCTGTCACTAGGTTGCCTCCCTCATTCAGTAAGGGGCCCACACTTTCCTTGGCTTTCTTCTTGTTGCCAACGTACCTGAATAAACCCTTCTTGTTACTCTTAATATCTCTTGCTAGCTGCAGCTCCAGGTGCGATTTGGCCCTCCTGATATCATTCCTACATGCCCGAGCAATATTTTTATACTCTTCCCTGGTCATATGTCCAACCTTCCACTTCTTGTAAGCTTCTTTTTCATGTTTAAGATCCGCTAGGATTTCACCATTAAGCCAAGCTGGTCGCCTGCCATATTTACTATTCTTTCGACTCATTGGGATGGTTTGTCCCTGTAACCTCAACAGGGATTCCTTGAAATACAGCCAGCTCTCCTGGACTCCTTTCCCCTTCAAGTTAGTCCCCCAGGGGATCCTGGCCATCCGTTCCCTGAGGGAGTCGAAGTCTGCTTTCCTGAAGTCCAGGGTCCGTATCCTGCTGCTTACCTTTCTTCCCTGCATCAGGATCCTGAACTCAACCAACTCATGGTCACTGCCTCCCAGATTCCCATCCACTTTTGCTTCCCCCACTAATTCTACCCAGTTTGTGAGCAGCAGGTCAAGAAAAGCGCCCTCCCTAGTTGGTTCCTCTAGCACTTGCGCCAGGAAATTGTCCCCTACGCTTTCCAAAAACTTCCTGGATTGTCTATGCACCTCTGTATTGCTCTCCCAGCAGATATCAGGAAAATTAAAGTCACCCATGAGAATCAGGGCATGCGATCTAGTAGCTTCCAAGAGCTGCCGGAAGAAAGCCTCATCTACCTCATCCCCCTGGTCCGGTGGTCTATAGCAGACTCCCACCACTACATCACTCTTGTTGCACACACTTCTAAACTTAATCCAGAGACACTCAGGTTTTTCTGCAGTTTCGTACCGGAGCTCTGAGCAGTCATACTGCTCCCTTACATACAGTGCTACTCCCCCACCTTTTCTGCCCTGCCTGTCCTTCCTGAACAGTTTATAACCATCCATGACAGTACTCCAGTCATGTGAGTTATCCCACCAAGTCTCTGTTATTCCGATCACGTCATAGTTCCTTGACATCACCAGGACCTCCAGTTCTCCCTGCTTGTTTCCAAGGCTTTGTGCATTTGTATATAAGCACTTGAGATAACCTGTTGATCACCCCTCATTCTCAGTATGAGGCAGGAGCCCTCCCCTCACAGACATTCCTGCCTGTGCTTCCTCCCGGTATCCCGCTTTCCCACTTACCTCAGGGCTTTGGTCTCCTTCCCCCGGTGAACCTAGTTTAAAGCCCTCCTCACTAGGTTAGCCAGCCTGCTGGCAAAGATGCTCTTCCCTCTCAGAATCTTCAGCTAAATAACTAACTTTGCCCCTGGTGTCTCCTCAGTGTTGTCTATTCCATGTATAATCATCCTTTGAAGTGGATATTTAGTTATTGTTCCATACTAAGGAATTCTACTATCTGGCTTCCACTTTTTCCCAAGGTCCACTGAAACCACGGAACAGCTGAGCCAAGGATTTCCATGATCTTTCGCAATCTCTCTGTAAAAGTATGAAATTGCCTCAGAAATTATCTCATAACTCTGCAAAGTAATCTTGTCAGAGCAGACCGTTATCTAAAAACAAGTGGTTTCTAAGAAAAATCAAAAAAGAATATACAAATATTTAGAAAATAGGCTGATCAAGCAACTGCATATATACAAATATTCTTGGGATGATAAGTGCTAGAACAGAATTTGACTTCAAAGAGTTTAGAGACAGGAGAAAACTAGCTTGTTATATTTGAGCCTCAGGGAAGTTGAGTGAAGAAAGGGGACAGAACAAAAAATAAAACTTGAATGACCTCAAAGAGTTTGATTGGGTTGCTCCCAAACCACTGTCATCGATCTGTACATGGAAGGAAGATGTCTTGTGCCGTCTGTCTCTGAATTCCAGAGTGATAAAGACTAGAAAAGAGTGGGGTTCTTTCCTACCACTTTAGATCTATATAAGTGCCCTGAGACAGGCATTTATCTGTTTCTCAGTTGATTTCTTTCCTTATGTCCAGCAAGAACCTCTGTGTGACTCTTTAATAGAGAATGGTCACAGAAGAGATAGAGAGCAGAGACACTAGAAATTCCAGAAGCCTGGCTGAATAATTCTGGGAGATGTGGACAGCTGTCGTCACTTCCTGATAAATGCCAGTCATGAATTCCTTTTGAATCAGAGAATGTTGGGACTCAAGAGTCATTTCACCTACTTTAAATCCAAAGAATCTAAACTGAGAGAAGAGGTTTTTACTGCCCATTTGAACCTGGGCCAGCTTTTTCAAACTTAGATGAATAATATTTAAGCCTGATTGAATAAAAGTGGCCTGATTGTCAGAGGTGTTGAGATGGGGCAGGCAAGACATATGGTATTTATAGGAAGTCTAGAAGCTTTTCATTTTTTTGCCACAGGATTCTTACCTGAAGATGTCACTTTCAGGCAAAGTGACTTTTTTTCTTTTAAAGATAGCTTTATTCATTAGTATATAAATAGGGACCCTGGACATTTTCCATATAGGCCTCCTTCAGATCCTTTGTTAGTCACTCAGAGTCACAGCTACGACTTCTTACTTTAGATGATTCCCTTTCTCTTCTTGGAACCTGTCAGGGTTTAAGCTCTTTCTCTTAGATCTTTCCTATTTGTTGTCTCCTAGGATTGTTAATTTTTGACTGCTATCAATGATATCACCTATTAGAAAGAACTCAAACATCCAGCTGCTCTCCCTGGCCCTAGACAGAATTTTGAAACCAAGCATGTTAAAAAGCTGCCCTACCATCTGTGAAAACGTTCTACTCACCAACCAGCCAGTATCGTCTCACTGTTTCTATTATGACTTCTCTTTAAGCTTTAAGGAATAATCAACTCCCTGCAAAACTGAGTTTTGTCTGTCTCAGGTTCACTGTTGAAAAAAAAAATACACTAACAGCACACTAGAGGTATTTTTCTTACAAGAACATGATACAATGTTTCATTTTTCCTTCAACATACCATGCAAAGATCACGTCTGCAGCTTCCTCATTTATATAAATCAGTCCAGAGAAAAAAATAAAATACCGCATCATACTAAATACCAAGAGCAGGTATTGTCAAATATTGCACAGACTAATTACATCCGGAAGTCTTACTGAAGATATTTCTGCTTAACAATTAGCCCTTAAGAGGTGAAAAGCAAATGTAAAAATCAGGCAGTGTAGGAATACAATCTTTCAAGCCCTCCTTTTCTATGAAAATGAGGGGGTGGGGTGGCAAATATAGATCATCTGTAATTGAACTAAAAATTAGAGTTTCATCATCGATTTCTTTCTGCAGGAGACAGAAAGATAACAAGGTATGTTAACGGTCATTTGTTTGTTAGTACAATTAGACCCATAAAATGAAAATTTCTGTGAATGATTTTGTGCCAGTGGAATGTGTTTAAAATTATACTAAAGGCAAGATGGGAACTGGGTTTCATAGAGCCCTCATGGAGGAAAGTCTGCCAGGAAGGAAATTGTGGAGATGCAAAGTAGCTGAAATCTCCACTCTACCAGAGGTGACAAAGCAGCCAGGAGATGAATTCAGCACAGTCCCCTAGCAGCTTGGGGGCTTGACTACATAAACAGTTATTCCACAGCAAACTGGGGTGTGAATCTACCTCCAACTAGTTTACCTTGCACTAACTATCCATGTGGACCCTGTTGACATGCACTAGCAGTTCCTAAATGTGCTTTCAGAGCAAAGTGCACTAAGGAACTGTTAGTGTGTGTCAGCACAGTACTAGCTGGAAATTGAGCACAAGGAAACTGTCTGCTAGTTGTTCCTACTATGTTCAGGGAAACAGGACTGTATATATTCTTTGTAAATAAACAGGATTGTACTCGAATAATCAATTTCTCCTCCTAATGGAAACAACCTGGCAAGGCCCCACTTATTGAATAACTGCTCAGGCCACAGGGCAACAATACATTTCTAAGAAGAAATAAGCTTGTACAACCTTGTGTATCATTATGTAGTATTAAACTATATAACAGTTTTCTAATGTTTAACAATAGATCTATTTGCAAAGAAGTTGGATTTCAATAGAAATACCTCTTGCAACTTGCCGCTGCTCTGCTAAACCTTCAAGTATAAACACCTCTGGTCACTTGGTAGATCATTATTTAAAATTGGATTAATCTGACTAATTACATTCTTCATGGACTGGATTAGTATTGGACAGCTTAAGTACATCTAGGAGTTCTGTACTGACTTCTCCAACCTTCTAGCATCATATTTGTGAAACATTTTAAGCTTATACATTTTAGTTGGGATCCACCACACTGTATTTTCTTGTTGTTGTTGTTTGTTGTTGTTCCTGAATCAAACAAAGCCTGATATCAGAAGGCTAGTTCTTGGTGTTTTCTATATCCAAATCCATCTTTTGCTATTAATACTATAATTCAGCTTTAGAGCCCAGTGATTTTTCTATTTGATAGTTATTTTAAAATTGGGTTTTTACCGGGGATACAGAGATGGAGTTACTTTTAAAGGTTCCACAATGGTCAATTGTATTACCCAACATAAAACATGCTTCTATAGATTTATGTTTACATTTAATTCAGCTCTGTGTGACAGTTAGATTTAGCAGTTATGTTTAGTCTGTAAGTATGGACCTATCAGAGAGGGTCTGAATGTGATTAGAGGATAGAGTATGCTAAAACTAGGATTGAAAAATAAGCCAAAAACTGTATAAAAGACAGAAAACAAGCAGGCAAAAATCAGTCAAGTTCGGAGGAGAAAAAGAAGAAGGAGACATCAGAAGACGGAAGCGTAAGGAGAGAAGATCAAGGCCAGAACTCTGGGTTCGGTTTTTGTGATGGACCAGGCAACCATCGCAAGTAGCAACCCTGTCAGCAACCACTGGATGACAGCAGCAGCAGCAGTGTTGCTGGGACAGAGCGGAAGGACCCTAACAGACAGAGGGAGAGAAGCCTAAGGATAGTAAGCATGCCAGCCACCATATAAGATATAGAATAGAAACAGCATTTGATGAGTGTCTGTGGTATGTAGGTTTATGTTACTATATATAAAGTTTAGAGTTTATTAAGATTGCTGTCAGTGTCCTGCATATGACTAATCACCACGTACAGGACGTAAGCCATGCCAACTGTATGACATTATGGCCTTGGGTACTTTAGTTTGTATACCTGTGCTAAGGGATTTATGTGTGTGTCTTAATTTAGGTTTAGATTAATTGTATTTGGAAAGATTGGTTACACTAAATAAAGAAAACACTTCCTTTTGGGAATGTACTGCCTGGGTGTCAAACCTTTGAATGGAGGTCCTCCTAGGGGTGAACAGATCTTATCTGTTGTAGGGGAATTTCCTGAGGAGCATATGGAAATCCTGGGTAAACTCTGGAAATTCTACTAGGGCAGGCCTCTTCCTTTCACCTTGCAGGAAGAGATTAATAGGTCAACATCTTGGGAACCTGCAAGTAAGCAATAGGAAGGCTACTCTGGGATCCCTGCGTCTGTTCTTGGGATAACAATCCAAGCAGCCTGGGAGCTCAGATGGGCAGTGGGTATTTGGACAACCTCTGATCTAGTCAGCCTACATTTGAGCCATCTGGACAGCCAGCTGGGCTGTCAGGAAACCAGGAAAGTTTCAGTGGCATCAACATATTCCTTCAGACCATTTAGATTCCATCAAATCAGCATTTCTCAATGGAGAACTTCCATCAGAACATTTTTGACCAGTTCAAATACTTACCAATCACATTATCTGCAAAATCCAAGCAATCAAATCTAGCAAATAAATGGTTACGAACATCATAGCACGTAAATATTTTCCTTTTTAAAATCAAAGTAAATCTGGCACTTTAAATCTGGCCAATCCAATTTTCCAAGTCAAAGGTACAGTGTTTTAAGTAAATAAAGTGTTTATAAATGGAGTCTGGTTACAAATTTAACTATGGGTCATGCCTTTTCATAATAGAATATAAAGCATTTGGGGATCATCTTGGGGGACAGCTATGAATATCTCTATTGGTTTGAGGCTGAGCAATGGACTAATGTTTGTCTAAAACAAGGAAGGAGCCTAAGTCTCATTGGCTTTCATTTGGGACTTAGGCTCCTTAATGAGGGTTAAGTGCTTTTGAAACATATTCCTGAAATGACTCCAGATTGGTTTTCCCATCCCTTCTCCTAAATTCCAGAAAGCTGCCTTTGTAAATATGAAGGAAAAACATCTGAGACAAGCCTAGTGAAAAACTCTCATGTCTTAATGGAAATCTCTGTTACTTTATTTGCCTGTAAATGTAACAATTATCAAAGTGAATGGAAGCTGAATGTTGGTACTTACACCTTTCTTTTAAATAAGAATACAGATGACAAGACTGGAACAATTTGCAGGAAGGAACACTGTTTGCCTTCTTTTATTGCTTGCAAAATACCAGTCCAGTCTCAAAGTAATAGCATTTACCGAGAAAGAAAATAGGCAATAAAAGAAATGTATTGCCTCAGAAAAGGCCCAATTTGAAAAGCCTTCACCTTTTCAATCTGATGCACAAGACTTTTGTATGCTTTGGTACTAATTTTTTTATTTATTTATTTTCTTTACAAAAACCTGAAGTGTTTCTAACCTTTTGAAAGCTGCACAAACAGAGGTGGGTTTTTTTTAAGTTTGACATTTTCCACATCCAGCTGAGTTTAGCTTTTTTAATGGTTACATATCATTTGTAATTTTTTGTTCTTTTTTTGGCTGAAGTTTGTGCAGTATTTAAATACAGTTTTCATGTTATAGCACTCTCTTCCTTCCTAATAGCAAAAACATTATTCTGGAAGTTCTACTACTCTTCCTCCCACACCTTAATATTTGGATCCGACTGAAGGGTAGGTGAACAGCTTCAGGAAAACTAAGAACCACAACCTGACTTTTCATCAGTTACTAAATTAAATTTTAAAAGTTCAGATAAAGCTATTTCCCCTCCCTCCGCCCCCCGCCCCCTGCACACACACACACACACACACACACACACACTTGGTATTTCTGGATGAACTGGGATAGAGAATCAAAAAAGGCACTTCCTATGACATTACCAACCAATTGTGCATATTCAAGAAATCAGGATGGTATGGAGAAATATTTGAACTTTTGGATACATAACCAAAAAGAGCCATTTTTGAGTTTTGCCCATCTCTAGTCTAGCTCCAAAGTAGCTTCCTTTATACTAAAAGCAGAATACGATGTTGCATGGACTAGAAAATGAAAAGTAATTTCTGCTGGCAATGAAATAATAGCAGTACAACCATACTCCTCCAGCTATGACACTAAAACTATTTGAATAGCATAGCTGTGACTCAAAGCTCTGATCCTTTTGAGATTTTCCCTTCACTAACTAGATTACTATGTTAGACTGATCATTTGCTTTCATTATTTCAGACAATGATTGTGATAATAAGTAAGCACTCAATCCTGCATTGTGCTGAACAACTCAAATCCCATTGCCCATAAAAGTTGAAGGCACTCGGCACTTCTAGAGTTATTCAGCTCTTTGTCGGACTGAGCACTGAGGGTTTGATCCAAAGCTCATTGTAGACCCCCATTGACTTCAGTTGACATGGGCTTTAAATCAGGCCTAAGTGCAGTTCTGTACTTATTTACTCGGTTTTTAAACATCAGAAGAAGATAAAGGAACATTTCCAACAAAAAATGTATTACAATTCTGTTAAGGTGTGTGCGATAAATCTATTAAAGAAATGGACAATTAAATCGAAATGCACCAACTGTCTTGTAATACCTAAGGATAGGTCTACAATGCAAGGTGACGTCAGTGCATGTAGACATATCTGAGCTAGTTTTGATCTAGTTAGCTTGAAAAACCATTGCAGTGAAACCCTGACAGCCCAAGTGGCAGTACAGGCTAGCTGCTCGATTACATACTCAAGGTCCCAGATTGAGCTGTACAGCCTATGCTGCCATCTGTGCTGCCCTGGCTTCATTGCTCTTTTTACTCAAGCTAGCTAGGTCACAGCTAGCTTGGGCATGTCTACATGTGCTGCAGTCACAGCTCTGTTTGCACAGTAGACATTGCTTATACACAACCTTAAATCCTATTGCGTTCGGTGGAATTGAACCACATGCTTCTAGAAGATAATACAAACATCTAGAAGATAATAAGGTGAAAAGTAACAGCATGGATTTGTCAAGAGCAAATCATGTCAAGCCAACCTGATAGCTTTCTTTGACAGGGCAACAAACCTTGTGGAGAGCGGGGAAGCGTTAGATATGGTATATCTTGACTTTAGTACAGCTTTTGATACTGTCTTGCATGACCTTCTCATAAACAAACTAGGGAAATGCAACCCAGATGGAGCTACTATAAGGTGGGTGCATAACTGGTTGGAAAACCATTCCCAGTGGTTCACAGTCATGCTAGAAGGGCATGACGAATGGGGTCCTGCAGGGATCAGTTCTGGGTCCGGTTCTGTACAATATCTTCATCAATGATTTAGATAATGACATAGAGAGTACACTTAAAAAGTTTGTGGACGATACTAAGCCGGAGGGCAGGGGAGGGGCAGGGCAGGGTTGCAAGTGCTTTGGAGGCTAGGATTATAATTCAAAATTATCTGGACAAACTAGAGAAATGGTCTGAAGTAAGTAGGATGAAATTCAATAAGGACAAATACAAAGTGCTTCACTTAGGAAGGAACAATCAGCTGCACACATACAGCTGCCTAGGAAGAGTACTACGGAAAGGGATCTGGGGGTCATAGTGGACCACAAGCTAAATATGAGTGAACAGTGTAACACTGTTGCAAAAAAAGCAAACGTCATTCTGAGATGTATTAGCAGGAGTGTTGTAAGTAAGACATGAGAAGTAATTCTTCTGCTCTACGCCACGCTGATTAGGCCTCAACTCAGGTATTGTGTTCCGGGTGCCACATTTCAGGAAAGATGTGGACAAATTGGAGAAAGTCCAGAGAAGAGCAACAAAAATGATTAAAGTTCTATAAAACATGACCTGTGAAGGAAGATAGAAAAAATTGGGTTTGTTTGGAAAAGAGAAGTCTGGAAAAGAGAAGACAGAGGGGACATGATAACAGTTTTCAAGTACATTAAAAGTTCTTACAAGGAGGAGGGAGAAAAATTGTTCTTCTGAACCTCTGAGGATAGGACAAGAAGCAATGGGCTTAAGTTGCAGCTAGGGAGGTTTAGGTTGGACATTAAGAAAAACTTCCTAACTGTCAGGGTGGTTAAGCAATGAAATAAATTGTCAACAGAGGTTGTGGAATCTCCATCACTGGAGATTTTTAAGAACAGGTTAGACAAACACCTGTCAGGGATGGTCAAGATAATATTCAGTCCTGCCATGAGTGCAGGGGACTGGACTAGAGGACCTCTCAAGGTCCCTATGATTCTATGCTTGTGTCTTTACTGAATAAAGACACTTTCTTGAATTGGGGCCTGAAAGCACACCATGTACATATGTATTAGAGAACAAATTGTATAGCACGTTTGAATATATTGACCTATGAATTTTATTTCTTTCATTGTATTTGTGTCATCTTAATGTTCCCTGAATGTAACTTTTAGTGGATGAAAATAGCTTTTGTAAATATACCATCATGTAAAACTTACACTCCTCTGTCTTTTTAGAATAACAGACAACCCTACATTATTCACTGTAGTTCTGCTAGAGGAAGTGACATTGTCCCCATATTCACAAATACCCACAATACAAGGAGTATCCCAGGGGTATATAGCTTTCTTTCAGTGCTGTGATAAAATGTTCTCATCACGGGCAGTATTTATTGCCAATGTCTCTGGAGAGATGATTAAAATAAGAGAAGAGCAAATGAGGAGGCACAGAAAATCTCTGTGCTGCTTGTCATAATCTTGCCTCCTTTAGTTTAAAGTGCGGTATATTGATTTAGGATCTCTGACAGTTTTATTCTCCAGAATCTGCTTTTGTTTTCTTATCATTCTTGTGTTTGGGGCACAGTGATTGAAGAAATAAACAAAGCTTCAACTCTTAGTATCAGAGGGGTAGTCCGTGTTAGTCCGGATCTATAAAAGCAGCAAAGAGTCCTGTGGCACCTTATAGACTAATACACTAATAGACTTAAACTCTTAGGCACTCTTTCTAAACTCTTTGTCAGAATAATCTATGCTACAACCTCATCAGATGTCATTGGGTCCCCTAGCCTGTTTCTGTGCTTCTTTCTTTATGAGCATACACTGAAAGGAGATTCATTATGTTCCCTTTTGTGGCAAATCAAGCCAGTATATATATATTTAATTGCAAATTAAATATATATATACTGGCTTGATTTGCCACAAAAGGGAACATAATGAATATACAATTAAATGCCTGGTACATTATTTACTTACCATGTTAAATAAAGAGCAAAAACTATGGCATGGCCATTTTTTTTCTTTTAGATGAACAAAGAGCTTTTTGATTTATTGTTAGTCTTTCAGAAGGACAGGTGACATTTCCTGCAACACTGACTTTAATTCATAATCCCCTTTTCGCAAGCCAAGGAGAATTACAATTTGAACGATTTTCACAGTTAGGTGCTCTACTAGTCTGAAATGCTGTGGAGAGCTTTACTTCAGCCAAAACAGTGAAAATCTCCCATTGCCAATTTTCCCTTTGTGTTTTGAAGTTGGCCTCTCAGCCCAGATTTGATAAACACCATTTAAAAATAAATCTGGTGTCTGCAAAGCAGAAAATTCAGCTGTGTTGTCATGGTATCAGTATTTCCATTTTTATGCTCAAAGATAACTGAAGCTCCAAAAGTGAGCTACAGTTTGTTGCTTCCTTATTAAAAGGTCTTGGTATTATTTTTTTTTAAATGTACACACCATCTTACACTTTTGATATAAGGATTTGCTCAATATTTCTTTTATGGCACTATTCAGATACTTATTTCTGAGAATATATTAGTAGTTCTGTATGAGAAGATCAAAATGTCATTGGTCTTAAAAGTCCGTACGTGAATTAAAATTACATTAAGGTTCACCTTCAACATAAAATAAATAGAGCCAGAAATGTGACATTAATGCTGATACTTCATTAGTCCTTATCCTGCCCTATGGTAGTCATTTCATATACAGTACCACATGTGCTCCAGTATGTAAGCATATAATGTTGGGATGGGAAATTGAGCCCTAATTACTTGGCACATGAGGTTAGAATTTTGATCTTATTTTGATCTAGTATTTGGTATTTCTTTCTACATTCATTTTCTCATGACAGTTTAAAATTATAAAGAAAAAATGGCAGTTACAGTATTGATGGGCAAGCTGGTTTAGATAGAGAACATAGGATGCCAAATATCAGCTCTTTTCCCAAATCAACTTCCTTTGTAAAACTGAAAAAAGTTGGGTAAGTACCCAAACTGTTCAGGTTCATGTCAGATAACTTCCCCAACATTCAGATGCTTACCTGGGGCTTAGCCTAACTATCCTAGATCTATAACACATGTGGATTTTGGGATCTGTAAAGCTGACAAATACAAGCCTCTTAGGAAGAAAATTCTCATTCTGGCTAGTATCTGCAAGTGTACAAATAAAAATGATGCAACATTTAGGTTGTGGTTTTAGTTTGTGTCGAAGGTTTGAGTCCTATTTTATCCATAAGGTTCACCCATTTCTATAACTAATCTTCCAAAGTGGATCATGTGTTTGCCCACTTTGCATTCACTGAGTCTGCTTCTTCCCTCATTTATGCTGGAGTAAATCAGAAACGACTTCAAATCTACTCAAGAGAATTATGAAAGTGTGAGAAGAATCAAATCCACTGTGTTTTACGGTTATAGCTTATATGTGGCAGTTTTAAAATATCTACATATGGGTATCTTACATAGAGTTAAAAGATCACTGAACAATCTAGACAAACATCACATAGCTTAGAGCACAGGCAATGAACTTTTTATTTTTTATTTTTGCCATTTAATCTTTTTAATTAAAAAAACTAATGAAAGACTATTAATTATATTTGAGCATCTTTATCTATATATTCTGAGGTAGCTGTCACTTTTGGAAGTTAACAATGTGGTTTCTAAGCTTAAAATTCTCCTCTACAATCAGATTTTTTTTTCTCACAACCATGGGGTGAAATCCTGGACCCTTAGAAGTCAATGGCATAGCTTCCAAGATCACAGTGCCATGTTCTTCTCCCACTCCATATATGCTGCACTGCCTTCATGCCACAATATGAGAGGAGAATTTTGCCTGAAAGTTTGGACATCAACTTGAAATCTTTTTTAACTAGGATGACCAGATAGCAAGTGTGGAAAATCAGGACAGGAGGTGGGGGGTAAAAGGTGCCTATATAAGACAAAGCCCCGAAATACCAGGACTGTCCCTATAAAATAGGGGCAGCTGGTCACCCTATTTTTAACTGCTCAAACTGCTTATGTGAAGCCCCTCAGATAGCAAGACACTCACTGTGAAAATGTTAGGCTGCAGTTCATCAGATCACTTAAGCACATGCTCAATGTTAAGGTCAATGGGACTTAAGCATATGCTGCAAATTATGCACATGCTTAAGTGCTTTGCTGAATAGAGATGCGCTGATGAATCTGGGCCTTAACACATACAGTCCTTCGAGAATGAAACAACACATGCTCACTCTCAGGTAAAGGGAATTGTTACAATGACTCTCTTTCATATTTATGGGACCTGAATAAGAGGGTTCTTAATGGGAAAGCTGACAGACCCTTAACTGCAACAGTGCTATTACTAGCCACTATTAGAATTATTTGGTAGAAAAAAAAATTCATTATAAATTTGTGAAAGACACTCTAATTTTTAATTAGTGTTCAATTTAAAACCATAATTGACATCATTTGTGATAGTAACTCAATTTTATTATAAAATCATTCATGTGGGTCGCTTGAGACTAAAAATAATGAATCAATCAGACTCCATAATATAAACTTAGAACTGATCTTAGTTATTACCAGGAAAACCAATGAACATCTCACTTCAAACTTTAAAAATAGCTCCCACTCAAAATATATGTTTTTATTAAGCTATTGTCCTTAGTTATTTTGTTTGATATGCTCCTGTACACAGACAATGCAAACAGAAAATGTAAATAAAAAACCAAAACATGTCATAACGTGTAGATTAATTGTAAGGCAGGGTAGCTATGTACTTCCTTATGCAAATTATCTATATGCCAAGATTAGAGTGGGTCCAAGATTAAAATAGAAATTAAATTGAATAAATTTAAGTAAGGGCAAGAGAATATTTTTGACTGATAAAGAATGGCCATAAAATGATACTCACAAAGATCAGAAATCATAATCCTCACATTGGTCTGAGAGATGGCTCTTACCTGTGAAATTCTGATCCAGATTTAAGTTTGTGTTTTGAACCTCCCCACAAGTTTGCAGTGTTTGAATCTTGGGTTTTGGTTCAGTCCCATCTCTATTTGGAACTGAACAGATCTAGTCAAGAGTGAACTTTTAACATGAAAAGCTTCCTGCATCTGTAGTCTTGTAATTGATTAAGCTAATCCTGTTCATTTTATCAAATTCAAAGGAACTTGAATGGTGTTATTATTATTTTGCCAGCACATCAAACCCAAAAACAACACCACAAATAGATAAGAAAATACAACTGAAAACCCTTAAGAAATGATATTCAGATAGCTTCACTCTGAACTCTAGGGTACAGATGTGGGAATCCTCATGAAAGTTCCCCTATGCTTATTTTTACCAGCTTAGGTTAAAAACTTCCCCAAACTTTGCCTTGTCCTTGAACAATATGCTGTCACCACCAAGCGTTTTAAACCAAGAACAGGGAAAGAGACCACTTGGAGAAGTCTTCCCCCAAAAAATATCCCCCCGAGCCCTACACAGCCCCTTTCCTGGGGAGGCTTGAGAATAATATCCTAACCAATTGGTTACAAAATCATCAAAGACCCAAACCCCTGGATCTTGGAACAATGGAAAAATCAGTCAGGTTCTTAAAAGAAGGATTTTATTAAAAAAAAGAAAGGTAAAAATCATCTCTGTAAAATCAGGATGGAAAATACTTTACACGGTATTCAGATTCAAAACACAGAGGATCCCCCTCTGGGCAAAACCTTAAAGTTACAGAAAACAGGAATAATCCTCCCTCTTAACACAGGGAAAATTCACATAAAACAAAAGATAAACTAATCTGCCTTGCCTGGCCTACCTATACTGGTTGCAATATTGGAGACTTGGATTAGGATGGGTTGGAGAAGATGGATTTCTGTCTGGCCTCTCTCAGTCCCAAGAGAGAACTACCATGTAAACAAATAGCACAAACAAAAACCTTCCCCCCCCCCCCCCCAAGATTTGAAAGTATCTTGTTCCCTTATTGGTCCTTTGGGTCAGGTGCCAGCCAGGTTATCTGAGCTTCTTAACCCTTCACAGGTAACAGGATGTTGCCTCTGGCCAGGAGAGATTTGACATTATGACAGTCACGATAAACTTAATTCAATTTTGTAACTAGCACTTGAACGCTAGTTGCTCTTTATACAAAAAGTTGCCACAGCAAGGTCTTGTGAGGAGCAGTAATTTTGGAGCCCCATGCAGCAGAAATGTGATGGGACGTTCTAGCTCTTTGTAGATGGTGAGTATAAGGTCAGTCTGTTGAGGGGAAGTGCTTAGCCCAGTACTCAAGGGAGAAAATAAAAACAACCAATGTTACTAACACAAGAGTAGCAAAGCTACTTGTTGAAGTTGTAATAGCAGATGATTGCTATTATGTGCAATAAAAATGCTCAGGGCCAGATTTACAATGGTATTTAGTGAGGCTGGCCAGAAAACCAGAATTCAGTTACATCAAAAACATGGAGCTTTTGAAATTTGTTTTTGTTCATCAGAATGATACCAAAAGCTTTCAAAATTTTTCATACAAAAAATGAGCCCAATCCACCCCAGGAGATCCCCTAGCTAAGTGAACAGTCGCCAGGGACCAGAAGCATTTTCATACAAAAAAAGGTTTTTATAAAAAAAAAAAAATCCTGACCATCTCTGGTATTTAGCTGTTTAAAGATGCAGATAGATGCCTATTAGGATTTATAAAAGTGACTGGGTTAGGTACCTAACTGCCACAGATGTGGGATTTCTGCAGCTAAAACACTTGAGGGGTTATTCTGTATACCATGGGGTTTCCCTCGGCCAAAAAAATATAATACCTCCAGTAGCTGGGATAGGTGGGGAAGAAAGATTGGTCCACCGTTTGGTTGGTCTATTTTGCTTTTTGGATAAGACAAACCACACTTGCAGTTGGGGGGGAAATTTGAGTTCTCTCCCCAACCTAAGCAGAGGGGAAGAGGGTAATTGGATAAATTCCTGCCTTAATTCAGTAATGAGGGTGGAGGCAGAATCTGTACATTTGTTTTTAATGGGGTTTTCCTAAATGGTGGGTATAATGAGGTGCAAAAGTGTTTAGTCTGCAGAAGAGAAGAATGAGGGGAGATTTGATAGCTGCTTTCAACTACCTAAAAGGGGGTTCAAAAGAGGATGGATCTAGACTGTTCTCAGTGGTAGCAGATGACAGAACGAGGAGTAATGGTCTCAAGTTGCAGTGGGGGAGGTTTAGGTTGGATATTAGGAAAAAAATGTTCACTAGGAGGGTGGTGAAGCACTGGAATGCGTTACCTCGGGAGGTGGTGGAATCTGCTTCCTTAGAAGTTTTTAAGGTCAGGCTTGACAAAGCCCTGGCTGGGATGATTTAGTTGGGGATTGGTCCTGCTTTGAGCAGGGGGTTGGACTAGATGACCTCCTGAGGTCCCTTCCAACCCTGATATTCTATGATTTTATGATTCTATAATTCTATGAAACATATCAGGGGAAATCTACTGGTTCAGTCCTAAGTCTTTTCAGGTTTGTCTGTAAAAAATATCTGTGGGATAGGAGACATTGTCACTGAGTGGTAGGATATGGTCTTGAGCAAGTGATCTGAGATTTATAAGGAAGTGCATACTACTCTGTGTTCATGTTCTTTTTAAGACATGGAAAGCTAAGCACTGCATGCTCTGAATGTCGCTAAAACTCTGACTGCCAGAAGCTGGGACTAAATGACAGGGGATGGATCCCTTGATAATTGCCCTTTTCTGTTCACTCCCTCTAAAGCATCTGGTACTGATCACCGCTGGAAGACAGGTTCCTGAGCTAGATGGACCATTGGTCTGACCCAGTTGTGTCCATTGTTATGTTATTATGAAAAATAGCATGATAGATCATGATAGATTTGGAGTTGTGTCATAATTTATTGATACTGGACATTGTCCTAATTATTGAGATGTTTTCTTTGTGTCTATATTAATTTAATTCATGGGGGCTGTCCTGGCAGAGGCAGAAAGGATTGGATGGCTCCAGCCACTCTCTAATCAACTGACACTTAAGAGTGGTTAAGGGACAATACCTGAACTGTTAGTCTCAGTGATTCTACCTCTGTCTCCAGTCAACCTTAAAAACTGCTTTTGACGAGGAATGACCAAGCATTCACCGAACACAGAAGAACAAAAAACTCTGGCAGGATGTAAAGGGACACGTTCTCTACAGAGAGCCAGTAGTTGTTTTGGGGAACTAGACTTACACACAGGAACCTACTGGGAGTGTCTGAAGAAGTTAGGCCTGCCTGGGTTACCATCAGAGAAGGGTAAGAGTCTAGGTTAGATACACGTATGTACACTGTTTGTTGTTTTAACATCCTTTTTCCTGAAAACTTTGAGGTAGATTCACAAAGGGATGTAGGCCCATAACTAACACTTTAGATGCCTAAATCCTCAAAACCACTGCTCGGCTAACCCTGTAGGTACCTTCCTCCAACCTGGACTTAGGTGCCTAATTTCCTTTGAGGGGTGGGGCTTAGACCTCACTCCTCTCCTCAGCATTTCCTATACCCTAGTTTAGGTGGCTCCCCACTTAGCATTCTGGCATTTGTGGATCCTGTCTTAGGGGCCCAGTTCCCTCCTGCAGTGTATAGGGAGCCTGGGTGACTACCATGAGGCTGTAGATTGCATTAGACCTTTGCTCTGACAGTGAAAATAAACAATGCCTTTGTTTCAAGAAGGCTTCCTGTTAACTGTTTATTGCTAGAAACAAAGAAGCTGACTTAATCAGACCTGCAGGATAATAAGTGGTTGACACACAAAGTAGTCCAGGGCTTGGTATTAAACTAGGAGAGTTTTACAGAGTCCAATACCAGAAGGGACAGTTGTGATCATCTAGTCCGGCCATCGCATCACACTGGGAGCTCATGTTCAGCTAATTATCCACTGTGATCTCCAAATCCTTTTTTGGAGTCACTGCTTCCCAGGATAGAGTCTCCCAGCCTGTAAGTATGGCCTACATTCTTTGTTCCTAAAGGTATACATTTACATATTACTTATTAAAATGCATATTTTTCCTTGAGTCCAGCTTACAAGTGATCCAAATCGCTCTGTATTAGTCACCTATCCTCTTCATTATTTACCACTCCCCAAATTTTTGTGTGATCTACACACTTTATCAGTGATGATTTTATGCTTTCTTCTAGGTCAAGAGTTGCCAAATTGTAAAATTCTGCCCTGGGTTAGGTAAAGACATGAGGCCTGACACCTGAGGATGTGCATTCAGAGAAACCACAAAGAGGAAAAAGGTGCAGCTAGCCCTATAAACATGACAAATAGACACAATCAATTCATTTAGGCAGAATAAGTAGCCCCCCGAACGAACTCAAAAAGAATGTTTTTTTCTCTCTTTTTCTCACCTCTGCTCACTTTTGTTGATGACAGATGCAATTTTCTTTTAAGAAATTAAAAACCCAATTCTGTCCTCAGATTTATGCACACAGTTCTCATTGTTGCCTATGTGAGTTTGTGACACAGAGACTTCTTGGCAAAGGGTATCCATGTCTTTGTAAACAGCTCTCACCTCAGACCTGCCCATGATTTGTCCATGACTTTTACTAAAAATATCCATGACAAAATCTTAGCCTTACTCATAATCCCTGTGAGATGTATTTATAGGTAATGTTAGAGGGCTTTCTCTTCACCCTCTCCCCTGGTTCTTGTCACACAGACAGAAAGCAGAAGGCCAGAAGTCCAAGGCAATGCAATGTTTATTGGGGTTAGTTTCTCAGCAAGCATGCCCATAACTCTGATGCTACAGAATCTTGTTTCCCAGTGTCCTGTTCTCCCCCCTCTTAGCAGGCATAATTATACCTGAAATGCATGCCCTTGGTCCCACCCCTTACAATTTATGGTCATATTCTGTTTTGGGGGATCGTGAGTCTGCGGTCTTTGTCCCACCTCTTTCATATTCCATGGGAGGGGTAAGGAGTGAGGTTTGCTATGGTCAGGGACAGGCATTTCTTTGGCCTTTTTGTGTTTTATATCTTCCCCCCAATCCTCACTTGCCCCTCCCAACTGGTTACTTGACCTTTCCTTGAGATAGGAGTTGAGGCAGTCTTAAAGTATGTGCTTGTATATTATATTCCCACCATGCCCTGTAACACTTATCCATATATATCCATAAGGGAGATCACGTGAAGTGTCTACAGAAAG